>NC_133391.1:66383383-67699883 GCF_047511655.1 Castor canadensis | reverse complement strand
TGTAGAGACAAAACAAGTGAGATATATAAATACAAAAGAGTGTTGTAATCTTCCTAAAAATTCACATATACTTGAAAATAGGAATAAAGTGGAAAGTTATGTATAACATTTACAAAATCACATCTGGTGTAAGGAATTTGGCATTCTTTCTTATTTCAAATATTTCTCAAGCAGCTACTATATCTTGGGCACCAATCTGGAGCTGGCTGGAAATAACAGTGGCAAGATACTATTTTCTTTGAGCTTCCAGATGGAGGGGATTGGGAGAGGCTGTGTGACACTAAAGTAATCAGTCAAATAAAATCATAGTGCTGTATGCTACAAAGACAATAAACTGGGGGGAGAGACAGAGATGATAGGGATGTGAGCAATGTGTGTCTAATACAAGGTGGTCAGAGATGTCCTCTCTGAGGATGTGTCTATTAAACAAATTATTCTGTAGAAGAAACTGCCAGTGCAACCACTGTAAAAGGGAGCAAGGCTGAAGTATTAAAAGAAGAAGAACAAGGACAAGATTGACAAGGATGAATGCAAGCAGTTGGAAGGGCTCTTAGAGAGCGGTCAGGTATCCTTGACAATCATGAAGAAGAATTTCCCAGAAATTTACATCTCAGTACATTGTCCACATACTAATCCACCAGTTTTCATATCTTTTTTTTATCTTTTGTCAGGCAACATGTCTGATGTTCAGTCTCATATAATTAGTCACCAGTTAGACTTCTGCACTGGATGTTTCCACAGGTTCTAAGGCTTGGCATCAAAGCCTGCTCATTTTGTTTCCCCTAACATAGACCCTTTTGTTTTTGCCTGTTCACCAGTTTGATCATTCCAGGACTAGGAGTCATCTCAACTCTGTTAGTCAACTTGCTCCTCTAATCACAACTGAGTACTCTTGATCAGAGATCCTAATTTCCTTTCATTCTCTACTCTATTATAACCATTCCTTTAGTAATCTTCCCTACTTACATTATGAAAGCGGCCTTTTTGTTATTCTTCCTGCCTCAACTCTTGACCCATCTCCAGTCTGCCTTCCACATGAATTCCACAGTAAACATTTTAAAAGGCATATCTAGTTTAAAACCTGCCCATTTCTTTCCATGCCTACTGGACAGAGTCCAAACCCTTCACAAGGCATGCAAAACCTCTGGGATCTGTTCCCTTATTCCTTTCCTTGCCATTTACATGCAAGAATCTAACAGGACTGAGCCCGGTGGTTTGCAAAGAGAAGCAATTACTCTCATTCTCATTGGACCTAGTTTAAATTTCTGTGGCAGCACAGAGAGTATGTGTTAAACATTTTTGATAATTTGTTTCTTTTCTTCATATGTACCATGGAACCTGGATTTTTAGAGCACAGCCTGCTGGTCAGTAGATCTGACTACTTTTTTAACTGAATGACTCAGTAATGAATTAAACCCTGTGTGTTTAGTTTCTAGATAAATCTCATACTACTTTCCTTCCATCATCCCTGCCAGTGCTTAAGTCTGTGTTTCATCAGCTGCTGCCTGGACTGTTTCAGTAGCTTCTGAAATGGCCCACTCTCATCTTTCTCAACTCCATCTGCCATACAGCTGCCAGAGTTATAATCGATTCATATCATTTCCTGTCTTAAAAGTGCATTTGCTCAATCAGGCTTTAGGACTCTTCCTTGGATTTCTTTGCAACAGTCATATGGGCAGTAAACTCCAGTTACATGAACTACTTACAGTTGTTTCTTGCCTTGTGCTGACTTTATTCCTTCTGCCTGCACATCTCCCCACTTCTCTACCTCATACATCAACACCTCTTTTTCTCTCTGGCATAATCTCCTCTTCCATGAAGATTCAAATCAAGCACTACTTTCTTTCACGAAGCTTCCACTTGACCCCTATTTGGCTATAGCAGATAACCTCTTCTGGATTCCCATTGTACTCCATGTATACCTCAATTATCCAACACCTTGTCAAAAGACTTTTCACCCACTTATTTTTGTCTCCTTTAGTAGCTTTGGTGAAGGCAAAGGTTGGGGACTTTTCTAAATGAATACTGGACACATGGCATACTACTCAGGAAATGATGAGGCTTAAATAAATATTTGGAAGAACAAAAGAAAAAGTAACATTCCTAGTTTTGGTCCATCTGTTATACACGCTCTCTAAATAATTATATAAGCAAAATAATAATGAAATTTTCTAATTTTTATGAGCCCGAAGATTAATGAGGGTAGCAAAACAATCTTCTGTCTCTTTTTACTTTTATTAAGAAATGTGTAATCAAGTCATGGTCGCTCTAGAGAAATTCTAGCATATTTCAAAGAAATTAGTAATGAATTCACCATATTTGCAAAGCCTGAGAGATTTCTCAGCAGTAGTTCAGTAACAGTTTTGACATGCAGAGAAAACAATTCATTGTGATGTGGAAAAGTGTAGAAAAATCATGGTAACAAGAAACAAATAGCATGGAATATGAAAGTGTAAAAAGTCATGAGACACAATTGGCATGAGCTCCAAGGTCAAATTTAACAAATGAAAAGGAAGGAATTAAAAGTTTATTTCAGATTGTGAAAATGCTTCCTGATTTTCTAGTGATAAACTTCAGCATCTATTCAGCAACTCAATTTTTGCAGTCCTAACAGCAGCAAGGTAAATTTGCACTTATTAGTGTGGAGTACATTTTAAAAGAAATGACTGAGCAAAAGAAAACTGAAGTACAAAACAGTACTCTTTTATAAACTAAGATGAGACACCATACATTACAAGTACTTGTATATGTGTATTAAAATATGTATCTTACATAAATAACAATACCTATGTGCTTATCTATATCAATATGCAAAGAATATTTCTGGAAAGGTAAGAGTCATAAATGGATGACTGGGAATGGGGTTTAGGTGTACAGTGTCAGGAGAGAAACACACTTTTCATCCTGTACCTTTTCATAGTTTGTGAATTTTTAGCTATATGTAGTATTACAGTTGTGGGAAAAACCGAATGTGAAGGAACACAAGTAAATGAAACCAGAGATGATTGTGTAATTTAGCTATTCACTTTATTTCAAGAAAACAAGATGCTTCAGTTACTGTAACCATCCAAAGACTCTGTGTGTAGACAAATGATGGGACAGGATATGGCACTACAACATTTAAAAATGTTTGATCAGATGATCATACACAAATCCATGTAGCAGTCTTAATAGTAATTAATGATTTCAAGATGATTCTGTGGTTTAAAGTAATAGGATTTTTAAATTGAACTAAGCTTCTCCCCTCAGCAGGTAAAATCCCTGTTCGTGACAGGAAATGTGTTTTACATGTATAAATTGGACATCACAGAAGTTCATGATAATATATTAGAACTGGTGAATGTCAATAGGATTCAGAAAAGTGATAAATGTCCTTGATTGTTACCTACCATTGTCAAAGTAATGATCATAAACTTTTTTTATGACCTACCAAAATGTGTAACTTGTATACTATATTTCAATTTGTAAAGGTTCCCCTTCTAAAGTTATTCCTGGCTTTCTAAATGGAACAAAAGCAAATTGATTAAACATCAAAATAAGTCACCATGCACACTGTTATAGCAATAAGATAGAGATAAGACAATGGGTTGTGTATACAATTAGACAATCCTGGTTAAGTTCAAAACCAAATCTGCATTTATAGGATCTGTGTCTGCGAACACAATATTGCTTCTGCAAGCCTCATTGTCTGATTCAGTAACAGCAAATATATCTCACTGAGCCACTTTAAAAGGTTAGTGAGGAAATGCAAATAACATTTTTTGTTGTTATTGGTATTGGGGTTTGAACTCAGGGCCTCACACTTGCAAGGCAGGGGTCCTTCCACCTGAACCATACCTCAAGCCCCCAAACAAAATACTAAGTAAAGTAAAGGATATAGTTGATAATCAAGTTTTAATATAGCAACATAATTAACACTGATCATTAGAATAACAGGATACAATTTTTTATTAAATAAAAAAGTCAAGAATTAGGCATAAGCAACATGGGGAACTCAGGTAACCAGAGTCAAGGAAATACACATTTGGGAACAAACCTAAACAACTTTGATTTTTTCTGTACTGCACCACAGCTACAAACCCTCATTCATTCTAAGAGAACCTATTCACTGTGTTCTTGAGTTATAAATGTTTCTCTATCTTATTTCTTCTGAAAACTTACTTTTTGTGATATAAGAAAAGTAGTAATAGTCCATTAATATCAGTTAAAAGTATAAATCATGTGTCCGAGATGACACCTAAGACTACCAGTTAGTTACCTATGGCTGTGCACAAGAGATCAATTCCAAGTCTGTCTAGCAGAAGGAAGAGATATAATCCAAGTGATTTTCAAATAATCTCGTTGATGAATGAGAGTTTAATTGAAGCAAAATTATTAATATTTTATGCCTCTTGCCTCTGTCATAGTGTTGAGATGCATCCTGCTTATGTTGGCCAAGAGGAATTTTGCTAAATGGGTAAATGAGTATGAAACAGTCAACATAAAAATTCTAGGACACATTTTTCCCACATGCCAAACCATATTACACAAAAAGCCAAGAAGAACCTTCGATTCTGATACTTTTACAGTGTAATAATGTAATATAATAAATACTTTCTGACTAAATTATGTCTACTAAGGAGGTTTAGAAAATATTAACTGTACACTTTACAATGTCACAGGAAGAGACTACAGAAATCTGATTCTGTGGTTAGTATTAGGCTGCATATAAGTTTCTCAATTTGGCACTCTTGGTATTTGTGGCAGGAAAATTATTTGCTGAGAGTGAGGAGGGGCATCTTGCTTGGTTGGATGTTTGGCAGCTCTTCCAATTTCTAGCAACTACGACACCACCCAGTTCT
Organism: Castor canadensis; assembly: GCF_047511655.1. NCBI lineage: Eukaryota > Metazoa > Chordata > Mammalia > Rodentia > Castoridae > Castor > Castor canadensis. The sequence continues at coordinate 67,695,042 of NC_133391.1, read as the reverse complement.
TTCAAAGTGTGAAAACATGTCTCCAGACTTTGCTAAATGTGTTCTGGTGGGAGCAAATTTCCCTTGGTTGAGCATCACTGATCTAACTGTATGACTAGGTCATTTCTTGCTACCCCTACCGTACACACACACACACACACACACACACACACGGTGTTCTAAAATAAAGGTCTAATTAGTCATATTAAGTTAGATTTTGTTACTGTGCCTTAAGACAAGACTAATGGGTTATGAATTATATAATAACTTATCATATCACATTACATTATAATCATTTGTTTTGTGGCCATTTTATTGTTCTTGTATATAGTATGAGCTTTCTGAAGTTCAGAACTATGTTTAACTTTTTCACTCTGGTGAAAAAGACTTTATGGCATCTCTACTCACTAGCATAGAATTAACGTTGTGATAGATGATTTAATATTTACTGAATTTAAGAATGCACAAGGAGTAACCACTTAGAGGGGTTGCCTTTGAGCTTAAAGTTGAAAATGGAAAGTTGATTCATTGGGCAAATATTTCTCCAGTGACTGTTAGGGAAAGACTCTGGATTTCCAACAGTGAATATATCTATTCTCTGGTGCTCTATTGGTAAAGTAAGAAGGGAAAAAAAAGTAAATTGATTAACAATACGTTCATGTTAGGATAAATGGCATAAAGAAATTTAATTGAGTGAGGAGGTAAGAAAAGTCAGACAAGACCGACTTTAAATGAATGGTCGTGGAGGGCCTGTGGAGAGACTTGTGAGTAGAGATCACAGTTTTTGTAAACCTTAAAGACAAAGAGAACATTTCTATGACAAGCTTTAGAAGAGTGCTCCAGATAAAGGGATCAACATGTGCAATGTCCACAGACAGAAATAAGTTTGCCTCCCACATACACACTGCTCCACATTCTGCAGACATGGTAGTGAACTAAACAAGTCAACACTCTCACTGTGCAACTTATACAATGAAGTTGGACAGGCAGCCTCTGACCAGCATGGCTGGGCCTCTGAGCAGCAAACTGCACGCTTCACAATATAGGCTACGGAGGCAGCCACCTGGGTTTAGTCCTGGACTTAGCAGTTACTACCTGGAGGACTTTGAACAGATTTCTTGTGCCTCAGTTTCCTTGTCTACTTAATGAAGATATTAATAATATTTACCTCATAGGGTAGTTGTGGTGATTAAATAGAAACACACATTTAAATATTGGTTTTTAATTTCAGGCTTGGTAAAGATACTAGATTTTAAGTGCAAAGGTAAGCCATTTCAGGTTTTAACAGGCAATTGGTATGAGACGATTTACAATTTTAGAAGCACTCACTTGCTCTTATATGGGAAGCTGAGTGGGGGCAGCAGACATAGGTTAAGAGACTATTGCAGAAGTCCCAAGTGATAGACAATCATAGCATGGAGACAGAAAAGTACACCAACTGAGGATGTGCTAAGGAGCACTGAGTATGTAAAGTGAGAGAAAGAGGGCTCCAGGAACATTCTCCAGTGTCCTATTAATTGTTAACCTATTCAATAATTTCCTAAGGAGAAGATTGCACAGAAACTGATCTGGAGGAGATATCCTAGAATGTAATCTTGACCTTGTTAGTTTAACAGTGCCTGAGAGTATCTGAATAACTAATGAGTGGGCAGTGGACTACATAATTAGGGAGAATGAATTATCTTTTGCAGGGAAATGTGTGGAGATGTGTCAGGGAATATTGTGGTGTGGATAGAATCAATAACACATATGTAAGACTGACAGAGTGAAAACAAGAATAGAAGGGTATGTAAAATTTCTTAGAACTAATTTCTAGCAGAAGTAGATTGGAGAAGTACATTTCAAAAGAAGATAAGCACCTGTGTGGATGTTCATGCATCTGAGGGAGTAAAAGACTTGAGTACATGCAAGTAAAGACAATGTGGAAGGTGAGACTTTCAGTCAGTGCAGGAATGACTTCAAATTGCATGGGCCAACGAGAGGACAACATGACGCACACCTGATACCTCTCACCAAGTGAAGTTCAGGAAACAGAATTTCAACAGTTGGGGCATCTTCTGAGAGACTCAATCAAATACTAGGAGGGATCCCAAGAAGGAGATTGGACTGAAGGCAGGGCTCCTGCAAACCTAATTCTGGAGAGGTTTAGTGAAGTAACAAAAGTTTTATGTTCTTAGAGACTATGAAAGCTATGGAGGGAAAGTCAGAGCAGAATTCCAGATACGTGACATGCATCTGAGAATACGGAATTCAGAATGGTTACCTTGCATGGAATTCTGGGAAAGGATGGCTTATGAGAATTGAGAAGTCAGGAAATGCATAAGTGAGTCAGAAGTTATACTGCCTCAATTGTGCTTGGGTTCAATATAAGGGAAGCAAAATAAGAGAGTGAGAGCTACAGAGTAGTGGGAGAGAAAGGACATAGAGCAAGAGAATATATGGGAATGTATACTGACAGTAGGAAATAAAAAATTAAATCATGAAAGTGAAAATATACATATTTGACCATTTGTTTAAAAACTGTGATATTATAACAAACATTTTATAAATTAGATTGTATTTCACATAATTAATTTATACGTAAAAATTCTCTTGCCACAGAGATTTGTGAAATTAGTTTTCTTGTCATTATAACAACATTTTCCCGTCGAAAACCAATTGCATTTTACTTAAAATTCAGATGAAAAGTATTCTGTTATAATGCATTTTAACCACACTCACATTTTTAATAATACCAGTTTGTGTTGCATACTGCTTTATAGCTCTTATAGGACTTTAATGTGCTTCCTTTCATTGGGTTCTCATGGTAACTCTGAGACCTGATGTCACTGATGTGGAAAAGGAGACTCTGGTCTGCAGCTTTCACACAGACTTTCACACAGTCAGCAGAACCAGCTCCAGAGTGAGAACTTCAGGCAAACATTCCATTGTTTTTCCCATTACATTATGTTTTTATGACAAGATGCAAAATTATTTTAATGTTCATTTTTCAAGGCTTCTGTGTGTATTTACATCATCTGTCTCTAAAATAGGATAAAGGCCTAAACATGTCTTTTTTTTGTAATTAGCACATGTACAACCACATAAGGTAAGATCATAATTCTATCTTATTTTTTAGAAAAATATACAGAATAATGATGTCATGCATGTTATAAATTAATTTGCTCCATGTAACAAGGAGTATTTCCAACAAAGCTAAGTGATTTAGTTGCTACCCAAAATTTGGGGACCCTTACCTATGTGCAATTAGTGGATCAACATAGATAGAGATCCTTATGAAAAAAAGAAAGCCTTTAGGGTTAGCTCAATTTCAGATTGGTCAAGCATTGTTTGACATGGCTTCTTCAATCAAGGAATGATATAAACTAAACTCATATCTTTAGGTATACTTTAGATATAATAAATGTTGGGTTTCAACAAACTAAACACATGTACTGTCCACAAAATTGGCTCTGATTCTCTTTAGGAGAGTCGGCACGCCAGGCTTTCTATGTCCATCCCAGTTTACATGTGCATTACTAGAAGTGAACAGATAAATGTCTGCTTGTGCACATTTACTTAGTACACTGGCTGACTAGAATGACATGAATTTTACTTGTGCATTCTCTAAGCAAAGGTTTTGAAAAGACTTTCAACAGTTTCATCAGCATATACAATTATGACCCTTCCTTTAATAAGACTGTTATAGAGATATGCTATTAAACACCACTTTCATGCTACATATTTAATATATATATAGATATCATGCCAAGTTTGGGATAAGTGTGTGCATATGTGAAACCATCACTACTATCAAGGCCATAAACATAGACATATCCACCATTTCACAAAGTTTTCTCCCACCCACTTTATTTTTTGTATGTTGTAAGAAAATTGAACATGAAGTCTACCCTCAGATAATTTTAAGTCTACAACACAGAACTGTTAAATGTAGACAGTATGCAGTGCATCAGATCTCTAGGACTTATTATCTTGCATAACTGAAATTTGTAACCTTTGTCTATCACCTGCTGATTTTTCCAGATCCTGGCAATCACCATTCTACTCTGCTTCTATGAGTTTAACTATTTTATAAATTCTAAATAGGATCAAACAGCATGTATCTTTCTGTTCCTGGCTTATTTCACTTTGCAGAATCTCCTCCAAGTCCTTCCATATTGTCACAAATGACAGAATTGCCTTCTTTCTTAAAGGACAATGTTTCCTTACATGTACATTTAGCACCATCTTCATATATACACCTGTCATTGAACATTTGTGTTATTTCCACATCTAGACTCAAAATATCTTTTAATCTTGCTCACCTCTTGAAAACAGAAATTTTGAAGAAGATATATTTTCTCCATGGAATTTTACCACACTTATTCCTCATTATGTGTTCATTGTTGGAAATGGAAAGATTTTCTTGGACATTTGTATTAAAAATCTCCATAAAGTTGGTATATATGTGAATAATTTAAAGTTGCAAATTGTTGGTGAATAGGTAATAATTTAGGTATGCACTTCTGTACTTGGTTGACAACATGCCGAAATTATACCTCACTGCTGCATTTTAAATACTATATTTATAGAATTGAGAACACTAATAATGCATAATCATACTAAAGCATCCATGCTCTGAAGTAAACTTTAGAATAGAACAAAACCTGGAGCAAACCTTGTTACTTTTTCTTCAAAGACAAAAATCACACAAAATGGGTTAACTCTTAAGCTATATTAAAAATTTCAGCATTGCAGGTTTTCTCATTGACTTAAATTTGCATATTTGTTAATTTTGTTACTGTCTAGCCTTTCTAGACAGTCTTAATAATGCTCTAACATAAAAATACAAGAAAGCGCTTTATTCATGTATGTGTAATGGCTGTTGTCTGACAATGACTGAGAGCAAGACACAATTATGCTCAATGCAATTACTGATTAAGGAGATATAGGGATTTAGCAGAAAGCACATGGGCTTACAGACAGATCTAGGATGCAATCCAGAATCTCTGGTTTACTGACTAGGTAAGTTTCTTAATTGCTGCTCTACTTTTTTCTTTAGTTTTTATGTGGACTTACGACTCTTGGCTTGCAAGATTGTCATAATGATTAGAGGTAATGTAGAGAAGTATCTGGCATAGCATATGGCATGAAACAGCAGCTTAATTTGGCAATATTAATATTAGTATAATTACTCACAAATTGAAAGTTACAATAAAAAGCTAAATCCGTGATGACAGGCTCAAAAGAAGAATGTAGCATGAGTTACACTGAATTGTGTTATAGCATTTTCATCTATTACAGTATGTTAATAACATTCTTGGAAAACAGACTTGCTGCTTGGTTTAGGCTAGATTCCCTAATAGTGCCTGCATACATATCAGAGAAAAACAGATCCTGCCTTTTCTGTGAGATGCCAAAATCTTTCATGTCTCTTCAAAAGATGTTCCAGTTGGTACAAAGCCAAATCCCATCAACATAGCCAGCCAGACCATGATCAACAGAACCACAGCAAGGGCCTTTTTTGCATCTGCTGAAAGTCAGACAGAGATGGCTCCCTAGTAGGGTAAGAGTTTAAATGTGACCCTATAGTCTCATTTTATCCTTTTCATAATTGGATAATTTTAAAGAGGTCTTTTTCATTCTCAAAGTGTTCTAGTTTGTATGGTGGATTGTATGGTCATACTGCTACTAAATTATAAAACAAAAACCAAAAAATGCAATGAGAAGGATCTGACTATTCAAGTTCTATCCTACCACAGCATGATTCATTATGATTAGCATGTATTCTTCAGTTTATGGATGGAGTTTATAATCTGCTCTCTTGGTCTCTTGTCTCTCTTTCTCCTTCAATCTCTTGCTTCCATACTTGCTTTTTGTTTTTTCCACATAACAAAATTACAAGTTAATCTTATCATTACAGACAAAATTAAAAAGACAGATGGATATCATTCTCACCAGGAAGTCCTGTATAATATCATTAGTATAATTATGTTTTTATTGATTCAGAGGTGGTATCATAACGACTCTAAGCACAAGCCCAACATAATGCATAAGGGTGTAGAGGGAGTAGCAAGATTGTTTAATGGTTCAACCTGAGATCCAACACTTTTTCCCTAGCCTGTGTAACCAGCAATCCCAGGTAAGGTTAATGAGCCCAGCAGAGGCCATTCAACAGGAAATCAATACACACATATTTATCAAATACCCACAATGTGTTAGGGACTCTGTATTGATGAGAAAACTATACTGGAGTCAGACATGAAATCACTTCTCATGGCAACCATGAAATGTGATTATTAATTAGGATAGCATTCATCAAAAGATAATGAGAAAATCAGTATATAAAAAAGTATTGCAGAAGCTATGTCTCAGGTATTACTATAATAGTATCAGATTTTTCAAATAAAGTACATGAGAGAGGCAGTTTGAGGCTGGGAAGCTATATTCAGTTAAAAAGCTCTAATTAATTGTGCCTATTTTATTAGCTATAGAGTGGAAGGGATAATATTCCTGGTACTGGTTTGCTCAGACTAGATGGATTCATAAAATCTGAAATTGACGCTTGCTATCCAGTGATATCTTAGAAAGTAGCATACTCCTACAAAAGCAGCTTTCCAAGACCAATCACCTCTTCTGCTTTTGGCTTTGCCACCATCAATTCAACAGATTTAAATGCTAATAGACTTGTTTCCAAGTGACCATTACAGTTGTGTACAGCATTGGGGTCAGAATGGGGATCGAGATATTCAACCTCATTATTTTGATCTTAAATCAGATATTGACATGAGGTTCCTCATAATCTCTGTATTGAAATTTCACTCTTTTTATCTTAGTATTTGATTTCCAAACCTGACTCACCTTTGTTCTCTAGGGATAAAGTAAAAATAAGAGAACTATAGCACAATAGACATTCTACACATTTATTTTTTTCTAACAAGCATTTTTCATATCAGAATTTTCACTGTATTGAGAGCAAAGTGTGAGAGGTGCCTTAAGAAAAAGAAGAGAACTTAGAGTCACATTTAAAGAGCTGAAGTTTTGAAGAATAAAAGGTCAGGCACTGACAAAATTGCAAGATGCCAACTCATCTCCTCTATTTTATATGCATAATTATTAAGGTTATTCCCATTGTTTCATTCTTAGTAGAGCATACCATGAAGATTTAGGGGCAGAGAATACAAAGGAAGACAAAAGTGCAAAGGGAGCCTCACGAGACGAGGTTGGCTTAGAGAACATGGAGCTATTTCAGCCCAGAGACACTGTCTTGTAACTGGGTACAGATCTGATGACATCACTTAAGAATGATATAGAAAATTCTGTCTTCAATTATATCAAGTGATTTTTCTAAATAATATATAATCAATTGCATGCCTTTTTCTCCATTTCTCTTACCGATGTTTATCTTTCTGCTTTATTAGTCAGCACGATGTTACAAAACTGTTTTAAGACACTGTGTCTCTGTGTGTGGTGTGCACACAAATGCAAGCAAGCACACAAAGAAGACAAGGCAGAAGCCATTGTACCCTAACAGCCTTATTTGAAAACAGCAGCACAACTGGAACTGAAGATGGTATATTTACAACCTGCTGTTTTTGTGTAAGTCTCCCTACTTGGGGCTCAAGAGAAATGTTTTCCAATTACTGTAATTTCATTGTTAACATAGTGATAACTGTAGAAAATTAATCTCTGATTTTATAAATATCTGATGGAAATGTGTTAACTTGATGGTACTCATTGTTGTTAAGCTTTTTAATGACCTTTTTTCTTCCTGCACCAAACATCACAGAAATACTGCCTTGTGGCTAATCTACATTAGTTCTCTGGCCCAGTGTAGTGACAGCAAATTGACACATGTAATGCTTTCCTTGTGTGGGTAATTTCCCCATCTCTCACAGTTCCTAACATATGCCGGTATGAAAGAACATTTATAAATGGCAGGATGGAAAACACCTGGGATAGAAATAATATTTTTTCTTTAATTGTTTAAATATTAAGACAGGATGAAATATTTATCAGTTTCCTCAAGAGGAAAAAATATCCCTTCAGTTCTAGATGTGACATAAGCGAGGCCATCCTTATCCTGGTAGCAAACACTGACCATTGTGTGCCCATGACTGTGAGCCTGTTTGAATGCCTCTCTTTGAAAATTGACACAAGTGTTTCAAGAAGATGTTGTTAGAAAGCTGAGTGCTGACTTTATGCTACTTGCCTCAACCTGTGAGAACAGAAATGCAAACTTACTTTTTTTTTTCCAGAAAGACTTTAAGAGAAAGCCTAAGTGTGGAATGATATTCATCATTAAGAAGTAAACAGCCATAGGAATAGCAGTTTTGTTTAGATTAATCTTTTAACTTTGCCCAAAATCTGAAAAAGATATAATTCAAATCCAAGAAGAGATATGAAATAATAATCATAGAGAGTGGAGAAAATAACAAGTATTGTAGTAAATTGAAGAGTAAGTCGACTGTCATCACAGACTGATTTTCTGCGTATACATATGTATGTGTTCATTCATCCACTAATTTACTTATATGTTTACTTAATCATTTATATATTCCTGTGTATTTTGGCAATCCACAGATATTTCTGACTTTTAGACTTACAAAAGGGGTATTGGGTCATCTGATTCCTCCAGTACACAATGTAAGCCCTCAATAAATGCAATGCTGGGTTGATGACTGTGTAGCTGTAGGCACAGAGACCCAAAAAGACTTGCCAAGGTGGTCCCAACCATGAAGCAGTAGGGTCAGTGTTTTGCTTTTAACCCATTTCAGGCTCTTTCATGCCCTGCCTCATCCTTCTCAGAGGCCTCACTTTTTCTAATTCTAAAGCAATATAACCAATGTGTACATGCACATGGCCCAATAAAGTAATGTGTTTGTCTTAGCACTTCTCCATCACCAGTGACAGAGTGTGCACTATCTGCTATTTCTTAGGGGAAAACAAAACATTGAACTGAATAGATTTTAAGTCTGCTCAGCAAGATTACACTCCTAAATTCCTCAAAAATTACATAAAACTCAAGAGTACACAGACATCAAGCAGCAGTTATTTAACATTGCAATATGCCCCTAGTATCTATATGTCTGCTACTATGGAGGTCATGATTTTTATTAGAGCTATAGGAAGGTCTGGGAGAGAGTAAAGAGAATCCCTGTAATAGATTTATAGTCTGGCTTTAAATTATCAAAAATATTTACCTGTGGAAAAATTTTCACAACTCCTTTCCATCATTTTACCTCTATTTGGCATTTTGTCTTTAAAAGCATTAGAAAAGTAGACTCTAGTTCCCTGATATTTATGAAATATGGCTTCATCCTTTTCTCCCTCACCAACATGTATACATCTAGATGATATTTATTTATGCAGCCCCTGCTATATGCTGAAAATGCCATTGGACCTGGTCCTTCAAAGTGTGCATCAGCAGCATCAGCACCCTACAACATTGAATCAGAGTCCATATTTAAGCAAGACTCCATCAGCTAATTTCTATGAATACTAAGGTTGGGGGAGCACTATAAAGAGAAAGATCCACCCTTGAGATTATTAGAGGAAATAGCCAGTGTCATGGCCAGCCCAAATAAAACAGTTGGGCACATTTTTTTCAAAGAAGCTGATCTCTACATGGATGAAGATCTGGGGTCCATGACTTGGCAAGTGGAAGAGTTTTTGTACAAATTAGAAAATAGAACCTCTTCTTCCGGCAGTCATAGCTACTTAAGAGGACTCTGGGATACAGAAAGCTGCATCCAGGTCACATGCTAACATTTGGATGCCATGTGCAATCACTAGCGCTCTGTACAGTTTGTCCACGATATAGCCAAATTCTCCTTCAATCTTCTCTCTCTCTTCCTACTTCTTCTCCTTACCTCCCTTTCTTTTTTCCTTTCTCACACTCTTCTTCTTTCCTCTTCCTTCCTTCCTTCCTTCCATCCTTCCTTCCTTCCTTTCCTTCCTTCCAATTCTTTCTGGGAAGCCTAAGCGTTATCCTATAGGCCAGGGAACTCCACAGAAATAATCATCCAAGTGATGCTATGATCTGGTTTATTTTTTTAGGAATATGACCCTGATAGCAAATGAGAAAAATATATGGGAAGAATACTTGAGAAAAGTCCTTAAAATTATGTAAGTAAGAGATAATGAGACCCTAAAGGAATAAGGATGGAAGAATCTCCATATAAATGGTCAGGTGGGAGTAGGAAGGGTGACTATGTCAAGCAGAAGCATGGAGTAAAGATGAAAACTCAGGAGTGGTGGTGCTGCAGGAGGAAAAGTGATATGAATAGTCATGGGGAGCTCCTTCCTGACATGCAAAGTTCCTCAAAGGCAGTTCACACACTAACACCCGTAGAACTAATCAATCACAGAAAGAAATCATTCCAGGTAGTTTAGCACAATTCCATCTTCAAGAATTCAACTTTATTCCTGCAATCACAGAACAAAATGCAGGTGTATATAAATAGCCTTGGAACTTGTGGCCTGCCTGGGAAAAATGAATTGAATCAAGGAAGGAGTCTACTTTGGAGTCAGACAGTACTGAGCTGGAGTCCTAGATGTACATTTTCTAAATATATCATCTTGGCAGATCATTTATCCTGTCTAAGCCTCAGTTTCCTTACATATACAATGAGAGCCTTGTGTAGGGGTCAAAGGCAAGATGAACATATTTCCTGGTCAACCCAGGAAAGTGTTTTCAACTGTTTCCCTCAGTAATCATTAGCCATGTCATCTTTCATATTCCTTCCACCAGAAACATCCTATGACTCTAAGATAGTTCTAATTTAAAATAAAATTATATACTCCCTCCTTATCAGAAAGATGTCAAATGACTTGGCATGTGTAAAGCCAGCACTGGGCTTCTAGTCACACTATTCTTCTTCCTCCTATTTGTACATGAAAGAAGAAGAGAAATTTGTCAGGCAGGTTATTATTGTAGACTTGCCTAATGACACATCTGAAATACAAAAGCATCACATGACTCCTATTTCATGGGATCTGAGGTATAGAAGCAGTTCAGCAAAGTGCTTTTCTTAATTTAGGGAAGAAAATTTTACCTCCATTAAAAGAAATGGCATATTTCTTCATTTTAAAGTTACATGTGAAGAAAAGAAATTGGTGGTAATTTGCAAAAATACTATTAAAAAGTATCATCCTCCTCATCACACAAGTGTAATATTTTATTCTTTGCATATACAGACTCATAGCCTAAGGTCAATGTTGATCATTACTATTAGCATATGTAGTAATCCCAAGTGTGCTGTCAGCTGTCTAACTAGAATAGTCCTATTCATTGATAAAACATCATGGCAAACTGTTTTGGTAAGTCTATCAGTACTTAGAACACTACAAATGCTTTGTCTTATACTTGTTGAAAACAAAGCTAAAATATTAGTTACTAATGCTGAGAATTTCATGGAAATGCAGCAATGTTACTCTAAGGACCAAGAAAAATGACCTGGAAGGATCATTATTTCACATATGTCTGGTATGTTTTGATACCAAGTGGGTTGCCAGACATCTATCATTTTTAAGAGACTCTTAGTAGTGAAGTTAAAAATAGGTTTACAAAAAATATGTTTACTTTTGTAGTCATACAGGCCGTATGACAGAAAAATTAAAACTTTGTTTTCTATATGCTAAGATACATTGTTTATGAAAGAGACAGAAAGCAAAATAACTACCTAGACAGTAGCCAAAGTGCACCTATTGACCCAGTGCATTCAGTGACACTGCAAAAGACTCAGAGGGCAGCCCTGCACTGGAAATCAGTTATTCTTAGCTCTGCTGCTGTCTAGCCACTGTATTGGGCTTCAAAACTAAAAGGTCCCATAGTATTTCCAACATTCCTCCCATCATCAACATCCTATAATCCCGGGGCTCCTTAGCAGAGAGGTTACTAACTTATATCACACCTTCTAAATTCCTCAGCATCCTTGCACACATCAACTCCATCACTTTCCATTTCTACTAATTCCTTGCCTTCCACCATCACTCTTGGGTTCCCAGACTCTCCTGGTATAAACACAAGTATCTCGTTGCTTCCCAGTCACACCACTGTTGTAGGATTTTAGGCTTTCTGTGACATGTTCTCATTCAGCTCTACTTGAGGGACAAGAATTGCTAGGTACTGGTGGAAACATTGCAGGAATTAGGTAGGATGCTGTCCTTCCCTTCTTTAAGGCAGCACAGCCCTGTGAAATGATGTTAAATTTTCCGTACAAGCTACAATAATTAAATACTTAATACTCAGCCAACAATTCTATTTTTATTGCAGTAACTTCATTAAATCTTGAATGATTTAAGCTAAAGCTGAAAAATGATTTTCCCTTGAGGGAAGTTATCCAAGACTCTTAGAATACTGCTGACTGAGCTTTCAGGAGAAAAAATTCTGAATAAGCTTGGCTTGGAGTGCCATGACATATCATCTGAACTTCACTTCTGGTGCTGCCTCAGGTTCGCATACCTAGGAGTGGCACAGAGATGAGCCCTGTGTGATTGCTGGCAAACCAAACAAGCCCAGAACTCTCCATTTCAGGAGGTGAGATGAACCTAATGAAATCAGGAAGAAGCACTTTGCTCGTCACCAGCCAGCTGTCCGCTGAACTGGAATAATTCATCACAGCCAACTGCAATGACGAGATTACGCCAGGAAGAAAGGAAGGCAAGCACCAATTAAGCTTCTTGCTCAGACTGCTAAAGTTGCAGCATTAATACTGCCCTCAAATCTTCCTATTTGATTCATAGGCACTCTTGCACAGTCCATAGGAGTAAAAATACAAGAATTGGATATTGGATATTCCAAAGGATGTTCAGTAACATATGCTTTGGAATATGGAGCACTTCCTCTGATTCAGAAGACAATATTTATAGTTTGATCAGTATCAAAGTCAGCTTTACAATCAGCCATCCACATTAGTGTGAATTCCTTTAAGATAATTAGTATGATTGCTTTAGGCTGTAGGTGGATAATCTTTTTTTTTAACTGTTGGAAATGTTCTTGTCATTTGGGTCAAATATCTTAAAATGTCCCAGAAAGGATTTCCAGAGATAATTCTGGGAAAAAAAATAAGTAATCACTAGAGAGATTCTGGAGAAGAAATCTTACTTTGGAATGGATACTGGGCCAAGGATTAAAAGCCTCCCCTAGGCAAGCAATGAGAACCTCTTGTATGATCAATGGGGGAGAGAGGAAGTTTTTGAGCTATTATAGGATGAAGTTGACATGAAGCTCAGACAGACACTTCAGGGAAGATGGGGAAAGCTGGACTTCCCTCAGCTGCTAGTTGAAAGACGAACATAGGATACTGCCCTTCCAAAGGGCAGCTCTGGCCTAAGTGTCATCCTGCAACCTGAACTTAGACCAACTGTTATTTAACACTAATGATTACATATACTTTCTTCTTGATAGTTTGAAATTCACAAAGATATCTGGGCACAGACAAGAAGTCAGCAGAGCCAATGTTACAGTAACCCAGGTGAGAAGTGGATAATTGGTCTCTATATTAATAAAATCTGGGCAGATCCTGACAGAAAACCTTGTGGAAGTAAAAGATGTTATAGGAACAAAGAGAATAGCTGAATCATTGTTTTACTATGAGAAACAAAGGAGTAAGGTGTCAAATCCTGGCTCTGGTAGAATGATTGAGCATTCACTTTCAAGAAGGATAAGAAGGGAAGAACTTGGATTCTAAGTGTGGTAATCTGGAGACATAAGACAAAAGAAAATGTTAGAAAATGTTGACAATGCAGGAAAACACTTTATGGAAATTGTGAAAATGTGACATTTATGCATTGCTTTACAATGACTTTTTCAGATCTAACACTAGTTAGGAATATGATCATGTAGTTGCTCACAAGATTATGTTTTCTGTGTTTATGGAAAAATTACGAAAAGAAAAGAAAAACAATGAAACTTTCTTTTTGAAGTGTGTGTTTAGGGATGAGGTTTGAAGAAAAAATACTCTCTGCAATCATTCGTATTGTATCTTTTCAATCTCATTTTGGAAGACTGGTAAAAAGTTATGAAAAGAAATAAAATCAGCTATATCCAAGAAATCCCATTTTCATGTTTCCTTATTTTTCTATACCTTTTTGACATGGTTATAATCATACTCTACACATAAAGTTGTTTTCTATATTTAGGTTTTGACAGGTCTCAGTTGCACATTCCAAAGTGCTGTCTGTAGATCCCATCAATAGTTACTCAGTCTGAAACTAGGTTGGGAGCACTGCTCCGTAGTAGAGTAGCATCTCTGGAAGCCATCTAAGGGTGGAGATTCCTACAAGACAACGGGCAGGAACTGAAGCTAGTTCCTAGAAAGAGAACAGGAAGATAAGGTCCCATAGCCTGGGACTACTAGGTGACATCCTGAAAGGGACAGCTAGACAGAACATGGCTCAAAGCATACTTGCAGGTTTGTGAAAATGGCAAGATCAGTTTAGAGGATAAAGCTTGCTTCAGGAACATCCTATTAAGAGGTTTAAAGGAATCTGTTTGTGGTCATGACTGCTTTTATTAGACACTTCCATGTCACTAGATGCTAGACTTTATAAATATTAACTCATTAATTTCCAAACCACCTCTGTGAAGTGGGTTCTATTACTATTCTCCATATGCAGAAATTTAAAAAGTATTATGTTTTTTCATGTTTCTAATTTCACTTAAAAGCTTTGGGCTCTTAAGTAGTCAGAAGGTTGGCAATGTCCAATAGGCCTTGACTACATTATTCACTAATATGCAGATTTTCCATGTCTTCTCTTCTATTTCTATCATCAACACGTGAATAATTTTATTCATAATTCTCTGACTGTAAAACTCTTCAGGCTTCTTAGCTGTTTTAGTGTTCATATAAGTCAATATCAAGACCCATAATTCAAAAAAGGAAGCCCAGGTATGGTGGCATACACCTGTAATACCAGTACTCCGGTAGCTGAGACATGAGGATCATTAGTTGCAGGCCTGCCTAGGCTACATAGTGAGACCCTGTATCAAAAAAAATGTATATATAGATACATGGATGCAGTTATATATGTATAATATATATTATATATGTATAGATAGTTGTTATTTGAGGTTTCAAACCTACACTGGTAAGTGTAGGTAATTTCATATAAATTATTTATTGCAACAACAAAGAAAAGGAATATAAATAAAAATCAAGTCTCATAAAATGATTCAGTATAAAACAGAGGAGTAGTATCATTTCCCCAGGTTCAGAAACTGGTTGTTATGGTGGCAAATGACAAAACAGGAGTATGGAATATGTTTCTAATCCTTTTTTTGTTTGTTTGTTATATGGGCCAAACCCAGGGCCTTGCACCTGCAAGGCAAGCCCTCTGCCACTGAGCTGCATCCTCAGCCCTCTCATTCTTATTGGCTCCACAGAATTGCTGTCATTTCCTGCCTTGCAGCAGCGTTTTCTCTTTTGCATGGAACATATTTTTATAGAAAATAATTGTTATTTATGTATCTGTTCAAAGTACTATAAAACTAATTCTATATCTAAATGGATATGATTGGTGAAACAACTCTGGCTGGTGGGGTCTCTCCTACAGATATGTCTCTCCTGCCTCTCCTGGAATGCTTTGGAGAAAATGATTTACATACAGACCAACCATGCAATAGTGCAATAGCAGTGGAACTCATCAGACAACAAATCTTGTGCTGTGCCAAGTCACGTATGAAAGTGTAGCCACATTTCCTAATTGCTAGGTCTCTATTTTTTAAAATCTGAATTACCATTTATAATAAAAAGCACAATTTTGTTGAATGAATTAAAATGCTCTTTTAATAGCTTTATTTTGCTTCTGAGCTTAAATACCAATGATGATATTTATTGACTGAGAGATCATGAAGGACACAGAATTGTACTGAAAATAGATTCCTACAGAGATTGGAACTCACACTTGTATTTAACAAGGGCATCTAAAAGATGCCCTTTAGATCTAAGGATCTAAAATCTGACAAAAATATATTGAGACATTCTGCCTACTTTACACTGAGATTTTGGAGCCGAACCATTACCAGAAAAATAATCTATGGCTTCATCATTTGTTATCTCCTTTGCTACGGGCATTAGCTGATATTCTGTCCAAAATTCTTATCCAAAATTCTCTCATATAAACATATATGTGGAAAACTTCTGTTAGTTTTATAGCATGATTCATAATTACAGAATTCAAATATAATACATCTCTCACCCAACACAGCTACACAAAGATTAACACCACTGCTAGTTTATGCTAGTAGTAGTCACTACTAGCTAGCTTAAACTGTGACTTCTATTTGCCTCTAAATACCTGCCATAAATGGTTCATAATAGTAATTTTCTGTATTTAATTTCTAACCACTGAGTTATTTGGCAAAGGAAAATGGAGTAGGGGTGAATGGTACAAAGGGATCAAAAAGAGAAACTGTAGTAGATTTAGGTCAGAGGAATAGTGACAAAAAAATACTGGGTATCTACAGTTTTATTTCTCTTTCATTGATTTTTTGTTTAATTGTTTAGTCTCACTTTCTCAATCTCTAATTGAGAATTCAATGGCAACTTGAGAAGTTTACACAGGCATTGGACTTTGAACAATGCCTGTACAAATAAACAAAGATGATTGAGTGATAAAAATACATTATGTCTACTGAGGCCTGGACTTTATATTTACATTGTTTTCAGAATTAAAAAAGCATGTCTTATAGTGAACCATACCAGGGCAATACAGTAAGACCTGTTGTTCTATTTAGAGAGGCATGCATTGTAGGGTATTGGTTCTCCACTGTGCTCACAGACCAAAGGAAGCAGTCCTTGAAACTTAGAAATGCAAATTCTCAGCTCCCATGCTAGGTTTCCTGAAAAAGATACTCTAGGTGTCTGGTGAGCTTAAGAATTTGTGTTTCCAGCAATTTCCCAGCTGAAAACTTTTTAGACCCAATTGGAAACCAAAACTCATTTTTGAGACTACTATGAAAATATTAAATCATTTTTTGAGAAATTCTGGTTAGGTTTGTCATTGATATCCATGATCTTCTAATTGTTCTTTTTATCAGGGATGTTACAAGTTGTATAGTATCTCAAATTCTAGTACCCCTAAGCCTTTTTCTTTATTTCTTTGGTGGGTCTGGGGTTTGAATTCAGGGCTTTGTACTTGCAAAGCAGGCGCTCTGCTGCTTGAGCCACACCTCCAATCCAGCCTTTTCCTTTAATATAAGCAATGGTTTTCTAGACAATCTGATGCAACAGATTCAGGGACCACACTTTGAGACTCATTGGCTTGGAAGAGATTCTGAAACTAGGCTCAGTCTCTCACCAGGTATATAATCTTGACGAAATTATTTAAGTCAATTTTCTCATCTGTAAGTGAGGATGAGTTAATGTATATATAGTGAGCTCACTACTAGATTTAAATGAGTCAATCACTTAATACTCCTCCTTCCTGATATATAGTAAGTCCTATGGATGTGTTCATTAAAATAAAATATGTGATATCAATTGCGTATTATTATTTTATCCATAATCATTTAATAGACATCTACTTGCACCAGTGGATATTTGCTAGAATTTATTTCTAGTTGGCTGAAAAAAAATCATTGTAGCTCACTGATTTCCAATCATGGCAGACTTTTAGAATTACTTGAGAGGCTTTTTAAAAATTACTGATTTCTTCATTTTGATTTGTTTGATCTAGACTGAGATTCAGCTATTAGCATACTTTAAATGTTTTACATACAATTCTACTGTTCAGCCAGCATTAGGAATTAGAAGCAATTGCTTTCACCAATGAATAAACAATGTTTCTAGAATCAACAGTCATACTTGGGACCCTTTGTTAGACAACATAAAGAATCATACTGATAAAGCGAAGTTCTGCTCTCATATACAATGCTTTTTAAACATTGCGCTGAGTCTAATGTGCACACAAACTTACTAACAACTAGATCTTGACATGTCTGGTGCCTTAAGATAAAATACCCTCTATACATTCAAACTTTTAAAATGTATGCTTTCAAGCAATTCACTATAGTGTATACAGAATTTTAAATCACTGGTTAATTGAACATAAGATATGTTCATCCTGGATATACTGCTAAAACTCAGTATAGCAGATTCTTAGCATTGAGGATTTAACATTATCAGTTTTTCACCCTGAAGGTGCATGGCTATATGGATTTGTACTTTAGTGAAACGCAGATTTGAAAGATTTATGCTGTGGAGCCTGGGAACTATATTTGAGCCACTGTGCTAGTGAGTTAGCCTAGTCCACTGGGCAACATACTTTCATGTGGTCACATATCACTTTTTCAGTGTTAAAAACATGGTGGTTTGTACATGAGTAACAGCCAAAATGTAAGAAGCTAAAGTTGAAAAAAACAGCAGTAAACCACTGCTCATAGCAAAAATTCAATTCCCAATAAAAACAGAAGACTGTCCAAACATTTTCATGTTCTCAAGCCTGGAGGTTTCCACATATTTCACAAATACTCCTTTTGAAGACATCAAAGATACACTGTACACAAAGCTTAAAATTATTTTAGAATGCTACATATTCTATTTAGATTTAATAAATTCCCAAACTAACGAAATATAAAGAAGTATATAGCATGCTGACGATAACATACACTTCTTCACATTTCATTACCTTGGAGATAAAAGAAGTACATATCATTGATAGTGTTCTATATACTGCTGTACATGAAATAGAAAATAAGTCAAATGTACCTTTCATCTAACTTTTTAAAAAACCTGTGAATATCCATCCACTATGAAGATTATCTCCCAAAGGCTTAAGGTAGATTTTATAAAATCTGGGCTTCACATACTGTTAGCATGAAACCTAAGCAGAAGGAAAGTCAAAGACTAGATTGTTACTTACAATGACTTCCCTTTGGGAAATGTTAGAACATCCTTTTTAGGAAATACAAATACTGAAGAAGCTACAGCTCTCAATAGCTGCTCCCTCCTTGGGTGTTGTTATGTACATGACAGTGGGAACTTTAAAAACAACTCATCTGGTTATCTATGCATTTAAAACAGTGCTCTTATGGTCAAACTATTGAAGAAGGCAAAACTTTAGTCAAATCTTTGTCAGGAGCCAGGTGCAGTAACTCACACCTGTAATTCCTAACTACTTGGGATGCTGACATCACAGGCATGAAGTCTTGAGTTCAAAACCCCAGCTCCACTAAAAGCAAAACAAAACAAAAAAACTTTATCAGGAAATTAATGGAGAAGTATGGTGATTATATAAAACTCATGCTCACTAGAAGTCGAAGCTCATTATTGGTCACTCTAAAAATAAGATTCTAGAACATCTTTTAGACAAATTCCAGAGAAGAAAAGTCAGAAGCAGCCAGCTTTGCAATTGTTCCCCATGATTTTTTCAATATTTCTCTTTATCAGGTTAGTGTTTATCAGTTTAGTATTTCAATTCTAGCATCTAAATACCTTTGTCTTTGGTAAATGAGAAGATGGTTTTTAAGTTTTAATTCTTATTTATTTTTTGGTACTATTGATTGAAATTGGGGCCCAGGCACTTGTGAGCAAACACCCTACCGCTTGAGTCACATCCTCCAGTCCTCCCTGTTCTTTTCCTTTTAGTTTGTTTTCTCCAACAGAGGCCCATGCTAACTTTGTCCAGGCTAGCTTCGATCTGTTTGGCCCCAGAAGATGTGGTTTTACAAACCTATTTCAACCTCTCCTTCTCTACCTAGTCAATCTCCAGGTATCTTCCCTTTTAGGGTTCTGCAGAGTTTTCAAGTCATTTCCAGTTCAAATAAGAACACTGCGAGGATAAATGTGACAACTCATGAAACCTTCAAAGGACAGTGTCTACCTCTCAGTGAACCTTCAGTGTCAGGTTCTAATCCCTTTTTGAGTCCCCACCTAATGCTTTCTAGTTTTTATCCCCAGACTGTTGTCAAAGTACTATATGTACTATTTAAAAAAAAATTACTCTCTAGAACAGGAAACATGGTTCTTTAAAAAAGAAGCAAAGCTGAAGTTCTGTTTCATAAAGTACCCCTCATATTGCACATTAATGAGAAAAAAACAGAACTACTGAAATTTAGAAGTTGAGAAAAAAATGTCTAACATATTTTACCTTAAAATCTTACAATTCTGTGCTTTGTAGATGTATAGTAAAGATTTTGACGTTCTCTTCTCTGGAAACATTTCATTTTCCCTTAAAACATTTTAGTTGATAACGTGGTTACCTATAGGAATTTCTAATTTGCATAAGGAGGGCCACCCCATATTTTAAAACCTCCTGCTCTTACTACTTTCAATAGAAGATCACCCCCTAGTGGAAATGCAGTAGACAATACAGTGTTTCTCTCTTTCCCTGGTTAGACTTAAAAGAAAATCTATGGTTCTGAAAATGATGATTATACTCCTAAGCAAACCGAAAGAGAGAATTGGATAAGCAATGTAGATTTCTGAGTTTTAGTGAGTCCCCATTTACATAAAGTGGATGAATAGCTTTAAAATTTCTTGGATTTGTGCTCTAATTCACAAATTAATACCTATTTCTATTAGAACTTTATTTTTAAATTTTATTTTCAGAGAATAGTGTATCTATTAACACAAAATTGTAGCATATGACTGTGGTAGCTTACAATCTTTTTTCTGTGCAAGATCTTGAGGGATAAGACATAATCACGTGAGTCATACGTGTGCTTTGTTTGGGCCTATATCTGGAAGAAATTGTCCACACAATGTGCATATTAATGTTCTTGTTATAACATTGTGATATATTAATGTTTGCATTACATTGATTAGATTTTAGCTACTAGAAGTATTCTGGGTGCTTTAAATGTTATTGTATTAGTAAGCTTTCAAAAATTCCTGTGGATAAGAATGCTCAGTTGTTATTGTTTGTGAATTCACTTCTAAGTTGATAGTATAGCATGTAAATGTTCTAATAAAAGCCAAAAGAACATGGTAAAATCTTTATCACATTTATAAGGCAATTGATAATTAAATAATAAATAAATAAATTTAAACTTACTTATGATCAAACCTCACACTACCATATCACAACCTTATAAACAGATGGCGATATTTTTATGGTACTATAACTCTAACAATATATTAAGCCTAGATTAGTTAATACATTTTCTATAATCCCATGAAATATTGAGTACAAGTGTGATTCCTGAAACAACAAATCTTTAATTTTAGATAAATATAAAAACACCGCTTAAAACATATAGTCAAGCCAGTTGTGGCACATACCAGTAATCCCAGTATTTGGGAGGCCAAGACAGGAGGATTGAGAGTCTGAGGCCAGACCAGATAAAATTAGGAAGACTCTATCTCAATAAATAAATAGTGAGTTGGGGCATAGCCCAGATGGTGGTGTTTGCCTAACAAGCATGAGTTGAAGCTATGAGTTCTATCCCTAGTATTCCAAAACAAACAAACAAGCAACCCAAGCAAACAAAAAAACATATAGCTGAAGAAAAAGTTATTTATTGGTGGTAAGGTACCTTACAAAGACCTTATTGACCTATAAAATGTATAATATATAATATGCACACCAATATAAGCAAATAAAAACACTAATGAAAGAGGAAAATTTTTATAAGGGTTCTTTGAAATTGTGCATAGATTCTAAAATGAGCTTGATATTTACAGATACTCAAATACATAGACAACACATTTAAATATATATGGATCATAATGCATTTTTTGTATTGTAAAACATTTTTCAAGAACCTTAAAATTAAGTTATCATCAACTAGAGTGCATCAATTATAAAATTAGGCAGGAAAATTAATTCTTACCTCACCTATCTTTCAAGTCTATTCGGAGTACAACAATTTTAAAACATTGCATGTGAAATTCCCTTATAAATTATAAATAATTATGACAATGTCAGATGTTTAATGCTTTATAGTCATATATAATTGATAATAATTGACAACAAGAAAGGCTTTTCATGGTAATATACCTAATGATTCCACCAGTCTTATGGAACAGTGTGCTCAAAATTGAAACAAACATAACACCTGGGCCAGTCTGCATCTGGGAAACGGCAGTCAGTTGGAAGAAAAAAGAGAAGTAGTCAATTGATTTACATATATGTGGGGGAGAGGTGGAGAGCATGGGGTTGCTTTGCTTTTATAATATTCATAGTATGACCTAGTAATCAGATGAAACTGACTTGATTGAGCAAATATCATTCAGCATTTATATTGTTATCTATTTCAGTACAGACTTTGACTTCTGGGTTCTGCTGGGGTCTTTTTATTTCAGGCAAAATGAATTACAACACTGCAGTACTATAGGACAGTGAAGCTAGAAGTACCTAAGCTGACAGCATTTGCACAAGCAATATATGTGGACATAAAGAGAAATGAACCAACCCATTTCCAAATTTGTTTTAAGATCAGTATCATTTCCTTTATATCAGTATACAGGGGACCTCTACGGGAGGTTTAGTTATTCAGAAAAAGGACACCGAGCAAGTCACCTTCATTTTTAAACATACACTACTAATTTTGCTGAGCAAGGTGGGAACTGTGAATTACTATTATTAACATTAGCTATAGTAACACTGTGAAAAAGGTCAGAAGAATTTACCCTGTATGTAAGACTTGGATGGCAAAACTGTAATTCAGATAGGATTTATCTTTGTTCTTTCAGATGAATAGTAAAGAATCAAGGCTGTCTCTGATCCAAATAATACAAATTATACAATAAAATTCATTTTGCTTTGAAAATCACATTAACCTCAGCGATCATTATCAATGTTATTTTAAATAATCATATTAATTACTTTACTCATATTTTTAATAAGTAATCTAAAATCCTTCAACGAATTGGGTGTAAACCACAAATTAACCCTATGGGAACAAAGTGATAATTATTAATTAACTATTGCTCAATTTTATCTTTTCAAATCCTAACCAAAGTATAAATAAAAAGGTCACTAAGACTGTTAAGCCTATGTCCAATAAAACCTGTTTAAACTAAAATTATGAAACTTTGCTAGCATGCATTCAAAACTGGATTGACTCAACCTAATTTTTTTTAACCAGGCTAATTCCAGGTGGTCTACACAAAAATAAGTATTGCAGTGATACACTTAGAGGTAGGTATCATGACTTCTAGAGCACTGACAACTGAGCCTATAAATCTGTGTTTAGAAAGAGACAACAAACATAACAGTGAGCCCTGCAAATGTGAATATTTATAATAGATGATGGCAAGTCATATCAAGGACACATTAAACTGTGTTCTATTCCTTTCTGCCAACAATCTCTTCTCACTCCTACTCCACTTTATTTCCCTCCTAAAACCTTAACACCACCTGGAATAAATTTGTGCATTGGTTTATTGTCTACATCCCTCTGGTAGAATAAAAGCTACTGGAAGGCAGGCACTAAATGGACTTTATTCTCCACTTCATCCCTGGTGCATTGAACAGTGCCTGGCACATTAAGTGGGGTGCTGTTACTAAGTTGTTTGCTTACAGGGTGCTTGCTGGAGGTAATGTGTTCCAAGCACAAAGTAAAGGATTCTCCAGTGGTAAAATTGATCATTTGCTCCACTCAAAATACTAAAATTGTGGGAATTAACAACAACAAAAAAATCCTAAGTGCATGGCAGTGTAGTCCACACGGTTAAGCTGACTGCTGAGCTGGGCAATACCCCTTTATTCGGTCAATGAAATAAAGTTCTCCTGAAATTTATGTGCTCAACAAATGAGTCCTGTAGTGCAGTAAAATATTAGTATTTCCTGAAAGAAACTGCCGACTCTCACCATTGTGTCTAAGTTCACCTGGGCTTGTTTGCTTTGAGAAACTAAATAAATTCCAGTCGGAGTGAGACGTTTTCACACACAATGAAAAATATCCAAAACAAAACCAAAAAGTTGTTTATTAGAAAAAAAATCTCAGCATCCTCATTCTCAGAGGAAAATTAAGGAAAAGTAATTGTAACATCATTGCACCTGAACAGTACACAATTACTTGGGCTTAGACAACAGAATACCTGAACTGCTACATTCTGATTCTTTAAATAATTTGATGTCCACCTATATTTTAGCAACTTTGTTTTATATTTGATCTTTACATAAGATAATTTGGAGATGATACAATGTTCATGACAACGGTAATAATACAACTGAAAATGCATGATTGAAGCTGGAACACTTTTTTTGTGAACATTACCAGAATTATAACCACAGTAAGTTTGCTATGAATGTAAATATAGTTCAAAATATCTAGTTGATAGCTTCTGTATAGAAATTTGCATAATATGACAGCATAACCACAACTATTTTCAGAATGAAACAGTGCATATGATTAAAATTATGCTAAATCCACACCGCTTCATGCCAAAGATGTGAGGATGTGTTATTTTACGCAGGCCTTTCTTCAGACAAGTAAGAAGTCTCTCTGTCATTGTTGCATATTATTTGCCTCTGTTGACTTACAGAATTATAATCCGTGCATAATGCAAATGTCAATGTGAAGTGTTAAATGAATAACAGCAAACTCTACCTACTAAGAAGTTATTCCTATCTCAGTGAGCCACTCTGGAAATGTGATTGAATTATTTATTTAAACATTAGTTATTTGAAATGAAATAGTACTTCAGTTTTTGTGTTCAAATTATTTTAAGAGAAAAGTGGACAAAAAAGAAAGAAAGAAAAAGAAAAAAAGGAAAATGAAAGAAAAAAGAAAGGGAAATTATGCAAATAATATCAAATAGCTGAAAGAATTTCTCCTACTTTGTTTTCCTCACTCTCATGTTCATACCTCCCACTTCTAACTTATCACCCCCCTATTGCACATTAATCATCCCCCAAAACTATGTAGGCTATTGTGTTCAAACACCAAGACTAATTTCCTAAACTCCATTACCAACTGATGCCTTTGATAGCCTGGCCTTATCCTCATGTTACAGCATATGAAATACTTAAAAACATACCCCTATGTCTTTGCTTATGGTGTTGCTCTTCCCTGGGAAGTCTTCTTTTCTTGCTGTTTACTTAGCATCTTATACTATGAGGCCAGGAGCCCTAGACTTTTGGCTATAGTGCAAAAGTCTCCCTCTCCTAAAAAAGGGACCATTTTCCCCCTAGACCTCAAGTTCCCAAGTTTTCTTTCTAAATCACATTATGTTTCATTGATAAAAGCACATTGCCATGATGGAAGATGCTACCTGAAAACACATTTATTAATTTGATCAGCACTGTTAATTTATTCCTGAAGCCATGCACGTGTGAGCTTTTCAGTGAAAAGGATTCCCTTAAGGAAACATCACAGCTGAGATGTGCTAAAATATGTGTTTAACCAACAGCTTCAATTTTAATCTCCTGGTAAATCTTTTATTAATTTGAATAATCAAGCTAGATATGCTTCTGCTGAGTTTTATGGGCTGGTGATAAAACAGTAAAGGTAAGCCACCCAAAGCAAAATCAACTTAAAAGCAAACAACACAACAACAAAAAACCCTAAAGGTAGCATAAAAATGGGTTTTCAAGTTTAAAGCCAAAATAGCAAATGCCTTTAGCTATTTGTGAAGAAGAATGTTTAACTTTAAGATCTGTCAATACATAGTTACTCTTTGCCTAGGATAAGCTGCTGTTTTGAAGATATAAAACACTTGCAAGATGTAAGACACCAGGAGGCAGACCTTTTTAAAGAGTGAGCACAAGAAAACAATGTGTCTTCATCAGGTCAAGAAATGTGCGTTGAGGCATACATAGAGCAAGGAATGGCCAGATCTAGTGTAGAGTTTTATATACAGAGGGAAATGCAAATTGTAAAAGCAAGACCTGCCTATATGTAAGAAACCAATGCCCTCAGAGAAACCTATGTATAACATTAAGAATTCACTATTTCTCATAGTAAAATGTTCCTCTACTTTTAAGGTAGCTCACTTGGAAAAATATTTCATTTTCTGTAAAAATATATTTCATATACAAGTCCAGATACATATATCTTTGTATACATTTTTTGACAGCATTCTTTCAAAATATCTGATACAACAATGCTACCTAATTTTCTAGGTCTGCAGAATACTTAGCAAAAAAGATGAAACTTGACTACACCAAAATATATTTTAAAAGATAATTATAATAACATGAAACTGTTGTTTGCAAACTGCAAACCTTATAAGTCACATACATAGCAGGCATACATTTATTTCCTTCTGTTATCAACATGGAGCAATTGCCATAAAAGTAAAAATCTCAACTGGAGTGTCCTATATAAATTTAAGAACATACTAATTCTAGGATTCCACAGACACTTTCACTTATGGATCATGTGCAGCCCATCTTCTGCAAACACAGGTTTTCCATACAACTTGAAAATTTGGACGGAAAGCTAAACAAAACCACAGAATATGCTGTTGCTAGAAATTTTCAGCATTCTAGAATGACTCTGAACGTGTGCAATGTGTTCCCAGTTGGAGTATTTTAATTAGTCTCTGCCATATGTTCATCTGGCTGAAACAATAGTTGAATCCCTGTCAGCACCAACACCTCTAGGCACCAGTGGGCTAGTCATCTTATTTTTCTAGCAGGACAAGTGACTTTGTTATTGTTGTTGCTGTTGTTATGCAAATAAATGAATCTTTTCTTTTTGAGTTACTGGGTAAACGTTTCATTCTCAAGTGGGATGCTCTGCTTGTCATGTAATTATTTCTCAAGGAACAAGCTGGTAGGAAATGTACAGAAAGGAAGGTGTACACAGATAGTAGGATAAAATCCTGAAATGACATGGGCTAGAAGACTATTGTCACCTGCTCTGATGTTGTTCTTCACAACTGCACCAATATGTAGGTGTTTAAATGCCAACTAAATCATATTCAAACTTGTGTTTTGGGTTTAAGTTTGAGGAATATTTGTGGTCATTGTCATTTTCACAACCTATTAATTTCATCTTATACCCAGCAGATGAAATATCAGGTATATTCTTAAATATATTTGAAGCAAAGTCTCTAGCCCCACCTGACAGTGAACACTTCATCTTGCTTCTGCTCTATACCATGAAGCAAATGTGGAAACCATGGGTAGAACTGTGTGTGTGTGTGTGTGTGTGTGTGTGTGTGTGTGTGTGTGTGTGTGGTGAAGGAGGGGAATAGTACAAAACAAACCGGTAAGATTTTCAAATTGTATTGACTTGCTATAAAACAGTAAATATTTTAAAGTTGCATAATTGTAGTGGCATTCAAGATTAATGGCAAAAAATAAAGAAAAAATAATTAATGCAGCAAATAAAACGTCTGCCTGAAAGTGTCCTCTTTCAAAATGAGGTAATGCTACACGTGGCACTAGTGAATGGAACTTAGTAGCTATAGCATTGTCTTACTGTCAGAATGCTGTTTTTTTCTTATTTTACCATTGAAAGATGCTTAATTCAGTTTATTAATAATAAGTTAATATATGAATAACATATGGGATTTAAGCTTGTGATAGCTATAGAGTCCAATTCTTGGTAGGAAAATGTAAGTCACATCTTCCAAAAGGGAACATTCCAATGTATAAATACCACAATACCATGTTTTCTGTAGTATAGTGTTTCTTTTAACATTCATTGCAAGCTACAAAATGCAAAAGTGAACAATGC
Source organism: Castor canadensis (assembly GCF_047511655.1). NCBI lineage: Eukaryota > Metazoa > Chordata > Mammalia > Rodentia > Castoridae > Castor > Castor canadensis. Next base: position 67,667,504 of record NC_133391.1, on the reverse strand, counting down.
CTGGAAATTGTCTACTACTTTAAAACTAATGCAAAGGGAGTAACTGAATTATGACAAGACTGATTAAAAATAGAAGAATAATAGAAAATTTTAGCTTAATTTTTAACCAGTGGCAGGTTTTAAGTATTTCTTAAATCAAAGTCCTAAAAGTTATTGCAGTTAAAGAATTTCATAATGCTCCTTTTTATATTAAACTATAACCACCTGTATGTGAATATCTAAATACAACCACTTACTTTGGCATATGCTCAGATTCTTATTTAAGCAGGTTTTAAGCAGTATTTCTGCATGCTAACAATGAACTATTCAAAAAATATATTAAGAAAACAATCTCATTTGCACTGAATAAAAATACTTAGGAATAAATTTAACCAAAAGTTGAAAAATCTGCACATAAAAACTACAAAGCACTGATAAAAGAAATTCAAAATGACATAAATTAATGGAAATATATGCTATGCTCATGGATTGGAAGAATGCATCTTGTTAAATTCTCTATACTAACCAAAGTGATCTACAGACTAAATGCATTCCTTATCAAATTCCAATGACACTTCCTACAAAAAAATTGGGGAAAAAGAATCCTAAAATTTCCATGGAATCTCAAAAGACCCCAAACAGCTAAAGTGATTTTGAGCAAAAATCAAAGCAGGAGACATCACACTACCTGATTTCAAAATCTACTACCAACCTATAGTAACCAAAACAGCATGGTCATGACAGAAACAGACACATAGATCAATGGAGCAGAATAGAGTCCAGAAACAAATCTAAAATTCTGTGGTCAATGGATTTGGAAGATCTATGTTGAGAAAGACAAATGTCACATGTTCTCTCTCATAGTCATAATCAAAAACCTAAAAAAAGAAAATGAATGACACAAACATAAATTGGGAACTGGTTGAGGGTGAGGACCAGTGGGGGTGGGAGGGTGAAAGAAGAAGGTGAAGGGGGTAAATATAATCAAAGTAGTTTATACACATTATTAAAATAGCATAATGAAACCAATTAAACTTGCTTAAAAATGGAGGGGGATGAGAAAGAGTAATAGAAGGGATGAATTTGGTGAAAATACATTATATGCATATATGGAAATATCACAATGAAAGCTCTTGGTACAATTAATATTTGATATAAAAGAACAATAAAGAAAACAGTTCAATATATGATGTTGGGAAGGCTATCAACATGTTGATAATTAAATTGCTCCTGTGTTTCATACTGCACAAAAAAATCAACTCGAAATGGATTAAAGACTTAAACATAAGACCTGAAAATACAAAATTACTAGAAGAAAATATTGGGGAAATTTCCATGACATTGGTCTAGGTGATTATTATGATTGTTATTATTATGACAAACATTATTATGATTATTATTTTGAGGGGATTATGATTGCCAGACATAAGCAATAAAAGTGAAAATGGATAGATGGGATTTTGTACAGCAAAGGAAAAAAATCAACAGAGTGAAGAGACAACTTGTAGGATGTGAGAAAATGTTTGCAAAGTATATCTGATAAGAGGTTAATATACAAAATATATGATCGACCCAGTATTAAGAAAACAAAGTAATTAAAAAGTGGCCAAAGGACATGAATAGACATTTCTTAAAAATGTTATACAGGTATATCTAAAATAGCTCAACCTCACTAATCATCAGGGCAGTTCAAATCAAAACCACAATGTGATATCTATCATCTTATACCTGTTAGAATGGCAGTTATTGAACAGATGAAACATAATTACTGGCAAATATGTAGGAAAAAATTAATCATGGAACACTGTTGGTGGAAAAACAAAGTGTTACAGTCACTATGGAAAATATTACGGTGGTTCTTCAAAAAAAATTGACAATAGTACTACTATATAATCTAGCAGTCCCACTACTGGTATATATCCAAAGGCACTGAAATCAGTATATTAAAGAGATGACTGCATTCCTAAGTTCATTGCAGTATTATTCATAATAAGCAAGGTATGGATCCAAGCTATAAGTCCATCAAAGATGAATGAATAAAGAAAATGTGATAAATAAATATATACAAAATATATGTATATAGGTGATATATTACATATACATGTATGTACAAAATGGGATGCTATTTTGCCATTTTGACATTAATGAACCTGGAGGATATTATGCTAAGTAAAATAATTCAGGCATAGAAAGATAAACATCGCATTACCTCATTTATATATGGACACACACACACACACACACTTAAAAATGGCCAAGTAGATTTTAGATGTTCTCACCAGAAAAAGGATAACTACAACCAATTTTATAACTCCATAATTTAAACATGTATGAAACACCATGTGTACATCACAAATATATTGGATTTTTATTTGTCAATTTTAAAGAAAGAATAATGTAAGTTGAAAAAGATCTTGCCAATTGGGTTGTCACAGCCATGCCTTTTCAATGAAATTTTTCAAGAAAACTTTTCTGCTCTGTGGTATTTCTCAGAAATTTGTAGTGGCTGTGGAATAAATGATAATTATGAGTAATATACCATATGATTCTATGAGGTAAATAATATGAAAGAGACAGATTTTATTCAACCATTAATCTGATTAGATTATTCTTTGAGAATTAAATTGATAAAAAAGGAAAAAAACAAAAGACTCTTACCTGAGTTCATAAAGACATTACATTATTGCTAGTGAGAAAGTGTGAGTACAAAGAAATAGTCTACTGAACACCAGCTCCTCAGAGATACTCCATCTGTTAGATGATTGCCAGTCATCTTAGTCTTCAATTAGAGTATTTTAGAAGCTATTCAATAAATTTAGATTAAAAAAAATAGTTTATACCTTGGGAGCAAACCAACTGGAGAAATTTAGACCAGGTAAAGTAAGTGAAATGTTTATATTTCAATGCAAAGTTAGGTGAGTTTTTCAGTATTAGTACAATTTATGTTTGATTAGATTAAAAGGTCAATAAATTGTACCTTTTACAAGACTTATCTAAGAAAGTGATGTAGTTATTACACATTTACAAAGTACACATTTATAGACTACTTACAACTTGAATAAGTTATTTATCTTCTTTAAGTCTCTATTGCCTTTTGCTTTAATATTTAAAATACAATATGAACCTCATAAGGTTTGTTTATTGATTAAATAATACAATACATGTAAATTTCTTACTCAAGTGATTGGAATACAATAAACAATTAATTAAAGCAATGATATTTAGATATTTAGAACTAGGAGTTCTAAACTTGACTCTTCTATACAAGCTTTAGTTGAAATCTAGAGAATAATCAATATCTAATAATCAACTGACAATTAGGTACATCAATAAATAAACATATAAAATTAACAAACATATAAATGTGTTAGAAGCCTAGAGCCTCAAATGGAGTCATATTGAAAGCATCTTTTTTTAAGTCTTTGCACTTCTGTGAATATTCTCATAACTTGTCTCTATGCTCATAAAACATCCTCTCATCAATCCTTGATGCTTTCTCAAATACAGCATGTATTTTTTTTTTCATTTTTCTTTTATTATTCATATGTGCATACAATGTTTGGGTCATTTCTCCCCCCTCCCCCCACCCCCACCCTACCCCCCTACCTCCTCCCTCTCCCCCTCTCCCCCATCGCTACCCGGCAGAAACTATTTTGCCCTTATCTCTAATTTTGTTGTAGAGAGAGCATAAGCAATAATAGGAAGGAACAAGGGGTTTTGCTGGTTGAGATAAGGATAGCTATACAGGGCATTGACTCACATTGATTTCCTGTGCGTGGGTGTTACCTTCTAGGTTAATTCTTTTTGATCTCACCTTTTCTCTAGTTCCTGGTCCCCTTTTCCTATTGGCCTCAGTTGCTTTAAGGTATCTGCTTTAGTTTCTCTGCATTAAGGGCAACAAATGCTAGCTAGTTTTTTTAAACATTCCTTTCAGGGGACATTATTTCTTTTAGTCACCAGAATTCAAATAAAATGGAGAATACCTAGCAGATATCCAGGGGCTCAGGAAAGGTCAATTTACGACTGAGTCTGATATAAAACGAACTGCCCTGGAGATTCTGTGGTATTCACCAATCATCTCTGTAATCATGACAAAGATAGCCTTCAAGGGATTGCCATGTCTTATTCCAGAAGCTTGGTTCATGATTTTAGCCTAAGAATCTAAGCAAAGAAAGTCCCATAGATATGTATCATCACTTGCCTCTGCCCCAATTCTAGGCTGACAAATGTTATCATAATAGCAGATGTGGCGTCATACAGTTATAAAAGAAATGAAAGGATAGAATTCTCAATATCACTTTTATAGGCAAAGACCTTTATAAAAAAAAAAGGATAAATCACATAGAAAGTAGAATCATTTCCGCACACATGTATGAACCAAGGTATTAATTCACTTATGAGTCAGGGAGAATTTCTATGCATAGTCACTGTCAAAACACATTTTGTTAAAAAAAAAAACAAACAAACTTTTTTTGAGAATTATCTAAGGCTTCACACAGTCCCTACATACCAGCTTATCTGTGCTAAAATGTGGTTCAACTTTAGTAAACAAAAACATTGCTAACATTGAGCTCATCTCCTTGCCACCATATTGCTGCCAGCATGTCAAAGGTAGTGTGGAGAAATGGCAAGCTCTTCCTCATAAGTATTTGTTCTGTAAACTGTTTGGAAAGGAGCATTGGTAATGTCAGGAAAAAAAAAAAAACAAATTCAACATAATTATTCCATTTTTATCAGCCAACAAACAAACATTAGCAGATAATCTTCAAACTGGTTTGTGGGAGGTAGAATTATGGTTTATTTTGGATGTACACAGCTGCATGACTCACTGGGAGAAAATAAACGTGTTGATTTACCAATACGTCCTATCAAACACTGTTCTGCTTTGCTGCTCTTGGAATCTTCATGCTTAGTAGAGAATGAATTCAAGGTGAACATTTAGGGTTGTGCTGCAATGAAGCCCACACAGCAAAACAAAGGCATTTCTTATAATAAAATTCTAATGTGCTTAAAATTAAAAACAAAAAACACAATGAAAAGCAAATACCACTATTTACTTTGATTAAAAGTTAAGATATAGTTCAAGGATAGTTTTAATTTTAATTCTGATTTTATGCGTTCTTAGTGTCTTAATTATTCTTTTTTTTTTCTCTTTTTTAAAATTTCTTTTATTCATATGTGCATAAGATGTTTGGGTCATTTCTACCCCCTTCCCACTGCCCCCACCTTTTCCCTCCACTCCCTCCACCTTCCCCCTCAACTCCTCACTACGAGGCAGAAACTATTTTGCCTTTATCTCTAATTTTGTTGAAGAGAGAGTATAAGCAATAATAGAAAGGAACAAGGGTTTTTGCAAGTTGAGATACAGGGAGTTGACTCACATTGCTTTTCTGTACATATGTGTTACATTCTAAATTAATTCTTCTCAAACTAACCTTTTCTCTAGTTCCTGGTTCACCTATTGGACTCTGTCACTTTAAAGTTTCTGCATTAGTTTCTCTGCGTCAAGGGCTACAAATGCTATCTTGTTTTTTGGGTGTCTTACCTATCTTCGTATCTTTCTTGTGTACTCTCGCTTTTATCATGTGATCAAAGTCCAGTCCCCTTGTTGTGTTTACCCTTGATCTAATGTATGCATAGAGGGAGAACAAATGATTTTTGGTCTTCTGAGCCTGGCTAATCTCACTCAGAATGATGTTCTCCAGTTCCATCCATTTACTTGCAAATGATAAGATTTCATTCTTCTTCATGGCTGCATAAAATTCCATTGTGTATAAATACCACATTTTCTTAATCCATTCATCAGTAGTGGGGCATCTTGGCTGTTTCCGTAACTTGGCTATTGTGAATAGTGCTGCAATAAACATGGGTGTACAAGTGCCTCTGGAGTAACCTGTGTCACATTCTTTTGGGTATATCCCCAAGAATGGTATTGCTGGATCATATGGTAGATCAATGTTTAGATTTTTAAGAAGCCTCCAAATTTTTTTCCAGAGCGTTGTACTAGTTTGCATTCCCACCATCAGTGTAAGAGGGCTCCTTTTTCCCCAGATCCTCGCCAACACCTGTTGTTGGTTGTGTTGTTAATGATGGCTATTCTAACAGGGGTGAGGTGGAATCTTAATGTGGTTTTAATTTGCATTTCCTTTATTGTTAGAGATGATGAGCATTTTTTCATGTGGTTTTTGGCCATTTGAATTTCTTCTTTTGAGAAAGTTCTGTTTAGTTCACTTGCCCATTTCTTTATTGGTTCATTGATTTTGGGAGAGTTTAGTTTTTTGAGTTCCCTATATATTCTGGTTATCAGTCCTTTGATGTGTAGCTGGCAAATATTTTCTCCCACCCTGTGGGTGGTTTAGAGACCATTTCTTTTGTTTAGAGACCATTTTTTTTGTTGAACAGAAGCTTTTTAGTTTTTTATGAAGTCCCATTTATCTATGCTATCTCTTGGTTGCTGAGCTATGGGGGTTCCATTGAGAAAGTCCTTGCCTATACCTATTAGTTCCAAAGTATTTCCTATTCTTTCCTGTACGAACTTTAGAGTTTGGGGTCTGATATTAAGATCCTTGATCCATTTTGAGTTAATAGTGGCATAGGGTGATAAACATGGATCTAATTTCAGTTTTCTGCAGGCAGACAACCAGTTTTCCCAGCAGTTTTTGTTGAAGAGGCTGTCTTTTCCCCGTCATATATTTTTAATGCCTTCGTCAAAGACAAGTTGGTTATAGTTGTGTGGCTTCATATCTGGGTCCTCTATTCTGTTCCACTCGTCTTCATGTCTGTTTTTGTGCCAGTACTGTGCTGTTTTTATTGTTCTTGCTTTGTAATATAGTTTGAAGTTGGGTATTGTGATATCTCCAGCATTGTTCTTTTTACTGAGTATTGCCTTGGCTATTCATGGCCTCTTGTGTTTCCATATAAATTTAACAGTATATTTTTCAATCTCTGTGATGAATGTCATTGGGATTTTGATGGGAATTGCATTTAACATGTAGATTGCTTTTGGTAGTATAGCCATTTTCACTATTTTGATTCTGTCAATCCATGAGCATGGGAGAATTTTGTACCTTCTTTAGTCTTCTTTGATTATTTTCTTCAGTGGTTTATAGTTCTCCTTGTAGAGGTCATTTATATCTTTTGTTAAGTTTACTCCTAGGTATTTGAATTTTTTTTGAGGCTATTGTAAATGGAATTGTTTTCATATATTCCTTCTCCGTTTGTTCATTATTAGTGTATAGAAATGCTAATGATTTTTCTATGTTGATTTTATATCCTGCTACCTTGCTATAGCTGTTGATGGTGTCTAGGAGCTTTTGAGTAGAGTTTTTTGGGTCTTTAAGGTATAGGATCATATCATCTGCAACTAGGGATATTTTGACAGTTTCTTTACCTATTTGTATTCCTTTTATTCCTTCTTCTTGCCTAATTGCTCTGGCTAGGAATTACAGCACTATGTTGAATAGGAGTGGATAGTGGGCATCCTTGTCTTGTTCCTGATTTTAGAGGGAATGGTTTCAGTTTTTCACTGTTGAGTATAATGCTGGCTGTAGGTTTGTCATATATAGCTTTTATAATGTTGAGGTACTTTCCTTCTATTCCTAGTTTTCTTAGAGATTTTATCATGAAATGGTGTTGGATCTTATCAAAGGCTTTTTCTGCAGCTGTTGAGATGATCAAGTGGGCTTTGTCTTTGCTTCTGTTAATATGGTGTATTACATTTATTGATTTGCTTATGTTGAACCACCCCTGCATTCCTGGGATGAAGCCTACTTGGTCATGGTAAATGATCTTTCTGATGTGTTGTTGGATTCAGTTTAACATTATTTTATTGAGGGTTTTTGCATCAATGTTCATTAAGGAGATTGGCCTATAGTTCTTTTTGGAGGTGTCTTTGCTGGTTTGGGGATAAGTGTAATACTGGCTTCATAAAATGTGTTAGGAAGTTTTTCTTCCCTTTCTATTTTGTGGAACAGTTTAAGGAGGGTTGGTATTAGTTCTTCTTTAAAGGACTGATAGAATTCAGCAGAGAACCCCTCAGGTCCTGGACTTTTCTTTTTTGGGAGACTCTTGATTGCTGCTTCAATTTCATTTTGTGTTATAGATCTATTCAAGTGATTAATGTCCTCTTGGTTCAGTTTTGGATGAACATAAGTATCTAGAAATCTGTCCATTTCTTCAAGATTTTCAAATTTATTTGAATATAGGTTCTCAAAGTAGTCTCTGATGATTTCCTGGACTTCCATGGTATTTGTTGTTATCTCCCCTTTTGCATTCCTGATTTTACTGATTTGGGTTTTTTCTCTCTTCATTTTAGTCAGGTTTGCCAGGGGTCTATCAATCTTGTTTATTTCTTCAAAGAACCAACTTTTTGTTACATTAATTCTTTGTATGGTTCTTTTGGTTTCTACTTCATTGATTTCAGCTCTTATTTTTATTATTTCTCTCCTTCTATTTGTTTTGGGATTTGCTTGTTCTTGTTTTTTTAGGAGTTTGAGATGTATCATTAGGTCATTGAATTGAGATCTTTGAGTATTTTTAATCTATGCATTTATGGCTATAAACTTTCCTCTCAGGACTGCCTTTGCTGTGTCCCATAGGTTCTGATAGGTTGTGATTTCATTTTCATTGACTTCCAGGAATCTCTTAATTTCCTGTTTTATTTCATCAATGACCCATTGTTTATTAAGCAATGAGTTACTCAGTTTCCAGCAGTTTGCATGTATTTTGTCTTTATTTTTGTTGTTGCATTCTAGTTTTATTGCATTGTGATCAGACAGAATGCATAGTATAATTTCTATTTTCTTATATTTGCTGAGGCTTGCTTTGTGCCCTAGAATACGATCTATTTTGGAGAAGGTTCCATGGGCTGCTGAGAAGAATGTATATTGTGTAGAAGTTGGATGGAATGTTCTGTAGACATCAACTAGGTCCATTTGATCTATGGTATGTTTAGATCTAGGATTTCTTTATTGATTTTTTGTTTGGATGACCTATCTATTGATGATAGTGGGGTGTTAGAGTCTCCCACTACCACTGTGTTGGAGTTGATATATGCCTTAGGTCCTTCAGGGTATGTTTGATGAAATTAGGTGCATTGACACTGGGTGAATATAGGTTGATAATTGTTATTTTCTTTTGGTTCATTTCCCCTTTTATTAGTATGGAATGTCCTTCTTTATATCATTTGATCAATGTAGGTTTGAAATCTACTTTAGCTGAGATTAGTATTGCTACTCCTCCCTGTTTTCAGGGGCCATTGGCTTGGTAAATCTCTTCCACCTTTCATCCTAAGCCTATGCTTAATTCTATTGATAAGATGGGTTTCCTGTAAACAACAGATTGTTGGATCTTCCTTTTTAATACAGTTTGTCAAATGGTGCCTTTTGATGGGGGAATTAAGTCCATTAACATTAAGTGTTAGTACTGATAGGTATGTGGTGATACCTGTCATTTAGTTGTCTTAGTTGTTTGAGGATTTGATTGTGTGTAGCTAAAATGATGTTACTCTCTACTTTCTTGCTTTTTCTTCTCCTGTGGCTTGGTACTGCCTGCCCTTTCATGGTTCTGCACACTTTCTGTGTGCAGAATCCCTTGAAGAATCTTTTGTAGTGGTGGCTTTGTGGTCATATATTGTTTTAGTTTCTGCTTATCATGGAAGACTTTTATTGCTCCATCTATTTTGAATGATAGTTTTCCTGGGTAGAGTATCTTAGGGTTGAAGTTATTTGCATTCAGGGCTTGGAAGACCTCACCCCCAGCTCTTCTTGCTTTTAATGTTTCTGTTGAGAAGTCTGCTGTGATTTTGATGGGTTTACCTTTGTATGTTATTTGTTTTTTCTTACAGCCTTCAATATTCTTTCTCTCATCTTTGTACTTGTTGTTTTAATGGTAATATGTCATGGGGTAGTTCCATTTTGATTAGGTCTGTTTGGTGTTCTGGAGGCTTTCTGTACCTGTATGGTCATAGATTTCTCTAGATTTGGGAAATTTTCTGTTATTATTATTATTATTATTTAATATATTACACATTCCTATTGTTTGCACCTCTTCTCCTTCTTCAATGCCCATGATTCTCAGGTTTGGTCTTTTGATCGAGTCAGTAAGTTCTTGCATTTTCTTTTCACAGGTCTTGAGTTGTTTAACTAATAGTTCTTTGGTTTTTCCTTTAGTTACCATTTCATCTTCGAGTTCTGAGATTCTGTCTTCTGCTTGTTCTAGTCTGCTGGATTGGCCTTCCATTTTGTTTTGCATTTCTGTTCTTTTTTCTGAGGTTTTCTGTATCCAGAGTCGCTTTCTCTTTAATATTGTCTGTTTTTGTCCTGAGTTCATTTATCTCTTTAGTTATCATGTTCTTTGTTTCACTTTGGTGTTTATACAGTGCTTTTACAATTTCTTTTATTTGTTCTTGTGCTTTCTCAAATTCTCTATTTTTGTTGTCTTGGAATTTCTTGAGTGTCTCCTGCACATTTTGGTTGACCATATGCAGTATCATGTCTATAAAATGCTCATTGATTACTTGCAGGATTTCTTCTTTCAGAGTGTTCTTGTGGGCTTCATTGGGTTCTTTGGCATAGTTTATCTTCATTTTGTTGGAGTCTGGATCTGGGTTATCTATTTTCTTCATTTCCCTCTGCTTTCTATACTGTTTTATTATTGGGGGAAAAGTAGTTTCCTTCTTTTTTCCATCTTCCCGTCATTGCCCTTGCTACTGTTACTGTTCCTGTATTGTGTAATTTAGTATTGTCTAGGTTGTAATAATAGCAATGGTGATATCTAGAATGGAAGGGTGAGAGAGAGGGAAAGCAAATAAGGTAAAGAAAAAGGAAAAAAAAGAGAACAGAGCCAAAGAAATAAATAGGGAGAGATAGTGTACTAATCAATAGTGAGCTAAACAGGCATTAGAGAGACAGAGAGAGGATAAAAAAAAAGATCCCCAAGTTCAAATGCAATAAAGTTTCAGTCTTAACAGTTTTGGTGTTAGTCCTTCAGCACCCAGTCCTGGTGTTGGTGTTGGAGTAGTAATTCTGTCATTGTCTCATCAAAGGTGAAAAAAAAAAATCCCAAGTTCAAATGCAATACAGTTTCAGTTAGTCCTTCAGCATCCAGTCCTGGTGTTGGTGTTTCAGTAGTAGTTTTGTTGTTGTCTCATCAAAGGAAAAAAAGAAAAGAGTCTGGCTACAGCTTTGTGAATGTCTATCTGAGGCTGTGGTTTGCCTGCTACCTACTGTCAGTCAGTTGCTGCTGAGGCTTTATTTATTGCAGATCTCAGGAATGAGCTTTATACTCACCTAGCCCTGCAGGCTTTGCTTATTTAGAGTTCTCCTGGACACATGCCCCTTTTGTTTTCTCCAGTATACAGCCCTACCCTCCTGTTGCAGTTGCAATCCTTTTTTTCTTTATATAGAGTTCAGGTGAGGGAGTGCCCCTTCTCCACTCTCCGGAGCTCAGGGTGCCCTGCCTTCTTTGCTACATGTCTTTTTTTTTTTTTCAGCTGCTTGTTTATTATTCAGTTTGTTTTTTTTTCCTTTTTTTCCCTGGGTGGGGGTCAGTCTGTCCAGGGAGCTATGCTGATTTGTCCCAGGGTTCTCTGCAGGAGTACTGCATGCCACTTATTTGCTCACCTGAGGGTCTGCCAAGCAGGTTAGGAGTTGGCATCTGGCGGTGCAGGAGCCCTCCTGGTTTCTCCATTTAACGTGGAGGGGGGATGCTATCTACAGGCTGAGGGATGTGGAGGTGTTGGAGTTTTGCCTCTTCTTGATAGTTTTTCCTGACAGGTGTATATCCAGCATCTCTCCAAGATTTTACTTTAGGAAGCACACTTTCTGCTTCCTCCTTCTAGCTGCCATCTTGGAATCCTCCTTAATTATTCTTAATAAATCTTTTTCAGTGAAGAACCTGATATGAATTTGATATTTTCCTGAGAAAGTAGAGCTAGGAATTTGGATTTTCAGGTATAATTTGCCTTTTCATAGTATTCTAAACTCTGACAGACCATCAGAAAACAGTTCCAGGACTAGTATGTAACAGTTGCTATGCTGAGTTAATTACTTAAATCACCACATTTAGTTCTGTCCCAAGAACTCTGAGGCAAATGTAATTATTACATTCTTTTCCCCCCTTCCATAAGAAAACTTTGCTTCAGAAAAGTCTCCTAATTTGTCCACAGATAATATGACACAAAGTGAGTGAAAATTTGCTAAAGCCAGGCAATTTACCATCAAACAACAAGTGCACCAAATTCTCACAAATACCTATGTAGACAGATTTGGTTCTGAAGGTACTCTATATTAATTGTACTCTCCCCAACCCCGCCAAGTAACACATGAAATACTATCATTCATTAGAAGCAGGCAAATCAGTCTTTCCTTATGAATTTTTTTTTTGAACAGTACATTTAGATATAGAGAGCAGATTGAAGGTTGCCAGGGATTTAGGAAACATGGAGCAGGAACCAAGTTGTGTGGATATAAATGAATATCATGAGGAGTTCTTCAGGAAATGGAAATATTTTGTATCTTGAAACCCCAAAAGGCAGCAAAGAACATGTATTGGATTCTGAAGAAGCACTTTGTCAACTGAGTGATTTTCCTAGGTAGCAAAAGAGTCTCAGCTGCTTGGAGGTGCTTTGTGTCATGCTGGGAGGAAAGAAGTAAGCCAGGGAAGCCAAGGATTGCAAAACATTCTTCCCCAGGCAGCTTGCACAAGAGGACAAAGAACATTGGGAGTCTCCAACTCTGGTCTGACCAACAATGGTTGACTGGCTGCTCTGGCTAGCCTAAAATTAAGTATATTTAATAGCAGTCATTGGGGTCAAGAAGAGCCACTCAAAAAGTACTGGGACAGTGGAGGACCTAGAGAATCTAAAGGAATCACTCTATAAACAGAGGACAATGCATTGCCTATTATATGTAACTTATGCACAGTCTAGCAGCTTGGATATTCAAAAGTCTAAATCACTTCTAAATAAATAAATGTAAAAGTATAAAAGAGAAGAAAAACTGAAAGTTCCAAATTTCTTAGTGAATTTATTGTTAAGCCATAGGGTTATCAAAACTTCTCTCCTCTGTGTGTGTGTATGTGTGGTGTATGTGTGTGTGTATGTGTGTGTGTGTGTGTGTATGTGTGTGTGTGTACCTAAAAGGGGAGCAAAAATACAGATTGGTCATGAAAACAGCACACCAAAACTAAAGCACTGTATTCAAATGTAAAATATTATAGATCACAATATGCCAGAAGAAAGAGAAATATTAATAAAATATTAACAGTATAAGAACAAAATTTAAATTATAATTTGTGGACATTGAGAGTCCTAATCAAGGTACTTCTTCCAGGGACTTCTCCCCCTTAAAACCATTTGGAAGTACAGGTCTGCACTTGAGAGAAAGAGATTTGCTGCAAATGAAAGATGGCACAGCTCTATTGATCACAGATAGTGATTGTTCATTTTTTAAAAAAGGAAGGTTGGCAAAAGTCATATGTCATGTAAAAGAAAGAATAGTTTGTAGGTATGAACAAAACAGCTTGATAGACTTAGAGAAAAATTGCAGAACACTGCAGAGAATTCCCCTATCTCACTGCTCAGCTTCCCTTCTGTTAATGTCTTACATAGGCATTTCTCATCTTCAAATTTTATCAAAATAAGAGTCTTGATTCAATGCTATTAGCAAAAGCATGGAACAGAATCTTTTCAGACTTATCCAGCTTTTCCACAAATGTCATTTTTTTGGTTTCAGGATCCCATATTGCATTTAGTCGTCATGTCCCTTAGTCACCTCAACTCTGTAACAATTCTATGATCTTCCATTTTTTAGTGATCTTGAGATCTTTGAATACTACTGGTCAGTATTTTGTAGACTGTTCCTCAATTTCTCATGCTTTATCACAATAGGAATGACACCACACATCCTGGAATGACATGCACAGGCAATGTGTCCTTTTCAGTGCATGATACCACAGGTTCACTATGGCAATATGTATTAGTGGTGATATTAACCTTGGCTGAGAGGATGCCTGCCAATACTGTCCACTCTGAAGTTGCTAATTTTCCATTTGTAATTACTAATGTTTTGGAATAGATACTTTGAGATGATGCAAATATTCTGTTTGGCTTTTATTTTTGCTCACTAATGTTAGCAACCATTGGCGGGCCATGTTTTGCAGCAATTATTAGGGGGGCAATCTTTTTTTTCTACTTTTTAAAATTCATTTATTCATATGTACATAAATTGTTTGGGCCATTTGTACCCCCTGCTCCCTACCCCCTCTCTCTCCCTCCACACCCCTCACTTCCAGAAAGAACCTGTTCTGCCCTTTTCTCCAATTTTGTTGAAGAGTAGACATAAGCAATAATAAGAAAGACATAGCGTTTTTGCTAGCTGAGATAAGGATAAGTATACAAAGAGTCCTAGCATTACTTCCATGCAAAAGTGCATTACAACCCAAATTAATTCATCTCTACCTGACCTCTTCACTACTTTCCAGTCACCTCCCCATATTGACCTCTGTCATTTTAAGGTTACTGTATTAGCTCCTCTGCAGTGGGGTATTCTAATAGCAATTTTCTATTTATAATTTTGCATTTCAAATGTGCTTCCTTCCTTCTACATTTATGATTGGAATTCTTCTGGAAGGAAGAGTTGTTTCACTTATTTATTTTTCAGTTATTTATTTATATCAGTATAGGCTCATGGATATATATTCTAGTCTTTATAATCCATTATCATCATTATTTTCCTGCTTAAGCTGTTTGTATGGCTAATGTGATCCTTTCACTTTGACTCATCCATTGTCCCCCTGTTTTTGTGCATCACACAAGATGCCTGACTCATCTTGTATTTCCCCTCTGACCCAGAACTATGGTTCTTCAAGGACCTCTAGTTCTTTTTATTGCAGAATGATATTTAGAGTCTTACGCATGAGCACTAAATGTGTTTTACTGAGGAAATCATAGCTTTGAGTTCCCTGAGTGAAGAGAGCTAGAAAATATAGGTACGTGTATATATTAACTCATGCATTTGCAGTTCTGTACCTCTTTCTGTCTGACCCCTCATATATTATATAGATAGTTTATCTATAAGTATAAATATAAATATAAATTTTTATCTATTTATCCCATTGGTCCTGCCTCTAATTCAGGACCACAGGATGTGCTCTATCCTGCCCTTGTCTGACAAATTCTAGCTTACATGCTCTATAACCTAGTCACTGCAATCAACTCTAATATACAAATAAATTTCAGAGCTCCTTACTATGATGTTGATGAGAAACAAATTCACAAACAATTACAGTGCTTGTGAACAGTTATTTTTAACTTTATTTACAATATCCAGTGAAAACATTGTTTTCCAAAGTTATTTAGGTCAGCTTCTTTCTTCTCCTCTCCTTTCAATGTAATTATGTAGTTTATTTGTAAATACAGTTAAATTCTTTTGTCATAATCTGTGTGTTCTTCTTCCCTCTACCTCCTAAGTGATTTTCTTTAAAAAATACAGTTTAAAACCCACTTTTAGTGGTACAAATTTCTATGGATTTTGAAAATGCATAGTACAGTTTTGCCCTCTGCAGAATATCATTGTGGTATTCCTTTTACACAATTCCAGATCAATGCAAGTTTTTGCTTCATTTATCCTATATATTGCTTAGAATTAATTACAGTTAAGTAGAGGATTTTAACAATGTTATTAAAATAATGCATCTGAAAATCAGTACAGTGGAAAAGCTTAATCAGTAAAGCTATAGGCTTCTATTGTTTTGAACTACATTAACATCTAGACTTGGCTTAAAAACTATCTAAATAAATTAAAAAGTATACCATAGATTTTCTTTCTGTGTAGTTTTTCTTTCTTTGAAAATTTACATTTAGAGTTTCTTAAGCAGTCCACAGTTCAGTATCTATTTACTAAAAAAACAGTGGAAATGCCTGCCTGCCTGCTTTCTTCTTCTTCCAAGTGGTAAGAGAAAACAGTGCTTACCTGGATGAGCATACTGAGAACATGCCCAAGACTACTAGAAGGGCTACCACCATCTGTCCCTACCAGAACCTTTAGAGCGTGTGCTGTCATCAAATGGTTTATGCAGAACTGTTAGTGCATTTTTTGTGTACTATATTATTTTTTATAATTTTGGGAATAATCATAGTGAATAATGGTAAAATAGAATGGAAAGCATGTTACTAGTAAATGGTAAGAGAAGGATAAAAGAGAACTAGGATACTTTTTAGCTGAAAAAAATTAAAGTCATTTGCAATGATGATTATAGTATATGGACTTTTTTCTTTTCCAAAATAGCCATTTTGAAAAGTGAGTAGCTGGTGGTACTACCAGCAGTTATAGAAACACACAAGGATGAAATAACCCCACTTACTGAGCAGATACTAGCTCCTTGAGGTATAATCAAGCAGAGAAGTTAATGCCTAATGCGTAGCCTTTATAGCTATGCTGGGCCAGCAGCAGTGTGATTCTCTACAACTTACTATATCTCTCATAAGTTTTTTTCTATGTAAAATAGGCCACAAAGTGCCTAAAAGTGAAGGCTGATGTAAGTAAGCAAGTTTAGTTTATGCACATGAAGCACCTAGCACAAATAGGAGTGTACCAATGATAATAATCACAGCTACTTTTATCTATAGTATTTATGCATATTTTCTTAGGTGATCAGAAAATCTGGTTATATGAGAATAGCAATTTTTAATATTTATAACATATATGTTGTTTTAAAAAATAATCAAGATTTCAAAGACTCTTCATGTGGTTAAATAATTCACATAAACTAAATTGTGTTTGTTTCAAAAACAATGAGCTATCATTGGTAAATATAAGATTTTTCTGAGTCTGACTCTCTTATGGTCTGTGGAAGTTCCTGAAAAAAACTGATCCAGGCCTTTTTCATCATTGTTTCTCTAGGGTTTTCTGACAGTAGTCATAATGAGCCCTCTAAATTCAACTTAATACTCTAAATACTCAGACCATAGTGATGGGCAATAGTTAAGGTGAAAGATGGTCAGGAAATATCCTAGGTACTTTAAAATAACCACATTTTAGTACTTTGAGGAACCAAAATGCTCCATTTTAGGAATTGGGGAGTGTGTAGTTTCTTCGAGTCTGTACTTTATTGTAAACAAAGCTCTAGGTATTTTACATACAGGTGCAAACCTAGATGTCACTGAGCTGAGGTCCCAGATTAAGACTATGAAGAATTCATACTGAGGTTTGGTGAAATTTATTCAAGTGTGGCTTGAGTTATACATTATAATTCAGATTTGTCCTCCAAATTATTGTGGTGTAATAAAATTCAGCAGGATGGGAGAAAAGCATTCCCCCATATTGTACATAAGGAATCAAGAGTGAATTCAGTATCTTGAGGGTTTTAAGGATTCTAGGCCTTTTATCTCCTGCAGGTGTCCACCCAGTATAGCAGAGTCCAGCTCCAGGGTGGCCAGAGGGAAGATCAGGAAACACTGTGGGTTTTCAGGTGGTTCAACAACAGACCTCCATCAGAGTAGCCAGAGCAAAGGACAGAACTGGCAGACTCCAAACAGTTGCTAACTGTGGTCACTCAGAAGAACAGGCAAGCCGGGTTCCCTCTCTGGGGATTCCCCAGTGTATCTGCTGGTAATCTGTCCTGGGAAAGACTTAGAAACACAGGGACCTTCACATAGCAGGATCTCATTTTAAACTCAAGCCTCATTAACCTTGTGAACCATGTGGTATCTAGAAATATCAATTAACTAACACTTGGGGTTTTAGAAAATTTCCCTAAGTATTCTTTTATCAAGTGGGGTTTCAAAGATGCTATTTACACCTATCTAATGTGCTGATAGAACAAGCATTTGCCATGGCTTCTTTTTCATGCACTCGTTTATCATATTTCCTGTGAACTTTATATCTTAAGAACTTTATGAAGTAAACTAACTTCCTTAATTTTACAGATAATAAACCTGGAAATTAAAGAAGCAACATTTTGTTTGTCATTGTTTTTGTCAACACTTTGTATTCTTTTTGTGTGGAATAGTATTCAGAAGTAAAGAGAGCTTATTTGGCCTGCTCTTTCCAGCCAGCATTTAAGCAGATGTTTTACAGATCAAGCAATGAATGGTTAAAATTTTGTCCACTTTTCTTCAATAATTTATTTCAAGAGCAACTCTTTTCACTAAGTAGGCATTCAAATTCATTTGTTTACATCGTGGATCACAAAGGCACAACTAAAAACAAAATGCTGCAAAAGATTTCCAAAGACAAATAACACTGCTTTTTGACAAAAATATAGAGTCTCACTTTTTCAAATAGAAGATACTTGGGATAATTACACATTAAAGGACTGAATCATAATCTCAATAAGAAGAAACCAAAAGCCTACATAATTAAACAGTAGAAAAGCAATTTTTTTTCTTTTTCTATTCAGAAACAACAGACCTGGTAGATTTGGAAATAGCCCAAATTCATTTCTGGTAAATAGAAATTATAAATACTTCATAAACAGAACATTCCAAATTAAAAAGAACTGGAAGGGAAGCACCCACATGTCAGACAGATAGCTTCTAGTAGGCTATACTAACAAAATGCTTTAAATAGTAGATCTGTTCACTTTTTTCACAGGTAAAAGCAAAGTAAATCCCCCTAAGACATTTTCAATGTGGTACTTCTTAATATGTAAGTGTTTCCTTCTATTTATTGGTGCTGTCCTACTAAATGAGCATGTTGTGTGTATCCAGAGTAAATGAAATATGTGCATTGAAATCAATGGGAAATGACCATAGTCCCGAGGGAGAAAAGGTGGTGACTACTACAATATGTTACCTTTCCTCTAAGTTTGAAGAATGTAGGGATTGGTATTTGCTCTCAGCTGCAAATGTTTAAATGCTCAAGAAACCTACTAGAGCCTGCAGAGTAAGGAGACAAAAACAGTGGTGAGAGGAGAGAGAGACTGAATGTGGAACCTTTAGGAAGGAAGTAAACCTTGCTTTTCTGAATATGATTCCATCCCAGTGGACAATGTGGATGGAGAAGGGACTGCTGGCAGCCAGGCACTGTGGGAAAGGCAGTTGTAGGGAGCTCACTGGAGGGAACTTCAGAACACCAGAGAACTGGAAGATACCAGTATAGGGCTCTTCATAGAACTCACAAAAACTTCTCATAAGAAAAAGACCATGCTCTTGGATATTCAGCTCTCTCAGATGGCACCAACACCATCCCAGACCATTTCTGCCCTATCACCTCTCCCCATCTCTGGATTCTCCAAAGCAGAGGAAGTCTGGTGAGTGAAGAGGAAGGCAAGTAGTAAAGAAGCTAAAACTGTCCTGAACAGCGACAGTTACTAAACTTTCTATTTTGTAAAAGATTGAAACTTTGGCATTAATACTTGGAGTGAAGGCCAAAGACTTGGGAAATGTAACAGATTTCTAGCCATGAGCATGAAGGAAAGGGAGTAGTGTGAAAGAACAAAGATGCGTGCCCCCTGATGTGTCCGGCTAGTTTAGTAAACCAGTTACAATTGCATTTTCACACTGAAGTGTAAATACTGGATGAAGAGCTTCTTTAGTCCCCAGTGTTACCTGGATACATGCTGACAGTAATCAGCTTCCATTTCCCTGTCACCAGGACCCTATGGATGACAATTTACAGAACTCTGCATTTTATTTACCTATCTGTCCTCACAGATCCTCACAAAAAGAAACGTGTATAATTATACACAGGCAAATAAGTAGGGGGAATTAATTTTCTCACACATAAAAAGAAATCAAATAGGATGGTCAAATCAAGCAATGCCTATTGTTTTAACAGCATTTCTGTAAACATTTTTCAGTCAAATACTTGTGTGTCCACTGTCACGAATAGATCAGATGCTGAAAATTTAAGTTAAAATTACACAGTTGGGCACATTTTGAACCATTTGCAAATTGAAGCTATTGATTAACTGAAGTTTAATATCCATTTGAAGGCAGCATTTTTTCTTTCGATCCTTTGATATTTAGTCTATTAAAAATGAGGGTTTTGTGTAGTTGATTAAAATAATTCCACTTCAGTCAAGAAAAATATCTGATTTTACATATCATAAATGTAGACTTTTTCAGGCCTGGAGTTGACATGTTTTAACCTGTTTGTGATATTTCAAGGCTATTTTTTTTATATCATATACACACATACTAAGAATACATTATTACATTTTCTTATTTATAAGTTTTTAAAATTTTTATTTTAATTGATAAATAATAAATGCATTATTTCTGGGGTGCAATGTGGATGTTTTGACACATCTATACATTGTGGAATGATCAACTCAGGATAATTAGAATAGCCATCACCTTGAATATTTATCACTTCTTTGTGGTGAGAACATTTATAATCCTCTCTTTTAGATGTTTTGCATATACTGTACACTATTATTACTTACAGTCATTTAAAAGTTTGAGGATATTAAGAAGTTTTTTAGCTGACCACAATGCCACATACCTGCAATCAGGAGGCTGAGATTGGGAGGATCACAGTTTGAGGCCAGCCTGGGCAAAAAGTTCATGAGACCCTATCTCAACCACTAGTTGGGTATGGTGGCTCAGGCCTGTCATCCGAAGCTAGGGTAAGAAGTTTAAAATATGAGGATCCAGGCCAGACTGGGCATAAAGCAAGATCCTATCTCAAAAATAACCAGAGCAAAAGTGGCTGAAGGCATGGCTCAAGTGATAGCCTGTGTAGCAAGCACAAGCCCTGATTTTAAACCACAGTACCACCAAAAAAACAACAAAAAAGAATTCTTTCTCTGTTGAAGACAGATTTTCAACAATCTCAGATATTGAAAATATAGTCACAAACCTTAAAATAAGTGGAGAAAATGCCGTGTGCCTCATGAAGGGTGTTACAGAGCTAATATTGATGATCTTAAGGAGACAATAAAACTTCCCTCAGACTATAGATAATTTCTGTTGCTGTTAATCATATTAATTGTTTTAATGTGATTAGTTATGTGGCTAGATAAAAGGGAAGGGAACTGAATTTGAGAGTGAGCAGAAAGGCTATTTGATCAATAGAAATGCACATTTCAGATTTAGAGGTAGGAAACAAGTAGCATACAATCTCCAGCTTAAAAAAGAAAAACAATAACAGAACAGAAGGAAAACAGAAAATCCAGCATACATCTATCTATAAAGAGAGAAAAAAAGATGTATACTCATCTAAGGTTTCTGAGGTATTTCAATGCAGATAAATCAAACAAAAATTATTTATGATAATGACCTGGAATCAGCCATCAAAATGTTTGCTGGTGCTCAGAATTGTATATTTCAAGAATTCATAAATGCATTTTGGAAAATGCATTGTAGAAAACATGCTAAAATGGACAAAAACATAGGAAGTACACCCTTTGTTACCTCAAGCATTCACTTATATTTACCACCCAATTCCTTCATAATGATAGACATTATATATTTCCACATGTAATGATCCAAATTGATTTGATTATTCATTCTTGACATATTTATGTCTAAGTGATGGAATCTGCTCATAACATGGACTTGTTAGCCTTAGGACAGTGGAAATGAGTTATGAGAAGAAAGAAAGATAGAAAGTATTTTCCTATGCATACATTTCCATAAAATGCTAGCTGAGCAGGGGCACATTTTTAAAGTAATAGAAGAGGATCCAGTGAAAATAGATGCTTTTCCAGCTCACTACTTGTTCCTTCCATACTCAGAAAGATGAAGAATTGAAAAAATGAAGTAGCTTTACTGCTGATCAAATGTACAACTCCCAAATGTAAAATAAAATAACTGAAAGGAAACTAAATAGTGGGAGAGATAGTATTAGCGCTTGAACTCAGGGCTTCACACTTGATAAGCACACCGCTCTACCCTTTGAACTACACCTCCAGCCCTCTTTGCTCTGATTATTTTGGAAATATGTTCTTACTTTTTGCCTGGGCCACCCTGGACCTAAAGCCTCGTATTTTATGCTTCTCACAGTATCTGGGATGACAGGATTGCACCTTCATGTCCAGGTTTTTCTGCCAAGATGGAATCTTGTGAACAATTTGCTCCATCTTCCTGATCTCAGTCTCCTAAGTAGCTAGCATTACAGGTATGAGACACTGGTGCCTGGCTTAAACAGTACCTTTGAATCACAGAAGTCACTTGTATTAAGAAAAAAAAAGAGAAATATTGTGGTCTTGAGAATATATGTTTCTACATTTCATTCAATAGGAACTTACATCATTAATAATTGAAGTTACTTCTGACACCTTTTTCTATCACTAATATATTTCCTTCTTTAACTAAAGGTTCTTCCATATCTCAGGAGACTTGTTTTGCATAGACATGTACAAGTAACTCAATCTGCCCAGTTTCTGTATCTGGGACGCTATTGTTTATCACACATTTGTTGAGGGATTTCTATCAGTTTAGCCAGACACATGTCAACATGCTTTCTCACCTCTATCCCATACATGACCTTTGGGGATAAAACACAATATGCTCAACAGGAAAACAGTCTTTTAAGAACTCACTAGATAAAGATGTTAGTCAAATTGTTCAGTCAAGGAATTAGTACAAATTGAATTTATTCAGGTAAGCTCATAACTTCAGAAGAGGAGATGTCAGCACTGAAGGTTATGATAAAGCACTAGGAGAAAATGTTTTATTGGATCAAACAAATACTTGAAAACAAACTACAATCATTTGGAATGTTTTTGCCTCTGAACAAAACGGGAGGGGCTGTTTCTCAAATAAGTTGTTACCTAGTATCTACTGTATTAATTTTTCTACAAACAATTCATGTTTTAAAAAGTTATTGATGTGGTGGCTTATGCTTGTAATTCTAGCTACTAAGGAGGCAGAGATCAGGAGGATCAAGGTCTGAGGTTGGACCCCAGATCCCACCTGAAAAGTAATTAAAGGAAAACACAGAGGACTTGTGGCATGGCACAAGTGTTAGAGCATCTGCCTATCAAAGGCCCTGAGTTCAAAACCCACTACTGATGAAAAAAGGTTACTAATAACAGGCAATTTTCAGTAACTTGTTCTTCTAACTCAAGTTCTTTTTTAGAGAACATATGAGTAAAAGTTGAGCAATCTACTCTAAATTTCTGGTGGGCTTTTAAGATAGGGGGCCTCATCACAGCAATTCCATAACCCTCCAATGGAGATGACAAGCCCAGTACTTCTGTGCTGGTCAGCCTGGACTCAGATGGGAAATTCTCACTCCTATAATCTGCACACCACTCTGTGATTATGCTTAGTGCCAAATGTCTTCAGGATTTACTTTTGATCAATGATAAATAAGTAGCAACAATTTCTAATTTAAGCCATAACTTGTGAAAACTGTACTTAATTCCCCTGTTAAATCTTTGTGACAAATATTACAAAGGAAGAAAAAAGCAAATAGTTTGGGTGCCATGTGCTGCTTGGAAAGATCACACTTCTAATTCAGTGTTCACACTATGCTCATGGGGAATAATTGTTAATTCAGAAACAGGAGCGTAAAGAGTCAGAAAGATTGACAAGCTCTCACTGCTGCCCAGCTCTTTCAGGTATTAATGTGATGAAAACTGCAGATGCCCTTTTTGTTGTGAAAATAATGGGCTTCATTTGACATTTCCACACATGAATATTATCGATCCTACTCACATCCCACAGCCCTTCTTTTTCTCCCTCTCCACCTCCCCCTGACCCTCCCTCCAAATAGTCCTCAGTTTAGGTTCGTTTATATTTATGGTTCTAGATTCCACTCATGGGAGACATCTTTTTGTGTGTTTGTACTTATGGATCTAGATTCCTCATGGAAAAGAAAACAAGAAATATTTATCAGTCTGGCTTGTTTTGTCAAACATGATAATCTTTAGTTCCAACCATTTTCCTACAAATGACATAATATCATTCTTCTTTATGTCTCAAAAATACTCTATTGTGTATATATAACACATTATTTTATTTTTTATTGGACTACATTAGCAGTATAAAGTGATTTCATTGTGAAAATTCTATAGATATGTACAGTGTACTTGAAGGAGTTCAAAATTCTATTATATTCCTTTACCCTCCTTCCCCCTTTTCACAAAGGATCTGGAGGGGATCCTTTGTGAAATATTTGTAAAATAATATATATATGTAATATTTTAATCTTGTTCACACCAATACCTCTCTTTTCCCCCTCCTTTCTCCCACTGATCCAACCCCAGATTGTCCCCTTTTACACTCATGTTCCATTATTATCATTACTATTATAATATTTTAGGACTAAATTTCACATAAGAGTGAAGACATGCAATATTTGGCTTTTTGAGTTTGCCTTACTTTGCTTAATGATCTCCAGTTCCATCCATTTTCTCACAAATGACAGTTTTATTCTTCATTATGGCTGAAGAATATTCCACCGTGTGTGTATATCCATTAGTCAGTTGTTGAGAATCTAGCCTGGTTTCCCAGCTTAACTATTGTAAATAGTGCTGTGATAAGCAAGGCTGTGCACATCTCTCTTGTATATTAGTTTACAGTTTGGATATATGCCCAAGAGTAGTATAGCAAGTTCATCAGATTGGCCTATTTTTAGTTTAAAAAAATAGGATAAACTAATTGTGCAAAGGGGTTTCTCTGTGATATTTACAAACATGCATGTAATTTGCTGTGATCAAATTCACTCCATCTTTATTACTCCTTCTTAACCTGCTCCTGCCCCCCACTTTTTAAACAGTTTTCAGTGGATTTCATTGTGCCATTTTTATACAGATATTGTGTACTTTGATCATAGTCACATCCTGTCACTCTTTCCTTTCCTCCTCTTCCCACTCCCCTTGTCTTCCCTCTCTCACAGTCCCCTTTTACATTTATGTCATATTATTTTTGTTTGATGAACTTCCATACTTATTTGCATAATGGTTGCACTAATTTACATTCCCACTGACAGTGTATAAGGGTTCCTTTCCCCCACATCCTCACCAGACTTTGTTGTTCATTGTTTTCTTCATGATAGTCATTCTGACTGGGGTGAAATGGAATCTCAGTGTAGTTTTGATTTGCATTTCTTTTATGGTTGTGGAGGTTCAACATTTCTTCATGTATTTATTAGCCATTTGTATTTCTTCTTCTGAGAACATGTGTTTATGAGCATCTAAGTTGATCATAATTTGGCTATTGTGAATTGTGCTACAATAAACATGGTTGTACAATTCTATCTCTATTGTATGCTGACTTGCATTCCTTCAGATATGTACGGCTCCTGAGTGGTATATCAGGATCACAAGGTTGTACTGATTTCCATAATGGCTGTATTAATTTACATTTTCACCAGCAGTATATGAGGGTTCTTTTTTTTTTTACTACATCCTTGCCAACATTTATTGTTATTTGTTTTCTTGAAGGTAGCCATTCTGACTAGGGTTAAGTGGAATCTCAGTGTTGTTTGGATTTGCATTTCCTTTAGACTAAGGATGTTGAGGATTTTTTCAAGTGTTTATTGGCCATTTTCACTTCATCAGATGGTCTTCTTAAAAGAGAAGCCAAACTGTTTGGGCCGGCACACCCTGACTCCTAGTCTTGATTATTTTCCAAGGATTACATTAAATAATTCTTAAACTTTTGTTCATATTCCCAGATTTTACCAAATATCTTCAGAACTGGGTCAGCACATTATGAACAAAGTAATAAACTTATTTCCAAATACTCTGCTTGCAGGAGTACATTGTGAGAAGAAGTAGATTCTAGTGGGTTCAGCAATCAGCTCAAAGCAATCAAGTCCTTAGTTTTAGAACCGTCTACAATTGACACGGGAAGAAGGTACACTATGAACAGGAACCATGATAGTGGTAGGCAGCACAGATTTTGTGGGAATCATAGACCCATGGAGAAGCATGGTGTCTCAGAGAGATGGCTACATGATGAATCAAAGTGTATGTTGGTGGTTTAACTGAGTTAGTGGGGTAAGGAAAAGCTTCCTGTTGAAGTGATTTACGTTGTAAAATTGTTTTATGTATTATAGAACTATACACAGAGATGAGAATGACAAGTATAAAATCTTACAGATTTAAACTTGGGAGTTCACTTACTTCAAATCCTTCACTCTAATCAACACATCATGTCCACGAAGCCAGTGAAAAAATTCCTCATGGCCTACAGAAACCGCTGCAGGATGACTGACAGATGGATAGATATCAATAAATAGATATAAATTTATACATATATATGTTTACACATGTGTATGGATATAAATGTTCAGGTGTATTTCTGAAAGCCTGAAAAGTGTTTTCCTGACAAGGATAGTTATAAGCTTATCAGAAAGCAAACAGAAAAAAACTAACAACTTTGTGATGCCACTTGGATTACTGGAGGGAGGAAAGAGAGAGAAATATTAGGCTTCTGATTCTCATACTAATGTTATCTCACAAACTTTGCTTTTCACAAAAATTTTAAAAGCATATAAACATCATCAGGGACAACTACTTCATACAAATATCTGGATTCTTCATACTTTCTGCGTAAAAAGTATGATTATTACTCCACTTTTAAAGAAAAAAAGAACAAAGACTTTAAAAGGTTGTTCCATTTAGCTAAAGTCAGGCATCTGGTAAGAGTTGGATATAATACTTGAGCAGAAGTCTATGAAATTCATGTCTGTCCTTAACTATGACCCTCTCTCTAAAACTATTTTCTCTAGAAAATAGAAAACAACTCTAATCTACATATCAGAACAATAATTGAAATAAAAAAATGAAAGTAGAAGAAATACTTGCTTTTAAATCTAACATGACAATATGCTATTTTCCACCAATATTGAAATTTCAAAATGATAGACAGAAAAAAGAGTTCCTTGTGAGCTATGTTTTCAAATCTTTCAAAAATGAAATCTGCATTTCATTTATTTACTTATTTTTGTGGTACTGGGGAGAAATGTGCATTTAAAAAGTGCATTTATAGATTGATAAAATGTACTTGAAAGGAAATGTTCTTCCAAGAGGTAATGATAATACAAGTAGGCTCCGACCTCAGTATTCAGCTTTGTCCTCTTTCTAACCTACATCCAGGCTGAGGAAGTGGAAGAATGGATATTGCCATGGGTCTCCAAGGCAGACAAGATAAGAAAAAAGCAAAGAATGATGTTTTGCTTCAAATACAGCAGCTCTTGATATGTAGGCAATGCTTTTCATTTGATATTTGCTGAAGTCTTTCACAAACATAATCTCTTCAATCCTCATAATAACCTTTAGAGGAAAAGAAATGTCAGTAATTAAATATCCTGCTTTGATGACTATAATGTATTGGACAAGTGAGCTGAGAGGGATGGGTGAATAGTGAGTATCATAGATAGGTTTGGGATCAAATACTTCTTCTCATTTCGCCTTATTCTCTGCTGTACTGCATAGCCTCCCCAACAAATCTAGATGATTTCTAGGCAGCTGCCTGTCTCCCTCCTTCCTCCTGGATCCCAGCTAAGCATCATCAAAGAACTAAGTAAAACCATCAAGCCTGCCTTGATGAAGTCAATAGGGATTTACTACAGTATTTTGTATTTTGTGTTTCTAAAAACCAGCTATGCATCCTATATGCAAATGATCTTTAATACATTATTACTGTGGTAATGACATAGTGTGACATTATTACTATGGTAGTGACCAAGAGAACAATCTGGTTTAGCAATCACTGAGTAGAGCAATGAGCACAAGTAACACCTATAGTTTTGGAGCAGCTTAAGAAGAGTCAACTTCCATTGATGAAAAATCTGATGTGTAAATTTCTAAAATTCATTAAAATAATCTCAATAATGAATTATTTTTTAATCTGATAGGGATCACAGTTAAAGAGGCGAGACAGCTTTGTAGGAACCATGGCAACTATTTCCTTCCTTAGGTGGCAGCTGTATAGACAAGGGCTTACTGTTCCCTTCCTGAACAAACATGTGGCCATGGATAAACGAATCTAACAGTATGATGATGCAAACCTTTATGCTCCTGAAGCTCCACTTAGTAGGTGGCAGAGAAACACCAATGATTCAGGTGCCACAGATAATGCCAGGTAAAGTCGTGTAGATGCCCCTTTCCTATCATGGTGTATTTGGGATCTAGATTCAGACTGCCTGATTTAAAATTCTGTCACAATGACTTATAAATAATTTCATCTTTTATGAGTTATTTAAGGTCTATAAATTTCAATTTTCATCTATAAAATGGAAACAATACTCCAAAGAATTATAATAAATATACATTGTGTATGTATGTTGTAATACAAATAAATGATAAAATGCACCCAATTACTTCACAGAGTGACTGACAAATATTAGGTGTTTGATAGATGTTAGTTAAGAATCTCAAATTTCCATCTACCAGTATAGAAGGGCTACATGTATATAAAACTTAATATGCATTGAGAAAGAATTTCCAACTCCTCTCTTGCCTATCTCACTGAATTAAGTATGATGTTCTGAACAATATGAATTCTCTGAATACAGCACAAAGAAATGTTGCTGGACCAATGTCTCCACAATGAGATTGTCCTATGTTTATTCTTCCAGTCTCCTTTAAAATCCCTATCTTAGCTTCTGCTGCTTTTTAGCATATTACAGTACTTAAGTACTTCAAACCAGAAGGAGGTGAGGCTGCTGTAAACCTTCCTAGCATCTACTCAGTTGAAGTTAAAACAAACTTCAGAACCACTGGTGGTGTGGGCTGCAGGTGGAAATCTGAAATTTTTGTAAAGCAGGGCTTGAATCTGTTCTAGTCACATGCAGGCACTCTTTATTTGTCTCTTCCAACTACACTTGTTACTATTTTACCTAGTTTAAATGCTTTCACTCAAAGGAAAGAACACTGACTACCCTGTAGCCCCCCAGCATGGTTATATCTAAACCTAGTGTCCTTAGGAAGACAATATGCTTCTTAATACTAAGAGTAAACCTTGAGAAAAGTAAAACCATTAGTGTATGTACCTAAATAAGTATTTTTTCTTTAGAGAACTTATTAATTATGTATGTAAGAAATTTTCCAAAAGTATTAATCTCAAGGAAATCTTATTAAATCATTTAAGTGTGAAATTATCTAGGATTATGCATTCATGTATTCATTGTCATCCATATTCAAACTTAGTTTTTTTTTTTTTTACTATTTTACTCTAGAAGACTCAGAAAAGCGAAATGAAACAGTTCCTTTCCTTTAGGGCCCTATAAGCTAATAAAGAAATAAAGTGTGTTCTCAAATAATTATAATGAAATGAAGAATGGGAAAGAGCTACAAAAGACAGAAAGCAAGAATCATGTGATTTTGGAAAAGACTTAATTTTTACTGGGCGTGTGATGTGTTCTGAAGCAAAGGTACATGGTAGGAAAAGTGTATGAGTGACAGTTTTCATGCCATAACTGTGGAGGAAGGTCATCCAGGTGGAGGGAAACTGATATTCAATGGCAAACAGATATGTGGTGGCAGGAGTGGGGAGTTGTTAGTCCAAGGCAACACTGGAACCAGGAAGGCAACAGATATCATACAGTTTCAAAAAAGACATGGATCCCTATCCCTGTGGAGTGTGACTATCACACTCCACAAGAGTTTAAGCCTTGATAAGCTGAGAAGGTGGTAATGTCCTTAAAATAAAAAGGAAAATGAGGTAAAATAAAAATAATTCTTGCTTGAAACCACTGAATTTGAGGTATGGGCAGAGAAAGAAATGATCACAAATAGTAAGAATAAATTACATTGGCCAAAATGAAAACACAGGTGACATGTATGTGACACAACTTCATGGATGGAAATGGCCCTTTCCTTCCTGGAGATGGCACAGCACGCACTGTTACTTTATTTTCTAGAAGCCATTCCTATCTTCTTTACTTTTTGTATTTTATTATGTGTCTTTGTTTGATTTACTTTTAACAGACTAGATGCTAAGCAATTTGAAGTCAAGGTTTATAAGTACCTTGATGTTATGTTCTTCATAGTGCCTACACAAGGTCTTAAGTGAGTAACAGCCATTTGAAGTTTGAATGGATGGGGAGAGGAAACAAGTCTAAATAAAAGTGAGTAGAGAAAGGTACTGGGTATATCCAAGCAGAAATATTTTTGGTAGCATGAATATAATTGCATAAGCTTAAGTAACTACAGTATATATAAATACATACAATATCTTTGAATTTTATGTGGTTTATTATGTTATCACTACATTTCAGTTAGTTTAAATATATTCTGAACACCAGAATGTTCTAAAAAACAAGATTGCTTTTGTAAAAATTGGTTTAGGATTATAAAAAAAAGATGTCTGATATTGTTCTTTAAAAGTGAAGAGAGAATACTGAGTTGGATATATCACTGAGTCTGAAATTTTTATGCATGTTTAAACTAGGAGGACTAATACAGTAGTGATATATTTTTGTGGCAGTATTGAACACTAGATCAAAATGAAGATTGTAGAAAAGTCAAAAAAGGAATAGTCATAAACTTTAATAAGTTATTCCAAGAACATTACTGCAGAAACTGTTTCTTATCTTTAGAAATAATATCTACAAATACTCCAAATATTTCCACATGCATATTTGAATCTCTTATGTATAGATTTTGTAAAAAATCATGAGTTTTAAATAAGACTTATTTATTATGTAAAGATTTTACTTTCAGTACTTTGTAAATATTAAGAAAGACAATGTGTTTATAACCATGCTATCCTCTCAATTCCCTGTTAGAATAGTTTTATTTCACTAAGTTGTCCTGTCATTTAACAATGCATACCATATCTTCTAGTAGTCAATGTATTATTAAAGAAAAGTGTTGAACCAGACACTCTGAATATCTGAATTCTAGCTGGATAAAATACTAACATTTCTAAAGTTATATTATTTTGCTAGGAAACACAGGAAACAAAAAAGTGATTTAAAAGTCTGATTTCCAGGAACACTGCTCATTGTAAACTAGTTTTGTGAAACTGGAGTTTCAACTGTTTCTTTCACCTGTCTCTGACACAGGGAGATGGTTTCTACCTTGCTTCTATTCAAAGTCTGTTATGAGAATCAGATAAAAAATAAATATGACTACACTTAACATAATGATATATTTTTCTCACATGAAAAGTTTAGAGAATATTATTGTAATTGGTTTCAATAAATTTTATCAATGGTGATATTTTTTCTTTTTGCATTTATTTTTAGTTCATAAATAATAAATGTGCATACATATAAGAAAAGGAAGCCAAGATGATATTTTGATCCATGCATATACTGTGCTAAGATCTAGTCAAGATAATTAACATATGCATCACTTCACCAATTTATCATTTTTTGTTTTGTGGTACTGGGATTTGAACTCAGGGCCTTGCACCTGCTATGCAGGCACTCTAGTACTTGAGTCACGCCTCCAGCCCCCAACTTATCTTTTTTGTGTGATAAGAATATTAAAAACCTATTACTTTAGCCAGAATACTACATATTCTTTTGAATTGTACAACATATTAGTATTAGGTGTGGTAAACACACAGTGCAATATGCCACCAAAATTTATGCCTCCTCTCTAACTGAAACTTTGTACCCTTTGATCAATATCTTTCATTTCCCCACTCCCTCTCCTTTCCTCCAAGTTCTTGTAACCACCTTTCTATGATCTGATTCCTTTAGTTACACTGTTTCAGATCCCTGAAATGATTTCCTACACTATTTGTCTTTCTTTGCCTGATTTATTTCACTTAGCATAATGTCCTCCAGTGCCATCCTTGTTGTCACGAATGAAATAATTTCCTTCACTTTGAAAGCTATGCAGCATTCCATTTTTGTGGCTTAGAAAAGTTAATATTATTAAAATGCCTATACTACCTAAAGCAAGCTGCAGATTCTATGAAAACCCTATTAAGATTTCAATGACATTTTTACAGAAATAGAAAGTCATATAGAGGTACAAAAGAGTTCAACAGTCAAACCAATCTTAAGAAAAAAAGGTAGGGGTATCAAAACACCTGATTACAGTACAAAATCTACCGTGAAGCTGGTATCCAACGTATTATATATTACTCTATCATATAGTTATCGAAAGGCATAGACCAGGCATAAAAAGACACATAGACCAATATTGCAAAATAAATATCTCAAAAATAAATCCACACATCTATCATCAATTGATTTTTGGCCAGGATGCCAGGAAAAAGCAATAGTGCCTTTATTAATTTTCCAGTTTGTTAAAAAAGTATGTTTATAAAGCTGTATGTTTCTCAATGGTTAAAGGACATTGAATAATTTATTGTTTTATATAAGACTGGATGCCACACTACTATCTTTTTAAACATCTCTAAATCTCTTCACCTATCTATCTACTTACCTATCATCTGTATCTATCTACTTACTTGTCTATCAATGAAAACTAGCATAGAGGCATATATAAATAAACACAGTTACATAGCTGTATCTATTAACCTCCAAATTCTTTTCCCTGCAAACAAAAAGGAATCAAAGAAAAGTGACTTCCAATCTTTTTAAAGCACCAATAAAACAGGTGTGATTTTTAAAGCAGTCAAAGTCTTACTACTCTTACTGTGTTTATTCCTCACCAGTTTTATTTTGGCTGATGAAAATAACTTTAATTCTATTAAGGTTTATCTTACTTTGATTAACACTTCAACAGTATTTAATATCTGTATATTTTATCAAACAGTAAACACTGAATTTATTTTTTATATAACTGTAATAAATAAGTGAGGAGTAGGGCCTTTAGCCAAGTAAATTATTTTCCTATTTCAATTTCTAATAAAATCAATTGCATCTAACATTTCAATATTATAATATAACACTATGAATTCTACAGTTAATTACACATTTGTACTTAGGATTTTTTATTCTTTGATTTTAAGGCTGCAAAATCCATGGAAAATTTATTGAGATGCATTGGGGAAATCAGGACTTAGACTTTTCTGACTCCTCAATCATTTTCTCCATCCAATGAGTTAACTAGCACTTATATTTTTAATCTCAGTTATTTTGATGTAAAAGTTTACTGAACCCTAGATAGACTAATAACATAAAATATATACATGTTTTGGGTACTTTACCTATTTATTCATTTATTAATGAAAATAGTAATTGACTCTGGTACTATATTCTGTGGGCATCCAAATCAATAAACCCAAGTCACTTTCCTCTACAAGTCTGCTTTATAGTGTGGTTCTTTAACTATCCCTGTGAATGGATGAAAATGAAATATCAGCTGTATGAGCCAGAACCTGAGGGTGAAGACTATAAAGAAATTGGCTGTGACCATCATGTACCTCCATAACTGATGAAGGCTTTTAGAAAACATCTTTGCAACATCATACTATCCAAAGCTGTTACTTATAAGGAAACACACTGTAGTACTTCCTATGGACTGGCTCCATGATTTCTGTCCAAATTTTTGCACTTTGACATTCCTTTGCCCTGCTATGCTACTCAGGGCTAGCTGTTAAGTAAACTCCCCACAAAGATTTCTATATTAGGAAAGTGAGTAGAAATTTTATAACACAGTATTTTTGTCCTTTAGCACATCAATATTTTTCTTACAGTGTTTTCCCAGTGACTACTGATAAATAGGAAATTGGCACAACTGAAAACAGCCCATCCTGTGAGCGAGCACCTGGACCATGCTGTATAGTCACAGGCATCAACTCAAAGCAGCAGAGAGACACTTCAGTAATTATGAAATCTTCTGAAAGTGAAATGGGCAATTAGTGGATTTTCCATCTTATTTTTTAATTTTCATGGGAAGCTCAAGTGTATTCAATTCTTTCACTTGCAATTACAGAGCTCATTAGCAGGAACTGGTGGTGCTCTGTGTATGATAATGATACTCAGTCGTTGTCTGAAAGGCCAATAAAGAATTACAAATGAAATTAACCTCAATATTAAAACAGGCCATGTGGAAGAAGGAGTGAGAAGAGGTGCTGCCAACTTAAATATTAGATAGTTATATATAATATGTATTTATAGTTTCTTGGACATCTATGTGTCAAGTACCTACTTATTTATTGGAACAGTTATTTACAGACTGATAAACACACTAAACTTTCACAGACTTAAACTATAGCTATAAAAGGTTCTAGATTAATTTTAAGGACCTATATACGACATTAAATCATTGAATGATGCTCTATTATGAGAGAGGTATGAAAGCCAAAATTGAATGAAATGCAGTTTATACCTTTGATATCACAATCTGGTGTATAAAAAACCGATACACAAATGTCCATAATCACACAAGTTCCTAACTTCTTCCCTGAACATTCCTTTAACCTCTTGTTTCTTCTGAGGGTACATCTCTCCCTGGACCCTTCTCCAGGAAGACTATTTTCTCTTCAAAAAACCCCATATCACAGAGAGCAGAGTTGAGTAGGTATCTTTACAATTTCCATCTATTCTTTCTACCTATACAAAATCACCCACTTTTGAATTTTATGTACTCAAATTATACCGTTAGTCCTCCTTCTCACTATCAAATATGGAAACTCTGAACCACTATTCCTCAATTAAAACAAATTTTAGCTCCTGGGCTCCTATAAGTATCTTCAATACTGTCATAATGTTGTGTAATGCTTTGACAAAGATCATTCTCTGAATGCCTTGGCCTTTAAATCCTTAACCTCCTCACCTTTCATGATCTAATGGCTGTGCCCATCAGTTTCCTCAGTCCTTCAGTTTCAGGCCATACTCTCTCTCTCATTAACAGTAAATGTGTACATCCCTTCCACAATCTCAATTTTCATTACCCCGTCATCTTCTATCACTCTAACTCACTTTTTAGTAGCACCAAAATTATTCAGGCCCGGTAAGCTGACAGTGAATACACCCAGTCATTATTTTACTAATGCCTCACATCTCTCCTTACTTACTTAAAACTCATGGCCCATTATTGTAGTCTTTCTCTTGAATATACCCTTACTACTTCCACCCTCTTTATTCATTTACTCACTTTTTGAAAACATTATCTGTGAATATATCCAACTTTCTACTTATACTCTATCAGCACAGGTGAACTAAATGGGAAAAAAAAGTCTGTTTTCCATATCATTCTTTTCATCTCAATGGCCTCCCCATCTTTCCAGTTGGTCAGACCATAGTTTCTGGAGTTGTCTTTGACTTCTGTCTTCCTTTCACATCTCACATCCAATCTATCAGCAAATCTTGTTGAGTTCATCAAAACACATCTAGCATCAAACCCCTTCTCACCACTTATAGTACTAGCACTCTGATTTATGCCTTCATCATCATCATCTCCCTCACAGGTTAGGCATGGATATTTTTTGTTCCAACTTTTCCCCATTATAGACTATTTTCAATGTTTTACATCCTGCCCCCTGCCTGTGAGTTATACTAACCTCATGTTATTTTCAGAATAAGGCAGGTATAAACCTTAGTAAGCCTTAACTTTTCTTCTGCCTGGAATGCCTCTCCTCAGATTGTCACATGGCTCACACCATCAAGGCCAGATGCTATGTACATTATTGTAATATTGAAAGTAGGACCCAATAAATTAGAGAACATGAGGATGGTCCATTTAACAAGTGGGAATGAAAAGATTAATCCAGAAAAGCAAACAATTGGTGTAAGTAACCATGAAAAAAAGTCCAAGGAAAAGAAGTCCTATGCAAGGATCTAATTGGCAGAAATATTCTTTAAAATATAGATAGATTCAGGCGTGTTTCACAGACTGATTTTGAGTCACACAACTTTCCACCTTCATAATCCACACTCTCCATAAAAATATCCTATTATGTAGTATGAATTTCCATGAAGCTTCTTTCCATTCTAATGGAACACGCTAGTCATATAAACGTGTTCTTTTTATTCACTATTTCAGGAAGTCACCATTATTGTCCTAATTTAGCAACTCAGGCATTTGCTTACAGGCCAAATATGTGCTACCTACTGATATAAATATGTTGGACCTGACACTGTATATCATTTTAAATTAATAAGCTGACATTTGGCCTCAGCTTTGGTGAATTTACTTTCTTCCAAGAAAGGTTCCCCGTCAATGTTTTGACTAAACATGGCTATCAGTTCACTCCCATGACCCACCCACACAAGTCTCAAAGAAAAGGCCCTTCGGTGTAGCCTGGGTATGTAACTATGTATGAGTAATTTCTGCCTCACCAGTATGATTCCTTTCAAAGTGGCAATGAACATGAGGAAAGTCTCAAAAGTAGTTTCTGCACTCATCATGGAATGTCAGACCACCACATACTATATTAAATTTATGATTGCAAAGTGACACTTTGAAATAATACATTTGGTCTCACAAAGAGTGCCACAATATTTCAGGTGGAAGATAACAGGTTTGAGGAGTAGGTCACAAATAATTTTATTGTAATACATAAAACCAACAGAAGTATTTAACCAGTGGACTTAGAGAAACCTTTGGGAAAAGGGATATTTCACTGCTATTGGAAATTCTACTTGTGAGTTTTAGTAAGTATGATTTGAAAACTTTAATAAAGAACCATTTCTCACCTGATGTCACCACCGCTTATGTTGAACAATTCAAGTTTGATATATTGTAAGAACTTTTGTAAATGCCACAATGTACAACAGCATAACAACAACAATAATAGTAATAGTAATAATAAAAGATATGTTTGAAAAAAAATGAAATGCAGGCAGGAAGAGAAACTGAAATGCTGATTCACAAATTTTTAAAGCACTGCTATGAAACACATTTCCCATATCAGCAGGTTACTGGAAAGGACTCCAGACTCCTGGTTTCACTGTCAGTGAATCTTGCATAATATACACCCTGGCTGAAGTAGCCACCAGAAGCCTATTACAGACCCCGGGTCCTGAAGGAAGAATGCTGAGCAGTGTCAGAACGAGACACTTGCTCCTGTGCTTACTGCCTAGTCCTGCATTTTAGGACTTTTCTTCAAGGAAACGTTAGGTTAGGTCATGGAAATCATGTGACTTCAAAGTGCTATGCAACTTACAAACAAGTAACAAAGACGAAGAAATAGGAATAAGTAAAGCTTTACGAACCTGGAAATCAGCTGAATTCCTGGAATTCTCAAGGATTCTACCCTACTTTAGGGTAGTTGGTCCTACTGTGTTGAATAGCCTAGTTCTACTTTGTTTGGACAACAGAACAGTGATGATTATATTAAATAACTTTGAACATATAATAAGGCATCCCAAGTTCAAATTTAATCTCTGTTATTGTGGGCTTCTAAAAAAGTCCATTAACTTTTATGCTCCTTAGTTCTCTTAGTATTATTTAAAACAACAACAAGAAAAAAGAAACAAAGAGGGAGGTTAATGGAGGAGCTTCTCTGGTTCCATCATTCTCTCCTCTTGTGGAGGTAGCATAAGATCATATCCGGAGTGTACTGGAAAAATATCCAGTAGCGTTGTATGCAAAACCAACAGAATAGAAGAGATTGATCATGGACTCATTAATCAACTTTTGCCTCTAGAATATGATTAAAGAAAGAGAAATGTGAATAGGAATATTTAAAAGGAAGTCATGACTGATAGAAACCTCTGATAGAAGCCGTAGAAAAGGCTGGTTTAAAGAAGCATGGAGAAAGGAGAGCAGAGATTCTTGGCTTTGTTTGTTGGTGTAGTCCCAGGACATGTGTGTCCAAGTTTTGGGTTATTTTCCATGTTAGGAGCCAGCATATTTGGAACAATGAGTTAATGCAGCATAACTGAGAGCATGTTGGGGAGATCTTAATATAAATCAGCATGAACAAGGACATCGTTTAGGATTAGGAAAATTGTGGGCCACAAACCAATGTGACAAGGGAGGAAACTGTGTGAAGAAGCAGACGCTTCAGTTTAGTAAACTGGAATTATACCAAATTGGAAAAGTTGGTGAACGACTGTGATTAAACAATGATGTTAGACAACCGTAGGAGCATATTAACAAACTAGATCAAATGTCAGACTAGAAACGCATCTTTCCTTGCATTACCATCTTATGGTAATGGTGGTATTTTAGAAATTTCACACTTAGCCTTCCCTTCCCTTCCCCTCCCCTCCCCTCCCCTCCCCCTTTTCCTTCCCTTCCCTTCCTTTCCTTGGCTAGGAATCAGGAACGGTTCTCGGGGACAGTCTTTGGTAGATTTCCACCAATGTCTCAGATGCAACCAAGAACAAGGAGCTACTCCAGGGAATGGAAAAAGTGACATAAAGGAGGGAACTTCGTGGACTCCACACAACTACCAGCAAGCAGCTTCATTTTATATGAAGTGCCTTAAAATCTACATAATTAGAATTTTCTAAGAAAAGGAAGAGATGAAGGGCTATCCAACTCCATGAACTTTTTCTTTTATTCATTTGCACTAAGCAGAGGCTAAGGGCTACCACTAATTCTTAATGAATAGCCAAACATTTTTGAAGAGAGGATTTTATAAGCTGGTTCTAAATGTCAAAGTTCTTATTAGCTAGAAGGTGCTCTTGTTTCAAAGTGAACTTATTTTTTTAGAACAATGAGCAATAAGTTTGTATTTTAAAAGCAAAGTGCAAACAACCACTACACAAAACAAAACAATAACAGTTTTTAAAATAAATTCAGTTGTTCAGAGTCATCTGCATCTGTTGACTCAGTAGTTCCAAAAGAATGAAACTCTTCCAGATGAATGAGTTATAGAAAGCAAGTTCAATTCACTGCATATGCAGAAAATCATTGCAAACAGGCAAAAGAAAGGGAGGGAAAAAATGGCTCTTGAAAACTGATGCATGCAAAGTCAAATTATACCTGTATCCCTGACTGTGCAAAATATAAATATTTCCAAAGAGGCACTTCCTTAAGCTTAGCACAAGAAAGGAAAAGATAATAGTGTCTCATGCTCAGCAAATTGTTTGGTGGTAACCTTCCTGGTTTCTCTCTCTCTCTCTCTCTCTTTTTCTCTCTCTCTCTCTCATTTTCCTCATGGTAAATGATTTTGTTTGGACTCAACTTGCTAGACCCTGCAACTTACTTGGAAAAACTCTGGGAGCATCCCTGGCCCTTGGGAATTCTCCCAGACTTGGCTCTAGATGAAGATTTACACATATGCAGATTTAAACATCATAGGTTCATTATGCAAAATGTGAAGCCAATGAATAGCAGACTAGACTTTCATCTGTTTCCCAAATTAAGCAAAATTATTTGAAATGTTTCCTAAATTCTTAACATATGCCACAGTTGATTTGCTTCTGAAACTTGCCTAGAACAATAAAAATCATTTCAAAGCCACCTTCCTTATCCAACTACTAATGGGAAATCAATGATGAATTGAAGACTATCTTAGCTGCCCCTCTCTCCCCTGTATGCAATTGTATAGAAATTCCTTAACTCCTGTCAGTCTCCTTGTAAAATAGACCATACATATGTGACAGGCCTTCCCAGGGACAGGAAAGAATGCGTGTAAATCACATATCACATTTCTGACATAGAGATTATATCTAAAAGTGATCTGCTTTATTTTTTGAATAAAGGGCAAACTTGGTCAAGAGGAATCATTTCTTCTACACTTAGGTCCAAGAACTTTACTGTCAGAATATTTCTCCCCAGTACTTCCCTAATTTTGACACACTGTGGCTTGAATGTCCTCTCCAAAATTTGGGGAGGGGGCCTATGATGGTGGCAAGGGATACAACCTTCAAGAAATGGTTAGGTCATCAGGGTTCCTCTCTTGTGAATAGGATTAAGATTCAAGTGAAAGAGTCTTCATGCAGTTTTGGGTTAGTTTGCTTTCTTCCTTTTCTAACTTCTGCCATGTGAGGGTGCAGCAAAATGGTGCAGCAGTTTCCAAATGCTAAGACTTGACCTGGGGCTTCCCAGCCCCAGAACTGTGAGAAATAAATTCCTACTGGTCATAACTACCCCACTCTGTGCTGTTCTGCTATATGAGCACATACTGACTAAGATATCACACATTGCCTGGGAAACGAAAATGCCAATTTTATCAAAAAGATTGGACATCCTCTGTTTAATAACAACAGCATCAATCAAAGATTCTCAAGAGGAATAAAGACGGAAATTTAGAGAAAAAAGTGAAACGGGAGATACAAAACTACTACATAATTGCATGTCTGAAATGTCAGAATCATAAGAAATCAGGTGAAGAAGATTTTTGTGTAGTGGAAATGGCACTGCTGAAACTAATAATAGTCATAAGGTCACAATTTGTGAAGAAGTCTAAATGAAAGGTAGACTCCAAAGGCCACATTTAAAGTATGTAGCACACGACTTACAGTTCAGTTTCAGCTCTTTTCACCCTCCCCTCCAATCTGATGGGATGCAGGCCAGGAGACACAGTCAAAAAATTAATCCTCAACACATTTGCATATAAGAAAAAAACTAATTTATGCAGTTTCAAAGAATGGTGAGAAAATTTTTAATTGAAAACGGAGCCTTTAATTATAGAAGATCAAATTCTACTGCTGACTCTTAAGAGATTTTGAAATGAGATGAAGAAAGAAAATAATGCTAAAAGAAGATATCCTCAACAAAATGCGTAGGTAGACCACAACCACTGCATGTAAAATTACATTTAAATAGAAGTCTGCTTTTCTTTAGGGTGCTGAAATCTATTTGAAAAACTGTGTTTTCCTAAACATGCTTTAAAAAAAATTGGACTGGCAGAGAGGAATTAATATAAGCTTAAAAATATGGTCATTACTTATTTTATAAAGAGTTTAAAGAAGTTCTAAGTTTTAACATAACTTGCCAGGGAATATGCTACTCATTGGAAAAAAGCTTCAGAAACCCTAACAAATATGCAAAGTAATAAATATAATAAGTACTAACATTTGGCCCAGTTCTTAGAAGTTAAGTTTCTGGTTTGTATAAAGGTAGATTTCCTTGTAAATTACTTTCATTTCATTTCACAGACCCTAGATTTCATTAATGAATATAACTGTATGCATAGATTTTAAAGTTATAATTAACTATTTTATTTTTAAGATACTCTTCTCTCATAAGTTCCCTTTGGCATGTATATTCATTCGCTACCGTAAAAAAATTAATACTTTTTTAACTGTATAAGAATTTTGTGATGTTCTGTG
Organism: Castor canadensis; assembly: GCF_047511655.1. Taxonomy (NCBI): domain Eukaryota; kingdom Metazoa; phylum Chordata; class Mammalia; order Rodentia; family Castoridae; genus Castor; species Castor canadensis. The sequence continues at coordinate 67,626,582 of NC_133391.1, read as the reverse complement.
TTGCATCTAAGGTGGAACAAGAAATTAATTTACACAGTAGTTGTGCTAGGCAGAAAAATGCCCCCTTACCCCAAAAGATGTTTACATCAAACCCCTGGAGCTGGTGAATGTTACCATAGTTGGATAAAGGGTTTTTGAGATGAGATCAACCTAGATTATCCAGGTTAGTATTAGTCAGGAATTTTCTTGTGAAATAGACTTGGGAGAGATGGCCAGCCACTCTAGAGAACTCTAGACAGGGAGAACTGTGTTCAAGGCCAGCTGGGGAAAAACGTTAGTGAGATCCTCATCTCAAAAATAAATTGGGGACCCTGAGATTTCAGCTATGAGGGAGGCTACAGAAAGGAAGATCTCAGTCTGAGGCCAGCACCTGGAAGCAAAAAAGCGAAAACCTCCATGAAAAATAACTAAAGCAAGAAAAAAAACAGCTGGTGGTAGAGTGTTTGCACACCAAGTGTAAGGCCAAAACCCAGTACTACCAAGCAATAAATAAACTTAACAAGTGAAAAATAAATTAATAGAATTGGGAGATGGGAGAGATGGAGGGAGAGGGGAAGAAAGAGAAGGACAGAGAGACGTTTTTGTTGGTTTATTTCTAAGGAATTAGGGCTGCAAAGTTTGAAATCCAAAGGGCAGGCTGGAAATTCAGGTGAAAGCTGATGTTGCAATCTTGAGCCTAAGGTTCATAAAGCAACATAAAAGATTGGAAACTCAGGCAAGATTTTGATGTTACGGTCTTGAGGCAGAATTCTTTCTTCTCCAGCTTTTGCTATTAAGGTATTCAGCTGACTGCAGATGATCCATTCATGCTATTGAGGGTGATCTGCTTTATCACAATATTAATCACGTCTACAACATACCTTCCCTGAAACATCTAGACTAATGTTGGATAAAACAACTGAGCACCATAGCTACTTCGCAACATAAAATTAACTTGCCAAAACTGTGAAGCTAAAGACATGTGTCTTGTTAGAGACTGAGACAGAAAGCCAAATGAAGCTACAGCAGATGATGTGGTTACAGTTGAGGAACCTGGCAACAAGCAGATGATGGAAGAGGAAAGAACTGGTTCTCTGCTGGTGCCTCAGAGGAAGTGCAGCTGTGCTGACACCTGGATTTCAGACCGCTGGCCTCCAGAACCAGCAGAGAATAAGTTTCCATTGTTTGAAGATGCTTAGTTTGTGGTAATACATTATAGCAGCCACAGGAAATGGACACAATAGCTATTGGTAGAAAGTTAGTATCTACTTCATCTCAGCCACTCTAAAGTTTATTGTGCAATTTTATAATATATCATATTTAGCTTTCCATGTCCATTTTTCATACTTAAAGAATAACTGATCAATATAACATTTTAAATGCGTGAGAATCTTGCATCTAGATTTGATAATAAAATATAATATATCAACAAATACGGACTGTTAAATATAGTGATAATATAGAAAGAAAGTCAGATACTGAGGGCTTCATGTTGAGTTGTGACAGTGGTGGTAGAAAATAAGGATGTAAACAAGAGCTCTATTTTAAGGAAAATTCAGTGTAATTTAGTTGCTAGACAAATGAAAGGAATGAAGAGAAATGATGGTTCAAATATAACTAAATATTTGTGATGGATATTTAGGAAAACAAAGGTATATCTGACAAGGAAGTTGAGCAGAGGTGCTCTGTGTACATGCGTGTGCATGTGTGTGTGTATGTGTGTGTGTGTGTGTACGCATGCATGCACCTGTGCTCATGTGCTCAGAACAAGGAGAGGGTTAGGAGGAGGGGGAAAAGATAAAGATAGAAGTAAGGAAAAACAAAGACTTAAGTTTAGAATATATTGAACTGAACAAACATTTTGGAATAAATATTTTCATTAACAGAGACTACTAAAAGAAGATATAGAAAACACAGGCTGACAATTATAGAAATTTCATCACTTGGCTTTTATACTGAAAGGCATTATCTTCCAACAAATATAAAGGTTTATAAAAGTTGATTTTTGCTATCATATCTGAAAATGAATAAAAATGCCCTAAAATAGTAATGATATATTGAGCTATGCCATGATGACAAATATTACTTTTATGGGGTCATTGATAATAACAATTTCCTCTAATAAGTAGCACCTCATGTTTCTGTAGTCTTTATACTGAGCAATCCACTGGAAAGAAAAATGTTTTAGTTCTAGAAAACCATGATGCTACTAAGAACAATTGTTTTTCTCAATAGTGATAAATGAAGTTATTTAGCAGTAATGTACTGTACAAGATAGTCATATCATAAAATATTGTTATAAACAGCTTCAGGAATAATTTCACTTTATATAGTAAGAACTTCAATTCATCACTATTTCAGGTAGTTTCGTTTGAAGGAAATACTAATAACCGACACATATACAGTGCTTCCTTGTTGTAAGGATTCTCCTGTTTTCTAATTTTTGACTCATGCAGTTCTCATATCGGCCCTATCAAGTAGATGCTGTCTATGCAAAAACATTTTAGTCACAGTGCGGTTAAGAATCTTTTCCCAAGACCACACAGCTAGTAAGAATTTTACTCATGATACAAATCACTAAGCCATACTACCCTATGCCTTCCAGGCTATAAATAAATAAAGCTGTTATTAATTTAGTGTCATGCAACATCCTTTACTTAGTGTCCCCTTTTGTAATGAAGTGGAAACAAATCATGAAACAAAAAGACCAGTTATAAATATCAAGCTTTCATTATTCTTTATTATTCTATGTAGTTCAGTGAAGATTCATCTTAGTTCATCTTGAAATTTCCTTTCTTACAAATCATAGCTATGCTTAACATCCCATTGTGCTACCCCCCACCTCTATCAAAACTCTTTAAAGCAAAAGAAAGAAAAACAGTTCTAAAGATGAGAACCACAATAAATAGAATGTTACCATTTTAACAAAAAGCAGCACATCTTAAATCAACATGAACACTGAGCTATCAGATGAAGGCCAGTTTTAAAAAAAAAAAAAACAAACAATATTTCTGATGAATCAGAACTTTCTTTACCCAGCTGAGTCAGAGAGTTTAAGTGCCAAATCCATGCCATCAGATACTTTCTGGGCCAATTAACTTCATCCAACCCAGAGAAGTTTGGATGCACAGAGGAAAGAAATTAAAATTTGAGGTTTTCAAAGCATATCACACAATCTCCAATTCTTGGATAGGCCATCATAGGCTTTCACTTCTTTCACCAAGGAGAAACCTAGTAACTACCAAATTCTAGGTCACAGAGATCAAAAGCGAAAGAGAATCAGCAACCCTCATCCACCTTTCTATGTCTTTCTACAGCATTAATTTTATCATATATTGCTCCTTGGGGTTGGTGAACAGTTGCCATAATGACAGCTCTGCAGAGGACGGGGTGAAGGTAACACTGCCCTTCTCTTGCATGAGGTCAGTCTCTGCATACAGCATCGCCTTACACACTCAGACCTCAGTAGTGTTCCACCTGGAAAACTGAGTCCCTTACTACCACAGTGCTTTTGGCTGCTGCTGTGTCTGTGCTGTCTCTCCTGCTCAAAATACTGTTTGTATTCCTGGTATCATAGAGGGGTCTTGAGACCCCTTGAGGGTCTCAAGGCTATAAAAATCTTCAGATGCTCAAGCCCTTAAATAAAATGACCTAGTATTTGCTTATGACTTGCCCATGTCCTCTTATTGGCTTTAAATCATCTCTAGAATACTTGTAGTGCATAATACAATGTAAATGCTGCACAGTCATATTGCATTGCTCAGGGAGTAATGACAGAAAATGTAAGTTTGTACATCTCAGTGAAGATGCAATATCTTTTTCAAATATTTTCTATCTATGGTTGGTTGAATCCATAGATACAGAGAACCCACAGGTAGGAAAGATGAAGGGTTGACTGTATATTAATACAGTATCTGTGCCTTCTCATTTTCTCACCTTAAAGACACCATTTGATTCCATGAAAACACTTAAGACAACTCACCTAAGATAAGGCTAAAGAAACTCCCATGTCTCTTCTGATATTCATCAGTATTAAAAATGTCCAAGGACTTAATATACTTTCCATTTGTTCCCAACTCTTATTTATAAATTTATTTATTAAGGAAAACTCCAGCTCACCAGGAGAAATCTATACTCTATGTTATTAATGGATAGATATATTTAGACATTATAGCCACTTACCATAAGCTATTATGGAAATGAAGACAAAGATCTATTTTCATCACCTTTTGAGAACTGCTGTACCCATGGCTAAAAATTTTTATTCTCCCAATGACAAATCCTAAAACCTATTTGCAGAGAAGAAAGTATGACAAAAGTACAAAATTATTTATCTAATTTATTAAGCAATTCACATTCAAAACAATCACTAAGAAGTGGTTCAAAATGGAGGTCAGAACACAGGTTGGGTTTCATTTTCTCACCATAAATCCCTGTATGTATCAGAGTACAGAGACCCAAAGGCAGACACACCCCTGATAAAGTGAAGTAGAGACACCAGATTAGAGTAGCCAGGTAGTCCCCACCTCCACACACACTTGGACCAAGGAGTGAGAAAGATATCAAATTTCCCACCACTACCCCTGGACCCCACCCAGCCCCGATGGAGCAGTAAATGCCCTGGGTGACTGACCACATTCAGTAGGTTCGGAAAACCTTCACACCCAGAAGACAAACTCCTAGTACATTCTACACAATAGTACCAACTAAACTCTCATGCAACCTCTGGAGTCTGCATGAAATAAACATTTTAATGTTCACATAATATCAAAAGCTAATATTAAAATGCTTCATTATAGTCCTAACATAGAAAGCTAATACTTATGGAAGTGGTAGTCTTCCAAAAGCTTTGCATGTTTTAATAATTTAATTCTTAGAAAAATCCTACAAAGTAAAGACCATTATTATCTTACTTTTACAGGGGAGGAACCAAAGCAAAGAAATATGAAGTCATTAGCCTGACAGATAACTTAGGTAATAATAATACTACAGGGTCAGAACATGATAGAGCAGGAATTTCATCCACAGCTTTGGAGCTATAAACTTCAGACTCTTAAACACTTCATTAGACTTTTTTTGAGCTAACAAAAAAATAAAATCTCAATGACAAAGATAAGCACCTATAGCATCCAAGAAAAGCTGATGCTGTGAGAAGCAGGTCATACAGCATTCTCTCCTTATCCACAATTTTGTTTTCCAGCTTCAGTTAATTGCAATCAACTGTAGACTGAAAATCTTAAATGGAAAATTCCAGAAATAATTCATAAGTTTAAATTACCTGCCATTCTGAGTATCATGTACCATCTTTCTCTATCCTACCTAAGGTGCAAATCAGCCCATTGTCCAGCAGATCTATGCTGTATGCAATGCCCATTAGTCACTTAGAAGCTATCTCAGTTATCAGATCAGCTGTCACAGTAGGACAATGCTTGTGTTCAATTTACCATCATTCTACTTAATGATAGCCCCAAGGCACAAAAGTAGTGACTTTCACAATTCATTTACATCAAAGAGAAACCATACATTGCTTCCTTTAAGTGAAAATGTGAAACTTCTCAACTTAAGGGAGGTTGATGCTGAGGTTGCTAAGTTCTACAGTGAAGCTGAAGCTCATATCCATGGAACTGTGAAGAAAGAAAAACAAGAGGGCTAGCTTTACTATCCTACCTCAAATTGCAAGTTATGGCACAGAGCATGATAAACATTAATTGTGTGTGTATGTTGGAAAAAAAAACAGTGTATATAGGTTTGGAACTACCTATGGCTTAAGCATCCACTGAGGGACTTGGGTCTTGAAGCACATCCATTACAGATAAGTGGAACTACTGTAATAATTAATATATAGAGAAAAAAAAGATAACAGAAGAAACTTCCCAATAATTTAGATTAAGTAAAATTATATCAGGGAATTATGAATGACATTTACAATAAAGAATTAACTAATTTGCAGAGAAATGACTAAAATAATTATTGACATTTAAGTCTCATAGCTAAGCTGAATAAGAAAAAGGGCACAGCTGAAGAACAAACCAGAAGAACAAGCCAAGGAATTCACCAGAAGCAGTTAAAAAATACAAAGAGACACAAAGAATGGAAAAAGACTCAAAGGAATTGATTCCAATATTTGACAACAGACATTCCAGGAAGGAAGAATATGAGAATAAAGCCAGAAGGCAAGTAAAGTAATAATAGAATGAAATGTTCTAACTGAGGGAAGTTTTGTTTCTCAGGTTAGAAGTCCCAATTAATGCAGATTAACAAGGAAAATAGATATATCTTGATATCCCATGATGAACTTTCCAAATTTATTAGATACTAATATTCATTTCTGGTCATTTCAAAATTAGCATAACTAAAATTTAATATGTTTAAAGTTGAGTTCACCTAATTTTAATAGATATTTTTGTTTTAGTTTCCCTGTTTCTATCACCAATATTAATGTTTTCTACTCAAAGAGGCTTCAAATGCAAGACATCCTCGAGCTTTCCCATTATGTGGCTATATTTAGTCTATTCTACTTTAGTTCTTCCAGTTATACAGAACAGAAATTTACTCGGGCCAGCAGAGAACACACAGTAAAGATACTTGCAGTGTGGTAAACATGATGGAATCATCTGTGAGTTACAATCAAGACATATCATAAACCTGGCCTCCCAAACAGGAACTTAAGGATAGTTCTTGAACCAAGACAGTACCTATGGGTCTGAGAATCAGAAACATGAGGAACGACCATCATTACTAACAGTTCAGTTCTACTCTAAGATTCCGTAAATCTGGCTACATGGGCATTTCACCAATTCTTTGTTATCGTTCATTCTGTGTATCTTCTGCTTAATTATAGTTGTTGATCCCTATTACTTAGGTTCTGTGATTTATTTTGGTCCTGACTTTAACTTTGGCCTCATGTCTATACTATCTGTTACTTAAAATTTATTCATTTCCAGTTTTCATTTTATTTACTCGGATTTCTTGTGAGTCTCTGAAGAGTAGCTATTTTTACTGTCACAATAAACTCTTTTTATTGTTCACTTTAGTGGGAATGTCCCTATATGGAAATATATAAATTGTTGAGTTCCGTCTAATCTTTAGAATATTGAAGTTAAAATATTTATCATTATACAACTGATTCAATAGTTAATCATGGCTTTGCTGACCAGTCCTGTCCTTGTTTGCTGTCTCTCATAGTTACTGCATTTTTATATTTACTTATCATAGTTTATAGATCCTTGTCTCTTCTAAGCATCAATTTTTAGTAACTGGAGATTTTTTCAGTCATAAAGTTACATGTTTATGGATTTAAGTCCATTTTTCTCAGTCTTTTGTAGCATTGAGAAAATTTAAGTGCTTGGGCTTTTCCATTTATAAAATAGGGGCAGAAAGGAGAAATCAATGCCAATGGATATTATTAGCAGATTATAATGTTTAAATAGTATTAAAACATAGAAAGACATAGGTAAAGATTGGACTCCAATAGAACACTAGGAAAAAAAAGTTTCCGAGATTGATATCATCATTTACTGATTAGGCAGAACTTTCTCTGTCTTTTGTTTGAATAAAATCCTTGCTTATTTTCTCTCACAGCAGGGATGAAATCCATAAAATAAAAATTATTATGGATGGTAAAACTGGTGAACCATTTGACCAATGCTTTGTCAGAAATATTTCTTAGTGATATTTTTATTGTTAGTTCTAAAAGAAACTTGACATCTTGACAATAGCTATTACATAGTTAATAGTTTTATACTTAACAGATGGAGAAAGTATCTGGTCACATCTCACACTTCACTTGCTCTGGGAACTCCAACTCCACTGCAGGGTGAAACCAGAGGAGTCATGATTTCACCATTAACACCTACCGCTCCTCAAAAGTAGATTATTGGGTGAGTTCTTGAGCTAAACGCGGTTAATCAGTTTTCTCTCTCTGTCCCTGCAATGAGAGATTTTGGGTGAGAGCGAGCCCAATGCCTCTGTGTATGGGACTACACAATGCAGAGCAGGAGCTGTGGCAGTGACCATCAATGGCGGTGTACACTGAAAGTCCAAGAAAGCTCATCTGCAGAGAGAGAAAAGAATGCTGCTGCTTCCACCAAGAAGGAAGAAAGGGGGAAAAGTATCATTCTTGGTTTGCTCTGCCCTAGCCATTTTAATGCATTCCACTTTTGTTTGCAAGGTAAGTTGGTTTTGTTTTGTTTTGTTTATAAAGAATCTTAATGTACCCAATTGTCATTCCCAATTCTACTCCCGAGCTTATTCTATTACTTCAGTTACTGTACTGCCTGTCACCTACTTTGGCAACTCTGATTCTACATCTATAATTTATCAAAACTTGCTCTTCTTAACCTTGTTTTCCTGATAATGTTTCTTCAGTTTTGCCATTTCATCTGTCCCAGTAGGTCCCCTGAATACCATTTATGTGTTGTCTCTTTCACCCCTAGGTTTGTTTCTTTCTTTGAACACTTGGCTAAACCCTCCAAGTAGTCAAGCTTTCCCTCCTCACAGAAAATGTTCTTTTCTATTAAATTTTTCTGCAATGGATAAAATTGTGTATATAACCAGCTGTTATTGTGAAATGCTAGTCAAGTTATTTCTTTAGAAGTTGTTGGCATTTTATAAAAGTAGTTGGTCAAAGAAGTATTTCACAACATAATAATACACTTGTAGACAGAATCAAACTCTCCTCTAGTTCACAATCAATGTCAGCTATGACATCTCTGTTTAACTATTATGTATTATTTGACAATGAAATTTAAATTATTTTTAAACAGGAAAGAAAACAAACAGAAGTGTATTTGAATTAGTCTGACAAAATCCTTAACACTGACATACAACTGCCAGGGTTTTTCTAACACTGGAGTGATGCAGTAGCCAGAAAATCAGTACTTAAACATAATTCTGCTAGAGTTTCATCTGTGTGAGTCCATGCAGGGTAGCTCCAATGCCCTCCAATGCCAGGTGGCTTAGTGGCAATACATTAGTTCTTAATATTCAAACATGAAGGAGACATAGCTTACAAATCACAGCTACAATTTTCTGCAAGGAGTTTTTACAAGGCTGAGGAAACAGGATTAAAACACAAGGCTCTACTTTAAAACACCTTGGTAAGTCATTTCAATAAAAACAAGCCATAGAGAAGTTTTGCTGTTCAACTAAGAAATTAAAATGAAGACCAGCTTATGCTCCCACTGTGCTAATTTTGCAAAGCAGAAGGGCTTTATTCATTCCTATCCATAAAATGCTAAAGAAGGACAGGTTACTGATAATCTCAATTAAGGGCATAATACAATATATAGTGTTTTATCATGTATTGTTGGCTGTGGAAAAGAAGCACCCAATTATGCACTAATTAATGAATGCATCAAACAGCACTAATCCTGACATTTATAAAGCACATCTTAATGGAGTATTTTATCCTCATAGTTTATCGGTTAAGCAAGCTTATCCTATTACTTAGAGTACTTTAAGAGCCTCCCTTTCAAATGAAAAATTATATATTCAGAGTCAAATGAAGCATCTTTCAAGATTTAACCCAAAAGTCTAGTTAGGCTTCCTAATTTTAAGGAGCTGGTATGTGGTGGCCTTTGGCATTTGGTAGCAAAGTAAACATCTGAAAATGATTGCTTATTCTTTTTCATGGTATGTGCCAGCTATCTGAAGGCAACATGCAAGGGGAAACAGTTTCAACAAATTACTTGCTTCATAAAAAAAGCCTGGAACTGTGCAAACATGCTCCTAACTGACATAAAGAGGTGCTCAACTCTCAATCAGTGAATTTTTAAAAATATCTTCTTGGTGTGATAATTTCTTAATGTGATAATTTTATTCATGAAAGCAAAATTCTCAGCTCTGATCAAATAAATGTCATAATTTATCTTTGATTTAGGAAATATGCATCAAGTTCTAGAAGAAGAGTGTGGGCACATTAATATACCTCAAGATTTAAGCTCAAGTTATAAATGGTGTTCATTATGTAACCACTATCTTTTCCTTTATCCTACAGTTTTGGGGAAGGGGACAACTAAAGCTGAAAAGTGGGTTTTACTTACCATGTACATTTCTCTCTCTCTCTCTCTCTCTCTCTCTCTCTCTCTCTCATTTGTGTGTAGCAAATATTTGAAATTTACTCTCAGCAATTTTGAAATAAGCAATACATTATTATTATAGTCACCATTCTGTTCAATAAATCTCAAAAAATACTTATTTCTCCTGTCTAACTGAAACCTTCCATCAATATCTCTCCAGTCCCTGCACTCTTAGCCTCTGGTCACCATCATTGTAGATTTGGCTTTCTTAATATTCACCCCCATCATCTCACTCACGCATTAGAGGATTTAGTAAAGAGAAGAACTTGTAGGGTTAAAAAAAAAAATCAAGGAAAAAGAAGCAATATGGAAAAGAAGCAAGAGAAAGAAAAAAGAGGGATGAAAGGAGGGAGAGGAGGAGGAAAGAAAGAGAGAGAGAGAAAAAGCTATAGACAGACAGAGAGAGGGAGAACTAGGGAGAATGTGCCAGAGTGATTCATTCACACAGACCAAGAATTGTTTGTTCCCTAACTGAAGACAGGAAATTTAGAGGCCTATAGGCTCTGCCCCATGCCATTTGCCTCTACTTCAAGCTGCCTTCCAGAGATCTAAGGAGACACAAAAAGAGTTCCATTTGCTATAATTATTATTCCTAAGAGTGATTATTTTAAAAAAATATACACTGAAAATCAGAGTTGAAAACTACAAGATAAATACAAGGACAAGAAATTGCAAAGTATTTAGAGAAACTCACTGAAGGACAAGGGATATAGTTCAGGGAACAGATATATATTTTGCCTTATAAACAGACCTTAAGAAGAAACCTCCTACTTTTTGTTTTGGATGTGTGTGGGGGTCTTGAATAGACATTACAACATCCAAAATATTAGAGTAACTAAATAAAAGCAGATCCTGAATGGACTAACAATGACGACATGGACCTAAGACCTAACAGATGGAGAGAAACAGACCCTAGAGGAGTCCATGCCCACGTATACATACGAAGTTCATACTCTGTTCTGAATAGTTTTATAGTCACATATTTGTAGATGAGATAAGGCGATATCTACTTAGTTTTTACTTAAAAAAGAAGGTAAAGCAATCAACATTCCTAAGATTTAAAAGATAGACAAAAAACTGACAATATATATTCTGTACAGTAATTACAAAAAGTGAAATGGTGTACTAAAATCTGAATTGACAAAAGCATTAAAAACATATATTCAGATATATATATTTATAATGCAATATAACAATCTATTTGATTTGATTAAGAGAAAGTAGTAAATATGTAAAGAATTGATCTTCATTTCCTGCTTTCTTAGGTTCAAGGGTCTTGGCTTTTGACCCATATTGGCCTTGGATTGTCTCCTGCATAACAGGGATTACATGCACTGGCAACCACACCTGGCTCCATTTTAATTGATTCTTGTGTATGAACAGATTATATTGGTCAAAGAAAAGACTGAAGCTATTTTCTTATTTATTTTATTATCTCAAGACTTTTAGAGTATCAGATCTTACAACTTGTGAAATATACTTTTAATTTTATTTACTGAGGATATGGGAATAAATGTACCTGATGAAACAGGATAGTAGAAAAATAATATATTTTAATTTTTTAATGAATTTATGTTGACAATTAATTTTAATGTTTTTAAACATTTTAGTTCATTAAATTAAAATTAAAAATTCAGTTTCTTCCAAATCAAAAGCAACTGAACATGTAGCACTAATTTATAATTAATTTGCTATCATTAAAAGTCACAAAAATCTGATTTTCTATGCATACACTTTAAATAGTAAATTTAAAATTGAAATTCTGATTTCACACAGAGGCATATGTTGCCATTATTTACTGCTACCTTAGCTGTTCATTTATGAGAGATCATCCTGCCCCAAGTTTAGTTTCCCTTTCCTTCCAAGGTAGATGAGTAAAGTGTTGTTAACTCATCATATCTTTTAGTATGTGATGGGCTCATTCAACTTAGAAAATATGTCATATTAAATATTGTATGTGTAGGTACAATTTCCTTCAAAATATTTGTTCAAGAGATATTTGGGATAATCATATGATTAAATCTATTGCCATACAAGTTTAAGGTCAAGCCAAACCATGGTGAAAATATCAAGTTCTAAAATTCCTCCATAACTAGCCAGTTTATTTTAAACTCATGATGACAGCCCTTCTGCATCTCCTCTAACTTCCACCTATATTTTAAGTAAATAACACAGCATACATGCATTAGTTTTAAAACAGTTTAATTTTTGTTATAAATAATGTAATCACCTTCATTTGTATGATACATTGCTTTATAACCTTCAAAAGATTAGGATATAAGAAATCTAAGTTCCAAACATAGACTCATTTCTACTTAAATTCAGTGTGAAATTAACAAAGTGGCTCCATGGCCGGTGCTTTTTCCCTTCAATATGCTAGCTTTAAAGATATGGGCATAATGACATGATTTTAATCATTGTTTCCTGTTCTCTAGTCTTAGCAGCCTCAGTGAAAATGACATGAAGCAATAATAAATGAGATCATGTGATAAAAAGTTTGGCACACTTAAATACACAAGGAATTTACAGGAGCGATCAGGTTTGAAGCACACCACGGTAAGCTTGAGAGCTTTTACTCACTCTGAGCAAGAACAGGATGTTAATATTTGCTGTGATAAACGGTGACACATTTTTTATGCAGAAGATGCATCAACTTGGTAGAATGCAGAGCTAAAGCTTCAGCATCCTTAGCAGAAGCATCAGTCCCAAGGTCACAGGTTCTCCCATGGGGAACACAGGGTCTTCTACATGACACGACATGAAACGTGAGGCACAAAGACAGAACTGACTAGTCATAATCCCACTCTCTAATTATACATTTCCCCAAAAACCTGTTCACCAGCAGAAAGCAAGCCTGCAACATCACATCACTCACTGCCTCTGGGACTGTCAGTACTGGAGTGTTCTTTGCCTATATTCTGCTTCTCCACGTTGTATTCCATTCCAAACACTTGACTGTCTCTTCCCAAACTTATATCTGTGGTCACTAAACATTTCTCTAATATCAATCTTTCTTTAAATAAACCCTTCCACTTGTCATAACCCAAAATTCAATGTACCCAGAGCCTACTGGTCTTTTGCTAGTACTCCCTAATGAGTGAGTGAGTGTCTTTTGTTTTCTTTTATACTCTTTGTGCCTCAGGTCCAAGAGGTGGCCTGAGAGCAGAGTGATTGCCTTACTTTTTCTATTTTTTTTTTTGAGTGGTAGCAGTACTGGGGTTTGAATTTCCTAGCCTGGCTCTTGCTAGGAAAGTGCTCTATACCTTAGCCAAAACCCATCCCTTCTTTTTAAATTTGCTTTAGTCATTTATGATACAGTCTCATGTTTTCACTCAGGGATGACATCAGATCATGATCTTTCTCACAACTGCCTCATAGCTGGGATTATAGATATATTCTACCATACCCAGCTTGTTGGTTAAGAAAATTTTGCCAATGTTTTGCATGGGCTGGCTTTGAACCACAATCATCCTAATTTCTGCCTCTCAAGTAGCTAGAATTACAGATGTGCACCACCACAGATGTCTCTTGTCCTGTTTTTTCCATTTGTAATGTCCCATTAAATACCCAAATTACTAATGCCATTCAGCATCCTTGGCCAAACCTTCTCCCTAGTGTCATTTATCATTTATCAAATACTCAACATTCACTGAAGACACCTGTATCCTTCTCTATCATCATTCTAGGTGCTATCAACATCTTGTGAACAACCCAGATGCTGTGACTGACCATAGCAGGTTTCTTAATTCCTTGTCTTTGTCACTTTCAATAACCTTTTCTTATTCTCTTTGACAACCTCCCATTCATATAATAAAATCCTAAATTCTGAACTTCACCTGAAATATCTTACCACTTCATCTTGTTCATACATCTTACTCTCACTATCTCTGCCCATCTTTTTCTATTCAAATATTAGATTAAACATTTCTATTGGTTCACAATGATTTTCACTGACCCATTCATTTTCTTACTACTCATTATCATTCTCTTAGCTTCCCTTATTTTTTTACATGGTTTTAATTCCATTATAGTCATTGCTTTATAAATATTTCCAACTCCTTAACTACCCCAGAAAATCCTAACCAAGTTTCAATACATCCTTCTGCCATTTTCTGCACCTATAGCTCAGCCACTACTGTTGCAGGAAGAAAGCACACAGTGGGCTGACTGCTTCCACACTGGAGTCACAACAACAAACAGCAGATGGCCTTCAAAACTGCCAGAAATGTACAAATAAACTAATATTCCTACTCTCCACAATGATTATTTACCACAATTCCTTCTCCCCTAAGTTGTTCTGATCCCTTCTCCTTCTCATTCTTAGCTGACAAATATACATTTTACTTTGCAAATGAAATAAAAACCACTAGGTGAGCAGCCCTTCATTCCTTACCTTTGAATCTAACAACCTGCCTACATTTCTACCCATTCTTCTGTCTTCCCTCCTTATTTTACAAGAGGCCAATTTCTCCACTGATGCTCTAGATCTCACCTTTTTAATTTAATCTCCTCTGGGGTTTTGCTTTTCTAAGATAATATTTTGCTTTGTACCATTAAGTCCTCATTTCTTTAAGGCATTCCAATCAGTACACAAAAACATGGCTAAGAGTCTCCTTTGTCTTCGTATTTTCTCTAGCAACAATTTTCTTCTTATTACTCCAAAGCAAAAGTCCTTACAGGTCTTGAGTCTTCCTTCTAACATTCATGGTTCAGTACACAGAAATCTGATATCTGTCAACCACACTTCTGAAACCAAGGTCACCTATGAAGACCTTTATTGACAATTTCACTGATGGTGGGCCTGTGTTAACTTCTTAGCTACAGCTGATGCAGCTGAGCTCCTCTATCCTTCTTAAAACAATCTTTCTTGGTCTCCATGACACTAACATTGATGGCTTTTGTATTACTTTCTTAGTGAGTCCTTAAATCTTATTTCTTTCTTCTTCCTTCTCCACCTGACTTTGAAATAGTGAAGTTTCTTGATAATTAGTCCAGGACCATTCAGACATTCTCAATATATACTGTCTTCTTAAAGTAAACTTACTCCATCTTATGTCTTTCAATACCATCTATATTTGCTAAAGAAGTATGTATTTCAGCATGTGTTTCCAACTCTGATCTTTAAGCTGGTGTCTAGAATGCATTTTAACCTCATCATGGTTAAATCTAAGTCTTAATCCCCACTTTGATAAAACATTTCCAATTTAGTCTCTCTCTAGCTTCCACCATCTCTATAAATATCATCACCATTCATCCAGTTCGCTCAAATACAAGTTGAAATATCCTCAAATATTTCTTTCCTCTTTCCTTCTAAACCTAGACAAATCCTGCTGATTCTGTCTCCAAAACTTACCACAAAATCATCCATTTTCTTTAATTTCTCTAATATTCTACTTTCCCCCTATAATTTGTTCTCCAGAGAAGTCTTTCAAAAACAGTGATTAGATCTATTATGCTCTTGCTTTTAAAACTTTCCACTCTTCTCACAATAAAATTCTAAAATTTGCCTATAAGGCCTTATGAGATGGGGGAAATTGACTGTGTGTGGCTTTGTATTTCAACATTCTCCCTCTTGCTCAGTGTATACTAGAGATTCTGGTCTTCTTGTCTTTCCCCAAACACACCGACCATTACTCCCGGCCACACCAGGTACCTTACTAACCAGCTTACTTTAAAAAAGTCTTCCCCCATTTCTGTCTGCCACATAATCTCATTTATTTCTGCTTGTGTTTGCCAATATTATAACTATTTTTATTTGCATATTTGTTTAACTCCTATAGTAGACCTAAAGATTCACCAGAGAAGGGATCATGTACACTGTACACTTGTTTACCTCTGTGTCCTCAACATTTACCAAAGTGAAGAACACAGATCTGACAATGAATATTTACTTAATGAACAAAAAAATGAAGGAATACATGAGGCAACCCAATTCTTATTCAAAGTTCTGATTTGTTATAGAACTGCAAAACACAGTGGAGACATTCATGGTGTAAGGTGTTTTTTAGCATAAAAAAATCTGATCTTGAATCTAGAACTAAATTACAATTAAAGCCAGAAGGCAGTCTTTTTCTCTGTAGAAGTAAAACCTGTCCTTCTACTATCATTAGCACAACCATAAACATCATAAAATTTGTGCAATATGACAGCAAATATAATAAATTAATAATCAACATGATATGTGCTTTACTTACTTCCATAGTAAAAAACAAAACACTGAGCAATGCTGCTGTAAAGGAAAACTGCACTGTCAATGCCCTTCATTTAGGGTTGTAGATGAATATCCTAACACTCAGCTTAAAGAGGGTTCTGCATTATTCCCATCTGCTGAAAGAAAGAGTGCAAACACATTTACAGGACAGAACTATGAAACAGGGTAACTATCTCAAGTAACTAGATACTCACCTCCAATTCCTAAGTCATGTCATCTCTAGATATACAAACCTGTTCAAACCCCTTGTATTCCTTCATTAAAGTCTACTCTCAGGAGAAAATCTAAGAAATCAATCTGGTATTGTAAATTATACTATAGACAAATGGTTGACTTTGCCCTGCAGTCTGAACATGTAATAATAAAGATTCCATTTACTATAGAAAAAAAATACACTCTCCCCCCAAAAAAAACCTCCCACTAAAATAATCTTTAACTTGAGACATTTTTGTGTTTCTGACCTACTTTATAATCAGTCTTGAAGGCCAAAACACTTCCTGTTAATATGGAATTTAAAACACAATTAAGGAAAATAGCTTTCTCAACAACTATACATAAATTTCAGATTTTAAGATGACTATCTAAGGCCAGCTACCTAACCCTTTATAGTCAATGTTAGTGACACCAGTTCTTGTGGCAGAATTCTTTGGGTTTACTGTCATGACTGTAGTGAGAGATCACAAAAGCAAATTACTTTTCTGAGAACATCATTTGTGTTTCTAATGATGAATGTTGGGTAAAATATGGCATTCTAACAAGCAGAAACTCCTGTAGGGTGCTCCACACTGGAAACAAGACACTAAGTTAATGTTTATGAAGAGTGAGCAAAATAAAGACAGTAATGCACTATTTTCTGGTGATAAATTTAACATTAATGTAACTGTTATATATTTCCCTACCTGATAAAAAAAGATTGATTTTATCTCTAATGCACCACCATTTTAAAAAATTAAAAACAAAATCTTATAGAGTACCTTAATTAAACTGAGAACATGAACACTATGTCTTATCAATAAACAAATAAATACTGAAATCCTATGTATAAGATATGAGAAAACAGAATGATGAGCTTTCTGTTTAAAAGCAGTCCCCACTCCTATTCAACAAAGTCCTGGAATTCCTAGCCAGACCAGTAAGACAAGATGAAGAAATAAAAAGAATACAAATAGGTAAAGAAGTAATCAAACTATCCCTATTCACAGATGACATGATCTTATACCTTAAAGACCCAAAAAAATTACACTCCAAAACCCCGAAACACCATAGACAACTTCATCAAAGTAACAGGATACAAAATCAACTTACAAAAATCAGTAGCCTTTCTATATACCAACAATAGACTGAGAAAGAATATAGGAAACAATTCCATTTACAATAGCCTCAAAAAAAAAAATCAAATACCTAGGAATAAACTTAACAAAAGATATAAATGACCTCTACAAGGAGAACTACAAACCACTAAAGAAAGAAGACTAAAGAAGGTACAAAGTTCTCCCATGCTCATGGATTGACAGAATCAAAATAGTGAAAATGACTATACTACCAAAAGCAATCTACATGTTCAATGCAATTCCCATCAAAATCCCAATGACATTCATCATAGAGATTGAAAATCTACGCTAAAGTTCATTTGGAAGCACAAAGACTGCAAATAGCCAAGGTCATACTGAGCAAAAAGAACAATGCTAGAGGTATCACAATATCTGACTTCAAACTATACTGCAGAGCAACAGCAATAAAAACAGCATGGTACTGGCACAAAACAGATATGAAGACCAGTGGAACAGAACAGAAGACTCGGATATGAATCCACACAAATACACTCACTTAATCTTTGATGAAGGTGCCAAAAATACACCATGGAGAAAAGACAGCCTCTTTAACAAATGTTGCTGGGAAAAGTGGTTATCTGCAGAAAACTGAAACTAGATCCATGCCTATCACCTTGTACTAGTGTCATCGCAAAGTAGATGAAGGACCTTAATATTATACCTGAAACCTTGAAGCTAGTATAGGAAAGAGCAGGGAATACATTGGAAGCAATAGGCATAGGCAAGGACTTCCTCACTAAAACTCAAACAGCTCAGCAACTAAGAGAAAGGATGGACAAATGGGACTACATGAAATTAAAAAGCATCTGTGCAACAAAATAAATGGTCTCTAAATTGAAGAGGCCACCCACAGAATGGGAGAAAATCTTTGCTAGCTATACATCAGACAAGGGACTGATAACCAGAATACACAGGGATTCAAAAAGCTAAACTCCCCAAAAATCAATGACCCAATAAAGAAATGGACAACTGAACTCAACAACTTTTTCAAAAGACAAAGTCCAAATGGCTAAAAAAAACACATGAGAAAATGCTCACCATTCCTGGCCACAAAGGAAATGCAAATCAAAACCACACTAAGATTCTACCTCACTCTGGTTAGAATGGCTACTATCAAGAACACCACCACCAACAAATGTTGGTGAGGATGTGGGGGAAAAAGGAACCCTCATACTCTGCTGGTGGGAATGTAAGCTAGTACAATCACTTTGAAAAACAATATGGAGGCTTCTCAGAAAACTAAAAATAGATCTGTCATATGATCCAGCAATCCCACTCCTAGGGATATACCTGAAGGAATGTGACTCAGGTTATTACAAAGGCACCTGCACACCCATATTTATTGAAGCACTATTCACAATATTCCTATGTCCTACTGTCAATCAGTCATTGAATGAGGGAAGAGAGTGAAACTTCCTTTATGGGTAACACAATTCCTGCTGGGCCAAGGCAATTGTCCTGAATAGGAGCTGGCTTTATTTATTTATTTTTTTTCAATTCTTTTTTTTATTTTTAATCTTGTCCTGGGAGTGGATTGTGCCATTTACAAAAGGTCTTACAATATATCATTGCTGAATTCAGCCTTGCCATCATTCTCCTTTATCCCTCTCTTCCCCTGCCCCTCATTCCTGGAGATGGTTTTAGAGCCTTTAGCACTCAGCATCGCAACTTGCTGATGAGCTCACTGACAATACAGATCAAGATCTGAGAGCCACATTCTTACAGCTGGGACAAATAAGATTTTCCTTACTTTTCATATCGCTTTATCAATACTAATTTGCCTCTGTTAAACAAATAGGCAAGCAATTCTTATGCTTGAGGTTACTAAATATTTTTGTCTTTTGAAAATTAAATGAACTATGGTTTGTATTTGACCATATAAGGGACTCCCAAATTGATCTATGTGGAATAGACACTGCAGGAGTTTAAGAAGAGTCATATAAGAACCGCTTCTTCCCTTAAGAAATACGGTCAATATAGATAGGCAGCAAACTGTTCATTAAGGTGTGAAACTTGTAAGAATCAGTTTCTCTGAAACCTAACCATTAGCTCATTTTGAATGTCCATCAAGTTTTAAATTGTGTACCTTTCTAATTTCCACTACCATAGTTGCACATGGTTTACAGCTCTCTGTGACATAATGCTGAAAGCATTTATGCCACAGAGGATTTATCATAGGTGATTAAGCAAGTCAATTCCTCAGCTAGGCTAAGGATTCCCCACCAAAATATGGCAAAGAAATGTATTTTTATAGTTCAAACATTTTCATGGTCTCAAATATGTATTATTACAAGCCTGAACAATTTGGGGGAGCAATTTTTAGAATGACTACCTGTCACACAATATGGAAATTGGACTCTGCAAGCTGTCAGATGGACAAAGAGAGCTTTTCCAATGACTTATCTTTATATGACATACTCTAAATGTAAATTTCAGCAACTTCCTGTGGGGCAGAAATTAACCTGCTAAATAGGTGTCTTCTGAACTCACTTGGACTGCACACCGGAGGGTCTAGTGAAAGATAAAGTTCAAGTTAATAATATTTATCTCACCATTCTCTAACATGCATTTTCAGTGGCCAAATAGTAGCACAAATCAAAGATCAGGAGGATGAGTGATTCTAAAAATAAGTATCTCATTCCAATAATAATGATTCCTGGGTTTAAAGGACTTTGCTTTTGTTCCTCTGAACATGGTGAAAAAACTAACTCTACAATTTCAAGAGAGCTGATTATCTCTGCTTAGAGACTGAATTCTAGGATGCTACCACCTTCCTACCAAGAATCCACCAACATTGTGAAGGGAACATTGGGGGATAACCCCCCCTTTTTTCTTCACTTTTAAAACTTTAATCAAAATCAATACAAAAAATAAGTCACATTCTTAATGTAAATATCCCAAAAAATAAGCTATTACTTAGGAAAAGAAGTTCCCTCTCTATTTCATTATTGCCAGGTAACCACTATTCACTATTGAGATTTTATTTACATAATATATATGTATATCATAGAAATGAAACTGCTAGTCATACGACATGTATTTGGCGCTCTTCCATTATCTCTTTTTGTTCATTTAAAAGGGTTTTTTTTTTAAAGAAATTGAGCCTTTTGTTGGTTCATGTTTTACAAATGACATTTTTCCAATTTTGTCATATTCTTTTTATTTCTTCAAACCTAGCAACTGCTGCTAGTCACCTAGTCAAAGTCTCCCATTGAAAATCATTCTTTCCATAACATCTACCACTTTATGTGTGCCACTTCCAGTAAATCTTTCAGGGCTTACTTTTTATCATTTAAAAAGTTTTATACTGACTACTGATTACACAAAGAAGTTTCATTGTGACATTTCCATACATGCAGGTATGGAAATCCTGCATTTTTCTATCATATTCACCCACTGTTACAGTCTTTTTCATCTCTTCTCCCTACCTCCTTCTTTTTTACAAAAAATAAATATAATGGATTTCAGTACTTTATTTTCAAACAAACATCTGCGGGGAAGCAAATAACAATGGAAGTGTAGAGTTATTCCTTCATGTTTATACATCACACACACACACACACACACACACACAGCAGGTTCCAAAATAAGGCATAAAGCGAAACCACATCTACTCTGTTAATTCACTCAAGAACTTTGCACATGGTTCAAGGAGGCAAAGGAAGCACTCACAGCTGGACATGGCAGGACTAGAATTTGAGCTCTAATCTGAAGGGCTCCAGGACCTGAGCTCTTTTCTGAACTGATCACATTTCTTTTTTGCTTTTCAACAACTTTAGCAATTTAATAGGGAACATATTTCCATGAAATGAACAAAATAAAGTTTATGTTTATAAAGGAGAGTGAATACAGAATACCAACCCAATGTCATTGAAATCAGGACACATTTCTGGAGCAAAGTATTTTAGGTACTTTTTAAATTATTGGTGCTTTAGATAAGCAGTAAAGGGGAGGAGATAGGCATGAGAAATATCTAGAGAATTTTAAATGCATGCAAATTTTAAATTTGCTAATCCTCTCAAACAAAATTAAAAGACATAATTAATGGAGTGTCTGAAGAGCTGTTGTGACTCTTTTTGCTTTGTATATTCCCTAAAGAGTGCGCACTTCACAGGCATTATTTAATTTATGCTGTATGGTGTCCCAGAGACAGAGTGTAAGACACTGTGCACAAATTATCGTCATATTACATTACAGTGTGGCAGCACTGGGATGCTAATACATCTTTCTACATATTTTTGACAGCCAATGCATGTGGAACCACAGCTTCTCTCTTGACTGCCCAGGATTGTGTAAAAATTGTAACATATTTAGATGTGCAGCTTTTTAATTCAGGAGTTTGATGATCATGTCTGACACAATGATGTTCATGAACTACTTGCTAAAGCAACACTAAAGGAACAACTAAATTAAAGATCAGACTTGAAATGTGCTGTATAGAAAGCTCAGAGAATGGCAGTCTCCTGACTAGCTCTGTATCCCAGTCTTCAGTTTAATGTCTGAAAATTTACCTGCAGAGATTTTAAGTTGCCATGGAACTTAGAAACTCAGAAGCAGTTGGTTTCAAAGTGACTAAAAATCTAAGTATCAGAACATTTATGAATGACATTGATTACTCCCTTTACACAGTAATTCTTACCACTGTTACTGACCTTGGCTTGTTTCTACTTCCTGTATCCTGAGGCATTTGTGTCAAACCACTCACTTCTACTTACTTTCTTAGTGTCATGCACAGCCTGAGGCCATGTATATGATTCATGTTGCTTTATTTTAACTATGGCCAATTTAGTTTGCATTTTCCTCTCTGTTCCAGAATACTTTGTAATATGACAAATAAGCATCAAAAATGTATGCAAGACTTTCATTACACTATAGATATTCATATATTGTTGCAACTCTATCCTTTTGGTTGATCAGACCAAAATTCTTGAAGGTATTGATTTCCAGTACCAATTCCTCAGGAAATCCCATGTGCAGTCTTCAAAACATGGAAAATATTGCTCCTGTTCCCCATTCTATCACTGCTATGTTGGTCCAGGTCACTGCCACCTTTCAGTTGCATAATTACCACAGATGTCTACTTCACCTCTTTCTGCTTCTTCCTATCTGTGTCACAGTGGATTTTCAATATATGTTGAAAAGGGAGTTAGACACCCTTGTAATCACAATACCTGAATTCTTTCCCATCTGGTTATCACAGAAGTTCTATTTCCTAAAGTGACTTCCAAGACAGTAACTACTTTGTTCACTATTGCTTCTCTATCCTTATCTTCTCTGTTCATGCTTCTATACACTCTGCCCTGGTCATATTGATCTCCCTGCACCAAACAAACTGTCAGAGAAGTTCATTTCTCAGGATATTTGCACTTGCTGCTCTCCCTACTGGGGGTGTTCATCTCCTAGATATTTTCTGCCTCATTTCTTGGCCTCCATTAGGTCTTTACTCAATGTTAATTTCTCAGTGTCACTTACCAGTTTAAAATTGTAACACATGTACAAACCTACATTCCCTGCTCTGACACCCTGCTTCATTTTTAAAACAGTAGTACTTATTAACAATGTATGCTAGATATTTTTCATCCTTGTTTATTTTTGTTTGCCTCCCCTTCCAAAAATATGACCTCTGTGAAGGATTTTAAACTGTGCCTGAACCATCAATATGTTTTGAATGGATTCTTTTGGGGTTTGGAATGAAAAACCAAGCAAATGTTAATGGTGGGCAACTACACAAGAAAATGCTGCTAAAATCAGCAGTGCTCAGATTCCTACATGGAGAAATGAACAACTCTTCTTTTGAAAATGTGAAGTTGTACCTCTTACAAATAAGGAAAAGATGAATTCTGAATAACTCAAGAAGTTTATAATGCTGGAGTCTCCCCTAAGAGAATGAGCCAAGATTAAAATCTGAAAGCCTATCAGTATTCATTGTAAAGAGAAGTGAAATTTGCTTACATTTCATGCTTGATCTTTGTAAACAACAAGAAAAAAAGCCACAAAAATCCTCAAGACTCTAACTTCTGTTCTCATGTAAGAGAAAGCAGGACTCACCACGATTAATATGTGCTCTGTTTCAAGAGATCAACACCCAAAGAATTTGCAATAGACATCAGAGGAACCTTATTGTGCAGAAGCATGTGAGAGACAGACGCAGGCAAGGCATAGTTGATTCAGTTATTCTCAGCTTCTTCTTCTCTAGCAACTTCGTTCTTTTTAAAATTGAAGTTAGAATATATTTTTCTAAAGCACAAAGGACATTTTTTAAAGATTTAGACATATGTTCTAAAATCCCAGTAACTGAAAGTTGAACTTCCTTAGTTCCTTCTGAGATAACTACATTCAGTCATCTGATCTACACTAATAGTAAGACCATTAACAAGTAAATATAATCAAACTCAAAAGGCTTATGGAGGCATTATTTAAAGACAAATACAAAGTACAGCATATGAAACATTTAAAATGTCTTCCCCATGTTTAGTCTGTCTAGAAACAAGAATTGTGGGATCCTTAGACTTCCAGATTCTAGCTCCTCCATTTACATGTGGGATTTGTTTCTTGTATATAGAATTAGTTTGGGGATTAAAATTAGAGTTTGAGGTTGGACACAGTGGTTTTTATCTATAATCCTGGCCCCTTGGGAGGCAGAGATAGAAGGATCACAGTTTGAGGCCAGCCCAGACCAAAAATATTGGTGAGCTCCTATGTCAAAGAACAAGCCCAAGGGCTCGAGGTGTTGCTCAAGAGACAGAACACCTGCCTAGCAAACACAAAGTACTGAGTTAATACCATAGCACCACAAAAAAAATGAATAAGCCAAGCATAGTAGCACACTTCTGTAATCCTAGCTATGTAGGAGGATTGGTGGGAAGATTGCGGTCTGAGGCCAGCCCAGTCAAAAACATAAGACTGTGTGTGAAAAATAACAAAAGCAAAAAGGGTTAGGGGCATGGTTCAAGTGTTAGATAAGGCCCTGAGGTCAAACTCCAGTACTGCCAATTTAAAAAAAAAGGAATCTGTAAGTAAAGTATTTGGTGGAGAATCTGCCAAAGAAGCATAAATTGTTATTATTAGTTAAAACACATCAAAAGTATGCAATGCCTTTACTATTTATTCCATGAAGCTTCATTTCATGGGATAGTTTCAGAACTATGGGTCAGGGGACCCCAGCAGTATCTTCTCTCTCCATTATTGTCTCTTCTCTCTGTGTCTCAACTAAAAGGACTAGAAGTGCCTCTGTCAGGTGGAAGAAGAAGAGATAATGAACAAACGCAGGAGAAAGAGTAGTTAAATGTGTGCTGACACTGGAGGGAGAAGCAGAATTCAGAATTTTGATTATTATACTAAATTGGAAAATTTTAATTACTTAATTTAAGTTAGACTATACAATAACTAAAAGCATAAAAAAGACTTTTATTACTTACACATCAACAGAAATGCTAGGGGATTTTGTACAAATGAAGATGCCCCACCCAAATAATCCTTCAAGAAAGTGCTGGATGCCCTCTGTGAAGACCACGGTTGGTTGACAGCCTCCTGAAATTTGCCTTGGCTTCTAAGTCAAGGGTCCTCGCATCTCAGGGTGATCTCTGCATATGACTGAGCAAGACTCTGGTACAAGAGCCTGGTCACTTCCAATGTATACTCTGCTTGAAGCTCTTGGTTGAGCTGGCACATACTCAGGTCTTGCCCTATCCTCCTCCCACCTCCTTTCTCAGGTGTTAGAGGTACTCTTGTAAGATCCATGTTGGGAAACACTAACAAACTTTGGGAACACCAGTCTACCTTAAAGTACCCACTTCTCTCTTTCATTCCAATTCACTTTGATTTCCTAGACATTAGAAGACTCGTTTTGTGCTCTCAGAGTGGTTCTTTAAATCCTTCCTCTCTTAATTTGTGGTGAAAGTGGAAGGCTCTTACTGGGTTTAGAGTAGGTGATAGTATCTTGTATCCTTCTCATTTTGGAAATAATAGGGTGTTGATACATGTAAATATACAGTTGCATTTGCTGACAATAAGCAATAGAAGAAAAGGGATGTTACAAACAAAATACAAGTCATGCATTTATATTGAATTTTCTTATTGTGTTACTGAATATTTATACTCTCCAATTTACCAAGCTGAAAATTTATCAAGTTACACCTGAGTTGAAGATAATTTCTTTCTCCTAAGAGTTTCTAATCTGCTTTTGTGAAACACAAAAATGTTTAGCTTGGGCACAATTTTGTTATGTTTATTCCAATAGAAGCTATTTATTTGTAAAAGTGAAAATAGTAGATCCTTACATGTTTACTCAAATGTTAACTTGTGACACCACAGTGCAAGTTTCATGAGGGAAGATTCTACGTCTATTTGGCTCACCTGTGTGCAGTAACATCTTACATGACTCAACTGCACTGACTTGAATAAATAAATTAACTCTTTCAAACCAAAAAATTTTTAAAAGATATTGTATAGACAAATGCACATGATATTCACCTTTTATGCATGATATCCCCCTGCTAGATTTCAATCACTTCACAATTTGTGTAATTCACACGAATCCTGATAACAATGGCTGTTTCATTGGTTATAGCCAAAGCTGTGTTGCCACACGGAATATTATAAAGGAAATACACAAATCACCACCCATCTTTCAAAATTTGCAACTCCTTGAAAAGTAAAAAAGACAATTTGGGGATTGTTTTGTTAAATCTTTTGTGTACCCAGTTTGACAAACCTTAGCAAATTACACTATTTTAAATTCACATACTTAGAGGGACACCCATGGCTCACGCCTATAATCCTAGCCACTCAGGAGGCAGAGCTCAGGAGGATCATTATTTGAAGCCAGCCTCAAACAATTAGTCCATGAGACCCCAACTCAACAACATCCAACACAAAAAAGAGCTAGTAAAGTTGCTCAAGCAGTAGAGTAACTGCTTGGCGAGTGTGAGGCCCTGAGTTCAAACCCCAGTACTGCCAAAAAAAACCCCATAAAATTCACATACTTAACATATGCATAAAATCCATGAAAATATGAGGTAACTTCAAATAAATAAGTACATATTGTATAAAGAAGACAATTATAGTTTGACAAAATCAATTCTTAAACAGCCCTACAGCCACCCCATGTGTCACTAAAGGTATACCCAGAGCAGCAGTCTTGATCCTTACATCATACCACCTGCCTCTTGCTCTCAATATATACTCCTCATATTTTTGGAAACAAATGAAGACCTAGGTTTAATTCTCCCACAAATCTGCTGTACTCTAGCTATGAAAGTTAAGAAAGTACACACTACTTCCCTATCTGCTTCAGGAGGGTCAAAAACCTTTCAATATTCTTGTAGCAAAATGTTTTATAAAAACTAACATGCTAACAAGTCTTAACCATCATTCTTCAGATTCTTCAAATCTGCAAAGAAAAGGTCAGCACCAGGGACCAGGCTCACACTTACTATAGGAAAACAGGCCTGGGGAGTAGCACTGAGGCCCTGCAGCTGCAGGGGACTCTAGCTCAGCAAAACAGCATAAGTGGGATAAGGCTTTAGGCCACAGCTTTGCCAGGATTTCTAGAATGGGTTTGGGAATTAAAAGAGGCAAATTACTACTCACATAACACCTTCCAAAACAGACTTCCAAAACCAATATTGAATTAAAAGGTTATTTACTGAAAACAAATAATAATAACTAAAAAGTAGTATTAAAATTTCTTGTTCTTGAACAAGGAACAAAGTCCCAATGTTCAGTGTTATGTCCGAGTGTGAGAGATGCCTCTGCAAGAAAATTAAACATGAAATGGAGTTTTAACAATAGAAAGCATTTTGTTTTCCTTCCCAGACAAGTTTTAGCATGTATGGATTTTTAATTCACAGTTTATCATCTTTGACACAGTGATGGTAAAAAAATTGGAACTGCTGCATCCATTACTGGAATAAATTTTTTAAATAACTAAAAAAAAAAAATTGAACTCCTCTAAATCTTGACAAAGCTGGCTGAATGTCACGTAAGTGAAACCTCTGACATTGAAATATTCCTTTTTTCATTAATTAGAACAAAATATTAGAGTTAATAATGACAGTTTACATGAGTCAATTTATGTTTAAGATATCCAAAATAATAAAAATAATATATTCCCAAATGATATATTAGTAGATATCCTGAAAGGAAGTAGAAAAATAATAACAAACAATACATCATAAAATTAATTTAGGAAAAAAAATTAGTGCAAGACAGATACCAATAGTTGGCCTGAAGTAAGTTTGGTTTATTTATCCAAAAGAAAAAGGGATAACCCACAATTTGTTAAATTTTTCAGTTATACAAGATCTGATTTTGTATGTTCTCAAATATATAAGAATCCTTTGGGCTTCACCTCCCTCTGCCCCAGAAAGGAAAGATAGAAGTGTGCTGGGATGTCTGTGCCCACAGTGGACAGCCCATTTTCTCCGTAATGACTATGTCACCAGGAGGATATACCCAGGAGCTTGATAAATCTGAATCAATCTGGTAAAGAAGAGCCCACAGATTTTTATAAAAACAAAAGCAATGAAAGAGCTGAGAACTACAGGAAAGGAGCAGAGGGTGTTTAAATAAATTTATACTATGTTGCAGATCAACTGCAGATTTAAAATTGAAATGACTACATAGTATAAATGTCTAAATCACACACTTCATTTTATAACTGAAGAAATGGAGTCCCAGAGAATTTAAAACACACTTTGTGAAGCAAATTAGAAGAAGGGTAGGGCTTAGCCCAGACAGTCTGTAGTCTAATGTGAGTTTACTTGCTTATGCAATATACAAACGTGAGTTAGACACAATTTTCTTAATCCCAATTTCTTCACTTAATGATTGAGGATGGTATCATTCCTAATATTCAAATATGTTGTGGGGATTTATCAGATTGCAAAAATGTGTGGCACAGGATTTGCCATGTAATAGATAACCAATAAGCTATAAAACTCCTTGTCATATACAACCCAGCTTGAGTTCAGAGATTTAGGTGAAAAAAAAACTCCTGCCTCCACCTAAGCAAACATATACTTCACCCACTCCAGCACAGATTGAAGTAACTGAATTTTGCTGGGGAGTTAGGATAAACGGTATTCTCCTTCTGTGGAGCCACCAGCATTGACTTCAGAGTCTGTGGAGAATTAGGCTAACACAAGGGAAGCAGGTAGGGAGAGAAAAGATACTTGAAGGGACAAAGACAAGGAGAACAGAATGAGAGAGAGGATGGGAACAGGAGAAACGGCAAAATGAGTAAGAAGGACAAAAAAGAAGAGGTAGAAAGGAGAGGTAAGAAGAAAGAGATGACTCGTGAAAAGATAAAGACAGACACAGTTTTAGAGGTGGACAGAGATGGAGATAAAGAGAGATGAAAACAGTGATTCAAAGAAAAAGTAAACCAAAACAAATTCAGAAATGATAGAAAGTGACAGAGAGAGAGAGAGAGAGATTAGTTTTTTTCCTGCATTCCCTACAGATAAATAGTGTAGTGAGGCTAGAACTAGGACCACCCTTATACTTTCCGTCTTGAGCTATAATAAATTATCATTTTCAATAGAGCCAAATCAAATAGCTATCATGTACTAGGAAGCCAAAAGAATAATAGTAATAATAATAATAGCTCATAATTATTGACAATTTCTTTGCCTCTGGTATTACACCACATGCTTTGATTAATTTATCCCTCCCAATAAGCCTATCATTTTTATAGGTGCAATAAATGTTCAGAGAGGTTGAGGCACTCTCCCATGATCAGATCCTGGACACTGAGTGACCAGCTAATTACCCCCAGAGACATGAAGCTTCTATATCATAGCTACGTTCTCCTTTCAAAAAGATGTTCGGTGTTTAGATGTTTCTAAATGTCAAATGACAAAGTAGATACTTTATCTGCTATGAATTCATTAGACTCATTTAACATTTGCTAAGTTCAATGCCAAAGTAAAGATTCTTGATGCCAGTATAAAGTTCCTTCCCCAGTCTCAGGAAACACTGTTGAGTAAAAGAACTGGAAAAAGTGCATTTGCCACAGTGACTGGGGTGCACATTTAGTCAGTGTTCCACAGAAAATGCAAGGGTAAGTCCCATGAGATAGTGACACCCTAGAGATGAGGGCCATAAGCACAGGAAAGTAGAGCTGAACAATCCCACCATCCATTAATGTGTGCATGCCTGTGCACACACACACAATCTGTAGGAAAAATAACATTTTTCTTACCTCAAATATAAAAATTGTATACTTGCCAGTAATTTAGAAAATGTGATAAAACAATAAAATGTTATAAGCATCTCAGTTCCACATTAGTATTTAATCCACATTTAAATAGATTACTCTGCTAAAGTTTCAGAAAGAAGACAACATTTTCTTATATTCTGTTTAAAATTACTTAATTTTAAAAACATGAACTAATAGGAAAGTTCCCAAAAATTACATACAATTTTAAGGGAAGCAAAATCCCTTTTTCAGAACATATGGTTTAATAACCATAGTTATTAAACACAATTTCCTTATAAGAATGCAAATTGGCAAATTAGGCTCAGAAATTACAAGGCACAAATCCATTTACATCAATGAAACTAAAATACATCACTGCTATTTATAGTTCCCACCTGACAGTCTATAATAACATTTTTTGCTAGTGTGAAGCAATAAATTCTATTGAAGGAAATCCTGCTTACCAGCATTTTCCAAAGGTAGTCAACTTATTTTAAAAAGTATTATTTTCTTTACTGTACTACTTAATTATAGTGGTAAAGTATACATTTTAATCACTTTATTATTCACTTTTGAATATTTTCCAAATAAAATACGATTGATGTTTGTCAAAATGCTGGTAATTAAAAGAAAATGCTATGGATAAGCAGTAATTTCTATCTATGAATGTTGTAAGAAACTACCAATGAATCCATGCATGGTCATGTGGAAATTTCAAGGAAAGGAGGGCTGACCTACCAAGATAGTAAATATCAGAAAAAAGATAAAACAGTAACCCTCTTTAGTTTGAAGCAACAAGGCCCTGTGAGAGTTCTTTTACACCACTTCATTTCTCTTCACTGTCATGGTCCTCAAAGTCACCAAGACCTCTTCCCTGGGCACTTGCAAGGTGCTGTCAATGTTCAGGAAACTGTTCTCTCCTGTTTCCTTCTCAATAGAGTGGCCAAAATGTTCTATTTAAGTATAAGCCAGATAATATTTGCTATAGATATTATGTCTCCTCAAACTTCAAATGTCAAATCCTAACACTTATGTGACGGTATTAGGAGGTGGAGCCTTTGGGAGAAAATTGGGTTATGAAGGCTGAGAAGTCACGAATAGAACTAGAGTCCCTATAAAGGAGACCCCAGAGAGTTCCCTTGCCATTTTGTCACGTGAAGACATAGCAAGAAGACTCCTGCCCTATGGACCAAGAAGCAGATGCTTACCAGATGCTGAGTCTGCTGGTGCCTTGGCCTTGGTGTTCCCAGCCTCCAAACTGTAAGAAGTTGTTTATGACACTAAGTTTATGGTACTTGGTGACAGCAGCACAAACAGACTAAGACAAAATTTTTGTCTTTAACTCCTTAGCTTCTTTCATTAAAAGATTAATCTTTTTTTGTGAGCCCAGCAAGGCTATGTGTGATCTGGCTGCTTGCTTTCCAGCTAGCCTGAGTCCTTCCTTCACTCTGCCCTTTTTTAGCTGTCTCCTGTCACTGTGCCTTTCACATGTTGCTTTTTTGTTGGTGACAACCTCACTGGAGTTTTCACAGGGCTGTTTCACCAGTCTCAACCTAAAGTTTACTTCCTTAGAGAGAATTTTACTGATCCCTAAATCTAATCCAAACTAGGTCCCTCTGTTATTCTCTCTCAGGCAAATTAAGGGGTCCAAATTAAGGGGTTCACCAGTCAGAGAGATGCCCACAGCATTAAATTTATAAAGGGCTCTAATATGACACTGGAAATGAATCTTACATGGTAGAGAAAATGCATGTTTATCAAAATTCTTATCAAGGGAAAGACTTTTATTTTCCTGTGTAACCTACTGTAGGCCATAAATTAATCATTGATCAAACACTTGCTGAATCAATTAATGTAGAGTTAATAACACCAAACTCAATCCCAATGCTGCCATACTTAGTTTTGATCTGAACAACTCAGAAACAAAGATAAATTATTTGTAAAGTTGTTAAAATGATAGCTGTTCAGTCTTTTTCCTGGAGTTTTTTTCCTAAGGATTAAATGAGACTGTAAATGTAGAAAAAGTGTCTTAATCCTATAACATATTTCTTAATAAACCTTTTCAGTTAATTCTTACAGAAGTCTCAGACATTTCTTTTTAGCAGACCAGATTGGAACTGGGATAGGAAAGATGATTTCTGTGCTTGGTAAACATCATTTGCCTTTTGAATTGTTCTATCATCAACTTATGTTAGTAATTCAGAAGTGATATCCGAGGAAAGTCAGAATTTGCTTATCTTTAATTGCAGGTTCTTTCTGAACTCTGCCTCAACATTTCGTCTACTTTTTGTTTTTCATGTCATTAATGGCTACAAAGAACACCTAAACTCTTATCACTTCTCTAGGCAGGTAGAAGAAAATTAACTCTCCATAGTGTCAATAATACATCAGAAAAGGTACATAATTGATTAAAACTATTATATTGTATCTTGAAAAGGGATTAAAAGAGCTTGGATGCCACCATAAGACTCCTTCACATTGCAAGAGGCCCTTCTTCCGAATATGTACCTTATTTTTTCCTACAAATAAACCATTTCCAAACTAATTGAGAGAGTGCTACAGAAGAGACCAGTTTTTGCCCATTCATCCCAGAGAAGATGAGGAAATCTTTGGGTCATTAACCAGGAGAGTCAAGTGGTGCATATCTTTAATACCAGCACTTGGGTTGCTGATGCAGGAGGATCATGAGTTGGAGGTCAGCTTGGTCAACATAGTAAGCTCCAAAAAACCCTCTTTCAAAAAAATAAATAAATGGGAAAAAACTAAGGAGGTATAAGTAATACCCACAAGAAGTGTCTATTATTAAATGCACGTTTTAATTGTAATAAACTTAAAATACAACTTTAAGAGGTGCTGTTAATACTTCTATCAGGAAAGTGTAATACAGTAATTCATGGCAAAAACTTCATATCCTTTTAAAGAGCTATTGTGAAAACAAAAAAGGTTTTGCTGCTTTGTTTAAATAATGTGTGTTATAATGCCACGGGAGAATAAGTGTTTCCCTTCTACTGTAGGCTCAACTGCCTGAGTCATGTTTCCTTCCTGTGCACTTTACTTGCCCATTGATCAAGGAAAGAGGAAATGCTGGAGAGTGTTACTAGGAAGGATGGGTGCCAATTTCTATATCCTTGTTTTCTAGAGTCTCTAACACACTACAGTGATGGTTTTAGACTTCGTTACCTACATACCTGTTATTGAAAGGTTGTAAATCTGAAAGCATAATTCACAATAATCAGCCCTCGCTTGGCTGGGCTCTTCTCCATATGTCTAACATAGTGTTTTTAAAACTTGATAAACTTCTCATAAACAACATTTATTCATTTTTAAATTTACTTCCCATTATGTTTTACATATATATTATTATCATTGAAACATATTTATCTTCACAGTAGTCACTGTGAGACAAATTAAGAGACAGATTTCTGAAGAAATAAAATTTCTGTACAGTCCAAATACAAACCTAGATTATGGTCACTTTTGCCTTGTGTAATTTCTGTAGATAAAAATGTATACTTAAAAAAAGCATCTTACCACTTACTAGCCTCCATATACTTGAGTCCATTAACATCTGTACCACCTATATATTTTTTTTCTTTTGCAAAAGACAGAGATAACAAAATTTTAAAAAGAAAACTCAAAGGCAATGTCCTCCTCTGTAGGAATTCTCCCATTTCTAACAAAGAAGTGTTAGATAAAATCCCTGGGACCTAGAACATTCTAGAAGAAAATATAAAAATTTTGAAGAATGACTCTGGAAATATGACAAGACATTCAATGGCATGGTCTTTCTAAAATTTATGAGTTCACCATTATTTAAATTTAAAATTACTCTTTCCCTAAGTACAACAACTGAGGGTATAGACTTACATGTTGAATTTTACATAAATTAAATTCCACATTTTACTGGAAATTTCACAGAACCTTTCTACAAAACTAAAGACATGAAAGCAAGAAGGAAAATAACTATTCAGTGCTTACATTTAATGTAGTATATTTACCATTAATTTTCAAGTGTATTCCAAGTAACATGCAAATTAAGGAGGCAACTTTTAAATAAGGTGATTTCATGGAAGGCTTCTTTGAATGAATGACCCTGCCTGAGCATAAAATGATTAAATTCTGCACTGAGGATATCATTCATTAAGCTTATCACTTTACTCTCTAGTAAAAAGTGAATTTTTAAAAGCAAATGATAAATTAGATTTGACTGAACACAGTGGAAAAGAGAAGGTATTGCTCTCTAAGATTTTCTTATATTTTCAGTTAGCTAGGATCAAATGCAAGGACACACATCACTGATTATTTACCATTTGCATACCCTTTTGATTGCTATAAGCAGCATCCATAAGTTTATGCATAGAAACCAAAGGAGTTTGCCATGGTAAACTCAAATTACTAAGAATAACAATGTGGAAATAACTATTTACTAAGATCTTAGGTACAGATTTAATTTCTATATTAATACTACAAATGTATGGCCAAATCCATCTAGCCCTTATGGGGAGTATTCTGAAAAGCAAAGTCAGCCCCTCAGAGAACAGAGAAAATGTAATCGATTTTCCCAGAAAATGACCTAATTCATTCATACAAATAAACAATAAGGTGGTCAGCTTATTATTCCCATGATCCATGTATCTGATCAGTTTTGTTACCAACATGGACATGCTAAGATATGGATCTTTCCAGTGGATGGCACAGAATTTCATACATTGGCAAGACAATAGGT
This sequence comes from Castor canadensis, assembly GCF_047511655.1. NCBI lineage: Eukaryota > Metazoa > Chordata > Mammalia > Rodentia > Castoridae > Castor > Castor canadensis. The sequence goes on along the minus strand of NC_133391.1, from coordinate 67,592,054 downwards.
AGATAGAAATGATGAATATCTTCTTTCCTATTTCACTGAAATCCCAGTAATTAGAAAAGTAGTAGTCCTGATAGCCCTGAAAACTATAACATTTTGAAAATATGACGTTTGCTCCTTTCTCATTTCCTAAGTATTTATCATACATGTGAATTAACATAGCATTTTTCATTTTCTGATAACAGAAATAGCAATGAATAAGGAAATTAACCAAAATAAAAAGAATTATTAAAACTTATTATGTTTTTGGCAACATTTGACAGAATAAATTTTTGTGATTGCGTGTGTGTGTGTGTGTGCATGTGTGTGTAGAAACAAACATGTTGTGCTAGCAATCTTTCCTGGATAAACAAATAGAAAGCTCTATTACCATGGAAACTGATAGAAAAAGTGATTTTTTTTCATGTATTCTCTTACCATATTTTCAGGATATGAAGAAGAGGACAGGTTGCATTGATGTAGTTAAAATAGGAATTTAAATACAAATGAAAATGTGCTGTTAAGAGTACATTATCTAACATAGTACCAAGGGCAGCAAAGCAACAAGTGCAGACATAGAAACCGAGAGTTTCTTAGCACAGCATTAGTCATGACCCCTTAGCTAAGAATATGTAGATAATGCTAAAATCTGCTTATTGGAGCTGTGAATTAGGATGTGATTCTTGTAACTAAATCTATTACCTTACTATGGGTATAATAAAGAAAATGTGACAGCAAATGCTACATAAATATTGGTAATATAACGAACAGAAGTCACAATTACAAGATTTACCATCTTGGCAGGTAAAATCTTTTATTCATTTGTCAGGAAAACACACGGAACATTTGCTACACCGAATACAAGAGACACAACACTGAATAAGCATGGCCTCTTCTCTTGCAGGTCAGCGAAAGAGTTCAGAAGAAAAAGAAAGTAACTGGAAGTATTAAGGGATGAAAGGGGGGAGCAAATAAGAGGATGTACAAGGACAAATATAAGCACGACTTGCAGTATCTAAAGAGTGTCAGGGACAGCAAAAGTGGAAATAGGCTCCCCAGGGTAACAACAGAAGCACTTCACTACACAGACTAGCCAGATTTAATGTTTATGAGCTTTAATTTGTGTGGGGTACAGATACTGAGGCTTTATGCCCTGTCCTCCAGAATTTCTGATTCTATATGTGTGGGACCCCAAATTTTAAATATGCCTCTCAAGTGACTCAGATACACATGGTTCCAAGTGCAGAAAAATAAACTAAAGGGCAATGTGAAAAGTCACGTGGAGTATTATTCAGCACAAGGAAGAATGAAATTGTGGCATTCGCAGGATAATAGTTAGAGATAGAGATCATCATGTTAAGGAAATTGAGCCAGACTCAGAAAGACAAATGCCATGTTTTCTCTCATATGCAGACTATAGATGCGAAATAACAAGAAGAAGAAGGACGTGAAAGTAAATCGGGGACTATTTTAGGAGGAAACCAGTAAGAAGTGGGAAGGAGAAATGAGAGGGTACAGGGAAAGAACATGAGTGGACCACATTGTATACACATATGAAATGGTCATAATAACCCCTATCAAAATGTGGACCCCTGTATACATGTATACTCATGTATAGGAAATCAAAATTTTTGTTTTCAAATTTCTTTTTGTTTTTATTTCTTTATTTTTGACCATGTTTGGTAAAAACCACATGTAATACAATCATGAATAAGGTGGATTTACTGTGTACACTTCACTTTATGACCTATCTTTTTATGAATTCAGTTTGTCTACAGAGCTGTTATACTTGTGCAACTGTTATAGTATATGTATTTCTGTTAACAAAAATGTGTATGTTATTATTGCCTATTTTGTTGTGTAAAATGGTTTATGAAGTGTTCTGTCACATATTTATGTTTCTCAAATAAGTCATCTTTTAAAATGTAAAAAAACAAAAAGAAATAGGAGGACCAAGTTTAATAATACCTCTAATAAAAAGAAAGTGTGAAGAAAACAATTCTTTTCTGTCAGTACTGTGGGATTTGAACTAAGGGCCTCACACTTAGCTAGACAGTCACTCTACCACTTGAGCCACTTCGCCAGCATTGGTCCTTACCAGCTAGAGTCTCTTGAACTATTTGCCTAAGCTGGTCTCAAACTATAATCCTCCTAATCTCTGTCTCCCTAGTAGATAGCATTGCAAGCATGAACAGAATTGAGAGTTGAACCCAGGGCCTTGAATTTCTAGGAGGACACTCTCTCAGTTGAGCCATGTCACCAGCTCTTTTACTTTATTTATTTTTGCCCTAGCTGACTTGGACCACATTCTTCCTATTTATGCTTCCCATGTGGCTGGGACAATAGGCACACACCACCATGCCCAGTTGTTCATTGGCTAGGGTCAAATCTTACGGACATTTTGCCCAGGCTGGCCTTGAATCTCAAACCTCCTTATTTCTGTCTCCTGAGTAGTTAAGATTTGGGGCGTGAGCCAGCGCACCAGCTTTGTTTAGCTTTGTTGTCTTGTTCGAGGCAGGGTCTCTCGATGAAGCCCACGATTACAGACACATCACCATATCTGCATGCTTCCCCTTCTAATGTCAATAACTCATGAAAATAAAATGTTCTTGAGCTCTAGCCAAATGTTAATTGAAGCTTAACACCATTACTTTAGGTGGAAGGAATTATAATGCATAATAACTCAACCCCAATCCTAAACATTTTTTTCTAAACTACATGTAAAATATCTATAAGCTATTATTTTCAGTTGAACAATATAATAGCTAAACCACACTGCTTTGTGAAGAGTAACAGGGCCTCTCACAGAGTCAGTGATAGCAGAGACTCACAAACTTTTAATTGACAGACTGATGGAGCTATACTAAACAAACAAAATTTTCTGATGCAAACATCAAGTGAAAAAAAAAAACTGTATGACGTTTTAGTTGGAAAACCCAAGAGACATTCTACCAAAGAAAGATGAACCAGTTTATTATTCTACATTATAACCCTGTATAAGGACCACCCAAATGGTACACAGGGGATTAGTTAGTTGAAAAATACAGTGATGTAGGCAGGAAGGAAGAAAAGTTTGAACTAAGGACTAGGGGAGCCAACTGTGGAGACAAGAGATAGAGCCAAGGTGATGGCATCAAAATATTAATGACAGAAGATCAACTAGATGGGTAATTATGGGGCAATGAATGGGTATTGAATGCAAAGGATGATTTCTCAGGTTTCTAAGCTGATGGGGCAGTTGGTGTTGCCCGTCACAGTCATAAAGAGTACATGAGAGAAAGAGAATGATTAAATTAGTTGTTTTAGAATATATGTTAAGGTCTAATAATATTGGGTTGTTATGGAAATTATAAAAGTGATAAAAAATTGTTAATTAAATGTGAAGATAGCACACTTTCGAACATTTTCTTCTATATGATTTATTAGGATAGAGTCAGAAAATTTTTCAATGAGGCTGGCCAATGGTTACAATATCAAAATATTTCATAAGTAGCAAAAGTCCAAGAAATGTGTTTGACCTAACATAACCATTACAAAATTCTTCATACTGAGAAAATATTCAGAAACACAAAGCTTTAGCAGTACAGGCAAAGCCTATATAGAACCAGAAGCAGAGAACTATAAAAATATTTGCCTCAATTACTAGGCCCATTTCATAGATAATTTTTAAGTAAGTTAACTATTTGGAAATGGATGGGCATTTTTAACTTAAACAAGAGTATTTCTGGGTACTTGTTAAAACACCAGGAAATGTCTATCTGGGCAAGAGGTGCAATGAATTATTTGGCAAATAAGAATGTACTATTTTTCCATTATGTTAAATATGATTTTATTTTTGGCAAGTAAGACTATGAAATCACATTCTCCCTTTAAAGAGAAAAACAAAATAGTTGAGCTAATTTGTCTATTAAAAAAAAGACCCAAAAGGATGTAGAGCTATTTCTCTGAAATCAGCTTTGATTTTTTTCAGTGGTAATTCTCTCCTAAGACTGCCAGGCAGTGGGCACCTATCTGTGACCCTCAGGCCACCTGACAGAAAATACAGCAGCTCCTACAAAGGACGTACTTGTCCTCCTAAGAATTAGTAAGCTTCCTTGTTCAAGGAGGTTTCAAAAGGGTTATGGTTGATTTTCTTATCTCCGAGAGATATCATAAAAGCAAGTGGCAACAAAGCTGGTTTTGTAGCTTTCTGGAGTTCTTGTGTTAAATCTACTTCACAGCCCTGCTTAGTATCTTCATGATACTTTTTAAAGTGTGTTTTAAAATGCTACATTGCAGTAAGCTTTATATTCTACAACAAACAACTGTTCATAGACTATTTTTTTAATTTTTGCTTCAGTGTGTTAACATAAAACTTATCTAAAAGAAGTAATAAATATGTAAAAGTAAACATTGTTCAAGGGGAAGGAATGTAGAGTGAGATTTCCACAAAAGGGTAGTGACGTCTTCTCAAATCGGTTCAGCCACGTTTGCTTTTCTCTTTCATTACTCTCCACCCCCATCAGCATAGGGAAGCTTACCTCTCTAGTGCTTGTAGACTATTGAAGAAGGACTTGCAGAAGCAGAGGGACAATAACGACTGGAGGAAGCCTGGCATATGCAAGGATAGGCTTGTATCCAGACACTACCCTTAGCCTTCAAATCTCCACATCTGCTTAGCATGGATACAAAATACACAAAGAAACTGCCACCACTGTCCTTTTCCTCAAAGAACTTCAAAGCACAACAAAAAACCAATAAGTAAATCTCGTTTATATCAGTGTCTTTCAACTCATAAGGCTACTGTTCTTATCCTAGTCCTTACTCATGCCTGAATGGTTAAAGCAGACTCCTAAAAACCTCAACTATCTTCGGATCCTTGCCACTGTGACCTATACCATGCATCATGGAGATCTACCTTCAGCATCCTGTTTCAACCTCCTTAGTCTCCCCTGCCATCTATAAAGCTTTTTAAAAAAAATTTATTTAATTATATATAAAAGTTGTACAGAGGGATACACTATGATATTTACATATGTTCTTACAATACATCTTGGCTAGAATCACCTCCTCCATCATTCTCCCTCAATCCTCCCTTTCTCAGAACGATTTCAATAGGTTTCATTCTTCTGTTTTCATATATGAATACAAAATACATCTACCATATCCACGCCCATCCCCCTCCCACTCATATCCACCCCCTTCTGCCCTTCATTTTTATTGTGTATTTTGGTTTCACTTTGGTATTTCAGGCTTGTATATAATATGTTTTAATCAAATTTACCCCTCAATTAGTTACTCTTTCTCTATCATCATGCTCCCTTAAAACTCAATAGCTTACAGTACAGTATGTTATACTATATTCATATGTAGATGGGTTGTTGCCTTGTTTCAATATTTCTCATTCTCTAACATTTTCTTTCCCTCTTGCAAATCCTGTAGTCCCCTCAGACAGACTCACCAATACAATTTTGTTCTCTCTCTCAATATATTTATGTATATATATATATATATACATATATGCACTTATATGTACATTTAACTTATAGGTCTCGCTTCCATATAAAAGGGAAAAACATACAACTTTTGACTCTTTGAGCTTGGCTCACTTAGCTTAACATGATGTTCTCCAACAGAACCTATGCTAAAATTCTAGATCTGATAAACAGTTTTAATCACATGTCTAATGAATACTCAAAATGATCTTTACACTCCAGAAATTCTAGGCCCTTTGTTTCCTTTATTATTACTAATATTATAATCAATAATGGTCTGAAATGATGAACTAACAAAATAATCAGCTCTGCCAAATCTTTGTATCTGATCACTCTATGTGCTGTCGTAAAATCTGTGCATAGCCTTAGATACTAATTGTGTGTCCCCATTTAAGTGGAAATTTCTTCATGGCAATAATGATAATACATTTTACAATTTCTTATTATTTACAGCAGAGCCAACCAATATAACATCAAGAAAAGAGTAAGAGAATGGTGAACTCTCCCTAGTATTTAAAAGTGTTGGATAGACTCTGAGAACATAACTTAAAGTGCAAAACAACTTCTAACAACATGTTTTCAGTTGTTTCCATGTTCAATACTTTACAAGAATACCTTGCTGAAATTTTCTTGGTATCACTCAAAGTATGGCCCAGTGAGTCACATTAGTGGTGTCACCTGGGAGCTTGTGAGGAATGAAGAATTGCTGTTCCACTCCAAATCAACTTAATTCAGAATCTGCATTTTAACAAAATTCTCAGGTAATCACTGTGATTTTAATGTTTAAGGAACACTGATTTCTAGGTTTTTGAGTCCATTAGTTTTCTTGGAAACCTAGTATACTATAGGGTACGGGGCCTCTTTATAGGTTATATAAGGATTAGGTAAATTCTTTAGATGCCTTATAAACTGAAAATATGTTGTCTTCATATATGTGATTGAAATTGAAAATAATTTAAAAATTATAAAGCTTTAATTTTTCCATATGCCTTTCTTAAATATAAAATTCTTCCATTCAATATTGTGAAGGGGTACCTGCTTTTTCTAATATGCTGCACCTGTGTTTCCTCTGCCTCCCGGGTGATCCAATACTGCATGTAGAAATACAAAATTTTATTAATAGTTTCAATATTATGAGCTCTAGCAATCAAAGCATGAAGCATGCACTGTCATTTTATTAAGCATTTTTAAACACATTGCCCCAGCCCAGATCCTTACACAGCTCACACTCTCTGATAAGCTGACACAGCAGACAATTCTCATCGAAGCTCAAAGATCTCCAGGAGCTGCATGCTACAGTCTACAGCCTGACACTTCATCCCAGTCCTCAAGGCTACACTACATGATCTGCCCTCCATACCAGGCTTGCCTCTGACTGAGCCTTAGCATTCCGGGCACATTCTAACCATTCCAGACACATTTGCAACTCCACTACTTTACCCAAATTTCCACAGCTTAGAAAAATGTTTCTGCTAGAACAAGGTTGTCTATAAGTATAATCCAACAAAGTGAGGTTTACAGACTCCAGTGACCCCCAGTACTTTTTCATTTCAGGACACATTTAGCACACATTATTCTGTTCTTGCATGGGTAATTTTCTCATATACACCTTTTCCAATAGACTATACCATTATATCTTTAGCAATGCCTTAAACAGACTATCAGAGCAATACATATTCATCATTGATAGCACAATGACAATAAAATAAAAAAAGCAAACACGCAGATGAATATAGTCTGTAGCCAAACAAATAATTTGGTGAATTGTATGTCTGTTGCTTCCCTCTTTCATCTGAAAACTTCAGAATTGTCTACACTTAAAATTTGCAGTTCAGTCTTGGGGTGCTCAGGACAGAAGCTATTCATTATTGCCTCTCCATAGAGATGAAAGTTAAAAAAGTAGAGACTGTAATGACTTGCAACTGAGGTAGCATGGTAGGCAGTTGTTCCACCACTGAGCCATGTCCTCAGCCCTGGTGATTATGTTTTTCAAGCACTTTAACTTGAAATTTTACAGGATTAATTTAAAATGTGTTAAAAATGAAACAGGTAACTTCTCAGTATCATAGATTATTAACACGTCAGTGTCTCCAGAACACTAAAGTGAATTTAAGTTAAATTCAACATTGCATTGGGTCATGTACAGCAGTGGATCACAGAGATGACTTTTAAAAGATTACCTTTTATTTTTATTTGATATAATAATAATATAGTCTATTAAAAGGAGTTAATGTCTCAGCTGATCTAAATAATGGTGCATATTTTTCTCTCTTTTTTTTTGCCAAACTGAACTTCATAATATCTCAAAAAACTTTTAATATATTGAATTTAAGTATGTATTATTGAAATAGAATTCTCAAATTGTATACTGTTAAGCACACAAAAACCAACATTTTTGAATATTTGAATAATATTCACCTACTCCATTACTTCATTTAATATTTGTGTTATAAGATTATTTAATGCAACATAATAAAATTTGGTATTATAATGGGAATAGTAGATGATAAGGAAAATAAATTAATTAAAACATGCAACATTTTAAAGTGATGAATCTATTTAAAACCTACCTCATGATTTTCCTGTCTTGTGAAAACTATTTCCCAGTCTCCTAAACAATATTCCATTCATTTCTCAAATTCTGTTTTAAAATGATACTTTTTTAGAGATATCAAGTAACTCAGAACCACTTCAATCTCAAAGTGTCAATTTTTAAAACTAGACTAATTTGGTTTCTCACTTTTCATTTTTTATTTATTTATTTTTTGGTTTTCTTTTTTGGGGATTGCATGTTTTAGGCAAAAGCTCTATAACTGAGCTTCACCCATAGTCCCAGAGTAAATATAACCAAAACTTCTTATCTTTGTTTTTCTTGTTTTTCAAACATATTAACAAATATTAGCAAATATTTAAGTGACTACATCTTCTATACTATAACTTACTTTTTGTAAGTCTTTATTTAAAAGACCAAGTTTCTATCTATATTTCTAAAGAATTTAATTATTTCAAAGTAAACAGAGTTGTATCACAGATTCACATACATAAAAACACAAGCTTATTTAATAAAAGACATTGAATTATTCAGTAATTTATTCATTAATTTCCACTCAATACTCACTTCATGTTGGAGGTGTTCAGTTAAGAAAAGAATCTAATTTAGTTTAAGAAAAGTGGGTTGAATGACTTCTATATTGAGAATTCAAAACCAAATGAGACAATTTCTTTCATACATTTTTACTTCTCAGGAGTTACATTTTGAAAAAATATCAAGAACAACAGTGTAAATATATTAAAGCAAGTTTAAGAATCATGTAAATCCTGAAAAGCATACAATTTATTGATGACTTTGAATGTTCCAGAACATATTCCTGATAAGAATATGCTTGAACTGGAGGTATGACTCAAGTGGTAAAGTGCTTGCTTGGCAAGCCTGAGACCCTGCGTTCAAACCCCAAAACCACCAAATTATATGTGTATGTATATGTTCTTTGTCAAATAAGTCAAGTTCACCAAAAAAAAAAAAAAGATATCCCATCAAACCAATCTTTAAATAAGTAAATATCCATGCGTATGAAAATTTAGTACAACTCTTCCAGACATAAAAACTAACTCATAATATCTCAATGAGTGATTTTTCTTCCCTCCAAAATAGGGGGCACAAACAGGTTTTGTGTACATCAGAGTTAAACTCTGAGGTGCTCGCGATGTTTCGGCCAGCTTTCGGATCACACACTTAGTTCTGACGGTTAAAGAGAAGTTAGGTACAATTAGAGCACAAAGTCTCAAATTGTCCAGGGAAGAACTCTGGAACCCATTTCTTTAATTCATTGAGATAATTTTTCTGTTCTCCTTAATTTTTTAAGTTAAACATTGTTTTATCCTATTTTTGTCATTTTTATTAGCATATATTTGTTGTACAAAAGGATTTCATTGTGATGTTTGCAAATTTGGGTAAAATGTACCAGGATCAAACCCACTCCATTACTCTCCCTAATCCCTCCTCTCCACTTCTTGGAACTTATTCAACAAGTTTTATCTGCTTTACTCATCTTTGTCTTGTGTTCTGAGTACAGGAACTCATGGCTATGGGAAGAACAGGAGCACCCAGCATCTTTCCCGGCTATAGCTATGTTCTGGAGAAGCCCAAGTTGACTTTCACTAAAGGTAACCTGAGACAATGCAATATCACAACAACAAAGCTTTTCAAATCAGTTCACCATTTAGGTAGATAATCTACCAGAACCAAGTCTGAAAGAGTACTCTTCCTAATAAACCCCATAAGAAATGACAATTATCCTTTCTTTGAAAGCCTCCTGTCTTTCAACAGGAGACATTACTTTCTACATACTAGCAAATACCATTACAACTTAGCATTGAACCTCATGCAAAACTCATCACCTGAATAATACTGCATGCAGCTACATTATGGTTGTGACAACAAGAACCTGAACTGTCAATGATACCCTCTAGGTTCCTAACAGAGCAATTAACAACAACCCTATCAGCAACACCAAAAAATGGGACAAGTTTCTGACAACAGGCACATCTGATCTGCAGCTGCTGAAGGACAGCTTAAAACAAATCAGTTTAAGCAAGGAAGAGAAGTCCTGATAACATTCATTTGCAAAGCAACCCAGGGAAACTGGCATTGGTCACAGGAAGTTGTTTTTTTTTGTTTGTTTGTTTGTTTTAAGCAAATAGAAATAGTCATTCAGAAACAAAGAAATGAAAACATTTATAGAGCTATTTTGGAGCACAGTCATTGAAGTGTGACTGTGATTTAAAATAATAAATTCTTTACCTCCTCCCTTACCATCACCAAAAGGGAAAAAAAAATAAACTTATGAGTGTCTCAGACCAAATATCAAAATATTTTTATGTCTCTTTAGAGTCTATGTCTCTGGAGTCTAATTTGCTCTAAGTGGTTCCTTCATTGCAAGGACTGTCTGAAAATAGCAGAGTATTCTGGCTGGATGGACCACAAACAAGCAGTGGTGGCTCCCCAGTATCCTGGTAGGAGGGGCTATTCAAACTCAGCTTCCCAGGGCTTCCCCTCACTGGCAGGAGGAGCTGTAACATCTCATAAGGTCCACAAGTGCTGGGCAGCTAGCATTTTTCAGTCAAGACATTTCAACTGCTGGTATCTTCAATCCAGGGTGCCTGACAAGAATCAAATATTGCATCTTTCCCCAACCTCCTTCCCACTGCCTGGACCGAGAAGCGCCCTGGCCATGGCATGCTTCTTTAGGATATAGTGGGAGAATCAGGGACACTCATGATTCTCTTTCCTTGGTGATCCTTAGCTATGTATGTGTCCCTAATAAAGCCTACCCTTTAACTGTGTAGGTTTCAACCAATTTGTTCTGAAGTCTGTGGCATAGAAGGCAGAAACCTAGATGATTCTTCCAAATGACAATGTATAGAGACACCAGAGGAAGATACTGGGCACTGCCTTCATACATAGGCAATAGAATTTCAATTATTATTACAGCTTTGAGTCAAAAAGAACAAGGGCTTAGAGAGTAAGTCAGACACAAATACAAGCATTGGCTTGCATATGAATATATATATTCAATGAAACCAGTCAGAATTGTAAGTAACAAACTCAGCTACATTTTTTCTCTTCTGGTGAGCATAGGATTAAGTCTCTGAATGTTAATTATAAGAATACAGGCTTTTACATTCCCCTAGCCTAAACATTCAGGAAAATACATTGGTAAGAACATGTTTAGAATGAATGATGGCAATTTTTAAGAGCATCAGGATCTTTTAAAAATACTGCTGTCTTCATAAAATAATTGTACTCTATACATAGTACCTATCCCCTAACTAGAAGTAATAACATCTAAATTCACACAGAATGCTCACTTACTAAAGTTGTTACAGAATAAAGGAAAGGAAGGGGAGGACACTCTGAGAGGGACACAATTTCTAATGGTTCACATCTAAGGACCCTCACTAGATTCTGGTACCAATCCTTGCCACAGACACAAAGAGAAAATACCTTATGTGCCAATGACCACACTTCCACCACCTGGTAAGTACTTCAATGGCCTTTATAAATGTGAGGAACAAGGAGAAGGAAAAACAGAAGAAGGAGAAGTTTAAAAATAAACAGAAAACTCCAGCATGACCCTCATTCTAAAACCCTCTTTTTGAATCGTAGCTATTTCTCTTTTTTCTCTCCCTTGAGTATGGATTCAACCTCCAAGGAAGCTAACTACCAAGGAGTGGTGCCTCTTGCTTAAGAACACAAGACATGTACCTTGCATTATAGTCTGTAAAATAGTTGTCAACTTTTATGGTTACAAGATGGAAAGATAGGAAAGAGAAAGAGAGTTTACATAATGAAATCATCACTGTTAATAGACACAATACATCTGTATATAAATCTATATTAGAAAATATTTTAAACCTATAAATGAAGAAGATTTTTACAAAATATCAATTTGTGTTGAAATAAAATTTAAAATCAGAGATAATTGTGATCATTAACTATCCCATCACTGTTCAAATAAATAAAAACTATGCACCCTCACTCTATCTGCCTTTGTATTTTTACCTGTTATGTTATTTTTGTAGTGCCACCTTTCAAAATTTTACACCAAAATTCAAGATGCTTTTTAACTAAGAGAAGGAAAAACACAAGTATGTCCTCTGAATCTTTTGTAAATAGCAACAGAAGGTAAAATACAAAGTATCCATAATTATTTATGAAAACTAAATGGCTATTCTTCCAAGTAGTTTCAAGTTCTTTAAACATCATAATCACCTTCATAAAAATGTGTTTTCAGACTACTTCTGGTGGGACACAATACTGACAATACTCTTAAGTTTCTTGGTAAGAAGAGCTTTTTGGCTTTCTGAGTGATGGTGGTTACCTCTAAGGGAACAGGACAGAGGTAGAACCAGAAAGAGGGACCAGTAGATTTTCAGCTTGCTCTAGTTTCCTAATTCTTAACCTAGATAGTGTCACAGAGACACCCACTTCTTATATTCCTTATGTTATCACATATAGCTTGAAACTGTACTTCTTAAATTAAAATATGATGGTAGCTATATGACATATTATAAACTCTATTTTAAAGTAAATTTTCTTAAGTGAGGAGGAGAAACTATTTTTATTGGAAGAATAAATTTCCAAAGTTAGGAAAGCCTGGTGTGCCCAAGAAATTAAAGAATCCCAAGGTGGTGGCTAGGCTGGGGGCATGGAGCATTAGACACCTGCCGAGCAAAATGTGAGGTCCTCAGTTTAAACCCAGTACTGCCAAAAAGAACAATGGCAAAAGAATTCCAATGGACTGGAAACCCCCAACTGAGAAAAAAAATAGGGTCAAACAAAACTATAGAGATTAGCAAGGTCTGATAATGAGAAACCTTGTGTGATAATATTTGACATCCTCCTCATGGACTCCTTTCTCTAATGTAATCAGTGCATCCCTCAGGACCCTCTCAAAAGGGGAACACAGACACTCCACCACTGCTACTACCATTGTTTGGCCAAGTTTGTCTGGGATCTCAGTTCTTATTGTAATACATACCATCATGACAACATAACATACAAACACTTTGTATATTTTGTAACTGACTAGTCTTTACAGTGCCTCTTCTACCTAACTGCAAATAAAAAGAAGCAATGAGATTGTGTCATTTTCGATCATAGGGATCTTTTCTTTTTCTCATTTCATGTTTTATTTCATTCTAAGTACAAATGAACACAGGAATTGTGTTTATGATGAAGGCACCATCATAAATTAGAGAAAAAAGAATCAATTACTCAAACAATAATGTTGGGACAATTGGCTAATCACATGGGGAAAACAAAAAAGAAAGCTGAATTTCAACTCCACCCTCCCAAAAAAATTAAGTTCTAAATGGCTCACAAATTTAAACATCCCTGAAAAGCCTGCAAAATTTTAAAATAAAGTGGTACATTGTTTAATCTGTTCTTAAAGTAAGTTAGATAACACAGAAAAGATTAATAATTCTGTATTTAAAAATACAACTTCAAAAATGTGTATTACTTTTTTGAAAAATGTACAGATTCTTTGGAACTATATAATAATTTAGAGAGTATATTGGATAACAGTGTAGAGGTTAGAGTCAAAATTAATGAGTAGAACTAGAATCTTGACTTCAACATGTACTAATTTGTCAAATGAACTTGAGCAAGTCAGTTAAATTTTCTGAGCTCAATGCTTGTCACCTGAAATAGCATGTGAAATGAATCTGGTGAAAATTGAGCACTGATATTTGTAAAGCATTCACAGCAGCACCATGAGTGCCAACTAGTAGATAAAAGTTTGTCATTGAAAACACACCAAACATTGAACAAAAGCTTGTTATTTTATCCATTATAATAATAAAAGCAATAAATCTGTATGAGAATTTAAATCAAGCACTACTGCTTTGGTGCAGTTTGATGCAACATAACAATGACTGAGGAATTTCTAGACACTTGCCTCAAACATACCAACAGACTGCTCTTAGCAAAAGGCTCATTTAAGTAAAACCTTTAGGAAGATTAAACATTTAGAAGTCAAATGCACAAAAAGTGAGACTTATAAATAGTTGCTTACACAATACATATTGATGTGATAGGAAGGCAGAACAGATGAAAATTCATCTCTTCTGCCTAGAGTGCAGCCAACAGTAGACAGCAAGAGTGTTCTCCTGCTTTATAGGGCAGATACAAAATATATATCCCATTCAAAAATCTAAAGACTAAGAAATGTCTTCAGGATGTTTGTAAAATGTTCAAAATGTTCAAGACCTTAGCAAAATCCATAAGTACTAAAGAATTTCAATTTGTTCCATTATTTAGCTTATCTTGTATTTGTAGCTTAGTTTAGTATATTTTAGTGGTTAAAAATTAGTAATTACTCCATGACTTATAATTTCTAATTAAAAAATTTATTTAAAGAACTCCTTCACTTGGTGTTGGCTTAGATTCCAGCAACTTGGGAAGGTTGGATATATGTTCTGCACATTCACAACCTAGGAGTCCTTCAGTGCTGATTTTGCCAACCATGCTGTTATCACTGTACTGCTTCTCTCTTGTTCCTATTCTACTATAAACTTGATCCCTAAGACCAATTTCTTTCATTTTTCTGTCATTGTACTCTAACCTAGAGAAGGTACTCAACCGTTATTAAATGAATGTGTGAAAAACTGAGCCAAAAAATAAATGGATATAAGTAAAAGCCATTACTTATTACAAATAGAGTTTGATTGTAGTTATTCAACCTTGACATAAATGATAAAGGGATATTTTTATCATTAAGTCAGTTACAACCAGACAGTGAGGTTAAGTTCTGCAAAACAAAATATTTTGATGGATAGTATATTACCTAGCCAACTTTACATATGCAAATTGCTTCATATTCAATTTCTGAATGGAAGAAAGGTATACGTACTTTTTGGATTTTATGACACTTATGATTAGCAGGTTAAAAGGACACACACACAACACGCACACACACACACCTCTCTCCTACCACTTCAGTCCTCATTCTTAATGCTTTCTAGCTGTTTGGCTTAAAACACACATCATTAAGTGCCCCTAAATGTACACCATTTATATTCTCTTTTTAATTTCTTGGGGTGCTCAGGTTTGAATCCAGGGCCTCACATGTGCTAAGCATGTGATCCATCTTTGTCCCTAAAATATTTTTAATTCTAACTTTCGTTAATAAGAGAATTTTCCAACAGAAATTTTTATTTTTATGTTATAATCATTTTAAATTTTGTCAGAAATTAGAGTTTCAAATATATTGTGTTTTTATACAATGAAAGAATTCTACATGTCTGAAAAAAAGGAATAAAATATGCAGAAATTTTGAAACTTAATTATATATTAAGCAATATTTTAGAGCAGAGGTCAGTAAGCTTTGGCTCCTGAGATGCCTGTTTCGGTAAATAAAGATCGATTGGAACATAACCACAGTCACTCATTTTACAGGCTCTCCACACTACGTGCAGTGTGAGTAGCTGCATAGAGACCACGTGGCACAGATATGAAATATTTATGATCTGTCTCTTTACAGAATGTTTTCTGAACCCTGCTCATTAAATCAGAAAAACTGTTTTATGATTATTTTAAGATAATTGTGGATAATAAACGAAGGTATCAAGAAGTTAAGTAATTTGCCTAATATTACTTAGCAAGTGGCAAAGCTGGGACAAGGGCATTGTGTGTACAAAATGTGGTCTTAATAGTCACCAGCAGAAAAGCAATTACTATGGTTTGAATGGTTCCATATTGGGAACTTGAACTCCAAGGCAGCAGTGTTGAAGGTGGGGCCTAATGGGAGCTATTTTGGTCATGAAAGCACCACACTCCTGAGTGAGTTGATGTCACTGTGTCTGGAGCAGGTTTCTTAAAAGGATGAGCATGGTTCCCCTTCTGTTTGACTTCTCTTTGTCCCTTTGATACAGCAATGCAACCACAAGGCCCTTGCTAGAGGCCACCTCCTCAATTTTGCACTTCTATGTCTCAGTACTGTGAGCCAATAAATTTCTGTTCATTAGAAAATATACTACATGAAATTAAAACACTTCTGCACAACAAAATATTTGTTTCTAAATTGAAGAGGCTGCCCATAGAATGGGAAAAAATCTTTGTCAACTATACATCAGACAAGGGACTGATAACCAGAATATCCAGGGAGCTCAAAAAACTAAATTCCCCAAAAAAATAATGACTCAGTAAAGAAATGGGCAAACAAACTGAACAGAGCCTTTTCAAAAGAAGAAGTCCAAGTGGCTAAAAAACACATGAAAACATGGTCAACATTCTTGATCATAAAGGAAATGCAAATTAAAACCACATTAAGATTCTGCTTCACTCCTGTTAGAATAGCTACCATCAAGAACACCACCAACAACAAATGTTGGCAAGGTTGCGGGAAAAAGGTACCCTCATACACTGCTGGTAGGAATGTAAGCTAGTACAACCACTATGGAAAACAATATGGAGGTTCCTCAAAAAAACTAAACATAGTTCTGCAATACCACTCCTAGGGATATACTTGAAGGAATGTGACTCAGGTTACTACAAAGACACCTGCACACCCATGTTTATTGCAGCACTATTCACAATAGCCAAGTTATGGAAACAGACAAGATGCTCCACTACCAAAGAATGGATTTAAAAATGTGGTATTTATACACAATGAAATTTGTTCAGCCACAAGGAAGAATGAAATTTTGTCATTTGCAAGTAAATGGATGGAACTGGAAAACATCATCTTAAGTGAAATTAGCCAGGTTCAGCAGGCCAAAAGTCACATGTTTTCTCTCATATGTGGAATACAGACCTAATACAAATACAGCAATACTATGAAACACTGATTCCACTGAAGGGAAGTCACATATGGAAGGGGTAGGGTAAAATAAGGAATCAAAGAAGTTAAATATGGTTGATAAACTCTATATACAAAAATGAACATAGAAATCTTAAACCCACTGAACCACCATAAGAAAGAGACTAAGGTAGAATGAAAAAAACTAGAGGAGATAAAACAATTGAGGTTATAATACATATTTGCATGGAAATATCACAAGGAAACTCCCTGTGCAGTTACATTTATCTCAAACAAGTAAAAATGTCATATTTTTCTTTTAAACATTTTTTTCCACAAAATTGGAGAACAGGAGGGCGGAACAGGTCCAGCCAAGGTAAGGGGGTAGGAGGAGATGGGGGGATGTTACCAGTGTGAGGGGGGAGAATATAAATAAAAGGTATAGGAAGGTGAATACAGTGCAAATAATGTATACACATGTATGTAAATGCAAAAATGATACCTATTGAAACTATTCCAAGAATGGGGAGGGGTGAAGAGAGTAATGGAGGGGGTGAATTCAAGTATGATATATTTGATACATTGTAAGAACTTTTGTAAATGACACAATGTACCCCCACCCAGCACAACATAAAGGGAAAAACACAAAGAAACAATAAAAACAAAAACAACAAAAAAAGAAATTACATAGCCTGTGGTATTCCATTGTAGCAGCACAAATGGACTAAGACAGGAACTAAGCAAAGAATCTTTTTCCAGGTCTCTTACTGTTCATCCTCATTCATTCTGGAGGCATACTGCTGGAATACATCTGTGTTAAGAACTATTCCAGATGTGAAATGGCACAGAGAAATGTTCCAGGAAAGCTAATGACCCCTCTGAAGCTGGTGGTACATACATACAGATTTTTAAGGTCCTTCACAGCTTTAAATTTTGTAGAATGGATTTATAAACTTCCAGCAAAATGAAATTTTCTGTCATCTTGAACAGGAGTTAAATAAATACTGGGAAAAAAATCAGAGCTCTCTCTCTCTCTTGAAAAGTCAGTAGTTTCATATGAGAATGTCTTCACTTCATTAGTTTTATTATTCAAAGAGTTTTATTATTTATGCTGTTAAATTATAAGATGATTCCTTCCAATAAATATTACTTTTAATTCTGGCTTTATATTTTGCTATTTGCTAAATTGTTGTATCTTTTACACATGTTCTTAAAATGTTAGCATTTAATTTTTTCCCTCTTGTCAGAAAAGGACTTTTCATGTGAAAGTTATAAGACGGGGACAAATGAAAAGATTACAAAATCTCTTCCCAACACCAGGAGAGTGTATTTAGTAACTGGCATATTGCCCCTCTGGTGAAGTTATATTTTGATGACACAATAGAAAAGTACAAGATGGGATGTACATGAAAGGCACAGAATACAGTCCTCCCTCCTTGTGTCTCAAATAATTGTGAATTTGTGTGCTCTGAAATGGCAGAGGCCAATGTTGATACCACCAATCACAGCAAAGAGTATTCCTAGAAGACAGTATGACAGGGAGTAGAACTCCATGAAAATGGCTGTCACTGTCTGATTCTTTAATGGTTTTTCTAAACAGACCTGCTTTTGAAAGGCATTTTCTAAGGAAGGTAGAGAAAATATTGATAACTTTTAGATAAATGATTAATGGCATTCCTTTTATCAGGAACATTTTCATCCATGTTTAAATCTCCATAGTGATTGAATAGTATTAAATGATTCTAAAAAACCTGGACACAATTACTTATAAAATGGTTCTTGTCTTATTACTTATCCAAATCTAGGAAACAATATGTCATTTTAAGGAAATGGTCAAGGAAAGCAATCAGTTCCTTTTTTATCCCTGAGTCTAAATGCCACTTTGAAGGTCATGTTACTTCATTTCTATAAGTGTTCCATAAATTAATTTTAGTGAATTTCTTGGTTCACTAGACAAACAAAAGTAGAGATTATTTTACCTATCTAAAACATTTTGCTCTTTTGAGTATCATATCACAATGTAAGTATAAAAGAAAGATTTTGAGAATGATCTGAAACAGGCAGTCATAACATGTTCAGTTAATGCTACATCAAAAGAAATTACCTAGGAGCCACAACTGCTACTAGAAGGGTTAGAAACACTTGAAGTATATTTAGCATCAGTAAACACAAATGGTCCACGTGGAAGATCCTTATACCTACAATATTTATTTTTCTTACTGGCCAGTTATTATTTAAAGAAAACTTGTAGTCAAATAGTATATAACATGAAATATAAGTATACAATGTTACAGATATGACACCAACAGAAAAAAAAAAAGCTAACATGGCAGTCTTCGTTTGAAAATAACTAAAATAAAACTATATAAGATCACCAATATCTTATCGCTCTGGATGAGATCATAGAATTCTTGAAAAGTCATCTCTTTAAACATGTGAGCAATTTAAATCTATCTAGAACTGCAACATATTTTAATTCAGAGATGATTCTCAAAATATAGTTGTAAAGTAGTTGATAAAAATTGCAAATTAAGAAACAACATCTCCTATTATTAGTTACACAGAATTTGTCCAATCATCTAATTAGTTAAAAAAAAAAGATTTTACAACAAAAATATTCTGCACCTTCCAAGTGCTGGTGGCTCATGCCTGTAATCCTACCTATTTGGGAGGCAGAGAGAATCATGAAAGTCAGCCCAGGCAAATAGTCCACAAGACCCTATCAGGAAAAAAACCCAACACAAAAACAGGGATGGTGGGGTGGCTCAAGCACAAGAGCACCTTCCTAAAGTGTGAGGCCCTGAGTTCAAACCTCAGTGCTTCCAAAAAAAAAACAGTGTCCTGTATCCATATCATATGACAAAGATGACATTCACATTCTTTTGTACATAAAATAGCATAAGTGTTTCGTGATAGTTTTGAATTATGAAACTCCTCTAATTTTTCTAATAGCTGTACATATAACACAGTGTTGAATCACCAGTTTATGGCCCAGATGATTTTGTGAACAGACTCAGGAACATAATTCCTTCCAGCACCAAGCTTGTAATGAAATCTTTGTCTTTTCTGTATTCTCTCTTCCATTTTGTTAAATATGAATGTCTAACATAGACACTAAACTTTGAAAAAATGATTTCAATAAAACAAATTCTTATCATTTTAAATAATCAAAAAATAAATGAAAATACTGCTATGATTTTTCAAATCCTGTCAACTTTACAAGTTTATTTAATTTGTTTTTAGTCCAAAAAACTCATTAATAAGAAAACTTTTGAAATACAAAAAATGGTGACAAACTCCTAATCATGCTGTATTTTTAAAAATTAGCATTATATTAAGAATTAAAAGATACACTATCACAAAAGTGTGAATCCTTGATTTGTAATAACACTTAAGAAATGAAGTTTCTGCTGCACTTTCCAGTCATCAAGCAGAAAATGCTCCCTGTTTTCTACACTTAATTTTTTTTTTTTACTGAAGTGCAATGGGATGTTTTGCTTAATATTCAGGAAACTATCATAATCATAATTGAATCATTACTGATCCTCAAGGGTTTGGTGATAATTCAGGGGGATAATTCTGAATAAAATTACCATTCTACTTTAGGAAGAGATATTTGGGGTGAATTCATTTCCTGAAGCTAGATTAAGTGCTTCTCTGATACACTGTTTCCTCCACGTTTTCTGCACACATTGCTCTTAATGACATTAATAAGCCATACTGAAATAAGTCTGCATGTGCTGAGTAATCTAAAGGTGGTTTTCATTGTTTATCCTTAGTATTCACCCTCACCCTACCACTATGTATTCGGTGCTCAATAAATGTGGTGAATTGCATCATTCATGGCCCACATCAGAGAGCATAAAGGAAGAGCAAACTTTTCTTCACTTTCCTCAGAGATAATAGAATATTTAATCTTCATAAGTGTATACAATAGAAAAAAATGCAGATAAGTTCTAAAAGTGGGATAAATTATGAATGTATTTTCTCTCATAGTAAGTAATGTACCGCATTGCTTATATTTATAATCAATATGGCTCTAGTATGAAAAGAACACTAAACACAAAATAAAGTAGATATAATCACACAGCCTCTGTTATTATAACTCTATACACACTGGCAATTTACCACAGCAGTAAAGGACATGCACAAGAAACTGAATGTCTAGCATTCCATTGCAGAATCGGATATTAGAGGTTTATAAATGAAAATAAGACATATGGATGAGGCAAAGCATGTGTATTTTATTATACTTTTAAACAGTAGATATATCATTAGTCATTATCAAATTACACCTTAAAATTCACTGTTCATTTAAAAATAATTGTATTATGCTTCGCTATAGTGGAAAGTTGCAAACTTGTCAGCATTGTAATAAAGACAATCAAATCCCAAACAGAATATTATAATAGACATTAGCCATAAGTCAAAGCTACCATATAGTGAGCACTTAATTGTGTACCAGGTGCTATGTCACGTCCTTCATCCACACTCGGTCATGTAATGCTTAGAATCACTGGTTGAAACCACCATAAGAAAGGGACTAAGGTAGAAAGAAGAAAAATAGAGGAGATGAGCCAAATCTGACTATAATACATGTATGTAAGGAAGTGCCAACAGGAAACATTCTGTATAGCAAAAATGTCAGTTTTTTTCTTTTTATTTTTTTCTTATACAAAATTGGAAGGAGGGTGGAATAGGTCCTGCCTGGGGATGGGGAGGTTGGTACCAATGGGAGGGAGGAGGACATAGTGTAAGAACGTTTGTAAATGCCACAATGCATGACAATTTAATTAATTAATTAATTAATTAGTTTAAAAAACTTAGGAAAAAAGTAAAACCACTTTTTGAAGAAGCTAGTATTTTTTCCTTCTATCAGATAGGAAAACATGGTTAACACGTGAAACAAACTTCATTTCTAGCATAAAGCTAAAAGTATACATGCTGTGACCAAATTTAACTATATTAGTGTTTATATAACTCACTACAAATGCTGCTTCTGATACTTAAATTAAGGTGAATCATAGAAAAGGAATGTTTTATTCATATTTGAATTTGGTGATACTTCTAAAATACATTGAAAAGGCTGAATGAAAGGTACTGTATTAAATGTAGCATTGTTTTTTAGTTTTTAAGTATAATTCTGAATTGTTCAAAAGAAAATAATCCAAAATATAAATTATATAACTGCTCGTAAGACATTCCACTTTCACAAAAAGGGAAAAATTACATAAGTAATGTGTTAAATGAACATATAATATATGGATGACAGAAATGAATTATTTATTTCTCTATATTTAAAAATATTTTGTGATTATAAAGAAAACCAAGACAACCATCTTAGAGCAGAGTTAATTGATGGGTTGTATTTACATTATAAGAATATAGCTAAATACAGAAAGATGTGAGAAGAAGAATCATTGAAGAGTGAATTCCTATTACAAAAATGCATGGTGCATATTAAAGAACCTAACATCAAACATATCAGTAATATTTAACATAAACATAGCACTCAAATCCTATTAAAGAGCAAGACAGCTACAGATTATATCTATCATAAACATGGATGCTAAAATCCTTGACAAAAGATTAGTAAATAGAATACAGCCCTGTATTAGAAGGATTATATACCACAACCAAGTGGGGTTGAGCTTAGTTATACAAGAGTGATTCACCATTCAAAAATCAACTAATGTCTATCATATCAACAAGCTAAAGAAGAAAAGTTGTAGGATCATGTTAATACATACAGAAAAAGCACTTGACAAAATTCAACACCCGTTCATGATTAAAACTTTTTAGTAAACTAAGAATAGAGAGAAACTTCCTCAACTTGATGAAGAGTGTCTAAAAAGAAAAAAATACATGCACCATCATGTTAAATGGTGAGAAACTCAAAACTTTCTCACTAACATTAGGAATAAATCAAGGCACCACTGCTTTTCAACATAAAATTGGAAGTCTTTGCTAATATAATGAAGTAATAAAAGGAAAATAAAGTATGTAGACTCAGAAGAAAGAATGAGTAAAATTAAAAATATAACACTACATTAACAACTTAAAAATGAAATACTTGATAATATATCTAGCAGAATATGTACAGGATCTATAATGAAGAAAACTATAGAACTCTGATGAAGAAAAGCAGATAATTCAATAAATGAAAATATATTCCATGTTCACAGATAGGAAAACTCAATATTGTCAAGACATCAGTTGCTCCCCACTTGGTCTATAAATTAATGCAATCTGAATCCAAAGCTTGGAGTGTTATTTCATGAGTATCCATCAATTCATTCTAAAGTTTATGTGGACAGGCAAAAGACCCAGCCTAAATAACACACTAAGAAGAAGACTCATGTTGGTGGTCAGATTCTATCTAACATCAACACTTACTATAAACTAGTAATCAAGATAGTGTGATAAAGGCAGTAGAAAACACAAATATGTCAATGAAACAGAAAAGAGTGAACTTACCCAAAATATACAGAGCATTCATAAATTCAACAATAAGAATACAAACAGCCAAATAAAAAATGGGACCAAAGAGTTTAACAGACACATCAACAAAGAAGATATAGAGACAGCAAATAAGCATATAAAACATTGATTCACTCCATATTATGTCATTAGGGAAATGAAAATTAAAATGACAACAAGAAACCACTACAATGCTCAAAAACCATAAACTATCAAATAAGTGGACCAATGGGAACATCAGTCCTAGCTTCCGGGTAGGCAAAATGGGACAGCCAGTTTGGAAAACAGTTTGGTGGTGAACATACTTTTACCAGCAATCATACATCTTGTTATTTACTCATTAGAGTTAGAACTTCCATTCACATAAAAAAATCACACAAAGATGACTATAGTAGCTTTCTTCATAATTTCCTAAACTTGGAAACAGCCAAGATATCTTTCATTAGATGAACGAATAAAATAGTCTATATTACACTGATTGAATATTATTTGTTGTTAAAAAGAAATGAGTTATCAAGCCAATGAAAGAGATAGTGGATGGGTGCCTGAATGCATCATTATTAAATGAAAGAGTCAATTTGTAAAGGCTATGTGTACTCTATGATTCTAATTATATGACATTCTGGAAATG
The DNA here is from genome assembly GCF_047511655.1 of Castor canadensis. Lineage (NCBI taxonomy): Eukaryota > Metazoa > Chordata > Mammalia > Rodentia > Castoridae > Castor > Castor canadensis. The sequence goes on along the minus strand of NC_133391.1, from coordinate 67,568,190 downwards.
GAATAGATGTGAATATATTAAAAGATGAATGTGTATGTATAACTTAAGAAAACAGGAATGAAGCTATCATTTTCATTGGTAGCATACTTGTGTTAAATAATATATATCATTAAAATGAGTCTTTTTTCATTAGATAGTATTGTAAAGTAAAACGAGATAAAAAGGCATTAATATTACTTGAAATATATCATTGCAAGCAGATTCATGACATTTTCAAAAGCAAATTAGAGCACAGAAAGCCAACAAAACAACTACAACCCAACACTTGGAAATAAAGGAAAATCTAAAAACAAATGATGTTAACATTTAATTCACAGTACTGTTAACTCCTATGTCAGTCATTAACACATTTACTTTCTAGAAAGGCAGAATGTTTGAAGTGGAAAAACACACACAGAGAGAGACTGAGAGTGAAAAATACTAACAAGATTTGGTGAAAGTAAGTTTTAGATGAATTCCTTTCAGTCTTGCCTTGCTAAAATGCCCATGTAGAAGCCAATCTCTGTTTGTGCTCCTTCAGAAGTATGCTGTTTGTTTTGGTTTTTTACTTAGAATCATCACAGGAAGTAAGCTACAATGGAGTAAATTCCTTGATATTTCCAAAACTATTTAAAAGATTTATTTTAAATTCAAATTGTAACTACTGATCATCTCACCATTAATGTTTTAAGTTTATAGTCTTGGTAAAATCATATTTTTCAATCTTTAATTTCCACAAATGTAAAGGAAAACTTAAGGGAAATAATTACCACTAAAATGTTCACACCTAGTTAAATTCTGGGATCACTGCATTCATTTCAACTATATTTTAATTAAGCCAGGCACAGTGACACACGCCTACAATCCTAGCTACTCAGGAGGCAGAGATCTGGAGGATCACTTTTCTAGGCCAGCATAGGAGAAAAGTTCAAGAGGCCTCTTCTCAACCAATAACTCAGTGAAGTGGCACAAGGAGTGGTATACAGGGAGTAAATAGGGGTTCAGCCTTGGCAAAAAGTGAGACTTTTTCTCAAATATAATCAATATACACATATTTTTGTGTGTGTATGTATATATATTTATATACACATATATTTTAATGAATTGAGCATATTTTACTTCTCTGCCTAAACTGTATGCCTATATTGTCAAAATTATCTTACAAATAATCTAAAGCAGTTTTGGATGACATTAGAGGAGTATATATTTAGCATATTTAATAAAGATGTATTAAATGTAAAAGGACTACTTTGTTTTGAGCTGACACAATGATAAGATTCCAGGACACAAAGGGGCACAGTTAGTCCTGAACAATCTGCACCCAAATAAAGCATCATTCTTAAAAGGTTGCTTATATTTTACAACTTTGTGGCTACAGTAACTGAAAATATAACCTAACCTTGGAAAACCATTGGATTCATTGTCGTGGATTCCTTTGAATGTTTTCTGTTTTTGGGGACTGGTTTGGTGAAATGAATAAATAGTGGGACAGAGACCCACATTTGGATTGCCATCACTCCATTTTCTGCAAGATCTTTGGAATGCAACATCTTTCTTCACAGACATACTATTACTTCTCCACATGCTAACAGTATGTGTGCCAGTATAAATTATCCATTTAGATCCTTTGTACAGAAAAAAGCAGAGAGTACTGCTTTTTAGTCATCTGAAATCTGTAAAAAGTAGCTGTGACTCTTTTGCTGTCTACTGTGTGGCCCCACCCTGACACCAAGTGAAGGGAAGCTGTGTTCAGATTTCTGGTCCTAAATCTTACTCTCTGCACCACTCCTCACTGCTATGAAGTGCAGTTCCTCTAGAATTATGAAACATACCAACCACCCATCCACACTTGACATCCTGAGAAACCAAAAGTACACAGAGGTCTTTTGTTTTTTATTCCTAACCATGATACTTTTATTTTACTATACATAATTTAAAGAACTCTGGTGTTTTACAATTCTAGTTCAAAGGTTAGCAACAGGAACTCCATCACAGGGTACTGAATAGTAAGAGTGAGTATAAACACACTTTGAATGTCTCAATTGGAATCACTGTTCCTCTGACAGGTCCAACTAGTATGAATGTTCACAGCATCACCAAGCCAGTGTCAGTCCACATAAGGGCCAGTTAGCTTCTCCTCCCCTATGGTGATAATTCACACACCCAGTCTGGCACATTCCATTCCTTCTTTGTGATTCACAAGTAGTACCAAAGCAGGAGTGTAAGTAGCTCTGTGTAAAGAGCCTTGACTTCTCAAAGGCATCCTTTCCAATTAAGGATGGGTAGAAAGGAGTTATTTGCAGGAAATCCTATCTGTCCCAAAATAGGATTGATGAAACTTTAACTTTTCATATTAAGTTATTTGAGATAAGCTATTTTATCGATAATAGAAAGTTGAGGGATGGTCAGTCTACAAAGAATGCAGGGCAGATGGGAGTTTGCCAGACAGACAAAGCAAGAGCATTCCAGACTAAGGATTCAACGTATGAAAAGTCATGGTATTGCAAAATATCATGTCATTGTAGGCAAAACCACAAGTCCTTCGGGTATTATTGAGAGTGGGGTAATTTTTATTGAGAAAGTAAGTAGAAGCTGATCTTACTATGGAGTCTGGATTTTGTCAAGACACTGAAGGAAGGATTGTAGCATAAAAGTGCCTTATGCAGAATGACATGTTTTCAAAAGATTACTGTGAAAGCAGTCATGTGAAGAGGGGACAGACTGGAAGGATGCAGCTCGTCATTCCTCTAGGAGCGGTGGCAATGAGGTCATTGATCGAGGCTCTGCCTATGAAAATAACAACAGAAACTACAGACAATTTTTAACAGAAATCTTATCCAACAATAGTAGGTGTTAAAGAGAGAGGAAGTATACACACACACACACACATGCATATATATATATATATATAAATATATATATATAAAATCATTTTGAAATCCTGCAGAAAGTAAATTATATTTAAAATTATGTGAAAAGTCCAGCAAAAGAAGCATTTTATATTCATTAGGATAGGAATAAGAGTTTTACATGCAGAAAATAGTTGGTCATACAGGATCACTTAGAGGCATATAAAAAGCAAAATCTGCTCAGTTTACTTGAACATACAATTAGAGGGAGAGAAACTTTGACTATACATGGGATTCTAGATTTTCTAAAATTCTTCATTAAAAAGTATAATTAAACAATTAAAATAGAAATTAGTTCTTTTTTGGAACCACGTAACCTTGCACTGAGTAGCATGTTGTATCAATAATCGCAGCTGAAAAGACTAAGTTACTGTAAGGCATGATCAGATTAGACAGCATTATGACATGAATGTTTCAGAAACATCAAATTACTCACAAAGGAAGCATTTAATGAAAAAAACATCAAGGCAGACAAAGGAGCAAGGAGTACCATGTGAGAGTAACAACTGCAATGTCAGAACAGCAGAAGGCATGCAGCTCACCAAGAAATAAGAAAGCGTGAGTGACTTATCACAAGACCTGGTCAGTGGACTAGAGATCATGTAAGATGGGGGAGCACAGTGCACTGGACCAAAGGGCAAAGTAGGCAAGACAGGCCTATGAGGCAGAGATGAGAGTCACAAGAAGCCACAAAACCAAGACACAGGCAACTAACTACAGAGAGCACTGAAGATGGCAATGTACAAGAATGGGACCAACAGAAACAAAAAGGAGAGTTTCTCCACTCCTTCCTTTTCTGATTATTACAGGTCTGGTTTGAGGGTGGGGGAGTACAGGGTATTTTCTCACACACACAGCAGAGATGAGGGTGGTAGCTACTGTCATGTTTCAGATTCTCTGATGAGGACTCCTGAAACAAGTAAGAGTTTTGCTAGTTTTTAAGTTATAGAAAAACATCACAAATTGAGAGAACTAAACTAGGTTTGTCCCACTACCTTCTAGAATACTACAATAGAAATGATAAGAGAAACATTCTGAGGACAGAGTAAAGATCCTCAAGCCATCATCTCCTTGTCACTCTCATTATTTTTCATCCTGTTATCTTTCTGACAACTGAGGTCAGTCGAGACATTGGGATTTTCTATGATATTTTGGTCTTCCTATGACTAGATCTTTTACTAAATTCTTAATTGAAGTGAAATAAAACATTTCTGTTGATTTTACAAGTGAACATACACTAAAATACAGATGCAAAGAAGGCACATAGGCAGAGGATCATATCTCTCTTTTGCAAAAAGTTGTGTGAAGGACTTTTGCTCAATCCTGTTCCATTCAGATGGTCACCCCAAGTGGAAAGTGAGATAATAGGCTGAGATTAGTAGAGCACTATCAACCTTGGATGCTACGGGACATGACACCCCTCTCCTACCCACAACTTAGCGTTCATGGAAATTCCTGGGGCTAAGCATTGGGTTAAGTAAAAGAAAGTGACACTTTTTGGTATAAATATTGTATACAAACTTTCTTAGGTCATCAAAAAGATGAAAATATATTTATGTAAGTTTGCAGATAGCACTCTGGCAGCAGATTATTAAGGAAAATTAGACACATTTAAGCTTTCTTAGCTAAAGGCAAAAATAAAAATAAAAGCACACAGCTCATGATGACACTGTCAGAAAGACAATTAGCCTAAAAGGAGCAAGATGACGGTCCACATGTTTGTAGTGATGGTGTTATATGCACATTTTATGTTCGGTTAAGCTTTTAATGGATTTCAACATGAGTTCTTTTTTAAATGGAACTAATTAAGCTTTTGTGGATTTTCAAAATTAAAGTACTAAACCAAATGTAAGTGCAAATGCTATCAGTGTAGATTCTTTGTGACTAAAATTTTTGTATCCTTGGCTCTCTGTCACATATGATTGAGTGGCAGCAAGTAGATATTTCTGCTTAGAATTTTTTTCTTATTCTCAAAAGTAAAATCTCTCCCTACTGAAATACTTGATACTGATGAATTAGTCTGATGAGGTCACAACTTGAAAGATGTTAAATAACTATAGCTAATGGTCCCTAGAAACTTCAAGCTTTCACCTAGTAATTGGGACTATTAATTAAACATGTAGCATGAAATACCAGCTATGTCTATTGCCTCAGTTGAATGTTGCAATAGCAAAAAAAAAAAAAAAAACATACAATAAGACCCCTGGTCATTAGATGTTTGCAATCTACTTAAAAATAGGGTCACACTGAGGACAGAGACAAATGACCATGCAAAAGATTAGGGAAAAAGAACTGTGAAACAATATGGGCTAAGAGTTCTATGGAGGGATGATTAATAGGGATGGGAATTGTTGATAATGCCTTTGCCAAGGGAAGTTGACTTGAGCCAAATATGAAATACACGTAGGATTTGCCAAAGCAGCAAAAACACTCCAAGCACAAAGAACCATTCAGCCAAACATGTTGTAGCGGACCACCAGAGTAAATTTAGAGGAAAAGGTGTTAGAAAACTGGCCTTTGGAATTTTAAGATTCAGAGTCATAGATCTGGAGATAATTTAGAATGATTTTAATGTTGGTGACAGATAATGGCATATGAAATATTTTTAAAGTCACTTTAAATAATTTTGATTCACTCTGTAGATAAAAGGCAACATTAAAGTTCTGTCTGTTCAAATTACCTACTTTAATTCAGTCAAAATTCCAATTTCATTCACAAGAGAAAAATATGTCTCTTGCCAGAACAGTTTAGTGTATTGTTGGTTTAAAAAGGCTCACTGAGGGTTGCTATAGGGGAACCAGCTCTTTCATACTTTTGAATTAGCTCGAAATTAAGAGATGTATAAAATAATGTAGCTAAATGTCCAGCAGAACCCAAGTATGGGAAGAAATTTACAGCCACCAGCAATAATCTTGCTTTATAAATATAAGGTCTTTGGGGACAAGTCCCATGTATAATTTTAGACTATCCCTAGTCCTCAGTTTAGTGCCTGATCATTAATATAAATGCTTTTTTACTGACCAAGTAGAAAATATAGGCTAACTTAATAATGTATCTGAATATTATTTTAAGTTGACAAGGCACTTTTCTAGAAGTTATGTGATACATCATAAGAATTTGGTGTTTGAAAGCAAATAAACAAGAACCTCTCAACTTTTAACAATACGGTTTTAGACCAGTAACTTCCCTATCCCACAATTTTCTCATTTTTAAAGTAGAGATAATAATATTAAATTAAAAAGCTGCCATGAAGATAGCTATTTAAAAATATTTTCCTTTATTGCCTAGTAATAAAATGTAGTAGACAATTCAACCTATCACACATAGTATAGTATCCTAATATTAGTCTTATTATTCAATGATTTAAGAATTATAAAGTGAGGATGGGTGAAGTGGCTCAAGCCCGTACTCTTAGTTACTTGAGAAGCAGAGATCAGGAGGATCATAGTTTGAGTCCAGTGCAGGCAAAAAGTTAGTAAGATTCCCACCTCAACCAATGGCTGGGAATGGAATGGTGGCATGTGCCTGCTACCCTAGCTACATGGGGAAGTACCAATTAGGAGAACTGTGGTCCAGGACAGCCTGGGCATAAAGAGAGACCCTGTTACCAAGATAGCAAGGACAAGGGGATCTGGCTCAAGTGGTAAAGTGACTTCCTAGCATGCCTGAGCCCCTAAGTTCAAACCCATAGCTCAAGTCTGTTATCCTAGCTACTTGAAAAGCTGAGGTTGGGAGAATCATAGTTCAAGGTCTGCCCAGCCAGGGAGTTTGTGAGACCCCATCTCAAGCAATAGCTAGGTGTGATGGTGAACACCTGTCATCACAGCAACTGCTGGAAGCATAAAATAGGAGGATTGCAGGTCTGGTAAAAAAACAAGATGCTATCTCCAAAATAACCAAAACAAAAAGGGCTGGAGACATGACTTAAGAAGTAGATTGCCTACCTAGAAGCATGAAGTCAGAGGTTTAAACCCCAATACTGCCAAAAATAATTATAAAGTGAAATGAATAATGCGTGATAAAAGTAGAAAACAATCTCATATTTTTATTATTACTTGATATCTTTAAAACAGTATCTGTCTTAAGTAGCTTACATATTTTGACGGGTTAAATAATGTATTAAAGTTCTACTAGCCTTCATCTTATAATTATGCCAAATCTGAAATTCACAGTCCCTACATTATGATCAAAATTAAAATGCATGCAGTTTCTTCTGTACTGTTATAAATTAGAGAACAGAAAGATCCTGAAAACTCACTTTCAGTATTCTAGACCTGTTCAGCATATGCCCTTTAAATTCCAAATATTCTATTTTTTTCTAAATATTTGCATGTATTTTTAATTTGAATACCAAGGAGTGTGCTCTGCATACATTTGTAGATACAAACTGCAATAAACCTTAATTTTCTAGCTTTATGAAAAGGAACTGATTTCACCTTATAGTTATCTAGTATAATAGAAGCATTCCTGTTAATATTTAACTATAATCATTTAGAATTATATCTAGCAACTCACTTTTCTCCAATGCTATCACCTACTTAATCAGTTTGGACATTTATCAAATGTCAAATCATAGCCTGGCTTCTGTTAGAATGCTTTTACAGTGTAGAGTAAATAATAGAATTATTAAACAAATTACACCCACAAATCATGTCATATTTTACAAATAGGAGAAAATGTCTGCCTATAGTTATATAAAGAAAATCACATCCATAGTATCAACCAAACCACACACAATAGTGGAAGGTATCAACCAAGCCACACACAACAGTATAAGTAAAGTATAAACATCTCAGAAAAACAATGCAAGCTACAAATTACTAAAGCTAAATTCACCAAATTCTTCTTTAGTGGTTTAGATAAATACAAAATTACCTTGAAGGTTATCCAGTCCTCACCAGTGTGCACATATGCAAACAAACGCATTATTTCTTGTAAGCATGCCTTTTTGGATCTCTCTCTCTCTCTCTCTCCCTCTCTCCAAAAGCATTTAGTATCTGCCTGCCCTTCCATCCATCCATGAAGTGAAATAAATACGTATTTGAGTATCTACTATGGACCAGGCATTCTGCTAGGATCTGGTTATGCAAGTGTGTGCAAGACAAATGTTTAGACAAATGTTTTCTCTCATCTCAAATTGCTTATAGCCCCTGTGGGAAATACAGACAAGAAATGAATAAATAGAGAAATAAAACAATAGTTTGAAGTCTTAAGAAAGAAGCAAACAAAAAGGTCAAAGTGAAGATCTACATTAAATACAGTAGTAAGGCAAGGCTTAGCTAAGACCTCCTTTAATGGTGGCAGGGAGGCAGGGAGGGCTCCTTACAGGCAGAAGGATAGCACGTGGTGAACCCTTGACAGGAAAGAGCTTAGCGTGCAGGGCAACTGAAATAAGTTCAGCATATGTTCTATGTACTCAATAAATAAATACATGCGCGATGTTTCACGGGTCTTTTAGTTAAATAGCTCTTTTATTTTTTTTTTTTGATTCAACAGAAACTGCCCTAATACATTAATTAAAGTAGAACATTTTTGTCAAACTTGTATTTCTGGCTGACCTTCAACTATTGTAGAAATAGTACCTTACCAAAATGACTCCACTGCTGAATAAAAAATGAAAGTTTAAGATGGAGGAGATAACATATTTTCTAACCATTTCTCCAAAAAGCATGCAAAAGTTTTTATGTCATACTTTTTAATTACATATTCTTTGTGCAAAAAGAAATAAACTCTTCAAGAGACAAGTTTTCTATTTAGGCTTGAGATCAGTCCAAAGCAATGAAAAATATCTGATATTCGTACAGGAAGTATTTCAAACTAAATGTCTTTAAAGAGCAAGAAAATGTGTTTGGCATGCAATCAGTACACTTAATGATCCAACTACAATTAGCTAATGCCTAGTCGAAGAAAACATGCACCCTAAAACATGATCCATTTAATTACATTAAGTAATGCTTCATTATTAAACATTAATGAACAAATCATTATATTAATAATGGAAGTAGTATCAACTGTATTAAATATAGTAGCATTTATATTGATTCCAGAAATCAGATTCCAAACTTGTATTGCCTCATTAAACCCTGCTTCTGCTACCTTTCTAAAAGGTATATAAGTTGTACAAAGGGCTTTCTTTGTGATATTTCCATACTTGCATTTAATGTACTTTGATCAAATACACTTTATATTTTATATAAACTATAAAATACTTTATGTACATAATATGTACACATGTAAAGTACTTTGATCATATTCAACCACCTTCACCCACTCCTTTTGCCCTCCTCCTCCCACTGGCCACCTTTTCACTTCATGTGTGCACATGCACATGTGTGTGCATGTGTTTGTGTGTATATTCATGTGTACATGAATGTTTAGGTACAGATAGTTTTTGAAGTCTCATTTTTTAGAAAAAGACTAGTCCTATTATAATAACATCAATTTACTTCCACTGATTCACACATATCTATTCTGAAAGTTACAGCAATGCTGTAAAATGCATACCAATACATAGCACTGAGGTAACTGTATGTAATATCCCTTAGTAATAAACATTCTTCTAGAAATACTAATTCTAAAATATCAGAAAGTGAAGCCAATGAGTAAGAGTCATCCAAAAAGTGGATTAAATGCAGGTTCCCAGGCTCCATTTCTGGAGATTTGGCTCAATTAAATATGGAAAAAGAGTCAAGTAATCTGCACTAACAAAGACCCCGTGTTTTTCAAATGCAGATGGACTACCAGAACTCTGCACTTTGGGAAACTGTGCTTTTTTGGGCCTGGAAAATCTTTTTTTTTCTTTTATTATTCATATGTGCATACAAGGCCTGGGTCATTTCTCCCCCCTGCCCCAACTCCCTCCCTTACCACCCACTCCGCCCCCTCCCTCTCCCCCTCACCCCCTCAATACCCAGCAGAAACTATTTTGCCCTTATTTCTAGTTTTGTTGTAGAGAGAGTATAAGCAATAATAGGAAGGAACAAGGGTTTCTGCTGGTTGAGATAAGGATAGCTATTACAGGGCATTGACTCACATTGATTTCCTGTGCATGTGTGTTACCTTCTAGGTTAATTCTTTTTGATCTAACCTTTTCTCTAGTTCCTGGTCCCCTTTTCCTATTGGCCTCAGTTGCTTTTAAGGTATCTGCTTTAGTTTCTCTGCGTTAAGGGCAACAAATGCTAGCTAGTTTTTTAGGTGTCTTACTTATCCTCACCCCTCCCTTGTGTGCTCTCGCTTTTATCATGTGCTCAAAGTCCAATCCCCTTGGTGTGTTTGCCCTTGATCTAATGTCCACATATGAGGGAGAACATACGATTTTTGGTCTTTTGGGCCAGGCTAACCTCACTCAGAATGATGTTCTCCAATTCCATCCATTTACCAGCGAATGATAACATTTCATTCTTCTTAATGGCTGCATAAAATTCATTGTGTATAGATACCACATTTTCTTAATCCATTCGTCAGTGGTGTGGCATCTTGGCTGTTTCCATAACTTGGCTATTGTGAATAGTGCCGCAATAAACATGGGTGTGCAGGTGCCTCTAGAGTAACCTGTGTCACAGTCTTTTGGGTATATCCCCAAGAGTGGTATTGCTGGATCAAATGGCAGATCAATGTTTAGATTTTTCAGTAGCCTCCAAATTTTTTTCCAGAGTGGTTGTACTAGTTTACATTCCCACCAACAGTGTATGAGGGTCCTTTTTCCCCACATCCTAGCTAACACCTGCTGTTGGTGGTGTTGCTGATAATGAGCCTGGAAAATCTTAAGAAAATGTCTTAAATGCATATTGGCCAGTGTGCCTTGTGCTGGGGAATTTTGTTACAGAATGCTTTACCATTTTGTAAAAACCTACATTCAATATCATTGGTTTGCATTTTCTCATGATTCAATGTAGTATCAAAATTATCTGTCCTTTACAGACTCTGCTACACCACAATTCCAAAGGAATTGTGAGAAACCAATCAGATCAGATGATTACACACTATTCACACCATGAGTCGAATTGGAAAATCCTTCTGTTTTTCCCAAGGTAAAAGTTAAAGTAGCAACCATCAACCACTTCTCTAAACTGCTTAGGGTAGCACAGTGCAATGTGCACTTAATATTCAATGTAAGTTTGCTGAATTGCATTAAGAAAAATAAATTTAGCATTGAAAATGTTACAGATTTTTGCATGCAACAAAAAGGTATAAGAATTTGCCTTTAAAAAGAGACCACCCAGATATATAAATACGCCTGTTCTTACTTACCTATAGAAACTAAAAACCTAATCTCAAAGAAATAGAGAGTAGAATAGTGGTTACCAGAGCCTGGAGAAGAAGGTCCTGCCAGGAGGATTAATACCACCTACAGGGATATAGTTGAGCAGGAGAAGTAACTTGTAATGTACTATAACACAGCAGGATAACTATGGTTGGCAACAATTAATTGAACATTTCAAAATAGCTAGTGGAGAGGACTTTGAATGCTCCCAACACAAAAAGGATAAATGTTTGAAGTGACAGACATGCCAGTTACACTGATTATTGCACATTGTGTAAATATACTGAAATGCCGCACTCTTCCTCATAAATATATACCATACATGTCAACTAAAAATGAAGGAAAAATTTAGAGGCCAAACTTAAAAATACATGCCCAAATTTCAAAAATGTTTGCTATATAGATAAAACTGAAAACTGAGACTTCAATAGGATTTATTGCTAATTTATTTTCATTTCTACTTATATGCAGGTTTATTGACATACATTGTCACTCTAATAGAATTGGAAGCTGAATGCCGATTCCCAGATAGTATATATTTAAACAGACACAGTCTACTTGCTGACATCTTACAAATAAGTGTGGGGATTATTTCTTGTGTCTTTATGCTAAGAAAATATTTTATTTTAACTTGTAGTGAATTTTAGGAGTGGTTTATGGAGATGGGAGGTTTAGATCATTAAAACTCATCTGTAGTCTCTTGGGACTTATTCATATTATATCACAGGTGCTCCTTTCTTGCTACTTCAAGCAAGCCATCATACAAGCTTAATAAAAATGACTTATAATTAAGTTAAATGAAAAAATAAAGATATTACTGTCATTTCTAGGTGTGTCCTTTTAAAAAACCTTACTATATCTGATTCCAAACACTTACTCAAATTAATGGCTGCCGGAAGAATTGCATAATGCTTGAGGACACAGTCAGGTTTAAGCATGACTTGCCTTTGAATGATCCTTTCTCTTCACTCACCGTCTTCTGTATAATTAATAGCCACTCTCCCAAATCACATGCCAAATACTGAGATGCAGATAAAAGCATTGAGGTCTGTATTGCAATTCAGTCTTAATGAAAGTCAATATCCCTTTGCCAAGAGAGCCCTGATCACATTTAGCTTTCTCAGATAATTAATAACATTTATATGGAACCAGACAGCAGCAGTGACTGGTAAATATCGGATCTTTAAAATAAACATGATATTATCCATAAAAAGAACAGTTAGAAGCCACTTTTCAATTTCTGAATTTTTTAATTCTCTTCAGAGGACATTTTTAAAAAGCTAGATATATACATATATGAGCTTATCTATAATAGTATTCCACATAATACTTTTTGTCAAGTATAATCATTTAAAAATAGCCTTAATTCACATTTTTTAATTCCTCTTGGATCTAATGTTAACTTTTTAGACTGACATACAAGGCTCTTTATTTACTGATTCCACCCTACTTCCTTCAAACTCTAGTTAACCCTATATAAATGTAGCCTTGGTGCTTAAGCTAAAGTCTGTGAGATAAATACATCATTTTATTTTACTGATGAGGATATTGAGGGCAGTTGAGTAGAGAAGTCTTATTTTAAACACAAGGACCTTTGATTATAAGATGAGTGCTTTCTCCATTACAACCCTGTCACTCTAAATTGGTTATATAAATAGAGGATGCTCAGAATCATTCGTTTATTGCCTTCTTAAATTGCTTTAGGCACAAGTAACACTAGACATGTTGAGACCCTACACAAGGAGTCCTTTGACTGTAAGTATAAAGTTACCTTCAGGATCCCCAGAGTAGGAGGGACAACTCGGTCACTCACAAAGAAAATAAAGTCAGGCATTGGCTCCCTTCTTATTGTTACTTTTAGGGCTTTTTCTCATTTCCTTTTCAGGTCAGAACTAAAACAATTTCAAGAAAAATAATCCTCAAATAGCAAGTTAGAGGTTTCCCTCAAGTAGACAGTAAAACTGAACATTTTTATGGAACTGCAAAAGAGTCTTTGCTGAATTTGAAAATTCTATAAACTTTTAATCATAATTTGATAGCATATCTTGAGACTGTTTTTGTTTCTGGACCTCTAAAATGTGCTAAGTCAAAAGTATTATTTTTGCTATTGGTATTTATATTTTATTAACATCATATTACCCAACCCAAGGCTCATCACCTCCCTATGACATGGTTCTTATATTTTCCCCTTGTTCAGCATACAGAAGCACAAAGAGATAAAGGTTATCTGGTAAATCAGCTGTAGGGATTCAGACTTGTACATCATACAGTAGATTTTATAGAATGAAGTATCTATCTGTTGGATTATGCACTGACTGTTTCAATTTGCCAATCATTTACTGAGTTCCTGTTATTCACAGGGCACTGGATTGTTCTAAGGATAAACTGATTTAGATCAACAAACTCAATAAAAGAGACATTTTCCACACTTTTGCTTCCACTATTCAATCACTCCTCAATGTTTAAACAACTGTTATTCTCTAATCATTTGGTATTTCTCTACTTTAAAGAGATTTTTCCCGTAACATCCTACAATACAAATACAGAATATCAACTGGAATAAAGTATATCAGAGCTATTAGGGTGGTGCATTTCGTAACACATAGATGTACAGATTTTCCCCTCATCAGATTGTTTCTGATGGAAGCAATCCAGAGTGCATGGAATATGAGAAGATTTACTCAGCTAACTAGTACTTCATAATAACTTTGCAAACACAAGAATTTAAAACTCTGGTCTCGCTAACTGAAACGTTTTTTGTACCAGCAAATTTACCAGGAGGCAAACTGACAAACAAGTGTTTTATAATTTTGTAATTTCTGATAAAAAGAAAATGAGTCTTCTCTGTAATCCCTTTCCTTTGGCTTTCAAAGAGACTATTTAGCAAATGTGGAATACCTTTATCTATTATATGTTAGAAATTAGTAACCTCCACACCATTTCAAGATTCTTTTTGAAAACTGTGTTTTATCTAATCCCAACAAAAGGCACAATGACACACTTTTTCAATGACTCACAAAGCATTATATTAATGTACAACAAGTCTAAATGGAGTAACCTCAAGACGTACTGCAGCACCAAAATGGCATAGGATAACTAAAGTCAAGAGGCCACAAAGCTAACTGGATACAATATTTATTTAACCACTATGACTGACAATTAAAGCAAACTTTTGATCAGTTGCATGTCAACAAACTGTATTATAGACAAATGTGGAAATTCTGGGAAAAAAAAAAAAACACGTGACACTATCGTAGATTTTAAGCTTGTGGCCCTTGGAATATATCTAGAATAATTCTGCCAAATTTACAGATGGCGAATCTAAGTTTCAGTAGATTTTTGTTTGCAGTGCTAGTATTGAACAGGTGTGGGGGGTGGCCCTTGGGCATGCTAGGCAAGCACTCTACCTTTAAGCTACACTACCAGGCCACATGGTGAATAAAGTTCTGATGCTAAAAGCATCTGTACATCCAGCACCTATAATCATGTGTGTCTGGCACACTTTTGAATTAGTGAATCAAGTGGTTACAAGGAACGGGCCAAATACTAACAATCTGAAACTAACCCCATTACAGCTACAGCATAAAAGGGTATAATATATTGTCCGTCATTTTCTGACCATGAGACAAAATACCTGACAAAATCAGCTCTCTCAGAAGAAAAAGCATTGTTATAACAGATTCACAGCCCACAGTGACTTGCCCCGACTCTAGAAATTCTGGATCCCATACTTCTCTTCCCCTTGCTACCTTCACCTTGAGCCTCACTATCCCCTTGATAAGCCTTGAGCACCTGGTATGTTGCTCCCACAAAGCTTTTGGCTCTCTCTGCAAGAACATTAATTTAAAGAATGATCACTACATACTTCCTTCAGGTCTCTGCTTAAATGTCACCTCACAGAGGGTTTTCTTGTTTTTTTCATTAGAGCACTTTCTAGCACTTGACATGGAATAATTTTACTTGTTGGTTTGATGCTAGTCTTCCTGAACTGAAATTTAAATCCAAGAGGGCTGGGATTTGATTTTGCTTATCTTGGAATCGTTATCTATAATGCTTACTGGCATATCATAGCATATAATAGGCACTCAAAATTTTGTAACAAATGAGTTTGATATACAAAACTTTGGTCAATTATCTTAATGTATGCATGAAATGTCACACTGAACTTAAATTTTAGAAGAAACAAACTATTACAGTTTTTGGGTCTAGAGTATCTCCCAGATTCACATTTTGAAAGCTTGGTTGCCAATTGTTGGTGCTATTGGGAGGTGTTGGAAAGTTTAGGAAGTGGAGCTTATTTGGAGAAAGTAGGTCATTCAGGGTGAACTCTTGAAAGGGTACATAGGGACCATGGCCCCTTCTTCTCACTCTTTCTCTCCTCTGCTTCCGTTGCTATGAGCTGAGCAGCTTTGCTCTACCACATACTCCCTACCATGATGTTCTGCTCACCATGGCTCAAAAATAGCAGGGTTAAATGATCAAGAGCTAAAATCTCTGAAACCTTGAAATTGATTTTTGCAGGTATTTTGTGGCATGGACAGAAAGTGCCTAACATAACATATTATACCCTTTTGTTCTTTAGCGTCTTGGAATTAGTTCCAGAGTATTGGATTTGACTCATTCCTTGTAGCCACTTTATTCACTCATTCAAAAATGTACCGGTACACATGATTATAGGTGTTGGATATACAGACGTGAACACAGCAGATTTTTAAAAATCTCCTGTCATTATATATAAATTTACACTTATATGTAAATGTTCAAAAAGAATAGGCACAATCCCAGTCACTTAAATCTCCAGTGAAATGAGAGCTATTACTTTTAGCTACAAAGTCACAGTTACAATAGAAACAGATATCAACAGAGATGGCTCTGTTTTTTTCATTTTTCAAACTTCTTCCAAGAAAATACTCTAAAACTAGTGATCTGATGGCAAAGTAAAAAGCATATCCACAGTCCCTGGTGACAAAGACCACCACTGTCCATTGTGCTTACACCAGTAATGAAGTACATGACATTCTCACAAAATACTTAAAAATGTTTTTCTTTTTTTCTTAAACTCCAAATTAGTAGAACCTGTATTTTGTGGTAGCAAACTAAACATATTTCAAATGAGATATTTATGTCTGAATGACAGAAAACAGACAGAGGAAGAAAAGGAAAGACCAAGAAACTTTTGTGTTGTCAATCATAGCTCTAAAAGTGAAAAAAAAAAAAAAAACAAAGGTTTACACTGTGTGTCACTTCATGGTTCCAGAGTTGGTGTAAGGAGGAGTAAAAACTCTTCATACTAATTTGAATTTTAAACACACCAGAATTACTAAAAACCAGTCTTATGTCATTAATTAAGATTACTTCTAAAGTGATTAAGATTCTGTACATTCTGTTTGTTATACACAGAGGGGGAAATTATCCTGAATAATTCAAGTCTAGACTGTTAATAATAGCTATTAAAATAAGAAGAGATGGGACAGTGCACTGTTTCCAGCTGGCAATCCAAAAGAGAAGAGAGGCAAATAATACTGGTTGGGATGGATTGAGAGCTTTCTGAGCCCTGGTATGTGGATGCATGCTTAGGCTATGATAGCCCCTAATTACAGTACAAATTAACATTACCCTCTTCTCTTCCCTGGATCATTTTTATCTTCCATCTTCTTCTCAAGCTAGGCAAGAGTTGAATGGATGGAACAGAACAGGATATGGTAGCAGTAATGGGAATTTTACCTATCTCCTTCTCTTCTATAGAAATGTGTATATTTAAGGTGAAATCAGATCTGCAACCTGTTTCTCCAGGACCACCACATGGCTGGAAGACACTTCAGTTTGCTCATTGGGAACAGCTTCCAGTCCACATATGGAGCTGGCTGCTAAGGAAGGAGACAAAACATTGCCCTATTGCCACCCAAATGTTATTTCCCATGAGGTGGGCTTGAAGTGTAGGCTGTGTCCATTCCTGCCTGGCACACACCCTTCAAGAGATGAAGATGGAGAAAATGATTACTAACATGACTCAGAAATTTTTAATCACAAGTGAATTATAGGACACACACAAAAATATTTCTTAGGTTTTTTTTTTTTCTTCAGACTCTCACAGGAACAAAAATCCCTGGCTTATATAGGACCCAGGATCAGCAAAACCAATACTGTGGAATTAAACGAAAACATGTATTTTCTGAGTCAGATAACATCAGAAACATTCAGGTGATGATGAAGGACAAATAACAACCAGGGAAGGTTGTAGATGGTACAGTACTGCTCTGGGCTTCATCCCAAGGACAACTAAAAATAGGTCAATTTAACTGCTGAATAAGGGTTGTATTGTGAAAAGTAGCTGAAAATTGACTCCCCAATGTCATCTGCTAGTTATTTTCGCACTAAATCACACTTCACTAATATGTTAATAGTACATACTGTGACCAGAATAGTGCTAAATGTTATACCAATCCCATGAGGGGAAGCACAGAAATTAGAATGTGTGACTGCTTCATCTTGGCTTTGACACTCAAGTATCACTGCCAAGTCATTACCTTTCTTTTTGCTTCTTTATATAAATGAGAAATTTTTAAATGTCATGCTTTCCTTAAGGATTCAGTGAGCTTTTGACCAAGGTAGTAAATGAAAATAGTTTTAATAAACATTATAAGGGTATAGATATTTAAGGTATTTGTTAAAACTATTATCTACTGCTGTAGTTTGAGAAATAAAGTCATATTTCTCTTTAAAAATCAATAGGAGGGTCCAGGCACAGTGGCTGATGCCTATAAATCCTAGTTACTTAGGAATTGGAGGTGAGGAGGGTTGTGGTCTGAGACCAGCCCAGGCAAAAACATGAGATCCTATCTAACATATATATAAGAGCAAAAAAAAATGTCTCAAGTGGTAACACCGGCTTAGCAAGTATAAGGTCCTTAGTTCAAAACTCTATTGCTGCCATATATAGGATTCTAGCAATTAGAAAAGTATAGAGGCCATCCTTCTCCTTCAAACCATAATGTCACTATACTGACTATATGAAGAACTCAGTTTTGGTCATCCTGGCCTCCCCAATGTAGCTGGAACCCTGGCAGTCACCCTGAGCTTCCTACTGACCACTTCGAAGTTAGTAGGACTCTGGTAGCACAGTGTGCAAGTCCATCCTCATTCCAAAACTAGCAGCTCCTGAGCAGCCTACCAACATCCAAAGGAATTGTATCATAGACAAACTCATATATTCTAACCTCCCAAAGAGTCATTTGATCCTTCTAGATAATTCCCAGCTTTCTACTGCAATTTTCATTTGAATGCAATTCTTAAAGCCAGAATTACAACACCAAGTTAATATCTACAAAATGTCAAAGTCCAGAGACTTGATGTTACCATCAAAAAAAAAGGAAGCAGAATTTCTTTGCTTCACTAGAAAGGGAAGACTAATATGTCTGGAGAACAGAAAGCAGGGAGGATAAGGTAAGGCTGCAAATGCATGCAGGATCTCACAGTGTTACAGAAAGGGGCTCAGACTTCATCTTGAATAGTTTTAAGCAGAGAAGAGAAAGGTCACATTCACAATGAAAAGATAAATAGAGCAGTGAATCAGAAAACAGCCTTGATGCCTTAGGAGGCTTTTGTAATCTCTCTGGAAACACGATGTTATCATCAACAAGGGTGTTTAGAGGGAATAAGAAAAGAAGCGGACATGCTGGAGACCATTGGAATGCAGTATCAACAACACAGGGTTGGATTGAGTTCAAGGAGTGGAAGAGGAAGAGAGCTCATGAGTGAGTGGCTTCTGACATGCACTTGACTTGGCAACAAGTCAATGTTGCCAATGGCATGAGCCATGTGCTGAAATCAGTATGTAAAGGGAACGGTTGTTGAAGGTCATGCATTCAGTCATGGTGGTAAAGTCTGGGTCATGATGAAGATAATTTATTTAAGGTAGAGTAACTGAGATGAAAGACAGCACAAAGTACTTGATAATGGAAATTTTCTGAGAGGGTTGGGGTTACAGGAAAAAAATCCTCAGAAGTAGGGACTGGTATAAGATGAATAGAACCCTCTTACCTAGGCAACTAGGGTGACAGTTGAAAGGACAACTGTGGATATGTGTAGTTTCTTGGTTTAGTCTGAAAAGTTCAGACAATTTCAGGACTAATTTTCTCTATAGTGCTATGGTTTCACATAAAACTATTTTAAGAAATAATAGGCTGATATGAACACACTGCTTATTCTCTCTTTTCAAACCCTTTTGTCACGACTACATGCCTTCCCTGCTGACCTTATATGTTGAAATTAGGAAAGAAAGCATTTTGAAGAACTTTAGCAATGTCTGAAATACTGAACTTAAAGTGGGAAGGAAGGAAGCAATTACTCCTTTTGGTGTATTCCATGCATTAGCTGTAATTTCCATTGACCGTTTTTTTAAAAACTCATGTCTACACCATTTATGGTGAAAAGCAAATCAGACTTGCCACAATCAACCAAACATTCCACTTCAAGTCACTCTGGGAAGAATTTCAACTCAGAGAATACTGCGGAAATTTTCAACTGGTTTGATCATATCCACTGGTGGACATAGCATTCACAGTGGCTTGGAAAGTAAGTTATAATTTGGTAACTTGGAACACTAGACACAAAGGAAAATAAGCAGTCTTTTGTGTCATTCTTTTTTATTTATGCTAGCATCTGGAAATAGGTACAAATAAAATGTTTTATAAAAAACCTGTTAAATTAATGGCAGAAAAATTGAATACCACATCACTTCTTAAACAATGAAACAAACTCATTTAAAAAAATAAGTTAGTATATATAAAACAGTAGATTTACTAAGACACTAACGCTGCAAAATTTCTTATTTAACAAATTATCAAATTGAGAGTTTTAAAACTTTAAAACAAATTAATCAAATTAAAACTAGAGTTGGATTTTAATAACCTGTTTAATAATTTCAATTTTCTCATATATTTAAAGAAAATACACAATTGCTTGCTCATCTCACTCTGGTTATCTTTTTTAAAATGGTAGAAAAGATAACTGTCTTGAACCCATCTGTAATAAATACATATTAACCATTAATTTGTTCTTATTTATTAAAAAATATAAACAAAAGGATAAAATCTCAACATTTAATGACCACTGAAAAGAGTTCAAGGAAATAAATATTTTGTAGACCTTGTTTTCACCATGTTATTTCTGGCCCCACATCTTCAGTCTCTAAAGTTTGGAGAGCAATCTTCATTGATTCGTTTATTCAGCCATAATTTGTTAACATCTGTTAAATACAAAACCCTACTCTACCTTCTGTAGACAAAGTCAAATAGAAAAAGAATACTGCAAAGACAGCAAAGATGGCATTACAGCTATCTATATTTCAAATTAGCAAAAACACCATGTTTTTAATTATCTTTTATGTATTTTCCTTCTACAAAATCAGAAAACAAGAGGGCAGAACAGGTTCTGCCTGGAGGGGGTTTGACCCCAGGGAGAAGGGAAAGGTGTCAAGGAAAGGGTAGGTGGGTGAATATGGTGCAAACAATGTGTACACATGTATGTAAATGCAAAAATGATACTTGTTGAAGCTGTTAAGGAATCAGGGAAGAGGGGATGAAAGAGTGCAATGGAGGGGGTGAATTCAAGTATGATATGTTTGATACATTGTAGAGAACCTTTGAAAATACTCCAGTGTACCCCCCATCCAGCACAATAATATAAATAAATAAATAAATAAAAATTTTAAAGTGCCATATGAGACAGTGGTGTCAAGTGTTCTGGAAACAGAAAAGCCAAGCCATATCCCTGCCTGGAGGATGGGGAATCCCTGGAATTCCCTGGAGGGTGGAGTGGATCCCAGAAAAGTTGTTTATTTGTCATCAAAATGGACATCAGATATTATAAAACTAAGTTAAGACTATCCAGAGTTCTCAAAATTAAGAAATTTCTAACATTTTTCCAACACAAAGAAATGGTAACTGTTTGATGGCAACACAATATTCAAATATGGCATCAAAAAAGTTCCAATATCTTTAAGTTTATAAAAGATGTATATCAATTGCAATAACAGGATTTTACTGAATATCCTAAATTCAGTAAAATGACCATTCAAAGTGAAAACTGCAATTGAGGAAAAATTTCAAATTTATGATAGCTCTCAGCATCTTTTCCATGCTGGTAACACAGAAATTTCAATGCAAAGAAGTCTAAAAATTATGTTTATAGAAGCTACTTATATGTATAATCTTACCTCTTTAGCTGCAACTCAACTCTTTCACATCATAAATGTATGTTCATTGTTAGTTCTCTCTATTTGACAATACTGAAACTGAAGCACCTCACATTTTACAAACAAATTAAGAATTTCGTTGCCCTACTGGCTTTTAATAAATAAAAATGTGGAGAAAAAAGAGAATACAGTATTTGTGTAAAAATTTTTGTTTAATATCCAAATTTCAAAATGCAAACCATAATGCTAAATACAAATTACAGTCCCAGAGGTGGCTTTAGTAAAAGTGAAAGGAAAGCAACTTTCTTGATGTGTGAGCACTGTTTTGCTTAGATAGCAAGTAACAAATTATTACTGGAATATGGTGATGAAACCATCATGGTTTTAGTCACTTGGCCAATATTGTTTACACAATCTATTAGGCAGAAGTATCCAGGAAATGAACCAGATAAATACAAATTAGAATCTTGTCCACGACACGATTAACATTTAGCAGTAACTAACAGTAGCACACAAAGAAGTATATAAGGCAAAATATGGTAATTATCAGAGGAGAGAAATAAATCTATGAGCTTGCAAATAGCTAAAGTGAATACATTCTGTTGGAGTTTATCCAAAAACACTTCATTAAAAAAGGTTGAAACGTGAATGAGGAGTAGGTCTTTGCTATGTTTAGCAAACAAACTGGAGTAACAAGTCACTTGGAAAATATTTATTCCTATATATTATTCTACAAATTTTTGGCATTAAAAATGATCTCTCCTTAAACTGAAGTTATTGAATATAGTTTAACTTGGAAATTATATGATTAATTACTTTTGACCTTCAGCAGATGACCTGTATTTAATTATACTTTTACTTTCTTTTTCTCTTTTTTATAGTTAAAGAAACAAGAAAGGAACCTTCTTAGAAAACTAGTTCAAGAATCCACAAAATCCAATATGAAAGATGAGGAATAAAGTCTACCTTTTACTCTAGGGCCTTTGTGACAGATACTTTGGAATCACATGTCTTTCTGTTTACTTTCTTCTTCCTCTTTCTGTTGTTTTTTGGCAATACTAAGGCTTGAACCCAGTACTTTTCACTTGCTAGGCAGGTGCTCTACTTCTTAAACCAACCATTTTTACTCTGGTTATTTAAGAGATAGGGTCTTGCTTTTTGCCCAGACTGGCTTGGATTTTGATGCTCCTATTGTTTGCTTCCCACTGAAACTGGGATGAACAGTGCATGTCACTGGGATGAACAGTGCATGCCACTGTTCATCCCAGCTTTTTTTCTGTTGAGATGAGGTCTCCCCAGCTCTGTTTTTCCAGCTGGCATAGAAACACAACCCTGATCTCAGCCTTCTAAGTAGCTAGGATTATAGGTATGAGCCACCAGAGCCAGCTGCTGTTTACTTTCAATTCTGCATTACAGATTGAAAATAATTGTCTCATTTGTTAATAAGTGGGATTTTGCTGAATGATGAACCAGCAGCTAAGTAGCATTTAGTGGATGACAAAAACAATTCAACAAAACAATGTAAGATACAAAAATTTTAAAGTAACGTGTAGAAAGATTTCTAATGCAGGCTTGGTACCAGTTGCATGACAGCAGCATCCCTGACCACTCAATGTAAGTGACACTTTTCAGTCTGCTCCTTCCTGCACAGAGTTCCAAGGTTGAAGCTCCACTCCACAAAAAGGCCCAGCAAGAAGCACACCAAGTGGTACTCAATTAGAAGAAATCTACATACTTAATTAGAATAATGGAAAAAGACTTTCACTCAAATATATGCAGGCAAGCAAAAATCACCAAATTCCCAAGACAACATGAGCAAGATGGACCAGGAGAAGCTGGTAATTCAAGAAAGAGAAGAAAACTTACATAAACTATTAAAACCATTAATGTTCAAGAAAATTACATATCCACAAAAATAACTGGATGCTCTGAAAAGAAGAAATCAGAGAACATTAAAAAAATTTAGAAAATTAAAAGATTACCAATAAAAGTTGTATATCCAGGAAATAATAGGAAAAAAGAGTCCCTAATCTGAAAGGCATGTGTGTTTATATTGAAATGAACATAAAACAATATAAATCATGATTAATGACTTAGAGTTTGGGATAATGAGAACAATCTAATACCATCTGAAGGCCTGTGGTGTAAGGAAGGAGTGAATTTTAGACAATCAGATTGTCATGAAAAGTGGACAACAGGGGAGTTCCAAGATGGCGACAGCTGAGGGATGCAGAAACCCTGAGGTTCATGATTTCAGAAAAACACTTCAGAGTTGTGGTAGCAGCCAACTAAATTACCACCAACACATAAGGTCACATTAGGTTCAACAACTGACCATTAAAATAGCTTTGATTGCACATATCAGCCAGGAAAGTCCCAGTGGGGGCTGGAACAGGCACAGTTGCAGGTCTGCCCAAGGGAAAGTCATTTTTCTCTCTCTCTCTGTCTTCTTTTAATCTTTTTCTTATCATTTCCTCTCTCCCATTTGGAAAAAGCAAAGACTTAATGCAGAAGACTGCAGAAAAAATTAAGCAAGAGTTGATGACATCCTGGAGCCATCATATTATAGGTGTACACAGAACCTTGACCTCTAGCCTACCCACACTCCATTGGAGCTGACCCAGTTCCACTGGAGTTAACCTGCCACCCCACAAGGTGAGCTCCACGCATTACCCATCCTCAAGGGAACCCTATAGTCCAGTGTAGCTGCTGGGCAGATTGTATCCCCATGGGCAAAATTGGTGGTCATAAACAGAGGGTACAATTCACCCCTGCTGATGGGGAGAATCCTGAGCTGTTTTAGCTTGTTGGGAGAGGGGCTGAGCTGCCCAAGCCTAAGTGGCAGTGAAGCAACACAGCTGGCATCTCGTGAAATCAGCAATGTATTTGACTACCTTGGAGAAACTGGCAGTTAGTTGAAAAGTGAGTGATCAAAAAGTTAAATTTCTGCATGACCTGTGGGCAGAAGGGTCCAGTGACTGTTGTGAGCTCCTAATGGGACCACTTCAAAGAACCCACCTGCACCAGACAGCCCATCACACAAGGAAAACCTGGGCTCAAACAACCTGAACCAATTCCCCACAAAGCTGTCCAATAGTGAGGGGCAACATTCATTGCCACACAGCTCAGCATATCAGCCTTAAGAAGGGACAGACACTCTGAGAAAACCCCTGTCAAAAGTGTCAGTATCTGAACCTGAAATCAGAAAAAAAGTCCAGAACTTTCAGTGAACTGATTATTTTTATTTAATTTTTTGTATTATTTTTGTCTTTATTTTTTAATTCTTCATGTTCTTTCCTTTTTTCTGCAATCTATTGTTACCTATCTCCCTCATCCATTCTGTCCAAATATCAATTTGCTTAGTTCTCTCTTGCCCCACGTTCCTTTCTCTCTCCCAATTGTTTTTTCACTTCTCTTTTCCACTATTCTCCCTTCTTCTTCTGTCCTCCCTCTCCTCCCCACAACTTTCCTCCTACTGCCTCACCTTCTCCATGCTCACCATTCACTGAATAGTCTATTATACCAACTTTACATGTTACCCCCATCCTTCCTGTACCCCTGCAATCTCTGACAATATCACCTTCTCTCTCCATGACAGAATTACACCTTTACACATGCTAGGATCCCATTACCCTACACCCCCACACCTTGTACTTCTTTTGCCCCTCAACCCATCCCCCCATCCTGCCCCCTCTTCTAGCACCATCTTTTCAATCACCCAAGTATCTATCTCTGTCCAAACAACTGTTATCTCCCCAATACCCACTGTTGATAGACATTAGCACCAAGAAGCTTCTTACAGAATTATGTAAATAACTGGTTTGGCATTGAACCTATAAATCTGTTACTGCCTAGTTATACCCTAGCAATACATCCAGGTTAGAGAACAGAAATATTACAACAACCTAGCTAACAAGTAAGCTGGTCAGAGCATAGAATTTAAGTCAAGGGAAAGAAAACAAGTGATTAAAACCGCTAACTAACTGATCAACAGCACACAAGCAAAGCACAAAATAGAAACATGGGGAGTAAAATAAGGCAGGGAATACAATTCTTCAAAAGGCTAACAATAACATATTAGAAGACTTAATAGAAAGTAAAGGAGATGAATTCTCAGTTGCTTACCTCAAAAGAATGATCAGAAGAAACTTCAATGAACTTGAAGAGGAGCTCAAAGAAAACATGTAAAAACAATTCAACAAATATCAAGAGAACATGGATTAAAACTTCGAGAAGACACAAAAGCAAACAAAGAAACTCAGAGAGTATTTCAACAAACACCAAAATGAAACTAAGGAGACTTTAAAAAAAATGAAATAAAGAAGACAACACAAGATATGAAAGAGGAGTATCACAAAGATATGGAAAGTCTCAGGGGAAAAAAAATTAAACAGAAATCCTAGAAATAAAAAGTCCCTTAAATCAACTAAAAAATACAGTTGAAAGTCATTCCAGAAGACTGGAAGAAGTGGAAGACAGAATTTCAGGGCTCAAAGACAAAACAATTACATGTGAAAAAACAGAAAATCCTTGGGAAAAGATGCAAGAGCTGACAAAAGAACACACAAAAACTCTGCAACTCCATCAAAATACCAAACCTGCAAATCATGGTCATTGAAGGAGAAGTGGTCCAAGCCAAAGGTATAGGTAATATAGTCAACAAAATAAGAGCAGAAAACTTCCCAAATCTTGAGAAAGGGATGCTATTCAGGTACAGAAAGCCAAACAGACAAGACCAAAGCAGAATCCTTCCATGGCATATTATCATTAAAACAATTAGCACAGAAAACAAAGAAAGAATATTGAAGACCGTAAGAGAGAAAAATCAAATAACATGTAAAGATAAAACCATCAAAATCACAGCATATTTCTCAAAAGAAACCTTAAAAGCAAGAAAGGCATGGAGTGTGGTATGTCAAGTCCTCAAAGAAAACACCTTCATCCCTAGGATACTCTACCCAGCAAACCTATATTTCAAACTGAAGGAGAAATAAAGTCCTTCCATGATAAATAGAGACTAAAAGAATACATGACCACTAAACCACAACAGAAGATCCTAAAAGGAGTCCCACACATACAAGATGAAAACAAACATAGCCATGAAAGGATAGCAATTCATAAAATTCTTCAAGAGAAGACCATATAAGTAATCCGAGAGTAGCATAGAATTGACTAACACACATAAATCCTTACACAACAAAAGCAACTATATGGCTGGAATTACCACATACCTCTCAACATTAACACCGAATGTCAATGGACTTAATTTCCTCATCAAAAGACACTGATTGGCAAACCAGATTAAAAAGGAACACGATAATCTGTTGTTTATAAGAAATCTACCTTACAGACAGAAACATACATTGCCTTAGAGTGAAAGGGTAAAAGAAGATTTACCAAGCTAATGGCCCCTGAAGAGTAGATTTCAAATCTAAATTAGTCCAAAGAGACAAAGAAGGTCACTTCATAGTAACAAAAGGAGCAATACAACAAGAGGAAATAACAATCATTAATATCCAACGTTGGTGCACCCAACTTCATTAAACATACACTACTGGACTTAAAACTGAGATAGATCCCAACACAGTGGTGGTTGGACACTTCAGTACTCCTCTATCACCAATAGATAGGTCATCCAGGCCAAAAAAAAAAAAAAAATCAACAAAGAAATTCTAGAATTGTATGACACCATAGATCTAATGACTGACAGATGTCTAATGAGTAGTCCATCCTGGAACAGCACAATATATTCTTCTCAGCAGCCCATAGAACCTTCTCCAAAACAGAGCATATTTTAGATCACAAAGCAAGTCTTAAACATAAGAAAATTAAAACAACTCCCTGCATACTGTCTGACCACAATGCAGTAAAACTGGAATACAACAACAAAAAAAAACCCAGCAGAAAATACTCAAAGAACTGGAGGCTGAGCAACACATTGCTCTATGATGAGTGGGTCATTGAAGAAGTAAGGAAAAAAATCAAAAGTTCTTAGAACTTAATGAGAATGAAAGCAGAACCTATCAAACCTATGGGACACAACAAAGGCAGTCAAAAGAGAAAAGTTAATAGCCATGAGTGTATATATTGAAAACACAGAAAGATCTCAAATAAATCAAACTCCTAGAAAGCAAGAACAAGCTAAACCCAAAACTAGCAGAGGGAGAGAAATAATAAAAAATAAAAATAAAGGCTGAAATCAATAAAATAGACTCCCCCCCCCAAAAAAAAACCAAAAAACAATAAGAAGAATCATGAAACACAAGGTGGTTCTTTGAAAAGATAAACAAGATTGACACACCCCTGGCAAATCTGACTAACATGAGGCGGGAAAAGACCCAAGTTAATAAAATCAGAGATGAAAAAAAGAAGATAACAACAAACACCAAGGAAATCCAGGAAATCATCAGGGACTACTTAGAAAACTATATTCAATTAAATTGGAAAATATGGAAAAAATGGACAAATTTCTAGATATATAGGACCATCCAAAGTTGAACCAAGAAGATATTAATCACCTAAGCAGATCTATAACACACACTGTAATCGACACAACAATAAAGAGTCTCCCAGAAAAGTCCATGACCTAATGTATTCTCCATTGAATTCTGCCAAACCTTTAAAGAAGAACTAACACCAATAATCCTCAAACTTTTCCATGAAATAAAAATGGAAGGAACACTGCCAAAATCATTCCATGAAGCTAGTATTATACTCATAACTAAATCAGAAAAGGACACAACAAAAAAGGAATTATATACAATCTCTTTAATGAACTTAGATGCCCAAATACTCATTAAATTATTGGCAAACCAAATTCAACAGCAGACCAAAAAGATCATGATCAAGTTGGTTTTATCCCAAGGATAAATGTGGGGACAGGGGAATAAAGGAGAATGGTAGAGGAGGTGAATTCAAGTGTGATTTATTTAATATATTGTAAAAACCTTTGTAAATGCCACAATGTACCCCTATCCACCAAGACAATAAAATAAAAAGTTTTTAAAGTAGACAAAACACAGTTGAAAAAAATTTTCAAATTCTGAAAAAAAATGATTTTAAGCTTGAAATTCTATACTAAACCAAAGCATCAATCAAGTGTGAGGAAAGAAAATTTACATGAACAGAATTAGAGGACATTATTTTAAGTGAAATTACTCAGACACAAAAAAGATGAATATCACATGTTCTCACTTACTTGTGGAAATTAAGACATTGATCTTGAGGAAGTAGAGATTAGAACAGCAGTTACAAGAACCTGGGTTGGATATGAAGGAGGGAGGAAGGAAGAACAGAAGATGGTTAACGAGCATGGGGGAGCAGTTGGATAGGAGAATAACCTCAAATATCCTGTATGTAGCACATTAATTAGAGTAACTATAGTTGACAACAATTAATTGAATATTTCAAAGTAGCTTTAGGGAAAATGTTGAATTTCCTAACAAAATGATATATGTAAGGTGACAGATATGGCAATTACCATGATCTGAACATTACGCATGTATTGACACATCACACCATACCAAAAAAAATGTACAATTACAAAGTCAATTAAAAATAAGAACAAATCTTTAAAAAAAAAAAAGGAAAGAAAGAAACTTGGAGCCATTTCTTTGGAATGTAAACATCTCGGTTTCTGTGGGTGTGTCAGAACCCAATGAATCTCCAGAAGTGCCTTGTTCTAAGGCGCAAGATGATCTCTTCCCAAATTTCTTACAATTCTATATTTTCTGAATGATGTATGGGTTTATCTAACGTTTATAAAAATCAGCTTAGTATTTGATGTTCTATTGTAAAACTTATCCTAGGGAATAGTTTTATTACTCAGCCATTATAACTTTAATCTCATCCACACCGTACATCACCAGGACTGCTTAGTGCACCCAGATCAAAAAAAAAAAAAAAGTGAAAGGATAGCATCAGAAAGAAGTACTGAATTGCAACCTGCACAAAAATGCTGCTCAGCACATTTCACCAAAGTGTACAATTATGCTATCATTTAATTGTGATGGGAAATTATAGATTCCTTAAATGTGAGGAATGGGATTTATTTCTGCTTTCTAGACATTTTGCCATGTTGAAGCAACATTTAATGTCAGCATGGTGTACATCAATAGTCAATTGTGGATAACAGTATTCACCTTGCAGGACTTGATCATTAAATGAAAAAAATATTCCAAATATCCAACTGGTAGCCTGAGTAGACATTAAAAGTTACTTTTCCTCCCTTCCCATCTCTGTATTTATCCTACCTCTATTGATGTTTCCAAGACAACTGCCACCATGCCTTCCCAAAGGACGCAAAACATATCTCACAATCAGAACTAATGTAGAAATAAAATGCTCTCTCGGGAAATAAGCTAGGAAAAATCCCATGAAGAAGAAACGGCAGAATTTAAAGAATGAAGTGGACATTTTCATTAGAGGCATCAGGTAGAAATTATGACTCCAAAGAAAGATTTTAAACCATAAAGATGATCCGAAAGGCAAATTAGAAGCTGAGAGCCTCTATACTAGCATTTTAAGAATGGCAAAAATATCAAGAAGATATAAATGATAGAAAGGATTGGAATTTTCCAAACAAGAAAGGGAATAGGAAAAGGCTGACAACAAAAAAATAATGACTTAAGATAAAAGCTTATTTGAAGTATCTTAAATTAATATAATTCTGTTTTTAAAACAGCAGTGCTTATGTAAATCTATTGACACACATTTCAATTATGTTAATAAAAACCTATAGATCGTAAGAGATCTTAAAATACTTGCAGGAATCTTAGAGGTATAGTGATTTATTTTTGCTGTTTGGTTGTAAGTGCCTTTCCAGCTAGATACTGCTCACCTCTCCTACCAACAGCCTCCAATTCAGTAGGATGAGGACTCCGTTTATTGCTAAAAGATGCACATGCATTCTTCCTACTTTTACTCAATACAGACATTCCAGACTCTTTCCTTCCATCAACATCACTCAAGAATAGCTCCTCCTTTGAACCTACCCAGCTGCTTTAGCTCTTTGTTCTTTCCCTCCTTCCCTGAATGATTATAGGTTCATATCGCTTATACAATACATGACAGTTTAAAGCTGATTAAGCTCTTATTTTACCTCTTGGATGCCCCTTCCTGTCCAAGTTGATTGTGTCACTCTTGCTATGTACCCAGTATTTACAGTTACTCAATAAAGATTTATGCTAGTAATATAAAGCAGAAAAAAGTTAAAAGCAATAAATAACTTATAGACAGTAATTATATTGTTTGTCAAAATGGACTTGTCAAAAAATCTATATCTTTGCAGATAATTGCCTTTCAATTCATCTTTGGACATCCTATTTCAAGAAAACGCAAATTACAAGGGCACAGATTTGCGCTGCTGGCTGATGGTTTAGACGGGTGTTGTTCTAAGCACATGTCTTCCAGACTCTCTTCCGGAGGCCACATGTATTCACAAACGGAGAATTAGAGGGCAAGATGACTTACAGTCTAGTCGACTTCTAAAGATCATGTGTAATTACTAGGTATGATTTAAAAATTTAATAGGAGTTTTAAAAAAGTCTTAGAATACCTGTGTGTGTGTGTGTGTGTGTGTGTGCTAGTTTTAACACCCTTGAATAGAGGTATAGTCTAAAACTTATTCCCAAACTTTTCATGGTATCTAACACAGCTGAATATTAAACACTATAGGTTGGCTCTGCTTTCTATTTATGGCCCTCCAATTATTTCCCAAAAATGTTATCCATAGAAAAAACACTGTGTGTTATTTAATGTAGTAGCACTGAACATTTGACAAAATGGAAATTTGACAAAAACTGGAGAAATAATATGAACTCCAGAGACATGGAAAAAATTATAAAACATTGTAAATATTATATTCATTTTATACTACCTTGTAAATGTGATCACATCATTTAAATAGACATTTGTTGCCTAAATATAATTAACATATTGATAGTCATCATTAAACAAGAAATCCCATTTTTAATATCAAATAAAAATTTCATATATTGTTTAAGTAAACCTTTTTACATTAAAATACAGAAATCTTTCAGCTTGATATAATTCCACTTACTTATGCTTCACTTTTGTTAGCTGTGCTTTGTACTCATATCCACAAATCACTGCCAACACCAATGTCACAGGACCTTTCCTCTATTTTCTTTAAGGAGTTTTTCAGTTTAGGGCTTTTTATTTAAGTCCTTAGTATATTTGTTTTATTTACTTATTTTTCATTATTACTATATTATTTTGTACTGGGGATCCATTGTGACACTTAGAAAAGTTCTTACAATATGTCATAGTCGAATCATGCCCTCCATCATTCATTTTGAGCTGACTTTTGTGTATCCAAATTCATTCTATTACATACGGATATCCGGTGTTCCCAGCATCAGTTTTGGGAAGAGAATATGCTTTTCTGGCACATCTGTCAAAGATTAGTCAGTCATATACATCTAGGTTTATTTCTGGTCTTTCTGCTGCACTCCATGGTCTATGTTGTTTAGCGTACCTGTACCACACTGTGTTGATTGCTAGGCCTTTGTCATATAACTTCAAATGGGGAAGTGTGATGCCTTCAGGTTTGTTCTTCACAAGACAGCATTAGTTATCTTCAAGGGTGTTTTGTGGCCCACACAAATTTTAGGATTTTTTTCCTTATTTCTGAGAAAAGTGTCATTGGAATTTTGATAGGTATTGCATTGTATCTTTAAATTGTTTTGTGCAGTATGGACATTTTAACAATACTAATTGTTCCAATCCATGAATATAAGACACCTTTCTATTTATTTGTGTGTTTTTCACTTCCTTTCACCAATGTCTTATATTTTCCAGTATAGCAGTCTTCCAACTTCTTGGTTAAAAGAATTTTTTTTCATATTATTATAAATAGAATTATTTTCTTAATTTCTTTTCAGACAGTTTATGTTATTATATAAAAATACAATTGATTTTTGCATACTGATTTTGTACCAGGCAGGCACTAAATGTACTTGTTCTCACAAGTTTTTGGTGGCATCTTTAGGAATTTTATATGTAAGATCACACTATCTGCAGAGAGAGACAATCTTACTTCTCCCTTTCCAAGAAGATGCTTCTATTTCTTCACTTGACTAACTGTTCTGGCTAGGACTTCCACTACCATGGTGACAAGAAGAGGTGCAAGGAGACATCATTTCTTATTCTAGTTCTTAGAGAAAAACTGTTCCACTTTTCACCATTAAGTATGATGTTAGGCAAATGTGATGGTACTTATCTGTAATACTAGCTACTCTGGAAGTGGTGGTCAAGATTGCTGTTAGAGGTCAGCCAGGGGAAAAAGTTAGCAAGACCCCATCTCAACCATTAAACTGGGCAGAGTGGTACATATCTGTAACCTCAGCTACAGCTGTAGGTATCAATAGAAGGATAGCAACAAGAGATGGTAAAGCACCTGCATAGCAATCATGAGGCCTGAGTTCAATACCATCACTATCAAAAAAAAACAAAAACAGTGTGATGTTAGCTGTGGATTTGTGATACATGGCTCTCATTGGGTTGGAAATTGTTTCTATATGTAACATGATGAGAGTTTGGTTATCATGAAAGGATGCTGAATTGAGTCAAATGTCTTTCTCTAATAATTATTTTTATCCTTCATCTTTCACTTTCTATGTCACATTTGTTGATCTGTGTATGTGGAACCATCCTTGCATCCTGGGAGCAAATCCCATTTAATGCCAGTGAATAATCCTTTCAACGTGTATGTTAGAGATGCTGCTCTATAATTTTCTTCCTTCTAGTGTTGTCTGGCTTTGGTGCCAGGGTAATTAATGCTGGCCTCATAAAATGAATTTTAAAATATTACCTCTTCTTCAATATTTGGAGTGAGTTTCAGAAAGATTTAAATGTCTGGGAAAATTCACCAGGGAAGTTTACTGATCCCAGGACCTTCTTTGTTGGGAAATTTTTGATAACTGATTCAATATCCTTAGTTCTGTGGGTCTGTTGATTTTCTAATTCTTCATAATTCAGTTTTTGTAGGTTTGGGGATTTGATCATTTCTTCTATGCTGTCTGAGTTGTTGGTGAATAATTACTCATATTCTCTTGATTTTTTGGTATTCTGTGTGTCAGTTCTAATGTCTCCTCATCTGTTCTGATTTTATTTAAATCTTTACTTCTTTTTCTTAGTCTACTTGTCAAATTTATTATTTCAAAAACCTAATTTTGTTGATCTTTCTTACTGCTTTTAGTCTCATTTATTACTACTCTTCATGTTTGCTATTGCCTTACTTCTAAAGACTTTAGCTTAGTTTGTACTTCTTTGTACTTTGCTGAGGTACAAAGTTGGGCTGTTTTTTTGAGTTCTTTTTTTTTCCCCCTTCATATAGTTGTTTTCAGCTATCAAAGTTCCCTCAGAACTGTTCTTGCTGCTTCACTCAGTTTTGTTATGCTGTGTTTCCTTGTTTGTCTCAAAATGCCTGTTTCCCTTTTGATTTTTTTTTTAGCCCTCTGATTGTTCAGGAGCATCATTTTTTGAAATTTTCACATATTTGTTCTTGTGTTTTCTAGTCTCATATTTCAGTGTTTAGAGAAGATGCTTTTAATATAATCTCCAATGTCTTACATTTGTTAAGAATTGTTTTGTGGTCTAACATATGATCTTTCCTGGACAGTGTTCTGTGTGCACTTGAGAAGAATGTGTGGTCTACACTACCAGACAGAATTTATGTGTAAGTAAAGCTTCTGGACAGCAATGAAACTAATCAGTAAAATAAAAACTTCACCCACAGAATGAGAGAAAGCATTTGCAAATAATTCACCTAGTAAAGAGTAATATCTAAAATATATAAGAAACTCAGACATAATTCAATAGCAGTAAATAAATAATCTCATTCAAACATTGTCTAAGAATCAGAACATTTTTCCAAAGAGAACATTTAAATGGTGAACAGTTATACTAAAAGGTATTCAACATCAACCCACTAGAGAAATGAAAACCAAAAACAGAATGAGCTATCACCTCACACATGTTAGACAACTATCAAAGAGTTAAATGATGGCAAGTATTGGTAAGAACATAGAGAAAGAGGAACCCTTATGGAATGTTGAGGGAATATAAACTGATAATACCTTTATGGATATTCCCCCCAAAATAAAACTACAATTACCATGTGATCCAGAAATTCCAAATCTGCATATATATTCAAAGGAAGTTCTGGAGACCTCATGCACAGCATAGTAACTGTAGTTTTAAAAACTGCAAAGAAAGTATAGGTTGGAACAAAATTATCCATGAATAGTTACACTGCTTCAAGAGAAGCAAAAAGTTCATGTAAACTTATCACTGTATTTGGGTCATTAAGTTTCAAGAATAGTTTTAGAAACTTTTGAAACTTTTCATATTAAATTTTACCTTGGTTTAACTTGGGATAAGAATTCCTTTCCAGAAACCTGTTTACTTTTAAAGTCCCCTAATCTGATCTCAAAATTATTCTTCAGAAAGTAGTAATGAAAAGAAAAATAAAATTTTCTACAAATGTCAATTTTTTCTGAAAGATAATTATTCTTCAGAGAGCAGTTATGAAAAGAGAAATAATATTTTCAAGAAATGTCAATTTTTTTTGAAAGAAAATAATCCTCAACCATCGTACTTAACACCAGCCCACATACCTACAGACAAAAGACGTAGGTGGTGAATAATGTAGGAATATTCATAGAGGTGAAAAATTCAGCCTGGCACCCTCATTGTAGTTCAGATAGTCAACTTGCTCTTCTGTGCTGCTATTCAAGTCACCCTCAGTGTAGGAAGACTGTTAAAAATAAGTTTTGTGGTTAGAAGAATATTTTTATAGGTTTGCTTCTCTCAAAGTCTTCATCTTTGTTCCTGAGAGAGTCAGAGCTCACATTCACACTTAGCGAAAGAACAAACTAACCAGCTGAAATGTTTTGTAAAAAAAGAAAAAAAACTTACTGGCCAAATTTCATAGCTGGTGTTCAATACAATGTGGGTTTTACTAAATAAGAAGAAAAACTGCATCAAAAAGCATTTTTACATGTCTGTGGTATGCAAGGCATTATGCCAACAATTGTAGGGAATAAAAAATGAGTGAAAAGTCCAAAATTTGTATCTACCTGTCTTGCTTCTCATACAGCTCAAAAGGAAAAATACATGATTCTTCTGTCTTCTTTCCCTACATCCTTTGCACATAGGAGAGTTCCTAAAATTTTCCTATCACAGGTACCCTTAATGGAAGAGGAGTTGTGATACAGATCTTCACGGACTGGATTCAATGCTTAAAAATAATTGCTGCATTTCATGGTAAATCTTAAAAACTCCTATAAGTTAAGCATTGAGTGTTGTTCCTTAACATAGCATTATTTATTTCATTTTAACTTTTCCCTGTCGAAACTTCAAGCAAAGCCAATCATTCAGGAAGCTGTGTCCTATTTATTCTGTGGGTTTTCTTGGGATGCTCAAGCTCACTTGAAAAGCACAGATTAACAATACTGATTTTTATCTTCTCCCAACAGGCTTGTGCAGTGTGTTTCCTATCCTCCTGCCCCACAGGCTCCTACGTCTTCCTCACCAGGGCACAGCTCACAGAAAGGTTAAGGATGATTCACAGTGAATATTGAAGTAATCAGGTATTTAAGCTGACATTTGATTTTACTAAAGAACAAAGGGTCTAATATATAGGCACAGTTCATTCAATTTCTAATCCAGTTAACTTTGGTGCATAAATTCAAGAATTTTTAAAAATAATGTGTTTCTTATCAGTGTACTAAGATTATCAGTTGATACCAGAATTTGCTAAGAAAGTGACAAAATAAGTCTTGTTGTCCGTTATTTTTTTGTTTTGTTTTTAATTGACACATAGTAATTACACACTGTCATGGCTGTAGTGAAATGTGTCAATACACAAACACATTGTGCAATAATCAAATCTTATAATTTAGCATATCCATCATTTCAAATATCTACCATTTCTTTATGGTTAGAACATTCAAAATCCTCTGCTCTAGTAGTTTTGAAACATGTACTGCACTTGTGAACTACAGCCATGCTACTGTCCTACAGAACATCAGAATTTACTCCTCAAACCTAACTGATTTTGTACTTATTAACCAACCCTTCCAAATCACTGCCTGTCCCCTAACCTTTCCAACCTCTTACAATCATTTGGAGTCCCCGAGACATTATTGGCCTAAAATATACATGGTGAGATTACAAAGAAAGTGGGATTTTACTTGGTACTTCTTACTTGCTTGTATCATTGTTATTTTATAAGAAGAATGTATTATTTTTGAAATTTAAAAAGAAGGAGAAAATCTACAGAACTTGAAATAACTATAAGCAGGATGAATTCATTTTCATGTGACATTTTCAAAATTATATTGATCTAAAAAGTTACATCAGATAGTTATTAAAATGTACTGTAGTGAACACTTCACAATACTAAACACTTTCAAAACAAAAATTTTCTCTGTTTTTCTTTTCCCCCTTTGGCAGTTCTAGGATTTTGAACTCAGGACCTTTTACTTGCTAGGCAGATGCTCTACCACTTTAACCATGCCCCAACCACTTTTTTGGTTTAGTTATTTTTTGGGTAGGGTCTTGTGTTTTTGCCAGGGCTAGTCTCACACCATGGTCCTCCAACATCTAATTCATGCATAGCTGGAATCAAAGATGGAAGACACCACTTCCAGCTTATTGACTGAGATAAGATCTCATTAACTTTTTGCCTGGGCTGACATGACACCATGGTCCTCCCAATCTCTACCTCAAAAGCAGCTGAGATTATAGGCATGAACCACTATCCCCAACAAAAGGAAAAATATATTATTCTTAAGGCTAAGGATTGCTTTGTTTATTACTATATTACATAAATCTCTATAAAACACACCACTAAGTATAAAATCTATAGATTTATATCCTGCATCCTAACATAGTTTCATTTACATACATTTAATTTACAAATTAAACATCAGCATAGCAGACCATTAGAGCTTGAATTGACATTAATTTTAGCATTAATTTAATGTGACAATTGTTTGCAAATTATTTAGAGTATTGCCTAAGATGGAACAGGGCATTTTGGGTTCAGTGTGAGAGTCTCACCTCTAATGATGAATTAATTCCCCCAACAGTTTTTTTTTTTAATCTGAACTACTGCAAAACCTTTTTCATGGTATGCATTTATATTTTAACCTTCATATGGTGTGAATACATTAGGTCCATATTAGCCTGACTCTCTTCTGCTCATACTAATCAAAAGAGTTTTATTTAGTTCCAAAGAAAGAGTAAAATGAACACAAACATGAATATTGATACTGCATGGCAAGATGCAGTTCATAAGGACATTATCCAAATGATCTGAAATCTGTTATATGCTAAAATACTTTATCTAATTATTATCAAAAGAAAACCACAAAGTAATTTATAGGAAAATTTTCTCAGGGTCCAACAAAACACCTCCTGGGAGACTTCCCACCTGAGGTAGTATACATATGAATAACATGAAACTGATCTTATAGAAATGTTAACTACTGAACTTGCAGCATGTCACAGATGAAAAAAATGTAAAATATAAACTCTATGTCCCAAATCCATAGTGAAATTAATGATACTTTTAAACACTGAAGCCAAAATATGCATGCTGTCTCTGATCTGGCAACATAGAATGCAAAGTTAGATGGATTTTAGGGAGATTTTTAACTCCTATGAGGACCACTTTCCTCAACTGCAAACTAAGATATAGATATGCACACAGAATTATTGTTAAAACTTAAAAGGTAACATTAACCATGTTATGCATGGTACCTGATACAATAAATGTGAATTAATTATTTTATTCTAGCCAATGAGAAGTACAAATTTTGGGAACATAATTTTAAAATAATACTCTTTGCATGTTAGATGATCTTATTAGTTAGAGTTTATATTATGAGAATTTACATGGAATTTATTATATCAAATTTGTATCCCAGTTTGAGAAAGTGCCAATTATACCAAAGAATACACACAAATCATAATCAAGAGGATCCCAAGATGAAGGCTAGAGTAGGGAGTCAGAAATCCTAAACTCCATGACACCAGAAACCTTCTTGAGACATCAGAGCTACGTTTGGGTAATTCTGGTTGTTTCTAGACAAAATAATAACCTCCATCACATTAAACTGCAGATAAAATTCAAAGACTGACCCTTAAGTCAACCTAAAATTGTACCTAACAGCTGTGAAAATCTCACCAGCACAGCCAGCAAGGCATGTCCAGCCCTGGGGAAAAAAGCCCCCTAGTCATTTCTCTTTTTTTCTTCCATCTCTTTCTTTTTTTTTTTTTTTTTTGCCCAACAAGCAGAAGACAGAAGACGCATCAATCAGAATCACTCTGTGACATCCTGAACCCCTAGTCCATGACAAGCCTCTCT
This sequence comes from Castor canadensis, assembly GCF_047511655.1. Classification (NCBI taxonomy): domain Eukaryota; kingdom Metazoa; phylum Chordata; class Mammalia; order Rodentia; family Castoridae; genus Castor; species Castor canadensis. The sequence goes on along the minus strand of NC_133391.1, from coordinate 67,529,446 downwards.
ATGCCATGACACAATAAAAAAAAGTGGCACCAATTCTTCTTGCCAGCTTCCTCCAAGGCTGCTTGCGTGCAACTGCAGAACAAACAGATAAGCATCACATACCACGTGCAACTCTCCTACTCATCCCAAAGAAAATAATTCAGCATAGTCTCTGGGTAGACCAAAGCCCTCCTCCCCCAAGCAAAACCAAAAACCATAAACAGCAAACTGCAATCTAACACCAACAGCAGAGGGGGGTGGAATTCTGAACCTGCCCAAGAGAATGAGAGTGGAGCAAGGGGCCAAAATCTCAGTGGCAAACTCTCAATGAAATGCAGGAAAAGCAGCAAAGCCTGAGATTGGGGGTGAGGCAACAAGCCAACCTCCCAGAGGAGCTGCTATCATCCAGCAGAGGTTAGGAGAAACACAAAGGTTGAGAGTGGGGGTGGGGTGACAGGCCAACCTACTGAAGCAGGGAGGTGGATCCCAGAGCTACTGTTTGGGACAGAGGACAGCATTCAAAACTGAATTGCCCCACCTTGCTGGGGGAGGACCTGACCAAACAGATCTGCAGCTGAAGGGCAATGCAGCTGTCACCTGGTGAAAACAAAGCTATGATCACCCTGCATGAGCTGACAGTCTTACCTCACCTCACAATTCCAACTAACCTTGTGGACAAAAGGACCAAATACTACTCACAAGCCAGTTACCTGGTGAGACCATATCAAAGCTTCTGCCTGTATGCCAATACCAGAATTGGTCACCTAAGGAATAACTCCAGAACTTTTACCAAAAGACTGAAATTTTTGTGGTTCCTGAACCTGGCATTTTTCAATGTGTTTTTTTCCTGTATAAATTAAATTCACCATCACTATTCTCTTATCCCTATTCTTACTCTTCACTTTACCTCCTTTTCCAGTGCTACAATCCATTGTTCCCACTCCCACCCACTCTTTCTGGCCCTTCTCATCTACTCCATCCCCTGTCTTCTTCTCCTCTCCTATCCACCCCCAACCTGTCACCAAGCTACCCCTCCTCCCTGCACACTCACCACCTCCTGACCAGCCTACTGTGTCAACTGTACACAACCCCAGTTCCCTACAATCCATGACACAAGCACCCCCCACTACAACAACAGAAGTACATCCAAACATGCAAAAGGGCCACAAAACCCAGCAGCCCCCGTATGCATTCCCCCATCCACTCACTCCTTTTCCTGTCCCCCCTTTTTAGTGCCACCTTTACCTAATTCTCCCAAGTCTCTAACTAGCCTAATAACCATTACCCCCAACTCCTACTATTTGTAGATATCATCATCAAGGGGTTTGCTATATAATATGTAAACAACTGGTCTGGCATTGAGCCTGTGAATTTGTTGTTGCTGAATTAAACCTCCAGGCCAGGGACAGAAAGAGGACATCAACCTAACTAACAACCAAGACAGTCACAACCCCAAATTTAAATCAAGGGAAAAAGAAACAGGCAATCAAACCACCAACTAGCCTATCAAGAACAAAGCTGCAGAGCACCAAGTGGAGTGATGGGAAAAAAAAAAAGAAGAAGGGATGGAAACCACTTTCCTTAAAAAATAATTCAATTAAGATTCAGTGGAAAAGGAAGAAAATGAAATCACAGTTCCTGACCTCAACAAAACAATGATAAATGTCACTAAGGATCCCAGTAACACCAACATAAAAACCCTCAAAAAAGAAATCTTGGAAGATATCACTGAGAAATTCATGGAGAAGATGCTAGTCATGGTTAACCAGAAGGTACAAGATGCACTCAAGAAATTTCAAAACAACAAAAATAAATAACAGGAGAAGACACCGAAACAAATAAATGAATTCAAAGAGGACTTAAACAATCCCCAAAGTGGAACAAAGGACAATATTAAAAGAGAGATATATAAATTAAAGATGACTACACAAAATATAAAATATAAAAGAGGACTAGGACAAAGATCTGGAAAACCTCAGCAAAAAATCAAACAAAAATCCTGGAAATAAAAAGTCCCTTTAGTCAAACAAAATACACAGTGGAATGCCACTCAAGCAGTCTAGAACGAGTGGAAGACAGAATCTCAGAGCTCAAAGATAAAATAGAAAATAGATAAAAAAACAGAAGAACTCTTAGTCAAACATCTCAAGAGCTATGAAAGGAATATGCAAGAACTCAGCAATTCCATCAAAAGAGTAAACATGAGAACAATTGGCATTTAAGGAGAAGAGGTGCAAGTAAAGGGAAATGTAATATATTCAATAAAATAATAACAGAAAATTTCCCAAATCTTGAGAAAGTTTTGCAAATTCAGGTACAGGAAGCCTCCAGGACAACAAACAGAAATAACAAAAACTGAACCTCGCCATGGCATATTATCATTAAAACAAGAAGCACAAAGAACAGAGAAAGAATACTGAATGCTGTAAAAAAGAAAAAACAAATAAGATAAAAAGGTAAACTCACCAAAATAGCAGCAGATTTCTCAGCAGAAACCTTAAAAGCAAGAAGGGCATCGAGTGAGGTATTTTGGGCACTGAATGAAAATAACTTCAGCCCTAAGATGCTCTACCCAGCAAAACTATCAGTCAAAATTGATGGATGAATAAAAATCTTCCACAAAAAACAGAAACTAAAACAATATGTGACAATTAAGCCACTACTACAGAAGATTCTATAAGGAATTCTACACACAGAAGATGAAAGCAAACAAAACCAGGAGAGGATGGGAAGTAACAAACCACAGAATAGACAGATAATCAGAGAGTAGCATTGATTTGGCTGCACACAATCAAATCCTTAAACAACAAAAACAACTAAAGGCAGTAATCACCATGTCCCTATCAATATTAACTCTGAATGTCAATGGACTAAACTCCCCCTTCAAAGCACAACAGCTGGCAAACCGGATTAAAAGGGAAGATCTTGACAACCTATTGTTTACAACAGATCCATCTTATTGACAGAAATAAACACTGGTTTAGGGTGGAATGCTGGAAGAACAGTTACCAAGCTAATTGCACCCCAAAACAGGCAGGAGTTGCAATACTTACATCAGACAAAGTAGACTTCAAACTTACATTGGTCAAACAAGATAAAAAAGGATACTTCATACTAATAAAAGGGGAAATACACCAAAAGGAAATAACAACTTATAAGCACTCAATCTCATCAAACATACACTAAAGGACTTAAAAGCACATATAGACTCCAACACAGAGGTAGTGGGAGAATTTAATACTCCCTTATCACCAATAGATAGGTCATCCAAATAAAAAATCAATAAAGAAATCCTCAAACTAAATGACACCATAAATCAAATAGACCTAACTGATGTCTACAGAGTATTTCATTCAACATCCGCACAATATACATTCTTCTCAGCAACCCATGGAACCTTCTCCAAAATAGATCACATCTTAGGGCACAAAGTAAGCCTCAACATATATGAGAAAACAGAAATAAACTCCTGTATTCTATCTGATCATTATACATTAAAACTAGAACTCAACAAAACACCAGCAGAAAATAAGTAAATAGTTTGAGGCTGAATAACACATTACTCAAAGATCAGTGCTTCATAAAAGAAATAACTGAGGAAATCAAAAGTTTCCAGGAAGATAATGAAAATGAAAACACCACCTACCAGAAACTATGGGACACAGTAAAGGCAAGCCTAAGAGGAAAGTTTATAGCCAGGAGTGCATATATTAAAAGGACAGAAAGATCTCAAATAAATGACTTAATGCTACATCTCAACCTTCTAGAAAAATAAAGAGAAGAAAAACTCAAAAAAGCAGAAAGAGAGAAATAATAAAAATAAAGGCCAAAATTAATAAAATAGAGACCAAAAAAAAAAAAAATACAAAGACTCAACATAACAAAAAAGCTGGTTCTTTGCAAAAATAAGTAAGATTGAAAAGTCCCTAGCAAATCTGACTAAAATGTGGGGGGAAAAGACCCAAATTAGTAAAATTAGAAATGAAAAAAGTGAGACAACAACAAACACCAAGGAAATCCAGTAAATCATCAGAGACTACTTTGAGAACATATATTTCAATAAATTGGAAAATCTTGAAGAAATGGACAAATTACTAGATACTTATGAGCATCCAAAACTGAACCAAAAGGATATTAGCCACTTAAACAGAGCTTTAACACATAATGAAATTGAAGAAGCAATAAAGAGTCTCACAAAAAAGAAAAGTCCAGGACCTGATGAATTCTCAGCTAAATTCTACCAAATGTTCAAAGAATTAATACCAACACTTGTTAAACTTTTCCATGAAATAGAAAGGGAAGGAACATGGCCTAACACATTCTATGAAGCCAGTGTTACACTCATCCACAAACCAGACAAGGACATATACAAAAAGTAGAACTATAGGCTACTGAACATCAACACAAAAATCCTCAAGAAAATAATGGAAAACCAAATCCAACAACATATCAGAAAAATCATTCACCATGACCAAATTGGCTTCATCCCAGGGGTGCAGTTCAACATACGCAAATCTATAAATGTGATACAGCACAGTAGTAGAAGCAAAGAAAAAAAACACTTGGTCATCTCAATAGATGCAGAAAAAGCCTTTGATAAGATTCAACACCATTTCATAATAAAAAGCTCTAAGAAAACTAGGAATAGAAGGAATGTACCTCAACATTGTAAAGGCTATATATGACAAACCTATAGCCAACATGATACTGAATGGGGAAAACCTGAAACATTTCCCCTAAAGTCAGGAATGAGACAAGGATGCCCACTTTCCCCATTCCTATTCAACATAGTCCTGGAATTCCTAGCCAAAGCAATAAGGCAAGAATAAGAAATAAAAGGAATACAAGTAGGTAAAGAAATAGTCAAAGTTATGTCTATTTGCAGACAACATGATTCTATACCTCAAAGACCCAAAATACTCCACCCAGAAACTCCTGGACACCACAAAGAACTTCAGCAATGTAACAGGGTGCAAAATCAACTTACAAAAATCAGTAGCCTTTCTATACATCAACAATGAACAAATTGAGAAAGAATATAGGAAAACAATTCCATTTACAGTAGCATAAAAAAAATCAAATACCTAGGAATAAACTTTTAAAAAGTTGTAAATGACCTCTATAAGCAGAACTACAAACCACTGAAGAAAGAGATGAAGGAAGACTACAGAAGGTGGAAAGATCTCCCATGCTCATGGATTGGCAGAATCAACATAATAAAAATGGCTATACTACCAAAAACAATCTACATGTTTAATGCAATTCCCATCAAAATCCCAATGACTTTCATCACAGAGATTGAAAATCTACCCTAGAGTTCATTTGGAAATACAAAAGACCTCAAATAAACCATGCAATACGGAGCAAAAAGAGTAACTCTGAAGGTATCACAATACCAGACTTCGAAGTATACTACAGAGCCATAGGAATAAAAACAGCATGGTATTGGCAAAAAAAAACAGACATGAAGACCAGTGGAACAGAATAGAGGACCTGGATATGAATCCACACAGCTATGCCCACCTTATTTTTGGCAAAGTTTCCAAAAACATAGGATGGAGAAAAGACAGCCTCTTCAACAAATGTTGCTGGGAAAAGTGGTTATCTGCCTGCAGAAAACTGAAACTAGATCCATGTCTGTCACACTGTACTAGTATCAACTTAAAATGGATTAAGGACTTTAATATGCAGTTAGTACATGAAAAAGCAGGGAATATTCTGAAGCAATAGGTGTAGGCAACGACATCCTCAGTAGAATTCCAGCAATCCCACACAACAAAAGAAATGATCTCTAAATGGAAAAGACCATCCACAGAGTTGGAGAAAATATTTGCTAGCTATCCATGAGGCAAAGGACTGATAACCAGAACATATAGGAAGCTCAAAAAACTAAACTCCCCATAAATTAATGAAGCAATAAAGAAGTGGGCAACTGAACTAAACAGAACTTTTTCAAAGGAAGAGGTCCAAATGGCCAAAAACACATGAAAAAATGCTCACCATCCTTGGCCATAAAGGAAACACAAATCGAAACCACACTAAGATTCCACCTCACTCCTGTTAGAATAGCTTGCATCAAGAACGCCACCAACAACAAATGCTGGGGAGGATGCAGGGAAAAGGATTATACACTGCTGGTGGGAATGCAAGCTAGTACAACAACTCTGGAAAAAAATGTGTGAGGCTTCTTAAAAAACTAAACTTAGATCTGCCATATGATCCAGCAACACTACTCCTAGGAATATATCTGAAGGAATATAACTCAGGTTATTACAAAGGCACCTGCACACCCATGTTTATTGCAGCACTATTTATAATAGCTAAGCTATGGAAACAGTCAAGATGCCTCACTACCAATGAATGGATTAAGAAAATGTGGTATTTATACACAATGGAATTTTATTCAGCCACAAAGAAGAATGAAAATTTGTCATTCGCAAGTAAATGAATGGAACTGGAGAACATCATCTTAAGCAAAGTTATCCAGGCTCAGAAGGACAAAAATCCCATGTTCTCCCTCATCTGCCGATTATAGACCTAAAACAAATGCAGTAATATTATTGGACATGGGTCACACACTAAGGGGAGAACATGCAGGAGAAATAGAGAAAGGGAAGGAAACCAAAAACTTGAATGTGGTTGATGTGATCACTGTAGAGGAGCGAATATAGCAATCTTAAACTGGCAGAGGCCACTATGGGAAGTGGACCATTAAGTAGTGAAGAGGTCTGGCAGAGATGAACCAATGTGGGTTGCAATACACATGTGCATGGAAGCAACCCTAGGAATTTCTTTATGCAGCTATCTTTACCTCAGACTAGCAAAACTATGTCTTTCTTATTATCTCTTACGTTTTCTCTTGAACAAAATCAGAGATCAAGCTGGCAGAACAGGCTCTGCCTGGAAGTGGAGAGGGGGTTGGAAGTGGCCCAAATAATGTGTACACAGATAAGTAAACATAAAAACAATAAAATAAATGAAAGAAAAAATATAATCAAGACAGTGGTATAAATCTGTCTACCACTAAAACTACTTAGAAGTAGGAAAAGACATTAGTATGACCCTATTCTCACATATTGTAATGGAATTAGTATCAATAATTTAGTATTTTAAAATTGATTTACCTAACACATGCATGTAAATATGTGTAGGCTTCTGTTATATCTTTTATTTTACTCCAAAAATTGCTTGCATTATAATCTGTTAATGTAATTAAACCTACATTTAGACAAGCAAGTAATAGTCTTGGTTTTTAAATGAAAACAACATGCTTAATAACATATGCTAATTATTTGGTGAAAAAATTTCAAAGTAAGCTTCTAAGCTTGCCTTATTTTCCAAATTATGCAGAGATAGTACCTGATCTATATGTAAAATAGTGCTTGGAAAAACAAGTAAAAAAGATAAATTCTCATTCAGATATTACAAAAATAGAGTGTTAAAGAGTCATAGTTCAAATTCCTTTGACAAGAGCACGTATCAGTGGTTCAGACTATGTTCAGCCTGACTTGAAGCTCCACAAAACAACAGAAGCAGAGTCCTTCATTGTGAAGAACTTGCATTCAAGAAGCAGAAAAACAAAGAGAAAATAAGAGTGCTCACAAGACAGAGAACTCCAATGAGGAAAAAAGAAGACTTTGTGGATCTTTGAGATAACCCTTTAAAGTTATTCTATGATAAGTGGGAAGGAGAGACATTCAGACCAATGGAAGAATATAAGCAACACCATTGTGCCAGAAAAATATAAGGGATAGCTAAGGGATGAGGAGGAGCCTAGAACCAAAATGCAAAGACAACAGGAGGTTGGGAACAGAATAAGCTATAAAGCTGTGTGTCATATACATTACACTATTTCTGGACTGTCATCATTTATACTTTATTCCTATGTTTGAAGAATTTCTAACTTATGTCTATCAAAGAAACAAAGAACATAGAATATATTCATAACCTTCCTTCCTGCTAGGGTGCATAAACCTGATCTGAAACCCTGTCAGACCCACCTAACCCAGGAAATTAGTGACACAGAGAGGCAAAAACAGTGCAGGCTCCCTCTAAGCGTGCATACCACTGAGATAGGTGCCTCTGATTTCTGGTGATAGCAGGGGTGATGCCCCCAAAGTCAGTGTCTGATATCTGAGGTCTGGTGGGGACTTAGCAGGGGCACAGGAATTGCACCAGACAAAAGCTGACACGGATCCCGAACCATGTCCCTGGTAGTCTTGACACAACATTATTTTTCATCCGTGACAGCATCTTGTGACTGGCTCAAGAGCGTTTATGTTTTTCCTTTTTCATCTATTTTTCTTTTGTTATTCTTGTACTGGGGTACACTGTAGAATAGTTTCATCAGGACTTACGAATCTCCTTCTTTTTAAAATATCCAGAGGTGTTCCTCTTGCCTTCAACCAAGAATCCTGACTGATAGGCCATGCAAAATTGCTTATACTTTATTTCGTAGGATGCATGGAACAAAAACTCAAATAGAGACAAATTCATTTTCTCCAAATTGGGGTTTGATTTAAAAGTGTTTTTTCATTTCAGTTTATTCTCTACTGATTTTCATGAAGACCATGAAGTTGCCCTGAACTTTTTACATAAGGACAAATGTATTATTTAATAGATTAAAATACTGTGATTATATATTATCATACAATTAGTTCTTGCTTCAACTCTGAAATCCTATTTTATTTATTTTTTTGGTTAGTACTATGGTTTTGAATTCGGGGCCTCACACTTGAGGGATTCTGCCAGCCTTTTTTTGTGTAGGGTATTTTCAAGATAGGGTCTCAGGATCTATTTGCCTGGGGCTGGCTTCCAACTGTGACCCTCCTGCTCTCTGCCTCCTGAGTCACTTGGATTATAAGTATGAGCTGCTATCTGAGGAAAGAAATCCTGTTGTTTTAAACCCCCAGTTTTTTTTTTTTAACTAAACTTTGTCTTCTAAACAAGTCAGAGATTGTTCCAGCCTAACTCCTAGATCTATCTAGTCAAAAATTCCTCTGCAGTAATTTGTTTTAAAAGCCATTGAGCAGGCCACTTTCCTGAACTAACACTGCAGATGAAAACTGTCTAAACAATGGTCAGTGATTTATGAGCTATTCATGTTAACACCTGACATGTGGCGGCTTCAGCTTAGAGTTGGAGAGCTGTAAATGTTGTGTTGTAACACTTATTTTAAAAGGCAGTATTCCTGGTAAATGGATGGAATTGGAGAACATCATTCTGAGTGAGGTTAGCCTGGCCCAAAAGACCAAAAACTGTATGTTCTCCCTCATATGTGGACATTAGATCAAGGGCAAACACAACAATGGGATTGGATTTTGAGCACATGATAAAAGCAAGAGCACACAAGGGAGGGGTGAGGATAGGTAAGACACCTAAAAAATTAGCTAGCATTTGTTGCCCTTAACGCAGAGAAAATAAAGCAGATACCTTAAAGCAACTGAGGCCAATAGGAAAAGGGGACCAAGAACTAGAGAAAAGGTGAGATCAAAAAGAATTAACCTAGAAGGTAACACCCACGCACAGGAAATCAATGTGAGTCAATGCCCTGTATAGCTATCCTTATCTCAACCAGCAAAAACCCTTGTTCCTTCCTATTATGGCTTATACTCTCTCTTCAACAAAATTAGAAATAAGGGCAAAATAGTTTCTGCTGGGTATTGAGGGGGTGGGGGTGAGAGGGAGGGGGCAGAGTGGGTGGTAAGGGAGGGGGTGGGGGCAGGGGGGAGAAATGACCCAAGCCTTGTATGCACATATGAATAATAAAAGAAAAAAAAAAGGCAGCATTCCCATGTGATTGAATCAAAATTGCTACAAGATAAATTAATTGAAAGAATCTACCCATTTCATTTCTAATTGAAACAATTTTGGGTTTTCTTTTCCATTTCCACTTCCTTTTTTATTCAAGCATTTATGAATAATTTCCTTTATGGAGCTATGTGTTACTCTTGTGGATGAATGATCCCTAAAAATGCAAACTGTGCCAAATGAGTATTTTGTCTACATGATAGACGCAACGAACCAACATTTTTATCAAATGACTAACATGGCAGTCACAAGAGTGATGCCTGTCCTTCTTTTTTTGCCACAAGAAAATGAATGTTCTAAGGTATGGCTCCAGAGTGAGTCCAATTTAGGGACAGAGAACAAAAATACAGATTGCCAAAATTAAAAAAAAAAAGTCTTTGATCTTATTTCATATTTCATGTATGACTACCAGGAAAAAAGATAATTAAGTAACCTTTTTTATGTTTGTGATCTGAAAGCAGTTATTTAAAAATTAAAGGGACTGCTCAAGCCTTGAAGAAAGTTTACCTCAGAAATATGTAAATTAAAATGTTCCTCCAGTAAGAAAAAGAGATAACTGTACAAGAGAGAATATGTCATAGCCAACAGAGTTTTGTTTATCTTCAGGAGAGATGCACTTTTCAGCCTAGCAATAAGAATAGCTCTTTTTAGAAGTTTGTCTTCCTTTCCTTTTTTTTTTTTTTGCTTTGGGTGGAAATATAAAACTGATCTATTAAAAGGAATTGCTCATAATGACAATGAATTAAACCTGATGGGAATTTCAGAATTGAATGTTTGTTATCCTTGTATTTAACTAACATTTTCTTTTCCTTTTTTATTCATTTATTAATATGTGCATACATTGTTTGGGTCATTTCTCCCCCCATCTCCCACTCCCTCCTTCTCCTCCCACCCCCACTTCCAGGCAAAACCTGTTCTACCCTCTTCTCCAATTTTGTTGAAGAGAAGACATAGCAATAATAGTGTTTTTGCTAGTTTGAGACAAAGATAGCTATACAGAAAGATTCTTAGCATTGCTTCCACGCACATGTGTATTACAATCCACATTGGTTCATCTCTACCAGACCTCTTCACTACTTCCCGGTCACCTTTCCATATTGACCTCTGTTGTTTTAAGGTTACCATATTAGTTCATCTTGCCTTCCTTTTTAAACCCAACTCTTAGTAGGACTCATTCAATATGAGGCTGAGTAACGATTTCTACATTTTGAAGTGCTAACTTCAAATCAAGTACATCTAAGTTATGTTCAGTCATCAGTTCTCTCCAGGATGAATACTAGGTCTTCTCTTTCACACTCCAATACAAATAAACCACCTATCCTGGTTGACAAGCATAAAGGTCCTACTCCCCTTCTCAATCCCAGAGTTACTCCTTCAGAATATTCCAACCTGCTACTATAGTTATCTTGCAAATGGCTGTTGTGACCAAAGAAGTCTCCACCGCTTAACACTAGATAGTGCCTACCCTTCACATTCAGGTGAGCTCTGTATTTGCTATGTGCCTATCATTGACAATAAATTCACATTCTCTCTCTCCCCACATCAAAAAAGAACTTCAAATTTCAGTAAACACAGCATCCATTGTATTATATGCATATATATGTGTGGGTCTATATATAAATATAATTTTATCAAGAATAACAGAGTGCAGATACTGCTTTCATGTTCTAACGATATTGTGTTATATAGTGAATGGAGATAATTTATGTTGTATTTTTATTACATTCTCTTTTTTTGGCAGTACTGGGATTTAAACCTGGGGCTTTACACTTGCTAGTCAGTGCTCTGCCGTTTGAGACACTGCCCCAGCCTTTTTGCTTTGCTTCTTTTTTGAGATATGGACTTGCTTTATGCCCAGGCTGGCTTTGACCACAATCCTCCTATTTATGCTTCCCACATTGCTAATTTCAAAACATTTCTCATTCTGCCAGGAAATGGTTCTTTTCATAGAACCACACAGTTATAGGATGGGTGATGGATGTTCCTCTGAGACCACTGAAGTAATCACAGCTTGGACCAGATCATTTCTGAGTCTGCATCCAGCTCTGACCATCAGTGGGTGCCACCTTCCAATCACAGCAGAGGTTATTGTGAGACATTTATGTGTACATTCTAGTGCTCCTTCATGGAATTTTCATTACTGTCTGCTCCATAAGGCACTTTTTAGATATATTATCTTATGCAACTGTCTCAATCTGATAGAAAAGGTTGGGAAACTATTAGTACTCTGGGTCATTTGTGTAAAATAATCTTATTGTTTAAAATGTTATAAGTTATTTACTAACTTCAAGCCAATTAAGATCTGAAGAAATCTCAATACACCTTTTTTAAAAGAATTTCTCTTTTAAAATTTATATTTGTTACTATTTTAACACCAATTCAGAGTTAACATGAGAATTTTCTGAGATACATAAAGGCATTCCTCCACTTTAATATACATATACTACTAGATGAGTCAGAAGGATGTCAACCAAAAGAAACTGATATGGACCTGAGTAACACAAAAGTTCTAAGCCATTGTTTTTTACTCAACCTTAGTACATACAGTGGGTATGGTTCTTAATTTTATTTGTCAAGTTGATTATGTTATAGTACCCAGTTGTCTGGTAAAACACCAGTCTAGTTATTATGGGGGAATTTTTCAGATGTGGTTAACATTTAAATCAAAAGGGTTTACATAAAGCAGAATTACATTCCATTTTATGTGGGGTCTCATTCCATTAGTTGAAGAATTTAAGCAGAAAGAATGAGGTTTTTCTGAAGAGGAAGGAATTCTGCCTCCAGACTGCCTTCAAGACTTGAACCACAAACTTACTCCTACTACAATCTGCAAGTCTGTCCAGCTGTTACACTTCCTGCTTCCACCATAATGTGAACCAATTCCTTTTTAAAACTCTCTCTCTTTCCTCTCTTGCTCTCTCTCATTCTCATGCTCTCCTGCTCTCATTCAAATATATATGTGTGTGTGCATTATACATACATACATACATATATATATACATACATATACATACATACACATATATATATAGGCATATGTGCATATTTATGAGATACATATGTATATATAGTCAGGAATATACACATAGGTGGCCCCAAAATTATAAAGTACCTTAGTATTGCCACTTTGGAAAATAGGACATTCCTCTAAAAATTCAAAATAGATGTATCATATGATTCTGTATTTATACCACTCCTGGCTATATATCCAAAGGAAATAAAGTCAGTATTAAAAAAGAGATACATGCATGACCATGTTTATTGTAGCACTAGTTATCATAGCCAAGATCAGACTTTACACTCATCAATAGATTAATGAATAAAGAAAATGGTATATATACACAATGGAATCTTAGTAAGCTATAAAGAAGAATGAAATCACACCATTTGCAGAAAAATAGATATAACTGGAGGAGGACATATTGTTAAGTGAAATAAATCAGACACAAAAACAAATTTCACGTCTTTTTTCATATATGGAAACTTAAAAGATGACATGAAAATAGAAGATTTGAACTATCAAGAAAGGGGTGGGGAAGAGGAAAGGGAGAGGACAGAAGGGAAGATGGACATGACATCTGCATGTTTGTAAATGTCACAGTGAAACCCACTAATTTACACAATTGAAATATGTTAACTATAATTTCTGAAAAATCCCTATCCCCCAGTGATACCAGTAATGTCATAGCATAACACATCACTCAGGTGTCTATAGTGATGCTGGTGTAAATAAACCTTCACTGTCAGTCACATGACTATGTACAGTGCATAATGCCTGATGTTGGTAATTGGCTACTGTGTTCTAGTTTATGTACTTACTGTAATCTACTTCTTATCATTTTAGAGTGTATGCCTTCTACTTATGGAAATACGTTTATTAAAAAACAGTATGTCTTGTTATACCTGCAGCAACCTCATACATCTTATGCTTCTCTTGATTGCATCATTTTCTCTTCTGTTTTATTTAGTCTCATGTTTGGATAAGTAGACTTTATGATACTTGCACAATGATGAAATCATCTAATGACAAATTCCACACAATGTAACCTCATTTTTAAATTGTGCATGGCTGTATATGTATATACATGGATGAGGTTTTTTTTTTTAAACATATATCCTATTGGCTCTTTTTCTATAGAGAACCCTGACTAATACAATCATTGGTTTTGTCAACACCTATTCCCAAGTTGCTTCTCCTTTCCATTCTTCTGCTATGAAACTGGAATGTAAGTTCTCAATTTGCCACTCCTACAGCTCTGGGTGGCTGATTATAATCAGCCAGGATAATTCTGACCAGGATACAGAGAGAGAGAGAAGTCCATAGGAGGACTAATATTCATGACTTCATGCTAGAAGAAAGTCTTTCCCCTTCCTATCTGAAAGTAGAATTAGATACTTAAAAGTGTCTGAAATCTAAAAACATGAGGACAGATGCCAATACTAGAAGTCTAGGCAGAGTTAAAAGATAATAAAAGCACTAGACCATGATGGCTCGTGTTAGCATCACTTCGTTGTAGCCTACTCACCTACACATCTGGAAAACTGAACAATGAAAGTCACTGCCTCCCAGTTGTCTGTTTTCTTTCAGCCTTGCATTTGCTAGGCAGGCACTATACCACTTGAGCCTCTACCCAACCTTAGTCAAATACATTCTTAAAAGATATATTATCCTATGTAAAGGTTTTATAAACATCTATTCAAATATTTATAAATCAAATATCTATAGCATTTAGCTGGTAAATATTTGTTTCCTTATAGGAAAAGTTAATAAAAATAATTTTTAAAAATGCAATTATTAAAAGCTCAGTTATAATTCATCAAACATTAATAAATTCCTTAATTAAAATTACAACAGCAATCCATGAGTGGGATCTTTTAGAAAGCTTTCATTTAAAACTATGACACAAGAAATCACCCTTTCAAATTGAGGCCCACAAAATAGGATAGGAAAGTGAGTCTGCCCATAAGTACAAATGGTTATAGGATGACACTTTCAATAAGAGCATAGTCATATTTGTAAGCTAGGTATATATTCCAAAATATATATATTTTTTAAATTATTTACAAAGATGTACTAAATAAGAATTGTTTTCAGTAGATTATTCAAAGTAACAAAAATTGTCTGCTAGTATTACAAATGAGCCTATAAATGTTGCTACAGGCAGGTTGTAACAAAATGAAGAATGAGACAGAGGGCATTGAAAATCAACTGGGTTGGAAAGACTGAAGCACATTGGCCAAAAATTCTGATTAAGCCATTACCAAAAGCAGTTTAAATTAACCTAGTGGCTTGGTTGTTGGAATTATTAGTCAGAAGGCAAACACCTCACTTCACTTGAGACTTGAATAGATGTTCTATCCCTGTGGTAGGAGAGGATTGTCATTCTTACTTTTCATTGTCCTACTGTGGCTGTCATCTCTGCAGTAGTATTTTCACTGTCTTCTGCCACAGTTCAACTCAGCACAGTCACTATGTGGGTAGAATTTCTGCTATCCCACTTTGGTGCTGTTATTCACTCTCTATGGCTTTGATTTGGGGGAGGCTGGCCTCACTGCTGGTGTGGGCATAACATACATCAATCTTCTCTCATTCATTCTTCTTGCTTTGTCAACTTACCCATGAAACCTTCCTGCCAAACATGATAATACTCAGTGACGGCCCCCTTTTAAAATGGTGCTTTTCTATGCATGATTTAGCGATCCTGTTTGCTTCTATGTAACTCATGTTCTTATTTATGGATCAGTTCCCTAGCTACACTCTTCATGTAAAGAGGTTCTGTGCTTAGAGCAACGTATGGTATCTTATATTTGGTAAGTATTTTCATACGCTCATTTAGATATGGTATAATGTCCTCAGATTTCTACTGTATGATTCCATTTTTCTTCAAACTCCAGAAATGGGTGTACTTTCTAAAGGGGTTATCTGGAGTACCAACTTTGTTTTCATATTCTATAAATAGCTACGCATATGGCAGGCATTCTTCACAAACTCTCTTGCTGTAATAATTGTAATAAAGATGGTAATAATCCCATTTATCTTTAGGGGTTCTCACAAGGATTTTTTAGCAGTGAAACTCGTTCTTAGGAACAAAAGGCATTCTTAGAAACAAAGCATTTTGAAAGAGAAACTAAAGCAGATACCTTAAAGCAACTGAGGCCAATAGGAAAAGGGGAACAGGAACTAGAGAAAAGGTTAGATCAAAAAGAATTAACCTAGAAGGTAACACACATGCACAGGAAATTAATGTGAGTCAATGCCCTGTATAGCTATCCTTATCTCAACCAGCAAAACCCCTTGTTCCTTCCTATTATTGCTTATACTCTCTCTACAACAAAATTAGAGATAAGGGCAAAATAGTTTCTGCTGGGTATTGGGGGGGGAGCGGGAGGGGGTGGAGTGGGTGGTAAGGGAGGGGGTGGGGGCAGGGGGAAGAAATGAACCAAGCCTTGTATGCACATATGAATAATAAAAGAAAAATGAAAAAAAAAAAAAAAAGAAAAAGCCTTTTTAAATACCTGAAACAATAAGGTTTTCTATAAAGTTGTAGCTTTTTTACTATTTAGTTCTGAGAATTTCCCTCAATGTGTACATATTCCTTAGCAGTAAATGAGAACTCTTCATTGTAATATAAACTAATTACCAGAAAAGGGGATAGATTTTTCAGATAAAATGATGATTTTTCAAAATATATCCCAATAAGAGAAACTGTAGTGTGATACGTATGCCCGTGTGCACATTGCTCCTAAATAGTATAGCTGAAAGAGAATTATTTTAAATAAAACTGACAGTGTACATTTTTATTCTTGTCCTGAGATACAATAAAACACAATTTTCTCTTTCTATTGAAAATGAAAATTTTATTCTTATATATTTTTCCTATAAACACACTAAGGGCTAGAAAGACAGTAACAATTTTGGTCTCTTTCCACATCTCACACATTTATCTTGAAAAGACAGAGCATTTTTTTATCTCCAACAGGTAAACATGTCTAGTGGTGAAATTGATGCCAAGAGTCCTACCTTCAGGGTCTTTACTATCTGATCTTTGTCACCTACCTCTTTTCTTTCCAATTTCCTCATATTGTATATACTTGAACTTGTCTATTCCAATATGACATCACAGTTTTAAAATAAAAAAGATATGCCGTTCTTTGAATTCATAGGCAGAAAGTCAATGTAGCATCTTGAGAAGTATTTGGCCTTTGGAATCAAATTAAAGCAAGACCCTAACAATTCTTGACGTGTGTGATCTTGGGTAAATTAACTAAAGTACTTAATAGCTGTTCTCTCATTTGTAGATTAGGGCAAAGGAAATCTCATCTCACTTAATACCCTTACAACTCAGAAAACAACCCAATGTAGAACACCCAGTACAGAGCCTGGTACATAATGAATTCCCAGTAGCTATAATATTTCACATTATTGTTTCATATACTTAGAAATGTTCAAAAGCTTACATTATTGCTCATCATAAAATATATGACATTTCAGAAATTTCCTAGCATGGTTTTAATTCTAAAATGAAAGTGAATAGAACTTTATAGACTCACACTGAGCTACAGACCAGCATTAGGTCAGGTTATCTATATTGCTTTTTATGCAATAGTAAGTCCTTGTTCAAACTTCTACTCCCTATACAAGTTACCTAACCCTTAAAGCATTAAAATGATGCAGAAAAAAATTTACTCCCATAGTGATTGTAGCATTTGAAAGAAACAAAGCTAATTAAGAATATCTACAATATGATACCAATAAACACTCTAATTTTTAAGATCAAAGAAAATCTCTTTAATCTCAGATCTAGATCAATCTGATGTTAATTATATTCTACGAGAAAAAATAGGACACACTTGAGCTAACAAAAACATTTTCCATAATTTTCTAATAATGTAAAATCTATGACTGAATAAATTACATAAGTTGGCTAATAAAAATCATGTAGCACTAGCATTATGCTTGATTCATTTTGCTTAGGAGTTGTGGGAGCTGGGGGTAAAATAGGTATCTCATAAACTTGTGTCCACAACATATACTTAAATTTAACACTAGTATAGTGAAATGGAAAACCAAAACAGGGATTCACTATTCCAAAACTTTACTGATTTTTTTATCGCACATCTTCTTTTGAGCAAAGAATACAATAAAAGCAGGTGTTCTTTTTAAAAAATAAAAACACAAATGTTTTATACAATCAGGAATTGTCAGTATCATTACTTGTAATCTTATACAAAGAAACTAATAGTTACTGCTGCACAATAGAACTTGGAAGATGATGAAACACATCTTTTTTCAATTATTCCAACACATTTTACAGCAATCTGCCAAATTTGATAAAATCAGTTTCACTCATTATCAACTGTTTCAAGCAATTCTCCAAATGATGCATTCAATGAAATGGAACTTTGGTTTAATTCAAATGAGATTTAAGTCTTACAAGCCTGGGATAATTCAGTAGGCAATCTTGGATCTATGGACACAGCTTCTTGAACACAAAGCCTAGTTCATGTGACCATTTGTTAAAAATGTCAAAATTTTTATAAGAAAAGTGTAAGTAAGGTTTATGATGTGTGACAAATATTAGGGCAAGTGTAGCTGCATTTGACAACCAAGGAAGTATTTCAAAAACATACTGAAGCAAATTAAAATCTGATAATAGCATTGAACTTTATAAGCACTAAAAGACCAAGAAATATTAAGAGAACAAAGGCCAGAAAATAAAAATTTAGATAAGATTAAAAAATTACAGCTTAGTTAACATAAAGACATACTCTTAAAATTCACAAAAATCAGGGCTTTATAAGGACTCAACAAATATATACAATTATAGTTTGCTTCAAGTAATTTTATTTTATAACAGATGTATCGTAAATATTTTGCAATTATGATTATGTATTTTAATTAATAAACCATCACTCTAAACTGCCTCTGTTCAAAAAATGTTTTATGGTATAGCATTAAATATTCTTCAACTGAGACAACAAATCAATTTTAATGGATTTGAAGTTACTTTTGCAATTAACCAGTTATAAATAAAACAATTCTCATGCAAATTTACTAGACTGAATATATAAATATTATGGTAACAAAGATGTATATTAGAAGAAGTAATCATCCTTTTCATGCTTATAACTAGAGAAAGTAGAACCCACAAACACTCCTGTAAAATCTTTTGTCAGAATAACAAACACAGACTAACAAAAGTTGTTTATCTTTCTCTTGACTTTGCAAGGTCAGAAGACATTCTCACTGAAATTTAATTTACCTCAACTTCATATTTCTTTAAGATTACTTAATAAAAAAGGAAACAAAGACAAGATGAAGGTCAATTATGAGAAATACAGAATTTTAAACAACCACAAAAGAATCACATGAATCTTAATATAAGCAAGTATATGAGTAGGAAAGCAAGGATGATGGAATTGTAGACTGTATAATTTATCTACAATAAACCTGCTCTAAATTTATTTTATAGAAGCACCTACACTCAATTAAGACATAGACAGAACTATGTGTTCATAAATCCAAAATCCAAGTTTCACAAAAGAAGATATATCTATATTTCCTTATTTATTTATTTATTTAATAGCTCCCTCCATTAGACTATAAATTCCATAAGGAAACAGCATTCACCTGTACCACCACATTACACAGTGTCTAATTGAGACATCTAAAAGAAGACTAATGATTTGGGGAGTCAACTGCTTTTTTGGAATTTGCACACTGACTTGAGGATGTTGTGTGAGTCCATTTTAATATTTTCTCCCCAGAAATGCATGTATCTCTCTTAAAATAATAATTCAGTTATTGTGACATGCTAGGCAGTGGAAACAAATAAGTGTGAGGATGGTATTTGATACTGACACAAGAATCACTGTATCAGTCAAAATTTCTGTCACTATGACAAACACCTGAGGAAACAGTCAGAAAGGAGCAAAGGTTTGGATATGGTTTCAAAGTTTATGCCCAGTGGTTCCAATATGAGGTAGAGTTTCATGGTGACAGGACCATGTGGCCAAGGAGGCTGCTCACATAATGGCAGTGAGGAAGTAGAGAGAGGGAGAGGAAGGGGTCAGGAACAAGCAATGCCCTTCAAAGGCTCACCCTCAGTGGCCTAGTTCTTCTCACCCAGCCCTACTTCTTAATAGGCCATTCAGCCTGGAACTCATCAATGGATTAGTCCTTTGTGATTCAATCAGCTCTCAATAGCACCACCAACTGGGGAC
The DNA here is from genome assembly GCF_047511655.1 of Castor canadensis. NCBI lineage: Eukaryota > Metazoa > Chordata > Mammalia > Rodentia > Castoridae > Castor > Castor canadensis. Next base: position 67,509,433 of record NC_133391.1, on the reverse strand, counting down.
TAATCTTTCAACGCATGAGCCTTTGAAAGGGACACTCCATATTCAACCCTAGCAAATGCCTGGAAATACTCTTAACTGAAAGACACAGCATTCAGAACAGCAGTGTATAATATGCTACTTTTTGTTACAAACACTGAAGTGGGGAGAAATACCAGATATACAAAATTGTCTGCCATTCAAGAGAAACTGTGATTACATATATGTATTACATATATGTGATTACATATATGTAATCACAGTTGAATAGCTGTAACTACAGGCATGGACCACTGTACCCACAGCTGGGGTTTTTTAAGTAAAGTAATTACCATTGCTTTACCTATGAGTTGAGTGAAGTTTGCTTAAAGCAAACGAATTTATTTACTATGGTAATACTCACAACAAATTGGTACTCCCACCTGCCTCATCCAAAAAAGTTGTTCAAACAATGTAGACCTTACTTTTCTACTTAAAAATTCTTATAAAGAAGCCATACATGATATCTGCTCCTATGTCCCATCCTTTTCCCTCTATGGTCTCACATTTTCAGTTCTTTTCAGTCTCTTAGCTTCCCTTGCCTATAGTAGTTCTTGACCTGCCAAATGTATTTCCCTATGGATTTATCTACTTACCGTTTCTTGACAGAAACTGTCTCTCTCAGACAGGTTACATGGCTCAAACATCATCTTATTACCTTACCACCCTATTTAAAACTGCATACACACCCTGTGCATTCCTAAGCCCTTCCATGGTTACTTATTTTCTTTCTTCTTCTAGAAAATAAGACAAACACTGTTTTTTATGGCTGAAACTCAAGAATCTGGAAGACTGCCCAGAGTTTTAGATGGTCATAAGTGTTTGCTGAATGAATGAATAATGAATGAAACTCAATGTACCCAAAGTAGAATTTCTTCTTTTCCTCCACCAATTCCTGCAATAACCCAATCACTCAAACTTGCTCTTCTCATGTATCCTATCTCTAGCAATATTATTATCATTAAACCCAAAACCTACTTTGCCACTTTAAATTTTCCCCCATTCCACTCCTATCACTAGTTCTGTCAATTCTCTCTCCTCTCTAATTCTTAAACTCATCTCCTCACTTCCATTTCTCATAGACTAAGATTCACCTCTCACTTTGTCTGGGACAATGGCTAACTGCCATGAGTCACCATCTCTAAGCACAAGAGCCTCCAATGCATCCTTCTTTACTATAGCCTTTGAGAAGAATGTGACAAAGTGCCCACCTATACAAGAACTGTTCAAAGCTCTCCATTATCTACACATCTGATTTTCTACCTTGACTGCTCATTAGAATCAAAAGAAAGATTTCTAGCAACCTTATTCCTGGACTCCTCTCTAAACTAATTATATCACTCCAGGAAATTCTAAGAATCACTCAATGATCTACAGCCTATAATTTAAACCTTCGAACATAATATACAAATTCTCTCATAATTGGATTCTACTTCCAGCTTCTGATCCTCATTTGTTCTGCTTCCAGATATGCTGAAACCAAATATACTATGCTCTATCATGCTATTTCCACTTCTGGCTGCCCATGAATCCCCACTCATCGGGTAAAGTCCCTGTACATCACCTCAAGTGTAAAGGAAGCACTGCATTTTCCAGATTTTCCCTGTATGAGTCCTATTATTTTCCCCATTATAGCCAGTTACTATGGTGGGCATGGGACAATTTGTTGACAATGAGTAGATGAAATCAAACTACCCATCTAAGTTTATTTTTTAATATATAAAGTTATCACTTCTGCCAAATCACTGTGGTTCCTTTTTCCTTTAGAGCTTCAATTCAGCAGGTTAATATTAGAGCAATGAAAACATTCTACCTCAGAACTCTAATTCTATACATTGACTCAGATGCAATCCATGAAAACATTTATAATGTCTTAAGTTTTACATAGGCAAAACACATTTTTTTTAAAATGTTCTAAAATTTACCTCAAATTTTTTAAAGATGGAGCAATATGAAACATAAAAGTTAGACTCTGAGAAAGCATGCATCTGTGAGCCATGGCTTTGTTCATTGTCTTAAACTCCAATGACTAGCTGAAACAGATCAGTGACAGGCAACAACAGAAATGTTGAAGTGCTAATTATTCTTCTATGACTCCCCAAAAGGAAAACAAAGAAATTAAAAAGTAACTTAAAAATAGGAAATTAAATATGGAAATTTATTTAAAATTTGTGCAGAGATTTATTACCCACGGGCATATTAGAGTCACCTAGAGAGTTTTTCACAATATCCATGCTGCAGGCACCACCTATAAGAGATGCTGTCATAATGGACAGTAATTGTGTCCATCATCAGAATTTTTTCAAAGTTCCCCCAGGGGACTCCATTGTGCAGTCAGGACAAAGAACCACTGAATCAACACCTTCTCTATCACAGCAAGGCATGTCTCACAAAGACAAATCATAATTAAACCCTTTCCAATCACTAGCATCCCATTCCCATGATGGGAAAGATCACGAACACTGCAATCTGGAAAAAAATTAGCAATAGTTATTATGTACTGAGCAGTATTCTAACAGCTTTTAATCTAATGACAATTTTATTCCTCGCAATTACTCCGTAAAGTTGGCACTATTTCATGCCATTGTGCTTCTGTAAAAATAGTTAAAAGAGTTTTAAAATGCTTAACACTAGTAGACAGTACTCTAAAACACATCTGTACACATTGATTAATTTAGTCTTTGCAACAATTCTCTAAAGTACTTATAATACTATTCAATGGATGAGAGCACTAAGACACAAAGAGGTAAAGTAATTGTTCGGGGCCCTACAGCTAATGAAAGGCAAAACTGAGATTGGAAGCCATATAACTTAGCTCTGAAGTTAATTAAAAAACAAAATCCTACTGATTTGTAATATAAAACAACATACATTCATATGATATAGCAAAATTACTAAAACTATCTTTATCTCCTCTTCAGGGGATAATAATACAAACAGGAAGAAGCAGTTAACTTAAGAAAACTGAAATAATAATTTGATTCTTGTTCTGAGACAGGCACCACTGTTGATCCCAACTGGAGCTTCATGATGTAGAAGGGAAAAAATAATAATTTAGAAAGATGTGTGAAATGGGAACACAACTCTATATCAGTCCTGAACTCCATGAAGACAAGAAAGGCATATACATTGTTCACTGCTCATAGAAAGAGATCTATAAACATATTTGAGTAAATGAAATCAGTTGGCTATATAAGATGACTGACTTTTAAGGCAGAACATTTTAAATATACTTTAACACTATATTTTCTCATATTTTATGAGAGATACTTAAATATCATTTTATATAAAGTTTATTTTTTTATGGGACATTGTTATTAAAACGTAGATTTCATTTAAAATATTTATCTTTTTCACATTTTAATTTGTACATACAAAATGTATCTTAAACATAAATTATTATTTATGAAAACAGGCATTTCTGATAATCAGCACAGTAGCAAGGTAACTACATTTCTAACTCTAAATTTAGAGTTTCTTTGGACCTCTCTATGCTCCTAGATGGGATGGCCATTCTGTCCTGAGTTGGCAGGATTCCTGCATGTGTACTTGGGGTCTCTACCTTCCTCTGGATTACATCTTCCCTTAACCAAAAAACACAATAGCTGCACTTTGGTTTTTCATCAGAGAAAATGCATGTCTCAAGCTTCCTTTTGGCCAGCCTAACATAAAACATTTTATTGAGACATAATAGCTACAGAGGGTTCTCTGAAGAATATCCTAAATTTTAAAATAAAATCAAACAATAGTGCACTTGATCATAATTTTGTTGTCTTTAAGCTGAATTCCATGTGCAGAATTGCCCATCTGCATTGTAGCTCTGGTTTATGTTGAAGGAAGTCATAGGAAATATCCAAGTGAACCATGTTATTCTAATTATTATAGATTGGATTCTGAGGATAGTATCTGCTACATTCTTAAGACCCATTTTCTGTTGTATGGGGGTAATTTTTATTAAGTCTTAATAGCAAGATATTTTAGGCCTCTCTTTAGCTGTTAAGAAAATAAGAATCCAACATATATTTTTACAGTTTTTATCATGATTTTCTGCATTTTCCTTTTCCTCTAATTTCTTTACCTTCCAATTCTATTTTATTGCATATGATTCCTAGTAACATATATTTATTTAAATCATCTCTTTTTAGGTTATAGAAACACTGAAAATAAATCACTTTACAATAAAAATAAGTGAAACTAAAAGGGATAATGAAAACTATAGATACTGTTGAATGTAAATAATGAAGGAGACAGCTTTCAAAATTATAACAGTCCTGCAGTTTTTCAGCTTACTAAGTTTCCAGTTGTCCAATGCTATTAAATAATGACTCACATAACTTAAGTCACTGATTTTTTTCTAATTTTAATGGAGTCTCTTAATCAAAATGTTTCATTAAAAATTATACCCTTCTGTAAAAGTAATATGCTATAAACAAAATACAGTATGATTATGTGATACAATATATTTCTTTGCATTTTGAGCACTAATGCACTAAGGAAAAAAAGAGGTTTAAGTAAGTGTTTCTCAAAACATAACATTTGGAAATAAAGACAGTGAAAGTGAACCCAGGAAAGTGACTTAATTTTTTTCTCAGGAAATTAGAATATTTTCCTGAATGTTTATTATTTATTCAAGAGGAAGACATTATGAGCATTTATTTTATTGTGGAGTATATTTCAAATTGCCTGAAGGCATCTTTTAAACTTAACAGCTTTTAAAAAATTGTTGTGTGTCATCTTCCTAGAAAGCATAAATTGTCACAATTCAGGTGGTAAGGCATCAGGTAGCAATGAAAAGCAGCTAGCTAAGCCTGCAAAGTACATGAAACTATATTGTGCTTTTCCATCAACTCAGAATGTACTTTATTTTGTACAATGAAGAAAAAACTGTGGCAGCAAAGAAATTTCATAAAATCAATGCAAGATGATCTCATCTGACAAGTGGGATGGGGGTGGAATGAGTAGGTGTAAGAAACTTACTGCTTTTAGGAGAGTTAAAAACCAAATTGTGACTGAATCAGATCAAGAAAAGATATTTGAAAGACTGAATTTTAGATCAAAATTCTGGTAAGCATATATGAAAAGGTCGTAAGGAAACCCATTTAAAAGTGCAAGAAAGATTAAAAGGGGATTGAAGGAGGGGATAAGAAAAAGTAATAAGCATGGTGGCTCATGCCTGTAATCCCAGCTGTTCAGGTGGTAGAGATCAGGAGGATCAGTTGGAGGCCAGCATGGGCAAAAACTTAGAAAGTCCACATCTCAACAACAACAACAAAAAACCCAAAAATCTGCGTGTGGGTGTACACACCTGTAATCTTAACTACATAAAAAGCTATAAAGAAGATTGCTGTCCTGCTGGCCATGCAAAAACACAAGACCCTATCTAAAAAATAACTAAATCAAAAGGGGCTAGTGGCATGACTCAAATAGAAGAGCACCTGTCTACAAGTGTGAAGACCTGAACTCAAATTAAAAAAAAGAGAGAGAGAAGAAACAAAGAAAGTATAATGGAAGGAAAATGATCAAAGTCCATTAGATTCATGTGTGGAAATACCACAATGAAACTTCTCATATTATATAATTAAATCCCAGGCACACATATTAATATATGTTGGAGGTATAAGCTGTGCTCATAACTGAAGAAAACTATTCTTAGAAAAGAGGAGAATTCATAAGGAACAGAAAGACACTAAGGAGGTTATGAAGCAGTCCGATAAGAATGACAAATATATCAACTTTAATGGTTATATTATGAAAAACTTTTATATACAGTCTAATTTTTTAATGGTAAAGCTCTCAATATTATTTCCGTACACAGAAAAAACACTCCCAGAATATATCCTTACTTCAAATAATGCAATTTACTAAGATGTTTATAGCTTTTAATAGGCTAAGACTGACCATAGACTTTCTGGTATAAAATTAACTCTTTAAAGAGTAGAATAAAAATGTTAAGTTATAGGAAATGGTTTTGTAAAGCACAGAAAAACATCTTTACCAACATAGAATTCTGGGGTTTATTTACAAAAAACAAAACTTACCTTAATGAAATAAAGAAATCCATATTCTTTGACTCCACTTTACTGCAATAATTAAAATGAGGAATACAAACTAATCTTAAAATAGTTCTTTGATAGGTAGAATGGAAAACTCATATGAACAAGAACAACCATTGGAATCAAAATTATTTTAAAGCTTCAATGTAAGTGATCTTGCTAAAAACAAAAAAGCAAGAAACAAAACTCCCAATTCTGCCAATACACAAACTAAATATAAATGCATAAACAATTTTTAACACTAAGGATTTTCTTGCTATCTACTAAAAACATATTTATAATAAAGTATAACTATATTAAATATTACAAAAATTTAATGGCCATAGTTGAAAAATATATTAATTCTTCTATAAATTAAAGTATTTAAAATACATTTTATTTTAGCTGGAAAAATCATTTCATTTTATACAGAATATTTTCATGAAATTTGCAACATGATGATTATCAAACTCAAAAAGTCAAAATTTTTATACTTGCCTAAGCCAAGCAGTTAAAATAATTGTGCAAGGAAAGCAAGCCTGGTGTACAATATGACATGATGGGAAATGAAGATTGCCTGTCTCTGCTGAAGGAAGAAAAAAAAACAAAAACAAAAACACAAAACCTTAAAACACTCCATGTGCCAAGCAATGTTAGAGAGCCCTATGCAAACTCCCAGGTGGCCAGATTGCAGCTCTGGAAAAACAGTAGTCAAGATAGAGTTCAACCAAAAATGTGATCTGAGCCAACAAAAGGTGCAAAAAAAAAATTCTAACACTCCCAGGGGAATAGGATAGGATGACTTTTTCATGACCATGTTCTAATTAGCAATCTTCACTTATAAAATTTCAGGTATCTGGAAGTGATTACATCAACCTATAAACCCTGTTGATTATTAGCATCTAGAAAACTGGGTGCCTGTCGGGAAGGGAAAATCTCAATTCACACTGTCCAGTAATCTCAGGAACTTTATTTTCTACATCATTTAAGCAGGGGGTGGGGAGGAAAAGTAAATGGGGAAGACAGAGAAATAGGCCAACTGGCAAGTTATATTTGCCCAGACCACCAGGACTTGATAGGAAGGAAGGACTGAAGTTACACATCATTGCTTCAAAGCCCCAGGTACATCAAGAGAAGGTTTCAGCTGCCTTAAGAGACAAGCTCCTGGGTGTTGACGACGTGAGTTGACTGTAGAATGGGATACAACTGACTGACTTCTCTTCCTACTGAAAATTCATGGTGAACTTAGTTAAAGGGGTCACTGTTGTGGGAATTAATCGTGGAGTCTACACAGTAATTTTTTTCTCTGTGTAGACAGACTGACCTGCTTGGGATTCTTCAAAGATGCTTAGTTTGACTCTTTCAAAATAGATGAATCATTATTACCAATAATTATTAAGCAAGTAAAATCTATGAATCCATGTTGTGTAATGTAGTTCATGGTCCAATAGCATTGGGCACGACCGGTAACTTTAGGATCACAATAACTAGTTCCAACAGCTTACTTCATGCTAAACACTATATGAAGGGCTTTGCATAGATGATTTCACCATTTTACTTAATCTTGTCTGAAATTTGTGAGGTAAATCCTGTTACAATCTCAACATTTTAGTGAGAAAAAAGGTTATTTTCCTAATGATAGGAAAAAATATTGAAGTGATTTGCTTTATATAGATTCTGAAGTCAAAGATGGACAAAAGTCAGTTTAAACTCAAACATATTATGAAAAGTTAATGAAAATATAGTGAAAACAATATTTTCAATATTTAACACTAAGTTATAACATATAACACTTAGTCTCTTTTTTTAATCAGGTAATAAAAGGACCTAAAATTCAAAATATTCTACCAGGAGTACATATCTATAACAACTTCTCTTCCCTTTAACTAGAACAAATGCCTGTATTATAAGCAAAATAGTAAATCAATTCTTGAGCTGGTATGACACTGGGTATATTTTACTTTCTTGGAACATGAATAGACTGATAGGTAAAGACTAGATCTTTGCAGAAGATTCAGTGAAAACTTGGAAGGAGGGAAACTTAAACATAATATTTGTTTTACAACTTTATATTTGATATCAAGGCAATAAATTATCAAATAAAATAATAATTTTCCCTCTTTATTGTTAATTACAGATGAGGAATGTTTTTACTCATCACCCAGAGTAAATGTCTACAAAACAATATCTTTTTTCATGTAAACAAAATAATCTAATCGGAATGTCTAATCTGAATATTTGTTTTGCTTTTCAGATGGTTTATATTAGAAATCATTTTTATGGAGCTTTTTCTAAATTGCCTGTCTTTAAACTATAATCCTTTCATGTCAAAGTTCTTCTACAGGTAGTCTTGCTATTCTTGTTGTTTTGTTTTTCATAAGGCAAGGTCTCACTGTGTAGCCTAGGCTGGACTTGAACTCACAATTCTCCTGTCTCAGATTCCCAAATGCTGAAATTATAGGCACATACCTCTATGCCAGGCTACAGGATAGTTTTACAGAAGAAAACTTACTAGTTTACCTTTCAAAGGCATTAGCTATGTAATCATTTTAGTTTGTATAATACATATTTCAAATAGCCAGTTATTAATAAGTTTTACTTTCTGTAATAAGTATACAAAATATTTCCCTAAAATGTAACACAAAACATCAAAAAGAAAGAATAAATCAACTATAAAGACTTTATACTTGTGAAAGAAAAATAAATGGAACAGTGTAACTTTGAGGTATAATGACTCATAAGAAGCATGTTTCAAAAAAATGTTTCTTCTGTACTATGTGACATGAAAAAATTGAAGACAAGCAAATTAGCTAAAATGTACTTTACAATATGTGTACTGAGTAGCTAAAATATTAAATTCCAAACACCTGAAAACCAAACTCTCCTGAAAACTATAACATTATTTAAATGTGAAATCCATTTTTATTAAGGTTACTTTTTAGGAAATCTATTTTAAACAACACTTTATTTCATTTCAAAATCAATTTCCAAAGAAAAAAAAACCAGAAACCAGAGTATTTCTTAAAACTAATTATCACAACAAAATACCAGTTCCTAACTCAGATCATTTAAATAATGCTTGCTCTACAGAAATTGCCATAAGAGCGGACATAAGCAAAGTCAAGAGAACCAGAAAGAATCGTAAGTAGCTATATAACACATTCAGAACTTTTCTTCCCCTGACAATCCATGCCTCTTAGATGCACAAATTATCAAACAAAGAGGTTAAAATGTTGTAACTAAATCTATCATATTCTATATTATTCATTAACTTTTTCTATGCCCTTAAAATGTGTTAAATATGCACTTGAAAACCTCCAAGGAAACTTCAGGTATGAACCATTTGAAAACAGAGATGTGATGTTATTACATATCTGACCAAAAAACAAAAGGCGGTGAAACAGTATCTAATGATAAAATCCACAGCTGATGAGAGTAAAATAAGTTCTGTTTTAGAGACAGCAAATAAACACCAATAAGCAAATAAAGGGTGAGAATGCTATCTTGCAGAGATGTGACCATATCTTTACTTGACGTTAAGGTCCACGCTAATAACACAGACTTAGACAGGTCTTCAATCTAATAAGAAAGCTTTTCCCTGCAATCACCCCCTGCGTACATTAAAGACTGCTACTATCAGTCTGAAGCAAATAAAGACGCAGAAAGAATGAATAAACAATTACTGTCCCAGACTTGAAATGGCATGTGCCTGTAATACAAGAACTTTTTCATCACAGCTCAAGGCTTACCTCATAAGACCAGACACACTGAGTCCCACCAAAACGGCGAACACACCTTCCCACTTCCACGTCCTCATGAGTGGTGTACATTTCTCGGAGGCACTCGCCAATATGTGGCACCATCCTCCTGAGGACTTCTCTACTGAAGATCATGCCGGGTCCTCCCATGCAGAAGTTCTCCCCCGGCTCCAGCCCCAGCTTTCCAAGCTCTTCAATATTCCCCAGGCCAGTCTGTCCCAGGTAGAGAGGCTTGCTGCTATTCAGTGATCTAAGAAACTCTTCTAACTTATCCCCTGAGAAGAGAAAGGCAAGAATCACTACCTTTTGCACCTTTAATAATCATTTATAATGTGCAAAGTAGAGGACAGAACTTCCAACATTGTTCTTAAATACCTCATAAGTCTAACACAGTTGAAAAGAAGAAAAACTTCTGCCAATATTCTATTACTTTAAAAATACTAATTTCTAGATATTTACTAAATCTTAATAAAATCTTGTCAACTCTTGTTCAAGGTTACTGTAAAATAGTAACAAGTCTAACAATCATCTTTTTTTCAATAAAAGGTGAAATAAGGCCAAGAAGAATAAAGTCAGGTTTATTAGTACAGATTTTCAGGCAACAAAAGTTCCCATAAACATAAAATAACATTAAATATTGACATTTAGTATCGTTTTGTCAGACTGTTGATGTCCAATAATTATTTGCCTAGTAATTGATTTACTTAGGTATCATTCACCATACTTCAGTGATATTATATATCACTGTATATACAGTATCATTGTACTGTATACCATTATAGCTCTGATGAGTGTTTGAGTCAATTTTATCTTGAAATTTAACTTGGGAAGGCATTGTTTTAGAAAAAAAAGTTAGAAACAAAATAAGTAATTTGTTTCACTTGTTGGTGAGGTCATCAGGAAAAATGATTTAAAACTAAAATTCTGTAGGTAATACAGTTCCATAGCATTTGATATTATACGCATCGATACATCAGAACAAGAAGAGTATCCTCCACATTTCTCCTCAGCATCTTCGCTATCATTTTTTGAAGAGCAGGGCATCTGCAGCATTATCTTGATCTCATCTCAAACCTTGCCCCCTGGATCTCAAGGAATTTCAGTTTGCTCTTACTGGGTTCATAATACAAAATGCATTTTATTCATATTAGAAATAGAAAGAACATGGCATTTCAAAGTTCTGATGAATAATCTCTCAAAGCATTACAACAAATGACCCTTCTATCAGGAAACCTGTGTGATTTTACTGAGAAACAGAAGATAAGGGGATTGTTACCCCTGAAAGGTAAGCACCACAAATCATAAAACAGGAAGCAAAATAACCCTTCTGAAAGAAGTATTTTTCTTTAAATCAATCCCAAACAGCATGCTTCAGAAATGGCAATCTTAACAGAATACTCTTTATTTTGCATTCAATCATATTATTTCTTATTCCAAACAGTACACAGTGATTTTGCTCCCCCCAGCCTATACTCAGGAAATCTCTGCTAACACCACATTAACTGCTAGTGCCAAAGCTGGGACCCATGATCAGGCTAAAGCAATGAGGTCGCAAGTAGAGAGGCATAAACTGAGGAAGGGCTGCCCCCCTTTGACCACGAAGCTAGGAAGAGAAGCACAGAGATGCCTTCTTCAGTACAACCCTGTTTCTTCCTTCACATCCCTCCCCAGCTCAGCGATCGTCTTGACTAGAAAGATTTGCTACTGTGCTCCAAGGAACTTCAACCCACTGAGTTTAGAAATTCTCTCGCCAGAGCCACCCACTCTGGGTGAAGGACAGCGCCTTCTTTAAAATTTACAAAGTTTCTCGTATGTGATTCTGGGAGGACTTTAAGTCTCCGCTGATCGCCGCAGCCACCGAGATGTACTGGAAAGGACCCAATACGTGTGTGCTAGTACAGATTGGACCTCCCAGGGTCTGAATATCTGGATAACGCTAAGGCGCTTTCCCCTTTCTCCCCACCCATTCCCTCGGGTTTTATTGAGGTGTGGCAGGGAACAGGGGACGCTGAGTGCTGTACTGTGCGGGCTGAAAGGAGCGGAGCGTTGGGGCGCTGGGGGTGCTCAAAGACTCCCAATGTGCCACAAGTTATACAAAAGGGAAAACAAGGCACAGGCAAAGGTCCGGGACAGTGAAGATGACTCCTAGATCTCAACAGTTCTAAAACTGCCTTAGATGAATTGAAACAAAAGAGCAGGGAAATAAAGAAAGGACACGGGATCTCCAGACTTGTTCTAGCCAATGTCCTGCGACGGCCCACTGCTACTGAAGACACGCCCCTCGGGACTGATCTGGGGAAACTACCACCACATGGAAGCTTTCAGACCAGGACATCAGGAATGGTTTTTGGTTCAGCCCCAAGGTCCCGTTCCTCATTTCTCCCACAGGGTAAAGAGTAAGGGCACACAGTGGGCGGAAAGGACTACACAAGCGTGGAAAAGGGGAATAAAGCTGGGCAGGTAGAGGAGGGTCCAGACTGCAGGAGAAGAGGAGGAGCAGGCTAGGAATGGTAGGCGGGTGCGAGGGGTGGGGACAGCGGGCCGGGGGCTGCGAGAGCCCATAACACGTGCTGGCAGCGAAGCAGCGCAGACACTGGGCAGGGGCTGGGTCTGGTGGTAAAGAAAGGACTCGAGAGATGGGTAGGTGGGACAGCCGGCGTAAGGAGGTCACCTTTGATGTAGACATCGTCGTCGGCGCGCATGAACCACTCATACTTGTCCAGGTAGTGGTCGTGCATGTACTTGATCATCATGAAGGACTTTTTCTGTGGAGGATAGGAATCATCCACCCCCGGCAGCGCGATGACAGGCAGGGGTGGCGGGGGCTGGCCGAGCGCAGTGTTGGGGGGCTGCTGACTGGAAAAGAACTCCACGCGACCAGGGATGAAGCGCGCCCAGGTCCGCTGCACCGCCAGCGCGCGGCTGCCCAGGTACTTCTGCGCGGTCATCACACCCACGTAGAGGAAGTCCCGGGGTCGGGAGCTTGGGGTGGTGGCGCCCCCGTCCCCGCTGCCGTTGTGGCTACTCCCGGGCCGGCCGCCTTGCTGCTGGCCAGCCGCGCCCCCGTCCTCCTCCTCAGGTTCCCCTTCGGGCGCTGGGAAGCCGGGAAGCCCCGTCGCACCTTCGGACTCGCGTCCTCGTCGCCTCTGCTGCAGCGGAGGTGGCTGCTGCTGCCAGGGGCTGCTCCGAAAACTGGTAACTCCGGGCGCCGCCTTGGGCAGCTGCTGCCCCTGGAGCTCCTGGCGAGCGGGGGGCGGCGACTGCTCCTGTCGTGGCCAGGACTGGGGCTGGGGGAGCGGCTGCTGCGCGCCGGCGCGGGGGCCAGCGGCCAAGCGGCCGTAATAGGAACAGAGGCTGGAGCCGCGTCTCTTCCGCTCGCTCAGCTCGGCCACCCGGGGGGCGATGAGCCAGGACGCGGCGGTGAAGCCCAGGATCAGCCCCAATGCCACGCTCATCCACGAGCGGCGAGAGCGCACGGCCATCGCGGCTGCCCCGGGCACTGGAGCTTGCTGGGCGGCCTCGGAGCTGTGCGCGGGTCTCCAGGCTCACACCCGCCCCTCCTCCGCCTTTGCGCCCCCAGCCCTGGCAGCCACACGCCGCCTAGGCGCGGACGCGGGCTCTGGGTCCGAGCGCTCCGGCGCCTAGGCTGCCGTGGGCTGCAGCTGCCCGCAAGGCTCCCCGCTCCGCTGTGGGCTGGGGCTCCTGGAGGGTCAGGAGTGAAACTTCTCCCGGTGGCAGCGGTGGTGGCGGTGGCGGCGGCAGCCAGAGGAGCTGCAGGAGGAGGAGGAGCAGCGGCGGCGGTAACGCGTCCGCTCCCGGGCTGCCACCCTGTCACTGGCGCGCCTGGTCCCTCCCTCCTCCCTCCTTCCCGAGCCCCCGCCCTAGCTCCACGCCTCCCGCTCCCCCCGCCGTCCGGCTCCGGACTGGGCCGAAGGAGGAGGAGCCACAAGCACCGTGGCTGCCAACGGTGGGGAAGCGAGGGCCGCGGTATTTCCCCGTCCCCCGCCCTTGGACACCCCAGTCAGTGCCTCGGTCTAGAGTCGGCCTCCTCTCCGGAAGGAAACGAGCCTGTCGGGCCGCCTCCGGCTTCCAGCGCCGCCGCTCCCTCCGCCCTCCTCCCGACTCCTACTCACCGTCCCAGTTCCCCGCCCGGCCCGGCCCGGCCCGCCCCTCCCCTCCGCCGGCCTTCCGACACCCGCGTCCGGGGGCTCCACTGCCCTCCGCCCTGCGCGGCAGCTCCGCTGACCACATCGGCAGCGCTCGGGTCCCTGAACCCCCAGCAAACGCGTTCATGTTCTCCGGCTCGTCTGCCCTGGCCCACAGCCCACTACATCCTGAGGTGACCCTTGCCCCTCTGCCCCACCCCGGTCCACTCGTGGGCCACTTTGTCTCTTTGGGGTTGCACTTACCCGTGCCACTGCGCCGCCCTGTCTCACTTCACTCCTTGTGCCACTCACTACTCAGGAAGCCTACCATCTGTCCCAGCCTAACTCCCCTGGCCATAGCTGCATCTTTCACCGAACCCCTCCCCACCGTTCACAGAAGCATCAACTTTGTGTCTCTTCTAAGAAAATCAGGCTGAGATTGCAGATATCTTTTCTGAAAGACTGGGGGGAGATGAAAGTGAGTTAGTGGTTCAATCCCAAGTGTGTTCTTACCTGTGGACTTGGGAAATGTAGGGTTGCCTCTTGAGCTCGCCAGGTGGTCTCTTGTCTAGAAGAAAGAACCATGAACCATTTTCAGGCTGACTTTGTAGGACAGGCAAATGATGGCAAAAGGTGAAGAAATTCATAGGGCCAGTATCCTGGAAATCCATATTAACAAATCCATACCTAAATGAACTTGCATCAGAAAACCCTAAGGCAGTAATGACAGGGAGACATTTACATCTCCAATGAGGGAAGGAAATTTTCAGCCACAGAATCTCCAAAGAAGTATAATTGTATTGGCCAAAATCATTTTAAGTTAATTACATTGTGAAAAAAATTACCAAAAGATATGTGACATTTTCAAAAGGGGGTCATTTAAAAATTTTTCTCTGAAGGTTGTGCATTCTAATTATAGTTAGGTGCATTTGGCATCCTACAACCTTTCCTCCTCTTCTTTCAGTCCTCTGTTTCATACATCAAATTCAAAGGGATGGTATTGAATGGCATTAGACATGATGACTCTACCGAGCAAGGCCCTGGCAGCATCCCTGGAACAGTAGGCCTGCCTGGAGCCCTTGGAGGTGTGGTTCTTTCCACACCAGTAACTGGCTGTGCTTGAGCACATCTGACGAAATATTTCATCTGCTGGACAATGAAGCTCCTTTTCCATGTCTGAGAATTGCCCAGAGACATGAGAATAAAGATTGCTGGACACTTTCTTAAAGTTGTTTTACTCAGAATACAAAATTAGTCATATAAATAGGCCCCATTTGATTTGAAAATATATCTTCCTAAGAACTCGTTAAGTCATCTAGAATAGTATTATTCAATAGGTCTTCTCCTATAATAGATATTCTTTATCACTGTCTAATAAGACAGCCACTGTCTTGAAATTGACTAGTGTGATTGAGGAAATGCATTCTCAGTTTTACTTAATTTTAGTTAACTTTTATTTAAATATCCCCATGTGGTTAGAAGCTACAGTGTTGGGGAGCACATTTTTAGAGGATTTCCCATTGCTTATGATTGTTTGTGAAGAATCAGCCATCTACATACCAGCAAATTCTCCCTTGTAGCATTCAGCTGGGTTTCATTCTAATAGATCCCATTCATGGAGTTGGATCTACAAAATCATTGATTCTCATTGGGCACAAATAATTCGCTCATGAATTATTTAGAATGTTTGAGGAGAAAGTTAACTTCATTCATTAATTTATTTGATAAATATGTGTTAGAGATTGCACAGTAGATAAGGTAGACAGCTTTAGACATGGAGATGTCAACAAGATATTTACTTCCTCCTGTCATGAAGCTTGTACTGCAGTGGAGCCTAAGACAAACTTTAAAAACTATGGTACAAAGTAGTTACAATGTGGATAAATAATAAGAAGGGGAAATGCAGATACTCAGAGAGTATTTACAAGAAAATCTAGTTTAGTCTGGGCATCAGGGAAGGCACTAGGAAGACAATGCAGAACAACAAAAGGAATTGAAGAGATACTCAATACTGGCTAAGTGACCTTGAGAAAGTGCTTTAAATTCTCTGAGCTTTAGATTTCTCATCCATAACACATTTCTGTGAGGATTTATTAATATATTAAATGCAAGTGCTTAGCACAGTGTGTAGTTAATTATAGGCATAGAAAATGTTAGAACTTCTCATGTTTCAGTTCCTTTGTTCATGATAAATATTTTAGATATCTTATTTTTTATATTTCATCCAAATATTTATTTAGTATTCACTATAAGCCAGGTATTACTATCATGAAGTAGAAGTACACAAATAGACAAGCTCCTGATGTCATGGGGCTTATCTTCTACAAAAAGAAAATCACACACACATGTATTTGTGTGTGCAATG
This sequence comes from Castor canadensis, assembly GCF_047511655.1. Lineage (NCBI taxonomy): Eukaryota > Metazoa > Chordata > Mammalia > Rodentia > Castoridae > Castor > Castor canadensis. The sequence continues at coordinate 67,493,118 of NC_133391.1, read as the reverse complement.
TATTTATATAAAAAATAATACATTACATTACATGATTTGTGTTTTCAAAGCATAGAGATACAGTTGGAAGTATGCATATGTTCAATGAAATCATTTAAGCTGATTGATCAAAATTCTTTCTGATAATTTTAGCAGAAATAGAAAAAAAGTGAAGAAACTAACCATGAGCACATCTGATGATAGCCTGCTCAAACTTTAGTTCAGAGATATCCAATAGAATTATAATACAAACTGCAAATGCAAGATGTCTGACTTAAAAATTTTAATAGCACCGTTTTAGATAAGAATAAATGTAATTAATTTTGATACATTTATTCGAATTAATATGTCAAAAATAACATTTTAGCATGTGATCAATATGAAATTATTGGTGAGATATTTTAAACTTTTAATTGGTACTCAATTTTCAAAGGTATTATATATTTTATACTTAGAGCAAATTTCCATTCATATCACCCACACCTCAAAATGTTCAATAGATATTTGTCGCTAGTGGTTACCATTTTAGACAGTGTGTATTTAGAGCCTTTAGCTATACGTAAAGATTTTATTTTTTATTCTGAGCAATAATAAAGGTATAATAATAATAACATAGGTATTATGGAGAGTGGTATTTAGTATTTCCCAAGTCAGTGAGGTAACTTTCTCATTCTTACTTTAAGTTTGAAGATACATGACTTTTAGGATAAAAAAATTCTTGAAAATCTCAACTCAGAACTAAGGTTGCTTATTAAAAAGTAATAAAGTAATAAATTCTAAGACAAACTTAAGAAAAATCATTTGGATAAGAGGTGTACTGAGGAACAAATTTTCATGGAAACGTAATTGAAGAGGAAACATAATTACATACCAAAATATAGCAAGATCTGTACACTATCTTAAAAGAGGGAATATATAAATGTAGATAATTTTAATATCTCTGGCTAAAATGCCCAGTGTAGTTAACGTTCTTCTCTAAACAAGAATGTATCATTAAGTAAACTTGTGAATCACTTCATACAATCTCTATGATGCAGCTCGGGGGCAGAGTTTGAAAAAAAAGTAATAAGAACAAAACCTCCTAAAATTGTAACAGTTGCAGACAAAATTACAAAACTGATTTCCTGTCCTCCCTAAATCTTTTAACAATTTCAAGCATGTCCATATTTGACTGTAGTAACATATAAGTCATTTTCCACATCCTTGATACTGAGGCTATTAAAGCATACTCTGTATTCATGGTGAAAGTGGAGTTCATTGTGTCAGGGTTAAGTTGTGTTCCTCTCTTTGGAATGATGTTAATGTCAACCACAATAGACCAAGTTGGGCACAGTTAGCAGAGAGCCATTGGACAGACTGCTCTAAGGAACTACCCCGAGTATTTGAACTACTCGGGAAGATTGTAGCTTTACAATCACAGGAAAATCTGCAAATAAGTTTTAAGGGGAGAATATCATTGTTTGATCAATTACAAAAGCTAAGTTTTAAATAAATGGTTTATCAGATGCTTCTTTTAAGGTGAAATGAAGTTTAGGCTAGCATACTTTGATTCAGATTTTATTCAGCTATTTTTAATGTTACCATTTTTTTCTTGACAGATCAAGACTGAGTTGATTTTATTTGTGTGAAGCAACTGTGGCATCTAGTGGCTAGTACTCATAATGGTAATTCAGTTTGTTTCTAAGGGATAAATTACATTGTAAATGTTTTTGATATTGCCAAGGAATATTGTAATCATAGAGAGATAAGAAGAAAACAATTTAATTATATTTTTATTTCTTCAGAAATCAGCACAGTTTATATGCTGAAATATGAAAAAGTACTTAAAGGAGATTATAAAGCTGTGGAAGTTTCTAGGCCTATTATTAATCTTTATTTAGTTAATAACCATGAGAATGTTATAGGTAGTCTGGATATTTGATGCTATAAAGAGTTTTAATTACAAATCCTGTTTTTACATATGATAATGCTATTAAGGCTATGATTGTTAAAGAGTTCTTATTTATGAAAATTCAAACTGACATGTTTATAGATGAACTGGTATGAAGTCTGGGATTCAAATAATATGAGAGTGGTGCTAAGTGGATATTGGTATGTGTAGCCTAATTAACTGGGTATTCATGGGTATTAAGGTGGGAGATTTCCTTTGGGTAAATTTGGAATTCTCTATAATAAAAAAAATCTAAAGAAAATAGTTCATTTGTTTATGTTCAGCACAAACAGATAAATCTATAGATTTATCTGACCAAGGAAAGGTCCATTTGTCCAAAGGATCAATGCAAAGATCAATTGAGAAGAGAATGAAATGACTATTATCACTTAGGAAAAGGTCAAGAGGAGAGGTGGCCAAAAACTAAAATATTACTAAACTCCAATTCAATGTTTTCCATCTGAAAAAACTTAAAATACACATTCTACCTTCCTGCCGTTTAATGTTCAATCCCTGTTAATCACTTGCTTTCCTATTCTATCCTATGGATCAGTGCTGGGCAGTAGAAGTATATTACCCACATATGTAATTTAAATTTTCTAGTAGCCACATTTAAAAAGTAAAAACAGGTAAAATTAGTCTTCATAATATATTTTGTTTTACTCAATATATCTAGTTCTGACTATCAAGTTTTAAAACAGAGTTTTTAGATAGCAATAAAACAATTGGATTTCAGAATGTTTGTAGCATTCATTGTGCTACTATTGAAAGGAAATACAGGAATGAATCTTCAGAGAAAATATTAATTTAAATCATTCAAGATTTTCTTATTTGAATCTGGTAAAGGATTAGTATTGCTAACCAATTGAAGGGCATACTTCTCATTTCTCCAAAAACAAACAAACAAAAAATCCTGCAAGATAATACATCATTCATAAGTTCCAACCATTTTGTATTGTGTCAAAGAAAAAATTTCTCTAGTTAATTTTAGAATGGGAGTGTCATAAAATTTATTGTGGAAAGAAGATAACATTGCCATACCAATAAAATTGAAGGAGCAATTATTTGTCTTTTAATGTCACATTGGAGCTCTAGGAATAGAACTAAATTCAAATAAAATAGTGTGAACTAATTGAAAAAGGTAAACTAGCACTTATAAATGAAATTCCAGAGGAATTTACAAGGGGTCCTCATTTGGAAATTGCTACAAAAACTATTGTGCAGGATTCAAACTATGGTCAGGGGAAGAGCTAGGTAGGGATAATTTCTTTCATTGGGCTCCTGTGGCCTCATCTCTGAACCTGCACTGGGCCAAAATAGGGGAATAAGTTGCAAGTGAGGAATGAAAGCAAATGTTAGCCTCATAACTATGTAATTTCTCGGCAGTGCTTTCTGTTTTCATTTTCCACCCAGCTGGGCACAAAGGAATTCAAAAGGACACATGGCTGAAGCACACCCAGAAATAAGTGAAGGGTGGAGCAGACATTCGTAAAGCCTCTGCTAGAGTTATTCTGGCCACACCCTCCCTTCTACACCATACTTTTTATTTTTTCCAGACAGCATTTCCCACATCTACCTTTACAGAAAAGCAGATGGGGATAGTAACAGTGCCATCTGAATCAGATTAACATTAAATTTAGGTTTTAGTATTAGAAGCACAGAAGTGAGACTCCAGGATATGGTATAGTAATCAAAGTGAGCTCCAAGCTTCTGTAGGCAGGTTGAGGCCACTGGCTATGACAGCATACAAGTAATTAACACGTCGGCACAGAGGTCATTGCTTCCTGGAGTGGGATCCTCAGAACACCTACATAAGTATTTCAGATCCTTTTCTGTGGTGTAACTATTAATTTAAATCGTGATTCCCACTGAATCAGAATTCTCTAAGGGTAGGAGCCAGGAGTTCATGCTTATAACAAGGCACTAATGAATCTTAAGCATACTGATGTTTGTGAACCACTGTGTAAATCTTGATAACTGAGATAATCCAAGTCCTAACACATTCAGTTGAAGAAGCTAACGTTAAAAAAAGCTATTATATTCCTTATTGAGATTTACCAGTCTCAAAAATCATGCCTAAGTTCTAGGTTCTCCAGCCCCAAACTATAGAATCTTCATTGACTTTTTTTTCTCCCAAATTGAATATATGTCTACTTCTCAGTGTCTTACTTTGGTATTACCAAGAAGTAGACCTTGAGACTAGGATTTGAGAGCAAGTAGTTATTTGGGATATTCTGGTAGCAAATGTAGGTCATGGCCCTTAGGCTTATCCCACTGGAGGAGAAAAGAAATTGGAATATTTATACATAAACTTACATCAGTCATTGATTAAGGACTGTATCCAGGGACACTAGTTCCCCAACACCTCCAGCCTGTGCCTGGCACAGAGTGCATGCCAGCTGGCAGAGAAAACCCTTGGTAAAGAGTTAAAGAGGATGGTAGTCGGAGGGAAGACTATTGGCAAGCTCTAACGCGGTAAGGGGCAAGGAGATATGGACAAGACTCTGGCAGACTCTGCTCTAACCCACAAGTAGAAAGTGATAGGTCACCCCTAAAACCAAACTTTTGGAATTGCTATACCCCTTTTGCCACAAGGCTTTTGAGTAGGTGTCTCTCAGTTACTGAAGGAATAGTTTCAATAATAGGTCTTGCAAATTCTGATTTCTTTTATGTGAGAAATGTCTTCTATTAACAATCTTCCTTATGGAGCTGTTGAGGTCAGTGATGTTTTCCTGTTGCAATCCCTGTGAAACTACCATAATCCCTAGGAGAAGATACTATGGCCAATTTACTGTGTCTTGGTTTTGAGGATTCCCTTTGGCTATTTTATTTTAAAGTTACTAAGGTAAGTGTCTCCCTATACCCATCATGCTGCTTCAACATTTCTCGAACTTAAAATAACAATACAGCTGTAATGTAAAAATCTATTACTCATTCTTTAAAATTATCAAATAATTATTGTAATTTCTAATAGTCTCATTGAAGTTATATAATGAGTATTATTTTACGTATCTCAAGCATCTCTAACAGATTCTTTCTACATTTCTTATTTTCTTTATTATATTTGGTTTTTAAAAAATTAGTTCATTTGCCCTGTGGGATTTCCCAAAGCCTGAGAATCTGCAGATCACATCATTGTGGTGTAATTCAACAAGCTTCCCTATATTCAGTACACACTGAGAATTGGTAAAATTGGTAGTAGGCTCTAGAGAGTCTACAATATAGGTTCAGTTTTTCTTTATGAACAAAAATACTTCATAGGTTATGTTTTTCATTAAGAGGCATATAATGTTTGTCTTTGTTTCTGATGTAAGCAGTAATTGATAGTGAACTCTAAATGTATTAATTCATTAGAAATTCCATTTGCCCATATTCTAATTCTTCCATTGTTGTACCTTTATTAACTGGAATGTTTCTATATAAAGAAAAAAACATAATACTAAGTTATCTAGTAATACAAATAGAATAAAGGTAGGATAAATATTTCTGCTCTTTGCCCTTGATTTTTGATGGTCCAGAGACTTTAAAACATAAGGCTATACTCATCTCTATGCTCAGTTTCTTAGAAGGATTTGCAAAGTAAAATTAATTGAAGTAATCTTCAAATGGAAACTTGTTCCTATCAGAAGCAAGCTCATTTGATGTTATGCAAACCCTAATCACATCTCTAATACTCAACTCTGCACATCAAGACATAGTTATGGCTGTGAGAAGAAGAAAAGGAGCTGTGGTTGTTATTTTTACATTTTTATTCATTAAATTGCATCGAACTTTGAAAATTTGGAAATAAGTAGATTTTTAAGTAAAGTTGAAAGTTAAACTTTATGAAATTCCAGCCATTTGTAGTTTCTTATATATTATATGAATTATAGGAAATTTTGTTTTGCATTCAAAAAAAGTGGAGTTGAATTTGAGAAAGGAGAAGTCCTGCTAGACATTTCTCTTTTATACAGTGAGTGCCTGTGTAGCCATTTTGTATGTAGTTTGGGCTGTAGCTATGGCTTGGAGTCTTTTGCTGGTTGTATCTGTGCCTGTTTTTTTCCTTAGGTTATTCATTAATGATCCAGCAATGCGGACATCCAGAGCCCTGTTTTGCTGTCTATGCTCTTCTTTTGTGCTGCTGCAGTATCTATGAGCCTTTCACAGGATATTCAACTCTGCTGAGAAGTTCTTTGCTTGTTAAAAGAGGCATTGGGCTAGAGCAGAGGTAGGTAAACTACCCCCCACAGACCACCTCAACCCCTGTTTGTGTGGCCTACAAATTAGGAATGGTTTTTGCTTTTAAATGGATTTTACATTTTAATGTTTTTACATTTTAAATGTTATATAAGTCCTTATATAATATCCTTAACTATGCCTCTTGATTTGAAGAGTCTAAAATATTTACTATTTGGCCCTTTCAGCAAAAGTTCACAAACTTCCAGGCAACAACAGTGATTTTCAGACTATTTCCAGTAGCAGAACTTTAGAGAGAGAAATAGAAAGTAAGTAAAAGAAAGAGAGACAGAAATAGATACAGACAGAGAGAATTATCCTATTCCAGTCCCCCTCATTTAAAACAAATGAATGTATACTTTAAATTGGTTTAAAAATTTCAGCAATTGCTCACCTAAAAATTCAATTAATAACAAAAGGACTGTGTCAATGATGTGTAGACTAAAGGAAGGAACACCAACTTTGACATTGGGGATTGTAGATGATAATTACAATTCTAGAGAAGATTCAACAGATGATTTTATTCCTGTGTATTTTTTGCTGTACTAGTTCAAAAATAAAATCCTGCTTCAAGCAGATAAGTGATTATAAGTAGTAGCTATTTTTTTAATAGCTCACCTTGCAATCTTAGGACTTTCTGAAATTAAAGTGATTCAAATACTTAAAAGAGAAATAGAAAATTTTGATTTTACTCACATCAAAAAACAGCTCTCATCATCAAAATATAGCAATCAGACAAGAACCACCAACAATTTGGAATGAGAGATAGAGCTGGCTGGTTTTTAATATTTCCAGTCTTCCCTTGTAACGGGCTCCACAAACACCTTACCTGGCTGTGAGGAGCAAGCACCGAGCTGATGAGTGTTCAGCTGCAGTTTTATGTTGGTGGACATAAGAGAGCTTGAACAGTGAAGAGAGGGGTGAAGAACAACCTCTTTCACAGGTTCCTAAAAAAGAGTTCAAATATGGCAGCAAAAAAATTCATTCTGAAGCCCCAGCAGAAATGTGGTAAATTGAAATCACCATGGGGTTACAGTTAGTATAAACTGCAGTTACATTTTTACACGAGACTAAATTAGAAAACAAGCTGGAAAACGGGTTGACCTTGAAAATCTCCTACTGCCCATATACAAGGTCACCTGTAGTCCTGGGCATATACCCCTGTGTATATATTTTACGCCTCTGAACTTTGAGAACTGCTGAGCAAGGTAAAAGAAAGACCATATTCAGATGTGTACCCTCCCTGCTGCTCAGATAACCATCAGGCCCTTGCAGTGACTAAAGGGTGAGTGTAGAACATCTACATTCAGAGTTTAACTTTTGTTGAAATACCTTAACTTTGCAGGGTATCTTCTGAATTAAAGTGAGCTAAACAAGGTGAATGCCCTCAGCATAAGGTCTGGAGCAGGAGGTGCTTAACAAATATTTCCTGCATCTGAATATGACTTAAATTTGCATGCATATACATACACACAAATTTATATGGAAAAATCTGGCCATTTGCTCTGGTCCAAGGTGACATTTGCTGGTTTGTTTGTTTTTGAGGTGCTGGGTCTTGAACTTGCTAGGCAGACTCTACCACTTGACTCTCAGCCATGACATTTGCTCTTTGACTCCAGGATCACCTACTCCCCTAGCTATTTATTCAGTGACAATTTACTAAGTGCTGCCCATGTGGCACTGTTCTATGTACTGGCAATTCATCACTCAGTAAAGCAGGCTGAATCTTCTTTACCTTCATCTCACTAGTTTTAAGTGATTGACAAAATGAAACATATTATTTATGTAGCCTGTAAAATGGTAAGAAAATCCATGGAAACATAAGACAAGGAATGGTATTACAGACTTAGGTAATATGGTCCAGGTCAAGAAAAGTCATATTCAGAAGATGACATTTGAGCACAGACCTGAAGGAGGTGAGGAGGTAAAGTTCAGTGTTGCCTGTGTTCTGAGCACTTCAGGCAGGGAGGAGCATGCATGGTTTGATCTAGGAGCAGCATGGAGGTAAGGATGGCCAAAAGGCTATGAGCAAGAGGCAGGTGGTAAGAGATGGGTTAGCAAGGCCAGGCAACTTCCCTGTAGTAGTAACTGTTGGCCAATGCAAGTAAGACTTTCACTTGGACCAGGATGGTAGACCACTGCAGGGATGGGAGGTGGAGGTCTATGGCCTCGCTTAAGTTTTAACACACATTCCCCCTAACTGGGCTTCATGGAGTTACATCTTATAAGAAAACAGGTACTCAAATGTAAAGTTACACACACTTTTGATAGCCTTTCACAATGTAACACTTTTAAATTTATCTGCTGTTTTTCGTTAGTCTTAAAAATAGCTAAAGACACTATTTGAAAAGTAAATGCCAATTAAACATTTCCAGAGGTTCTGAGGCCCCTCCACGAACTTACAGAACATAGGATGGTATCTCCTGTCTTAGCAGACAGTTACGACACTTTTAGTTCAACATTCTGTATGCCCCTTGGTTTCAGGATTTGAGACAAAGGGTGTGCATTATTGGTATTTATGTCTGACCTCTTTACTTTGTTATCTAGCTGTTTTTAAATATTTATTTTGCATTTCCTGCTAATGGTATCTTCTCATCCTTTATCTGGCTGCTATTTAGGGATCCTGCTAGCATCCATATTGGGAATTATCTCCAACTCAGTGGAGCTGAGATGTATTTGATTAGCTGGGCTTCAAGATGGCTAGAGTTGATGAGATTTCCTTGTCACTTGCTTTATTAGTTCAGAGGAAGGTCTAATGAAACCCTGGATATTTCAAGCTGCAAATATTGGTTATGAAATGTAACAGGACAATTTTTTTGCGATCATAATTTATCTTAACTATTTCTCCCTCTTCCTCCTATTTCAAGTAGGAGTCAAGCTATTTGTATCTCCTTGTACCCAAGATTTTTTTGTGGGCCTGTCAGTAGAATCCTCTTAAAGACAACTGTCATTGGTGTCTGTTATAAAATAGTAGCTCATGGATGAAATCATTTAGGCTCAACCCATCAGGTAGAGAAGAGAGGAGGAAAGGGATTAAGGCCTTTGAGACTAGAGAGTAAGATGAAATTTCTGGTATCTATGAAGGGGATCAAGATTTGTGGGTCCCACAATCATAAGTTACTTGAGTCTTCCTAGAAGGGCATCCTTTCAGTAGTTTGGACCCTAAATAGTGGTAGAGCCTCCACAAAGACCTAAGATACTCAAAGAAGAGGAACAGAGGGCCACTAAAATAAAAAATACCATGCATACTGGAGTGATACACCTATCAACAGAAAACACTGTGGACCCATAATTTCAGCAGTGTCCCAGATGCTTGATGCTAGGCACAACCCTAAGACTTCAAATAGCCCTGGCAGATATATTCCAGAAGTGTCTTAGATTGAATGACTTATTATGCCCTCTCAATAGGGTTCTGGAATGGTAGTGAACACCTATAATCCCAGCACTCAGAGGCTGAGGCAGTAAGATCGTGAGGTCAGCCTAGACTACATATTGAGACCCTGTCTCAAAGAAAGAAAGAAAGAAAAATAAATAAACAAATAAATATAAAAATAAAAAGAAAGGCAGATATATGACGTGGCGCTTACATTGAATATGTAGACCAAACTCATACCACCTATAATTCTACCTTCCTTCTTCAGGAAATAATAACCTAATTTGAAGAACAAAACCTAAGTTCTTTTTCCCCCCAAACAATTTCTTTTTACATAAAATGTTAATAAAATGCTTACTGCTTTGTACCAGATTTTTATAACTTCTGAACTTATTTCATTGAACACTGTTCCTTGCAATCACATTTATTCAACTAAGGAATGTGAATGAGACCAACATTCATCCAACACTGATTTTCCACCCCTTGATTTTATGCCCTCAGGAAATTGCGAGTAAGAGTTAGGATGCATATGATATTAGATTTTTTTAAAAGATAAATGATCACCAAACACTAATGTACTAATTCAGACTAAAGACTCATTTCATCCATTTAAATATATTTAATCCTTAAAAATGATGATTAGATTTGATGTCAACACATTTAGGTGTGGGACGTGATTTTTTTATGTTATCCCTCTAGTAGCAGTGCAGTCGGATACATAATTCATCTTTAAAATGTCTGGTAGCTTACACCCGATGCATAGGTTTTTATTTCTGTTAGTTGACATAATGTAGATAACATTTAAATTCATGGTGTTTTGCTGCTTTGGATGAGTTTATAATGTACAAAGTCTAATATTGATACGTATTAATGGACATTTAGTGGTCTCTTTCATTTTTTTCATGAAAAACATTCTTTTAGAAAATGATCTGCCCTCTCTTCTACAGTACTAGTGTTCAGTCTTTGTGGTATAGTGGGGCTGTACTGTACCTACAAAGCTTGGCCATCATTCATCCTTATGCATGTGACCCAAATAAGGATAATATAATCCTCCCTGGCATTACTGACTATGGCAGAAGGAAAAATGCTCTCATTTCTCCATGATCACTGGCTACGAGGACCTCCTACGCTAGGCTTGAGTCATTTTAGTCATGCAGAGGCTCTGAGAGTAAAACTGTACTGACAAGAGGCAGATACTGATGTTACCTGAATCCAGCAAAGTTTGGAAACCCACTCCTAGATGTTTTAGTTATGTGAGGCAATTTGCCCCATGTTTTATAAGCTAAGTTATGCTAGACTGTTATCATTTACAACTAGTAGAATGTTCACTAAAGCATGATCATGTGTGGTTTGAAATTAGACAACTGGTAATCAAATACCAGTTCTTTCACTTATTAACTGTCTAGCCTTGGACTAGTAGAGATTGTGTGTCTGTCTGTGTACGTGTGTGTGTGTATTTGTGTGTTGTGTGCATGTGTGACAAAAAAAGAAAAGATGAGAGGAGAGAGAGGAGGAGAGGAGAGGAGCACACAATGACCCACAATAAGTGTTCAATATGTACAAGCTGTTATTATTACACTAAGTAATGTGAACAGTAAAACGATACCTAATTAAGAATAGATACATTTTAAACAACCAAGCAATAGTAAAAAAAAATTAAAAAGCAATGTTTAGCAAAGAAGATGTAGGGAACATATAGAACACTGAAATTAAAAGGAGCTCCAAGAAACGTGTTGAAATTCTTGGTAAAAAATAGGAACATGAAAACAAAAGTAAAGAAATAAATTTTTGTATTCAATGACACTACCAGCACAAAATCAATGAATTAAAAAGTTGTCAGCAGTGGCTCAGACATTCTATTTATTTTATTTTTTAAATGGAATCTTTGATTCTGGCAGTAAAACAGAAACTCTATGCATAGCACCAACCAGCATTAAATTGGCAGAATTTTTGTTAGCTATTTCAGTACCTTGGTCATAAATTTTCTGAAACTTTTTTTTCTAAGTGTAATGCTAGCAGAATTACATAAAACTTGAGTATTAGGTTTCCAGTTTTCTGGGAAATCTGTACACAAAGAGCAGACATTACTACAGATGCTGTAACAGATATTTAACGGAATCCAGTTCCAGTCTGGGGCTTTTAATTACTGTTTGAGGCAAGTAAGATGATAACACATTAACATGAAATTATCCATATTAAATTTGAAGATGAATTACATTTATATTAAAATCTGTTCTTTCTTCTTAAATGTAAGTAATTCCTAGGACTAAGTCAAAATTTAAGAATGTAAACTTGATTAAAACAAAAAGAATAAACTATCAAAACAGTATCAGTATAATTGGTTTTTATTGCTATTTATTTATAAATATACTACCTAGTCTGCAAATACTGACCTTTTAAAAATCTCAAGGTAATTTTTTTTACTTTTTCTTTAAAACAAATCACAATATGCATGCTTTTAAATGGAAGGAGAGTAAAATATCATAAAGGATTGCATATTACACAATTTTATAAGTGAATATGAATCAAATAAACAAGTAAATTCTATTTGAATGTTTTTGTAACTAATCATTTCTTACTATGCTAATATGTAGCATTAGTATAACCAAATAATTTAAAGAAATACTTAAACAGTATAGTCCCCACAATTATCTGGTATTTGGAGTAGTGTATAGTTAAAATTCAAGATGTAGATTGTATGTAATTATGTGCATACAGCCACTATCACCAAGCTTTTTTAAAACACTAGATAATTATTGTAGTATTAAATTCCCACACACAGGACACAGATGTCCGATGAATGCAAAGAACCTTTATTTTCTGTAGCTCTTCTAAATTCTCCATGAGATTAGTCATTTGTATTGGAGAAGAATCTTAACAACAGATCATTTCTTTTGTTTTAAACAATGTCTTTCAATCTTAAAAATCTCTCATGCGTTAATATTCTCCTAATCCAAAATTAAACTGCCTACAAGTTTCTTTCTCCTTTATTTTCTTGCTTAAATTGGTGTGAGGGTGTGTGGGGAACTTTATATTTTTTAAAGCATTGGTCAAATGCTTCCCTTGTGTGTGGTCCTTTTTTCAGTCTCTGTCATGGGAATCCAGGAAAGGTGCCATATTCATTTTTATCTGCCTCTACACCAAGGCTACCACATGGTGGCAAGAGGTCAACCTTTCTGTGATGTCCCAGGGCTCCAATTAGAGAACAAGGAAAACCTATTCCATTTTTCTCTTTCTTTTTAACATGTCTAGGATGCATCCCTATGATACCCAGGACATCAGCTTGAAGAAAAGAAGTCAGATATCTGACCATGATATTTCTGTGATCCCTGTTGTCTTCTCTTTCCCATATCTGAGGTCACTAAGAGCAATCTCTTTCTTGTTCCTTTCTGTGTGGCAATGTCTGCCCTTACCATCATTCTCATTTGGTCTTATTCCTGGCTTGAAATAAAATTCTATGATCTAGTCAACAAGTTCTGGTGTCAGGTATCTTAGCAAAATCTTCTCCAACACTCCCATTCTGGATATAAAATGCTACATGTTTTCTCATTTTTCCTCTTGAAATCTTTTCTGAAACAGTAAGAACCTGTTCTGAGGGGGGAAAAGTATGCATGGAAAAATAGAGGGTGAAGAATCACATAAAAGGAGTTTTTAAAAGATAAAAACACACTAAAACATTTCAAAATCTATTGTTCAAACTTCAGCTAGAACAAGTCAATTCACCATTTACCCAGAAGTAGTGAAAGTTCACAGATGCACTACTGTGACTAGTGGCAGCTTGGAATTGATGGATATGAAAAATAGTGTAAATTGCCATGCAAGCTGAACCACCTGAAGATAGAAAGGAAGTACAGTAAATATATTTAGAGAATATATGAGAAATTTTGTCACAATCTGAAGATTGTAAAATGTAACTGTCACTTTGTACTCTAGAAAATATTAGGGAAAATGCTGAATTATAACCCCATTCTAAAATGGAGTTAAGTTTAAAATGTTAAACTCAACATATGTAACAATTAGGTACACAAATGGATTAAACATACATGATTTTACTTTGTTAGTAATAAAAAGAAGACATTCAAATGTAGTATGTCTTACCCACAAAATTAAAACTATTCTTTAGGCTTTATAACAGTTTTATAATAACTGGTTTAAAATGGATCACCTTGTCTTACTCCCTTAAGGGGATAGTATTTTATAAATATTTGTGTGAGAATTATCTTTGAACTCAGTAATTAGTTGTAACTATGACAGAATTTGAAGACTAAGCCACACAGTACAGAAGTGAAGAGTGTGACTATCTTCCAGAGATGGGTATGATGGCTGTGGAATGTATTTTATTTTTATTTGTGAAGAAAGGTAAATATCTTCTTTCACTTGTATGAAGGATAGTTGCACTGTGTTGGCTGAAAATAGGAATTTCAAATTTTTCCACAAAGCTTTATATGCATGTATATTCAAAAGTCAGTTTCCTAGTTGTTTTAGTCCTTTTTTTTCCTCAAACAAAATATCTGAAGCTGGGTACTTCATTTAAAAAAATAAAGAGATGGGATGCAAGAGGGTGGTACCAGCACCCTGGTAAAAGCTTCTGTGTGTTACAACTTGGCAGAGAAACTGAAAGGGAACAGGCCACATGGAAAAGGAGCCAAGTGTGTCAGGTAGCCTGGATTTATAACAACCTGCTCTTGCAAGAACTAATTCATTTCAAGAGACCAGGATTAATCCCTTCTGAGGTGGTGACCCCATGACCTAATCGTCTTTCCCTAGACCCCCTCCTTAAAGGTTGTAAAACCTCAAGGGAGCCAGGCTGCAGGCCAAGCTTCCAGCACATGAACACTGTGGGAACACCGTCAAACTATATCCAATCAATATTACTGGCTATTATGCCATTCTCTCACCCTTACACCTATTCTTCTATATTCAGTTTGGGATGTTGGGGCTGAAACTTCAAATCACATTGCTGTTTTCCCTGATTCCTCATTCTCTCACCTGGTTCCAAGCTCTAGGGTCTCGAGTATATAGGAGGGAAAAAAAAGTTGCTCCATCCTGCTTGCTTTGTGTTTGCTTCCTCCTCCTATGACAATCTTCTTATCAGTGCTTTAAAAATTCTTCCCAACACAGCAAGCTAGAATTCTTTTCCATAACAGTGTTTGAATTCATGTATTTTTTTCTGACACTTTTAGTCAGCTTTTCATTATAATCCCTCAAAGACCTGGCTCTGGTCTAACAGTGCCTTGCTCAGAGACAGGGGAGTGATTCAATTCAATGAGGCCTTGCCTTCCAGCTTCTAAGTTTTAAATTCCTTTTGTCTCCTCAGATCCAGAGGTGTTGGTTATTTCTTGTAGTTGATAGCCTTCTGATATACTAACATTCTTTTTTGCCTTTTTAGTTAACTCAAATTATTTAGGTTAAATCATCTCTTTAAAAATATAAATTCTCTTTTAAAACACTGTAGTGATACAAATCGTAAATTTATGTGAATGTTCTTTATTTTGGTGGTACTGGGTTTTGAAATATGTGAATAAAGAGGTAGTATTATACACTTTAGAAGCAAAAAAGAAAATGAAGTACAGAAAAATAAACTCACCAATTTTACACAGTCATGAAATACTGGGGCTCAGATTCCAAATTTGAAATCTGGCAGAATATCAGCTTTAGCTGCCACCAATGTTGCATGTTTTTTGGTTTAAGGTCATAGAACTCAGGATGCAGTGCAAGAAATAAGAACCAACTTGGACATTCCAAGCAGCAAAAGATTTAGTAAGGGGAGACTAGGTTCTTACAAACCCATTGGAGGAACCAGAGGGGCAGATGTGTTACTAAACTTTTGACTTCAGAATCATATTCCTGATACTGTCATACAGAATTCAGGACACTACCACACAATTCATAATTGTAGAAACTTGCTGTCACTACATTGCTGTTGCTGACACAGATGTCCTAAAGTTGCTACTTGACCATGGATTGCAATTCTCTTCATGTATCACTCTTCCCAATTTTCATCACCTCTAGATCCACTACTAACATCCATCCCTGAATGGTCCAGGTATGGTAGATAAAAAATAATGCCTTCTTAAGATGTCCATGACCTGATTCTAGGGACCCATGAATAAAGGAAACTTTGCGAACATGATTAAATTAAGAATTTTGATATGGGTAAATTATGCTGGATTATTTGTGTGAGCTAAGTGTCATCACAAAAGTCCTTATAAGAAGGAGGCAGAAGGAAAATTGGAAGATGCTGTAGTGCTGACTTTAGAATTGGAGAACAAGGCCATGAGACAAGGAATGCATGAGACCTCCAGAGGCTAGAAAAGGCCAGGAAGCACAGCGTGGAGATTCTCCTCTGAAGCCTACAAAAGGAATGCAGTCTTGCATTTTAGGACTTCCATTCTTCAGAAATCTAAATATTGTTTTAAGCCCTATGGTAATTTATTACAGCAGCAGTAGAACAGCAAGTACATAGTCTCAAGAGGAGACAGCTTTACTCAAAAAGAATTGTGAGACTTTGCTATATTATATGGAGAGAAATCTGGGAATGTGTATGGAATAACCCAACTAATGTCACGTTCCTTCTCTGATCTGGTACTTTTTAAATCCATCATATACCTACTTCAGAGGACGTTGTTACAGGGTCTTTAAGCAAAGCTGAGCAAGCTTATCAGAAGAGAGAAAAGAGATAGCCCTTGCTGACATGGGAGGTTCTGTGAGATTTGCAGTTCAAAGTTCTCAGATTCATTTCATTCTCAGGGTGCCAATGATTCTCAACCAACTTCCATACTTTCACATAAAAGTCCCAGAGAGCCTGGATAATTCTGTAACAGCTGGATGAAACTCAATCTGGTTTTTGTTACTGTCCAGGTCACTTGGCAGTTGTCACTGGATGAGCATCTCCAGTCTTCTCAACACTTGCTGTGTTTCCCTGCTCTTAATACTGTTACTCAGGTGTCTTCAGACCACTCTTGCCATTGCATGGACTGTATTCTCTGCTCAACACATTTCACCTACCTTCTAAGATATAACACATACTTAATTGTATTTTATTTTTTGAAAGGAAATTCTTTGTGAATCAGGTTCACTATGTGCTGGTGACTCTACCACCTGCCTGAGTCTGGTGAAATGCAACAATCGCATAACACGTTAAACGAAGTAACTTTATCGCTCACGACAGAAGCCTAGGATTCATGGTAAGACAGCCCCACAGGCTCGGGAGCACTGCCCCAGATGGATGAAGATTTATCTGTGCATGTCTTGTGTTGTAACACAGCTGGAGAATCCTGAAAGCCTTTTTATGTGGGATCGTACGCCCCTAGAAGCCACTGTGACTGCTGAACTAAATGTGTTACAGGGTTTTCTGTTCCAAGAGGGATGAAGACAAAGCTCTGACTATGCCAGACAGTTCTTCCTATCTCAGAATACTGCATATTCTACAGTTATTCTGAGAACTACACTAAGAGGTTGGGAGAGGTGAATCTGTAAAAGGAAGCTAGGGACCTGTCCCCCAGCATCCTCAATTTTCTCTTTAGAGTAATTGCTACTGCACTTACATTTAATATCCATTACACTGAATGTCCATTAAATTATTTTAGTGTTTGATTATATAGGAATTTATTGCTACTTACTATCCCTTTTTAAGTAAATCTATTCAATTGTGCCCAACAGTGCTTTACAAAAGCACTGGTAGAAAGTCAATAACGTGGTTGAATGAAAAAAAGATAACATAACAGATAGAACTGGGTGGCTTCTGTCAATTCCTAAATGAAAGAAACATTTGTAGAGGTTTTTTTTCTAAATTTCAAAAAGCTAACTTTATAAGCTTTTTAATTTTCTTTACAAATTACATTGCTTTATATGAAACTTTCTTTTTTGAGTAGAGAACTGGCAATTTATTTTTTTTTAGTTTTCATTTATCATACATTAATAAGATAAGGGGATTTCATTGCAATATTCCATACATGTGTACAGTGTGTCTTGAACAAGTGCACCTCTGTATTATCTTCCCATTCCCCCTCTCCCTCTCCCTCCCTCTTTCAAACAGTGCTTTGTGGGTTTCATTATGCTGTCTTCATATTTCCATCCTCTTCACCCTTCAGTATCCTTTCCCTCTCTCCCCTCTCACTGACGGCCCCATATAAACTCATGTCCCATTATCATCATCATAATCATTTTAGGTCTAGGTTCCACAAAAGAGAAAGAATATGTAATATTTAGTCTTTTGAGGTGACTTACCTTGCTTAGCCTTATGATTTCCAGTCCCATCCATTTTCCTGCAAATGACATAATTTCATTTTTGGGGGCTGAGTAATATTCTGTGGCATATAGATGCAAAATTTATAGAATTAAAAGGAAAAAATTGACAAATCCGCAATGACAGTTGGAGACCTCAATGCCTTTGTCTTAAAAATCAATAAAATAACTAGGCAGAAAATTAGCAAAACACTATATATATAATATTTTCTTTATCCATTCATCTGTCATTTTTTTTACACCTTGGCTAATCCCACAGTTTAGCTGTTGTGAAGAGAGTTGCAGTAAACATGGGTGTGCAGGTATTTCTCTTGTACATGAATTTATACTACTTCAGACAGATCTACAAGAGTACTATGGCAGGGTCAGAAGGTGGGTCTACTTTTACTTTTTTATGGCAGGGTCAGAAGGTGAGTCTACTTTAGTTTTTTATGGCAGGGTCAGAAGATGAGTCTACTTTTAGTTTTTTGAGGAACCTCCATACTGATTTCCATAGTGGTTGCACTAGGTTACATTCCCACCAACGGTATCTGAGGGTTCCCTTTTCTCTGCGTCCTCACCAGTATTTGTTTTTGTTTGTTTTCTTGATGATTGCCAGTCTGGCTGGGGTAAGATGTAATCTTTGTGTAGTTTTTATTTGCATTTTTTTTATGTTTAAGGATGTTGAACATTGCTTAATATATTAGTCATTTGTATTTCTTCTGAGAGCTGTCTATTCAGTTCATTTGCTCATTTATTAATTTGGTTATTTGTTCTTCTACTGTCTAGTTTTTAAATCTCCCATGGAAGCAATCATTCATGAGAAGCATTAGTGAGCAACTAAAGATTTGTTGAAGAGTTGGGGGGTGGCTAAAGCAGTAAAGTGCTTGCCTAGCAAGTAGAAAGTCCTGCATTCAAACCCCATTATCATCAATAAATAAATAAGAATTCTCTGAAAATTATGTTAAATGGAGGAAATTAGACTCAAGATAAATAATTGGTTAATTCTCATTAGATATGTCTGGTCTCATGAAAGTCTTTCTTTAGTCACACAATCATTTTTCTTGACCCTTTTGTGTAACATGTAGCATTTCTACATCCCTCCCTTCCCCTATTTTTGTACTGCAGATTCACTTCCCCTTTCACATAGGAGCATGGGTACTACCTTGATATGTTTTTTTCCCCTTCTAAATAAGTTTATCAAAATATCTCACTCAAATATGTTTTCTCCTTTGCTTATATTGTTGGAATAGTTACTAATAAAATGCATATATATTTAGACTATTTCAGTAGTATAGGTGGCTTTATCTTTGTATGCACATAGGGGTATAGTTACATTGGTTGATGTATCCTCATCATACAATTTTATTTACCTTCTATAGTTAGTTGCTTCTTGAGACAATTTTTCTCTTGTCTTATTATTTCTGAATTCTCTGTAATATTTGAATAATCACTTTTTATCAGCTCTTTTCTGTATCCCTGATTCTCCACCTTCTGAGGTGATATGAATCTACTACCACTAATTTATTTTTGTGTTCTTTAATTACTTCATGATTCTTTTTGGTAACCCCAGATGTTTTAAGAATTTGCATAAAACCACTATGGGGAAGTAGTTCAATTCAGAGCAGTTATTTCTGAAATCCATGGGGTGAATCTTCCTTCATTTCCTGAATCTTCATACTTCCTTGACATCATGAGCTTGATGTGGCTTATCACCTTGGTTCCTGCTAGCTTCTGTTTTCTCCTTCAATCATTGACAAGCAGCAGTGGGTGGTGAAATGCTTGGTAAGCACACACAGGGCCCCATGTCTGCTGCTACCACAAGGCAATGGCAAGGATCAAAGTGAGGACAAGGTGAATCAGGCTAATAAAGAAAACAAAAATGGTGCAAAAGAAGCACAAATCCATGGCAGACAGAGTTGCATGTTCATGTGCCAAAGAACAGGAAAGCACACATCAGAAATTATAAAAACAGTAAGTGCAAGAAGTCATGGAAGTTAAATATTTCCCTTAAATAACAGAAGCAAAGCCAGGCCTTACACATGCTGTACACAAGTGTTTTACCACCGAACTACCCACCCAGACCTTAAATGACCCTTAGAGTAAATTTTTTTTTTTTCGGTACTAGGCTTGAACTCAGGGCCTACACCTTGAGCCACTCCACCTGCCCTTTTTTGTGAAGGGTATTTTGGAGATAGGGTCTCGTGAACTCTTTGCTTAGGCTGGCTGCGAGCACCCATCCTCCTGATCTCTGCCTCCTGAATATCTAAATTATGGACGTGAGCCATCAGCACTTGGCTAGAGTCACAATTACTTTAAAATAAAACTTGCTAAATTTTTATCTTGTATTTGCCTTAACTCGCGGCTATGAGTAAGATTTTCATATTTGATCTACTATATACCATATTCAGGTAATTTTCTTAAGTTTCTGTATCTATTGAATTTCTCAAAGAAAATATAAATATCATTTATCTCCTTCTCCGTTATCCTCCCAATCAATTCTTTCCTTTGGGTTTCACTACAGAAATCACAAGAAGCACATATGACTATCCTTCCTCATGAAATACAATGGAAAGACACATTAAATATCAAATCTAACTCATAGGTGCTCTGGAAAACAGGAGAGGTTGACACAGCAAGACCAGAAGGGAATCCCTGAAACCTATAAAGGAGACAAGAAAAAAAATTATCTCAAAGATTTAGAAACTCTGAAATTCCAAAATGTAATATAGATGACCTTGAGAAAATAATTTGAGCAGAACCTAAAAATAACAACAGGATTAGAGGGTTCAGCAGGGACAAGTGAAAACACTGGCAAAAAAGGGTAATGAAACTGAGAAATGTTTAAGTCTAGAAAGGTCCAAGCCCCTCTCATCTATCAGGGGATGTTTTTCACCCAGAAACAGTCATCAATACGCATCCCAGACATATATCTGCCATCAAAGAAAGTAGTGTTTCCAAACCAGAGCCTTTATTTAATGTACTGAGAGTATATTATTATTTAAATTTGCTATCTCATTTGAGAACTATAAAATGATATATTATTCTATAAAAATAGGAAGTTAACCATTACCAAAATAGAACTCAGTAATAGTTACTAGCAGAAGACAAAAAGAATAAAAATAAAATAAGCATCACTCCAGCACATATGAGGAAAAGGAAAAAGGGGAAACACTCTAGCAATATAATTTTTTAAATATAGAAAAAAATAAAGCAAAATGTTACCCCAATTTATTACTTTCCCGCTATTAATAATTAATCCATCCACAGGTTGGAGACAAAGTTTCTGAGACAATGAATCTACATTTGAAGCGATTCAAGTCTCAGAATGAGAATAAACTGCCAAACTTGGATAATAAAAATTAAATTTACCAGGTATCACAGTGGGCAACTACAATTAGAATATCACCAAATACAAACTTCCAAGTCTTAATTGCCTTTTTTCCTCCCCTACAGCACCAGAAGGTGATTTCCTGTGTCATCTTCTAGCCTTCCTCTCATGTTTCTCAAGCCAGTTGCCTTCACTTGTCCATTTAACTGTGTCCATTTCACAGGAAATGACTGCATTATCATCCTCTTCCTTCACTTCAAAAATGTTAGAGCAAAATTTCCCTGGGCTTTCTGAACCATTAATTTTTAGCTATTTGGTCTGCCAGGAAAATGCCATTGTGTTAAAGTTAATTGGGGACAACAGGAGAATCTGTTAGTCTCACTAGACACTTAGGTATTGGAATAGCAGAAAAGTGCTGGAGTTTAGCAGAGATGAGCACTGAACAGAACTGATCTTCTGCTTCCTACTCATGGTGGACCCAAATCCCTGACTCCGCAACACTTTAGGCAGCCTTTGGACTCTGAATCTAGTCAGTTCCACGCAGAGTAAAGGGGAGGATTAAGGTTCCTTTCTCTCCATGGGATGGTTTCTTTCCTTCTTGCTTTATCAGTGAATAAGAACAATATAAATACGTTAACCATGAAGTTTGTACTTACTTCAGCTTGACCAGAGTCCATGGA
Organism: Castor canadensis; assembly: GCF_047511655.1. NCBI lineage: Eukaryota > Metazoa > Chordata > Mammalia > Rodentia > Castoridae > Castor > Castor canadensis. Next base: position 67,471,384 of record NC_133391.1, on the reverse strand, counting down.
GAAGCGTCACGTAGGAGTGATCAGAAACTTTCTAGATATGCAGATGTACTGACTCCAACTGACCTTTTTAACAATTCACATTCTTTTTCTCTCGCCTGATTCTTAGTCTGCATTATAAACCCAAATTCTTCCCTAGATCATCCTGCAAATGCAAATGAGGTAGATAGGTAGGTTAACCAAGTTTCTATTGTCTTTGAGTTATTCTGTCCCTTATTTGCTTGTGTTTGTTTTCTTGTTTCTCAGTTCTTTCTCATTATACTAACCTTAATATTGGGTAGACTTTCTGGTGTTTAGGACATCATGAACAACTTTATTGAGGGATAATAGGATAGTCACCATTTTGTCTACCACCATTTATGGATGCCTTTCACATTGGCTAACATCTCTATTAGTCTAAGTTCTTGCCTTGTGGGTAATCTAGATCTTTACCCTTGAGGGTTCTTTACTCCTTGCTTTGTGCTCCTAAAAGATTGTTATAATGTTTTGTATGAGCATCTCTAGGCATGGACAAAAAAGTGGATCTTGAGTGAACACTTGGAATTTCATATACTCTACATTATCCCAATTGTATATCAGAAACTTATCTCCTTGTGATAAGCAGCTCTTGCAATCCTGGTTTGCTGAATCCTTTCTTTGCCTGTTGGTTTATTGATATGATAAATCTAAAATGACCAAGCTGAAGTTATAGCTTTAGGTTTAATGGAAACTACGCTCTACCATCTGATAGATAAACACATTTGTACAGGGCCCTGGGACACTAATCTACAAAACTTTAAAAGAGCAGGGAGAGGAAGCACAAAGTCATGGAATGGGTCACTGGGACCACGGTATGTACGGCTACTCCTGCGTTCACATTTTGGTTCCTGAATGCATTTGTTTTTTGTACTTAGAATGTTGAACCCTATAAAGGCTATTGGTTCAAAGAATATACTGTATCTGGGAGAACAACAGCTACCTCTTTGTGGTTGTCATTCTTTTGTTGGTGCTTTAGCTATGCCTTTCAGAGACCTCTAGTGGTCAATCAAGCTGGCAGCTTATGAATTATGATGGACGTTTTAGGACCAGTGTTCATTTGCCAATTGTCATAGCTACTTTATCCAAGGTGATGTTATGTGACATTCCATGATGATAAATCAGAAACTCTGAATCCTCTAATAGAGGTTGTTGAAAGGTGCTATGGAATAGGATGCAAAAATCATGCCCATACATTCATCAATCATAATAAACACAAACTGTTGGACAGCCTGAAAGAAGTCTGATTACCTCAACTTGTTTGGTTTCTTGAAGAACGGCCCCACATTGAGAGTTCAGCATCAATCTTTTCTATTGACAGGTTAACATTCATCCCTGGTAGTAAATATGTCAGCCTCAACAAGAAGGAACACATGCATAACCTTCATGCCTGACATTGTGGCTATTTCATTTAAAAGCCAATCTTTCAAGCACTGTGTTGCCATATACAGGACCTGAATGCTTTTCAGTGCCCCCCAAAATCATCCTATCCTTGTATTTGTTCATTGCCTTCTCAGCAGGGCATTTGAACACTGATAAGTGAATAAGGATTTGTACTTTGCATTCTTATTCCAATCAGTTTTCCCATGTGTCTTCAGTCTTTCATATTTTCTCTTCCCAAGTGACTGACTGCAAGCTATTTTTATGCCCACAAGTCTATATACATCCTCACTCCAGACTGCTTCCACTCCACATATATTTCTTGGCCAGGTATGCCATTCATAGCTCTGCCCACAGAAGGATTTCATCTCACTGCTGTTTTCAGGGCCCACATTGAGTTGTATTATAGTATAGCAGCAAAACACTTCTGAACTTTAACAATATGACAACCTTAAAGCATTGCATTCCAACATCCTGTCATGGAGAACCCCCTGTAAGAACATAGGCATGGGCCGTTGGATTGGCATTAGTGCAGTAGAGAAAGGTGGCATGGAGAAGAATGTGAATCATCTTCAAATTTCTTATTCTTCTGATTCCCTTTGACTTGATCTGGATTGTGTCATTTCTATCCTGTGTATTAACCTTCTTTCTTATTCTGTGGTGGTTCTGGCAACATAAAAATGATGATGGCATGACTATCATATAGTCACTTGATGTTCTGTAGTCAAATGGCAAGCTCCCACTAGGGATCAGAGCATGCTAGGAATAACTTCTCAACTGATGAATGGTTTTCTGTTTCAATTGGAATGTTCTTGCTCCAAAACTATACAGGATCTGTATAGTGACTTTTCTTTGTGACTCTTACCTTAGGATCACAGAAATCATACACAACATCTTTATCTACCGCAGAAATCTCTAGCACCACGGAATCTGCCATGACATATGGAGCAAACAGCAGTGGTGCTTGTATCACAGCCTGACTGTACGGAAGCTGGCAGACTTCCTTATTACCCAATAACTGGGTTCACATCATCTTCCATAGTTCATCTCAGTTTTTTAGGGAACAGACTAGTAGGTCAAATAGGGGTATGATGAAAACCTCATATTCTTTTACATTTTCAAGGATAGCACTAATCCTTGCTATTCTACATAAGATGGTGCATTGCTTCTGACTTATTACCTTGGTCAGGTTTAGCAAGTCCAGAAGCTTCCATTTACCTTTCCTTCACCTTCTGAGTCTTACAAAGTAAGTTAGTGAACCAGAATGAGGCTACTGCCAGCTACCAAGTATATCCTTCCAAACTGTGCACTCAGGGACCAGGGAAATGACACATTGGGCCTACTGTGAGACAAATTTTAAGACAAGGCAGTGTTTATCACCAGCCTCTGCATGCTTACAGGATAGTCATTTGAATATTTCCCTTTCCCTGGTCATAACTATTATCCTAGGGAACAGTCTTAAGTTCCTTAGGAGAATGACGGGGGAAACTATTACTGTAAACACAGCGTAAGAATTCCAGGGTCCTTTTTAAAGGGGATGCATTCATTTCTTAAACCTTCAGGCTCCTGGTGTGAGAATAAACTTACACCTGGAAATTGGCCATGAATTTTCTGTGCTGTGGCTGACATAAGCCCTCTGCTCTTTCATGCTTGGTAATTTTTGATTACAGACATTAGTTAATTCTGTTGGCTGTCCATCTATCTTTACCTAGAATCTCCGTGTTCTATAAGCCATTACCATTGATTCCTATGGATTAAGGATTCCTGATTGTCTCTGACAGTGCTGCCTATAAAACAATTGCATACATCTTGACTCTGATAATTTGGGTGCAAGTTGGCCTTCACCAGTCTGGAATCCTATCATCTGCAGTGAGCCCAGTTCTGTAGAGTATATCTTATTCTCCATCCTGATAAATAAAGACAGCTACCACTGAGCTTCTCAGCAATGCTAGTTCTCCTTTACTTGCACATTCCTATGACCAGAATGAAAGGGAGTTTCCTATAGGAACTTCAAGGGAACATAGTCAATTATTCTCTTGTGTAATATAAGGAATCTATTCTAACATTGCCAGTTTTCTGATCCTCTTCCTCAGTACTCATCCATTTTACCTAGCCATCATTTTGTCTACTCCATTAGAGCTTTTTAAGAATGGCTATAAATATTGTGCTCAGATATTTAACCTTAAATCATATGATAATCTTACCTAGTCATTGCATGCTATTTTGCTCTTGACAGTACATATTATCCAGGTCCTAGAGTGTTTTGATGAATAATCTATTTCCTCCAAGCAGTAATGGAACTGTTCTCATCAGGTCTGCTGAGATTAAGTCTATTTAGTGGTCTAGAAGTCATGAAGAGAGTTGTTGAGGAAGATCTTGAAAAAGGCTAATATCATTTTTATAAAGCATATACCTTATTTGAAGCTTTTGTATGATTTCCAGCAATGAGAGGCTGTTATATTACAGCAATAGTTAGGAGACACTTCTACTGACTTAGAAGGTTCAGAGTAAATGTGGGAGTGCAAGTCCAAAGAACGGCCATCCACATATCCTCATATATCTCAGAATCTCATTCCTATTTCATCATGGCCCCAACATTAACCTAGAAGATGTTTCAAGGTTGATAATTCAGCCATCTTTGAACATCTGCTTCCTTCAAAATTAGGAGCTAGGACTGAACTCTTTGACACCAGGAGATGAAGATTTCTCTAAAAGCCACCACAGAGGCCTGCTGACTTTCTCTAATTGACCTGTGTTGAAAGTTAACTCATCAGAGACTACATAATAGCACAAAAAAGCTACTAACCAGCTTCAGAATCCTTAAAATCATCATCACCCCTAACTTGCTGAAAAGCTGGAGACACTGATTAAGGCAGTGCACGCACTGCCAGTACCTACAACTCAACCTAATTTTGCCACAGGTAAGAGTCCTATTTTTGCATTTCTGAGGATGTCAGCAGTCAGACCCCATACCATCAGCAAGTAGGCATCTATTGCCATGTGACCAATTGCAAAATGCCATCCGAAGCGTCTGCATTTTAGAACGATTTCTGGTATCAATTATTTTAATTTGTCTTCCTCCAGAAGCCATCCCAGAGGCAAGGATTCAAGTTTTAGTGATTCATTTGGGAGATGATCCAGAAAATACTGAGAAAAGTGGAGAAGTGAGAAAGGGAAGTAAAAGCAGCCAATATAGGGTGTTGTTATCAAATAAGTTTCTACTGTAAATAATTGGTGTTAAATCCGGCTGTGAACTGTGTAAAATGCATGGCCTCAGAGTCATTGTATCTAAGGGGTAAGAGAACTGGAGTCAAGTCCCATGAATACTTGGTTAAAGGTTCCTTCAGGAAGTGTTAGTTCTCTGGCTCTTCAGTGCATACAGGTTGAACAGGCTTAAGCATCAGAAAAAGTTTAGGAATAGAGATACATATGCTAAAGTTAGAAGGCCAAATTATAGTGCAACAAAAGACTTAGGTTGGGACCAACAGTGTCTGCTGCAATCTACCTACAGCACAGTGTTGTGAGATTAAATAAGTTGATGAATAATTTAGGATTTGTAATAACATCTGACACATAATAAATGTTTAACATATGGAAGGTTATTGTTATCACCTAGCATGTCTTTGTGACAATTATTTGATATGAGAACACACAGGTTGTCACAGGTTGTTGAAAGACTCATGTGGAAGAAAAGCTAAACATCTCACTATTGAATTTTTTTAGCATAGAAAATTATAAAGCAAAAATTTGTCCACAGTTTGGTTTTGTTCACAATTTTCACATGCAATAATTCACTGTGTACTTCTCAGAAAAATATGAATTCTATATAAAACATGTAAGTGATTTTCTGATGAACTTGGATGAAAGTAGGAGCTTTCAGTAGGCATCTGTCAGTGGACTGTCAAGAGTCTAACAATCTTAGACTAGACAGGTTTTTTTTTTTCCTTTTTACTTACATCTGTTCTTGTCTATTTATTCTCTTTTCCTATGTAATTAAATTAATGTCCCTACTAAGAGAGACTATGATTTGGCTTGTTCAGAACCCTCCTGGGAAGCCTGAAATGAAACTTTAAAATATGTTCCTAACTAATTTCTTTTTAAAAGCTTTTTTATTTTTATTTTTTTACCACTGATGGTGTTTGAATTGTAGAGAATCAATATAGAATACTTCTTGCTTCTTTTCCCAACTTCTGAACGACTGAAACACAGACATCTTTATTACATATGAAGCTAGCAGAGAGCATATTTTAAGACCTTGTGGACTTCTTTGTATACCTCAGAACTGAATTTACTCCCTCTCCAAAACAAACTGGTCAGAGCTTTCACACTTTTCTTCAACAATTTCTGGAGACAAGCTAAACTGATAAGGTTACTGCATGACAGAAAGCAGATGAGATTACAAAATACCCACAGGCAAGAAGAGCAAGAAGAGCTCTTAAGAAACAAGGGACAGCTGACAATATGTCTTCCTGCCAGGACAGAAAGAGAGAGAGAGAGAGAGAGAGAGAGAGAGAGAGAGAGAGAGAGAGAGAGAGAAACAGAGATGATCAGAATAAGCTCCAAAACTTTCCAGTCAGATAAATTCTCCTTCTCTGAGAAGGAATGAGAGAACAGTAGAGGGAGGCCTCAGCCAGCGAAGGATCCTGGAACATAATAAGCATGAGGAGATGGAAGGAGTGCTCCTTAGAGATATAAGGATAAACTTTTTTCTTTACCAAAACAATCTTCAAATAAATTGCTTTGAAAATTAATTGTTAATAAGCAAACCAAGGTGTAATGTCTCACTAGACATCAATACATGTGAATGACTAATGCATGCTGCTTTTCTATAATAATACACCAGAATCACCCACTGAGTGTGGTATGCCTGGGAATGAATAAGCTCTGCTGGCATATATGTGAATGCTTTCAGGGTGCTAAGGTATGACATAGTAAAGGCATATTTGTTATCTTGCTGATGCATTGGGAGAAACTGACTTTAATAAGAGTTTTAAAACCCAAAAGGAAATAAAAACTGCCGTTAATTGAATCATAATAATATCCCCAGCGTGTATCACACGTGGTGGAATTTTTTTCTACCTGCTGAGCTCACGCTCCCTTTTTGTAGGATTGGTGGTTTGGCCAGACAGTTAGTTTTCTAAGACACATCTGGCTATGTCATTAGCAGTTATTCCTGAGTGTTTTGGCTATTGCCAAAGCAGTCTGCTAGTTTAAAAAGAAGTTGGAGTGCCATCTTGGGAAATATTACTCTTACAGACTGTTGTTTATAATCCAACTCAGTTGTCCTGACAAAACTATTTCTTTTAAGATTGTGTTTATAATCCTTTAAGAGAAAATGTGGTAAAAAGTCTATATCTTTAGTTACATTTAAGTTGGTTGCTGAAAACTCCACTACCTTTCCAGGGAGCATCATCTTTTAGTTATTTTCTTACATATTTCCAACACCTTGATTCAACAGGCATCAAAATGGTATTAAGTGTGAAGATTCTTCCAACAGATTCTACCTTTGGATAAACAGAAAACTTTTACTAAGAAGTCCTCCCTTAACATTCTTAATAGAAAAAAGGATATAAGTAGAAACCCTAATTAATTTCATTTCCCCCTCCCTTCTCCATTTTATCTTTTTGCTCAGCTTGGGTATTTTTGGTACTCAAGTCAGAGAAAGTATTTCTGGTACATTACTCATCTCTAGGTAGCTGACAGAAAATGTTGAGACACTGAGCTTTTATTCCAATTCTAAATATATAGTTCTCTTACTGGTGACAATTTCATTGTGCTCAAATTATTTAATAAACATACTTATCTTTCACAAACTTAAAAGCTAACACTTGTTAACATTGCCTGTGTACCTGATGCTCTCATAAACACATCCATATATTAATTCATTTCATTTCATCACCTCAGTAATTCTCTGAAATGGATCCTATTTTTTAATCTTCCTTTTGCTGATCTAGAACTGAGGCCAAATGAGGTTATGTAATTTACCCAGTCAGTGGTAGAGCTGGGATGGAAATCAGGCAGTTTTGTGTCAGATTCTGTGTTCTTAACCATTAAATTATACTATATCTCTGTGTGCTTTCCTGTTCACATCAGTGAGAAAGCTAGATAAACACCATGGCAGAATACGGAAGGAAGATATGTTTCTGTCGTAGTCACTACTCTCCCTTTTCTTCTTTAAGAACAGATTGGTCACTTGGCCAATCTGTTATCAGCAGCCTTGCTTTCCTCTCAGTTTCTAAGGTGACACAAAAATGACAGATTTTTACAACTTTGAGAGCTATCTCTGACAAACTGTCTAAGAAAACAACAAAAGTAAAACCAAAAATTTTTATTTTAGTTCAACCAATGACACTTGTAATGATCTCATTCAAAAGGGAAGGACATGTTCCCAAACCATATGAGATAAAAAGAAAATAAAATGAAATCAAGGAATGCAGACTCCCAACAGGTGCCCCGCCGTGTCTATTGCCACCATCTCTGCTCAGTTGAATCCTCACTGTATTTTCCTAATTTGCTTTTACTCTTGCTTTTTGACTTCCCATTGCAGGCTGCGAGCCCTAGACCTCTTCAAAACACTGTAAGTGCAGGCTTCTGGTTAATTCTCTGCTCTCATTTTCCTCTACTTAACTGTCTTCTTCTTTGAGCTTCTTGAAGGGTTTAGAATGCAGTTTCTAATAGTCCTGAGGATCTTTCCACTATCCGTAAGACTAATTCCTATAACCCTGTAGGTCTTTCTTTCTTCATATCTATTCAAGATATATTCATTATCTTCTACTTTATCATTATTTCTATTCTTCTTCAAAATCATCACAATTTGTTATGATACTTAATTGTGTTGTTGTTTATATCTGTCTGTTCACCAGAATAATTAAGTACCCTGCTCACACATCACAGAACCTATCACATAGCAGCACCACAGCACAGCAGGGAGAAGGGAGGACTTGAGTCACAGATAAACCTTTGAACTCCAGCTCATCAGTTACTTAAATGACTTGACAATGTCTCTCCTACATTTTAAAGATTCAATTTTTCAGGTCCATCTTCCTTTTAAAGTTTAGAATTTTTTGACTCCCAAAATGTTATAAAACTTTCAATGTTTTATAGTATTCTGTTTTGTTCTGATCTATTGCATACTCTAAAAGGCAGCTGAGAGATAAAGGAATTAGAACTTTTTTTAAATTGAACTAGGCATGTTATAGTTCTAATGTTCACAATCCAAAAGTCACAGACTTTATCTCAAAATAAATGATTAATTCTAATAAAAAGAGTTATACTGAAATAGGGGTTTGATTAGAAGATCTCAAAGACTGTCAGTCCTCAGAATCTATGTTTCTGGGATACAACTTAAATATTTTTTAAATCATAAGACTTTTTAAAGGAACAACTTGCATTACTCTTCAGGGAGAATAATAATACTCCTTTATATACATAGCATAAGCAAAAGTACTTAGGTATTGGAATCAGAATAACATGAATTAAAACCCAAATTGTTCTACCACTTTCTAGCTATGTGACCTTAGATAAGCTTCTTTAGTTTAGTTTCTTCCCCTCTCTAATAGGAAAATAAGACCAGTAAATAAAGCTTTTGTTGAGTTGTCACTCTCTTTCTTAGGCAAAAACCATTAGTTAGGCTTACTCTTTAAAAAAATTTCTATTCTGAGTTGGGTATGGTGGTACGTGTTTATAATCCCAGCACGTAGGGGCTGAGATAGGAGTTTGACAAGTATGAGACCAGCTTGAGCTACGTCATGAGTTTGAGAACAGTTTGGGTAACTTAGCAAGACCTTGGCTCCAAATAATAATAAAAAATTATTTAAAAGCTAGGGGTTCAGTAACAGAGGTCTTAGCTATTCTGTGCAAGACCTGGGCTCAATACCCAGTAATGTAAAAATATATATATATTCTGCTATAAGGTTAATAATGATTAAAAACCAACAAATAGCATTGAGTGATTATATGCCTGTAATCCTAGCTACTCAGAAGGAAGAGTCAGGAAAATCAAGAGCTGCATTCAACCTCAACAAAGTAGTAGGAGACTCTATCTGAAAAACAAAAGGACTGAAGGTGTGGCTCAAATGGTAGAACACTTGCCCCCGAATTTAATCCCAAGTACCACAAAACACACACACACACACACACACACACACACACACACCCCAAGTGGTCTATCATCCACAATACCAACAATAAAAGCCCAGACTTTCTCTTTTAGTTAGTCCAAAAGTGAAGACTGTCTTGGAGTCACATATAAATAGGAGCTAATGTAGTAAGATAGAAATTAAAATATTTTGTGTTTATTCAATCTATTTTAAAAATAGAAATAGTTTGGAAACTATTTCCTTCTGTTCCAGTAGAGGCTAGGCACAAATGCTCTTTTCTTTCATTTTCTATTCCCAGATAATTAGGGAACAAGAGGATTTAGTGCAAAAGAACATAGGAAAAAAACACATTTCTTCATCAACAGGAGTGCTAAAGAGGCAAAGAGATATGTCCTTGTATTAGCTTCAGCAGCTTAGTGGTATCAAAAACATCTCCTTTTGCTCAGGAAATAAGAAGCAATATGGAGCAACTGAGAGATAATTACAGAGGCTTTGACAATAAGCCACCCTGAAGACAGAGCTTCCTGTGCTTCAGCCCTGAAATGATAGGGATACTATCATCTAAGATTCAGGGTGATTTAATTCAATATTCTGGTTGGTTAATGCATATAAAGTAAAAGTTAAAATAATAATAACATTAATTTTTTCCTAAAACAAATCTACCAAAGTGGCAGAGAACTGGACTCAGAGGTCAGAGACCTCAGTTATCATTTTGACCTTGCTTTTCACTTATATTGAATCACTGTCAGCCCAAATCACTAAAATCTGGCTTCATATCTCTTCATCTGTGAAATTAGAAGATTGGGTTGAGTAATCTCTCAACTCTCAAGTTCTTCTCAGCTCTTAAATTCTCTGATTCTGTACATTAGAGTTCTTTAGTCAGTCAGTAAGGCAATCAGTCACTCATTGAAAGATTCATTGATTACCAATATGTCAGACACATAGATATAATTTGTACAACAACAAATACTGAATGAGCTTTGACTATGTACCAGATCCTGTTATTAGCTCTGAGAATTTATCAGTATAAAAAAGAAATTCTCGTGACTTACCTCCTTAACAGAAAATGGTAAATAAATAAAATATATATTGATAGAGAGTAAGTGCTGAGGTGAATGCCAGTAGCCTGTTCTAAAATTTTGAATCTCCCTGAGAAGTTGCCTTTAGAGTAAAGACCAGAAACAGATGAGCAATCCAGCCATAGGAATATGTAGGGGCAGAATGTTTTGGGAAGAGAGAACAGGCCTAAGATGTGCCTGGCAGGACCAAAGATCAGCACACCGACCAGAATGGATGAGGCAGCATGTGTGAGAAGCAGGGAGACAAAAGACATGAAGCCCTCAGAGAAGTCTAGACTTTAAATGCAATGGAAGGAAGTGGCTACCAAAATGCAGCATGGAGGGCATTGGTTTGGTAAATGTAGAACAGGGTAGAGGAATGAGGAGATGCTCCCTGATAGAGGCTATGGGCCTCGTACCAAATGAGACCTGGCAGGGAGAGAGGTAGGTGAATAAATACCTCCCCTTTCTTTTCCCCTTCCCTTCTGTATCTGAAAGCACTGCATTGTCCAATCCAAATCAGAAGCCAGGGAGAACTTTCTGTTGTGCTCACAGAGGCCATCTTCCTCAGTCAAAGATCAGGGTGGAGAATGCATCAGAAGAACAAAAAAGATACAGCGCATGAGGTCAGAGAGGTAAGAAGATGAAGACCATGGACAGACACCCTAGCAGGGAAGTAAGGACTTTTCAAAATAAGGTCAGTCCCACAGAAAAGGTGCAAAAACAGTACAGAAATCCTTATGTCCACTCCATGTTAATATTTTCTACATTACTCCATCATCTCTCTTGACAGATACATAGCTACAGATAAAGATTATAATATACACATCAATATATATTTGTATATCTATCACATATAACTATACATACGTATATATATCATGCAGACATATATATATGTGTGTGTGTGTGTATGTATATATGTGTGTAGATACACCAATAGAAAATGCATATATACATTTCACAAGATGATATCCTATTACCCCTAAATAATTCAGCCTGTATAACTAAAAAATAAGAACACTATCCTACATAACCACCACAGGCCCCTTTAATTTAGAAATGAATATTCATGAGATATTACTGTCTGATTATCTATTTCACAGATCCAGTCCAAATTCTGTTAACTTCCTCAAGGGATTCCACTTGGGAATGTGGCTTTTAGTTGTTTCTCTTTCAATGAAGAACAGTTCATCATCCTCTCATCTTTGATTCCTTTACTGTTTTAAGGTGTGCAGAACTCTCCATCTGTAGAATGTAGAATACTTTCAACTTCATGACCTGTCTCAAGCCATTCCTTCCCAAGAATTCTGCTAGTGGAGTAGTGGAGAACAAAGCCTGTTTAGGGAATGAAATCTGAAAGTGTGTAAGAGAATCTTTCAAAGATGTTTTGCTGTAAAGAGGAAGAGGAAATCATAATACTTGATGAATTTGTTACTTAGCAGGAAGAAATAATAACATTGTTATAATGGAGATATGACTGATGCTAAAGAGAAGGAAAAAGAGGATTTTCTACCTACAGTAATAGGAAATCAAGTAGAGCTCCTGGGCAAAGATAGGTCAGTAGGTAGATGTGATAGGAACTTGTTGACATTTTCTTCTGATTGAGAAGAAATAAGAATGAGTCATTGCTTATAGTGGATGAGTAAATGGACACAAGGAACAAATAGCACTATTGTGCAGTGATTATAAGTCCTTTGTGAAGTCAGTGATTCGGTTCTTAAAGTAAGACAAGTAACATGGTTGTATATTTTTCATTAGTAATATTTGGCTGCAGAGGGTTGAAGTTAGCCTGACTTGTTCTGTACTGAATTAAAAGAGTTGAAAGAAGATAGGACATTTTCTGAGAAGTGAGATTTAAGCTTGGAAAGGAAAAGTGAGAAGGTGATAGGATCAATGATTTCAAGGTCATGCCAATATCAACACAGTGGGATTGCTTGGAGTGAGAAGAAAGCACAAGGTCAGAGCAGTACTTTTGGAACTGCAATTATGAAGGGTGTTACTGCTTGGATCTCAAATGCCCCCGAAGACCATGACAAGGGCTTGGTCAGCCTCTGTCACTATTGGGAGGATCTGAGGTCTTCAGAAGGTAGGACCTAGTTGGAAGAAGAGGCATTGTGGGAGTGCCCTTGAAGGGTATTCTTTGCCCAGGCCCCCTTTTCTCTCCCTCTCTCACTGCTTCCTGACCACCATGAGGTGAGCAGCTTTACTCTACCACATGCTCCCCACCGTGATGTCTCCCCATGGCCCAGAAATAAAGGTACAAGATATCAGGAGCACAGAGTATTAGAGGATGGATCATTTCTGTGGGTAAGAGCATTACCAAGAAGCAGAGCTGGGGCATTAAAGAAAGAAAGACATTAAATATTCAGGAATAAAGGATAACATTCCAGTAGTGGTAAATAATGGCAATAAAAAGAACCAGGGATAATATACCCTAATTGCCTGAGGTGAAAACCTGGACAATTTTACAAAGGAAGCATAGTATGGAAGCAGCAGTGAGGTTCAGTAGAACACAGGAAATCAATGGCTGTTCTTGCTTCTGTAAGTGTGATTAGGGAAAATATGAATTATTAATGGTATCTCTCCTTTCTACCTTGTAGTTTCTTGAAAGAGTAAATCCTAAATTATTTTTTGTTAAGCAAGATGATGGGTATGGTGCCTGCTAGCAGGTACAATGCCCCAAGTTCAATTCTCCAGTGCCACCAAAAGGTGGGGTGGGGAGGAGGTGGCAGAAAAAGAGCTGAAAGACATTTGACCTGAGAACTAAATGACTAAGGAAGTAAATGGGACAAAGAGAGAGAAAATGTACAAATGCCCCTTTCATGACTTTATTGACTTCGTTTTATGGTATTTGAAAGGATAGCAGTGAAATGAACAGAGTAAGATTTGAGTAGAGAGTTGGTCATTTTTAGAACCAACATATTGGAATGATTTCCAAAGTCAAATGGCTACAAAGTCTGTTCTAAGATTCATTTCTTAACCTTGGAAAAGCATTTAGAGGGTTTCCTAATTGCTTTGGTATACTATTTTATAAGTTCTTACATTGAAGTGTCTTGTATTCTTTTCCATTTATTTTGCTAAATGACATTTCTGGCACTGCAGTACAATTTTAGTAAGTGGTCTACTCTCTAACATAGGCTGTATTTCGTTTTTAATAATCTAAAGTGTTAGCAAAGAACAACAAAACAGTAGAGACATAAAAAGTGCCATGATTATTGTATGAGTATCTCCAGGCTGCAAAATTGATCCATTTTGCCTCTAAAAATTGATTTGGGTAGGCTGGTTGAGGTTACAATTGCAAACAATGGATATTTATTCTGCAAAAAATGATGTTAATGATGTATTGGATCAAGCACAGGTCCATGCATCTCATCATAGCAGTCAAAGTTTTAGCTTAGGCATGGTGTACAAATTTTTTCCTTTTAATTTTATTCTTTATCCTGTAAAATCTGATGTACATATCTTTGTCTTCAAACTCCTGTAACTTTGATACAGATCAAATTACTTTACCTGAGATCTCTTCTTCTGAAGCCAGACCTGAAATTCCATGCTACCGACTTGGCATGTCATCTTAGTTGTCACAAATCACTTTGGACTCATCATGGCAAAATTGAATGTATATAGTCTTTTCCCAAACCTGGTACCAATCAATAAGACAATTATTGATCAAAATACACAAGCCAGGTATCCAACAAGTCCCTTATCCTGCCTCCTCTATCATGCACATACATCTAACCCTTAGCAGATCTCTTGACTTGGCCTCTTATGTATTTTTTCAGTATGTCTGTTTCTTTTATACTCTACCTCTACCACTCTTGTCAGGCTGAATACATGGAGCGTGTGGTTAAAGGCCCTAGGGTGGCCTGCAGTGAGCTGTGTGGGCTGCACTCTAACTACTCTCAATTTCAGGCTTACTCTGTTTGCTTCCCCCTTCCAGCCTCACTGACCTTGCAGTTACTCCAATGCACAAACTCCCTTTGTGTTTTGGGACATTCAGACATTCTTCCCAATTAGAAGACCTTTTCTTCCTCTCTTTGTCTAGTTTACCCTTTTCACTATTTAGCTAGTGTCAAATGTCCCTTCCTTGTGAATTGCCTGACCAGAATCTAGCCCCATCTCACAGCAGCCTATAATTTCCTTCACAGAACTATCAGATAATAGTTTGCAACCTTGAGGAATTGTGTCAACTCTGGTTTGTTTATCATTATCTTTCACTGCCTAGAATAATGTCTGGCATACAGTAGGTACTTACTATGTTTTTTTAAATAAATAATTGTGTGAGCATCCCTGGAAAATGAAATGTGAGTTCAGTCTTCATTATACTCTACTTGGTCTTTTAACACCACATCCAGGAGGCCTCAGTCAAAAGAGAGGAAAGCTGTCAATTTCAGTAATTATGCATCACATCTGAATTACAGAAACCTGTGTTTGACTCTTCCTAGCAGATTATTTCTACTGCACTATGCTGTTTACTAATTCTGCTATAAGGCAACAGTGCAGAGGCTAGTGGTTTACTCCATACTCATTTGTGTTCTGGATAGGCAGCAGCTGTAGTTTCCACCAGCTCCCTTCCACCTCATATCTACCCTGTTCTCACTTCCTGACTTAATTGCCTGCAGAAAAACTGTCTCTACTCTCAGTACTAGCTTGTAACTATGAATATTTTAGGTAAATCCTTCTTTTCTGCTCTGAACAGTTTACCTCATTCTTCCACCCATCACTAAATTCACTTGTATACATAGAATTGATATACAATCAATTTTTATGAGCCAACATATTTTAGGAGTTACTTAAAGTGCAGTTTCATCCGAGATGAGTAGTTAAACCACAGAGATTCACAGGAGATTTTAATATCCTTGCTCAGAGAGTAAAGAAAGTAAGTTTTGAAGAAATTGGAAAATTTAATAGTTACCATTAAGTCCTCTTATGCATAGCCATGTTAAGCCATGTTATTTACATTATTACATTTTTTAGTAGCCCCACAATCTAAATATTACATTTTGCAGATGAGGAAACAGATTTGTAATAGGTAAATAACTAAGATTATCAGATAATAAAATGTTAGATCCAAGATTCAGTTTACTTTCTTCCTTACTCAATATTTGAAGGAAATCCCAATGCTAGAAATCAGATGACTCTAGACAAATGCCAGGAATAAGAATTCATTTAATATATAACAATAGAACAATATATAACAATAGGAAGTGAAAGCAAATGACAAATATAATGGTAGGAGAGGAGACCTCCAATGAAAAGGGATTTGAAGAATAATAGATTTTGCCATTTGTTTTTTCTTCTTTCAGTAATAATACTGGTTTGTGTAGATAAATTGTAAGTTACAGGTAATAAAGAACATAAAATTTCACCTTTCAAATATGGCATTACACTGCTCGCATGTTAGCATATCTCTCCAATTTCTTAAAGTCTACTGTACATTGTTCATATTTACGCTCTGACATTTTAGCATTAACATTATTCCTCTTTCCTTGGCTGAAAATTTAACTCAACACTCGACCAGACCTTTTAGGAACTGGTGCCCCCTGTTGGGGAAAAATCTTAGCTAGTCCAGGAATTTTTTCCATCAGCCACTATAAATTGCTGTCCCCCAGAATTTTACCCAGTGTGTTCTGAAATCTGCTATTTGGGACTTGATCTAATTTAGATTTTGAGGGTTTGGCACCTCTGTCTCCTTTAATTGCTCTGTGATATTGAGCAGACTTGAAATGACTCAATATTTTTTTTTCTTCCTTGTGTAAACATGATCAGGAGCCACAGATGGCTTTCTCAAGCTCTTTCTCCTACCAGGCTTTTTGCCAGCACTCTTGACATTGAACAATCTACTACTATTCTTCTCAACACTGCTCTCCTTGGTGACGGCAGATGAAGTTTTTTATCAGGGTGGCAAGCCTGGCATGGGATGCCTCCAGAACAGATGCAGAATAGGTTCCAAAGCAACTTGCCACCAGGGTCACACACTGAGCCATCTCTCTATTTCTGGAAATCGGGCTTAATGGGCTTCACTTTAAGTCTAGCAGAGCATATTGTCTTTATCTTTCAGAAGTGTTTTGTCTTTTGGTGTCAAAGGACATTAATCCCAGCCTGTTTTCCTGATCCTTCTGCGTTAACCTGCTACACAAGATGGGTTTCAGAACAAGCTGCCCCCAGAGTGCTTTCTGTGAAAAGATAAATGGGTATTAAGGTTCATATGCAGCTCATGTGGGTGGGACAGACACCTTCCTTTGTCCACACCATCATGAAGTCAGGCTTCTGCAGAGCACAGAGAAATGCTGCTCACAGAGACACAGTTTTTCCTGTCCACGATAAAAGGATATTTCTATCATAGACCATCTCAGTGATGTCATCTAAAGGCTGGGCATCACCGAGAGTCCTACAACTAACTTTCTCTCATTCACTTTTATTTCAGTTGTGATACAGGTTCCATGAAATCCATACATTTGTTGATGACAAAGTACTTGGTAAGGTCTTTTAGCTCATGGATTTGGGAAGATAATTGTATCAAAATTTTTATATAGTTAACATGACAAAAATTTCTAAATCGTACTGATTATTGCCTACAGCAGATTTCTAGTGCAAACTTTTCTTCCTTCTGTGCAGAATCTTATTAAAGTAGTAAACTAATACCTCAGGAAGCCCTCTTATTCAATTCTGGGAGCAGCTTTTCAAATCAGGCAGAAGGTCTGGACTTCCATGGTTCTACCACCTGTCCTCCAAGATTTTCTGCTCCAGACGACTGTTGCTTGAGGGATTACATTCAGATAATCACATTTAAGCCATAGTTTATGCAACACATAGTAGGTTGCCCTCTCTAGGGACTGTGTTTTTATAGAAGCTTCCTTTCTCTATCATTTGCTCCACACATATCACTCATTCCTAGGAGGAAGAAATGCCTTTCACTTTCTATCATCCACTTGCCTATATTTTTTAACTCTCGGAATATTCCTACATTACTCCTTTTGTGTCTAACCACAAAGGGTTTACATTTGTGGTAAAGATTACTACAAAATGTAATTTTAAAATATGTTAAAACTTTTAATTGGCACATTATTGTAGATGTTTATGGAGTACAAGGTAACATTTCAATACATGTGTGTAATGTGTAATGATCAGATCAGGGTAATTGGAATAACCATCAGTTTAAACATTTATTATTTCTTAGTGTTGGGAACATTGACAATTTTCTCTTCTAGCTACTTTGAAATATATAATTATTGCAATCATAGTTATCCTATTGTGCTGTGGAAAATTACATTATTCCTCCTATTGGACGCACCACCAAACCACACATAATCCTTCTTCCATCTTCCCTCCCTCACATTGTTCCCAAGCTCAGATAACCACTATGATGCTCTCTATGTCTATGGGATCACCTTTTTAGCATCCACATACAGGTGAACACTTTGTGTCTGAGTTATTTTACTGAATATGTGTACATGTGCCTGGTACCATCCACATGGCCAGAAATAACATACTTTTCATTATTTTTATGTCTGAACAATATCCATTGTATATATGCACCACATTTTCATTATCCATTCTTCTTTTGATGAATGCCTAGGTTCATTTTACTAATGCTGCAATGAGCATTGCAAGTACAGAGGTCACTTCAACATAATGATTTTATTTCTAGGATCAATACCAAGTAATAGAATTTCTGGAATAGCTAGGAATAAATTTAAGTAAGGAAGACAGGAGTGGTGGTGCATGCCTGTCATCCCAGCTACTTGGGAGGTGGAGTCAGGAGGATCATGACTTCAAAGCCAGCCAGGGAAAAGATGGTAAGAACCTATCTGAAAAACAAATTATAAACCGAAAGGTTGGGGGTGTGGCTCAAGTGGAAGAGCACTTGATTAGCTTGTGTGAGGCTCTGGGAACAATCCCTAGTACTGCAAAATAAACAAACAAAACAAAACTTTTTTAAAATGAGGAGGTGAAAGACTTGCACAATGAAAACTATAAAAGATTGATTATGAAATAAATTTCAAAGAACACAAAAATTGGAAAGTCATCCCATGTTCCTGGATTAGAAGAATTAATTTTTGTTAAAGTATCTATAACTTGTTTTTCTATAGATTCAGTACAATTCCTACCAAAATACCAATGACATTCTTCACAGGAATTTAAAAAAATATATTAGCAAAATTTGTTCGAACCACAAATGACCTAAAAGAGTCAAGGCCATCTTGAACAAAAAGAGCAAAGCTGAAGGCATCATAATATCTGACTTGAAAGAATCCTAAAAGTTCTAATAACAAAACAGCATGGTACTGGCATAAAAGCAGACATATAACCCGATGAAACAAGGTAAAGAACACAGAAATCAGCCTGTTTATTTATGCTAAAATCCACTGATATCAGCAAAGACAGTAAGAACATCCATTGGAGAAGAGCAGCTGTATCAATAAATGGTGCTGGGAAAACTAAATATCCATATACAATAGAATGAAACTAGCCCTGTGTTTCTCACCATATATAAAAATCAACTCAAAATTGGTCAAAAACTTAAATATGACATGAAACTAAAAAGTACTAGAAACAAACATAGTGAAAATTCTCTAGGGCATTCATCTGGGCAAAAAATTTTGAAGGTGGCCCCAAACTAGGCAAGAAAAACAAAAAAGTGATTACATAAAACTAAAAGGCTTATGTACAGCAAAAGAAACAATCAACAAAGTGAATAGACAACCTACAGAAGGAGAGAAAATATTTTCAAACTATTCATCTCATAAGGAATTAATATGAAAAATATGTAAGGAACTCAACTAACACAACAACTGAAGAATAATAATCTAATGAAAAATGGGCAAATGATCTGAGTAAACATTTCTCATGAGAAGATAACCAAATGGACAAGTATATGAAAAAAAGGTGAACATTACTAATCATCAGAAAAATGCAAGTCAAAACCACAGTGAGATATCATCTCAACCCAGTTAAAATGGTTGTAAAAAGTAACAAATAACAAATACTGATGGCAATGTTAATTAGTATAGTCATTATGGAAAACAATATGGAGATTTTTTTTTAAATGCCTGTAATCCTAGCTACTCAGGAGGCAGAGATCAGTAGTATTGCAATTTGAAGCCAGCCAGCTTCAAATAGTTCATGAGACCATATTTCGAAAAAAATCAAACACAAAACAGGACTGGTGGAGTGGCTCAAGATGTAGGTTCTGAGTTCAAACCCTCCACCACAAAAATAAGCTAGAAGTATAACTAACACGAAGGATTTTTATGACATAAAATACATATTTGTACATATATCAAACTTTATGATATATCATAATTACAATAGGCAACATTTATATATTACTAACATATATACATGATACAGTCGTGAGTTGCTTAATGATGGGGGTACACTCAGAGAGATATGTTGATAGATGATTTTGTCCTCATGTGAACAGCACAGAGTATATTTATGCCATCCTAGATAATATAGTTCAATTAATTGACATGGCATCTTGAATGCACTGTGTGCATATACAGGCTGAAGGAGACTGCCACCCCCATAATGTAGCATACTGTCTTATAAGTAGAATATGCTGTACAATAACAATTAATAAAAGTATAGTAAATACATAAACAGTGACGGGCATAGTTGTTTATTGTCGTCAATTATTATATGTTGTACATAACTGTACTGCCACATTTTATATGACTGCAAGCACCAGTAGTACCACAAATGGGAGACGAAAATGGCATTAAGCTGGCAGCAACATCATGAAGCAATAGGAATTTTTCAGCTCCATTATGAATTTATGCAGCCATTATCATATATGTGGTCCATTCCTAACTGAAACATCATTAGGTTGTACATGGCTACATAATATAATGTTTGCACAAGTGGGTGATTGTTTTTATTGCCTCGTGTGCCAAACAACATACTCCACAGCACTGGTAGAAATCATGTTTGTCACTACTAGGCTAATTCTCAGAAAAAATGATTCCTAAATAAGACAAACCCGCAGAAGGTTCTAAGTCTGCCTGCAGGAAACTCTATCTGTAGTCTTCATTGACTGCAGTGGCTACTGTCAAGCATGCACAAGAGTCTGAAAACAGAAATTTTCATTGATCTCCAGTATACTGTATCATTTGAGAAATGAAGGGTTTCCAATTTCTATCTAGAAAGAAGCCATCATTCACTTAACTGATATACTAATGACATCAGTTTAAAAATAATTACTATTCTATAATCTTTTATACTTTATCATTACAACCAACGTTTTGTGATAAAAAGTAATATTATCCAAAATTTAGTAATGATTACATAGTTTATAGTTTAGATTATGTCCTCCCAAGAACATTCATTGCTTAACAAAGGAAAACATTCTAGACCACCAAATTAAGCATTGTATTATCTTATTTTGAAGCTGCGCCAATTTAGGAAGTTTTTAATGTTATTTATAGCACCACTTCCGTCTAGCCATGTGACCGTGGATATGTTGCCCATTATCAGTTTTCTAATTTGTAAAATTAAATTATAATCGACTTGGGATATAATCTTTGTGTTCTATCACGTTTACTTTGATTTTTACATCATTGGTGCTGACTTCAGTTTTGTTTTGCCTATAACACATTTCTTTAAAGTTCTTTTGAAAAAATGCTTGCTTTTTAAACCTAAATTAAAAAAAGGTAGGAAAGCCACTGGTCTCAAGAAGTCATGATATCTGATCCAGTCAATGCCTCATCTACATAGTGTTACAAAGTTAAGCAATTCAGTTTCCTATTTTCAGAAAGTTGGAAAAAATTCTTGAGGAGACTGGAAAAGATAATGGAGATGATTAGGGGAAGTTTTGAAGACAGCTCCCAAAATGGTCCATTGCCATTAGAATTTCTTCCTCTTTTGTCCCACAGAAGCTGTTCAGAGATATCAAAGGATGGAGCCATGTTGTAGCTTGGGAGGTCCAGGTAATGGTCATGCTTGATGATGGGATGATGTGGAATATGACTAGGAGGAACTGGCTGTCTCTGGACGGTGTTGAGATGGACACATATTTTACCATAAGCTTTCAGAACTCTTCAGAATGAAAGAGCAGATGAAACAAATATGCCATCCTGTACATTACAAATCAAGAGATAAGAATCCACACTTGTCATAAAGAAATCAATAAGAGCAGTAATAGAGGAAACACATTTCACTTTTCAATTATGTTAGCAGTGAGGTTAGGTGAAAAATATCGATAAAAATATTTTGTCCTTTTTAGTGTAGGTCATCAAAATGCAGCACCCTTGAGGACCACATATTGAGATCAAATACATAAAAGGATATTATAGCATCTTCTAATTAAATAAATCAATTTCTCATTAAAAGTCTTTAGAATGTTTAAATCATAGATAGTGGACTTGAATGTATACCATTAGTGTTGACTGTGTATTTGGTGGGTTGAGAACAGATTAAAACAAAAGGCTACCAAACAAGTGACACTTTGCTTTCTAAGAAGGTTTAAATGATTCTCAGATGAAAATGAAAATAATTACTGCCCCTGAAACAAAACAGGTTAGATAATGCATAGGACTGTTGAAGAAGCTAAACTGGAAGCAAAGAAGAGATCATACATTTCAACCATATTAGCATTCTTGGTATCTGGAAGTATGTAGCTACAATTTATATTATTCTCTTTATCATATGCATATTCACCTAAAATAGGGAATAAGAGCAAGTGTACACCCAAAGATAACGTGAAAAAAAACCTTTAATGATGCATTTTAGGTCTGCATTACAGCCCATATTTGAAATGTAGCATTATGGTCAAAGAAAAATTCAAATGCTATTAATATGCATAAATGTTCATTTAAGACATTCATCAAAATTCTACAGAGACATATGTTTCTAAAATCAGTATTGCAATACAGTCTCACACAACTTATTCTCAGACATCGATCTGCATGCTTCAGCATATTCTCCTAAACTAGGAAATAAAGCAGTTTTGTAAAACCAAAAATGTGCAAAGATATATTTCTCACTTTTAATGACCTCTTTTAAAGCAATTACATGGCTCTGGTATTATTGTTTCTTGCTTGCAAAAATGTGTACAGTTTTATATTTTAAAATGAACTTACGCCTGTCAAAAGAAAAAATTTAACATTCGCAAGGAGTGATTCTAATAAATACTTTCTAGTATCTTTTATACCCAACTTTTACCTGTAACATTTTGTATTCTCAAAGACAGAACATACAGACAAGATTAAGTAGGTTACTCCCTCTATTCTGAAGGTTTTTCTCTCAGCATCTCACTAAGAACTTGTGGTTGTCTGTGTCTGAGTGTTGTGAGTGTGTTAGGAAAAAGTCTAAAAACATAATTGCAAATTATTCCATAATTTTCATAAATTTTAGCTATAAAATATCTGGTATATTCTGAAATGTCACATTTTTATTTCTATTTAATACTATATTGTTATTTTTAGCCACGTTTCAACATTGAGTCTCACACATATTTTCTAAAAAGAAGTATGATCCATTTAAGCCAAATGCATTCTTGGATCAAAGATTAAACTATGCAGCGGTTGGAGAACAGGAAATGATAGTCAAGAAGTGCTAGCAATAGTCCAGAAATAATACGTGGTCCACTGCCATTTGAGAGGTAACGTCTCTCTCTCTCTCTCTCTCTTTTTTTTTTTCAGAATTGGGGCTTGAACTGAGGGCCTTCACCTTAAATCAGTCCACCAGCCCAATTTTTTTAGATAGGGTTTTTCGAAATAGAGTCTCACAAACAATTTCCCCAGGCTGGCTTCGAACTGTGATCCTCCTCATCTCTGCCTCCTGAGTAGCTAGGATTACAGGTGTGAGCCAAGGGTGCCCAGCGGTAAAGGCTCTTAAAGATGGAAACAACGGCTTCACAATAGTTATCACAGATTTGGGAAATAATATAGGGAAAAATGGACATTCTTTGATAAACTTTCTTAAATGCATTACGTGCAAATCTGCATAACAAATGTAACAGAGATAATGGTGAAATGCAAGAGTTTAGCATGAATGTCTGTGCCTATAAAGTAACACTTAGCTAGAGGTGTGACTTAAGTCATAGAGCACCTGCCTAGCAAGCACAAGACCCTGAGTTCAAACCCCAGGAAAACAAATGAAAAAAAAAAAAAAAACATTAAGTCAAAGGCTAAAGAGGGCCAAGGTTACTATGGTTTTGGCAAATGAAACAATTGTTGCCCAGAAGAACCATGGATTTCCTCAATAATAATAATAATCTGTGGATTTCTTGAGGAAAAAATAGAAATTTACACAGTATTGTTTTACTAAAGTTCAAGAGAATTAGAAGTGAAACCTCGTGGTTTTGATTTTCATTTTCCTAAACATTAGTAATATAGAGCATACTTTCAGGCGTTTCTTACCCATTTACAAATATTATTTGGAGAAATATCTATTTAAATCTCTTGCCTGTTTTCAATTAGGTTATTTGCATTTTATTGTTAAATAGGTTCTTTATATTTTCAGGAAAATAACAAATGTTAGCGAGAACATGGAGAAACTGAAACCCTTATTTGCTATTGGTAGGAATATAAAACATTCTTGAAATGTCTGAAAAATATTTTGGCAATTTTCCAAAAAGTTAGTTTTATGACCCAACAATTCTACTCAGTTATATACCCAAGAGGACTGAAAATATATTCACACAAAACTTTGCATCCTGCTGGGGAAGTAGCTTCACAGAAGAGTTCTTATGATCCCAAGAACTAACAAAACAAACAGAAGGTAAAAACAGTTATGCAACTAAGAATTATTCAGAATAGCTACATAGTGGTATGCCCGCAGGATAGAACACTATCCTACAACACAAAAGGCATGAAGTAGTAATTCATGTTGTAACATGGGAAAACCTTCAAAAAATTGTAGTAGATGAAAGATAACAGACTCTGACAGCCACATACTGCATGATTCTATTCATGTAAAATGTCCAGAATGGTCAAACACATAGAAAAACTTTATAAATTCCCCCCTTGTTACATTTTTATGCCCTGTTAATGGCATTGAGATTATTTCTAATTTCATAGGAAATGACATTCATTAATTTCCTAGAAAATATTTGAACCCACAGGAGAATATTTAGGGCAAATTTTGACCCAAGTTAAGAGAGTTTGTTCATCATTGCCAACCTTGTTGAGGCCATAGTAAATGTGGAAAAAACTACAATCAAATTCCAGCTTCTAAGTAGCTAAAACATCTAATTTATGCATTTTTTTCAAAATATTGCTAAAAAGTCTGCATCTAAATCGGAAGGAAATTTGGAAAGTCCTCCTTGAGTAAGTGACATGGTTGAGTTTTAAAGGATGAGTAATAAGAAAGGAAAAAATTGGTAAAGAAACTTCCAAGTAATGGGAATAATAGGAATAAAGAGAAAGAAACAGAAGGAAAAACAATTTGGTCAGTTAGTAGCTATTATGTATATCTAGGATGAACAGAACAAAACAGGGAAGGAAAGGCTGTCATAAGGTGGATGGGTGTGTCCCATTTGGAGATGGATATATGTAAACAGATTAGAAGGAAGTGTGACAATTGAAAGGCTATTAAAACAACCTAGGAAAGAAATGATAAAAGCCTAAATTAAGTAAGTAGCAGGGAGAATAAGGAAGACAAAATTTGTACTATTTAGAAAATAAAATCGCTAGTAATGGATGCTTGCTTAGATAGCACCAGGATAGTGTTAAGGAGTGAAAATGGAAGAAATCTAGCTTGAATGTGTGTTCTTTACTGACTGAGGATAAATTAATGGCAGTATTGATCACATAGTGTCTAAGGGGCCTGACAACAAAAACAGATATTCATGTCAATTAATGTTAAAAATAATAACAATGAGCATATTGGGAAATGTGTTACAATGGAAGTGGTACAGCCTGGCTTACTCAGCAGTAGTTCTAGCTCCTTTCTCAGATGCTTTCTGATATAGGATGGCTGGAAACTTAATGCTACATTCCCTCATTTCCTGCAGAAAGAGTCTTCAAAATCAATTTGATTTTTGCTTATTAGACACATTCAAATGAGACTTGAATTCAAGACTGAATCAAGAGGGGGAAAAACAAGGCTTGCAACTTATTTTTATCTGGGACATGAAAGAGGCAGCATGGCTCTGAAGACACAGAGCCAGCAACATGTCTTTATAACTTGTTGATCACAGCAGATACAGCAGGTCTTTAATGGCCCATATGCTTTGCTATGTCTTTTCCAGAAGTTTAGCTTATGCTCTACTTCTGTAGTTCTCCCAGCTAGTCTAGAAGAAAGGAAAGTTTTTCACTTTATGATTAAACCACAGAATATTTGTGCCTGAAATATGGCACTTCTAAGTTATAGGGAAGTGTGTGGGTCACAGAACTTTGTAGGAAGTTGGAATATGAGACAGGTTGTCTTCCCTGGAACATGAACATGAAATGAACATGAACATGAAATGATAAGAAAGTAGTGGTTAATGATAGACCATGGTAAGTAATTACTTTTTTTTTAACTTTTCATTATCATATATTCATTTTATAGAGGATTTCATTATCACATTTATATTTGGGCTTACAATGTATCTTAACTAGATTTACCTCTTCCATCATTCACATTCCCCCCATTCTTAGAACAATTTCAACAAATTTCATTGTCCAGTTTTCAAACATGTATACAAAGCACATTGACCATATTCACCCTCCTCACCCTCTCAGTTTCCAATCTCTCCAGCCACAGGTACCCTCCCTGGACAGGACCTGCTTTATCTTTCTGTCCCACATGTCCCTCCCTTTTTTATATCTTGTTGTTTTTACATTTACTTACATGTGTATACATTGTTTGGGGGTCATTGGATATGAAATAAGACTAAAATTTTGTAAAACCTAGTAGCTGTTGCAATGAACCAGACAAAAAGTATAAGACCCTATCTGAAAAATAAACTAAAGCAAAAAAAAAAAAAAAAAGAAGGAGGCATGGCTCAAGTGGTAGAGTTTTTGCCTAGTAAGCATAAGGTCAAGAACTCAAACCCCCATACCACCAAAAAAATTAAATAAATAAATAAATAAAAAGTTATCAGATATCATAGAAGTGCAAATTTAAGACACAAAAGTGTTTTAGGTCACTCAACAGAATGACAATGAAAAGAGCAGTCAATTAAAAGTGTTTGCAAGAATTTATTAAACAGGAAGTTTCATATGGAACCTACAAAACTGCAAATTGAATGCATGGTCTGAGGCCAGTGATTCCACTTTTTCAGCATATATCGAAGGATACACAGATTGCGCATATACTTAACCAGTGCACATGCAGAGATACTTATAGAAGCATTATTAGTGACAACCCTAATTTAGAAACAACTTAATTATCTTCAAATACTAGATTGCCTAAATGAATGATTGCATATTTATAAAATAAAACACTCCACAATATTGGTTCTCATCTGGGATCATTTTGTCCCCTCACATAAACACACACAAACACACACACACACACACAAGGGATTTTTGGCAATGTCTACAAGACATTTTTATTGTTACAATTACTGGAAGTGCTAGTGTTACATGGTAGGAAGAATCCAGAGATATTACTAAATATACTACATTACACAGGACAGAGTCCACAGTGAGAATTATCTGTCCAACAATGTTAAGAGGTTGAGCAGAGCTACTTATCAGTTTTCCATGGCAGCTGTTACAAATTACAACAAACTTAATGGTTTAATACAATAAAAAAGTACAGTTCTGTATGTCAGAATTACAACATGGGACTCACTGGGCTAATATCAGGATGTCAGTGGGGTTGCCTTACTTTCTGGGGTTCTATGGGAAAATTTGTTTGTTTGTCTTTTCCTGCTCCTGGCAGATGCTTGCTTTTCATTGTTGCATTTCATATTTCATTTTATTCTTTGGTTTCTGGGCCACTTCCTCTATCTTCAATGATAGCAAAGGTGACCAGTTTCTTCTCCTATCATAGCTCTCTTACCTACTGTCTGCCCTCTATCCACTTCATGATTACAATTGAGCTCACCTGGATAATCCAGTTTACCCTCCCTATTTCAAGGTAGCTGACTGGCAACCTTCATTCCACAAGCATATCAATTCTTTTTCGCCATGTATTGCAATATATCCACAGGTTTTAGGAATTAAGATTTTGCATCTTTGAGGGCTGTTATTCTGCCTATCACACCCTAATACACAGCAATGAAAAGTTGTAATACTGCTATACAGCATAGCATGTATGGATGTCACAAATGTAATGTTGAATAGTCTGCTTATAAAAAGTTTAAAAAGGAGCCAAGCTAAGATGTACCAATGGAAAATAGAATAATGGCTTCCTGACTCATCAGGTGGCTTCCTGAGCATAGCACAGATGGTAGAGCCAGAAGGTTAAGTAAAAGCTTCCTGGTTATCCAAAAGTTCCTGATTCTACATTTTCCTGCTCAGGACGAGGAAAACATCTTCTTTATTCACATATTCTTCAGGTAGCCTTCAGCATTTTTCTATAAGTTCAACCTACACTCTATTCTTCAGCTGAAACATTCTGAAAGTTATTTAATCCTCCAAGATAAATCCCTTTCTGCCTAAAGTTGCTGGAGTGGATTATATTCTTGTAACTGAAAACCCACCCTTATTATGTGGCATTAACAATTGCTGAGTAAAAAGCTCTTTGTTAGCCAGATTGAAGAATAAAGCATTACACTAATATTTTATAAATATTGTCCTTCTTAATCATTAGGTATTATTACTGTCTATCTTAAGTGATAAAATTAAGTACCAGAAAAGTTAAGTTACTTATCCACAGCAAGTAAGGAGGGTGTCAAGATACAAACCCAAAACTCTTCAGGCCATTCGCTTCTTATACTGTACTGCTGAGTCTCATTAACCTTTCAGAACTGAAATGTCTAATATATTGAATTCTCATAAGTGTTTTCAATAAATAGTTGTATAGCTCAAAGAAGAACTCAAGAGCTTGATATTTTCCAGTTCCTGAACTGCAATTGGTGTTATCAGGCAGATAACAATAGTTAGTTGCAAACAATAGAATCTGTTCTGGGTAGTTTAATTAGAACAGTGATGCATTTAAGAATATCAGATGGCTAATAGTTTCACTGGGATGCTTTGGAAAAAGAAAAAAAAAGAATAGACTTAAAACTAAGCTTTTAGCAGCAGAACTTCCAAGCATGACACAGAACTGGACTATGGACTATTGAGGCAACTATGCTTACAGTCTCTGTTGGATGCTAAATGCCAGTAATTCTGTCTGACTGGCTCTGCTGCTAGCACTGACTGTACATTTGCATCTCCAAAGCTGCTACTGCCTCTGCTCCTACCTCCTGTACAAGTGATCCTCACAACTCATGTCTGAGTAGAAAACTCACCAGATGTGTTTGAGTATGGCCTTTGGGTCATATGCCTTCCTTCATCCTATAGCTTAGGAGGATGCGGACTTACTTCTGATTTCCACACTAGAGACACATTTTCCCCCAAACAGAATGGTCATACAAAGATAAGGGGCAATAATGAATGTGAAGACATTCATCACAAACGAGGTTGAAGTGTAACAGCTCTGCTATTTCCTACTTACATCCTGAAAGAGTTAACAGTGTTAGTCCTGAGTGGTTGCCATCAGTAATTAGAGCTACATTGCATCTACTAGCCCATTTTGAGAGCCTGTCATTGTCTCTGCTCTGTTTAAAACAAGTTGCTAGTTTAGAAGAAAAATGTTTCTTTAATGAAAAATTATGTAGAGAATACTCACTCACCAATTATTTGTCTCACAAATGAATAAAACAAATGATCATTAGCATCCTGCAAATTTTTCTGTTGTGCGTAATTTCATTTTATTTTGAGCTATACAAGTTCCTATGTGTCATGTGTTTGTAATGAAATTTTTATACACAGATGTTTGAGTAAGCTCATGAAAATAATTAAAGAATTATGAATTGGACCTATAAATTTTAATCTCCATCCTTTTGAATTAGGCTCATTTTATTTTTCTTATGAACATGTGGTTTTTTGTAATGATTTTACTTCACTAATACATACTTCATTGTTATCTTTAAAAGATCTCTGTTCATAACTACAATGGCTATTTAGGATTTCAAAGTTCCACTTACAGATACACATATGCAGATTAATGGAGTCCATCTTTACAGCTGTCAAAAATCAGCTCTCACAGTTGATGACTCTCCTCTGCTCTACCTGCTGCACCAACTTGAAATAAACATGGATGGTGCATATTCTCTCTTCCAGTGGGGAACATGGAATGTGCATTCGTCTGATGATTAAAAGTGGTCTATATTTCTCAGTATTTTTATGTGATATTCCCTTGCCTATATGATATTAATTTGTTTCCTTGTCCTCATTAAAATAAGCATCTTATACAGTTTTTCAAATCGAATGATAGCAAGCTTTTTATGTACATTTTTATGGGATACTATCAGTCTTGTTTTCTTTATTAAGATTATTAAATTGACTAATTAATTAAAAGCAAATATTATGATATTCCCATAATTTGCCACATAACTAGTAGGTTCTGACACTGTGTGTGTGTGTGTGTGTGTGTGTGTGTGTGTGTATGCACACATACACATATAAATGTTAAACAGACAATTTCACTCAAGGGACTTATAATTGTACAAGAAACATAGACCTGATGATAATTATAATAAAATACTTTGTGAACTAGATATTGCTATTCTCTTTTACAAGACCCTCACCCCTCCTGTGTTCTCCTGCTACCTTATCAGTTATCATATTATCTCTTTTTCTTCTTAAATGATAAATAACTTGAGAGAGTTGCTACCTCAAATTTTCATCTTTTACTTTATCTGAAACCGTGTAACTGCAATTTCTGCCCACCCTCTCTCACAAGCTCCATGAGCCTCTCACTGGAGCCCAAAGGCCCTCTTTGTGGTAAGGGGAGGTCCGCTCTGCCTGATCCCTCAGGAGCACCGACGCTGAACTCTTGGTCTTTGAGAACACAGTACCTTCCGTCTCAATGGCACTTCACCCTTCTCACTTCCTCTGAACATTTCCTTTTGTTTTTGCCTTTTTTGCAAGCTTTTCTTTTAATCTGAACCATTTCAAGTTGCTGTCCCTTGGGATATGGTCCTGATTCTCCTCTTGCTCTATCATACACACCCTGGATATTCCAACCACACCTGCTGTGTACATTGAACCCCCCATTCAAAGACTCACAGACCTCCCAAGGCATCTTCCTCTCATTCCTGTTTCATGAGTTCCACATTCCAACATCTAAATCCTATGGAGTTGGTTTCCAGATTTAGAACCACACAGGCACATCATCTTCCCCAAATAGCCACAACTTGAGTTGACTCATATTGTAGAACAGTAATGTTGAAACTTTTGGGTTTCAGGACAGCTTTACAATATTAACAAGTATTGAGCCACTGTAAAGCTTTTTTATTGTGTATTTACATATTTTCCCATACAGCCTTTGAGAACTTTAAAAATTATTTATTCACTTAAAAATAATAATAAATCTATTACACACTAACATCCCAAAGATAAATAACTACATGAGAAAAGTAAAAATTTTAGTGAAAAAAATAGCATCACTTGAAATTTTTGCAAATCTTTTGTATGGAATGAACACAAAGCAAGTGGATTTTTGGTGGTACTGGGGGTTGAACTCAGGGCCTTGCACTTGCTAAGCAGGTGCTCTACCACCTGAGGCATGTTCTTAGTCCTTTTTTGCTTTAGTTGTTTTTTGAATATAGTCTCATGTTCTCACCTGTGACTAGCCTCAGACAACTATCCTGCTTTCTGTGCTTCCTGCATAGC
This sequence comes from Castor canadensis, assembly GCF_047511655.1. Taxonomy (NCBI): domain Eukaryota; kingdom Metazoa; phylum Chordata; class Mammalia; order Rodentia; family Castoridae; genus Castor; species Castor canadensis. The sequence goes on along the minus strand of NC_133391.1, from coordinate 67,440,073 downwards.
TGGAAATGAAAATCATACACCACTATTTGTTGGTTGAGATGGGGGATTGCTAACTTTTTAATCCAGGCTAGCCTCAAGCTATGATCCTCCTGATTTCTGCCTTCCAAGTAGCTGGGAGTACAGTGTGTGACCATGCCTGATCCTTAGCTAGTGATTTGTTTCCATGTTCAATCTGGAAGGCTGTACTGTCTAATACTGGGAATAAATGATAATTTTAAAACTAAATGATATTTAAATATTATTATAAAATTTGTTTTGCCTCATTGACCTTCTGAAATAGTTCAGAGATTTCCAGATCATGTTTAAGAAACACTGGCATAAAGAGTTAAAAGAAACAAGTATGACTAGGACTGGTCTGATTTAAGTCAAGGATCTCAGCTGAGTGCTATGAGGCAGGATAATAGGGAAGTACAGTTTGGTCAAGAAGGGATGAAGACTGGCAGATCATATGTCATAAAAATCCCACCCAGGACATGTCCCCTTCAGGAGACATCTAGTTGGAGCCATCCTAATAATCCCTATTTTGAGGTTAACTCAATAGCCACTACATCATGATAAAAGTGAGTGTTCATACAGAAGGGAAAGTCCTGGAGCTAGCACATGCACTGAGGGCTGGGGAACCTATCCTCAGATGATCTTTTGAGACATCTCACTATTAAATCTTCATACATATGGACTGCCTCTCATGCATATAATTATAACAGAATAGATTATGGGCAGAGACATGTGCAGTCAGAAATAATTTATATAGCATCCACCTGCCAATTAAAAGCCATCAATCATAAGAGGGGCACCCCTTTCAGCTCTCCTCTCAGCCCTAGTTTCAGCTTTGGGGTCTTGGGCTTCTTCTCTTGGGTCCAGTTGTGTCTGTGGGAGTATATTACACTTTCAATAAATTTATGCTTTGCTGGCTACTTCTGTGCGTTTTGTCCAAATCTTAATTCAACTCGCCAAGAACCTGAAACACTCACAACTAACAGGTGCTCAGGATCTCCCTTCCCCCTGGACAGTATCAGTATGATAGAGGATCAAAATAAACTCATAAAAGTGATATTTACCACTGATAAAAGTACAGTAGAAAATGAGTGAAATTATGTCCAAATTGGATAAGGAAGGAAAATCAGCCAAATAGAAACTATCAGTCTGGATAAGCCAGACTTGGTAAGGGGCAAAGTGTACAGGTGAGATGGTTCTGACAACCCAGGGAAAAGCATTATTAATAATGCTCGCAGCATTTCCAAGATGAAGGGATGACACCAGAGACAGGAGAGCTGCCAAATAGTAGAGCCTGAACTGATTTGCGTGAAGGAGCCAATGCACATTGTGGATAACAGCAAGAAGAATCAAGAGCAAGGAATGAGGACAAAACATGGAAGGGTGAGGGAAGTTCAGAAAGCTATTTTTCTGGGAAAGTGGTAAGCATCCCACAATTTATTTTGACAGCATTCAATAGGGCCTATTAAGTGTGGTAAACACATTGAATGTTGAGAAAATAAAAGCATCTCAAAGTAGGTACACAGTGGGGAAAAGCTGTCAACAAGTAATGTGGTACACTTTTATTTAGTCATCTGATTCCCAAATGAGTCTGTTTTTCTAATTTGCTTTTCTATTTTTTTCAATTATTTTGCTTCTGTGGCCCTGCTTAAGAGAAAATTTTTCAGCACTGAACAGTATTTCAGTGGCCAATGCTATCTATTTTCCCTAAAGGAAAAATGCCCAGTTTAGAAAAAATTCCCATGGCAGAAAATCCAAAGTGTTATATATTAAAACAAACAACCAAAAATTACATGAGGAGTTGGTGGTGAGGACAAGTACTGGCTAGAACCCATAACTGTTTGCCTTGTAATTTGTCCTCTGTATCTGTAAGCACAGTTAAGAAATCACCAAATTAGAAATTCAGCAGCATGAGCACCTTTGGTGGAACTTGAAGTGATATGTTGAATTATAAAGACATCTGCCATATCTCCTCCCTTTACTACTTATAAACCTTTGAGCTAGGGCGACTGAGGGCCCTGTTTCAGAAGTGAGAGTGTAGAATCTGTACACTGGAAATAATTTACACAAAGCTGTGACTGGAGCAGCTAAGGTGTGAGTTTGAACAAAGAGCATTTATCATCTTATGAGTTGACCAATTTCTTTCCTGGAGTAATTGTGCAAATTAATCAGAATTCCTGGTCACTTTCATGTGTGGTAGGCAATCCTACATGCATATTTATATATGCTTGTGTGTGGTGGGTGGAGTACAGCTTGCTCTTTTCCAAATTTGTGTACTTTTTGAGAAATTTGGGACTCAAGTCCAGTCCACAGCAATAGAGAGATGGGAGTGTGACCTATCCTACTCAATCTCCATGATTAAAGTACCTGAAACCACTTTGATTTTAGGCTTCCCTAAGGTGTTCTATTTCAATTATTCTTTTGATTCTGTGAATTATGTATTTTTCGTCCAAAAAGTTTTTTTCTCATAAGTTAGTTAGATTTTATTTCTCTTGATTAAAAACAAAGACATCTAACAAAATTAGTGACGAAAATTGGGTTCTGAGCAATAGGCCCTTAAGAAAATGTAAACTATCTGGATTGGTTTTGGGGTGATATGGGATAAATATAATAAGAATCATGTTTATATTTTGGGGTGTGGGGACAGCTCCTCATGGTCTATCATGGTAACATGAGAAATCAGTTCATCACATCTATTCACCTACATCCATAAGTCCAATCAGGATGACACTCTCCAGGATAGGTAGCTATTCCAATAGGCCAATTTAAGGATAAGTGATATCAGAAAATAGGGTGGAATATTTGAACCTATTGTTTATTAGTCTGGTTTTTTTTGTTACTATAATAAAATACTTGAAGCAGGCTAAACTTATAAAAAGAAAAGGCTCATTTAATTCATAGATCTGGAGAGTCAAGGGCAAGCTCTTGCATTGGCTTGGTTCTGGTGAGATTGTGATGGCAGATAGTAAATGGCATCACCACAGTAAGAGTGTGTGTGAGAGGAAGGCTCCCATCTTGAAACAGGAAGCCAGAGAGCAACTGGGACCCCACAATCTCTTCCAGGGGTGTGGTCTCCAGTTGACTTAAGGACCTCTCACCAGGCTTTACTTCTTAAAGGTCTTAACAATGCTTATGACCACCAACATAGGGATCTAGGCTCCACAACATGAACTTTCTAGGGAGACACGTTTGAACCACAACCAAGCCATAGCAGGGTGATTTGGGATCATTTAAAGTTAGAGGAAACAAGTTTATCTTATAAAATGCTCATCAGGAAACAGAATAAAACTATTAGCCTTACTGGGACAGTGGTTAAAAAAATACAAGCAAAAAAATAAACACTCAAATACTTGCTGACTGTAGTAACTGGTCAGAAATCACTGAAAATCAAACTGGGACAATGATTTGTTTTCTTTAATTACTGAATTACACAAGCCTTTGTCTTGACAACCCTGACAAGTCTTCAAGTGAAAGACCTTGATCAAATAAAAGATTTAGATAATTGAAAAAATAAAATTTCACAGGATTTTGATTACACTGAGAACCTGAACTATATTCAGTTTATCTGAAATATTTGTCATTGTTCCTCTCTTGGCTGAATGGCACCTACTTTCTTGCCAAAGAGCTGAAGTTTCTACTAGTACCTTGATGCTTAGGCAGGATTTTTATTTTTAATGTTTATTTATATATTCATTCATTCATTTGGGTACTGGGATTTGAACTCAGAGCCTTAGGTTGCTATGCAGGGACTCCACCTCTTAAGTCATGCTCTCAGCCCCTTAGCAGGATTTTGTTTGAAAACTCAGCATTGGTTAGGTGGTAAAGTGAAAAATCAGGATAAAAATTTGCATAAATTCTTGACTGTTAAGTCCCTGGGAATATATATAGAAATGGCTTTTGTGAGTGCATAACTAAGGATGGTAGATCATAATATGGGGTTGACTGAATTTTTATGTGGACAAACTCCATACAGTTTCTGCATACAATGTAGCAGCCACATTTAGAGCTAAACATTTTCTAGTTTCTTTACTACAGAGTAGACTGAATGTTGACCTAGAATGGCAAGAAATACTAGAAAAACATTGCCATAATTTGAAGATAGATTTGAAAGTGTCTGTGAGACAAAAATGTGAGACTGAAGCTCCCACACTTCCAAAAATCCATACAGTATTCCAGGGTGCCCATTCTTCACACTTTCCATGAAGAATAAATTGGTAATGGTGGTAGACATAAACTAGAAGATCATATCTTACATAAAGAGAAAGAGATGGAAAGGGTGTCAGCTAGGCAGCAGGTTGGCACTAAGGACATTGGATAAAATGTCCACGCTATATCTTGTATTTTTTTCAGCCTGGAATTTCTCATTGTTAGCAGTGTGTGAGTGATAGAGGTTTCTACCTACATAAACTGATAGATTAATTCTAAGCTTCACACACCTGAGTTTATACAAAGAATAAACCATATTTTGAAATACATGGAAATACTAGGTTTCAACTTAGTTAATGTTGTCACCTAAAAGAACTTTTTCCTTTTTCTATTTCCAATAATATTTTTCTCATATTCTTATCTTTTTCCCAGTAGATAACTGGAGCTTGAACCAAAAAATAAAAATGTTTTAATCCTATATCTCAAAGAACTTATGACAAAGTGACATAAACTTTCCATCTCAGGGAGACTGTATTCATGAGTGTGCTTCTGAAACACTCATCTGTCTGTGCTGCAGAGAAGCAACCATGGTAGCTTCTCTGGCTAAAGCACACAAAGGCGACATGTATATGGTAGTCATATTTTATCATGAATGCCCCCCACTGGTACCCAGGATGGTCACCCAACCTCTCATGCAAGCTCAGCAATCCAAATTGGTAGCTCTCCTGGAGGGGCCCCACTCTTTTCTCCAAGGCCTTAAAGCATGGTGTTGGTCATAACATTTCTTTACTCACATCTAAGCACTCAAATTATTCTTAAATCATGCTGGATGAGAAACTAACATTATGCTCATTCTTCCCAAGAGTAGCTCTTTGTCCTTTCTTTTTGTGGGCAAGAGAATAGCCACATTCTAGAAATGCCATGATTATGTGTCTTAGTAACAGTTGGAAGGTGCTCTACATTGCATGTGATACAATCTTAAATTCTACATTTAACATGATCAGAAAGTGAGTTATTCATCATAGTTTCTTGCATACTCTGGGTACACACACACATTTGTGGTCATTATCAATGAAGCTCAATAACATTTTTTTTTTGTGGTACTAGGGTTTAAACTCAGGGACTACACCTTGAGCCACTCCACCAGCCCTTTTGTCATGTGTGTGTTTTTCCATGAAGGGTCTCACAAACTGTTTGCCTGGGATGGCTTCGAACTGTGATCTCCCTGATCTCTGCCTCCTGAGTAGCTAGGATTACAGGCATGAGCTGCCAGTGTAGTCCTTGATATGGCCATTGGAAGCCAATATTCACAAGCCACATGAAAGATAACTCAGTATCATGAATAGTGATTGAATCAATAGTAAACAAATGGTACTAGATAACTTCCGGGCAAAATGTTCAACATCATTTCAATGTAAACAGGTTTTGAAGAGCCTGCAACTGTCTGTAATAATAGTGTTGCTACCTCTTTTTTCATACTGAGTGATACGAATTTAGACAAGAGTAATTTGTCTGAATAAATGGTGGTTCTTGGTACTAAACAGGAAGAAATGATTTGTAGACATCAGGAAGAATTCGCATGTGCATAGATTGAATAATAAACAAACATATAAATGCCCCCTTTCTCTTATTTCTCTAAATCTTCAACAATGCACCTCAGAAGTGCCAATAAATTTTGTAAAAAATGTTTTAATTCAAATTATTTATATATAGAGAGGTCTTAATCAAGACAATTGCATGGGGTCTACTACACCATGGTGAGCCTTAGCAACATGTGTCATTGCGCAAGCATTGAAGATTCACAATGCACAAAGTACACTATAGAAAGGACATGTTTTAACTCTAATCTTTGATACTCAAAACCTCTCTATTTATCATTTTTTTAAAAAAACCCTGCATTTCACATAGAGGAGTAGTTGAAGCTCAAAAAGGCTAAACAATTGGTCTAAGGCCATAAAGGTGATGAGTTAAGCATAGATTTTATTTCAGTTTTTTCAACCCTAAAGCCTACACTCTCTCTTACTAAGTTATGAAAATGAGTAACAGAAGAATAGAACTCTTTATATACATGTAAATATTTATATGCATATAAATATATAGAGATAGATAGATAGATAGATAGGTACACACACACATTGTTGCTGCTACCTCAAGTATCTTTTGTAGTCACCTCATTTGAAATTGTACAAAGGAGTTATTCACACATGAAAGTAGTAACAGTGGATAAAACCCATTTTGCTCAGTCAAAGACACAGGTCATTGGTCCAAAGCATCATTTTCTTCACTGCTTCACTTCCATGGCCCCATGGAGAAGGAGTGGTGAAAGCTTATGTGAAGTGTAACACACCAAATGACTCTGGGACCAGTATATGGAGCATAAGAAGAAGAATAGCAAGGAGAATAGTAAATTGATAACATAGATTTAATTGACTGAAGGCTATAAAAGAAAATTGCTGGACATTAGTTTCCTGTACACCTCATTCAACATATGGTACACTTAACTTTTGAAAATACTTTAAGATGAAAAAACACAATGTCGTTCTCTTCAGGTCATGATTGTGGATCAGAACTGGATTACGTGAGGGTTCAGGCTGGCAGTTCAGAGTAGATGCCCACAAAAGATATTGAAATATCATCACAATTGGTGAAAACTGCAGTCAAAACATAGAACAACTTCATTAATTCAGGTTTGTACTTATGAGTCTTTGGTTAACCAGAAAAATTCAGTTTTGTCTTTCTCATCTTTGCAAAATTCCTTTTTATAGGCTGGGTACAGTTGCTCAAGCTTATAATCTCAGCTAGGGGAGGTGGAGATCAGGAGGGTTATTGTTGAAGTTCAGCCCAGGCAAAGGTTTTTCAATTATTTTTCAAATATTTCAATCAATGACTGGGTTTGGTGGCATGTGCCTTTTATTCTAGTTGCATGGGAAAGCACAAATAGGAGGATTGTAGTCCAGGTTGGCCCAGGCAAAAAGTGAGAGTTCATCTCAACAATAACCAAAAAAAAACGAGCTGGAAGCTCAAACAGTAGAGTGCTTGCCTAGCAAGCATGAAGCCCTGAGTTTAAACCGTGTTGTGTAAAACAACCACGACCACAAACCCAAAATACAACTAATTCAAAAAGAGCTGGTAGAATGACTTGAGTGGTAAAGCAGCCACCTTGCACATGCAAGGACCTGAGTTAAATCCCCAGTACCATAAAAAAAAACAACAAATCTCCTTCTTTTAAATTAGAACAGTCAAAAGGAAAAATATACTATTACAGTATAAGCTCCAATTTCCTTCCAAGAATGATGAGGCTTCATATTCTGAGTATAAATGAGCATTTCTTTCTTTAGAAAAATGGTCTTTGATATTGAATTTATCTAATATAGTGGGTGAAATCATAGACTTTGGGGTAAGAATATGGGATGGAGTTGAATTGCAGTACCTAATAAACTAGGGGAGAGAAAGAGATGGTTTTACAAGTGGCGATAGTGTGGGTTGGAAGCAAGAACTGTAGAGTCAGAAAGAGGAAAAGAAAAAGGTACCTGACTAGTGTGAGGCCCAAAATGTAAAACTTTAAAGGAGACAACTATAATAGAAAAGTTTTAAATGTCTGCTCTATACTGTAGATACGGTGGCTTTTCATGTGACCTATGTAAAAGTTAATAAAATCACCATACTTATTAAGATTCGTTTCAAATAAAATTTTGTTCAGGGAGAGCCCAAAGAAGAAAGTCAAGTTACAAACTCAAAGAAAACAAGAAATGTACAATTATTTATCAAAATCACTTTCATGGAAAAACAAACAAACCTACAGAATCAGGAGAAATGCATAAGTCAACTACTGGAGTCAAAGAATTTCAGCCGATTCTTCTTAGAAATAGATTCGTGAAAAGACAAATTATCACAGATATCAAAGTTGAATTGTATAATTAGTAGCTGTAAGTAACCTTTGTCTACAACAAGCAGAGAATCCATACATTAAATAAGAACTAAATTCATATGAAATAATCCAGTATCCCTAAATCTTTGGATAACTTACTCTGTAATGTACCAAAGATTTGGAAATTTCATTATTTAGTGCAGGCCATGGTTGGGTCCACACTTTGGACAACTACCCAAGAAAACTGTTAAAGTCATCAATAGCTCCTTGCTTTGAAATTTAGAACCTCTAATTAATGATCTCATCAATACATTTATCCTTATCCAGTTTTATTTTTCTTTCACCTTGATCCTACATTCAAAATCCATGCCTACATTGACTTCCTAGCTTGAAGGAAAGGCCATTATTTTGTGTACATGAACTCATCACAGGTCACACTTTGTGTTTCACTTTCTGGAGCTTACTAAGCCTAGAGTTCAGTCATAGGCCTAGAAGTAAAACAAGGCAGTGGGAGTAGGTCCTGGGGAGGAGCATTAATACTTTCCAGGATAAGTACCTCAGGGGAAGCCACTACAGGTTCTTTGGGCAAGGGGTTTAAAGGATGCCTCTACAGACAAAAAAAAAATCTTGGCAGAATTTAGGGGTTCAAAGTCCCAGCTTCCTTGAATTAGGTCCCTTTCCCAATTTTCCAGGTTCTCGTCCAACTGTAATGATGCCTTAACATTACCAGAAGATGTGTTAAAACATTGGAAATTCAATTTGCATTTGTAATTTAGTTCCCCACAGGATCAAATGTTATGTTTGTTTTTCAGAAATATCTACCCTATGAATACAAATAAAAAGTTTATAATTTAAGTTTTTATGTCCTTTATGAAGACCTTAAGCTCAGAATTTAGGGATCTGAGTGTATTATTTTCTTTCCCACATCTCCAGCCCAAGTGACCAACTCCATCACACTTTCACTTTCACTAAAATGTTCTATGGCTGTAATTACTAGGCCACCCAAGACTTGCCTTCTGTAGGAACCATGTGGAATTATGTACACATGATAATTTACATTTCATAACCAGTGTCCCCATTAACCCTGGAAACAAGGTCATTAATGCCTTTAAGTGTAATCATGTGGGAGAATCTAGTCTAGAAATTCAAAACCATATCACAGAACTCACCCTAAAGATTCTGTTCCTCTGGAACCATTTTTAATCAAATTCTATACCAGTCAGGCTTCAATCAGAAAAGCAAAACCATTAGAACATGTAGATACAAATATAGATATGATGTCAATATAATGTAAGTGAAGGTGCAGATGTGGACATATAGAAATATGTAGATTGAGATATGGATAAATTAAAGTATTTCACTTTATACAATTATAGAGGCTTGTTAGACTCTCTAAAACTATGATCTGCATCTGCAGGTGGAGCTGAAGTTTCAATGTCAGGCACAGGAAATCAAGAGCAATGTAGAGAAGAGCAGTGACAAGAGCTGGACCTAAGAGGATGGACTATAACACATGTCAGTACTTTCTGCATCTGACCTTGATGGTATAGATGTCCTGCAAGAGAAGCTGTGGCTACTGCTCTTCATTGCCAAATTTGACCTAAATGTGGCTTAGGAATTAGGAGCATCAGGGAAAGGCAGAACAGTGACAAGCTCAATTATAAGCCAGCAGACAAGAATAATGTGTATGATCTCTAAAATGGCTGCTGTTCAACCTTCTGATCTTGAACAAAAATATTTCTTTTGATCAACCCTAATCAGAAACATAAAGGAAAAAATTATGGCAATGTACATTAGTCTAGTTAAATTGAGAGTACAAAGCATTATGATTTGTTTACTCTCTTATATTATCAATTTCCCAGGGAGGAGGATTGATATCTTTGGTTATAATTGTGGCTATGTCTTCTTCTCCTTAAAACTCTATCAGCTTTGTTTCATGCACTTTAAGGCTTTGTTTTGAGGTGTATAAAATTCAGATTGTTTTATGTTTTAAGAGAATTGGCCCCTTAATTATTATATAATGTATTTCTTCACCTCAATAATATTCATTTTTCTAAAGTCTATTTTATTCATTATTATATAGCTACTCTCACCTTCTTATGGTAGTGTTTGCACAGCATAACATTTTTCTGTTTTTAAATCTTTATGCTTAATGAAGATTTCTTAAATAGTTACAGCTTGTAGCTGTTACTTGCTATTTAAAACCCAATCAATGTGGTTGGACTTAGGGCACATGACAAGGAGAGAGCACGTATGGGAGATATGGGAATAGGCAGAAAACCCAAAACATGAAAGCGTTTGATGTCCCCACTCCAGAGGAACTAATACAGAAACCTTAAAGCAACAGAGGGTAACACGAGAAGGGGATCAGGAACCAGTGCAAAGATCAGTTGGAGATGAATCAACCTGGGTTGTAACACATTTGTACATGGAAGCAATGCTAGGAATCTCTCTGTATAGGTATCCTTAACTCAACTAGTAAAAATGCTTTGTCTTCCTTATTATGCTTATGTCTTCTTTTCAACAAAATTAGAGATAAGGGCAGAGCAGGTTCTGCCTGGAAGTGAGGGGGGAAGGAGGAGAGAGGGTTGGGGAAGGGGGCAGGGAGGAGAAATGACTCAAACAATGTATGCACATGTGAATAAATGAATATATTTTTTAAAAAGTGGAAAAAAAAACCCAATCTGATAATCTTTGTTCTTAACAGTTTTTAAACAGCTGGTTTTTGTTTGTAAACTAGTCTTATATCTTTTAACTGTTGTACTTCAACTATCATTTTAAATATGATTACCAATATGGTTGGACTAAAATCCATCATTCTATTTTATTAGTATACATTGATAGGACAAGGGGGCTTCATTATAATAATTACACAGATACACAGATACACTGTACTTTGAACAAGTTATCCACCTCTATTATATTCCTTTGACCCCCCCCTTCTTCCTACATACCTTGTACAAATAGTATTTGGTGGATTTGATTTGGCTTTCTTCATATATTATATATATATATATATATATACACACACATATATATACATATATATGTATGTATATTTCATCGTGCTTTATTCTATAACCCTTTTTACTCCCTACTTTTCCACTTTCCTGCTTGTGTTGATTCCTCCCCCATAGTGTTCTCTCTTTTACACTCATGTCTTAATATGTATTAATATTATCATTATTATTATTATTTTAGATATGAGCAAAAGTATTGAAATTTGGCTTTTTGAGCATAGCTCATTTCACTCAACATGATGATCTCTAGTTCCATTTTATTTTCCTGCAAACAGCATAATTTCACTCTTCTTTATGTTGTTTTTGGCTGAATAATACTCCATTATGTATATGTACCACATTTTCTTCATCTATTCATTGGTTGTTGGACACCTACATTGATTCCATAACTTAAATGAGGAGTGCTACAATAAACATGGTGTGCAGCTATTTCTACTGTATGCATGGGTGGAGTGAGATGGAATCTCAGTGTCCTTTTGATCTGCATTTCCTTAGTGGTTAAGGATGTTGAACATTTCTTCATGCAATTATTAGATATTTGTACTTCTTTATGGAGTGAGAGATAAGCATCTAGCTTCAGTCTTCTATATGTAGATGACAAATTTTCCCACCACTATTTGTTGAAGAGACTGTCTTTTCAGCAATGCATGATTTCACTCCTTCATCAAAAATGAGATAGCTATAGCTGTGTGGGTTTATTTCTGGGTCTTCTGTTCTGTTCCCTTAGTCTTCATGTCTGTTTTTTGTGCCAGGACCATGCTGTTTTTGTTACTGTTACCTATAGTATATTTTGAAACCTGGTATTGTAGCGTCTCCAGCACTGCCCTCTTTGCTCAGGATAGCTTTGGCTATTAGTGGTCTTTTGTGCTTCCATATAAATTTTAGAATTGATTTTTTGATTTCTGTGAAGAATGGCGTAGGAATTTTGATGGGGGATTACACTGGATCTATAGAATGCTTTTGGTAGTATGGTCATTCTCACAATATTATTTCATAAACATGAGAGGTGTTTCCATCTTCTGGTGTTTTCTTCAGTTTCTTTTTTCACGGTTTTATGGTTTCATTGTAAAGGTCTTTCAACTCTTTAGCTAAGTTTATTCGTAGTATTTTTTAAGGCTATTGTGAAAGGAATTGTTTTCCTGATTTCTATCTCAGTCTGTTCATTGTTGGTATATAGAAAAGCTATATTTTTGTATGTTGATTTTATATCCTGTTACTTTGTTGGAAGTATTTATCAGATTTCAGCATGTTTTGGTAGAGTCTTTAGGGTCTTTTAAGTATAGGATCATATGTTATCTACAAACAGGGATAGTTTAAATTTTTCTATCCTTATTTGATTCTCTTTTATCTCTTTTTTTTTGACTTTTTGCTCTGGCTAGGTATTCCAATATTATATTGAATAAGAGTTAAGAGACTGGATGCCCTTTAATCATTCCTGACTTTATTTTTTTTGTTGTTTTTTTTTAATTTTTAATTTTTATTTTATTTTATTATTCGTATGTGCATACAAGGCTTGGGTCATTTCTCCCCCCTGCCCCTACCTCCTCCCTTGCCACCCACTCCGCCCCCTCCCTCTCCCACCCCCTCAATACCCAGCAGAAACTATTTTGCCCTTATTTCTAATTTTGTTGTAGAGAGAGTATAAGCAATAATAGGAAGGAACAAGGGTTTTTGCTGGTTGAGATAAGGATAGCTATACAGGGAGTTGACTCACATTGATTTCCTGTGCGTGTGTGTTACCTTCTAGGTTAATTCTTTTTGATCTAACCTTTTCTCTAGTTCCTGTCCCCTTTTCCTATTGGCCTCAGTTGCTTTTAAGGTATAAACATTCCTGACTTTAAAGGAAATGGTTTCAGGTTTTTTTCCTATTTAATATGATGTTAGCTATAGGTTTGTCATACATAGTCTTATACACTACTTTGAGTCTTAGTTTCTTTAGAACTTTTATGATAAAAGTATGTTGAACATTGTCAAAGGCTTTTGTTTTTGCATTCATTGAGAGGATCATGTGATTTTTGTGTTAGATTTTATTTATGGGCTGTATTATGTTAATGGATTTATGTTATGTTGAACCATCCTTGTAGCTCTGAAGTGAAACCAACCTGATCACAGTATATGATCCCTTTGATATGTGGTTGAATTCAGTTTGTAAGTATTTTATTGAGAATATTTACATGTATGTTCATTAAGGAAATTGTTCATTAAGGAAATTGTGTCTTTGTCAGAGTTTGTTTTCAGGGAAGTACTGACATCATAGAATGCTTGCTCTTCATAGTGTTCCTTCCTTTTCTATTTTGTGGAATGGTTTAAGGAGCATTGGTGTGTGTTCTTCAAAGGTCTGGTAGAATTTGGCAGTGAATCCATCTTTTCCTGTAGTCTTCTTTGTTGGGAGACTTAATTACTGCTTCAGCATCACTGCTTGTTATAGGTCTCCTTCAGTGATTTATATCCTAGGTTCAATTTTGCTAGGTACTAGGTATTTATTCATTTAGTCTAGTTTTCCAGTTTATTAGAATACAAGTTTTCAAAGTATTTCATAGGTATTTGTATCTCTAATTCTATGAATTTGAGTCTTCTCTCTCCTTTATGTTAGTGTGGCTAAGGGTTTATCAATATTATTGATTTTTTCAAAGGACCAAGTTTTTGTTTAATTGATTCTTTGTATTGTTTTTCAATCTCTATTCATTAATTTTGGTAACCTTTATGATTGCTTTCCACATACTTTTTTGGGGTTTGGCTTATTCTTGTTTTTCTAAGAACTTGAGATGCATCATTAGGTTATTTATTGACATCTCACTGGGTTATTTATTGACATCTTTATTTTTGTGTAGGCTTTTATAGCTATAATCTTTACTCACAGTACTGCCTTTGCTATATCTCAAAGCTTCTGGTGATTATTTTTGACAAAGGAGCTAAAAACATATGATGGAGAAAAGACAGCCTCTTTAACAGATGTTGCTGGGAAAAGTGGTTATCTGCTTGCAGAAAACTGAAACTAGATCTGTGCCTATCACCCTGTACTAGTATCAACTCAAAGTGGATTAAGGACCTTAATATCTGACCTGAAATCTTGCAGTTAGTAAAGGAAATAGCAGGGAATACTCTGGAAACAATAGGTATAAGCAAAGACTTCCTCAGTAGAACACCAGCAGCCCTGCAACTGAGAGAAAGGATGGACAAATGGGACTGTATGAAATTAAAAAGCTTTTGCACAACAAAAGAAATGGTTTCTAAGCAGAAGAGACCACCCACAGAGCTGGAGAAAATATTTGCTAGATATTCATCAAAGGACTGATAATCAGAATATACAGGAGGGTCAAAAAACTAAACTCCCCCAAAATCAGGAACCAATAAAGAAATGGGCAACTGAACTAAACAGAACTTTTTCAAAGGAAGATGTCCAAATGGCCAAAAAATACATTAAAAAATGTTCACCATCCTAGGCCATACGCAAATCAAATCCACACTAAGATTCCACCTCACTCCTATTAGAATAGCTATCATCAAGAACACCATCACATACTAAGGGGAGAACACGCACAGGAGGAATAGGGAAAGAGAAGGAAAACTAAAACTTGAAAGTGTTTGATGTGCTCACTGCAGAGGAGCAAATACAGTAATCTCAAACTGCAGAGGCCACTATGGAATGGGGACCAGGTAGTAGTGAAGAGGTCTGGTAGAGATGAGCCAATGTGAGTTGTAATACACATATGCATGGAAGCAACACTTAAGAATCTATATAGCTATCTTTGTCTCAAACTAGCAAAAAATACTATGTGTTTCTTATTATCTCTTATGTTTTCTCTTCAACAAAATTGGAGAACAATTTTGAAAGGGAGGTGAAGGAATGGGGAGGGGCAGGAGTGGGGAAAGAGTGTGTGGGGAGGGGGGTGGCCCAAACGATGTATACATATGTAAGTGTAAAAATGATAAAAATTTTTTAAAAGTTTCTGGTGACTTGTGTTTTCATTTTCATTAGATCGTAGTAACTTTTTGAATTTTCCCCTTATTTCTTTCATGGTCCACTAATTATTTAATAATGAATTGCTCAGTCTTCTTTAGCTTCTTTTGCTATTGATTTCTATTTTTATTCCAGTGTAGTATGGTAAAATACAGCATTTTTTTGTCAATTTCCTTTTATTTGTCAAGACTTGCTTTATGTCCTAATGTATGATTTATGTTGGAGAGAGTTCAGTGGACTTCTGAGAAAAATGTATATTGTGCAGCTGCTGGATGAATATGCTGTACATGTCTATTATTTTCAGTCAGTCTGTATTGTCAGTTATTTATTCAAATTCTTTGTTGAGCTTTTTTGCCTGGATGGTCTATCTATTGATGAGAGTGAAGTACTAAAGTGCCCATCCTTATTGTGTTTTGCTCTATCTGTGCTTGTGAGTTCAGTAGTGTTTATTTAACGGAATTGGGTAGCATTTAATGTCCTCAATGCAAAGGAACTAATGCAGAAACTTTAAAGCTGACAGAGACCAATAGGAGAAGGGGACCAGGAACTAGAGAAAAGATTAGTTCGAGAAGAATTAATTTAAACTGTAACACATATGTACAGGAAAGCAATGTGAGTAAACTCCCTGTATAGCTATCCTTATCTCAACTAGCAATTGCTTATACTCTCTCTTCAACAAAATTAGAGATAAGGGCAAAATAGTTTCTGTGTGGTATCAAGGGGGTAGGGAGAGAAAGGGAGGGGGCAGGGGGGAAATAGAGGGGCAGGGGAAGGGGGGAGAAATGACCCAAACATTTATGCACATATGAATAAAGAAATTTTAAAAAATTTACAGTAAATAAATAAATAAATAATTGTTATCTCATCTTGATAGATTGTTCTACTTATTAATAAGAAATGACCATCTTTGTCTCTTCTGACTAAGATATGTTTTAAGTCTATTTTGTCAGATGTGAGTATAGTTACTCATGCTTGCTATTGGGGTCCATTTTCTTGAAAAGACTTTTTCCATCCTTTCACCCTAAGTTAGTGTTTGTCTTTTTTCATCAGATATGTGTTTCTTGTAGGCAACAAATGGACACATTTTGTTCTTTAATTCAACCTACCATTCTATGTTTTTTAGTTGGATAATTAAAACCAATAACATTCAGTGTCAATATGGAAAGGTGTGTAGTATTTTCTATCATTTTGTTGGTTTTGTGACATCTGCTTCTTTCTTAATTCTCATTTGCTAATCTACTCATCTAATAAAATTTATTCTTTTTTGTATTTTTCTGGTTGTGTTTATTTTCCTTTTCTGTGTGTAGGGCTTTATCTTCTGCAGAACAGGTTTACTGATCATGAATTCCTTTAGTTTTGTTTGCCTCATTTTTTCATTTATGTACATGAATATATAATGTTTCTACAGTATTCACCTTCCTACACTCTTTCCTTATGCCCTCTTCCATCTCACTGGTACCAACTCCCCAGACAAAACCTGTTTTGCCTTCCTATTCTCTGTTTTGGAAAAAAGATATTTTTTTCTTTATGAGAGCTATACAGGGTATTTCATCATGACATTTCTATGTATATATGAATCATAAACCAAATTGGTTCATCCCCTCTATTTTTCTCCTTTCTACCTTAGTCCCCTATTAAATATTTTATCTATGCATTTAGTTTGCATCTGTTTTTCTTCTTCTATACCCAGGATTTATAGGTTTGGCCTCTTGATGGTATCTGAGAAGTCCTTGAATATTCCATTCTTATTTTCTTTGTCTGTGTTTGATTAATCTAATTCCTCTACTTTATCTTCAATTCCTGGTACTCTACTTTCAACTTGTTCTGTTCTATTAGCAAAGCTTTCAACGGATATTTTAAATGGGATATTGGGCTTTTTATTTCCAGAATTTCAATTCTATTTTTTTCAAAATTTCTGTATCTTTTTTGACTTCTTTCATATTCTGCATTGTCTTCCTTATTTCTTTCAGCTAGTTCTTTGAATTCTCTTTGAGTTCACTTAGTTGTTCATTTGTATCCTCTTTGAATTCAATCAAGTGCTTATACATGACCTCTTTAATTTCATTGGTTATTCTTAGCATTGCTTTTCCTGAGTTTATTCTTTGAAATTTCATCTTCTTCACTATCATTCAAGTCCTTTACTGTGGAATTATTGAATTTTTGGAGGGACGTGTTGTTTGTGTTTTTCATATTGTGTTTCTATGTCGTGATTTATGCATCTGGGGCCCAGTTTTTGGATGGTAATGTTAATCTCCTATGATCTGTCAGCTGGAAGATTTCCCAGTGCTTAAGTAAGACTGGGTAGTAGCTACAGTGCTTTTCTCTTCTCTGGGCTGGTATGCTGTGGTTCAATTGTCAAAAATTCACCCATAGTGCTCAAGATATTTGGTCCAGCCCCCCACTCCACTCAGGGACAGGAAGCTTAGCTGCAAAAACAATTATGTTGTTAGATACCTACCATGAGAGTACAGTAGTCCTTAATAAAGAATAATCATCATCACTGCTCCAGTATCTTAAGACAATAAAGGAACAAAGATGATATTTAATGGACCAAGAGGACCTTACAGTTGTTAATAGGAAGGCAATGGGGAAGATAATGCTACTGAATAGCATAAGATTTTATGAGGCTGGGAAGGGTGGTGGCTATGGTTAATAGAAGGGTATAATGATGAAGAGAAAAGATGGAAATAAAATAAATTTAGCTAATGATTTACTAGGGAAAGAAAGGAGAAAAAGAAAAAAATAAACACAAACAAATGATCAAACAAACAAATAAATCTGAAGATCTACTTAGCTGCTAAAACTATAGGCAATGAAATATTATGGATAGGGGAGTGAAATTAAAGGAAAAGTAAACAAAAGAACTACTCTAATTGTAAGCAGAAAGAAAGCAAACTGGGGGGGGGTAGAGGGTGATAGGAGAAAAAGGGAGATGGTATTGTTAACAACTGAGCATTGAAAGGTGGGTGTTTGGCTCACATTGAATGATTCCAAAAAAAGAAAGAAAGAAAGGGAGATAAAGCTGAACTGAGAAGAAAGTGAGAAAGAACAAATGTGCAAAAATATTTTTTAAAAAGAGACAAGATGAAAAAGAACCCCAACAACAACAGCAAAACATAGATCTAATTATAGGGGGAGCTCATAACCACAAGTTCCCAATAACTCCCCCTTAACACGTGCCATGCTCTGACTCCTCTTCCCCATGAGCCAACTCAGTCTGTTGTTCTCTACACAGGCACCCTTGTTTCTGAATCTTGTGCTCTGGATTTGCTGACACTCTACCTGGTTACACCACTTACCTCCATGAAACAACTTCTAGGTGGAGTTGTGACTAGTAACAGAGCTATATGCTCTCAGTATTCTATCTTTTGTCTCTGTGGAGCAGTTGGTGTGGTTTCCTGTTTCCATGGCTTAGCTGGACCAGAAATCTCTGCTGCTTGCAGCTTCTCTTGTCTGGCTCTGGCTCTACTGCTTTCAGAGTCCAGGCTCTCTGAGCTGTGGTTTGTGCCCTCTACACTCATTGCAAGGAGAATTGCGGGATACTGATGGAGCCAAATCCATTGTGTCAGGAATACTGAAGTTCTACAGAGATTTTGGTGTGAGAATAGCTTTTTAATAAAGTATGTTTCTGAGGAAAGACTGTGGGTGATGTCACTCAGGCATCATCTTCCCCAGGAAAACAAATCTACTCTTTTTAGTAAGCTGTTTTCTTTGGCTTCGTCTGGTTTTTCTTCCATTTTTTTTAACATCCTTTTGTGTTGAGTGTTTCTTATACTCCCACTTTATTTTCTCTATTGACTTCTTACCTCTATCTCTTTTTTCTTTGTACATTTTTGCTGATTGTCCTAGGTTTTGCAATATGTATTTTATTATTGTCTATACTTCACATGTAGTATTCAGATTTCACAATAATATATTCTTAATTTTCCTCTCATTTACCTCATTGTTGTTAATTTTACATAGACTATAAATACTTAATACACTGCTACCATTTTTATATTAAATAATAATTTTTTGAGCAGTGAGAAAATAGGATTGGAGGTGTGACTCAAGAAGTAAAGTGCTTGCTTTGCAAGTGTGAAGCCCTGAGTTCAAACCCCAGTCCTACTAAAACAATAACAGCAAAAAAAAAAAAGACAAAAATGTGAAAAAATGAGAAAATTATTTTGTTTTCATTTAATTTCCATGGATTTTTACTTCCTTGTGTATCTCCAAGTTTCTGCCTGAAACTAATACACTTCAGCTTGAGAAATGTCCTGTGATTATTTCTTATAGAATATGTTTGGTGGCCATGCTTTGTCCCCATTTAATTTAGCTAAGAAATTCTTTATTACTTTTCTATTTTGATTCATTTTCTCCATGTTTAGAATTCTGTTTTGATACTCTTCTCTCTTTTTGTCCCAGTGCTCTAACTATATGACTCCATTGTTGTTTATCTGGTAGGTTTCTGCCATGTATGCTGCTGTAATTTGTACCTACATGCAGTGTGACTCTGCTTTCTAGCTGTTTTCAAGACTTTTCTTTATTTTTTTACCTCTACAGTTTGAATGTAATGTGCTGGCTGTGTTTTTAGCATTTGCCCTGCTTGATATACTTTTAGCTTCATAGATTAGTAATAAGAGTGGTGGTGTGAGGGGGATGATCTGTCTGTCATCAGTTTTAGAAAATCCTTGACCATTGATTATTCAAATATTCACAAACTCTTTTCTGTCTACTTCTAAATATTCAGTTATCCATCTGTGAAAAGGTTTGATCTTGTTCCCCAGCAATTCAATGCTGTGCTTTTTTCTGCTCTTTTCCATTTTAAATTGAATCGTTTCTAGTAACCTATTTTCAAGCTCTAATTCTTCCCACAACTGTCTCCAGTCTATCAGTAAACTCATCAGAGGCATTCTTCACTTAATCACTATTTTTTCATTTCTACAATTTCCATTTGATATTTCATTATAGTTTCCATGTCTTTGATGAAATTATCCATCTGATATTGCATGTTATTTACTTATTCCATGAGAGTTTTATAGATATTAATCATGGTTAAATTTCTTCTTCCCTGATAGATCCAACACCTGTGCCACATCTGAGCCTAGTTTCTTGGCAGTACAATGGTTTTCCTCTTCTTTTTTGACTCATGTTTATAATTTTTTGAATGCCAGACCTTTGTGAAGGGCAATTGAAATCAAGAAAAATGAAAATGGGTTCTATTTTCTTCTTTTAGGAGTCTAGTTAGATTTACCTTGAGGTTGTTGGTTTTAATCCCCAGTACTCAACAGTCTTAATATTTCACTCAGTAGCCTGCTGTTTCTCCATAGACTTAGGTCAGCTGGCTGCCCTGTAGCCTCATCTTTCCAAAAGATTCACAAAAACTTGTATGTCCATAGGTTTTCTTTCTTTTTAGCATTAATAAGGCAATGATGCTTTTACAGCTCTCAAGATCCTCAAGTGGAACTTATAGTCTGGTGTTGTATTTTTAATGTGAGATGCACTTGTGCTATGCATTCATATTCTAGTTTACTGCAGCCTCTAAAATTCCTTGTTGTGTAACAGTTTATCATTTTGTATAAATATATGACCTTGTTATACTCTGCAAGTGTTTGAACACTTTAGAGACCTTTTACTAATACAGATTCTAAGTAAGCAGTTTTGAGAGCATTTCATCAGATGTCATCCAGACTGGCCTTAAGTATCTGTGGCTATGACTAGCACTGGGAGTTGAACTCAGGACCTTGCACTTGCTAGGCAGAGATTTTAGCCGTTGAGCCATCCCCCAGCCCTTTTTGCTTGGGTTATTTTTCAGATAGGGTCTTGCATTATGCTTGGGCAAGATCAGACTGCAATTCTCCAATTTATTCTTCCTGCATAGCCTGAATGACAGGCATATGTCACCACAGCTAGCTTTCATTGGTTGAGAAAGGTCTCATAAACTTTTGCCAAGGCTGGACTGAAAATACAATCCTCCCAATCTCTGCCTCCTGAGAGCTAGGATTGCAGGCCATGTTGCAAAACCTATTTTTCATTTGTTTTCCAGAACTAAAACTCTCACTAGTTGAAGGCCACCATCTTAGTCCATTTATGCTGCTAAAACAAAATACCTGAGACTGAGTGAAACAATAGAAATGTATACCTTATAGTTAAAGAGGATGAGAAATACAAGTTAAGTGTCTCCTAACATGGTGTGAGCCTTGTCTTTGCTTCCAAGATGATGCCTTGAAGCTATGTCCTTACATAGCAGAATAGAAAGGCAAAAGTCAAAATGATGCTGAACTCCCTCTGTCAATCCTTATTTTAAGTACACCTAATTCCATTCACAAGGGAAAAGCCTCATGATATAATTACCTGCTAAAGTTCCTACCTCTTAATACTGTCACCTTGGTGATTAATTTTCAACATATGAATTTTGGGAGAACACACACATTTAGACCATAATAACTCCTGAATTTAATTTATGTTTTCAGAAGCCCAATTAATATGCAAATATATTTCTTAAGATGAAGGATGTATCAATTAATTATTCTCAATTGTCATCATATGTATAGAAGAAAGGTCCTGAAGGGTTGGAACCCAGTAAGCAAATGATATCTAGAGCAAATGTGAGATATAAACAGCATGCATGGTATGCTAGAAGGGGTTGTCTGTGTGTAAGGGATCACATGATATCATTCACATAACATTTCATTTCAAGATAGTTCATCGTTAAAAAGCTGTTGCTTTTACCCACAGTTGTCCTCAAAGCTCTCAAATAGATACAAAAAGGCTGGGATAAGGGTAGAGTAAAGAAATAGTTGCCAAATTCCTTTTATTACAAAGGAATTTCATGGTAGGTTTGGGAGTGAGACAAATAATTACCAAACAAAATCATTCTTATCTTGTTTTTGGTCTAATGGGCATATGAAAATTCTCAGAGGAACCGTCAGATACAGGAAACAGAGGTTTAAGGTACCCTGAGTTAACTAAGTTGTCCATCACAGCATTTTTGAAAGTCAATAACTGTTTATTTAAGGATTTCCACATGTTGTGATTCCTTCCACTATCCACTAAGTTCACTTTAGTTCCTCTAAAGCTTGAGTCAACATTTCACTTCAAGGTAACTCATCTTTTTTTATATATATAGACTATTATTTTTATTCTTTCTCTCCTTTTACTATATCGTTTTTACATTTACTTACATGAGTATACATTGTTTGTCCCACTTCTCCCCCACCCCCTCATCCTCCCACCACTGTTGCTTTCACCCACGGTTGTCCTCACAGCCCACATGGTTTTATTTGAACTTCTTTTTTGCCACTTGAATGTAGATATAGCGATGAAAGTTCAAGCAATTACTTTAGAGTGGATCCTGTAAGTTGAATCATAGAGAACATGTATTTTTTTAAATAAGGTAAAATGTATTATTCCATAATCATTTCCAAAATTGAAAGTCAATATTTTCTCTTGTTACATATTTTAATTAATAAGGTTCAAAACAACATGTCACAGTCTTCCTTCTCATTAGTACAGTGTATTCACTATGTATTCAGCTTAGCCACATTAGAAATGTGTAGATGGAAAGCAGTGATCAAGGATGCCTGCTTTCCATATAGAATAAGACTTCAGCAGTTTTTTTGTAACTTGAAATTCTGACTTGTTATATTTCTAGGTCATCTTGAAATTGCTTACTATCACTGCTTAAGCCAACTATGGGGCTACTGTATTTGAAGTTCAGCTTTTTCTTCATGTGGAGCTTGCTCTATTTTTTTGAAGTCACATTCCTGTCATAATAATTCTTTTTTGCTTGGGGCACAGATGACATTTTCTATTGCCTTGAATATTTTTACCCTCGTTAAAGGTTTTCTCAGTCAATAGTAAGGCATTCCTTCCTGCAACAGCAGAACACAAAGATACAGTGTCACTTTGGATTCCAGACAGACCAGGACACTTTTCTTTACCAGCAATCATTGCACATGGAATAACTCAAAATGCAGAGTCATAAAATATAGTTTTTACTCCTCCACCTTTAGATGCTTTGGCACATGGGGTCTTTGTGTGTTGAGGCAAGCTGAGGGTAACATAGAAGGTCAAAATCAGGCCATCTGTCATTGGCAGAGTGGCTCCCAAAGAATTCTTGTAGTATGTCCATTTATTTGATAGTTCCAGTTTTGTGAGGAAAACATGAAAATATTAACCATTTTAATGCATAAAGTTCCTGATGAATAAATGGCCTGTCTAACAACACACTACTGGACTGATATCTGAGGCTGAATTCCCGACACTAAATCTTATATCCTTTCTTATTGATATCTGTGAAAAGAGACAATTTGAGAGAAATGTCTGGTTATACAAAGCCCATAAAATGTCAAATATCACCGTGTAAATAAATCTAAACCAGAATTTCATCTTTGCTTTAGCTGTCAATTTTTACAGCATGGATCCATTTTCTTAAGTCAAGTAAATGTCAAAGAAAATCAATATCTACCTACTCAAAACCCTCAGCATCTGCTAAAATTGAAAAGCATATTAAATAAATAACTTGGTTTGTTTTGCTCTTATGGACATGGAAATCCCTTTCATTTATTTCTGCCTACTAATTTTTGACCAGCCCTTTTACACCTATTTCAAGCATTTCTTCTCCCATGAAATCTCTGGTTTCTCTCCACCAGATATGATCCTTCTTTTCTTTTGGAAGTCCACTGTAGTTAGTTTGCTTAACTTCTAAGTACCTTCTCTTAAATGTGAAATGAAAATAGTTAGTGCTACAAAGAGAAGTCAGAAATTAAATTGAAAAACTGGCAAATATTTTCTCCCATTGTGTGAGCAGTCTCAAGTCTTGTGACTGTTTCTTTTGCTGTGCAGCTTTTTAGTTTGATGCAGTTCCATTTGTTCATTCTTTCTCTTAGATGCTGAGCCATTTGAGTTCTATTTAGGAAGTTGCTCCCAATGCCTATGTGTTCCAGGGTATTTCCTGCTATCTCCTGTAGTTGTTTCAAAGTTTCAGGCCTTATATTAAGGTCTTTGATCCATTTTGAGTCGATATTGGTAGACAGTGAGAGACAGAGATCTAGTTTCAGTCTCTACCTGTGGATATCCAGTTTTTCAAGCAACATTTGATAAAGAGGCTGTTTTTTCTCCATCGTGTGTTTTGGGTTCCTTTGTCAAAAATCAGTTAGCTGAAAAGCCACATGTCTTCTCCCATATGTGGATTATAGACCTCATACAAATACAGGAGTATTATGAAAAACTGGTCACACTAAGGGGAGGTCATGTATGAGAGGGGTAGGGACAAAGAAGGAAACTAAGAAGGTGAATGTGGTTAATTTACTCTCTAAACAAGAATGAATATAGAATTCTTAAACCTGCTGAAACCACCATAAGAAAAGGAATAAAGGAGAATGAAGAAAAACAGGAGATGAATCAATTGGGGTTACAATACATAATACATGAAAATATCACAATAACCTTTATCTCAAACAAGCAAAAATGTCATTTTTTTCTTTTTTCTTCTAAAAAACCAGAAAACAGGAAGGCAGAACAGGTCCTGCCAGAGGTGAAAGGGGAGTGTTGGTACCAGTGAGGGGGCGTGGAGGGGAAAAGGGGTAGGAAAGTGAATACAATACAAAAAATATGTGCACATTTATGTAAATGTAAAAATGATACCTGCTGAAACCACTTTAGGAATGCGGGTGGAGGGTAATAAAGGAGAGCAGTGGAGGGAGTGAAATCAAATATGATATATTTGACCATTGTACGAACTTTTGTAAATGCCACAATGTACCCCCACCTAGCATAAAAATAAAAAAAATCAGTTGGCTGTTGCTGCATGAGTTTGTCTAGGTCTTCTAATCCATTTTATTTCATGTCTGTTTCTTTGCCAATACCATGCTGTTTTTATTGTTAGGGCTCTGTAGTATAGTTTGAAGTTGGGAATTGTGATACCTCCAGTTTTGGACATTTTGCTCAGAATTGCTTTGGCTATTCAAGGTCTTTTATGTATCCATATGAATTTTAAGATTGATGTTTCTGTCTCTGTGAAGAATGTCATTGGGATTTTGATAGGGATTGGATTGAACATGTAGATTGTTTTTGGTGGGATGGGGGAGGATGAATGAAAGAGATTAAGGCAAGGGAATATGGTTGATGGACATCATATACCTATAAGAAACAAAACAATGAAACTTCTTGCAACTGCTGAAAGTGGGGTAGAAAGGGAGTGGAGGGGAAGAGATGGTGAGGGTGATCTAACCAACGTACAATGTAAACCTACTTGGAATTGTCCCAATGAATCTCCCTGTACAATGAATATATTCTAATAAAAATTTTTTAAAGAAATTAAATTGACTCAGGAAAGTTATAAGACTCATTTGTTCAAACATTTATTTTAAAATACAAGTTAAATTTCCATGATATACTGGGTCCAGTAGAAACACTTGGCATACATACAAAGTCCCTGCCTCCATGGTTAGTGGTGTTAATAAAATTTTTCATTACATTGAACCTTGAATTTCATTGTAATGATTATTTAGTTTGTACTGCTCTTTCATGAATACCCTCTACCTGACACAAGTTATATTCTGTGTAAGTATACTCTGACTATAATCAAAAGCACTGAAAACACTGTACTTTCTTCACCTTTTGTGGACCTGATTCACAGGTTGTATGTAAAAGAGAATTCAAGCAATCATTAATCAAGTCTGATATTTCAATCTGACAAGGACTACAAACTCTGATGAACAGGTGTAGGACCAAATTAGGTGATATAAAAGATAAATATCCTTTAGCAAATTGCAGAGTGCTTGCTCAAAGGGGATAAGGATAAAGCCATGCACTGGGACATTACATCACCTGAGTTTGACTCTCACCTCTTAAGGTACTGGACAGAAAATCCACAGTTCTTCTGTGCTATAATTTTAGTAGGGAATTTTGTGATTATGTGCAATATAAATGTAAAGACATGTACTATAGATATATGAGACTAATAATAAGGTATTGGTTTCCATGATCGTGGAAGCTGAGAATCTGCCACCTGCATGCCAGAGACTCAGGAAGATCAGTGGTGCAGTTTAAGACCTTGGAGCTGGGAAGAACTGATAGTGTAGATTCTGTCTGAATCTGAAGGGTAGAGAATGA
This sequence comes from Castor canadensis, assembly GCF_047511655.1. Taxonomy (NCBI): domain Eukaryota; kingdom Metazoa; phylum Chordata; class Mammalia; order Rodentia; family Castoridae; genus Castor; species Castor canadensis. The sequence continues at coordinate 67,413,987 of NC_133391.1, read as the reverse complement.
GGAGCACTAAGGGAAGGATATGATTGTCATACCAGCTTGATCAATGAAACAGAGAGTGATTCTTCTCTCCACTTCTGATCAGGCCCTGAACAGATTGAGAGGTCAATCTGCTTTATTCAATTTATTGATTAAAGTGCTATTTTCTTCCAGAAATACACTCAGAGCCCACCAAAAATAATGTATGTCAGTTGTCTGAGCATCCAGTGATCCATAAACTGATGGACAGAGTGAATGCAATTGATAGATAACAGTAATTGCAACAATGTTTACCTTGCACCACATATAAACTGACTTGGTAATGTCTAATTTTTTCAATAGAAGTCATAAACCCAAATATTTATATAAAATCCCAAAGTTTATATGTTGATAATTTCATCAAAATTTTAATTACAGTTATGTGTTTTAAAACTACTAATTGTAACCTTTGTAGCATTCAAATCTTCTAGTTTAATGTTGTTGGTCTGTTGTTCATTCATTGTAGTGGTGGAGGTATGTGAAAGGTGAATGAGGGAGTGATGAGTGACATAAAATAAACAAGTAATATGTCTAGGAGTGATAAGTTCTATGGCTAAAATCACTATGGTAAGAGAAAAGGGACACCTAAATAGGAAATGGGAAGGTAAATTATTTTATACAGAATGGTTATCAAAACTGTGTAAAAAGAGGTGGATGGATATATACGTCTTGGGTTCAAAGAATAGGTTAGGAACTCGAATATTCATCAGGAATTGTCAGCGACTGCAATTTAAAATCCTGTTGTATATGATTATGTGGGAATTAGGATAAATGAGAAGCTCTGAGGCTTGGGACACTCCACATTTAGAGGATGAGAAATTGAGGACCCAGCAAAGACAGTTGAGAAACAGCCAGCTTGTGTCACAAGGGAGGCCAAGTAACGTATATGTTTCTTAAAAAATCACACAAGCAAATGCTCTTGACAAATTGAGTAGTTGAACACTGACTCTGACCATCAGATTTGGCAAGATAGAGATCATCGTAATGTTGACAAGGGCAGTTTTAGAGGGCTCATGGGGACAAAAACATGAATAGAATGTGTTCAAGGGAGAATGGGAGAGACTGAGAGTGATTTTGACAATCTTTCAAGTTTATTTTAAAGAGAAATGTGGTTGGATAAGTAGTAGGCTGAGTGACATTGGTTTTGTTACTTGTTATTAGCTGGCTTATAAAGATTGAAGCTATTTTAACATGTTTATATGTTGTTGGGAGTGATGTAGTATAGGAGCAGGTTTCACCAGTACAAGAAGGAGGAAAGAGAAGGGTCTGAGTTAACCGTATTAGGAAAATTCTAGAGTTCCAGGGAATGAACCTAGTGAGCGGATGGAGAGATTGGATTTAGATTAAAACATGGAGAATTCAATTTAAAATTATGGGAAGCAAAACTGTATGGGTACCAATGAGGAAGAGTTTATAGCGATAGCATATGTATTTCTCTTGTTTGCTTTTGTTTTCTCTGTGAAATAAGAAGCAAAGTCATGTCCCTTCAAGTCATTTACAGAACATATGACATACTATCTCATGCCATTTCTATGGGAAATTCATTCCCCTAACTCTCTTTTTGAAATCCCTGCTGGTCTTCAATGCCTGGCTTAAAAATATACCATCTGAAAGTTTCCTGGCTCCTCAACCTGAACAGGCTCTTTCTATTTTGAAGTATGAGCAATCAGTATCAACCACACTGAGTTAATGATCACCTGCATTTTGCCATTTACCTATTGGAGATACTTTGCCACCTTCTTTAGACTATAAGTAATTGGGCACTGGGGGTGAAAACTTTTTATTGTCCGTGGCAGCTCACCAAGGAGAGAGCTGTCTGTTAGGCGATAGTGGTTGTAATAGCACTAGCAGTTATGTGGTGGTGGTTAGGTAAACAGTAGAAAATTCATCAGCTAGTAACAATTACTATAGGTAAGCAGTTAACTGGGGAGAAAGTAGATGGCTTTTTGAAAGTATTGCTGCTTTTGATTTTTGTTTCTTGGAGAGAGAAAACAAATCATTTTATGGAGGTATTTGTATTTTTGCTTTTATTCCTGATTATGTCTATTTTTCTGAATAAAAATGTTTCTATGTAATTTCTTACCATCCTTGCTAGAAAATTGACTTTGTGTTATAAACTGTGTAACAGTTGATTTAGTCATGGAATTTTTCCATACTTTTTATTTTCTGAGGTTTCTTTATTCCATGCTTCATATAATTCAAGGAAAAATCTGCTCAATTCCCATTTTCTTCCATCCCTAATTTTGATGTCTCAAATTGGAGAATGAGAGACTGACTGTCCCTGAAGGCTACCAGGCCTAAAACAAACCATAGGTTGAGGATATGTACATTATAGTGATGTGTGTTGACCTTCTGTGCAGGTGGCCACTGTTCACCTGTAGCAGCCTCTGCTACCCAGCACTGGTGCCACAAGACAGTGAAGGGAGATGGAATCTCACTGCATGCATGCCTGTGGGACTATTAGAATGGGTTTCTTTCTAGGCTTGCAACCCCTCCAGGGGAAGGGGTAGAAACCTCAGAGTTAAAATTTGAACTTGATTGAGATTGAATAAATAATCCTTAGAAATAACTGATAAACCTGAACTTGCATGATAGAACAGAAGTTCTTTTTCTTGTCACTGAAACTAGTGACTAGAATTTAAACCTTTTACAAAAATTTGAGGTCAGAGGATTGACATTGTATCACAGAAAGCAGCTTTAGAGGCACTGTGTGGCTAGAGTTCTAACCTCTGACTCACAAAAATCATAATGGTGTACAAGAAATCTTTATTGTGTTATTCATCATGCCTGAGCATTGTTCAGTAGTTCTTCAATGACAAAATAAGTTTCTAAGGTTCCATTTAAAATTGAGTGTCATTCTAGCTCAGCTTTTTAACATAAAGTACCTACTGAATAAGGACCCATTTTTAAGCACCCTAAGAGTTAAATTGCTTGTGGATTTTGTATTTCCCAGGAGAGTGAAAAAGCAGGGGAAAGAGCCACGACAAAAAGATGACTAGAATCTTTACATCTTTCTTCTTCCAGAGGGACATACCATCAAGTACGCGGTATGTTCATGGAAACTTGCAAAGAAAATTTAAAAATTCAAAACAAAGCCCAGGACTTTCGTGGACTCTTCTGCTTTGAACCTTTGTTTTGAAAGTGTGTGCCGAGAAGCTGACAGTCCTCAAGATCTTTTCTCAAAGTTAAGAGAGAAAGAATCAGCCAGGGAGCTTGTTAAACATGAAGATTCTGGCTCACCAATACTGGGATTCTGCATTTTTTAACAGGCAAGGCAAGAACCATGATTTGAGTAAAGACACTGCAGAGGACTTGGTTAATGAGTTCACTGTGCCCAGCTTGAACTTCCTGGATCTGAAGACTTCTCAGTATGGGATCCCAATTACTGTCACTTTCCTGTGCTGATGCACACTCAACAGTCCCAAAGACCCTTGCTCCCCACTGTAGGGTTTAATCAGCACAATTAATCACTCCTCTTCTCTTTTGGAAAGTCTCCACTCATTTGTCAAGATTTCTGTACTTCAACACAACAAAAGTACCACCCTCAAGATGTGCAGGCAATGATTTGGCATCCTGGTGTACAGCTGCCATCTGGTGGTGAGAAATTAACTCCAAGCTACTGGGAAATTAATGATGGTCCCTTTCTGCTTTTCTTCCTTCCCTCCCTTTCTCCCTCCTCTCTTCCTTCTTTTTTTCACGGCTAAGATGAAACTCAAATTGTTTGGCTACTGCAGCTTAAGAAAGGTGCATTTTTAAGGCATAGTGTACAAAGATTGGAAAAGTCTATAAGCAAATTCTGTTGGCAAACTACCTCAGTATCTTACCTGGCAGTACAGGTAAATGGACTTTCATAGGCTTTTTCCCAGCAAGGATTTGATACTGATGTGGACCTGCAGGGAATGGGAAGTTGGCTTTTCCTCAGAGTGAGTTTTAGCTAGGCTCCTGAATGAACTCTAGAGGAGGTGGGCTTCCTGGGGTTAATATGAATTAGCAGTGATCTCAGGAAAAATTTGAGGAATGAGATCTGGTGCTCAGTAACAGAGGTAGGTGAAAGACATTCTACCAACATTATTTACTAAGAAAGAATAACTAACCCATGAATATTCTTAATCACAGGGTCTAACATGTAAATCACTTTACAAGGAAGCTATATGAACATAAAATGGCACAGCTTCATGGTATTCAGGGCTATTGTCATTCTGAGCATGACTGTATTTGAGCCTACTTAAACCATTCATTTTCTTCATTAACTCTAGGAGATTGGGGCTGAAAAATAACACAAACATATATATATATATATATAACTTTTCCTGACTTCATCAACAGCAATGATGTGAAGCCCTCATTACAGTCACAAGAAAATAAGAACTAGAGTGGAAGGAACACTCAGAATAGATGTAGAAGATCAAAGCTCTCCCTTCAGTTTTGATTCTGACAAGTCTTTTGATAACTCTGAATCTTAATCTCTTCTCTTGCAAAATAGTTTTTACACATATGTTATAAGATTATAATTGAGAAAAATGAAATTGTGGAAGTGGAAAAGCTTTTGAAATTATGAAATGTAGAAGCTATGGCTGTGTCTGTTGTATGTATTTATATCAGCCCTGGGCAGCCTGCATGAGGCAAGAATGGAAAGGTTCAGGTGTGGGACAGCAGGTGTGAAGCTGCATGGCACACTGCTGCCTGGGGTGTCCAAAGGGAATATTAAAGAAAAAAAAAACTATAACACCTGTTAAAGGTAACAAAACTTTATTCAAGGGTCATTACAACGGGGTTTTTGTAATAGGGTGAAGGATTGGGCTCAACGCCAGATAAAATAAGAAAAAATAGGGTTATAAAGCTAAAGTATAGGGTCAGGTGGATGGAATATTCCAAAGAAGTAAGGCATCATTTTGCTAAACTGACCTGGTAGGATTTTTTTGTTGTTGCTGAAGGCAGGTTAGGGTGGGGCAGTATCATATAGATGGTGGTCAGAATAAAGGTTGATTTTTACTAAATGGATCCAACAGGACCATGCTAAACCTGGAATAAGTCAACCAAGCACAGAGACCAAGCTCCAGGGCCTTGTCAGAAGGAGGGCTCAAAGGAGAAGAGTTAGGTCAAGATCTTCATGAATAACATGAAAAATGGCTCTAAAATATGTGCATTTAAGTGTTAAAGGTAAGCAAAATAAAAAAATTACTGTATTTAGAATTCATGAAAGAAATTTACAACCATTATAACGTAAACAAAAGAAAACTCTGGTAGTAGGAACAATGAAATTATTGAACATTGATTCTAAATACTTCAGTCTTTAAAATAATGTGTTTTTAGAGAGTTTAGTTATTTAGTATGTCATTTATATTCACTGATACAGTTAGTCTGAGTTTGGACTAGTCACTGTTTTGTTACTCAAATGCTTCTGCAATGGTATTTTCCCTACCCTGCTATGAATTCAGGTGTCAAGGATTTCAGTGCTTCTTGCCGAGCTGAATAGAAAAACTAACAAGTTTAATAAGCATGGTATCTTTTACCTTCTGGTTATCAGAAGGTAAAAACATTAAGTACAGAGTAAGTAAAACTGTGTGACCCTGAATCTCTTTTCCTCTGGCTAAAGAATCTAGTTATAGAACATTTTGTACTAAAAAATAATTTAAAAGATCCACTTTTGTTTCAGTTTTTCTTTTGAGTGACAGCCTTCTGTATTTGGTTTTATGTGTATCTGTACATTATTATAAACGCAGACATGCAATTTTCTGCATATACTCTGCATCTTTTCCGTAAGTTTGAGGCACAGAGGAAAGCAGTGCAGTATGAGATGCCATATACTTGCAGTAGGAAGGAAGATGAGGCAAGGATAGGTTATGAAATGGAGGAAGGGTAAGGATGGGACACGTAAAGTCCACACACTCCCTAAAAAAGAGTGGCCGCAGTCCTGCCCTGCGGTTTTCCAGCAGTTTGCATAGAAGGAAACTTGATCTGCTTCATGAGTCACCTAGTCATAAAATGCAAGCAGACAGAATAACTGCTCTGGCCTCTAGAGAGCTGGCTCAGCCTAGTCCCTTTGGTTAAATATTCTCACCTCCAGTTGCACCAGAGCCTGGACTAAGTGAACATTTGGAAGGAACCACAAAAGCTTCCTTTTCTCTAAAAAGCACAGGCGGTTAGACTCTGTGAATGTCAAAGTAGAAACTAGAGAGGTTGAGATTTAATGGCCCTGTCTAATTAGAGTTCTTTAAAAAGTTTCTCATATTAGATAAAATTGGATTTATTCAATGATATGAAGGTAAAATTTGAAAACTGCGTACTACACACTGGGCACAGGAAGAACTAAAAAATAAAATAAATAAATAAATAAATAAAATTTAAAGACACAATACAGAGAGCTACGGATGGTCAAACTCAGAAGATTGTGTCGGATCTGAAACAAGCAGTAAATTATTTATTACTCCTAAATCTTAACCCATTTGAGGTGATTAGGAGCAGGGCAATCTTTGAGAAACTCCTAAGATAAGAAGGTATCAAAACTAGTGTTTGGAAAGGCCAGATAGGAGCTGTTGGTTCCTTCAGCACACCATTCTAAACATAGAGCACATAACTTACGTCTAAAGCACAAAACATACACTTCTTCCTGGGTTTTGGGCATGGTAAATGTGACCACCAGATGGCAGAAGTGCACTCTGGAGAAGTGGAGTAATAAAGATCTCTGCCCTCTGTCTTCTGCTCACTCAACTCCCCACTAGGTGACAGCAACGTGAATATAAAATTGAGAAAACATTAATGGATTATGTGAAAAAGCAACATTAACCCTTCTGTTAAACCTGAAGGCAGTACTTTTAAAAAGCATGCACCATTGCATTCTTTTCTCTAGAAAATTAAATGCATTATTTGCTTCTAGGCCTTCCACACACCACCTTAATACACAGAAATAAGACAAACAAAAGCAAACATTTTTCTTCTCCAAAGAATATAGAGAATATCACTGTTTGAAACTACATTATCATTACTAAGAATTTAGAGCTCATATTTTCTTAACTCAATTAAGGAAAAAATAGTGACTAAAATAGTGTTGAAGACAAAAATAATTTCTGTTCATTGAGTACTTGCTATGTGGCAATGGGTGTATTTAAATGCTTTTAAAACATTAGTTCATTGCATCTGGAGCAGAATTCCAAGCAAGCCCAGATTAGAACATAATCCTGTGTATAGCCATTACTCCTGTATTTTTCATGACCTTATACTTTTTCTGCTTGAACTATATTCACAAAAACCTACCCTGAAGGAGAAATTAGAACTGCAGTCTAATTATGAATTTGAGTGCAACCAGGGATATATTCTCCCCAGGAATTTCCATCACATGGAAAGTCTTAACATTAATTCAGTGAAGAACAATAATATATTTTGATTCCATACTTACACTAAAAGGTAGAAATGAAAATTGTTTTTAAGAAAAATAGCAAAGTAACAAACTCACTCATGCTGTAAAATCAATGACTGGGTAGTATCATAAATAAGAGTGGAGAAGGGCTAGAGAAAACAGAAGAATCAGAGGTGCTTGACTGGGAAGAAGAGAAGAGTAAGAAGATGGGGCAGGCCAGGAGCTCAGATAAGCAACCTTCACATTTCTACGGGTAACCCTGCTTAGTGCTTTTAGCAAGTCTTACCTGGACATTGTCTTCAACAGCCACATGAAACTCAACACAGCGCAAATGGTTTCCATGTATGGCAGAGACCTGAACATGTATTGGATGCTTTAGAGGATGTGGGCAGACACGCTTTGAAGTCACAGTGATAGCAGTACCTAAGAGGTGTCATCAGTGATAGTAGGCCCTTTACTATCAAGAGGACACCAGGACCTTTACTTTTCCTGTCATTCAGGTCTACCTTGAAGGGGAACCCACCATGGAGAAGAGGAAGAATAAGAGGTCAGGGAGTGCTTAGATGATTAAGATAATTTTTTTGTACGCAATGATTTTATTGTCCAGCAAAGCTGTACTTTAACTTTATTTCAAGTATCTTTAAGAAGAGTACAACAAAACAGTATACAATATCAAAAGACAAAAGCAGACTTAAGTTTAATAAAAGAGGAGAAAGTCCCTGTTTTGCTTCACACACCAGACAGCTTTAAGGTGGGGTATTTAGAGGCGAGAAAAGAAGGCAGCGAGGGCCTCAGGAGAGGGCATTCAGGGAGGACAAGAGGGTCGCCACTTGGTTCTCCATCTGCATCCAGAACCATGCTGCCAGGTGTGCACTCAGGAGGCAGCCATTTGGCCAGCACAGGTTAGGAATAACAAAAGTAAGCAGCTACTGTTAAGCACCAGTCATTGCAGGCCACCTCTTTTGGGGTGGTAGTTTTATCTGTTCTCTGAGAGAATATCTTGCTCAGGGCCCAACAGTTTTAAAAAATTGCAAAATTAGTATCCAAACCTGTTTTCTTGGCAGTATTTCTTCTGCTTTTCTAGGGCCCCCCCCCCTCACCTATGCTGTGGCTGGAGATAAAGACTCACTGACTGCCACCAGGGGTCACACTGGCCAATTTGAATCAATTAATGAGTACAATTGGATCTAAATGTAGTTAATTACATCACAATGACCTGCCCAAGTTTAGTTCCGCTGAAATTGCAACATCGATTTGGGACATTATAAAGGATTACTGGAAAAATAAGAATAGGTTTAAAGAAAATCCCCCCTACCCCTTTTTTTCTGACTTAAAAATAAAAGAAGAGAAAACTGAATAAATCCAAACCCACTGGCATAGAAGCTTTAACTTTCTACCTGGCAGTTAGCCAAAGATTATTGGCTCAAACTTCCTTTCTGCTCAGAGGAGGAAGGGCAGAGAGCAGTTAGCTGTCTTTTAAAACAAGGTGATCATGTTTTGAGCATTGAGACAAAGGGCTGATGAGAGCCCTTGATGCAGCTTTACTCTTTGTCACAAAGATTAATGTGAGTTGTACATAGCAACATTTCTGTGACTGTGATCCTTGGAAATCCTGCTTTCCAAATGACAAAGCTCAGGCTGGATTCACATACAGGTTTCACAGGATAAAGCAGAGAAGCCAGCATATCCCAGGCAACTGCATATTGTACAGGACAATTACAGTTAGCTGCACAATCAACAATACATCCACACTGCATGAGCATGTTTTTCTGCAAATGTCTAGAAAGCTTTTTAAGAAATTTAAAGTGGCTCTCTGTGGCAGTTTCTTTAGGTGAAAAAGGTGCTGATGGTCACTATGGTAACCAAGATGGAAGCAACAAGGAGTAAAATCAGACCCATATGACATAATTTTGATCGCTTATCACGTTTCTTCTTTTTTTTCAACAAGGTGTCAAAACCTGGTGTGTACATATCTCCCAACCAAAACCGTAGGTCATTAGGATTTTCCTAAAAGAAAATCACATAGAAAATATTATCAATCAGTGATTCATCAGGGTTACAAATAGCAACTGCAGAACAAGACATGGTCAGAGGTCCTCACACAGTCCTGGGTGAGGCTTAAGTGTCACAGCTTGAATAAAAGAGGCTATGCTTCTCTGAACAGCCCAAATACACTGCTAGAGCCTGCAGGCTGGCCAGGGATCTCTGGTGTTAATTTGTGAGTCTTAAACAGAATCCATTAGGGATGATTTCTATATTAAATCACTCACATTGAAGGGTCAGAAACACCACAGTATTTCTGTCATCTCTAAGCCAATTTTGTATTTCTTATATCTTATAAACAGTCCACGTAAATCAAGTTAGTGAGTTTAAACAGAATGAAAATTCCTTGCTTTAGATGAACCTTAGAGGTTTCGTTTTGTCTGCACAGCAGGAATAACACATTTGGTGGGTTTTTCAGTAAATTTGGAAGCTGACTTCCATGGAAGGAAACTAACTGTTAAGAGTTCCTTTCATGATTCTCGACTTGCTGGTCTTCTTTGCTGAGGCCTACAGCATGAAACTTTACCACACAGAAACTTTGCTACTGCTTGACCTCCTGAAGAAAAGCCCTACTATGTCCTCCCCCCACGAACTTCTATTTGCCATGGATGGATCTGTTTCACTGGTTTCATTTCCCTTTTAGTCCCAGAGAATTATCTTCAAGTCAGTTTACTCTCCCGTGTCTAATACGTCACCTGCAAATTCTATTATCCTACATTAAAAAACAAAACAAAACAAAACTACAACACAAAAACTCTTCTCTTACTATCTCCTGCTATGTTCCAGGGTTGTAGATTTGGTGCCTATGTTTACCATCTAGAAGATGTGAAGCAAATTTACAGGAAAACACTGCTTTTAAAAAGCCACTACAGACCTCATTATTTCTAGCCTGGATGCTTGCAAGGGCTTGAAGCAGGCTACCCATGCTTTCTCTGCGTCTCCAGTCTCAGTGTACTTAAAGTCAGCTGGATGTGTGGCATAGCCAGTTTCCATAGTTGTCAGCCTTGGAGTCACTGAAGTAGAGGGGTACTGCTAGGAGAGAACTGCACATAGGCAGCTGCAGTAGATTGACCATGGCAATACAATTTTTTCATTACAGTGGTGTAGGTTTGAACTTCCTAGTCTTAGAGATGCTCAAATATTGCAGTCAAATTTGGAAGAACTGTGTAGAAAGATACTGATTTAAAAATCTTTTTCTACTTTACTCTTGTCTTTCATCTTGTTTGTGTCCTAACAAGACCCTTGCACCTTGTCTGCAAGTTTAATAACTTTGTTCTCCATTAAAGCTTTCATAGAAGCTTAAGTTCTGCTTTTATCTTGCTTTGATAATTAAATATGGGACCTACTTTTCCTGTTCTGACTTATAAACTCTTAGCAATTTAGAAAAATAGGAATGGCTTAAGGCATCTGGAACATTAACAGCCCATAAATTGTGTCAAGTTTATGGAAAATAAGTTAGGGAGTTGTTTACTAATTATGAGATCAGGATAGAAGTGGAGATAACAGAAGTTGACATATAGGAAGGAATTCTAATACAAACAAAATGCATGACTTCCAGAAACTTCCCTCAAGAAGTTAGTGCTGAAGAATAGCATCATGAAATCAGTGAACAGGCCTTAGGACTGTTCTTCATTCCTTTGAGGAGAATGTGCACAAGGAGGGCTGGGTAGAGCCGGGGATAGGTGATTTCAATAATAGGATGCATCCATTAGATTTATGTTCGACCAGCATGGACACACACACAAAACAGAGAAAACTGGGTGTGGGCATCTGGTTCCTGTCATCCCAGTTGTTACAGGAAACATAAATGGATGGTGTTCCAGACCAGCCCCGCCAAAAAGTGAGACCCTATCTCCAAAATAATCAGAGAAAAAAGTTAGAGGCATGGCTCAAGCAGTAGAATGCCTGCCTAGCAAGTGCAAAGCCCTGAAGTCAAACCACAGTCTGGGCAATCAAAATATATGTACATTTCATTGCCAGTAATCTTCAGTTTCCTTAGTGTAACATTTAACAGTTAAAAGTTCAAAAATCTTTTTAAAAATAAATTTATTTTAAACTGATACATTAAAATTATGTTTAAATCAGGCTAATATATCTACTCACTCAGGGATTTTTTGAGGGCAGGGATGTAATATTTATCTCCACGGACCCCTTGCCATGCATGTAAACAGCAAAGGCAAAAAGAAAGAGCCCTTAGTATATGGCCAAGAAATGTTTATTTGTGAAATAAAACAACACTTTTCTTTTCTAGTAGTAGACTTAGAAGTCCTGATATGAAGTCTTCTGATAAGAAGCCCAACATTTAAAAAAAAGAAAAGAAAGAAAAAGAAATGCATGGTTATTGTTGCCATAGGGAACATTTGTTTTGGATGTTTTTTAGAAAGGTGCTACAGTAAGGAGGAGAGACATTCACTCTACTAGATCAAGAAATCTGAAAGATTCTGGAACATAAGATATTTTGAGGAGCAGATATTTGAGGTTTTAGAAAGTGTGTAGAATTTAAGAGGACATGGTACTGTCCCCTTCAGAAGAAAAATGCCTCAGGTGTTTAAGTTATGAGGCTTAGAACAGATACACATTTTTAAGTGAAGGCTACTTGGAAATATCAGGCCTTCCTAGCCCAAGGCAGGTGGAGGCAAGCCAGGGCTGGTTAGGAATTCAGGTCTTTCAGATAACAGAGAGACACCCTCTCAGCTTTTCAGGTATTTCCAGGTCCTCTATACATGGTGATATTTTGGGATTAAAAGAAAAAAAAAAATAAAAGCTTCAGCTGGGTTTAAGCTTGGTGAATGAGTTCATTGCATACTTTTCCTCTGTTGAAATGTTTTTGTTTTGTTTTGTTACTGAGACACAGGAAAATGACCAAAATGTAAATCTGCCATCTTAAATCACTGGATAGGCTTGAAATAAATGATCACTGTTAAGAACTTCCTTGCACAACGCCTAAGACAGAGCACTTGATAAATGTTTTTGCTAAATGCAGAGTAGGGAATGTGTTCTTAAGAGTCTATGAACATAAATAGTTACAGTGTTACAAACTAGGGGAAAACACGTCTGAAAACTAATTTTCAAAACCTCTCATCTTCCCAGAAAACCTTTGCTCAATGCCACATCATTTTTGTCCTCTATATATTAGACAAATGCCAGTAACTGCTGAAATTATAAAGCTCAAAAAAAAATTAACTAGGATGGCGAAAGTGAAATGAGGAGCCAAAATGGTCTGAAATCTGGAGATTTGTCTAGTGACGAGTGCTTCACCTATCATCAGCCAGGTGCCGGTGGCTCATGCCTATAATCCTAGCTACTCGGGAGTCAGAGATCAGGAAGGTCATGGTTGCAGGCCAGCCTGGGCAAAATGCAAATAAAACCCTATCTCAAAAATACACAGCACATAGCCAGGAGCTGGTGGCTCACATTTGTAATCCTAGCTACTCAGGAGGCAGAGATCAGAAGAGCTAGTGGTTGGAAGCCAGACCCAGGAAATATCTATCTCCGAGGGGGAAAAAAAAGAAAACCTTCATGAAATAAAGGGCTGGTGGAGTGACTCAAGGTGTAGGCCCTGAGTTCAATCCCCAGTACTGCAGAAAAAAAAAAGAAAAGAAAGAGAAATAGAAGGTGCCTATCATCTCAGTAACACTTTTTTTGTAGGTTTATTTTGAGGGCCTCCATCACCAGTTGAAGAAAGCCATGAGTCTAGGTACCTTCAGATGTCCAGAAAGGTTTGTGTGCAGGGAGTGCTTGTCATATTCCTCAATGGTCCACGAAGGATTCTTTTTTCTTTCCTCCATAGCTTCCTCCAAACTCAGGTCAGTGTATAGTGGGTTATTCTTCATAACTGAAGACATGGATGGTGGAGGGCTACCAGCAGCAACAGGACCCTCTCTGCTGAATCCCTTAATTGGTTGAGTAGTGATATTCTTTTCTTTCTGTTGGAGGCAAGGAGACCAGGCTTCTCTTACAAATGGGACTTGTGATAGTGGAGAGGACAATGCAAGAAATCTGTACCTGAAAATTTGCTGATTCTGCCTTGAAACTCAACAGATTAAGATAGTGAACCAGGCAATGACTCTAGGATCTACTTTGACCTAGAATTCTAGCACAAAGTTCTTTCTTTGCATGTGATTTTGTTCAGCTTTAATAATCATTAAAATGCTATTCGAGAAATTTTTATTCATCTAGTAGAATTCTGAACAAAGCCAATTTTTCCAGCTTACTTGCATTGAAGTTTCATGACATTTCATTTCCCTTTGTGCATTCCAAAACTGATAAAACTTATTTAATATTGCTGTATTCCCCCAGCAAAGCCAAGATTAAAAGACACTTTATAAATATGCTTTGGCTTTTACAAATTCTCTCTTGGCTACTATTTCACATAGCTTTGATGACTGGACTAACTTAGTACAGCACTCTTCTGTCTCATGACCAGATGCCTAGGAGATGGCTCAAATATTGACTTTCAGATTTTTAAGAGCTTGTTGTTGAAGCAAAATATTGTACTGAGAAGGGCACATATGATAAATGTATAGCTTAATACACTGTCACAAATCAAATAAACTTAAGCTTTCACATCCAGACCAAAGAACAGGATATTGCTAGTATGGCTTAGGCTCCCTTCCACTCTGTACTCCTTCCCCTGCCCAAGGATACCCAACATCCCACATTCTAACAGCATAGGTTAATTTGGACTCATTTTGTATGTTATATAAATACATGCATATGCAATGTCTACTTTTCTGGCCTGACCTTTAGAATTTTACTTTGCTTTGATTCTTGTTCTATTAGGACTACAATGATATTATGAACATAGGACCTTTTTAAATTAATATTTGTTCATTGTCCAAACATGAAATAAAACAAAAAAGCTTACTGAATAATGTTTTATTTATGATGATATCTCATGGGAAAGAAATCCCACATAAGTTAACTTTCAGATAACTTAAGTTTAAACCCTGAAAAGCTAGTAGCAATTACCTTAATTTACAGCAATGTTTCAATAAATGTGTTTCATATATCACAACCTTCTTACACAGAGAAAGTTAAGTGGGGAGTTTATTTCTGAGTTGTATTTATGATAGTTCAATACACTGATAACTTTAGTGTCTATTGAGATATATAGGTCACATCAAATATATGCCTATAACATATATTTACAACATAAGCTAATGTTGTAAAGTACTACGTAACATTTCCTTCTGAAATAACAGTAAAGGAAAGAAAAAAATCATCTAGATGAAACCATTGACATTCTCTTGGGTGTTGGATTTCTCTGACTTTCTTTAATCTGTGCATTTTTCCCAAGCTTAGAGATCAGCTTGGAGCTTCTCTCTGACATTAACAGATTTTTGGATTGTTCAAAGTCAATTTATATTCTACAATTCCAAAGTTTCTGAAAAACAGTTTGATAAGAAATTTAGATTGTTTGAGCTTAGCATAATTCTGACTCAAGTTTTTTTTTTAATAAGCCTGAACATCTTTGATCATTTTTGAAGAGGGATAATTCTTCTGACATTTACAAATTGGCTTTGTGAACACCTGTTAGGGTGTTCTTTGAGCTTCTTAAGTAAGAAGGCTCTATAAATAAGGAAAATAAAGTTTGGGGGCTCAAGGAAAAAAATTACACACATTATGACAATGACTTAGAAAAGGTAACATATAAAAGATACAAAATTACTTAGAGATATATTCTGAAGGAACAGTCAATCCCTATTTCTGGACCATGTTGTTGACTATTTTGAGGTTTATCCTAAAATATTTACTTTTGCTAGGCATGTCAATTTTATATCTGAAGGGCATGTCAAAAAATTTAATTGTTTAACTTTGTTAAGAATCTGATGGAATCTATTACTTTGTATAATTAATATATGCTAATGTCAGAGTATATAATATATATACTTTAGTGGTTGAGCACTAAGTGGTTAGCATGCATGAGGCCCTGGGTTTAAAAAAATGGGATTTGATGTGAAGATAAGAAAAACTACTAATTTGGGTTGAGGTTCATTTGTATTTTACTAATTTTTTCAAATAACCTTAAGAGAATAAAAAGCATGTATCCAGTTCAACTCCCCACTGTACTGTACATTTTAAATAGAATGTATTTACCACTTGAAAATTCAATACCGATTCAATTATTTTGATCAAGTGGACTCTAAATAAACTCCACTTTACAATATTTATTGAAAAAAAGTAACATTTCAAAGCTTTACTTGGAATTTTCTGTATTAAATCATTACTTTTGTTCACTTATTCTTTACCTACTTTATTTATTACACCCTTAATGTATATATAAAATGTTATTTAACGAAGAAACAGAAGACATATTTAGATGAACAAAATCTAAGAGCACTTAATCAACAGATTGTTAATTTCACATAGGTAATCTCTATCAGAATGTCACACAGGTAATTTAATTTAATAAGATAAAATCCAAGCCGGGAGCCCTCCCTAGGACCTGGGGATGAGAATTCCTCAGTAAATACTCCTGCTCCAATTGCTGTTGCCAGCCTTCTCACTCCAGAGGCCACTCACTTTAGTCTATTGAAAGCGTACTCCTTTCCTAATAAGCTTTGCTGTCGTCACTATTGAAAAAAGAGAAACTCGAAAAAATGTATTTCAGGAAGAAGAAAGTTAGTAACAAAAGGAAAGATTAAGGAAAGGACAAATTCTGAGAAAAATAAAATAAAGATTGATAAATGTATGGTAAGATGGAAATAATAATAATCAAATAAGGGAAACCAAAATACTGGATGTAGTAAATTTTACACAGATATTTTTGAATAGGGAATTTTAAGAAATAATTTCAGTGAAGGGAGAGAGGCATCACTAAAAATAGGGAAATAATATATATCTTTTAAATTAGTAGAACAGTTGGAAGATAAAAGCAAGTTGATTAAACTTTAAGAACACTAGAAAATGAAGCCAAGAGTAGAGCAGGAACATCAGGAAAATACAAAGAAAATAATTTATAAATAATCACATTAAATGCAAATAGACTACACTATTCCATCAATGGAGACTATCAGATCAGATTTTTAAAAGCAAATACAATTATATAGTATTTATAAAAGGAATACCTAAAATTCAAGGACTCAGAAAGGAAAAGAGTAGAAGAATGCTTGTGATGCCTGACTGAATGCCTGACAACTCTCTTCCTTTCCTGAACACACAGGGCACTTGCCTTTCTCGGTCTCTTCCGAAGTTAGATTGGAGTCAGTTGTTTCATAACCAATGATTTGCAACAGAAGTAATAGGGACCACTTCCAAGCCTGATGCCCAAAATACTCCACCGGAATTTTGCTTTACTTCTTTTATGTGTGTTTGATATTTTGTGGACTTGTTTGTCATCACAATGTAGCCAAGCCTACCCTCAAAAAGTGAGAGCTTAAAATTCCACAATTGTGTGTCAGTAGCTTAAAAGTCAAGAAGTGAGGGCTGGGCATGGGTGTTTACACCTTTCATCCCAGCTACACCTGTGGCTCAAATAGGAGGATCACAGTCCTAGGCTAACCCTGGGCAAAAAGAGTTTGAGATCCTATCTAAACAGTAACTAATGCAGAAAGGACTGGGTAGTGGCTCAAGTGGTAGAACTCCTGCCAAGCAAGCATAAGGCACTGAGTTCAAAACCTAAGTGCTGTCAAAAAAAAAAAAAAGTCAAGAAATGGAAATGGCCTAGAATGACATTGGAAACTGGAATGAAGGCTATTCACATTACACAGTGGAAAATATTTATATGTTACCATGGTGATTTGGAAGATAATTACCCAGAACTTTAGGAGAGATACTTGTAACTAATCAGAAAATTTACATAGCAATATGAAAAAAATCAGAGCATTAGTATAAAAAAGAGATAAGGCCAGGGAAAAAAACGGAGCAGAAGAATTGAAAGAGTACAGTGCATCTAGATATTTGCTACTTTCTAGTGTTAATAATCTGACCATAAACCCTGAACACTGAAGTGAGAGACTATTTAAAAACCAAAGAAATATAAAGCACAAAGTCCAGTGCAATTCATCAGTTGAATTCCATTTGTAGGTCAGCCTCCAGGCACATCTGTACCCCCCACATCAGACCTAGTGTGAATGGGAGGGAGGAAACATTTTATTGTGTTCACTCATAGGCATGCATCACCTAACCATTTAGAAAAGATATAAAGATATAAAGAAGGTTGCTAGAAAATGAATAAAATAGCATCAATAAAATATAATTACTCCAAGTTCATGTGCATACAACAAAATTTCCTTAACACAAAGAAAAATGAAATAGTTATGAGAAGTTTATACATGGATTTTTATCAAGCATGAAAAACAATTATTAAGGATAAAGAACATTTGGACTATAAAAATCAACAGGTTTGATCAAAGAACAAACAAAAATACTGAGCATCTTCAAAAATGTAGACTATGCAGAAAATTACATAGACTCAATATTAGCATGGTTCATCCACTTAGACTGCTGACAGTCTAGTTATAAATCCAAAAATCATCAAAATATAACTTAAAAACTGAATTTTATAGACATTTAAAACACATTTTAAAGTAATAATCCTGGAAAATTTAAAACTTAGGACAGGGTGACAGTGAAACATTGTTATCTGGAGCTGAATTGGTATTTTGAGGAAACATGAGCAAATACGCTTGCAGAATAAAAGGAGAATTTTAAAAATTAGTGAGTTAATAAGCATCCAATTTAAAGACATAAAAAAAGCCACAGAATAAAACTAAAAAATAGTAAAAAAATGAAATAATAAAGATGGAAGCAGAAAACAATTAATATTAAAAAGAAAACCTCTAATTACACAATGGAGAGGATAAACAATTTTATTTCTTTTTTTTGATGGTACTGGGGTTTGAACTCAGGTTCTTATGCTTGCTAGGCTGGCGCTGAGCCACCTGAGCCACTCCACCAGCCCAGGATGAAAAATTTTGAAAGCTATTTCTTTGAAGAGGGTAAATATTTGAAAATATCTCTGGCAATACTCAGATAAAAATATCTCAGGTAAACAATAATAAACTAATAAATGTACTGAGTTGGAAATATAAGGGGAACATGAGAAGAGATACAGTAAAGATGAAGGAACTGTAGGAAAATAATTTGAACAACACTGAAAGTGCATATGCAATTGAGCAGTTTCTCACATAATACAACATACCAGGCTTCATTAAGAAAAGTGGAAAATATTAATAAACTTGTGATATTTTGATTAGTTAAATTAATAATTTAAAATCTGTCACAACCATATACACTTAAGAACACCAGACAAGAGTTTTGTAGTCAAATTTTACCATTCTCAAAACAGATAATTTCTATCCTTGTTAAATTCTT
Source organism: Castor canadensis (assembly GCF_047511655.1). Taxonomy (NCBI): domain Eukaryota; kingdom Metazoa; phylum Chordata; class Mammalia; order Rodentia; family Castoridae; genus Castor; species Castor canadensis. The sequence continues at coordinate 67,395,254 of NC_133391.1, read as the reverse complement.
CCAGGAAATAGGAAAACAAGGAACATTTCCACACTCACTTTATGAGCTTGGCATAAAATTGAAATGAGGGCAGTAAGTAAAAGAAAATTCTAAACCAATTTATATTATAAATATAAAGGCAAAAAATCACAAATAAAATATTATTCAATGGAGTCCTAAAACATGTACCAATTATACATACCATAATAAAACAGGTTTATACCCAAGAAGGGAGATAAGAATATTTGAATATTAATGAAATCTACTACATTAACAGGGAAAATGTAGAATTTTGCAAGAGTTCAGAAAAAGATTTTGAAAACACTAAAACACATTTAAAACAAATTTTCTTAGCAAACTAGTAGTAGAGAATTTTCTTAATTTAAAAAAAATGGGCCAAAAATTTCTAGGAAATAGTCTACTTACTGGTGAAATACTGGAAGAACTTATTTTTTAAATCTCATTTGCAATTTTATTCTTGCCCTTCATTGAATACATGCTAAATATATAGACACATCCATAAATACACAAGAAGTTCTGTGCCTCTAAGTGTTAATTAATAAGCTTGTAACTAATGTTGGTGAGGATGTGGGAGAAAAAGGAACCCTCATACACTGCTGGTGGGAATGTAAGCTAGTACAACCACTTTGGAAAACAATATGGAGGCTTCTTAAAAAACTAAACAGAGATCTACTATATGATCCAGCCATACCACTCTTGGGGATATACCCAAAAGAATGTGACACAGGTTACTCCAGGGGCACTTGCACACCCATGTTTATTGCAGCACTATTCACAATAGCCAAGCTATGGAAACAGCCAAGATGCCGCACTACTGACAAATGGATTAAGAAAATGTGGTATTTATACACAGTGGAATTTTATGCAGCCATGAAGAAGAATGAAATATTATCATTCTCAAGTAAATGAATGGAACTGGAGAACATAATTCTGAGTGAGGTTAGCCTGGCCCAAAAAAACAAAAATCGTATGTTCTCCCTCATATGCAGACATTAGATCAAGGGCAAGCACAACAAGGGGATTAGACTTTGATCACATGATAAAGTGAGAGCACACTTGGGAGGTGCTCCCAAAAAACTAGATAGCATTTGTTGCCCTCAATGCAAAGAAACTAATGCAGATACTTTAAAGCAACAGAGGCCAATAGGAGAAGGGAACCAGGAACTAGAGAAAAGGTTAGTTTGAGAAGAATTAATTTAGAAGGTAACACACATGCACAGGAAAGCAATGCAAGTCAACTCCCTGTATAGCTATCCTTATCTCAATTAGCAAAAACCCTTGATCCTTCCTATTATTGCTTATACTCTCTTCAACAAAATTAGAGATAAGGGCAAAATAGTTTCTGCCTGGTAGAGAGGGGTAAGGGGGGGTGAGGGGGAGTAAGAGAGGGAGCAGGGGGTGGGGGTAAGGGAAGGGGCAGGGGGAAGGGGGGAGAAATGATCCAAACATTGTATGCACATATGAATAAAAGAAAAAAAAAGAATTTTCAAGAAAAAAAAAACTAAACATAGATCTGCCATATGATCTAGGAATACCACTCCTAGGGATAAACCCAAAGGAATGTGACACAGGTTACTCCAGAGGCACCTGCACACCCAAGTTTATTGCAGCACTATTTACAATAGCCAAGTTATGCAAACAGCCAAGATACCCCACTACTGATGAATGGATTAAGAAAATGTGGTATTTATACACACTGGAATTTTACTCAGCCACAAAAAAGAATGAAATTTTGTCATTTTCAAGTAAATGGATGGAACTGGAGAACATGCCCTTAAGTGAAGTTTAGCTAGGCTCAGAAGGCAAAAAATTGCATGTTCTCCCTCATATGTGGACTTCAGACCTAAAACAAATGTAGTAATATTATTGGATATGGGTCACACACTAAGGAGAGAACATGTAGGAGGAATAGGGAAAGGGAAGGAAACCTAAAACTTCAATGTGGTTGATGTGCTCACTGAGCAGAGTGAATAAAGTAGTCTTAAACTGACAGAGGCCACTATGGGAAGGAGACCAGGAAGTAGTGAAGAAGTCTGGCAGAGATGAACCAATGTGGGTTGCAATACATATGTGCATGAAGCAATGCTAGGAATCTCTCTGTATAGCTATCTTTATCTCAAACTAGCAAAAATGCTATGTCTTTCTTAGTATCTCTTACGTTTTCTCTTCAACAAAATTGGAAAAAAGAGGGCTGAACAGGTTCTGCCTGGACGTGGGAGATGTAGGTAGCCAAACAATGTATACACATATAAGTAAATATAAAAATAATAACATTTAAAAAAATTAAGCTTGTAACTGTAGGCAACTACAAGATATCAAATTGGAATTATAGAACCATTAATTAAAAACAAAATATCTTAAATGAAAAGTAATTTAGTCACTTTGGCATTAAATTTTCCACAATTATGATGATAAAGGGAATATTATAAGGTTGAAAATATTTGTTGAAACAGTGCTTTGAGTCCTACTAAAATGAATTTTCATGGACTCACTGACATCAAGTCATCAGGTACTAATTTTTGAATTAATTCAAGGACACACACACACGTTAAAAAAAAGAAACTCTGGAACCATGAGAAAAAAGAAAAAAGGACACCAGAAATCATACAACACCATTTAATGTTGCAGTGGAATAAGAGAAAAATAAGTAAGTAAAAACAATAATTTTATAAATAATGAAGCAAAATGGCAAATGACATGATTATCTACAGCCAAAATAGGAGATTTTAAAACATATTTCAAAGTCACTGTATAACAACCAATCATGTACATGAAAAAATTATAAAACATGATTTAAAAGGTATAATGAGTACTGCAAATATTTCAATATGAGCCTAATGAACTATATGGAAAACTTCTATGTGGAGAATTACAAGCATAATTGAAGTCCATATGAAGAACTGAGTAAATGGGAGTTTATATCATGTTTGTAGACTGGAAGAATAAAGTTCATAAATATTTCCATTTTTCACATTTTGATCTATATGTTCAGTGCAATCCTTATCAAACTCATAATGTAAACATGAAATATCGTTTGTATTTTATGCATGAGCTTGTAGGCAAACTTTTCCTGAAAATCAACACTCCACTGACCACAGCAATTCTACTTCCCAAATTTCTAGAATGCTTGCCTATATAAAACACATATTTGGCCATGTGATTCTCTTGCATAAACTTTTTTACTGACCCCTCACAGTTTTCAGGATAAAATTCAAAATCTCAGACGAAGCTCATAAGGCTTCCTGTAGTATGATACAAGCTGCTCTTCCGCTTTATCTCCTGCCCTCTCCTACAGGTATTCAGGGTTCTGGAGTCCTTATGCATGTAGTGCATAACTTGCAAGATGTCCTTAATACAGGCCCTAGTGTGAGAGGCCTTTGGGTGAGGTCTGAGAGCAGGAAGGTGAGACCACCTGCATGCTGTTTCTGAATGCTTACCCTCTGAGCACAATTCTACTGGCAATTTTGTGAGCCACATAAATGCAATATAACTTGATACATCGTGTTCTGATTCGCCAAAGCAAAACCACAAGCAAAATGATGGTGCTTCTTGTTTTACTTCTTAGTTACTAATTTAATCACCCAAAAAGTTCCATCATTCCTCCCCAGTACAAGTTTAAAAATAGGAGGGTATTGTATAAGCAGAGCTATTTTTTCCAAAATAGTAAACAGGAGATTGGGAATAGAGATTTTCTTAGAGAAGGCATGACATATGTGTTCAGAGACCACTAAGAAATGCATGGATATATGAGACATGCATTCCCTTCAAGGGGAAGGGAGAGCTATAGGGCGGAAAAAGAGTGAACAAGCGTGAACAGGAAGTGAACCCAGTCAATGTCATTGCCTAGAGATGAGGAGGGGCCATGTCTCATCCTTGGTCTTTCACTCCAACTTATAGATTTAGTCTGGGGGTATTCCTGAGTTCTGAAACTAATGTAACAGAAGTTAGAAAAAAATACAACAGAGTTTAGTCTGAAAAGATTCTGAAGTGCAGCTACTAATCTGAAAAAGAAATGCCCTGCACAATACCTAATAAAACATATTTTATCACTTAAGTTTTTAAAATCAGGTTTTCCTTTTCTTATTTCCTTTTATAAAGAAGTTGGTGGAAATATTTGTAGTACAATTCTAAACGCTTTCATCAGATATATGCCCCAAATCATTTTAACAACCAGAAATATTAGACTTTGGAAAATATTTTCCATTCCACTGACATGAAATTTATTGTGAACTTTATTTCTCCAATAAAAGTATTTAAGAAGGAGTATAAATACAGTACAGGCAAGTAATCTCTACTTTCCTTGCAAATACAGGAGACTTGGGTGTCTGCATAGACAGATTGACAAGGTCTCTGGTTACTGACTTGCCTGAGAACCTTAGTGCTTTGTTTTCTAGATTATACATTATTGTATTAGCTCACATAAAAATGCCATAGAAATTTCCTCTGAAAGTTTAATGTGAACTTTAGAAAAGATCAGAATATAAGTCAATAATATAAAAAGAATATATATATTTCAGAATTTAACTTGACACTTGAGATTTTTGGAATTTCTGTTTTAACCATTTAGTTAACATCAATGAAGGAAATGTTTGTAGGATATGTCCGTTGACGTCTCTCGAAGTACTAGTCTGCATCCCAAACACCATCCACTTGGGTGACATGTGTTCCCAAAGGATGAGTCAGCACAACCAAACCTTGTGTGGATTTCATGTAAGTTTGAATTTTATTGCTTGGGCCAGCCATATAACTTCACAGATGTATCAAGTACATTCGCACACTCCCTTTCCTCCATACAAACCTCTCCCTTCAGAATATCCAGTAAACAATGGAAATGAGATTGTATTATCTGTTTTTTTCCACATTCTAATGAAAGGATAACATGAATACATTTTGCAATATTGGTTTATAATAATACTCGCATTCATACATTTTTGTACTCTTAACAGGAAACTCCCACTCAGTTGCTTTTCCCTTATATTTTATGCAGGTGCTCTACTATTTGAGCCTCTCCACCAGCCCTTTATGCATTGGTTATTTTTGATATAGGGTCTTGCTTTATGCCTGGGCAGGCCTGGACTGTGATTCTTCTGATCCCTGCCTTCACTCAGCATGGCTTCTTCTCACTACTAAAAAGACAAACTGAAGAATGCTCCAATTTTGCAAGCAAAAAGGCCTGGGCTGATTAAGGCACATGGTAGATATCTCTCAAAGTAGCTTAAGTGTGGATTTGAAAAGAGAAACTAAGCTTCTACTTTCATGTTCTCCCCATTGGCTTAATGACTTCTTACAAGAATGAGGGTTTTAAATTAGTAAGTAATTGGCAGCTTTATGTATGACTAACACCCCATAATAGACCTGGTATGTGCAGAACCTGGTATGTGATGCTTCTTTCAGGTCTCATTTGAACTATTTGAGCCTTCACTTGCCCACTTCTTTGAGATTTGTTTTTGTAACAATATTATTTCAATTCTGGATTTTAAGATGAGGAGAGAATTTTGTTGACGTATCATGATACGAGTTACTGGATATAACATTTTTCACTTGTAGTTTGTGTGGATATATACCTAATTACCTGAGCTTGATTTTCTACCACTTCTTCCAAGTCCATGCGTTATTTCAGTAGTATACTGGTCTTCATGAAGCCGCTCATCATTTCTTTTCAGGGTGAACGGATAACCACATCAAGTTTATTTGAGGTTTATGATTAGCCAATAACACATTCAAAACATATGAAGCAGAAGGTTACCATCTTAGTTTTTTACCAAATAACTACTTTAGACCAAACAGTGCCTACCGGGAAAGCTGCCTTTCAAAAATTGGTAATTATTTCAGGCTTAGGAACAACAGTCAACAGTTTGAAACTATGAACTTTCAATGAAGGAAGTAGGTCAACTATAGTACCAAACAAAACATGTTAGAAAATCAATGTGTTCCTCCTCAAAAAATATATTCATTATATTTTCTTAGACTATACTTCATAGAAGAGGTGGAGTGCAAGTTTTCTGAAATAACTGTTGAATCATTTTATCCTATCATATAAACAATTAGAAAAATAATAGAGGAATTTCATCCCAGTTAGCTTAAAACTAAACAAAACCTCAAATGACAGCAACATGGGTGTGTGTAGAAGGGGAGAAGGATTTGAGGATTGCAAAAAGATGAATGCAATGTGTTTTTTTTTTTAAAGCCAGTTGTCATAATAGGCTGCCTTACAATGGAAATAAATTAAAACCCTTATAGGTGGAGGAAACATATAATCGTTTGAGTGTATTTGACTTTGAATGATCTCATGATAAATGTCCCAAGGAGCCCACAAACATACCACAAAAGAGTCACTTTACACCAAGACTCATGAGTAGCAACTGTTCTTGAAAGAAAACAAATTTCTGTTCAGGGAATTTGAACCACTCCAAAGGATTTAATCACTTGTGGGTCAGTCACATCTGTTCTGAAATGAAATGCTTTTTCCTGTTTCTAAATTGACTAACCCTTAACCCCATTAGCCTTCACATCTTAAAACAAAGATTATTCTTGTTTCATTAGCTGTGGAACAGTCAGGGCCTTTGTGCTTATTCCAGCACATGGAACTCATCACAGTTTTATTCCTTTCTCTTGGTGAGCAGAAAGAAAAAGAATTTAAAAAAAGAGCAAGAAAAATAAGATCTACATTAGGGTTGACAGTCTGATTCATATGTCAGATCTACGTGGACACCTGTGGAAAATAAGTGTATCTAAAATAATAGCTAGGATCTTTTCAACAGGGAGAATTACTTGTATGTTTTCCCTTCAGTCGTTAGTTTCCATCATTCTGCTGTCTGAGTCTTCACTTATACAAAAGGAAAGGGAGCTAGTCTAAGTGAGGCAGAAGCAGGTCTCTAGCTGTCTCAGGCTTGTACATCCCGGCAGTGTAAGCTGCTGACGCTTTATGCTGAGACTACACCAAAAGACAGAGGGAAGAGATTCTTTCCCAAAGTCTTATTTGCAACTGTAACAGTTGATTTGAAAAATTTTGAAAGGAAGGATTAAAAAAAGCCTACTGCAAATCTACAATGAAAACAAGCAGAAAAGTCAGTGATTGGAGGGGAAGGAAGGGGTGAGAGAATTCACACATCACATACAGAGATTAGAGAGAGGTATGCTCCAAAAAAGAAGAGCTGCCTTGAGTTCAGTTCCTTACTTTTTTTTACAGATATTGAAATGACACATAGTGAGATAGAAACAAACCCCCACCGCACATTTATAGATCCCCAGTCTTACCTGTGAGTAGACAAGGTTTTGCCAGTGTTGTGCAGCAGGGTAATTTCCACCCGGAAATCTCGCGAGGCTAGCCTGCAGAAGGGCTGGGCTCCTCATTAAAGTCTTCACGTCAAGCTGCAGGAATTTGTCAGGATGGTTGTTATTGGGCAAAACAGAAAGATCCATGTCTCCCTTCATCTACAGTGGAAACAAAGCAGGCGAAGCTGCTTCTGTCAGAATCCTCCATTATTAATGAGTTTAAAGATACTCTGGCATCTGAAACCAGGTCTCTCAGCTACACACAAAAGCCAGTATCAAAAGGATAGAGCAGTGCACAGGAACAAAGCAACAAAGCAGCCCACTGCCTTACCTTACACCATGCACACACACACACACACACACACACACACGTTGCTGAATGGGACAGATGGGGCTGCACTGATTAAAATTAATAGGAAGGCAAAATTAGATATGTGTGGCACTTAACATTTCTCCATAGAGAATCTGAAATTAATTTAAGGGGAACTATTGTCTGTATAGAGGCTGCCACAATTTCAGTGTCACAGTCACCTGTATAGAGACACTGCTTCACTTTTCTCTCTGAATATTGCTGAGCTATCACAGCTGACTTGGTCTCACAAGTGATATGGAGTATCTAATTTCTTCTCATGTTTTTGTCTCCCAGAGTCTTGAGCCTATGTGAAACATAACCAGATTCAGGTTGTCAGCTTATTCTGAGGAAGGAAATAGCAAGAATTTAGTTTGCTAAAATAATTTAGCGCTTCAACCTACTGCCTTGAGCTACTAACTACAGAGGTCCCTTTGACTCTGTTCCTAGCTATATACTCTCCTACGGTGTTTGGTTTTCCCACGGCACATTGGGCGCCAAACAGAAACGTGGCTGCTGGGTTTGGATGATGTGCTGTTGTAAGTGAACCCATCTGCTGTCAAGAGAGCCAAGGTATGAGTGAGGCTATGCACAGCATAGCCAGCCAGCAAATGGTGATGAGTTTAATGAGGACAGACTCTCTTCTCACAAGACACTCCAAGTAAACTATGATTCTCACTGGGAAGGTATGGAATGCCATCTGGAGGAAGAGGAGATATTCCCACTTGTGAGAAGGTAAAGGGTAGACTTATCAGTGGATTTTAAAAGGCATAGGTTGCCTGTTGTTTTTGCATCTCTATAAACCCCAGAGACTCAGCAGGAAGGCTTCCCTTCCATGGGCAAAGGTGTTATGTGGGATGTGTCAGCACTAAATTTCAGAAGAGTGCCACATAGCTTACAAGAATCAGCAGTCAGGATGTTCTTGAATTGAGCAAAGCACTGGGGAGTACTTACTTTGTAGCAAAAAGCACAAGAGAATGTGTTTTACAATAATCTATCCTACTCATAGTTGTAAAATTTGATTAAGTAGTTAATGTTTCCTATATCAACTTTTTGGACACAAACTCTCTCATTGTCTTACACTATTTGAACTACCTTCTTAATGGTTTTATAGTACATTTTCTAGAGAAAGTTATGTAGGCAGTTTATAATGACAGTTAGCAGAACAATTAGACCATAAGTGTTTCAGGAACCAAGTATGTTATGTGCATGTGCCTGAGCCTGTATTTTCTGGATGTTTCTAGCCACTGCCAGAACATATGTAATGAACAAATGTTACACAGATTGCTTGCTTTTCCTAAAATATTCTTTGGGGAACAACACACATCTTTAAGAACCTAACTTGTCTTTGGCTCTCTATTTTGGCAGAGAGGCAGAAATTAGATCCAAATATATTTGATTAGACCTTTTCCTTAGCCAAAGTATGAGGTAGGTGAAAGGAGCCTCAGTGTTCCTTGAACATCTTTTTACAGTCCTCTGCTGTGCCCACACATGCCCCACATTGTCTGCTGTGTCTCCATCTGCAGTTTTATCTCAGACTCTCTCTCCATCTTCTCCCATTGTCCTTTGTCCTTATCCTGAAAACCATCAGTTCCCATTTCTTATTGTCATCCCAGTTTTTGTCCTATATGACTCCAAAGAGGAAATCAAACATTTTATCCTCCCTTCCTCTGTTGCCACCCACACCACCATCACCCCAAGCCTATGCCTCTGCTCATGCCTGGAGACATTCCTTGCCATCCCTGCCTGTTGCCTACTTCCTAATCATCTTTAATGGACCATGGCTGGCACCTAATCTTCCATAAAACTATTTTACATTTTCCTTAGTAAAAATGATTTTCCCTCCTTTGAATCTTTAGAGTGATTTGTTTATACCTTCATCATACTGTTCTTTAATAATTTCATACCTTTATTTTTAAAGTCTCTATACTAATATAGTCCTAATGGATGGCCTCTTACACATAAGTCTTGTCTAAGGACCCTAATGTAACCCTTTGTTCAATAATGATTTGTTTTCTCAAGTCTCTTAGGACACAATTCTTGTTGGAAATCAATAATCCAATTACATTTGATTAAAAGTGACTTAGTGTTCCATTTTCTAATCTTGTATTCCAACTCTACTCAGTGACAAAAATGTTGCTGTGTCCAAAATGATATGCTCTGTACTTTTTCCCAGCAGTTTATAACACATATATTCATATTGAAAACTTAATTGTCAGTATTATCCAAATTTACTTTGTTATATAATACCTTTTTTATTGTTTTCCTATTAAATCTGAAAACTAAGGTACTTTAGAGTAATTGGATAAATATTGTCTTAGGGTTTTTGTTCCTTTATTATCATCAATACCTTTTAAAAATGATAAAGAATGTAAGTATATATGAATAAAGATTTTTTTATTGTCATGCTGCGTGGGAGTACATTGTGACATTTACAAAAGTTCTTACAATATATCAAAATATATCACACTTGAATTCACCACCTCTACCATTCTCCTTTTTCCCTGCCCCCAGTTCCTGGAATAGTTTCAACAGGTATCATTTTTCCATTTACTGTGTACACAGTATTTGCACCATATTCACCCTCCCATGCCCTTTCCTCATCTCTTCCACCTTTCCACTGGTACCAACCTCCCCTGGGCAGGACCTGTTCTGCCCTTCTATGAATAAAGATTTATGTAAAAGAGAAAATCTGGTGAAAATCTGGTGAGAATGGTAACTATTTGGGAACTCTCAACCATTACCACATAAATAAACATTTTCAATTGTTTTATACCAAATTTTTACAAAATGTAATTTTCCTGCTGTTTTTTACCCCAAATTATTGTTTTTATATCAGGAGAACTAAAGCATATGATTAAACACAGGTCCACTTGATAAAACTGTCTATACATCCTTATGTCCCCCTCTTTCTCTCTCTTCTTTCTTTCTCTCTTTCTTTCTTCTCTCTCTCTTTCTTTTCTTTCCTTCCTATTCTTTCTTCCCTTTTCTGCTTTTTTCCCTTTTTTCCTTTCTTCTTTTTCTTTTCCTCTCTCCCTCCCTTCATTCATCGTTTCCTTCCCTTTCTTTCCTTCTTTCTCTCTTTCTTTTCTTTCTCTTGTTCAAAATTCCAATAACCAACTGAAATATCTGAAAGTATTCCCAACTAAAAAGCCTGTACAATGTCCGGAAGAGCAGTTGGGTTTCATCAAATTATCTGAGTTTGAAAATTATATGGATAGTTTTGATTACAAAGCAAACTGCTGATTAGGTTATATAAATCCTTGTGTATCTATTATAAAAACATTTTCAAAATTGATGCAAAAGCTTGACAATCAGGGTAATTGAGTGCACAGAATTTGGAGTCCAAATATTATATCCAACTAAATTGTGGTATTGGGCAAGTTACTGATCCCTCTGAACTTCAATTTCCTCTGCAACATAGTGAAGATATTAATAGTACTGGGCAAAGTTACTGGGGGGGGGTTAATGGATTCAGTGATTAAAAGAATCCTTATAAACACTAAAAATATTGCTGCTATTTTAAGAATACATTAAAACATGGATTTTCATTTCATTTGTCTCTGGCACAATGTGGAGAGCTGATGATGAGAAACCTATGAGAATTGGACATAAGCAAGGCCAGATGCGGCTTCATTGCTTTTACCTGTAGGCTGAGTTGGCACAGCCCTGGCCATAAAACAGAAAAAAGCAGAACAGCTACATCTCCTAAGCTTGTAGTCAGGGAAGCAGGAACACAGGTTTCTCCTGTTACAATGTCACACCCCTTCCCAAGAACTGTTGCTCCACCTTCCTGTTTATAAAAGACCTCCAGAAGGGGAACATAGGGCTTTTGCTTTGGAGGCTTTTTGCCTTGGGCCTTTGCTTTTTGCATTGGGGCTTTTTGGTGTGGAAGCTTTGGGGAGGGAAAAGATTGCTGAAGGGAAAAGAATTGCTAAAGAGGGGTTGATAGAAAGTCTGCACCGAGAACTTTAACATAGGTTTTAGAAAAGCTAAGCTAAGGAAACAACTTTCTACGTAGGTCTTAGAAAAGCTAAGCTAAAGAAAAGCCAAAGAAAGAAATTTACAGTGCATGTCTAAGGACTGAGACTTTAAGAGTTATGCATATGGAGTTTGTTAGATGCAGCTTGTTAGATGCAGCTGCTGTTGCAAGTCTGAGCACCGAGGCTAAAAGAAAGCTAAAGAGAGATGTGACAGTGCAAGCCTGGGTGCAGAAGACTTTAAGAGAGATTAACAGCTAAGAGAAAACATGGTACAGAGCAAGTCTAAGAAGAGAGAGTTTAAGCAAGGTTTTAAAGAAGACTTTAGAAGCAAGGTTTTAAAAAACTGCAAGGAGTAAGGCCTTAAAGAATAAAGATAGAGAAAAGAAGCAATGAGGGTTGTGCATCTCCCTAGAGCACCTATCACACCTGATCCCACTTTCTGTCTGTCTGTCTATCCTGTGTCTTTTAATCTCCAGTTGCCCCCAGCTAGCCCCAGTTAGGATCAGTAATAACCAGGAGAAAGAGAAAGCTCACTCCAACAAAGGAGGGAGAAAAAAACAGCTCCCTCCCATGTAAAGCAAACTGAAAAAGCTAAAAATTAAAGTCATATTAGCTATCGGTATTTAAAAAGCCAACTATATTTCCCGCAATCCTCTTTCCTTCATGATTTTGAATGAAAACTGCCCCCCAAAATGGAAGTAGTATCCCTTAATGTGAAGGAATTTTTCAGGTCAAACACAGAGTGACAGACAAAATAGATGTCTGGTAGATTCCAGCTTGATTTTGTGCTCTTGAACTCTATGCCCATTTTGGTTTTCTTCCCAACTCTTGATTCTGTTGACCATCAGCAAACTCAGATCCACTACTAGATGCTTGTCTGTGGACCCACAAAGGGATAAGCTGCAAAAAGACGATAGCCTGCTACAGACATCTTAAAAACTACCCCTTCCTAGTGATATTTAGCTAACTGTTTTTGATTGTTCATATTGATTGGCTCACATTGATCATCTCTTCTTATGGACCTCCAATCTCCCCAGTTCTTCACTGAATTGTATGAGATCAAATATCCATTATCTCATAAAATAACATTGATGCAGGTCTGCTGACTGAACTGTCAATTGTTAGTATTAGAAGTATTTCCATGGAACATAACTTGAAAAATAGAATTGGAAATTGTTTCTCTGATTTTCACACATTTAGAGGCATCAATAACCATATTGCCAGTGGTTGGTGGGACTTTGGTCATCCATGCCATGCAGTGACTAAGTAGTTACTTAAATTCTTACCTATTACCCCCTAGAGAAACATGCCTATAGAGGGCAGAGCTCAGCATTATCAAGTATCTGCTGCGTTTAAAATTGTGTCATGGAAATAAAGAGAAAAAATGCTATGGGTTGATTGGTTATTTCTTAATGTGATGGAGAATTAAGAGAAAGTGATAAGATTGGGGATTTAAATTCACAGCTCACAGCCAAAGTTGGGAACTAGAAAGCTTCCATGACTGTTCTGAAATAGACCCTTGACTGTTGTGCTACTATATTCCTCAAGCCTCATCATCATTATTTGTCATGGTTTCTAAATCTAATTAGTAATTAGATTAGTAATAATAATCTAATTAGTAATCTAATTTAGTAATTCTAAATTACTATGCAGAATACACAAAGTATGAATTGTGAGGCATTGCCACAATTGTGATGCATGTCAAGGAATTACAAGGATTTGTCAATTCATGTTGACTATTTAGGGATGTTTCTTAAGGGTGTCAGATTAGGGTGAAAGGAATACAATATTAGGCTAGCCTGAAATTTTTTGGTAGTGTATGTTGGAGATTGGATCTAGTAATTGTAGATTCAAGGTGTTAGTTCATGTGAATGGAAGTACTTCTAATATACGGTAGATAATTAGACCCAAAGTTGGCCCACAATAACAAAGTTGTCCAGATCTTCCTTCTTATTATATAGGAAGGTATACAATTATTTAGGAAAATTGGTTTTAATATAGTAGATATGCTCACCTACTTGCTAAATAATGTACCCCAAGAGAGTGTAGATAACATTCTCTCCACCAAGAGTTTGATAGATACATTGTTGAAGGCAGAATTCAATCATTAAAAATTTTGCATAATGCAGGGGAAGTGGCTCAAGTGGTAGAGTGCCAGCCTAAGCAAGCATGAGGCTCTGAGTTCAAACCCCAAAAAACCCCTCTGTATTAACTATAATCTAAAAGCCAGGAATGCTGCCATAGACTGGGTCCCTTGAATTTAGTGAGGATGATGGAATTCCATAAGGACAGGAACTAAATGACAGAATTTAACCTCTAGAGGCCATGTGTGCATGGAAACCATAAAGAGCAGTGGAAGCATTAGTGTATTCACCTTCCCAAATTCATGTTGTAATCTAAGAGGATGGAGTTTTTAGGAAATGATTAAGTCACAAGGTAGAGCCCTCAGAAATAGGATTAGTACCCTTATAAAAGAGGCCAGAAGGCACTTCCTTGCCCTTCCACTACATGAGTACATATAAAAGGCACTAGAGAGGAACGGGCCCTCTCTAGACAGCAGATCAGTTGCACATTACTCTTCTACTTTCCAGCCTCCACAACTGTGAGTAATATACTTACATTGTTTGTAAATTACATACTTTAAAGAAGTTTGTTACATCAGCTCGAAGGGACTGCGATAGGAATGATTTGGCCTGCAAAGATTTTTGGTTTTGGCAATTGAGTAAACATTTCCTAACAAGTGAAATACATGAGCATTCTATCAGCATCCTACTTAATTTGTAGAAACATATTTCTCCATGTTTTGGGAACAAAAGTGCGATTCAAATCACCACCCCAGGGAATAGCATTCTCTTGTTCAGGTTTCATAGGAGAGCCACCTCCAAAGAAGAGTCCAGATTCTTATTTGAAGGATCCTGTTATGTGATTCAAAAGACTATCTTCTAGTCTTTCCAGGAAAGACTTTTTTGTTCTTTCTGTGGGTATTGGGGTTTGGACTCGGGGCAAGAACTATGCCACTTGAGCCATGCCACCATCCTTTTTGCTTTTTTGGTTACTTTTTGGAAAGGGTTTTGCTTTCTGCCTGAGCTTGCCTGGGACTGTGATCCTCTTACCTATACTTCCCACATAGCTGGGATTCCAGACACCTACCGCCATGCCTGGCTTGTTGGTTTTAGATGGGAATCTCACGACCTTTTTTTCGCTTGGTCTGGCTTTGAACAAGATCCTCCCAATTTCTGTCTCCCGAACAGCTGGGATTGCTGGCATGAGCCACTGTGGCTGGCCCATCAAGACTTTTGATAAAGATGACTGTGTACTGCTGAAGGATGAATAATTGTACTTTTTGATTATTGTGGGATTACTGGCTCTGTACTGATAAGACTTTCTGGTGACCCTCAAATTGCCCACTGTAGCCCATAGTTAGAAGAGTTTATAGAAGTCAGTTTTATCAAGTTTTAATATAAATCTGTATCACATTGAGCCCAAGAATACCTAAACCCACCCATCCCACAGCTAATGTTGTAATTCTGAAAGGCATATTTGGCATATCTATATTACTATATGCCTGATAGATAGATAGATAGATAGATAGATGCCATGCTCATTAGCACACTCCATGATAGCCTCTATACTGCATAGGATATCATACTGGCCTAATCACATCAGTGATTTTATGTTGATTTGACCTCGTGAACTGGAAGCAGTAGGTGTTACTACTATATAGACACTTTAGTAATATTTATGTGTGCCAGAGAGTGTGAATTTAATCCCTTAAAGCTTTAGAGACCTTAGGTTAAATTTCTAGAATACAGTGTTGACTTATCCATTCTAAAGTGAAAGAAAATTTCCCACCTCTGGCCCTTCCTAGATCAAAAGTCATGAAGACACAATTCCCTCATGTGGGAATGCTATTTTGTGAAATTTATCGAGTAACCCCAGAGACTTCCAGTTCTGTTTGGTGTACAGAATGTGAAGAGAGTCTGCAGTTGGTCCAGGCTGCAACTGAAGCTACTCTTCCACTTGGGCTATGTGGAATAGCAGATAAGTGGCACTTGAAAAATCACTGGATGTTAAGGATCTCATATGAAAGCCTCTGGCAGGCTACTGGTGATCCACAGTGAGGTCTTTGGGATTTTTGGAGCACAGCTGTGCTAATTCTCTACAAAAAATTATTTTTGCTCTCAGAAAAATATCTCATTTGTTGCTAGATCCTAGTGAGTGTATGATGTTTGGCCATAGGTCAACAAATTTCCATGCATCATGGACTTCTCATTATAAACTGGATGATGTTTGGTCCACCAAGCAGGTGGATTTGCACAGAACTTGAATAAAACATCACTCCGCGTACTCACGTACACATCATCAAGTGTACATGATCAGTCATGAGCACATTCTAAAGGCATAAACAAGTTCCATGAGCAACTGGCTCTCACTGGTAAGGGTTGTATTGCTTCCATAGTCCCTTTCCTCTCTCAACCCACACTTAAGGTCTTATAGAGCATTTCTCATGATGACCCAACTGACGTAGAAGATATTTGGGCCTGGTTGTCTAATGTTTTTTTCACAGTATGTTAGCACCACCTAGAGTAGATAGCTGTAGCTCCACAACTCCATCAAGACGTGATTGAATTATAGTTCTTAAGAAAACCCTTTCAGTTATCTGGCTATTCACTGTTTGAAAGAAAACATGGTCAGAGGTATGATATGCAGGAATTCATGGGCTGTGACTAATGTACAGACTTAAAAACACTTAAGAAGAAGTGTTATCTGACAATTACTGATGATGAAATTCTGGGGAAAAGGCATGTGAATTGACCTCAATGAGTAGCTTATATACTTTTATTCCATTTGACTGCTAACCAAAGAGCAGCCACTGATGAGGAAAGCAATTATCAGGTGGGTAAGATGGCATGCTCTGTTGGCCAGTCCTTTTTACCAGCCACCCTTATCCTTGACCAATGGGCTCACAAAGAAAGAAACAATATTGGCAGAAGTAGAAATTCGGAATGGGCTGATCATTATGACGTTCCACTCAGCAAGGCCAAATCTAGCTATAGTCACTGCTGAGAGTTCAGCCTAACAGTAGCAGAGAAGGTATTATGTCCTCAGTATGCACCACTCTATGGGAGGACCCACCCACCTTGATTACAGGTTAATTATATTGGACTGCTTCTATCACAAAGGAGGCAGTGGCTTGTTCTCACAGGAACAGTCACTTAATCTGAATATGGATTTGCTTTCTCAATCTACAATGCTTCTATCAAAATACCATCTGTGCACTTAAATGTCTCATTCACTTTTTTGGTATTTCATTCAATATTGTTTTTATTCAGAGAACTTATTTAATAGTAAATGCAATATGGCAATGGGCTTATGCTCATGTAAATGTCTTAGCATGCACCCCCCTCACCCTAAAGCAGATGGCCTAACAGAATGGTATTGTCTTTTTAAGAAAGATTTAGTCTGCCACTAGCTGGGTGAAGATACTTTGGAGGTCTAAGACATGGCATAGACACTGAATACTTACCCAATATATGGTGCTACTTCTACTGAGATTCATAGATTCATAAATAAAGTATTGGAACTAGGAGCCTCTCCTCTTATTTCATTGTTTCCTTCTTCTGTTCACCTACTAACTTTCATAAGATGTGTGGATATTAGTTAAGTTTATATTTCAGTAATGAAGTTAAAAGATTTACCTAGTAAGGAACAATCTAGAAATAAGATTACTGCAATTTTAAAACAAATTTACTAAAATGAAACTGAAAATATTAATGAAGTGTCAAGTATTGTGAAAGTTTTAAGGTTTTACTCCATTTGTTATCTGTAAAATTCACCTGCTATATATTTAGGGTTGAAGACACAAGATGACTGGATTAGAGACAAAAGACTTTATTAGTCACAGCAACAACAGCGGGCAGAGAATCCACACTTTTCTTGCACTAGTTCTCTGAGCCCCAGTTCACACAGGATAACATGAAGAAATTCAGGTGATGTCTGCACATGCAAAGGGTTGCATTGTCCGAAAGGAACCTCAACTATAGGGAACCTGAAAATTTTCTAATGTGAAGTGAACATGCTTGCCCCTCATTCCATAGAGAGATACTACTCTATCTCCCGTGGTTGTTCACTGTATTATTTTTGAAAATCCTTCAGAAAAAAAGCAGACAGTCCCTTTTCTTGCCAAACATATGGAAATGTGAAAGCTTTATGAACTGTCCCTCAAAAGGAAGTTTCACATAATTTTATTGAAAAAAATCTAAGAAATCATGGGACTCATGTACAATATTTTCTCACAAGAAAAATTTTAAGCTGGCTTTTGAACGTTTCACAGAATTGCAAAACTTTTAGTTTTTAAAAGGAAAAACACAATGAAACTACCACAGCATTTTGGTATTTTTTTATTCCCAAGGAAAAGGCTGAAAAACATTTCATGATTTGTGAGTCTAAGCACTATACTCTTTCATAAATCTGCTGAAAAAGATGTAAGGAAATGGGTAAATCAATGTTGCCTTTGTTCAAAATATTTAAAAAGCTAAAATCTAATGACATGTTAAAATAATACACATTTTTGTAGGGTGTTACCATTTCTATAACAGTTTCTCTACACTATATCAACAGTGCAATGGTGATTCAGTGTAAATCATTACAGTGTTTCATTGTTACAATGCTTGTGTTCAAGTACGTGTTCGTGAACCTGATCAAAGTCTCGGTTTTGACTTTTCTTTTTCATTATTAAAATACAATTATAATTACAGTAGAATTTTTCCTATGGATTGTCTCTAAATCTGAACCAAATTCATAATACATTCTCCAAAAGCCTGTTCAATACTATGAGGTTTGTTATGTTTACACATCTCCTGCAGATTACAGAAAATAGGCTATTTTCTGCAGCAGGACCCCCCCAAAAAAAAGAAAAGAATCATTTTTTTTCTCCCTATATAACTAAACTACTTTGCTAAGGTAGTGTATGTACTGAATAACTCTATGGTATTGATGGAGAAAAAGTAGCACCTTAGAGACAGCCCTAACTTAAACAACAAAAATTTAAGGTTAATACTCTTTTCCTTTTTCTTCTAATTAGGTTACTGGATCCAACTTATTCATTCACATAAAATGATTTATGAAGCTTTATAGTATATCAAAATGTTTGCTTAATCAAGACAAACACCACATTAAATGTTTGGCAGGCAAAAAATAAATTAATTTGATTAAATTATATGGAATCTGATAATATTTGGTCTGAAAAACATGCTATGTGTGTGTGTTTATAAATAATGGAATAGCCAGGAGCTGTGAGCCAGCCAGCCAGCCTGTGAGAGGTCAACTCTTCTGCTGCAGCTTCTGGGCATAGAAATCCCTGCATGTCTCACAGCAGCGCTGATACCACCGCATATCCTGACACAGGTTCTTTTCACGGATCACTCGGCAGTACACCGGCCACTGATCTCCCAGGCACTTGAAAGTCAGAGCCGCTGTGAAAGAGAGCACAGTGAATTCATTGCATGCAGACATCATCTGTATCCTTGGGAGAAACAAGTTTCAACTATTTAAGTGGGGTTGTTTCAACTCATTTATATTACTGTCTGGAACTTAAAAGACAGATAGACACACATGTCCTGCAATAAGGGAGTGAGTCAATGAATAATAGTATTATTATGAGCAATAATAATAATGGGATAAACTTTTTAAGCTTACTAAAAATAGATTTCCCACATTTAAAGTGTAATATTTCTATGCTTCAATTTTATACCTTTTATTTAAGCTTCTTTTGGTTTTTGATAGAGAAGATTAAGAAGAAAAATGAATGTACTCAATATATTCACCTTTGTGGGAATGCAAATAATAGGTATTGCTATGAATGAAATTATAACAAAACAGCAAAATGAACAAATGGTCATATTTATTTCCTATCTTTATTATCCTACATAGTAGACACATGTAGGTGGAATATCTAGAGATAGTAACTTTAAGCTTTTGTAAAATCAAAGCTGATCGATACAAATAACTGAAATTTATAATAGTGTTTGAAATTGAAATTACATGACCAGAAATCTGATCATGTAAATTTGAAAAGTGTGTTCTACCATGTATAATGAAAGTCTTGCTGTAATTCTTACTTTTGCTACTATTCAAATTCAGTTCATTATTTTATTTTTATAGAACTTAGGTTTTCTAACCTTGGTGCATCTCTGTTTTAGGGTATACCTTCAAGGAATAATACAGAAAATGCAATTGTAACAGAAGTCTTCAGTTATTCCATTGTTTTTTTTTTTTTTTTCCAAATGATACTTTAAGGACTCCAAGTAATTACCAGAGAAGGGGCTTATGATGTTATTGAATACATAGACTTGAGACATCTGCTTTAGGATGGCCTAACTTTTTGTCTTAATTAGTCTTGTTCCACTTGAACTGATTATTTCTCAGAAATGTTAATTATTTGACTCAAAAAAGGAAGATTTTTGTATTTCCACGAGGAACCAAACTTTTTTATTTTAATAAATTTTATGCTTGGAAAAGTAATATGATAATTGAGCTCTTTGTATTTTGGCAATTATTCTGTATGATTCAAATTGTTCTCCCGGAGATTATATGCACAGGTTAAAAGTGAAGGTTCTAAACATAAATGAGCCCATTGACAGCCAGGTAGAACTTCTGTTAAAAGCCACCAATTGCCACAGAAATCAAGGCTCATCCACTCATTAGCATTAGTGTGTAAGCATACGCTGCATCTCCTTAGAACACATGTTCTACTTCTTGATGATAGATTAGATGAAATAAGAGGAATTAAAGATAAATATGAAAACATTTGAATATCAAAATATTACTGGTAATTTTAAATTTATTATTTCCTCAAAGATGAAAAAGCACCTCTTATTCAGTGATACAAATCTATGTACCCATTCTTTTTCTTTGATAATACTGGGGTTTGAACTCAGGATCTCACACTTGCTAGGCAGGCACTCTACCACTTGAGGCACTCCACCAACCCTTTTGTGTTGGGTAATTTTGAGATAGGGTCTCATGAACTATTTGCCCAGGCTAGCTTCAAACCTTAATCCTCCTAATCTCTGCCTCCTGAGTAGCTAGGATTACAGGTGTGAGCCACCAGCACCCGCTGTGCACTCATTCTTCTTGAAAGCCATTTTTTACTCTATATCATTCCAAAAGATAATTTGTATCCAGGATCACAAAGATGATATTAACCAGTGGGATCTAAGATAAGGCTACAACCTCACCTTTCCAGAAACATTAATTTAATTGATGATTCTGCCATGGACTGGTGTGAACCTAAACCTGGTTGCATCATTCAACTCTTTTTAAAGTGATTTTGAGTAATGTGACATTAGTGTTTCTTAGATCTGGATCTGAGTAGATATATTCAAGAATCAAAGCAGTTTAGTCTTCAGGATTTTTCTTTTAACTATCCACCTGGCCATTTGGAGAAACCATATTTTTAAGTAAATAGATCCAACTTAGTAAAAACAAAAGTAATCAATGTAGTCTCAAAACTCTCAGGATTTAAAGTGATATGCAAAATAGAAGGAGCTGTAGAATTTCTATGTTTTGAAAGCCATGCACTTTTTGTCTGCTTACCCAGTCGGGGGGATGTTATCGTATTTACATTAATCTTCTCATTGCAGGGTTGAAGGTGGCATGGCCTGTATGCTGCAGGTTTTTCTGAAGAAAAACATTCATTTCCATGTCTTCCTGTGATCTTATGCATGCACTGGATGACACGGGATTGCATTCCTTTACCACAGGTAATGGAGCACTAGGAGAGATATAAAGTTCACTAAGAGTTCTTTTTCTGTTTCCCTTTTCTGGAATGTGAGGCAATTTTTAATATAGTTCTTAAAATTATACAGGAGCAACAACATCCAGACTTGATGCAAAACATGAGTCAGAAACACCTACGCTCCTAACTTGGGCACAGTGCTGCTGAGAAACTCTAGTTGATCCACTGCAGAGCTTGGGGCATTTAAGGACGTAGGAAAATAAAGGATAAAGAAAGTTGGAGATTATGATTGGAAAGGAAAAAGATTGAAAGATACCAGTAATGTCTGGGCAGATCAGGTTTAATAACTGGTTTTCAATAAATGATTGATTCATTATTCTTTAACTTGGTCACTGATGTGCAAGATTTAGCATATGCTCAATTATGGAGCTAAATCCTTATTAAAGTTTTTTAAATCTACTCATCCCTTTCATTTGCTCTGGCCTTAAAATGTTTGTTAGCAATATTAAGATGATTTATCAAGCTGATGTGTTGTTGAAATAATGATTATTTCCTGGCAGATTACATGACATTCACTACAACACTAATGGAAATATTTGATAATCTGGATTTTGCTAACGAAATGCATTTTAATGGATTTATTACATTTCAGCTAAATGTAGTTTGTCTTCACTTGTGAGATCTTTACCAAAAAAGAACACAATTGATGTATAACAGTTTTTCATTAATGAAGCCTCTAGGTTCCATGCATATCACTGGATTTAGTTTGTAACACTAATAAAATGGTGCTAATTTGACTGAGAAAATACAATTATTTTATAATACAAAATTATATGTAAGACAAGAAATATGTTTGTTCTTCTGAAGATGACTGTTTGCTAGCCATATTATTTTCTACACAATAAAGATTTAGCCAGATTTTGCTAACAAGGTTTGTTGATACCCATGGAACTCTTTAAATAAAAGATCTTAGTGTATACAGTGTTCTAATTGAAAGTTGGTAATTGCTTTGTGATTATAACTTTTTAGATATGCAAACTTTTCCTCTCTGTATTTTACCAAGCCATTATTAGGACTACATTCTCTTTGCTGTCACTTCTCCTCTCATAATTAACACCTGCTCCATGTCTTCATATTTTCATTTGCCCAATGAGCATTCTGCAAAAGCCCTTATCACCCTCAAGTGTACTCTACTGTTATCAAATTTGTCTTTAGTCTCCTGCTTTCCAATGAATCCTTCAGATTAACTGAATATGTATTCTTTCATATTTATTTATACATAGACTCTCCTTGGACAAAAATCTTGGGTTTTTTTATTCACCATAGCCCAAAGATAAAGCCCAATATCTTTTTTGTTTTTTTTTCTTTTTGTGCTGGATAGGGGTACATTGAGGCATTTACAAGAGTTCTTACAGTATATTAGATGTATCATACTTGAACTCACCCCTTCCACTATTTTCCTTCATCCTCCTCTCCTCCCATTTCTGGAATAATTTCAACAGATATCATTTTTCCACTTACACACATGTGTACACAGTATTTGAACCATAGTTACCCCTCCTTCACCATTTCTACACCTCTTTCCCCCTCCCTCTGGTACCAACCTCCCCCTCACAGGACCTGTTCCACCCTTCTGTTCTCTGATTTTATATAAGAAAAGAAGAAGAAAAATGACATTTTTGGCTGTTTAAGATAACTACACAGACAGTTTTCTTGTGGCACTTCCAGCCTGATTTGGTTCATTTCCTGTATTTTTCTTCTTTCTACCTTTAGTCCCTTTCTTATGATGCCTTCAACTGGTTTAAAAATTGTATATTCATTCTTCCACTTGTTTTTTTTTTTTTTTGGTGGTACTGGGGTTTGAACTCAGGGTCTCATGCTTGCTAAGCAGGTGCTATACCACTTAAGTCACTCTGCCAGCCCATATATTCATTCTTATATAGACAGTACATCAACCATATTAACTTTCTTAACTTCCTTCTTTTACCCTCCCCCTCTTGTATGTGCTCTTTCTTCATAGAACTGCTCTATTTGTATTAGCTCTATATTCCACATATGAGAGAAAACATGTGACTTTTGGCCTTCTGCACATGAAAACCCATTATCTTTAAACTGGCATTCATTTACCCCTTTAACCTTTTCTACCTCTCCCCATTAAAAATTATTTGCTCTACTATAAATTCAGCATGTCCATTTCATTTCGAGCCCCACTTCTGCAATTGTGATCATAGAATTCTCCTTTACATTATGCTATATTTCTTTTTAAAACACAATCTCAAGTCCACCTCCTCCATGAAGGCTTCCATATTATCATGACTACTTATGCCATTTGTGTGTTATTTATAATTTAAACTGCATGCCAATATGCTGAGGGTACATTTCAGAAAAATTCTAAAAAGTTGATTTTAAGGTATGGGATTTCTAAGTTAATAAACTCCCAGGGGATCTGGGAGTCTGCATTTAAATGTTATCACTTTTGAGCAACTTTCAAGTAGTAAAGCTGCATATGAGTAAAGATTCTCATCAACTCACTGTTCATGGTGCCACCTAACAGTAGTAATTATAGTTCTGTCAAATAATGTCTCAAAATTATACTTTGCTATCGGGTATCTGAATACTCCATCATTTACTGATTTATTCA
The DNA here is from genome assembly GCF_047511655.1 of Castor canadensis. Lineage (NCBI taxonomy): Eukaryota > Metazoa > Chordata > Mammalia > Rodentia > Castoridae > Castor > Castor canadensis. The sequence goes on along the minus strand of NC_133391.1, from coordinate 67,371,267 downwards.
AATACTCATTGATTACCCATTATGTTCAGGATCCTATACAAAATAAACCAAATAGCAAAGATTATTTATAATTTGAATATGTCCTTTTGTTCAATAGGCTTTATTAATTATTGTATTAATACCACTTCATACAATAGATATAATTATGTAAGTGAAGATATTATGTTTCTTAGAAAAATATTTTCAATAAAATGTGAAATAGTTAAACTAAAATCATATAAGGGGTTAAGATTGTATGAAAAATAATGTTCTAGTACTTATTCTTAAAATTTCTGTAGATCTTGAAAGCAATCACAGAATCTTTAGAATAGATTAATTTATTCTTGTGAGTTATTTCATATTTCAAAGAGGCCCAGGAATTAGTCACAGGTTATGCCTGATCATTTCAATTAATCTTATAAAACCAACTCCAAAGGACCTGAGCAAGTTGAAGTGACATATCAATTTTCTGGATTACCAAAAATAAAATAAAATAACTAAAGAAACATGATAATTTACAGTGTATAATACTAGCTGATACTGTCTGGTGTCTTTTATGAAAAACTGATAAATTAAAAAACATGTTGCAGTCCTTATGCAAGTTAAATTTTGTAAATATTTGAGAGGGGAGGACATAAGGACAGGAGGTGCAGGAGATGAATATGGTGGGAATATTATATACTCATGTATGAAAGTGGAAAGATGAGACCTGTAAACTACTGGAGCAAACCTGAGAATAAACACATTACCCAGGAAACAATGGGAGTTCTGTAAATCATTGAAGTAAAACAGTATCATTTCTGTTTTTGAAAACAATGGAATTAAGTTTATTATTAAATTAAATCTTTTAATACCTTTAAAATGTAAATTTCAGTATGATACTTTAAAATACAATTTGGTAAAAACTTTATTAAAAGAGTATGATAAGTGACCAGATATTTAAAAGGGAACAAATGGAATCCCAAGATACCTTATAAACTCACTTTTATTATAGAAAACAATACTAGATAATTGGATATTTTTTCAAATGACATCAGTGTGACTGAAAGCAGACAGACATTAAAAGAAAAGTCAAAATTATTCTGGCTTTGAAATTAGGAGACCTATCTTGTAATATTGCCTCTAGCAGCTAATAGCTGGGATTTATTTTTCATTTCTGTGAAGCAAGGCATTGCATAGCAACAGTTTCAGGTCGAAATTACTATGGAAGTAAATGCAAAAATGATACCTGTTGAAACTATTTCAAGAATTGGGAGAAGGGATGGGGGAGAGCAGTGCAGTGGGAGTTCAAGTATGATATATTTGATATATTATAAGAAGGTTATGGAAATATAGAGCTGAATTTCACTAAACTCAGATGTTTATATACATACATATATTATATATGTATGTATTTTTTTTAAATGACCAAGGATGGTCTAGTAATAGACACAGATCGGAATTCATGAGGAGTTGTTTTTACCAAATTAGAAAATAGTGCCAGCAGCGAGAGGAAAGGGTTTGCCAGTGTTGACAAAAAAAAAAAAAAAAAAAAAAAAAAAAACCAGGCTAAGATGCTAGAATGATTTGGCCATTTTTTTCTTGGTCTAAATGCAAACAAATGAAAGGAAAGAGAAATTGAGAGAAAATTGAAATGCTAGAACATTCCTACCAAATTCTTATCTTGTCATTATCACACAAAGAAAGGTGTGAAGTGAATTATGAATGGCTTTAAAGTCCATCTCTCACAGGCAATTGTGTGGAAACCTCTCTCGCCACAAAAGATAAAGGGGTCATTGGTGAGGCACTGCAGAAAAGTCAAACTGCAGCAAGAAACTGCATGTGAAATTTTACTTTTGACACAGTATTAATTATGGTACTAGGAGAAAGCTTTTCTAAGATCTTGATTTCAAGGCTTGTCAATAGTACAACTTGAATCTACTTTTATAAAGTACAAAAGATTCTTTGTGTCACTGAAAATTCATGAAATCATGTAATGATTTCCACAGTGACTCACTGTGCAACATTCCCACTATTGTGTCCCTGTCAAATTCACCATAGAATACTGTTATCTTCTAGTCCAAGAAGTAACCTGTGTACTTCTGGGCAAATTAATTTCACTTTGTGGCCATCTATAAATGGGATACTCAAAAATACCACTAAACTACTCTTCTGTTAAAGAGACAGTCATTCTTTTCAATGATCTCTGATTCTAGCTTTCCTTCTGAGCTGTCTGGATTCTGAGATCCACTAGATCTGCTGACATGATTACGTTTTACACTCCTGCCGTCCAGTAAGCAGTCAACCATTAGCCTAGTTTTCTTCATTTAACTTGCAGGAACAACTAGGCTTGAATTGGGACATTGAGTCTTCTAATTGTTCCATTGTAAAAATAAAGATTTCTTAATGCTTCTCAAAGTAAATATGAAAATAAGTATAAAATAAATACTGTCTTAAAATTAAAGAGTAGGATACAAGCTCTGACTCAGCACAAAAGAGCTCAAAGGAAAAAAAAAAGCAATACATATTTTGATCTAAGAATCAAACATTTCCTGAATCAGAAATTTTAGATTTTACTTTATATCATTTTGAAAATAATGAATTGAAATAATGACAAAATCTACTTATTGATACACTGTGGTTAGAGAAACATTCTATGTTTATCTGTTAAATTATGTTTTGGAAGTCATATGTGGTTTTATGGGGCTAAAAAGATTTCCACATCCAGTCATAGATATTGAGATTCTATGGTAAAATGCCAACCTTTAGAGCTACTGGCTAAATGTTACTTTCTGTGTTTCATTTTAGGACTTCATAACAGTCACCTGGCAATAGTTTGGTACTAGCTAGTTATTGTTGCTCTAAATATGTAGATTACTTAGATTTCTGGGATATCTGAGAGATAATAGTGTGAGCAAGTTTGTAGATTCATCAACTAGTTTGTTAGTGATTTTATGGAACTTTTAATCTGTGCATGTTAAACACAATCCTAAAGGAACTGCAAAATTTTACAAGCTATAAATCCTGTAAAATGTCATCTGAAAGATTTTACCATAAAGGCAGAAAAACCCAATAGTAAAAATATCAGTATAAGTATTTATTTAAAAGTTAGATTTAAAAAAAAGCAACCACACTGGTCTGTTATTTAAATTCCTTAAAAATGAAAAAAATTCCATGTATTTTGGAGTTAAAAATAATAATTCTCACACTTGGCCAGCACAGAGATTACCCGAGATTCCTTACTTCTCCACTGTGCCAAAGATATATATTTTGGAGAGAATGTGTATTCTCCAGGCCAACAGCTAAGGAAGGCTCTGTAATGCTTAACTCATTTCCAGCTGGCCTCTGTAAGAAATAGGAATTCCTAAATTAAGGGAAAACGGTCACTGGCGGAGCTCGCCTTTTTTTTCCCTTCTACTAATATAATGGACAATCTTACAGGATCTTATATAATGTTTAATGATAAGAACCAATCAGTAACAAGGTTAACAGAATTGACTTGGGTAATTTGTCTGAGAATAAATGGGTTATTCCAAAGTGGCTTAATAAGAGCAAAGTAGCATTCACAGTGGAGAGCGGCCTTCATAGGGAGCTAAGGGATGACTTCCACTGGAAATTATTAGCACAGCATTCCTATTCCTTTATATATATGTTTGGCAGTTCCATCTTTCAACTTTTTAATAAAGTGAGTGTGAAACAAGTATACTGAAGAACAAAAGCTAAGTTTGTTTTTAAGATTTTCTGTTTATTTTGGTCAGTGTTTCTTTTTAAAATAGTTCGTCTGCATTATTTAATACATGGGCATTTGGTATTGAATCCATTCCCAGAGGTCAGAAATTTGAGAGTGTTTTCTCTGAGTCTGTGTGTTTAATTAATTTTTTTTTGTTTTTTAGGTTCCAAAGTTCCAAATCCTATGGTGTCTTTAATGAAGGAATTGTGTGTGAGTGACAAAAACAAATAGATTGCTTATGAATGATTTAGAGAGAACTGAATATGTTGGGAAAAGGCTGTCAAAATGACTTTAAAATTTTATATCAAAGTCTACATCTATCAGTACAGAAATGGAAGAAAAGGAAGACAATTTGTATTATAAATTAATTAGTAAAATGCAGGCTCAGGCACAATTACTACTCTGCCAGAGTAAGCTCACAAATCACTGAGTTTTACAGAAATTTAAAAAAAAAGTACACACATTAAAACATTTCTATTTTACTTCAGTCATTCTAGCAAAACATTTCCTTACTACAGAAATCTTCGGGATGACAGTGATCAAATATCCTTTTCAAATAAATTCTTTCCAGTTCTAGTCCAACAGTTCTATGTCAAATATGGATCCAATCCTTTTGTGGTCATGGTGACAGACAGACATATTTGTTTTTTTAAGTTATTTTCTTTAGTTTTAATTAATAAAACCTTGATTTAAAACAGCACAAACAACACCATAAACTGCTGTTAGCTTGTTCCAACTTGAAATAAATCACACATTTGCCAGTTCACAGAGAAAAATTGCTAGATGAGCTTTGAGTTCATTCACTATTTCCCTCCTAGGGTGGATAACTGCTGTCTAATCCAGTCTACCAGATTCAACAAGGTGCAAAAGTAGATGGGTTATCTTCCTGAAAATGTAACCTAAAGAACCATTTTGCCTCAAATATTATGATAATCAAATAAGGGTGACTGGATGAAAAACAACAGCCATTCATTCAACAAAGATTTCTTACAAAAAGTACAATGATCTGGTTGTGGAGAGAGAATTATGAAAAGGGTAAAGGATTTCAGATATTCTTAAGGAAACAGCCACACTGTGGAAGACAATCAATAATTAACTGAGAGAAACATTGTAGTCAATAAGTGCCAAGGAACTCTGAAGCTATATTTACCAGGGTAGCCTTTTGAGAATTTAGGCAGGTGTCAGTCCATTCTTGAGGACACCTATAGATGACACTATAGATGGACGAAACATGTTCTATGCAAGGAGAACTCTACAAAAACATAGAGATTGCTGATGTAAAAACTGCACAGGCCTGAGCTTAGTAAAAACACTTCAGTTAATAAAAATGAGGAGACAATTCTGAATAGGTAGATCAGGTTAGAATCTAGGAATTCTATAGTATTAATACCAGATTATCTGAGAGTTTACATATGGTCAGTGGGAATTTTCTGGAAGTACCTAGGCTGCAAAAAGATTCTTTTGTGAATCAATGGATCTGAAAGAGAAGGAGTATAGGGGTACAGAAAGCACTACTCTAAATCTAGTAATAAAAATGGAGAAAGTGAAGTATTATTTGGGGAATAAATAGCAACTGAGGCAAAAAATAAGGTATGCCAAAGATAGCTTTTGGCCTGGGCAGCTGGAGAAATGGTACTGAAATTATTTTTAGAAAAGAGAATTTGTGATTGGGCTATGGTTTGAGGAAATAAAACAAGGTATTTAGGGTTAAATAGACAATATTTGAGCAGCCATTGGAATATCAATGGCATTCCTCTAGGGCAGCTGAAGTCTGAGCTGGGAATGAAGATGACTCCTAATTCAGTACACATCTCATAGAACTTTCTTGCAAATCCTTTCTTTTCTTATTTCTAATGATGTCCTTCCTGCCACACTGAATAACTCTTCTCAGCCCCCTTTGCTGGCAGCCACTCCTTCTCTGTCTGGCCTCTTATGGTGGGAGTTTGTCACACTGCATCTTCTCTTCTCACACTATACACCCTCACCAGGCACACTTAACACTTTGAAAATTTGACATCACCTACATGCTGATGTCTCAGAAATTTATATCTCCATTCTCCACTTCTCCACTGATGTGTCCATAAGACACCAGTCTTTATCTCTTTTATGGGTACATGAAGCAGTCCAAATTAGAACTCATATTCTTCACCTCAAGTTCAATCTTCCCTCAAGGTTTCTTGTCTTATGCTTACACAAGTTGGCCTTAACATCTTAACACTTTTATCTTTCTCACCTCCCCCTACAGGTAATCAACTCAATTCTGCTCATTTTAACTTCATAAACTTTTTCAAACCCAACCATTCTCCCCCTCCCATTGAAAATCCTACAAGATAAATATCATTTATGTCATTACTACTCATGACTGACTTGGATTCACTAAATTGTTTGAAAAGAAGATCCAGAATTCAAACCAGGGTTGCCTGAGTTCATACGCTGAGCAATCTCACCTCTTAGAGTTCCAAGTCCTCACCCTTCCCTAGAAAACCTTCAGTATTCTTGTAATACATCCTATATCCATGACACCCATCATTCTCCCTATTGCAGCCTGAAAAGATGTAAGGATTTAAAAGTAGGAGGTGTCTTTTTTTTCCAAATAGAAGCTGTTCAGGATACAAAATTAAGAATAATTCGTGGATATGGTAGAAGTACAGAACCCCTTTCCATCCATACAATTAAATCAAGCTATTTTTTGTACATAATTACAGAAAAAATTATATAAAAAGGACACATGCACATCTCCTTTTTTGACACTATATAACTCTTCTACATGTCATTCATTTATTTAATAGTAGGTTTCGAGAAATTTCTCTTCTTCATACTTATCTACAAATATTTAAGAAGCTACTGCATTCCACTGCATATATCATGATTTTAATATATAATGATTTATGTAATTATTAATGGACATATAGGTTGCTCCAAAATTTGTTGTTCTAATAAATGAAGTGGTGGGCCAATATTCAAATGTTTTAAATCTCAGCCCACAATCTTTGGTTTCTTTAATTGATTGGCCTGACAACAACTGCTTTCAGTGGGACAGTTTTGTGTTTGAATATGGGATATCTGCTCAATTTTCTTGCCTTTTGTGATTGTTTGTAATTATAAAAATTAGAGCTGGTGAAATGGGCTAAGTAATGAGTCTGCCTATCAGATGTGAGATCCTGATTTCAACCCCCAGTATGACCAAAAAAAGTTGCAAGCAGTTATTTTTTTCCAGATACCGACAGACTTATAGACATAATTAGAAAATAATTCTGAATAGACATGCTAACCAAGCTCAAGTACGGTTCTCCAGGATATAGATAATTTCAATTTTGTTTCAGTACACATTTTTATAGCAAGAAAATAGTACATCACCAGCCTCTGAAATTTGAGTAATCTAATGTGTTACGTGTTACATCTTCTGCAAAAGTGGTCTTTGGTAGAAAGAAAAAAGAAAAGGTGAAATACTATAATTTCCTCTCTGTAATTTACCAAATAGAATGCTAATGGATCTGAAAAGACCAATAGCAGAGAATATTTGCTTATTTTATTTAACATACTTCATACAAGAGACAGACTTCCCATAACTTAGTAAATGTAGGTCTAAAGATTTCTTAATATGAATTTAGTCATAAAACGATGACATTCAGGTCTTTAGTATGTAGCAATTTCAGTTAAGTGTCTACTTGACAGTGTGTTTTATTTATTTTAGTAGTTCTCATTTAATTCATTGCTCTTATTCTCTGGCTTCAGTTGATACTGATCATTTTCTATTTTTACATTCCACTAAGAGGTTTAATTTGGCTCTTTGCTATTAATTACTTCTTTAATTTTGAATGGGAAATCTTTCTAAGAAGTGATTGAGCTTTCCTTTCCTATGCTGAAACAACCTATATAATTTAATTGTACTAGAAGTAGGAAGCTTGGTCTTCTCTCACTTGCACTCTGAGAGTCCCTGCAAGCTGTTTTTAGTTCGGGTGGGGTTTATGCCAACACTGGGTCAGTCCAGAAATGTGGGAACCCATGGTGCTAAGTCCAAGTCTGACCAAGGGGCAGAGAAAAAAAATCTCTTTCTTTGGAAGAGATTTTTACTTAGTTAAAAAGCACTGGGCTATAGAGATGCATGATTCAGGTTATTTTATCTGGAACCTGAGCTTGTGGAGGAGCAGGTTCTTAGTATGCATGAGGCCTTGGGTTCAATCCCCAGAACCCTCCTCCCTTTCCTAAAGCATCATCTAGTTCTAAAGAACTTTCTATTTGTTTGTTTTATTTTCTTTTTGTCCTAGGGATCAAGTCCAGGGCCTTGAGCTGCTCTACCACTGAGCTACATCTCTGGCTTGCATTAGATCAAGGTTTGCTTCTTTAAGTTTCCTTCAAGGACTCACTGAGTTTTTCTTCAGGGAAAAGAAACCTCTGTGATGATTCATAAATTCATATCTGTGTGTGACAATCACCACTGTCAATGTTAATTTTCCACAAAAGACATAGAAGGCCATAAAACCTGAGTCTATACAGCCTTTTAAAATATTCAGAGCTTCATACTCTCATGCTCTGTTTCTCTAAGAATCCACTGTAAATAAAATAAGATGTTAATACATGTTTCTGGGAGACATGTGAAATGATGCAATCAAGCTACTTGTACTGATTGCTGGCCAATTGGGATAAAGGAAAGGCTAGAAATAAGCTAATAAATATTCTAGTTGATTTCCTAAACTTTTGAAAGTATATTAGTAAGGAATATTTTATGAAATTTTTGTTTCTTTGATCTTGCACTTATTTGTTGTTTAATTTGATAAGTATTTAACACAGAGACATTTTAAGGTTATAATGCTTGATTATGCAAAGCATATTTAAAAAAACAGCTGATATATTTCTCTTGGTTAATTTGTACATTCTATTTTTGAGCTTCTTTTAAAATTATTAGACTGTTAACTACTCAAGAATATGGATGTTTATTTTTCTACAGTTATTAAGGAGTTCTAGGATAATACATCAAGTGGATTTTAATAACATCAGTGATATGTGTGGTTAAGAAAATTATTTTTACTAGAAAGTCTTTCACAGTTATGAAAATAAGCTATAAAGCAGTTAATACATTTTATTCTTTCAGTTACAACATTGTTTCCAGAGAAGATGCAAAAAATTATCAGACATCATTTTGAGATTTATAACCACATGAAATCTGAAAATCTTCGCTATGAGTATGACCTCAAAGTGAACAGAATTCCCATCCATTAAAATGCAGCTTTTATAATTAAAAAACATTTATTTTCTTTTTTTCCCTCCCTCCCTTCTCTCCTCCCCAAACTATTCATTTTCCAGAATTTTCAAGCACATGATAGGTCTAAATTGTAGAGTATGAATTAAATATAAGAATAGATAAAGAATAAGCACTTGTAGTTCTAAGAAATTTTGTTTATCGTTAAAATTCAGTTGAATAAGAACAAACCGCTTGTGTATATTACATGAGCTAAGTAGAAATTTCCAAAAAGGGTGAAATTCTGCATAATAGGGAGATAAAACAACTCTTTTATTTGCTCTTCTTCTGTCCTCCAATAATGCAAACCAGAAGTACCAGAAGTTCAAATAAAGGCAGAAAGTTCAAATTCAGGTATAAGATAGGTTGTTTTATTAAACACAAGGAACTGTTATTTCTTACTTTTAATGTTCCGTACACAGACCAGCTTAAATGAGTAAATGTAGATTTACATTGCCAAGAAACACGTGGATCAGGCCTACTCTCCCAGGAAAGATCTTCAAACCAACACCACACCAAAATATAGTCAGAACTGAATATATAATTGTGTCAGTGGTTAACCTGGACCAGAGAACTGCAGCAATACTGTGCCTCCTATCTTTTTTGTTTATTTGTTTTTGTCAGCTTTCTAGTTCAATAACAACAACAACAAAAAACCATAAGCAATGTTCAACATAAGCTACTTTACATCTGCTTAGAAATCAGAAGGAACAGTTTTGTAACATAGCTTTCTCTCTTTCAGCTTACAGGGATCTTCTACTGTTTGTTGTTTAAGCAAAACTACCCAAAATATAAAGGCTAGAAGTCATGTAGGCTGATATAAATGCAGTGTACATTGTTTGAGGCAAAAGCCTGCATCTCAGCCTGCATCTTGTTGACATTACCTTGTCCCAATAGTGGTCAATGTCTCTTAGGCAGTGGAAAAAACTGAGGATAGATTTTTTCCTTAACTGACTCTCTGAGTGTTCCATTCATATTGTCAAGAGAGGAGTGGGATTTCAGTGTTGGACTTTATAGACAGTACATTAAATACTCCTGATTAAAGTTAACCCAAAGCTTAACAGTAGGTTCACTTAGGTGCATTGATAGTTCAAAAACTATGAGTAGAATCTGAGTAAAGCTGACAGATTAATGGACCTCAGAGGAGCATGAAACTCAGTCACAACTGCACACATCTTGTTGCTATTTCTGTGTCAGGGACCAACTGATAATAACAGAGCTATGTGTTTTCTCTGTCTTTGAATACTTTAATCACTGGAACCTAATAATCACAGCATTAGTCTTCTTCTCTGCAACTGTTTTGGGATGGTCTTCATCTTAACACGAACGTGGTATCTTAGAAGTATAGAAGGAGGAGTGAAACCAATAAAATTCATGTGTAGCCACTGGTTTTAATTTGTGCACACTGCTAGTTTGAATTTGTGATGCTGAAACCTCAAAGTAAAGAAGGAAAATGTCTTTAAGGGAAAAAGAGGACATATTGAGAGAGAGAAAACAACCAAGCCCCAACACAGTATATTTGAGACAAGGAGACTGATAAAGCTAAAAAGGCTTGGAATAAAGATGAATTATTTTTTGGAGCCATCCATTTTTTCCTCACAAAAACTACATTCTAGCTGGATAGAAGTATAGTAACACACACAAAAACAATTAAAAGCAATTCAATCTAAATATATTTGAGTTCCATATGTAATTTTTTCAAATTTAGCACAAAAAGTGAAATCTTGTTTTTTATTATCTCCCCAGTTAATTTTGTTTTTTAAAGTTTATGATTCCATGATAAATAGGAACATAATATCACAGCTAAATGTGCAATTATTTAACTGATACACACATTTCTGAAAATTAGCATTTTAGAGCTATTTTTACCCAGTGATGACCACAACTTTATCATAAAACATAGGACTTATTAATACTTCATAGAGTGGCTATGTTATGGATTTTCTGCAGCCCAAATTATATTTGAAGTTCTGCTTATGTAAATTTTTAGAAAGCATCACTATTATAATAAAATAAAACGTACTGTTCACATGCCAAATGAATTGTGTCCACTTGAGTTGATCAAAGGGCTTTAAGAATTCTGATCCTTTCCATTTGTACTGTATACAACTCAAAAAATTGGTGGGAAAAATACTTTTACCTATCAACATGTGAATTTCCGTTGCTTGAGTCTGGTGCTCCCTCCACTGATTATATTTGAATTGACTTATCTGATAGTATTCTATTAGATAAGCTTTATTCAAAAATATTCTGAGAACTGTAACAACAAAAATTAGCAACAAAACAGTAATAGCAGCTACTTTTTGAGCTTCCTCTATATCAAGTATATTTTACCTTATTGAATCTTTAACATAGTTTCCTAGAGCTAACGATCACTGAGAGTCAGAAAGGACTTAAACCTCCATACACCGTGACCTTTGTGTCTGCGCTCCATCCCATGTCGTGAGTGGACAGTACTGGAGACAGTGCTGACATCGTTGAACCTTCTGATTATGAACATACAAAGCAAGTCTCACCTTAGACCAGTCACCCATTCGCCACACATAGCATTTTGAATAATCCTCACAGTCCTCAGCCTCCCTGGGTCTGGTGGACAGGACACATTTCTTTCTTGGGTTCGTACACCTCACGGTCCGATGACGAACACCTTTGCCACATTTTACTGAACACTGGAACATAGTATTTAAAAGTTTGATTTGGTTGGTAATTAGGAGATATAGACTATAAACTAAGTCATGTTAAAGACTGGTTTCTAGACACCTCTCATAAGCCCATCGCCTGCACAAAAGCCAGATAAAAGAATAAAGGACAAGTTTAAGGGTAGCACCAGGCTATAATTGACTTTCGAGTACACTTACACTCTCTATTATGAAATATGCATAAAGTATCTGTCTTTCAAGGCAGGCTTCCGTGACTATCTGGACAGGGACATGGACATGTTTTATGGGGTGGGGAGGAGGGGGGAGGGGAGAGTGGTGACCGGAGCACAGAAGATAATGGCAAAACCTGGAAGTCCAATTTATAGTTTTGTTCACAGTAAGAAATGTGGTACACTTTTAGCAATGTCAGACTTTTTTCTTTTTGGCAGTACTAGGGTTTGATATGAGGGCCTTACACTTGTTAGTCAAGCAGTCTACCACTTGAGCCACTCTCCCAGCCCATACTTTCAGCAATGATATCACATAGGACTTGCTTCCTAACCCATTGCTCAGAGCCACAGTGAGAGGCAGAAGCTGAGCTCGCAGCCCTGCACACATTTAGAGGCTTTAGCAACAGTTGTGTTTCTGAAAAAATTTGCATGGAACTGATTACATTAAATCTTGGACAAATGCATAATTTTCTGAAAATTTATATTTTGCTTTTGAAAATTTTGAACTTTAAGTGGAGGACATATTGTGACTTGGTGTTCTAATATTTATGTTTTCATGTTTTGTAATTGAACTATCCCTGATTCATAAAATAAAATTTTAAATTAAATTAAAATGAGACTTTTTAATTGGCATATTGCACTGTTACCTATTATTTCTCCTAGCTGGTGCCAAAAAAACCATCTAGTAGACTATTTCTGACTTATTTCTTCCTCAAGAGCTTGCAAAAATGTTATGGTTGGGCTGGGGACAGGGAATTTTTTTTTTCTTTGATGCTCATGTGAATCTCCTCTCCAGATTGAACTGATTCAGTTCTATATAAAACCTGACATTTTCAAAAGTACATAAAACAAGTGAAAAGGAATGTATTAAGCATCAAGGTAAAACCTAGAAAAGTAAGAGAACAGAAAATTAGACTCTTTGTTAATGTGCTTTCTGTAAGTTGGGTTAAATTTAGAAACTGCGTTATCTAAGCCACTTTATGCTCATCTAAAAAAGAGCAGCTACTTATTTAAAAGAGCATTTTCTGTTATTTTTCTATCATAACTAATATTTTGAATTAAATACATGGATAATTTTGCTCACTGTGTGCATGTGTTTGTCTTTGCACAGGTGTGGGTATACGTGTGAGTGTGTCTGTGTAGGTTCATGCACCCACTTCAGAGCAGTTAGTGAATATAGGTAACGAGTGGCACATATTATTATGTATCATGTCAACAGAAAATGTATCACCTATATGTTGCAAACTGCAAGCTAGCAAAGGTGTGTGGCACAGTGATTTAGATAGCCCTGGTTCAAAACCCAACTCTACTACTTGGTAGGATTTGGGGTGAACTATTTAATTTCTCTGAGTACATTACCCTCACTTATAGAATTGTAAAACTGTTTAAGTTTTTTGCATTAGTGATTCCATATAAGCAATTTACTAAATATGAAATAAAAACACAATATTGCCTTATATAAAGTGATTGATAAGTGTTAATTTCCCTTCTTTCTCTTTTAATGTGTGCCTACTTGAGTACATTCACAGTATACACATGAATAAGCAAAATTCTAAAATGTATACAAAATGTGCTCTTGATTATATTATCACATTTCTAGATACAGAATATATATCTATAGTACTAAATATGAAGTGCAATGCAGAGAGATTCTGGACATAATAAAACATGATCCTGCTAAGAGGCAGAGAAAGAAATAGGCAAGAAGTAGGGTGTGTACTGCACCTCAGACCACACTCCTGCCTCCCACACGGTCATGCAATCCTGGCCCTCGCAGCGCTGGGCAGAGGCAGGCTTAGGACCTGTGCAGTCCCTCTCCCAGGCTCTAATCAGAGTTCCATTGCTCAGTTGTTGGGTACAGGCCACTTGTCTGCTCTGCATCCCTTTTCCACAAGTTCGTGAACACGTGGTCCATTCTGTCATCATCCACCTAAAAGTAAAACAAGATTCACTGGAAAGAAGTTAAAAGGTATCTACCCACCACATATCTGACATGTGAAGTTAACAGAAAGTTACACAATAACTTTGTGGCATTTTTTTTTTTACCAACATTATAATTTTCTCCAAGAAACCTATGTTTTCTGTTGTCTGGATGCTCCCTATTTCTTATCTCATGCCCTTGTTCTTATTAGACTCTTAAAGAGATTCTGTCTGTGTCATTCTATGTGCTGACTTTTCTGTTCATCATGCTACCATATTTAGGTACCTTTGAGCATAAACTTGCTAATATCCAGGAGTTATTCCTATTCTGAGTTTTAAGTGTTAACAATAACCATAAATGTAAGGTTCCACAGCTATCATGACCATTTACAAAAAGAGAAATTGAGGCATACAGTGGATGAGTGTTTTACTAAAGGGTGAGGACATATTCTTCCAGATAGAGTTGTAGACGTTTCTTTAGCCTAGCCATAGTCTAGCTCTAAAGTGATCATGGACATCAGAGTGACAAACTCAAGTCTGAACTCAACATGATCCCGTTTTTCAGATCAGCAGGACTCCAAAATTTTCTTCGATTTCATGGATCCATTCACTCAGCCAACATATACATATTTTAACAGATGAAGTTCATTTTATTCCAAACAATTATCATGGCACTAATATGTACCTATGTCACTTCTGCTTCTAAAGACTTGAGAGCTACCTGGAGAAGACTACTTTAAACATCTCCCCAAATTTATTTCAGGAAGAAACCAAGAGCTATGGCAGAAAAGTTTTTCCACTTCCCTCAAAACACCTTACTGTCGTCTTTTCACCCTTACTCTTGTGATGTGAGAACACAGCATGTCTACATGATGAGGTAAAGTGAGGTGAATGACTTTGCACTGTTACATAGCATTAAATTGCCATGCAAGGGTGACCTAAACACAAGGAAGCACTGTGTGTGGTACTGAGACAGTCCATCTGGTAACTGGGACAGTTATAAAGTGACTGCGAGGAAAACAGTGTTTATAACATGGACATAGGGTACGAAGAATAATTTGCATCCAAGCAGAATGGAATGGGTGCAGCAAGATTTTGTCACACTGCTCACAATGGCAAGTACCTTAAAACTTAAGAATTGTTTATTTTTGAAATTTTCCACTTAATATTTTTGGTCTGCAATTGACTGTGGGTGACTGAAACCACACAAAGTGACACCAAAGATAAGGGGAATTGCTACAGTATATGACATGCATGTTGCAGCAAATTTAAAAATAGCTTGTATGTCTATGATACATACATTTCTTCAGATTTGACTCCTAACTGGACTACAAGCTATACACTGAGATTGCTCCTTAAACACTTTATTTTCACCTTGTGCCTTTTGTTCATCCAGGTTCCTCTGCTTGGATTTTTTTTCTTTATTTTTTATTATCATATTATTTTTGTACTGGGAGTACATTGTGACATTTGCAAAAGTGTTTACAATATCTTAAATTTGTCCCTTCCATCATTCTCCTTTCTTACCCATCCTCCCACTTATAATAGTTTCAAAAGGTTTCATTTTTCCATTTTCATGTACAAGTATATAATATTTCCATCACATTCACCCTCCTACACCCTTTCCTTGTATCCTCCCTCCTCCCAGTGGTACCAACCCCCAGAATGAATTTTACCTTTCTGTCCTCTGTTTTTGGAAAAATGATATTTTTGTTTGTTTAACATAGCTATACAGGGAATTTCATTATGACATTCCCATGTATATATGTATTATATCCCAAATTGGTTCATCCCCTCCATTTTTCTCCTTTCTACCTTAGTCCCCTTATTATGGTGATTTCAGCAGGTTTAAAAATTCTACATTCATTCTTGTATAGAAAGTACATCACCAATATTTACCTTCTTTCCTTCATTCCTTTATCCTCACTCTTCTGTGAGTGCCTTCCCTTTAGTGTGATGTGTTTTCATTCTTGTCCATTATTAGAGTCTGTTCATTGTTCAGTGTGATCTTTGCTTCAGTATTATACCTGTTCATGTTTTACACTTAAGTTGATATAACCCCCTTCAACTGCACTTCCTTGTCCTTTTCCCCCATCCTATGTTGTTTGACAATTTTCAATTGTGTTTCCTTGTGTCATGTTCCTGCACAGATGTGATATACTTTATTTTTAATTACCTTTCTTTCCTTCTTTTCCTCTTCCCTTGGTCTCCTTTACCAGTTTCACTTTTGGATATGTGTTCTATATATATTTCTATGTACATATTATATTGCTATTGTTTGTATTGGGACTATATTCCACATATGAGAGAGAACATGCAGCTTTTGGCTTTCTAAACCTTCTAATTTCGCTTTAGATGATGTTTTGTCCAGTTCCTTCCATTTACCTGCAAATGACAAAATGTCATTCTTCTTTATGGTTGAATGAAATTCCACTGTATATAAATACTACATTTTCTTAATCCACTCATCAATTGTGGAGCATATTTACTGTTTCCACAGTTTAGTTATTGTGAATAGTGCTGCAATAAACGTGGGCGTGCAGGTATCTTTACTATAACCTGACCTATATTCCTTCAGGTATATCCCTAAGAGTGGTATTGCTGGATCATATGGCAGTTCTGTTTTTAGTTTACTGCAAAGCTTCCATACTGTTTTCCATAGTGGTTGTACTAATTTACATTCCCATCAATAGTGTATGAGGGTTCTTCTTCCCCTACATCCTTGCCAATATTTGTTGTTTGTGTTCTTGATGGTAGTCATTCTAACAGGAGTGAGATGGAATCTTAATGTGGTCTTGATTTACATTTGCTTTATAGCCAGGGATGTTGAACATTTCTTCATGTGTTTTTGGCCATTTGTACATCTCCCTTTGAAAAAGCTCTGTTCAGTTTATTTGTCCATTTCCTCATTGGGTCATTGATTTTTGGGGGAGTTTATGTTTTTGAGCTTCCTGTATATTCTAGTTATTAATCCCTTGTCAGATGTGCAGCTGGCAAGGATTGTCTCCCATTCAGTGGGCTGTCTCTTCAATATAGTGACCATTTCTTGTGCAGAAGCTTTTTAATTTCATGTAATCCCACTTATCAATCATTTCTCTTAGTTGCTGAGCCACTGGAGTTCTACTTAGGAAGTTATTTCAGTGCATTCCCTGCTCTTTCCTGCACTAGCTTCAAAGTTTCAGGTATGATATTCAAGTCCTTGACTGCCTGAGTTCTTGACTGCTGGCTCCAAACCTCTTCCTTCCAGAATGTCTCCTCCCTCCAGCCCTCAGTGCTGCCCTTTTCCTCTGTCCCCTGGCTCTTGGGCCTCACACAATTTACTAGATACTCTCTATACAAATGAAGGGACTCAAAGGCTATGTAAGGAATGAGGTCTTCCTTTTTTTTCAGCATATAAATTAATTCCTCAAGGACATAGGTCAAATGCTTGTTTTCCTTTGTATCCATAACACTTTTCACATAACACATGTTCATGAAACATTTTTTGAATGGAATTCAGATTTTTGTGTTTCACAGAAATAGTCTGTTATTCCAAATTTACCTAAGCCCAAAAATTCCTTGCAGTAATCCACATCTTAAGGTGCTATCTTCTAGTACATGCTAGTTTTCTCATCTGTAAGATGATTTAATTCTAAGTGACCTATTTCTTAAAAAGGAAAAATAATCATGGTAACAGCTATCATCTAGTACTCACTTTTACAAGGTTGTTGCTTGTGGGCCTATCAATATGATGCCAGCCTACCATTCTGCCTTGGAGTCCCCTAATGCATTTCCTTCAGTTTTTGCTTTATCCTTCTACATAAGAATACTCAGGAAGTAATCACATGTAAATCCATCCATGTCACTTTTCCTCCAACTTTGGAACCCAATGCACATGACAAAAGATTCCATGCAATTTCATGGAATCTCATATTTTTAAAATAAATCAAATTTCAGATCCTGAATACAATTATAAAGGCTACTTTTTTTTATGTTTTGAAATCTGATTTTAAAAGAGTAAAATGTAAACTTTTCTAATAAAAGAAAACATTTTTGTATTTTAGAATTTGGAATGGTCCCACTTCCTTAGGTGTAAGATTCTTTCCTTCACAAGACTACTAATGCATCTATCTACTTTATCTGTGCACATACAGGGCCATCAGGTCATTGACTTTTTTCCACAGATGTTAATGTAAATTGGAATGTTTCTTCCTAGAGTGGAAACAGAGGAGAGGCAGGAGAAATACAGAATGTGGTCTGCCAGCATGTCTTGGAAAGTTTTTCTCTGATGATTCTTAATAATTTTCATGCCCATTCCTTACTTTCTAATATTTTGGCAAACCACATTGACATGGCTTCTTGGTTGTTCACTTTCCAAGTGAAGGAAGATAATAATCTCTAATTTGTTCATTCTCAAGCTGTAAAAATTCATCACTCAGAAATAAACTGACCTTTGAAAATTATTAATTTTACCAAGTCATAATCAAGGCATTTTCCTCCAAGCTCACTGAGGTTAGGGAATGAACAATAAATGGAATGGATTGACCATTATGCTCCTACATTGATAAAGTCAGGAAGTAACCTATGTGGTCTAGTCCTTAATTCCAGCAGATTCATGATTTCTGATGCATCAGAAAAAATCTACTTTTTAAATCAAGATAGAAAAATTAGATGGCATGTAAAACAAATGGTGTCTTAAGTATTTTAACAAATACTTCATAAGAAAATATAGCAGTTTAATATTTATTAAAATGGGCAGGAAAAGAGAAAGAGAATTCTTAGCAATTGTGATAACTATAAGGATCCAAGTCTTTTAGAAGCACATATTTGCACAGGGGTAAGATTGTCAGAGAAGGAGTACAAAAGAAAGGAAAGATAATAATAATAATTTAATATCTAAATGCATCTAATATACAGCAAAGCAAGCCTTGAATTTTCTTCACTGTAAAGGAAGAAAGTATTTCCTAAACTCTCTTCAGTGTCCATTAACATGACATGAACCAGGTCTGGAAGAGTTAATAATTGAGTTTTGCAGTAAGGCAGAAATAGGAGAACTCAGATATAAAAGAAGGGTTGGAGTGGGGGGAGTGGAAAGAAATGTAACAGAAAGAGCAGAGCTGAATATTTTCCCAGATATCAATAATTTCTAAAGAAATTATTTATGGACGAGTACAAATTTGGTTAATTGGCAATTCTTTTCCTCTTATTTTCACTGCCTCCCATACCTTCTCATTGTGGTAGAAGGCTGTGAAGAAGATTGCATGAGTTATAGAGGGCTACAAGCTACTGTAATCTGATTTGTAAGGTGTGTAAATTCACCATGACTCCATTGCAGAAGCTATTATGAGGGGAGATCAATTCTGTTAGATCTCCTACAACTATGCCTAACTCACTGAGCCTCAACAAATTCCTGAGTGTCAGATAAAGTAAATATTCTTGTCACCATATTACAGGAAGAATCCATCCTCACACACTGTTTTGTCATCCTACCCCTAAAAATGTTTAGGACTTTGACATTGACTTTACTGAGAAAGCAGGTGGATTTGTCAGGAGTCCTAGGTTGAAGCAGTGCTGAGCCTTGCTGCTAGGTTGTCCCAAAATGATACTGAGTTTCCACACATCTGTCTCTGCTGTGTCTTCTGATTACTAAAGCATGGTCTTTCTTTCCTACTTGCAACTGCTCAGCACTGTTGTTTTGCTCCCTACCCATGAGTTTCTTGCTTGTTTTGTTGCCCTGTGCTCATTGGGGAAGTTAGTGTCCAGATTAGAAATACGGTGATTGGATATGAGGAACTGGGCAGTTTGCATTAAGAACTCAGAGAGAAAGAGAGGAACTGGCCTCAGAAAGACCTCACAGCCCCTACCTATTATACTATTGGGATCTGGTCCTGACCAGTCCTGTCTTGGTTTACTTACTCCTGACAAGTTCTAACATCTCACTTCAGAGAATTCAAAACCAAATAGCTAAATTCAACCAAATACTCATATTTTTGAAGTGGTGCCCTGCAGTTTACAAAATATTTTAAATTATTTAAGTTTAAAATTTAATCACTCCTCCTCACTTTAGTGATTGTTTTCACATTGTGGAGAGCATAGTCAAATTTGTAAATATTAGCCTTAATTTTTTAGACCTCGTTTACTGAAAATTCATACTTTGGTACATATCCCTTTGTAATGTTCTTAAGAAAATGTGATTTCAGTAACATTCTGAGTTTGTTTTAAAGAACAGCAATGTAATGGCCAGATAATGCTCGAACAACTGCTGGAAGAAAATTACCTTGTTTGACACGGTTGCTCATTACACTTGCGAACCTGTGGCTCTGGCTTAGTCAAGTATTTGCATTTCTTGTTGTCTACAATGCTGATATTTTTGCTCAAGATTTTTGTGCAGGATACCGTTGTCTTCCTCTCTCCTGAAAAGACCAAATAAACATATAATGGAATGTTATAGACTTTATGAAATGAATTTAGAAGATGGTCATGTTTAGAATATCTAAAATAGTTATTTTAAACAAATCTGTTTGATATTTAAAACAAATCTGAGTTTACATTAAAGAAGATGATACAGTTTATAATTCACATAATAAAATGTATCTCTAGGATAAAGGAACTTTTCCCAAGGAAAGTAATAGTGGCAACATAGGTTGACAAGATGTTTACTAGAGATTTGTTGTAAAGAATGGTGGCCATCTTTTAGCATCAAGTGGTTGAAAGCTAGCATTCATAAACCATTAGGAACCTATTCTCCCTTATGGGCCTGTCTGAAAGTATACAAAGTGCACATAAATGTGTGTGTACACTTTATCATTTGTACGTACATCTCAGTGCTCCGTAGTCAGTTATTGGAAACAAACTTAGTTTGAATATAACTTAGCTTTTATTTAATCCAAGAATTCCTGAAATTTTTACTCACAAATAATTATCATATTTCTCTGAGAGAAGCCAATGGACTTCTACTATCTTTCTCCAGATTTCAGAAAACTTACTTTTATACTTTCTCTGCTATGATAACATCTGGTTACAGAGTTAAAAATGACTACTTGCAAGCTACATTCATTTTGCTAGCCCTCTAAGCATACTTTTTTGATAACACATTATTATTGACTTTAAAAGTCTAATAAGTATGTGCTGATTTGTATTTCTCTATAAAACTCTTATATACAAATTTCCTGTGTGTAAAAAAAGGTAACTATAAAAGATTCAATGACTTATTTTAACTTATTGCTTGATGTTAAAAATGATTAAATCAGCCAACAATTTTAAAGTCAGAAGGGTCATGAAGGATTAAGGAGAAATCACAAGGCTGTGGGTCACTATTGAAAGACTCATTAGTTAGGGTCCTATGACTGTCATGCAGTGGTAATTAGGAAGCTCAGAACAGTTATGCTGGTCATGCTAAACATGAAAGGCTAGGCTGACACCACAGACATCATTGGTCACTCAATTAACAAAAGGAGATGGCTACCATGAGGAAGGAAGAAAGGATGTACAATGAAGGATACTTTAATTGTGACATACTTTTTATTTTGACTTCAAAGAGGTATGGTAAGAAAAAAATGGGAAGGCCAACCTAGAAGGCATCATTCAGGATATTTTCTTTCTTTTTTTTTTTTTTTTTTGGGTGGAATTGGGGTTTGAATTCAAGGCCTCATGCTTGTTAGGCAGGCACTCCTCTCTATCACTTAAACCACTCCTCCAGCCCCAGCATATTTTCTTGATTTCTGTCTCAACCACAGCACACATAGCCACACAATTGTAGTCTACACACATGACTATACATATATACATGTATGCATTATATCTGTGGTTACTGCAAGTCACTTTATTGAAACCATTCAGACCTTCAGTTCTGTCTTCTATTAGAAGTAGCTTGATGTTGACCAAATTATTCCCTTTGAGAGAAATCGTGGGCTCCTGGTGGAAAGCAACAGAGGTTATGGGAGCTCACTACAGACAACAGAGTGCCAGGTAGATCACTGTCCCTTTCCTTTGAGTGGAAGGAAGTGTGCCTCCTGCAGGACCTTGGCACTCTGAAGGATGATCCATGGGTCAACAGTGGGAAAGGTCTTGAAATGAACCTCCGACCACAAGTTTAAATGTTCTCCATGGGACAGATGTTCTAGGAAAAATTCAAGCCATCTAGGCAATTGAATTAGAATAGTGCCCCTTCACCACACAGGGGAAGCCCTGCAACAAGGCTCAAGACTTAGCAAGTAGAGTGTGGATAGATTGCTGTACCACTGGTTAAGGTCTTTGTGCATAAACTCCCTACCTGAAGGCAAAAGTTACGTTCTCAGAGGTGCGCAAGCAAGGTGACCTGGCATTATCTTAGACAAGAGAAGCAACCTTTCGTGCCTAGCAAACACACAGGAGACTGTCTAGGGAATTCCTTGTCAGTTTAAGAAGGGTGGGGTGGGGCATTAGTGTTAATCATAGCAGTGCTCAATTACTCACTTAATTCAAATAATTTTCACATAAACTGCTAGGGAAGCAAAACCAACTTAGATTAATTATTTTGTTGTTGTTCTTAGAGAATGGGTTTCACAAGGTAAGAGCTATACACATGTAAAATTTGGCAATAGAATTTTTTATGTCAATTGCCTTCTAAATTCTTATGCTTTGGCAGCTCCTTTATGGCCTAATTCTATTAAATGGATATCATGCAAATTTTGTATAATGATAGCATCATTGTGGTGAGTACTAAAATAAATGTTACTTTTATGAAATATAGATATAATTTGAAGTCCTCACAGATATAAGACACTTCTTTAGAATACATTGCCTAAACTAATTTGAATAATGGCATTTTGCCAACTATAGCGCACAAAAGATGAGACATGCAATCCAGACAGCTTTTGCTGAGTAACTTAAGACCAATTACACTGATTTTTAAAATTTCCTCATCAGATGCCTAACCTTTATTATGTTATTCAGAGATAGCATATTAGAGCTATTGAAAAATGTTTTCAGTATTAATGTCCCAAGAGAGATATAGGTATGTAGGTATGTATACCATTTTAGGGAGCACCTTGGTGGTGCTCGAAGAACATATGAAGGCATGTGAACATGAAATAGGATACTTCATCTGTACTGCAGCAAGGAAGTTCACATCATAAGCTCTGTGCAGTTAGGAGAAGCTTAGCCCTACTTTCTTACTTCATTGATCAAAAATAATAGAAGCAGGAAAAATGCATTACTCAGCTACAGGCCCACTATGCCTGTGAAAATACAACTAAGATCTTAAAGCCATATGGAAATTTTTTTTCTTTTATATATTGGTACATCCCAGCCAACATAGAAAATTTCCATTCTAACATATAATAGCAGCATCTACAATGCATCCAATGCTGTGGAACCTCTGGGCCAAGAGAAAGTGATGAAGTCACTGGCCTTCTGCCTGAACCAGGAGTAGCTGCAAGCTGTGACAATATATAATTGGCTTCATGGTAAGTAATTTCACTTCTGGGTCATTCCCATTAAGTGGGCCTTGAGGAAATCTGTTTAGATGTTTCAAATATGATAATAATAATAAAAGAAAATAATGACTATACATTTGCCTCTTTATCAAATTTGGGCAAAATCTGAAAAGGAAGGACCATTTATATTTGATGATTATTTGTGCTCTGAAGACATCTGACAAGGTCTATACATTACATTAAGTGAGCCTTCTTTGCCATTCACACAGATGATTTTTTTTCCTATGCCCTTTGTTTAATCTGCAAATGAGTGTTTTAAAATAAAATTAGATTCTCCATGTAGCACATTTCTAGTATTTGCATTCTAAATACAGAAACACATTTTTGGGGGTAGGACCAGTGTTTTGCTATGCATAATTGAAGTTCTTTATATATTATTCGGCATTTCAAATATTTTAATAAAATTGAAGAGATACAATGTGTGTGTATATATATATATATATATTTATCTTTATAAAAATTCACTTGTCTTTATGTTCTCTTATCTTTATAATTTTATTTTAAAATTTTTATTTACTATACATAAATATGAGAACCAAAAAATAAATATGTTTTAATGTAGATAAGGGCTTTACTCTGAGAACTGAGTAAAACAATGCAAACTATGTAAAATGAGGATTATTCTTTATGCATAATTCATTTTCATTAATACATTCTTTTTTCAACTGCAACAACTTCCAAAATCATGTCATATCATTTAATACTTGGTCACTCCATTTTACATTTCCATAAAATATTTTTTGCTCAGGGTTTGAGCTTAGTATTAAAATGACTTTTTTACTTTTATAAAAATTACTTTGCATTGTTTACAGCATTCAATATATAATGCAGTCTGACCTTGTCATTCATGCATGTATATTTTTAATAGGACCTCATAACATTCAAGTTAAATTTTACTTGAGTACTAGAATCACACTCAAGACCTTTCATAAACTGGTTTTTCTCCTACTTTTATGATCTACTTATTTCCTTTCCCAGTTCTCATATTTTGCAACCTAATAATAAACATTCTCAACCATCCCAGTGTCTTTGCACTTAAATATATCACTAGAAAGTTTCTATGTCTCCTTTTATCACTCCTCATGCTAATCTATCATTACCTGGTCCTCACCAGATGGGAAGTGAGTTCTCTGAAAGCAGAAAACATTAATTTTTGGATTATCCAGCAATAGTTGGTGCACAGTTAGTACTGTAAAGGAATGAATGAATCAAATCTAAGCATGCAAAATTTAAGCCCTCAGTGCTTTCTTTACTTAGAAGTTCATCTCAATAATGGCTTCCCTTGAATGATGAAAATTCAATTACAAACACAGCCAGCAATTATGAGGTAGTAATCTATGGAAAATCCAGTTTATGGATTATCATTTAGGCTTTAAAATCAAGCCTTTAAAAGGTTTATGGTAATATAAAAATGTTTCTATTCTATTAAGTAAAATAAGATGCAAAATTGTATTTTATTATTGAGTAAAGCAATGCAGAGAAATGGTAAATGATTATATTTTGATGCATTTTCTTTTGATTAATAACACTTATTTTGAGACATGCATACAACAATTCTTTTAAAACAAACCCACTGCATCCCTAAAAATGTTCTTTTCTGTCTAGTATATTCCAAAATATTTTAAAAGATACAATCATCTGTGTACTGAGAAATTGTCTGAAAATTTGACCCCAAGGTTTGGTTACTTCCTTACACTCTGGATAAAAACAAGAAAAGTGGTGTTTGCATGGTCCCACAATGCGACAATAAGGGCATGAGTATGGTGAGCTAGACAGGCTTAGACTAATGTGAAAAAACATGAAATATTGACATTATTTTCCTTTAAATTTTATCTCTTCTTCTTCTCCTCCTCTTTCTCTTTCTCCTCCTCCTCCTCTCCCTCCTCCTTCTTGGCTTTATTGGTTGAGATAGGGTTTCACTAACTTTTTGCCCAGATTGGCCTGGAACCACAGTCTTCCTGATCTCCAATTCCCTCCTGAGTACCTGATTTTACAGCTGTAAGCCACAGCACCCCTGCCTCAAATATTATCTTTTTTACAATTCCCTAAAAGCATGTTTAATTTTTCATTTGTTTCAAAAGGTTGTACTGAAACTTTGTATCCCCATTATAGGTTTTCTTTCATTAATTCATTTACTAGGTAAGGTAAATCCTAGTGCACTTAATGTTGATTCCACATAATATATAAAAGATATTATCAAGTGATACATCTTAAGGCCTCTTAAGACAAACATCACTCAAAACAGTTTTTATGTCAACAAGAACTTTGTAATAACTGATTCACACTTCTGAAGTACCAAAAGAACTCCAATGCAAAGAAAACACTGATGTCTCACAGATGTGTTTAAGTTGTTTGAAAATAGTATGACTAGTTTCAATGGTTAATGCTTAAATATAAGTGATATATATATATATATATTCAAATTTTTCTAGGACTACCATTAGACTTTCAAAGGACTGTGATGAAAAGCACATGATACTAGTATATATGTACACACATATATGCTAAACTGTTGGAAAAATTTGCTTGTGATCAGTAGCATTTGTTAGACATTCTAGATAATATTCCTTACAAAGGAGAGAATTTTCATATCTTTAGGGTTTTCATATCTTGTAATAACTGGCATTAAGAAATAAATGCTAATGCATAGTGAATTAAATTAAGTTTGAGTTACCATTCAAAAACCTTGCTTGAGATAATTGGAGATATTGATGTAAGGGCTAGGGTGCTTCCCTAGCAAGTGCAAGGCTCTGAGTTCAAAGTCCAGCAGCACCAAGAAAAGTTAAAGATATTGATGTTAAAGATCACTAACAATAAAAATTTAGTTAAATAATGCTAGGTTTTTAAAGAATTTCTTTTCCCCTTTTGTTACAATCAATCCAATTCCTTATAATGATTAGAGAATAAAAAACATATCAAATACTAAAATTTTATACTGCCTTCTGATACTGTATTTGTTCTTAATATATTCCTGTGAAGAGGAATAAAGCTATTATATTTCCTCTCTTCTGTTGAAGATACATTTTGCAAGAATCTGTTTCCAATGTTCTGTGCTTTGAACATACTCTCATTTAATTCATGAATATGCTGAAAGATTACAGAGCTCTTTCTGGCTATAAAATCAACAATATGAAGTTAGAAATGATGTGGTTCTTGAAATCCAGTCTATTCACTTTATTTATGAACTAAAAAAGAAAATAATGTCCAACAACCCAGAAATATTTTGGCATTAAAATGCATATGTGCCCTATTAACACAGTTAGATATAATTGAAAACTGTTGCCTGAACACAATGGAGCGTAGTTCAGAGGGAAGGTCTACACAGCACAAATCATATAGGAATTGAGTATAATTAGGCGTCTATTACAAAACTGGCCAGTTGAAATGAAAATAAGGACATACCTCAATTCTCATTTATCCGAACACAATAAAACATCTCTTTGGATCCAAAGAAAACCTAAATAATCTCTAGGGGACATTTTCTGTTTTATGGCAAGCAACTTCAAAACCTCCTGAGCTGCACATGAAGACAGTATGAGGAGGAGAGAAGCACTGAGGAGTCCTGGATTCTAGTCCGACCCCCATACCATGTAACCATGTGGCTTTGGGAAGTGTTTAACGTCTGTGCACTACAATTTTCTCATGCTGATAAATGAACAATCATGTTTACGAATATCTAATATTCCTTCTGACTCTGAAGCTAAAATAACTTACAGCAAATCTCTGTTTCTTAAGGTTTAGAAGTTGGTGAGATATATTTTAGAAAGTATTTAATATGATCTCTGGGAAAACTTTTAAGCCTCTAACATTTGCTTTTTCAGTCTGAAGACTGACAAGAAGTTCTGTATATTTATTAAATTTTGGTGCAACTTTTACTAAACAACAATTGCAGAAAAAAAAGTGAGGATAATATGCTCCAATGGGCAAACATTTTTCTGTCCAGATTTTTAAATGTAAAGAAATTTTAATGACTGTTTTTTCTACCTCTCCATCACTCCCTATCCCATAGCCTACCAAAGCCAAGGGATGGTGGTTGGTTGGTGGACTGCCAGAAGGAGCAAAAGTCTTCTCTGTGTCATGTTAAAGAGAAATTTGTAACTGCATATTTTCATTCTGATTGTATTTGCTTCTCTGTTTGTGTGTGTTTGTATGTGTGTTTTGCATAGAAGATGTGAAGCAGAAGCTCTTAAAGGAGATGCCCTTGGCATCAGCAAAAAATGGGAAAAGCAGAGGAACAGGATTTTGGCTGTGGGGATGTCAGCAGGAGAGGACAGGAGAATGGAAGAGCTTAAGTCACATGATGATAATGGGGGCCTGGGAGAAACATAGCCTCAGAAATGTCATGTGGTGATGACTGATAACATCTTTCTAATTCTAGACAGTGATTTGAAATCTGTTTTTGTAATTACCCTGAATTCTTATACTGCACACACACCCTTACCCTGTCCATGTATTGCTTTCGTTCTAGTGACCCCGAAGGGGCAGGTATTTCAGACTTCAGGTGCCAGTTTCAAAGTTGTGGGGCTGCTCTTCCTAGGCTGTGGACTTTGAATGCTGTTCTCTGATACTGTCTCCTGCTTTCCCTGCAAGCCTCCAGTGGGCTAAGCATTTTCTTGTTCATGCCCCAGTACCTTTGGATCCAGAGGAAGACAGGTTTCCATGCACCTCACTGCCAATACCAGATGCTGTTCCCTTTCTTCTCATAAACCTTCACTTTTGGATCAGACTGTGCATTATATTACCCTTCATGTAGTCAAACACCAACCTCTGGGCCACACCCTCTCTTTACTTTGAATTATAATATGTATTCGAATGATTTTTCCCACACCAAGACTTATTACTTCATGGCCTCTTCTCAGCAACCTTGGTTTTCATTTTTGTCATGCCAGTAGTTGCTATGGTCTTGTTTCTACCTACTACAGTAACTGCTCTATAACTTCTGCTTTATTTTCTATAATCCATCAATTCTACCACCCTTTTCCCGCTATCTATTAGGTTCCTCATATTTTTCGTCCTTACGTGATTAATTTCTCTGATCTACCATTGTCAACTCATTAATGCAACTTCAGGTCAATCACTCAATCTTCTCTTATTTTGTGGTACTCACCAGGCAATTCCTAATTTTGTCCTACAAGAGCACCTGCATGCTGTACACAGCCAGGGGATATAACATCATGAGGACTGGGGAGTCATACTAAATTCACGACCATTGACTTCAAGCTACCATATAATCAAAACACATGCACGTATTCAATTCATTCTTCCATTCTCTAAGTGACTACCACAAATCTCTCTTTTAAAAACTCCAGTATCTCCTTTTCCACTGCCACTCTCACAAAGATAGTTTTCATGGATAGAATATATGCATCCAGCAGAGTACCACTCTAGGTTCCCACCTATCTTTTTCCTGTTGCTAAAGATGAGCTGTTTACATTTTGGTCTGAAGCCAACTGCCTTCTTTGGTCCCATCTTGATATCACTCCAGCAGTGTTTTGCTCTTTCCTTTGTACCACTAGTTTTCTGTTCTATTCTAGAAAATATACATTGACAAACAATGATCTATAATTTTTTCTGTTCAAAACAACATTTCCTGGTTGGAGGCATGGTTCAAGTGGTAGAGTATCTGACTAGCAAGCACAAAGCCCTGAGTTCAAGACCCAGTACCTCCAATAAAAAGAAAAATTTCCTGTGTTGGAGTTCTACTATTATTTTGCTTTTTTTTTTCCTTGAATTCTACTTAGTCTTTTAAGCCAAGTATTTCATTGAAATTAATTTCTATAAGGTAAGCATTGACATTCATGTTTCAAATATAAGAAACATAATACATTTAAAATATAATGATACCATATATTTAAATATAATAGTCATTATATTTTAAAGGCTTGAACTCAGGGCCTTCACCTTGAGCCAGTCCACCAGCCTTATTTTTTTGTGAAGGGTTTTTCGAGATAGGGTCTTGCAGAACTATTTGCCCAGGCTGGCATTGAACCATGATCTTCCTGATCTCTGCCTCCTGCGTAGCTAGGATTATAGGCTTGAGCCACCAGCACCCAGCTAAAAGTCAATTCTTAGTCTACAATATTGTTTACTTAGTAGCTTTTGATACAGTTGATTACTCTCTCCTTCTTCTGATACTTTCTTCACTGCCTTACCCGGAACATTCTCTCAGCGTGTTTTTCTCGTATTTTGTTGGGTACTAGTTTTAATCTGCTTTGCTGATTTCTTCTCCAAACTAAACACAAGAATGCAGCAAAGGCTCAATCTTCTAACAGCATTTCTCTCTCCACACTCTCTGCTTGGATAACTCCACATAGTGTCAGCATTTTGATATATCATTCATATATTGTATATTTCTAGCCTAATATTCTGTCCTGAACACCAGATTTATATCTCCAATTGCTTACTTGACATAACACTTAAGATGCCCAATAAGCATCTTGAACTTATGTTGAGGCTTCAGCTTCCTCCTGATTCTGCCATCTCACAGGCTTGCCTACGCAAGCCAACCAATGGTGACTTCATCCTTCCATTTGGCAAAATAATTAGTCTTATGACTCTCATAGCTGCACATCTATTGGTTCTACTTTCAAGATATGTACAGATCTGGACAATCTCCAACCTCTCCTCCATGGTTAACACAGTGGTGCAACTACTAACCTCTTTCCTGGATTCCTGTGGTATCCTCCTGACTGATCGCTCTGCTTCTTCCCTATTGCTCTATTCAGTATACTCTCAGCTCAGGAACAGTAATAATAACATTTTAAAACAGAAGCCAGAGTAAGTCACTCAATTTGAATCTTCCCTCCACACTTCCCATCATCCACAGCCATGCCAGCTCCACACTAGCAGGGCCTTCACGGACCTCTCTCACCTTAGATACCTTTGTAGTTGGTGTGCAGCCATAGTCACTTCAAAGTTTTTATTTTCACCGAGGACTTTCCTGACAACCAAACACACTCTCTCACATGCCAATCTCTTTCTGCACCCCCCCACTCCTGCCATGGCAACATTTAGGCAGTGGATACAATTTTTTCACCCAGAAAACAAAAATAAATGGTTCATTTCTTTGCACAAACTATTTCATATTATATACACTATTTACATTATACCTTTATATGTTGAATTATTTCTTTTTACCCTTAGATGGTATCTGGTAGAGCTGTACAAAGTGTGATTAAGTAGACATTTTTCTTTGCTCCTTTTTTTTTTTTTTCAGTAGTCCTGGGTTTTGAACTCAGCCTCATGCTTGCTAAGCAGGTGCTCTACCACTTGAGCCCTTACTTGACTGGCATCTTTCTTTGTCAGTACTACTAACTGCTCTGTGAACAATAACAATCCATCTAACATGTGGGATACAATCGTCTCTTTAGTAAAATAAAGGATAAGATTAAGAGATATGCTAGTCTCACATTTTATATTGAAATAATTTTGATTTTTGCAGCCTTGATCTTGAATATAAAAATGTAAATAGAAAAACTTGAGGGTAATTTCAGAATGCTTCTCCATTTATTGAAAATAGTGACACAATTTTTAAAAATATCAATCTAAAGGAATTGGGAAAATGAAATTATTTTCTTTCATATGCTCTGTATATTTAGCTTAAGTATGCAGGCAATGAAGCAGCAAACTCAATATTGCTCTGCCAAAGCACTCTTACATTCAGTTCTTATGGCAGATGCATTTTGGGATTTAGAACTTTTAAGATGTAGCGAAGAAATACAGCACGTATACAGCAATTCAGATTGTTGTGTAACAATCTGAATGAGGTCTAGAAAACCTGAGATGTTATAATAAATACATTAATATTTGTAAAATACAGTGAATAATCACATTAAATGAAATATGAAATAACTCATAAGCAGCTTTTTTCAGTTCAAGTCACTTTTATCACAAACTAGTTCAGATGATTAACCAATAAACAGGTTATAAAAACTTGCTGCTTCAAAACCTTTAAGGATTTTCGAATTACAAATAAGAGGTTTGGATCTGTCTTAATCATCAGTGGTTAATCAGAAACAACTGGTCTTTATGTAAAGATAAATATTTTTAAACTCTTCACCTCCTCCACATGTGGCATCGCAGTCTTCCCAGCTTGTGTGTGTCCACATGAAGAGGGGCTCAGGTGCTTTAGAACTCTGGTTCTCTGGAACAGGGTCTGATGGGACAGTGTATTCATAGTGAAGACCATAATTCTGATCTTGAAACAGGAGCACCTACAGTACATAAAAGATGGTTAAGGTATATGGTGAAAGCCAAAACCAAGGATACTGATAATGTAAAATCTCATCACATGATGAGTACTTCTATTTAACTCACAGCAGAAATGTGACATGACTCTTAAATGTTAAATGTATATGTTTGAAAAGACTGGGGCCCACACTTACCTGTAAGTTAGCCACATCATAAAAAAAGTACACATGAATGAGGTCAGATATACCTGATAATTTCTTTCAGGTTAATGAACTGGGCAGTTTCCTAAAGTATGCATATATATATATAAGTGGTAGCAGGGACTTGTGGTCTAGCTCATGTCAAGGTATGTTACAATATGACTTACAGTATGACCTACAATGTAATTTCAACCTTCCACTCATAAAAAGAAAAGGTGGACAGGGAGTCCCTGAGTTAACACAGAGCAATCATAGATGTTGGGGATCACCATACTCCATCGGGGCAAAAATCTAAGCCACCTGGAGGATAAAAATTTTTTATTAGTATACATGAATTGTACAAAGGTTTCTTTGTGATATTTCCACACATACACAAAGTGTACTTTGATCATATCTGCCCGATTATTACTAGGATCACACTACCCTATCCCTTTTTTTGTTTTATAATATTTAATGGGCTTCATTATACTATTTTGGCACATGCACATGAAGTACTTTGATTATATTCAGCCCTTGCCACCCTCTCCTTTCTGTCTCCCTCCACTGTCTCCTCCTTTTATATTTTCCACATATAAAAGAAAACATGAGATTTTTTTCTTAGTCTGGTTGATGATGATCTCTAGTCCACTCATTTTCCTATAAATGACATACTTTCATTTTTCTTTATGTTTAAATACTCCACTGTGTAAACACATCATATTTTCTGTATCCATTCATCAGGCAGTGGGTACCTAGGCTGATTCCTTAATGTGCCTGTTGTGAATAATGATTCTATAAATGGAGGTGTGCAGGAATCTCTATTGTATACTGACTACACTGCTTCAGGCATGTGCCCAGGAGTAGAATAGCAAGATCATATGGAAATCCTATTTTAGGTGTTTTGAGGAACCCCCCCCCTACTAATTTCCATAGTGGCTGTACTAATTTACATTCCTACTAACAGTTATAAGGGTTCCTCCTCAGGATAAGAATTTCATTCTATGTATGCTTATAGTTAACTTTGAATTTTGGCCATGTTACTGATTTTCCATTTGTAGTAAGGTTTGTTTCCTTTAAAAATAAATTTATGTAAAAATATGAATTTTAATAAATATTAACTTAAAACTGTACAGTTATATACATATACATGAAGAGTTCAATAAACCATAAAGGAGGCATAGGAATGATAGAATTTGAAGCTACACTGCACTGAGCCATAGGCCAAGACTCTGTCTGCTTTGTTCTATTTTGGTATGGAGTGCCAAACTCAGAACTGGATCATTATGGGTAGTTACATAGCATAAATATGTATATGCATATGTTACATGCATATATATTTAAATGAAAGAATAAATATGCAGTTTTCTTTATAGCTCATTTTTGGAAAATATATCAGTCACATGAAATATATTACTTCTACAAATCTACTGATCTAAGAGAGCAAACTATATAGTACAATGTGATGTATAAAATCATACCTACCTACATTTTTTAAGGTTTTAGGGAACTTTATTCAATATCTAATCCATGTCTAGGTAATTATAATGATAAGCAATTCAAAGTTAATACTTCATGGAAAAAATTCAAATATACTCATGGTTAAAGATCTAAACTTTTCTGTCATACTTTCTTCTTTTTCTTAAGGTTTTGTTCAATATGTCAACAGAAGTCAGAAGTATTGAGATACATTCTTGATGTGTAGATTGTAGAACTAGTGTGGTGACTTGATGAAATAATGATATCAGTAATAGAAATAATATTTTTTAAGTTCAAAAATGCATAATATACTGTGTACTGATTCAAAGCACACCATGGCGCTTATTTTGGCTTAAACAGCTCATTTGATGCTGCCAAATATAAATTACTTTCAGGCTAAGAAGTTTAAAGGGAGCACCTAAGTGAGTTTTTTAAAATCACTTACCTTGTTTGTTGTTACAGCCAATTTTTAAATTGGTTAAGTGAACATACAAGTAACAGCTATCAGTCAACTTACTTAATTACATGTAAATGATTCTGTTCTGACTAATGAACTACCTTTGCTCTGACAAAACTTTAGGTTGTTCTTGAATATCAATGCCATTTAAAACAGAGACATTGGCCATAAAACCATTAGCTCTTTCTTAAACCATTTGAAATTGGCAGTGGTTTTGCACAAAGGAAAGTGTGAGCATGTCACAGTTGAGGGGACACACTGGAGCATGGCAGCAGAAGGTTTTGCCTTTCAAAAGTCAGTACCAGCCTTCAATCTGTAATAGTCATTAAAGAATATCTTGCAAGTGCAGTTCCCCTTGAATTACTGAATAAATCCAGGTCACATAGATACCTTCTTTTAGACATAGTTCACTGACTTTAATTATGCTTAACTCTTCCAGGAAAAACTTTGGTCAGATTAAGGATTCTGCAGAAAGGAAACTCCATCTGCCTAACACTGAGGTCTCACATACACTGTTTTTAAGATTCTAAAGTAGAGGCTTAGTACAAGAGTCTTGGTTTTGTTCCACAATTTTTTTTTAAAGTTAGTTATGCTTAATATAAAGCAGGCAAACATGATGGCAGTTTTTGAAACCCATGGGAACTGGTGGCTTATGTCTGTAATCCTAGCTACTTGAGAGGCTGAGATAAGAAAGATCACAGTTTCAGGCCAGTCTGTGCAAATAGTTCATGAGACTCCATCTCCAAATTACCAGAGTGAACTGGACTGTAAGTGTGGCTTAAGTAAGAGGGCACCTGTTAAGTAAGAGCAAAGCCCTGGGTTCAAACCCCAGTCACACACACACGAAAATATTTTGTTAGTAATGTTATTGTACATGATTCAATCATAGAAGAAGCTAAGATTGTTCATGTTGTTAGTCATTATTTTTTCTTCCTCTAGAAAGCAGAATGCACATAGTGAATTTACAATTGAAATGATATAATAGAACTCAAGTTAATTTTGGAAAAATGCATAAAGTGATTATTCAAGGACCACATGTATTTATGATCCAAAGCTGTTTTGTATAAATATCCTTATAATCTTCGGGTAGAGAAAAAGATGTCTAGAGACATCTCAGGGGATAGACCTAGAGCAGCTGGAGCAGCTACCTTTGGGGGAGTGATAGTAGGAAGGTTCTGAAGTTTCAGTAACAAACAGACAGCACCATATTTAAAAAGTATAAAATGTTGGAAAGTGAGCAGAGGGAAAGAAAGATTACTCCAGTGGATGGAATGTGGAACTCTGAAGATGGAGCACACAGCTGCAGAAGGTAAGGGCTGAGGTCAAAGAAAGAGCAAAGGTCTCAGAAAACATGCATTGTACTTTCAGTGGCAAAATGACAGCATCTTATTTTTTTAAAAACAAAGGGAATGCAAATTTAGGAGTGGAATGGACAGAGAAAGAGAGAGAGAGCTTCAGAGAATGGAAATGGCAGAAATGGCATGGCAGAGGGAGGGGGCAGAGATGAAAGAAAGAACCAGACTCAGAAAACACAAGAATCTCTGGATTGGGTTACCAAACAGATCTGTAATCCAACCAGGCAGTGTCTTACAGTAGGCATAGCTGATAGGCACTTGGGAAGTTCTTCCTTCCCAGCACTTAGTCTCAGTGCAGTGGTGGGAAGCTATTTTGAAAGGCTTCTATCTGACTCCAAGGCATTAGCAGCTGAAGTTCCCTACATTGCCCTGTCTCAACAAACCCACAACAAGGGTCAGACTTTTTGTCTGAGTACTGGCTGGCCAGTTTTTTTACCTACAGGGAAATTCTTTAAGTCAGACATGTGGAGAGCTACATGCCATGAGAAACTAGTCATATTAACATGGAGTAGGGATGGAAGTTGTTTCCTATCTGCACCAAGTAGGGAAGCTAGCTACCAGAGCTCTGGGAGGGGGAATGAGCAGGAACTAAGTTACAGAAACTCTGAGACCTGGAGGGTGGAGAAGACAAGCACTCTGCTGAATCTCTGGTCTCCGCACCTCATGACCAAACATTCAAAGGCTCAGAGATTAGGATCTGCCAGCAGAAAGCTTACAGTATGCACCATCCGTCTTGAGAAACAGTACAAACACCAAGCGTAATTACTTCTGGCTGGACCCACAAACAATGCCACAGTGCTCTCTCATTGCTAGGTAAATAACACAAAGGATAAAAAGAGGAAGCCAAATAGCACAGACTTCTCACCAGGTGACACATAGCAGAAGTGGCCACTGGAAACCTGTTCTCTTTAAATATTTACATAAGTTTTATTCTATTTTTACATAATTTCTTTTTTCTCTTTCCTTTGATTTTATATTTTTCTTATATTTCTTCCTATTTAATATCAAATTTCTTTAATCTGTTTTGTCTTGTCTTTTTTGATACAAGCTCTCACCAAAGGGCTCAGAATGGGTTACAGCTTAGTTTCTCTGCCTCACCTCCCAAGTGCTGGGATTGTAGATGTAAGCAGCCACATCCAACTTTTAATCTTTAGCTTTTAATTTTCTTTTTTTCTTCCCTCTCCCTTATCCCTGCCCCCATACTGCATTCTCTGTCTGTATTCAATTACACCTATTTTTTCCTTCTCCTTTCCCTTTCTACAATTCTTTATTTTCATTGTTTCTCATTGGTTGGTTGGTGTTTTTTTTTCTTTTTAATTTCTACTTTATATTTAACTGGCTCTTCTTTATCACTTTCCTTCCTCTTTTGTCCCTCCACCCCATTATTTACTTTTCTCTCTTTTTATATACTGTTTTCTAATTTTTTTTCCAATCTTATCCTTGTCAAGTAATATCTTCTTAATTCACATATTATTACTTTTGCTTCATTTTCTCTTTAATGTTATTGGAATCATGGTGGTGATTGTTTTTCATTGGCTATTACTGTACTTCCGTAGTGGATATGTATATCAGTTGTGGTTGCTACTGCAGGTAATTCTCTTCTGTCTCAGTGGTGCTAGGCATAGAGCCTTTGCCATGTTGAGTGAGTGTTTGGATACTGAAATAAATGCCTAGTCCACTTATCAGAAACTACACTTCAACTTTGCCATAACCTAGTCCCACATAAACACTATAAATACTTTAACTGAAAGAATATGGGAGATTAAAAGGTATGGCTAATAATTTGGCCTCAGATGCATAAATCCCAATGCAAAAAAAACAAGAAATATGAAAAACAAGGTACTATCATTCCTCCAGAAGTTAATGATTCAAAAAGTAATGATCCTAATGACAGTGAAGTGGATTAAATTTTGGAAAAATAATGATTATATTATAGTTAAAAATCAAGTGTATGAACAAAGTGTACAGAACAAAGAAACAATATGGAAAGCTACAAGAGATAAGTAACAAGTTATCAATAAAGGCAAATCTATCAAAGCAATAGCAGATTTCTCAACAGAAGTTCTAAAAGACAGGAGAGCACAGAATCATGCATTTCAAACCCTAAAAGAAAATAACTATCCACCTAGATTATTGTATCCAGAAATCTATCCTTTGTAATTGAGGAGAACTAAAGATCTATGCTGAGCACATATTAAAAGAATTTATGATCAGTAAACTAGCACTGCAGAAGACACTTAAAGGAATGCCACACATAGAAGAGGGAAATAAACACAGCTCTGAGAATATGGGAAAGAATAAATATCACTAGAAGAGTAAGTGAGCAACAATGATTAGGGAGAAATTAAACATTACAAAAACAAAAGATGATATAATACATACATTTCAATAACTGTAAATATTAATGGTCTCAGCCCTCCAATTAAAAGACACTGACTGGTGGAGTGAATTAAAAACCAAGATCTAACTGTTTGCTCTCTGCAAGAAATGCTCCTCACTGGCAAAGACAAACACAGCCAGAAAGTGAAAAGATGGAAATATTCAAAACAAACAGAACCCCAAAACAAGCAGGATTAGTTATATTAGTATCTATTAATGCTGGCTTCAAAACAAAATTAGAAAAGAAAAAGAAGGACATTTTAGAATTGTAAACACTTATACATTGAACTTTGGTGCAACCAATTTCATAAAACAAGTGCTATTGAATACAAAGGCACACATGAACCCCAACACAATTCTGGTGGATGACTTCAATACCCCAATTACTGATAGGTCATCCAGATAAGAAATCAACAAACTTCAGAGTTAAATAACACTATAGATCAAATGAACTTTACAGATATCTACAGAATGTTTCCACTAATGGTCACAGAATACTCTTTTCAAAATACCCTTCTCAGAAGCACATGGAATATTTTCCAAAATAGTTAATCATTTAGAACATACTTTTAGAATAAAGCAAGTATTAAGAAATAGAAGAAAGTGGAAATGATGTCTTATATTTTATCAGATGATAATGCAGTAAAGCTAGATATCAACAGCAAAAGCACCTACAGAAAATATACAAACACACTGATGTTAACCAATACCCTTTTGAATGATTAGTGACTCACTGACGAATTCCTAGAATCAAATGAAAATGAAAACACAGAGAACATGTAGGATACAATGAAAGTGGTTCTAAGAGGGAAGTTTGTGGCTATAATCTACATTAAAAATCAGATAGATATCAGTTAAAGAATAAGACATTAATGCTGGACCTCAAGGTCTGAGAAAAACAAAAACAAACCAATTCCAGAATTAGTATAAGGAAAGAAATGATAAAGACCCAAGAGTAAATGAAGAAAAATAGAATCTAAAAGAACAATACAGAGGACAAAGTGTTGGATCTGTGAATGGATAAGCAAGACTGACAAACTCTTAGTAAAACTAACCAAAAGAAAGGAGCAGAAGACACAAATTAATAAAATTACAAGTAGAAAATGTGATATTACCAGAGATACCACTGAAATCCAGAGGATCACTAGGAAATATTTGGAAAACTGATGCTCTAATAAATTGGAAAATATAGAAGATATTAATTTCTAGACACATATAACCTACCCAAATTGAAGAAGATATAAACAACCTAAACAGACCAATAATGAGCAATGAGTTTAAAACAGTAATAAAAAATCTTCCAACAAAGAAAAGGACCAGATGGACTCAGTATTGAATTCTATCAGGCCTTTAAAGAAGAACTAAAACCAATGGCCCTTAAACTATTTCACAAAATAAAAAAGGAAGAGACACTTCCAAGTTCATTCTATGAAGCCAGTATTACTCTGAAACCAAAACTGGATGGGGACACAAGACATAAAACAATAGCACAATTTCTTTAATAAACATAAATGTAAAAATCCTCACCATATATTTGCAAACTGAATTCAAAGAACAAGATAAATAGATAATACATCAATTGGAATGAATCAAGTTGGATTCATTCCAGCAATGCAAGGGTGGCTCAACATATACAAACCAATAAATGTAATATAGCATATAAACAGAATCAAGAACAAGAAAACAAGAATTATATAATCCTCTCAATAAAGTCAGAAAAAGCCTTTAACAAAGTGCCACATCCCTTTAGTAAAAGCCCTGAAGAAAGTAGGAACAGAAGCATGCCTGGACATAATAAAAGCTATATACAATAGACCTACAGACAATTTTGTATTTAATGGGGAAAAATTGAAAGCATTTCCTCTAAAATAAGGAATGAGACAAGTCTATCCACTATCATCACTCTTATTCTACAGCATGCTCAAAGTATTAGCCAGAGCAATAAGAAGAGAAAGACAGAAAGGAAAAGGAAAAGTCAAATTATCCTTGTTTATAGATAATATGACCTTATATTTAAAAGGTACTAAAAATTCTGTGGAAGACTCTTTGGTCTGATAATATCTTTCAACAGAGTATCAGGATACAAAATCACTAGCTTTTCTATATACCAATAAAAAACTCACTGAAAAATAAAGGCAGGAAAGCAATCCCACTCACAATAAATACTTTAAAAAAGTATTTGGGCATACACTTAGCCAAAGATGTTAAAGACATGTGCAATGAAAACTACAAAGCACTAATGAATGAAATTATTGAAGACACTAGAAGATGGAATGACTTCACATATTCATGATTCAGAACAATCAATATTGTTTAATGGCCATATTTCAAAAAGTGATACACAGAGCCAATGCAATCTTAAAATTCATATGGAAACACAAAAACTCTGAGTACTCAAAGTAATCTTGAGAAAAGGTTCAATGCTGGAGGTATCACAATATCTGATTTCAAACCATACTACAGAGCCATAATACTAGCAGGTAAAAGCTCAAAACAGACACATAAACTAACAGAACAGAACAAAAAATCCAGAAATAAACCCACACAGCTGCACCTATTTGATTCTTAAAGTTGCCAAAAGCATACATTAGAAAAACAGCAGCGTCTAACAAATACTACTGGGACAACTGGATAACCACATGTAGAATACTGAAATTAGATCTATCTCTCAACAAACGCAAAAAATCAACTCAAAATGGATAAGAGACTTTAATAAAACCTGAAAATTTGAAACTATTAGTGTAAAACTTACGGGAACTACTGCAAGACATATGTATAGGTAATAATTTTCTGAATAGAAGTCCAATAGCTCAGGAAATAAGAGTAAGAATTGATCTGTGGGATTGCATCAAATTAAAAATCTTCTGCACAACAAAAGAAACAATAAACAGAATGAAGATAGAGCCTAGAAAATTAGAGAAAATCCTTGGTAGATATTCATCTAACTGGAAAAAATTAAACAAAATAGCAAATAATACGATTAATAAATAGGAAAATAAACTGAACAGTCCCTTTTCAATGAAGAAGTAAAAATGGAAAACAAATGCATGAAAAACTGTTCAATATCATTAGATATTTGGGAAATCCATGTCAAGCATACATGTAAATTCCATCTCACTCTAGTCAGAATGGTTATTATGAGTAAATCAACAATTGTTGGTGAGGATGAAAGGAAAAATGAACTCTATTTACTGCTGGTAGAAATGTGAATTAGCCTGGCCACTATGGAAGTCAGTATAAAGTTTCTTCAAAAATTAGAAATTCAACTTTCATATGATTCAGCCATACTACTTTCAGTTACATATGAAAGTCAAAGTCAGCTTACAATAGAGATACCTGCACACTCATGTTTATCACTATAGTATTCACAATGGCCAAAATTATGGAATCACTCATTGCCTATCAGCAAATAATGGTTAAAAAATATGGCATATGTATACAACCATTTCATTTGCATGATATTTGCATAAACATGGCATTTATATGAAAATGTATAGAGCTACAGAATATCACATTAAGTGAAATAAGCCAATTCCACAAAGACAACTATTCTATATTTTTTCTCTTATCAGTGGAATCTAGGTTGTGGGGGTGGGGCAGGAAAGAACATGAAAGAAAATAAAGGGGAGATAGTAGCAATGTGGAAGAGGAAGAGGTAAGATGGGAGGGGAAAAGGGAATAAGAAAGAGCAATACAAGGGTGAATATGAACAAACATATTATATACTCATATGGAAATGTCATAATGAAATCCTTACTCTGTGCAATTAGTAAATGTTAATATATAAACCTAAGCTTTACACAGGTGATGCATCATGAAATGGTGATTATTTATTGACAATTAAACAACTTTATTTGACAACATTATACATATTGTTTAGTTTTTATCACACGTAGTTCCTTTTAGTCTATGAAATGAGTAATAATAATACATATTATGCAGTTATTTTGGGGGAATAAGTTGCTATGATTAATGTAAAGTACCTTTGGCCAATGTCTGATTCTCAGTGCTTAATGAATAGTGAATATTACTAAGACTGGAATAGAAGGTAAATACTTTTTTCATTACTGTAGTTAAACAAATGGATTGCAGTTACATAAAACTTTGCAATTCAAAATGTAGTTAAGATTACCACACCAGTAGGAATGATATTAGGTAGAAGCTGGTTAGAAATGAAGATCTCAAGTACTGCCCCAGACCAAAGGATCAGAATGTGCATTTTAACTAGAACTTGAGGTAATGTGCCATATTGAATTAGGTGGGATGAATAGAACAATATGTGATTTGAAGCTCTGGTTTCTAGACTAACAACACAGACATCTCCAGGTGAAGACAAATTCAAGAACTGTGTGGACATATTAAATCATATGACATATCATATCCAAATAAACAGTCAGGTCAAGGTAATTTTATGTATAGACTTAAGGAAGTGTTTAAGTATCTGGGCTTTTTACTACTAGAACAGAAAACTCACACTAGTACAGTTAGTGCTCTGGTTTCTCTGGCATCAGCACTGATAATCATGATCAAGGTCAAATGTGGTCCATGCACCTGCTGCTAGCCTGGGCAGAACCTCATTGTCCTAATCCTTTTCCTCCACACTCTCTCCTGACTCAGATCTAGTCTATCACTCTGTGGTGGGTGAAGAAAGTTATCATCTCAAACATAAAAATTTTCACAATTCTTTACAGAAATCCATTAACCTAGTGAGAAAACATGATAGGGTAATTGGGAACACTGTTGGAAAGTTACCAAATCTTTTCCTCAGGCAAAATAGCACTTTATCAAAGGCTCCGTACACAGTTCATATGAGGCCCATGTTATGGAGGTGTACAATGCCATAATTTGCCATATTATGGAACTCTTTTTGTAGACATTCACACTGGTTAGGAAATTAATGCTTTTAACAAAAAGGAGTCTTTATTCTTTGGTAATACATTTGTACTCTGAGTTGGTTCATTCCCTTAAACATCTTGCTCCACTTGTAATAATTGCTATTTTTTGACATCATGATTTAAAACACAGTTTTTAAAAAACTAAACACTTACCTCTAAAATTATTTTAAATGTCTATCTGACAATTCCAATTTGGATAAAAAGATTAGAAAGGAAGATTTCAAGATGGCAACTACAGGGAGGAAGCAGAAAGCGTGCTTCCTAAAGTAAAATCTTGGAGAGATGCTGGAGATACACCTTGCAGGAAAAAACCACCATGAAGAGGTAAAACTCCAACACCACCACACCCCCAGTCCGTGCAAGGCATCTCCACTCCACAGTAAATGGAGGAACCAGGAGGGCTCCTGCACCACCAGATGCCATCTTCTATTGGCTAGAGAGAAGCAGACAACCAGGTGAGCTAAGCAGCATGTGGTACTCCCACAGACAACCCTGGGCCAGATCAGCATAGCCCCCATGGACAGACTGACCCCCACCCAGGGAAAACAGAGAAAAAAACAAACTGAATAATACACAACAACAATAAAAAAGACAGGTAGCAAAGAGGGCGGGGTGCCCTGAGCTCCGAAGATGGAGGGAGAGGCAATCCCTAATGGAACTGTAAATAAACAAGCTGGCTGGAGAAGGCAGGAGTGGTGGCATCTGCCCAGCAGTCAGGAGCAGGAAAGCTTGTAAAAGCGGCAGTGGGAGGAAAACACCACAAAACACCACCATGTGAGCTGTAAATAAACACGCCAGCCGGAGAAAGTGGGTGCAGTGTTACCTCCCCCAGTGTGCTTGGAAAGGGGAAAGCTTGTAGCAGTGGCTCGCACCCAGGAGAACTCTAAGTAAACAAAGCCTGCAGGGCTAGGTGAGTGTTAAGTTCACTCCTGAGATCTGCATAAATAAAGTCTCCAGCAACAGCAGGCTGACAGCAGCGGCCAGGTGAACCACAGCCTCAGATAGCCATTCACAGAACTGTCTCCAGACTCTTTTTTTCTTTTTTTTTTTCTCCTCCTTTGATGAGAAAACAACCGAACCACACCTGCATGCCGAAAAAACTGAAACTGTATTGCATCTAAACTTGAAACACTTTGTTGTGTTTTGTGGTTTTTTTGCTTTTTGGTTTTTTTCCTTTTGATGAGACAATGTCAGAACTACTTCTTAGAAACCATCTCCAGGATTGGAGGCTGAGGGACTAACACCAAAATTATTAAGACTGAAACTTTATTGCATTTGAACTTGGAGATTTTTCTTGAATTATTTTACTTTATTTTATTACTATTTTTTAACATTTATTTATTTTTTTAAATTATTTCTAATTTTTATTTTATTTCTCTGTCTCTCTAATGCCTGTTTAGCTTACTGTTGA
This sequence comes from Castor canadensis, assembly GCF_047511655.1. Lineage (NCBI taxonomy): Eukaryota > Metazoa > Chordata > Mammalia > Rodentia > Castoridae > Castor > Castor canadensis. Next base: position 67,327,754 of record NC_133391.1, on the reverse strand, counting down.
TATCTCTCCCTGTTTATATCTTTGACATGTTTTTTTTTGTTTAGTTTTTTTTACTTGTTTCTTTATTTGTTTTTCCCTTTTTCTATACCTTATTTGTTTTCCCTCTCCTTTCACCCTTCCACTCTAAATACCACCACTGTTATTATTACAAGCTAGAAAATACTTAATTGACACAGTACAGGGACAGTAATAATACCAAGGGTAATGATGGGAAGACAGAAAAAACAGGGAAACCAGTTTCCCCACAGCAAAAAATTAGTACAGGAACCAGAGGGAAATGAAAAAACAGATACTCAGATCCAGACTCCAACAAAATGAAGATAAACTATGCCAAAGAACCCAATGAAGCCCACAAGAATAATCTGAAAGATGAAATCCTCAAAGTAATCAATGAGAATTTTAAAGAGATGATATTGGATATGGTCAACCAGAATGTACAGGAGACACTCAAGAAATTCCTAGACAGCAAAAATAGAGAATTGGAGAAAGGACAAGAAGAAATAAAAGAAATCATAAAAGCACTGTATAAACACCAAAGTGAAACAGAGAACATGATTAATAAAGAGATAAATGAACTCAGGACAAAAATAGACAACATTAAAGAGGAAGGGACTCAGGATATGGAAAACCTCTGAAAAAAGAACAAAACAGAAATGCAAAACAAAACGGAAGGCCAATCCAGCAGAATAGAAGAAGCAGAAGACAGAATTTCAGAACTCAAAGATGAAATGGTAATTAAAGGAAAAACTGAAGAATTATTAGTTAAACAACTGAAGACCTGCGAAAAGAAAATGCAAGAACTCACTGACTCTATCAAAAGACAAAACCTGAGAATCATGGGCATTGAAGAATGAGAAGGGGTGCAAGCAAAGGGAAGGCATACTATATTCAACAAAATAATTACAGAAAATTTCCCAAATCTAGAAAAATCTATGCCCATACAGATGCAAGAGGCTGCCAGAACACCAAACAGACCAGACCAAAATAGATCTACCCCACTGCATATTATCATTAAAACAACAAATACAGAGACCCAAGAAAGAATATTGAAGGCTGTTAAGAGAGAAAAAACAAATAACATACAAAGGCAAGCCCATCAAAATAACAGCACAATTCTCAACAGAAACATTAAAAGCAAGAAGAGCGAGGGGTGAGATCTTCAGGGCACTGAATGAAAATAACTTCAACCCTATCATACTCTACCCAGCAAAACTATCATTCATAATAGATGGAGCAATAAAAGTCTTCCATGATAAGCAGAAACTAAAACAATATGTGACCACAAAACCACCACTACAAAAGATTCTTCAAGGGATTCTGTACACAGAAAGTGAAACCCAACATAACCATGAAAGGGCAGGCAGCACCAAACTACAGGAAAAGAAAAAGCAAGAAAGTAGAGAGTAACCTCAACTTAGGTACACACAATCAAACCTTCAAACAACTAACACAACTAAATGACAGGAATCACCACATACCTATCAGTACTAACGCTTAATGTTAATAGACTTAATTCCCCCATCAAAAGGCACCATTTGATGAAATGGATTAAAAAGGCAGATCCAACAATTTGTGGCTTACAGGAGACCCATCTCACCAACAGAAATAAGCATAGGCTTAGGATAAAAGGCTGGAAGAAAATTTACCAAGTCTATGGGATCCAAAAATAGGCAGAGTAGGAATACTTATCTCTGACAAAGTAGAGTTCAAACCTACATTGATCAAATGAGATAAAGGACATTCCATCTAATAAAAGGGGAAATAGACCAAAAGGAAATAACAATTATCAACCTATATGCACCCAATGTCAATGCACCCAATTTCATCAAATATACCCAGAAGGACCTAAAAGCATATATTAACTCCAACACAGTGGTTGTGGGAGACTTTAATACTCCATTATCATCAATAGATAGATCATCCAAACAAAAAATCAATAAAGAAATCCTAGATCTAAAATATACCAAAGATCAAATGGACCTAGTTGATGTCTACAGAACATTTCATCCAACTTCTACACAATATGCATTCTTCTCAGCAGCCCATGGAACCTTCTCCAAAATAGATTATATTGTATGGCACAAAGCGACCCTCAGCAAATATAAGAAAATAGAAATTATACCATGCATTCTATCTGATAACAATGTAATAAAACTAGAACTCAACAACAAAAGTAAAGACAAAAAACATGCAAACAGCTGGAAACTGAATAACTCATTGCTTAATGAATAATGGGTCACTGATGAAATAAAAGAGGAACTTTAAAAGCTCCTGGAAGTCAATGAAAATGAAAACACAACCTATCAGAACCCATGGGACCTAGAAAAGGCAGTACTGAAAGGAAAATTTATAGCCATGAGTGCATATATTAAAAAGACTGAAAGATCCCAAATCAATGACCTAATGATACATCTCAAACTCCTAGAAAAACAAGAACAAGCAAATCCCAAAACAAATAGAAGGAGAGAAATGATAAAAATAAGAGCTGAAATTAATGAAATAGAAACCAAAAAAACCATACAAAGAATTATTGAAACAAAAAGTTGGTTCTTTGAAAAAATAAACAAGATCGACAGACCCCTGGCAAACCTGACTAAAATGAGGAGAGAAAAAAACCCAAATTAGTAGAATCAGGAATGCAGAAGGGGAAATAACAACAAACACCATGGAAGTCCAGGAAATCATCAGAGACTACTTTAAGAACCTATATTCAAATAAATTCAAAAATCTTAAAGAAATGGACAGATTTCTAGATACGTATGATCATCCAAAACTGAACCAAGAGGATATTAATCACCTGAATAGATCTATAACACAAAATGAAATTGAAGCAGCAATCAAGAGTCTCCCCAAAAAGAAAAGTCCAGGACCTGATGGATTCTCTGCTGAATTCTATCAGACCTTTAAAGAAGAACTGATACCAACCCTCCTTAAAATGTTCCATGAAATAGAAAGGGAAGGAAAACTGCCTAACACATTTTATGAAGCCAATATTACACTTATCCCAAAACCAGGCAAAGACACCTCCAAAAAGGAGAACTATTGGCCAATCTCCTTAATGAACATTCATGCAAAAATCCTCAATAAAATAATGACAAACCGAATTCAACAACACATCAAAAAGATCATTCATCATGACCAAGTAGGCTTCATCCCAGGAATGCAGGGGTGGTTCAACATATGAAAATCAATAAACATAATGAACTACATTAACAGAAACAAAGACAAAAACCACTTGATCATCTCAATAGATGCAGAAAAAGCCTTTGATAAGATCCAACACCATTTCATGATAAAAGCTCTAAGATAACTAGAAATAGAAGGAAAGTACCTCAGCATTATAAAAGCTATATATGACAAACCTACAGCCAGCATTATACTTAACTGAGAAAAACTGAACCCATTCCGTCTAAAATCAGGAACTAGACAAGGATGCCCACTCTCTCCACTCCTATTCAACATATTACTGGAATTCCTAGCCAGAGCAATTAGGCAAGGAGAAGGAATAAAAGGAATTCAAATAGGTAAAGAAACTGTCAAAATATTCCTATTTGCAGACGATATGATCCTATACCTTAAAGACCCAAAAAGTTCTACTCAAAAGCTCCAAGCACCATCAATAGCTACAGCAAGGTAGCAGGATATAAAATCAACATAGAAAAATCATTAGCATTTCTATACACTAATAATGAACAAACTGAGAAAGAATATATGAAAACAATTCCATTTACAATAGCCTCAAAAAAATCAAATACCTAGGTGTAAACTTAACAAAGGATGTGAACGACCTCTACAAGGAAAACTATGAAATTCTGAAGAAAGAGATTGAGGAAGACTACAGAAAGTGGAGAGATCTCCCATGCTCGTGCATTGGTAGAATCAACATAGTAAAAATGTCTATACTCCCAAAAGTAATCTACATGTTTAATGCAATTCCCACCAAAGTCCCAATGACATTCATCAAAGAGATTGAAAAATCTACCGTGAAATTTATATGGAAACACAAGAGGCCACGAATAGCCAAGGCAATACTTAGTCAAAAGAACAATGCTGGAGGTATCACGATACCTGACTTCAAACTATATTACAAAGCAATAACAATAAAAACAGCATGGTACTGGCACAAAAACAGACATGAAGACCAGTGGACAGAATAGAGGACCTGGATATGAAGCCACACAACTATAACCAACTTGTCTTTGACAAAGGCACTAAAAATACACGATGGAGAAAACACAGCCTCTTCAACAAAAACTGTTGGGAAAACTGGTTAGCCGTCTGCAAAATACTGAAACTAGATCCATGTATATCACCCTATACCAATATTAACTCAAAATGGATCAAGGATCTTAAATCAGACCCCAAAGTCTAAAGTTGGTACAGGAAAGAGTAGGAAATACTCTGGGATTAATAGGTATAGATAAGAACTTTCTCTATGGAACTCCAGCAACACAGCAACTAAGAGACAGCATAGACAAATGGGACTTCATAAAACTAAAAAGCTTCTGCTCAACAAAGAAATGGTCTCTAAACTGAACATACCACCCACAGAGTGGGAGAAAATATTTGCCAGCTATACATCAGACAAAGGACTGATAACCAGAATATATAGGGAACTCAAAAAACTAAACTCTCCCAAAATTAGTGAACCAATAAAGAAATGGGCAAGTGAACTAAACAGAACTTTCTCAGAAGTTCAAGTAGCCAAAAAACACAAGAAAAAAAGATCACCATCCCTAGCAATAAAGGAAATGCAAATTAAAACCACACTAAGATTCCACCTCACCCCTGTTAGAATAGCCATCATCAGCAACACCACCAACAACAGGTGTTGGCGAGGATGCGGGGAAAAAGGAACCCTCTTACACTGTTGGTGGGAATGTAGACTAGTACAACCACTCTGGAAAAAAATTTGGAGGCTACTTAAAAAGCTAGACATTGATCTACCATTTGATCCAGCAATACCACTCTTGGGGATATACCTAAAAGACTGTGACACAGGTTACTCCAGAGGCACCTGCACACCCATGTTTATTGCAGCACTATTCACAATAGCCAAGTTATGGAAACAGCTAAGATGCCCCACCACTGACAAATGGATTAAGAAAATGTGTTATCTATACACAATGGAATTCTATGCAGCCATGAAGAAGAACGAAATGTTATCATTCACTGGTAAATGGATGGAATTGGAGAACATCATTCTGAGTGAGGTTAGCCTGGGCCAAAAGACCAAAAATCGTATGTTCTCCCTCATATGTGGACATTAGATCAAGGGCAAACACAACAATGGGATTGGACTATGAGCACATGATAAAAGAGAGAGCACACAAGGGAGGGGTGAGGATAGGTAAGACCTAAAAAATTAGCTAGCATTTGTTGCCCTTAATGCAGAGAAACTAAAGCAGATACCTTAAAAGCAACTGAGGCCAATAGGAAAAGGGGACCAGGAACTAGAGAAAAGGTGAGATCAAAAAGAATTAACCTAGAAGGTTACACCCACGCACAGGAAATCAATGTGAGTCAACTCCCTGTATAGCTATCCTTATCTCAACCAGCAAAAACCCTTGTTCCTTCCTATTATTGCTTATACTCTCTCTTCAACAAAATTAGAAATAAGGGCAAAATAGTTTCTGCTGGGTATTGAGGGGGTTGGGGGGAGAGGGAGGGGGCAGAGTGGGTGGTAAGGGAGGGGGTGGGGGCAGGGGGGAGAAATGAACCAAGCCTTGTATGCACATATGAATAATAATAGAAAAAAAAAGAAAATGTGGTATTTATACACAATGGAATTTTATGCAGCCATGAAGAAGAACGAAATGTTATCATTCGCAGGTAAATGAATGGAATTGGAAAACATCATTCTGAGTGAAGTTAGCCTGGCCCAAAAGACCAGAAATCGTATGTTCTCCCTCATATGTGGACATTAGATCAAGGGCAAACACAACAAGGGGATTGGACTTTGATCACATGATAAAGTGAGAGCACACTTGGGAGGTATGAGGATAGGTAAGACACCCAAAAAACTAGATCGCATTTGTTGCCCTCAATGCAGAGAAACAAAAGCAGATACTTTAAAGTGACAGAGGCCAATAGGACAAGGGAACCAGGAACTAGAGAAAAGTTTAGTTCAAGAAGAATTAACCTAGAAGGTAACACACACGCACAGGAAATTAATGTGAGTCAACTGCCTGTATAGCTATACTTATCTCAACTAGCAAAAACCCTTGGTCCTTCCTATTACTGCTTATACTCTCTCTTCAACAATATTTGAGATAAGGGCAAAATAGTTTCTGCTGGGTAGCAAGGGGTAAGGAAGGGAGTTGTGGGGGAAATGACCCAAACACTGCATGCACATATGAATAAAATAAAAATTAAATAAAAGATTGGAAAGGACACAGTAGGAACATCTTTTTGTGAGAAGTTAATTATGCAATGTTATCAACTCTTCCCCTCATACCAGGAGGTGTAAAGGTGTTGTAGTAGGACCTTTAGCGGAGATCTTCTCCCACAGGCCTCTTCTTACGTAGTGGATGGTAGTTCCAGCTAAATTGAATGCTCCTGAGGGTTCAATCTTCCAGTCACTATTAATAGACTGCTTACCAGCATCACGGAGAGCTATTAAAATCCAAAAATATGAGTATCAACAAGTCACCATCATTGATCAATATCCACTTCATATTATTTTGTTAAAAGCACCATTCATTTCTAAACTAATGAGTCAACATTGTGATGTAAAACATTGCAGTCTTGGAAAAAATGCCAGAAGCTGTCCCGAAGCTGCTCACAGCTAAGCAGACACATTTATTTTTGTCTCCTCCAACCTCTATGGACACTCAATGTCTGCACTTCTTATTTTGGTCCTTATTTATTTATTCTTTAACACATTATTATGTTATGTCTATGTGTATCTGTCTCATTTAGCCAATAATCCTATGAACATCGAAAAGGTTGGCATTACATCTTATAGAAGCTGTGTCTTGTAAGCTTATTCAGAAAGGTATGTGATTAAAGAAGGCTCATTAAACAGAGTATTAACTAACAGATCAAAATAGCAGTTTTGTAGATATTTCAAAAACCTCAAAGATAATACGTTGGTTTAAAAAATAGACTCAAAGCTTTTTATGATCTCGTTTGTGATTTGTTGTAAAAAGAATGTGAAATGTTACCATGAATATGGATGTTTCAGAATACTTTTGTTCACATTTTTTTTGTCTATAGATCTGATCTCTGACAGTATTTAAACATGATTCATGATATGGAAGTGAGATGTTAGGGTTAACATTTTAAAGTAACTTTTCTTCCAATTTTTAAAAAATGTAAGCGTTTAAACTCCCCCATAGAATTTTATTCTTTCTATAAGATATATGTATACACACATACACACACACACACATACACATTCATTGAAGGATTTTATGTCAAAATTACAAAAAAATGTTATCTTAATTGATAGTTGTTAATTATTATTTAAATAATCTCCGTTTATTGGATGTTTGAGAGTTTACAAATTTTTATGCCATAAAAAGCTTAAATAAACATACTAGACATTAATTCTGTATATATGTAAATATCTCCCCTGGATAAATTAACATATTTATAATTAGAGAAGAAAATAAATTGAACATTTAAAGATTTTGAGAAATAGTTTTAGATTTGAATAGATTATATAATTTATGCTCCCATAACAGTAACTCAGTGTCCATTTCCAAATACCTCCTTCAAACTAAATTTATCTTTTTTACGCATGACTTAATAAATCATGTATAAAGTATCAATCATAGTTTAGGCAATACTCAATATTCTGGACTTCTCCCCCACACCTCCCAATGAAAGAAACAGGTATCTTCTCTGGGTTCTCAGAGCTTATAATCTAATTAAAAAAACGACATTGAACAAATTATATTAATAATTTATGGCAAGCTGACACTTGTGCAAGGGGAATCAAGAAAGGCTTGTTTGGGGGATGTTATTTACGAGAGAGCTCACTAAGAGGAACAAAGGAAGCAGAGAAAGTGTGTTCAAGACTGAGGGAGCTATAAATGGAAAAGTCTAACAGCTCAGTGCAGCTAGGTGAGGGTCAGGAAGGCAAGTGTGCATGAAGCTTTCATGCTAAAGCAGATTATGACTAGGAAACAGGAAGTGAAGAATAGCCAGTTCTTTTGGGCTTATTAGTATTTGAGGTTTTGTTCACAATAAAGAACAAACTTAAAACATTTTGAAAAATATTATGTTGAAAATGAACTGGTATAAGGTAAATTTAGACAGGAAAGATAGGATAACGTCTCTATAACATCCCAACTGAGAGTAACTGGTGGTTTGGGTTAAGGTAGAAGGGAAAAATAGCAAGATGTGTTTAGGAGTGAAATTGACAGAATATGGTGATAATTGGATTGTGTTGGATGAAAGGAACTGTCCCATTTCCAGGATGAGAACATAGATGGGTGATAATGGCACATAATGAGATAGGAAAAGTTATCAAAAGCACATGGTTGAGGAAAAATATCAGAAGTTAAATTTGGAACAATCTAGCTTTAAAAAAAGATCCTTTTTTATTATGATTGAAGTTAAAGATTTTTTCTTTGTTTATTAGTTGTTTGTGTATCTTTTTATAGGAATGATCTGTTAAGGTATTTCTGGTCCACTGAAAGATTTCTGATTCTTATATTCCCATTAACACAAGCAACATGTAAGTGAATTTATTGAAATTTTCTCACTAATCTTAACTTCTCCCAAATGATATTCTTTGATGTTAAGTCTAAAATAATGTTTAAATGAAACTTTAAGCAAGCATATATATTACATGATTTATGAAAAACATAAATATTAATTTTACTTTGAATTTTAAATCTGAAGAGGAAATATATTTATAAAAAACTCTTCATACTTTGCAAATAGCTATTAGCTTCCACAAATGCATATATTTTAGACAATGTTAAAAATGTTATTGATAAAAAAGTTAATGACTTTGCCTAAAAGGTAAGATATTTCTTCATATTTCCCCAAAGTATATTAAATAATTTGAGAAATCTTTTTGGTGTAAATTTATACAGTGATCGGTACAATCCTATTTTATCACCCTGTACTCAAACACATTTTTAGGGCATAAATATAAAGGAATGTTTTCCTTGAAAAATCTCCAATAAAAATGCCTTAATTTCCCTTTTGGGCTAGATAGAATATGATATTTAGACTCAATTCATATTTTGGTCTTCAACATTCCCCAGAAAATATATAGATGTACACACAAATTCACATTTATTAGTTAAAAAGCAAACTTACATGAAGAATCAGTAGTTTGGCTATGTGATACTCGTTGGTTTTATTTTAATTCATTAGCTTAAAAAATAAGTTTTCAGAAATACTGTTTCTGGCCAGAACCGAGTATCTGGAATGACTCTAGCTTTCCCTGCATAAACAGATAGGAAACTAGACAATGTATGAGATGGCTGCTTTCAAAGACTGGATAACTGACAGCAGAGAGGTGTGATCCCTAAGGGATGGAGAACAAATGATATGATCTTTATTGCTTGGCTTTCTTCCTGAAGATATTTACCAGACCCCTCACTGGGAGGCTGAACCAAAGCACAGCACAGATGATAAGGACTTCAGTGAGATGAGGACACACAGAATGGAGTTCAAACTGGCTAAGGCAGCTGGCACCTGTCTTATAGAATACTGGAGAATAATGAGCTACACAGAAAAAAGAGCTCCAAAAATCTGAAGAGGGGCTAGGTTCTTTACAGGAATCCCTCTGATTGAGTATTTAGCTTCAAACAAGTAGGGCATGACTTCTCAAAGCATGAGTCCTCTAAACTTTATAACTCAAGAATGGAGGACATATGAGTTTTATACAATTAGAATAGAAAGATCTTTCTGAACAAGAAATAAGTTCTGAAATTAAAGTACTTGGATACTTAATGTGCACTCTAACAAAATTTTTAAAATATCTCAATAAATGCAGCTGATGTGAAAAGAAATTAACTTTCCAGCAAAGTTAAATTCAATACTCAATAATAAACAAAATATAACACAGTCATTCAGTAATGTCATATTAATCATGCCCAGTATCTAGGAAAAAATTACTGTGAATTCAGGAAAAGTCATCTATCATAATCAGGAGAAAATCAGCCAATAAAATGAGAATTAGGAGTAGCAGAGATAAACGAATTAGTAGATCAAGACTTTAAATAGCTATTATGAACATGTTTAGTGTCCACATGAATTTAAAGAAAAACATGTAATACTGAATAATAATGAAAACGATGAAAAAACAGTTGATAAAAATCAAATTTTGCATGTAGGAAAATACAATATTTATAAAGCTTAACTTACTGCATACATAAAGCATGTTAGATATTGCAAAAGGAATCAGTGAACTTGAATTTAAGCTAGCAAAGTTGAATCTAACTGAAATTCAGTGAGGAAAAAGGCTGAAACATCTAGCCAGGTCTAGTGGTGGAAAGGGATAGGGTGTGGCTCAGTGGTACAGCACCTGCCTGGCCAGCGCAAGACTGAGTTCAAACCCCAGTACCACACACACACACACACAAAGCTGGAAAATTGAGCAGTGTTGGTGACCCATGAGAAATCGCTGACAAATTCACACATGTGTAACTGGAATGCCAGAAAAGGGAATGGGGGCATACAAATTATTTGATGACATAGTACTCAAAAATATTCTAGATTTGATTAAAAAAACTGCAAACTTACAACTCCCAAAAGTTCAAGGAACTATGCCAGATAAGTGCAAAAAGTCCATATAGGATACATGGTTATACAGAGAAAATTGTTTAAAGTGAACTTAAAAAAAAACATGTCATACACAGCTATAAAAAGACTTTTTAAGGATTAAGGCTGGAGATGTAGCTAAGTGGTAGAGTACCTGCCTAGCATGCACAAGGCCCTGGATGCAATGCCCAGCACTGCAGAAAACCAAAAATCAAGAATTCATGAGGTAGAAAATCAGAACTAATGCAAGGCAGAGGACAAGGCACAATTAAAAAGTAAAGCACAAAACAAATAAAGTCTAAAAACATATATCCAGTGAAAATATCCTTCAGAATCAAAGGCAAAAATAAATATATTTTCAAAATAAAAACCAAGAAATTTATTTCTACCAGACTTGCTGTGGAAAGAATGTTAAAGCATGTTCTTTAGGCTGGAAGAAAATAGTTCCAGATGGAAACATATCTATGCAAAAGGAAGAATATTAGTACTAGTAAATGTATAAACTATGTGAAGTATTCATTTTTATTAAAATTATATACAGTATAATTGACTACTTAAGGCTAAATTGTTACAATACATTTTGGTGTTTAAAACACATGTAGAAATAAACTGACTATATGAAATGCAGAAATAAAATGCATAATAGTAAAAAAGAAGGAAGAGGGGAAGTGTGTGGTTTCAAGGGGCATACTTTATAGAAAGTGGAATAATATAATTTTAAGGGAGACAAGTTAAAATGCATCTTGTAACTGCTATGGCAACCAGCGAAATATAAAACAGGAGCTATAGCTAACAAGCAACTAAAGGAAATAAGATGGAATATTAAAATACTTAATCCAAGAGCAGATAGTAAAAGAGGAAAAAGGAATAAAGAAAAGATGGAACAAGGAGAAAACAAATTCAGTATTCCACTATCACTTTATGTTTAAATGGACTAAGTACATTGGTTAAAGAAATTTCCAAACTAAATAAGAAGAAAAGACCCCTGTTATAGTCAATCATCTACCAGCATGCACTTTAAAAATACAGACATAGGTAGGTTAAAAGTAAAAGAATGGAAAAACACGAAACATGCGACAACAATCAGAAAAGTTTTGGCTAGATTAATATCAGATAACAAGGATGTCAGGGCTAAGAATATTTCCAGACACAGAAAGGTACACTTTTAAATATGTCATTTATTTTAAAATTAATTTGAATTTATCATGAGACAAAATGTATTAAAGTTTTAAGAATCTTTAGAGTGTAATAAAACACCAAAATGCAAGAAGCAAAACCGAAAGTAACTGAAAGGAGACATGGAAAAACCCACAGTTTTAGTTGGAGATTGCATTGCTTCTCTTCCTTAATTGATAAACAAGAAGATTAAACAATACAGAAGATTTAACCAAGTGGACCTATGTGATATTTGGGAAAGAGTATGGTTAGTTGTTGAATACGATTTAAGTTCAGATAAATTTAGCATTAACTAATTAAGAGTCCAAGCTCATAAAAAACAAGTCTCAACTGAAATCACACTGAATATATTCTCTTACAACAAACTCACACCAGAAATCTGTAACAAAATGTTTATTAAAAAATTGAAAATTGAACAATACATACATAAATAATCCAAAAGTCGAAGGAGAAATCACACTGGTAATATGAAAAGACCTTTAGCCAAAAATGCCTTGTGGGGGCTGGAAGTATGGTTCCAGAGGTACGGCACCTGCCTAGCAAGCTTGAGGCCCTGAGCTCAACCCCCACTACCACAATAGAATAAATACATCATAAGTAAAAACACCTTGTGGAATGCTGCTAAAACAGCAGTTAGAGGGAATTTCATAGCTTCTTTAAATTGTAGTATGAGCCAAGAAGGAATAACTGAAACTGATCACCAAAGTTTCTAAGTAGGGTGAAAGAAAAGAGTAATTTAAACTCAAATCAAATAGAAGAAAGAAATTAATGAGGAAGAAAATTTTAAAAGAAAAAATTAACAATTGAGGCAATGAATAACAACAAAAGTTGGTATTTGAAGAGACCAAATAAACAGAGACAGAATATTATTTTTCTTATAGGCACTATAGTATAGTAAGGGAATATTTTTGTTAGTGTATAATAATTATTCAAAGGGGTTTCATTGTGATATTTCCATAAATATGTACTCTTTGATCAAGTTCTCTCCCTTTAATACTCTTCCTTATCCTGACTTCTCCCCTTTTTAAAACAAATTTTTAACGTATTTCATCACTCTATATTCATACATGCATATAAAGTACTTTAATCATATATTCCTCACTTGACCCTCTTCTTTTCCCCTCCCCACTCCCATTGGTTCCCACCCCTATCAGTCCCAATTTTCCACTTGTGTAATTAATTTTGCTTTTAGGCATATGAAAGATAACATGAAATATTTGTCTTTCTCAGTCTGGCTAATTTTGCTTTACATGATATCTCCAATATTATTCATTTTTCTGTAAACAACATAATTTCATTCTTCTTTATGTCTGAATAATACTTCATTGGGTACATATACTACATTATCTTTATCTGCTCATCAGTTGGTGATTACATGGACTGACTCTATAGTTTGGTTAGTCTGAATAGTCCTGCAATAAACATGGGTATACAGGTAATCTTTATTATATGCTGCCTTATATTCCTTCAGATATATGCCCAAGAGTGGTATAGAGGAACCTCTACACTGATTTCCATACCGGCTTCTCTAATTTACCTTCTCACCAACAGTGTATGAGGGCTCCCTCCTCCACAAATCTTCACCAGCATTTTTTGCTGCTTGTTTTCTTGATGTTTGTGATTCTGACTGGGGACTGGAGTGAGATAGAATCTGAATGTTATTTTGATTTGTATTTCCTTCATGGCCAAGAATGTTGAGCATTTCTTCATGTGTTTATCTGCCATTCGCACTTCTTTTGAGAATTGTCTGTTCAATTCATTTGCCCATTGATTAAGATTTTTCATTTTGAATTTAATTTTTGGACCTTTTTATATATTCTAGATTCATTTGATGAATAGCTGGTCAACTTTTTCTCCCATTCTGAAGGTATTCTTTTGATTCTGATAATTGTCTTATTTTTTGTGCGGAAGCTTTTAAATTTGATGCAATACCACTTGTCAGTTATTGCTCTCATTTCCTGAAAAATTGAAGTCCTTATTCAGAAAGGTGTTACCTATCCCTACATCTTCAAGTATTTTCTGTGATTGCAGTGAATCTGTAGATCGTTTTCGGTAGGATAGCCATTTTTACAATATTAACTCTGTTGCTCCATTAACATGGGAGATTGTTTCATCTTCCAGTGACTTAGTCAGACTTTTTCTTCAATGTTTTATAGTTTTCATTGTAGATCTTTCATCTCCTTAATAGGTTTATTCCAAGGTATTTTTTTTCCTGAGGCTATTATGAAGGGAATTCTTTTCCTGATTTCTTTCTCAGCTTGTTTGTTATTGTTGTACAGAAAATTTATTGAATTTATATGTTGTTGATTCTAAGCCAATACATTTTACAAGGCTGCTGAAATGGATTAATTCCTTGAAGGTTCCCATTGCCAAAACTGTTTTAAAAAGCATTTGAATATATATTCTTATATGTAATACATTTATGGAAAATTCTGTGAGAAATATACAAGCCAAAATGGACCATATCTAAAGAAAAATGTAATATATATATATATACACACACACACACACACACACACAAAGAAACTAAATTGTCATTTAAAAACCTTCCAATAAAGAAAACAACATTCAAACATGTAAATAAAAATATAACTAGTCTTTAAAAAAATAAAACTAGTCTTCACAAAATATATTATAAAATAGAAGAGGGGCATGGGGTTTTTCAAATGTCCTAAAATGCTATTTTTTTCTTAAGGTAGGTAATAAATATAAATATCTTACTGTTTTCCATTAAAAATATTTTTCTTATCAATTGAAAATTCAGAAAGAATACATTTTTGCATATTCTAGATATAAGGTTTTTTGAAGCTAAGTGCAAATGTTTAATCTGAAATAAATGTTTTCTCTTTATTTTCTTAGTGGTTTCCTTAAAATAATAATAAACTTATTACTTATTAAATCTAATGTATCTTTTTTTTTAGAGTTACTAATTTTATCTTGTGCTTGAAATAAAACAAAAATCTTAGCTTCCCAATGATCATGAAAATTTTCTCTTACATTTTTGTCTAGAATTTTGGAGCCTTTGCTTTTTGGTTTAGATATGTAATCCATTTTGAGTTAACTTTTGTGTAAGATATGAGGGAGGGGCCAAGGTAAATTTTCTTGTTTTACTTTTAAATATCTAAGTGTCACAGTACCATTTGTTTGAAGAGTATCTTTTCCTCTTCATTACCTGGACACCTTGGTTGGAAGTCAGTTGGCTTCGTGTATGTGTGCTTTATTTCTCATGATGATGAAGAATCTGTCAAATTTTCTTTGCCAATTTTTGCTTTAAACCTTTGATGCTGTTTGCTTGAGTTCACATAATTTTAACATTCCAATATCTTTCTGATAAGTTGAACTTTTTCACATTTATTTTGTGGCCTTTTAAAAACTCTCAAGTAATCTTGATTTTTCTTTAAAGTGAGTTTTGACTTATATTACCATGGTTACACAAGTGTTTTCTTTTTGGTTTGTATTTTTCTGATATAGTTCCCCATTTTTAATTTTTTGGATAATATATTTTACATTTATCTCTTATGAACATCATAAACCAAGAATATTTTACAATTCTATTTGTTCATTTTTGTCATTTAACCATAGACTTTAGTCCCTTGCTACTTAATAAAGTTTTTGACCTATTTTTTTTGCTTATATATTTTGTGCTCTTTTTCCAGTGTCCAATATATTTCTTTTATTTTTGTCCTGTTTTGTTTTCTACCAATTATTTAAATTTCACTTGAAAACCCTTACATTTTGTTCCTCAGAAACAGTATTTAGTCAATTTTGTAGTCATACTCCTTATTCTTACTTTTAAGTCTTGCTTTATATGTAATCCATTTTCTATGTGATCCAATTTCTATGTCTGACTGCTCTCATTTGCTTTTTCTGGGTATTGTTCATGGTGTTTACTTCCATTTGTGGTTTCTGGATTATTTTTTACTACCAAAGTACAGTTGTTGCACTTTATAGAATTTTTGGATGCCTGATTTGAAGATGCATTCCTTAAAAAAGGATCTGCATTTACATACACCAGTCCCCTTGGCAACTGCAAATCCAAGTGTGGGTTTGTTTTACAGTACACATCCTCAGGAAAAAATTGCTTTTCTATTTCCACCTGTCCAGATGTTATTTTATGTTAATAGACACAGTCCCTTTCCTTCTTTTGTGGTATACAAGTATTTCCTTCTCCATACACTGGGCTTATAATCTTTTCAAGTTCTTGCTCATGTAGGAATATCCTATTAAAGTTCTCATTTTGTAATGGTTGAGGCTTTGTTTTCTGAGCATAGAACATCCTTGGCTCTCAAAGTTTAAATCTGGTCACCAGCATTAAGGCTAAGTGGTACTTCAGAAGGATTCTTATAGTGTGGCTTCTTGTTTTCATTTTGTTTTTGGCATCTGAAAGTTCCTTAATTTCTTTCCCATTTGGAGGTGTTATGGGATGAATGCTTGTGTCCCTCCATAATTCATATGTTGAAACTCTAACCCCTACTGCAATAGTATTAGGATGTGGGGTCAATAGGAGGTAATGAGGATTCGATGAGGAATTAAGGTAGAGTAGTCATAAATAAGATTATTAGTCTCATGAGTCTCAGGAGAGTTCACATCCTCTCTCTACAACATAAGGACCCAGCTAGACGTTTCAGTCTGCAACCCAGGAAAGGGCCCTCGCCAGAACCCCATCAGCCTGGCACTCTGCAGTCAAATGTTCTACCCCTCCATGCTGGCACTCTGATCTCAGACTTCCAGCTTCTAGAAATGTAAGACATAAATCGTTGTTTATAAACTACCAGTCTATGGTTATTTATTATAGCAACTCAAAGTGAGTGAAATAAGAGATAAATTATGGTGCTTTTATCCGCTGTTCTACTTTGCTCATTTTAAATTTTTAGTGAGAATGCCATGCATACAAAACTGTTGGCAAGATAAGTTGGTCCATGTATCTTTTTTGAGATTTTGTAGAAGTCATGAACTATAATGATTTTGTATAGATAAAACATATGGGCTCTCTATTTTAGGCTTTTTTGATAAATCATTAACATGTTAATAATGTTATAATCTTCAGAAAAGTAGATAACTGCATAAGAAGACAATTCAAAGAGAAACTATTGAAAAGTAATTATATTGGGAGGTAGTTAAATGTTTCCTATGAAATAATACATAGTTTGATGTAGACAAATGAATTTGATTAAGAATGATCAGCTTGCCAAGGTTCTACTTCCCTTTCTTTTGCTAAAGCTATTTATGATGAAGATTTCCTATGACTACTTCCTATACCCAAAGGAGCCTTTAGGAAGTATGACTTATGACATGTAGTCCATTTGTCAGGTCTTTGGGCTTGAAATGTAGGATTTTAACACTGTATCACTTCTTTTTTAATCCAAACTTGCTCTTCAGCCATTTGTCCAATATCAATAAATGGCACTACTACTTGCCAAAACCTAGAAGTCATACTTGAATCTTTACCCTCCATCAACATGCACATCCATTTTTCAACAAGTTCCATCAATGCAACTTCTTCCATCTCTCTGGAAGCCCTAGGTTTTTCTTACTCCTATTCAATTAATCGGTTTATGCCATCATTCCTGTATCCTTCTGCCAATTCGTTAGGATTATTATTCTTTGTTAGTTGAATAAATAGGAACATTAGTGGGCACTTGAGTTTCATGATAACATATATGGGAATATTGATTTTTATCTCCGGAGTAACATTTATGCTAGTTAGGCTCACAGAAGCTGTTTCTTTTTACAAATGAAAAACCTGCTAACTTAGACCCAAAGTTAAGCACAGTAAAAGCTTACAAATAATTAAAAACTTACAGATAACTAAAAAGCTTAAAAATAATTAAAGACACTTAAGACAGATAGGGGATTCATGTTTTAAACATGAATTTAGACACCTAAAAAACTAGCTAGCATTTGTAGCCCTTAATGCAGAGAAACTAAAGCAGATACCTTAAAGCAACTGAGGCCAATAGGAAAAGGGGACCAGGAAATAGGAAAAGGGGACCAGGGAATAGGAAAAGGGGACCAGGAACTAGAGAAAAGGTTAGATCAAAAAAGAATTAACCTAGAAGGTAACACCCACGCACAGGAAATCAATGTGAGTCAATGCCCTGTATAGCTATCCTTATCTCAACCAGCAAAACCCCTTGTTCCTTCCTATTATTGCTTATACTCTCTCTACAACAAAATTAGAGATAAGGGCAAAATAGTTTCTGCTGGGTATTGAGGGGGGGGAGCGGGAGGGGGTGGAGT
The DNA here is from genome assembly GCF_047511655.1 of Castor canadensis. NCBI lineage: Eukaryota > Metazoa > Chordata > Mammalia > Rodentia > Castoridae > Castor > Castor canadensis. The sequence continues at coordinate 67,309,610 of NC_133391.1, read as the reverse complement.
GGGTGGTAAGGGAGGGGGTGGGGGCAGGGGGGAGAAATGAACCAAGCCTTGTATGCACATATGAATAATAAAAGAAAAATGAAAAAAAAAAAAAGACAGGGGATTCATGTTTTAAACATAATGGCCTTTTTACAACAACAAATCTTGACTATTTATGCTTAGAGGTCTATAGCAATGAAAGAAGATGGGATTGACAAAATCGGAGGCGGTGACTGGAGAAGAAAAGCCATTTCGTGATTTGTATCTTCCCATATTGATTCTATACAATCAATTAATCATATTAGCTCAAAAGAGGTAAAAAAAAAAAGAGGCAATGTGGGGGACGTTTAGGGAAAATATGTTCAAATAGGACTTGTATAATTAAAAAAATCACAAGTGTTTCATGGAAGGCAATGATTTTATCAAAGGAAACATGAAAAAGATATAGCATAGCTCAGTGCCTAGGAACATGGATGCTATGGCTAGATTCCTTGAGTTCAAATCCAGGATCATACATTTTTAGATGTGTGACCTTGGGTAAAAAAAAAAACAAAATACTGGGAAGTTAGTAGTGCCTACTTCACAGAGGTGTTGTGAGACTGGGCATGATGACTCAACCCTGTAATTATAGCTACTCAGGAGGCAGACATTGGGAAGATTGTGCCTCAAGGTCAGGGAAGGCAAAAAGTCAGTGAGACCCCCATCTCAAACAATGGATGGGTACAGTGGTGAGCACCTGTCATCCCCAGATATGTGAGAAAGCACAAAGAGGAGGATTGTAGTCTACATGGCATGAACAAAAGTGCAAGACCCTATTCCAAAAATAATTAAAAGCAAAAAGAGTGCCTGCCCAGTGGAAAATCCCCATATCATAAAAAAAAAAGTGATGTGTAATGCACCATCTTATGACAAGTGTGAAACATATTTTCTTAAATAAAATTCACTCAAAATGTTGATATTAATTTCTATATGCTACATTTTGTTTTGTTTATTGCAGACAGGTACAGAAAAAATGCTTTCAAAAATTAACAAAGGAGCTAGAGAAGATAACAGGAAGCTTACGAAAGAAGGAGACAACATAAAGCAGTAAGTCCTAGAAAGGAAGCGAAGGAGGGCAGTGTGTCCAGTGTGGCTTGATCAGAGGTCACAATGTTCACTGTAGGGAAAGTGATGGCATCAAAGTCCTGACAGGATTTGCTGATGCATCATCATATTAGAGTGGCAAAAAGAGTGAAGGCCACAGAGGACTCTAGCTTTTGGTGTTTATACTAAGCAGAAATCAGTGACTGAGGTAGGCTTTAATAATGCCTTTGTAAGCAATGTCAATGTTCTTAGAAGACAAATACAATACAAAATAATTTCTATCACCATGAAGGAATGAAGTTAGAAAATGACAGAAATAAAACTGGAAAATTCTCCACTTCATAGAAACTGAACAAAACACTCTTAAAGGATGAATGTATCAAATAAAAAAATCATGAAAGAAATTTTAAACAAATTTCCAGAGAAATGAAACAGAAAATGGAACGTACTAAAACTTACGGGACACACAAAGGTCATGTTAAGAAGGAAATATGTACCTATAAACACTTACATTAAGAAAAGAAGAGGGCTAAAGTATGGCTCAAGTGGTAGAGCACCTACCTAGCAAACACAAGGCCCTGAGTTCAAACCCCTGTACCACCAAAAAAAAAAAACCAAATTAACAATTGAAGAACTAAACCATAAACTATTAAAAGAAAGGAAATAATTAGCAAAGATAAATGAATAGCCATTAGAAAAGCAATAGAGGAAAAAATGATTCTTAAACAGGATCAACAAAATTGACAAACTTTTAGCTACACTAAAGGGGAGAGGGAAGAAGAGAAAGAGAGAGAAACTTAAATTACTAAAATGAGAAATGAAAGCAGAGTCATAACCAGTGATACAGGTATAAAAAGAATTATATGTGAGTACTCTGAACAAGTGGTGTATGAAAACAAATTGTCCTTTATTTTATATGTTTAAAAATCATCAATTGACCTAGTCAATTGGCAGGTTTATTGGCAGATTTAATCTTTCCCACAAGCCATACTTAAAATTTAAAAATTAATTTCTTCATAGGTGAGTTTCGTAAAATGAAATAAGAAAGAATTCTTTTATATTACAAGTTAAGTCCTTTTCATTGGTAGAATTTTTTTCAAATTTGATCTCTTAATTCTAAAATAGTCATTTTATAAACTTATGTATGCATTTATATATGCAGCTAATAAAAATATGTGTATATGTTCATAATGGGTTTAAATATAGGCATGAAATAAATACATTGATGGATTATATAATAAATATGCACATATTTGTAATAAAACATTTCTGTCATTCAATGAGTTTTTTTATCATAGGCTAAGATGTGGAAAGAAATTTTTATCCCTCTTTCTCCCCAAAAAATCATAGAAAACCATATTGCTTTTGCTTCTGGGAAGTCTTTGGGAGAGGAGAAATTTGCTCATTGAGCTAACAGGTGCTTCGTGGGAGTTCAGACATGAAAGTACACACAGCCTGACTTCCTCATCCCCATATAATGAACTTTCAGGACAGGGAGGTGGGCTCCTGCTTTCCATCGTCTCTGTGTCTGTAACACAGGTTACCTAAATAGCTATGTGCAGGCTTTTCCTCCACAACTTTGATTCTTCTTGCTCCAGCAGGTATCACCAGCACTTCTACATAACCTGCAAGAGTCAATAAAACATGAAATAAATGTGGAGTTCTTATGAAATCTTTTCTCTTAATTGACTTGCCTTTTTTATTTTATCCATTTGGTTTTTGTTATTTGCAGAATATTTCAATGGCTGTGTAAAGACAATTTTTTATTATAAAAGCTGTAATGATTTCAAGAGAAGTTTCTTGGAGAGATGTTGAGATTTCAACTCTTTTGAGGACAAATAAACAATTGTGTTTTATGTAGAAGAGCTCTTAATAGCGAGGAGAGAAAAAGCTCTGTGAGACAGCTTCGTTAGAAAAAACGTGGGTTGTGGAACAGAAATTAACGTGAATTTTTGTTCTGGGAACTCCTTTAAGTTCAAAAATGCAGAGAAGAAGGAAACACAGCTTGAAAAAATACAGCTGGCCTAGACTAGCCCTTGAAGTAGCTACTATGGGACAAAGAGAACAGCCTTTCTGTGGGGAGACAGCAAAAGGTTTGAAACAGGAGTTGGAGACCAGAAACTGCAGTTGAAACTGGAGTAAGGCATCACTATGCAACCTAGTGTCACCTTCCAGGTGTCAGACACTTAAATGCAAGACATAATTGGATGTTTGTCAGGAAGGATTTTTGTGCAGAGATTAGAGACTTAATACTTGAAATAAATTAAAAGAACATGGACAGCAGAGAGGGAATCAAGATTTAATTTAGTGCAGAACACTGATAGAGCAGGCACCTACTTTTAGCTGAACAGTTATGTTTTAAGAAGATATTAAAATAATATTTTTCTTAGTATTTTGTGTAGATTCATGTATCTGATAAAAGTCTGATTTCAAGCTGCAAAAAAGGCACAAGAGCTGACTCTAAATTCCTCAAATGTTTAGTCATTTGGCACCCATCAGAAGGTAGCATATACCCCAGCTGGTGACAGTGGCTGGTATTAGAGGCTTGTGATTTTGGAATCATAAATTCCACTCAAAACCACAGCATATTTAATTAATTATTGGATTGCTTGTTTTTAGTAACATCCAACCACTTTTTGTAGCACCAAGTATAAGAATACAGTCATTTTGTTACATGACCAAAACAGGGGATGATGATGATGAAAACAGAAACAAATGGTCAGTGGGTATTTTGTACACAGAAGTAAGAAAAGATGGTCTCTGCCCTGAATGAGCTTATAATTAAATTGGAAAGAAGAGGCATAAATAGCTAATGTAAATGAGTCAAATAAAACTGCAAAAAATTATATCAAGAAGATAATATATAAAAGAATATGGTTAATTCCCTGCTAAAGAGTATGCAAGAGGGTTTTAAAAGCTGTCTCCCTTCTCTGAGCTACATCTCTCAAAGATTCACTGCTAGTCTTACTTACTAAAGTGGAATTTTTTTCTTCCTTTTAAATGGTTATATACATTACTCACATTTGAAAAACACTGGCAACCACCCAAATTACTATGATTTGGAGGAGAGAACAAATATATATCAAGTGTATTTTTCACAAAAATAAGTAAATAGGCAAAATGTCTTTGGAAAATGTCCAAGATTTAGATCAATACAGAAAAAGAATTACTTCATTGGATATAAAGAAGAATATGGGATAAACAGTATTGTTTAACAGCTGAGTAAAATAATTTTGAAGAAATAAGAAGACATAAGGAGTGGTTCTATTAAGGCGAATTTAATGAATTTATCAACTTGGAGCTACTAAACTTGGAAAAACTAGGTCATTAGATTCTGGTTTGGAGAAGCTCTATCTAATAGCAATATGCAGGATATTATGAGTGATGGTGTAAGGAGGCTGAAATCTAGTAGTGGGATAGGCTAAGGTAGAAAATCCAGAAAATACCGTGAAGAAGAAAAATATTTCTGAACTTGATACCTACTATTTCAAGGTGGGAAATAGATATTGAACACATGGGGAATTATTACTTGTGTAAGAATGGGGCCACCATTTATAGGAACCTGGAAATCAAGACAGGATTTACCTAATTTTGGTAACAATTTGGTAAATTCAGCTTTGCTATTTGTATTTAACAAAATATTACAATAGGCTATTAAAAACATCCAGTGAGTTCTCTGAAACATCTGGAGCTGCAGGGCAAGGTCAAAGCCTTCCTGCAGAAGCAGTAACTTAAGTCATGAGCTAAATTACCCATGGAGAAGATTAAGAGGGAAGAGAAGTCAAGGTCTATGGTGACAGCCATCGTTTTTAAGGAAGAGACAAGAAATAAATAAGAATTCAATACTGAAAAAGAAGAATCATGAGCTGGAGATAAGCTCCAATTTGGTATGGGGAATCCTACAGATGACTTGCCTTGAGAAGAGTTGCTCAACTGTGTCTACAGATACAGGGATACCAAAGAGAAAGGTGACTAGGACGTGACTTTAATTTCCGAGCAAATAAATTTAGTAACATGTTTGGAGAAAATATTAAATTTCAGGATTCTATAAAAAGGAGAGTTGATAGAACAAAGCAGAGACAGTAGGTATGTATTCTTGTTTGAGTTTAAGCAGCAAACTTAGAACTGTATATTACAGAGATAATCATCTCTCAGTGTATCATTATACCTTGAGCAATACTATATTATAAGACAGTGTACCTTATAGGACAGGTGAGTTAGACTGATTTTTAAAGAAGAAAAAGAGGAAGAAAAATATTAAATAAAGACATGAAGAGATAAAGATAATGACCAGGGGTTATTTTTCAGTAAGTAAACCAGTTAGCAATGATTAAAAATGTACATTTTTACAAAGCACATGGAAGAGTGGCTGGTGTCTAGCTTAGCAGGTGGAACAAGAAGTCAGTGACATTATAGTCATAAATTTGAACCTTACGTTGGACACTCTGTTTTGCATGCAGAAATATCCTATTTTATAACCACAGAGCTTATTCTTTTGGGGGCAGTAAGGTACTGGGGTTTGAACTCAGGGACTTGTGCTTGCTAAGCTGGTGCTCTACCACTTGAGTCATGCCCCCAACCCTTTTTGCTTTAGTTATTTTAGGATAGGGTCTCGTATTTTTTTCTGGAGCAGCCTGGATCATGATCCTCCTACCTATGTCTCCCATGCAGCTGAGACCATAGGCATGCGCAACCATGCCAGGCTTATTGGTTGAGCTGAGGTCTCCCTAGCTTTTTGCCATGACTGCCATAACCACAATCCTTCCAATTTCACCTCTGGAGTAGCTGGGATTATAACTGTGAGCCACCATGCCTGGGCCCCAGAGATCTCAATCTTAATCAGCCATCATAAATGCCAATAGCAATCATCATTTTCATGGCACTAATAATGAAGTGACAAATTAACTATTGGTGTATATTAGTCACTATTATAGAATTTACATAAATTATTTTATTTAATTATACGATAACATACACATATGTTGGACATCCCTAATTTGGGATTTTCAAATTAGAGGCACTCAACAGGTAAAGTTGATACAAATATTTCAATATTTAATAAAAAAAACCCTGTGAAATCTTAGACACTTTTGGTCCAAAGCATTTTGGATAAGGGACAGTGAACCTAGATTACATGTCTCATTTAACAGATGAGAAAATAAAGGTATAAAATATGCTTTTAAACAGTGCGTTGCCAGTAATTAGCTCACCCAAGTTTTGAACTCAAATCTGTCTGATTCCACTATTCACTTCCTGCTATGACAAACTGCTATGATTTCATAAACTAGAATAGATGAGACTAGGACTCTTTTAATTCTGTAGCAATCAAACAAACAAACAAAAACTCTAAGAACATATCCTCCTAATACAAGGGAGGAACTTCATTTTCTTATGCAAGAATAACACACTTGGTACCCATTTTCTTCTTAGTATGTTCCAGTAACTATATAGTTTCTCAACCATCCAAATACACAATTTGCCTTTATACCTTTAAGAAATTATTACTTGGCTAGGCAAGCTGCAATGAAAGACATAATATATGTACCAAGAAAAAATACCTCATAAGTTTATTTTCTAATTCCAACAAAAATGATTTAGCAAACTCTAAATAAAGCACTGGGACTGAAAACACCCACATGTGTGCATGTGCAATATTCACACAATATACACATATTCATGGCCAACTGGATGAGGAAATCCTGCAAGACCCTTGAGAAATTCTAGGAAGCTCATAAACTGCAGAGATAAAATAGTCTCGGGAGAAATGAATACAACTTTCCTAAAGTCACACGTAGATGAAGCCCAAGATAGAATTAAAGAGTCATCCAGCTTTTTTAGACAATTTGAAGTTCTAAACAATGTAATGCTTCATTATTAATCAAATTAACAGATTTTAATGGATGCTGGTAATTGGGAACAAAGATAGCCATGGTATTTCTCCTGGTTGGGCTTGAAGTCCAATGTGAAAGATACACTACGCAGGCAAAATTGCAGAGGTAATCACCACTGCATCATATGGATACATAGATGGTGAACTTTTCTGAAGTTGTCATAAGGGAGGGAGGCAAGGCTTGTTGAGGATAACTTCACTAAAAAAGTGACATTTGAACTAAGTGATGTCCAGAAATTTACCCAGGAAAGCTAAAAGGAAGCAGACAGATTCACATTTGAAAAGTGAGTGCTGTGGGTTCCAACAGAGAGGAGGAAGGGAACCTACTGTGATGTGAGGCTGGAAAGACAGAAGCAGGGCAGGCCTCCTATTGTCTTGTGGTACACATTAAGAATTCTGGTTTCTTTCTTGTAAGCAATGTGAAGCTCAAGTAGAGTTGTAAGGAAGAAGTGGCATTACCAGTTCTGATGTTCTGAGTATCAAACACCTCAGATGTTTTCCAAACAACAAATGCTCTTAATAAGGCCTCTCTACAGAGGGTAAAAGAAGGAGGTTAAGAGGGTGATTGTGGTTGATGAACTCTCTGTACAAGAATGAATACAGAATTTTTAAACCTGTTAAAATCGTCCTAAGAAAGGGACTAGGATAGAAAGAAGAAAAATAGAGGAGATGAACAAACTCAGGTTATAATACATATATACATGGAAATGTCACAAGGAAACTCCCTGTGTAGCTCTTTAATAAACAAAAATGTCATTTTTTTTCTTTTACAAAATTGGAGAACAGGAGGGCTGGACAGGTCCTGTCCAGGGGAATTAGTACCAGTGGGAAGATGTGGGGAAATGGTGAAGGAGGATGAATATGGTACAAATACGGTGTATACATGTATATAAGTAGAAAAATGAGACCTGTTGAAAATATTCCAGGAATGGGGGGAGGTAGGATAAAAAAGAGTGATGGAGAGGGTGGTGATATCAAGTATGATATGTTTGATATATTCTAAGACCTTTTGTAAATGCCACAATGTACACCAGCACAACAACAACAAAAAACCTAAAAAGACATAACCCACCTACAGTGAACGGGCAAAAGTAGGTTTTAAAGTGGAATAAAATCACTGAGGGGTTGATTACCTGAGAAAAAACATATCCATATAACTGCAGCCAGGTAACTGTAGTCAGGATGAAAAGCATCACTGAATTTCACTTGAAGCCAGAGCCTTGCACTTGCTAGGCAGGCACTCTCCCACTAGGTGCTCTACCACTTGAGCTATGTACCCAGACCTTCTTCTTCTCCTTTTTTTTTTTTTTTTAAATTTAATTGCCTTTTTTAGTTATTTTTCAGTTATTTTTGTCCAGGGCTGGCATCAGTCTATGATTCTCTTAACTTTGTCTCCCCTGTAGTTGGATACCAGGCACATACTACAAGACTCGGAGTAGGGGAGTGAGTGGGATGTATAGCGGGTGGTGTTGTCTGGGTAACTTTTTGTCTAGGCTGGCCTCAAACTATAATCCTCCTCAACTCTGCCTTCCAAGGAACTGGAATTACAGGTGTGGGCCACCACACCTGGCCTCATCACTGAGCTTTTCATGATATATCCATTTTTTTGTAATGGAGCAATGAAATGTTATTGCAATTAAAATAATGATATCAGTGCTTAATGTGTATCAGAATTCTCCAGTGAACTGTTTACATGTTTATTAACTATGCAAATGCTTTTCAAAATTATATTGTTTACATTTCTTTAGTCTTTCCATTTTTCAGCTTCTGCACTGTAAAAAGCTTTTTCTCATCTCACTCAGGAGGAAGCACTTCTTATAATTATGCTTTTTTGGTTGAAAGACTGAGAGCCTGTGTCAGTTAAGGGTGTCTTTGCTATGTCAGTGCTGGTAGATTTTGATGTGTGGGGCTCACAGCCTTTTTCACAGCTTTGGAGACTGGGGTTTTGATATGCAATTTATTCTGGGCCTTAGTTGTGTTTTGGTGCTAAATTCTTTTAGCTAACTTATCTTTTATTCTGTTTGGGTTTAGTAAAAGTTTATATTCAATTTGCAGGAGGCTGTGCCTGAATTTCTTTTCTAAAGGACTCCTGTAGAATGAAGTCAGCTTTCTTGCTTACTCAAACACAAACACCTTGTTCTTTGTAATATAACTGATGTATATGTTAGTCTCAGGGATTCTGGTATTTTTTGAACAAGAAAGCAATTTGAAATAGGAAACTGTTAATGTAGGTAATATAAGCATATAGAGAATGATGAAAATAGTCATAAATGATGGTACAATAGATACATGTCCAGGGAAGATGGAAATGGAAACACAGAACATGTTTACTTCTTCTCTGTCAGACTGAGAGTTTGAGTCTAGAGCATTTTCTGCACATAAAGCATATTTTGGACCATTACAGCTGTAGATACTGTAACTGGCTCTTGTTAATCTCTTCAATCTCACATCACATAGATCATTCACAAGATCGTTTTATCCTCATATTCCCTGATTATTAATATTTATAGATAAGGAAACAAAAGAAGGGAGAATAGCTCTTGCTGTTAATATGTTTGTAACATTTTCTCAGGTCTTCTGATCCCTCCTCCCCTGTTATGATTTCAACCATACTACACTGTTTTAATATCCTCAGTTTTAAAAAATTTATTCCCTTGAAATTTAGTGAAAACTCTTTAAAAATGAGGACAAATGGAAAGCTGAAAAGTTGAAGGGTAATATTCTCAATGGTTGCTGCTACAAATCATTATTTTCTATTAGACATACTTTGCATTGGAGAATGAGGTCTGCAGAAACTTGGTGACATTAACCAATGCAAATTAGATTATCCCCTTGCTGCTCTCACTAAATGCACAACAGATGACTTCATATTTTCATTATTGGGAAATGAGCTTGTTTAAATTTCTGGCTCCTATCACATATATTGTATGTCATTGTGAAAAATCATTCAGTACTCACTGAAAATGGCTTCTATAGGATTGTAACTGTGATCTCTTAAGTCAAGTTCAATGTATTCTTTTTCCCCCAAAGACTGTAGGGATTATTAAATATAAAAAAGAAAAAATTACCTGCTCCTCTGGTGTGATTAAAATCCCCCTTAATGACTTTGCATGATTTTCCATTGCCGTTGCACACTCCACAGTGGTCTTCCCTTGCAAGAGACCCTAATAAGCCATCACAACCAACTTTCTGCAAGAAGCAAATGACAATACATCACAAATTTCTTTTGTATCTTACTACTAATTTTAGATAAACCTAATCTCTGCAAACCAGGCATATTTAATTAGTAAACTAACAAAATGTCACAGTCTGTGTTTCAACTAATATAGCAAGTAATATAATCAGTAAAATGGCCAAATGGCTTGATAGTGATGAGACTATTTTTCTTAAAGTAAGTATTAAATGATATCTTAAAGTAATCTGGAGAAATGTATCACTAAGAAAAATAAAATCTACGTAAGTCTCAAAGGAAATCACATTTCTGTCATGGGTAAAACATAATTAATCTAATTTATTCTCTTCAACAGAGAGCAGAGACACTTCACTAGATAGGTGGCTTCACTTAAGAAATGATTGCAAAGAAAATGCTAAATATTAAATGTTAACTTTCTGAACAGAATATTTATTTTCATTCCAGTTCATGAGTAAACTTCTAGCCCCATCTTCTTCGGCATCCAGCACTTAAATGTAAGAACTCTTTGCAACACACGGTTGATATAAGAAAATATGAACAACTGGAGGAATTAATGTTTATACACAGCCAGAAGAACTCTGTCAATAGGAATCTTTTGGGACCAAGTAATTTTACCCTTTTCTAGTGAACAATGTTTGCCTTCCATTGATGTTCAGAAAGCATTGTCTTATTTTTCTAAGCTATATATTCTCAAAGGGAAGAATGTGTATGTTGATATTGTCAGAAACGAATTATGATTTCTCCTAATCAGAAGAAGATTTGGGAGAGAGACTAATAGTTAGCCATTCATGACCAGTTCCAGTTATTTTTTGTATTAAAATACTAAATAAATCAGAAACAAAAACAAGGTCTTTCTAATTGGGTCTGGTATTGTGATTGGGAAGCAAGGAGATTGGTTATAAGGTGCTCCTGCAGGATGAGAATCCTGAGAAAGAGAGGATCACAGGAAAATGGCACATGACAGCAGCCCTTCCGTTTGTCAAAAAGTGCCTATCAGTGTCAAGGGTTAAAACAGTGATTAGTAGAGAACTCTGATCAGTCAGGCAAAGTTCGTTTGGGAAGAAATAAACAGACTGTCTCTGGATAAAAGAAACCATCATAGGAAATGCCCAAAACATAACATGTATGTGAAAAGTACTTTAAACAGGAGTCATGAAAAACTTGGGAGTCCTGGTTAAGGAAAAACGTCTTCTTTATATGTAAATGAGGAAAAATATAGGCTAGACATTAGAGTGGTTTTAACCAGAGGGCTATCCTATATTTTTCATTTCTTGGCAAATAGTAAGAGAAAAATAAATAGTAGTTGAATGATTAAATAGATTATAACTTACAATTTCTTAGTATTTTTTCCTAAGCCTATAAATAGGATATCACAACCAAGGTATTATCTATAAACTTAAAGTAAAAGTTAGGGTTAGACATAGTTCAATATTCACATATTTTAGAATTTTATATTTTATGGTGAGTAGTCTCACTGTGCTCACACAAATCCAAAAGCTGAAGATGAACTAATTAGAAAAGTCAATGCCATCTCATAGATGACAGGTGGCTGAAGCACCTTTGGCATGCTGGAGATGGGGAAACAAACAAGTGTCACAGGGCTGAGCCTTCCTAACTTTTCATGACCAGAAATGCCACAAAGACAAACTGGGTCACCGGCAGAAAGCTGTTTTCCATGCCTCCATAAACCAAGTTTAGAATTCTAAGTTCAGCTTTTATGGTATATATTTTGTGATACAATATTTCCCCAATTTACAGAAGGCTGTCAAATAAGGCATGTTTATACAGAAAGATTGAATGAAACATTTCAATTAACAAAAAAGCATCCTGAAGTAGTCTAATGCTGTTAGAAGTCACAATCCATTTCAGAGAATTCTAATCTAATTAGAATCATAAGGCTCATATGGCATTTGTGCAGAATTTTTGTCATTCTTGTAATTTTAATATCTAGTCAGACACCATGTAAAAGATTTGGCTTGTACAACACTGTTAAGTGAAAAACATATATAATTTAAAAAGAAATATTTTTTGAAAAAATATTCACTGAGGACATACACTGATCTGACAGATTTACATATAGTAATGAAATAAAGGTAAAACCTTTAAATGCACAAAATATACTTCCAAACTCAAAACACGTACAGCTCAAATACCTATGATTTTTTTACAGGTAACTGAAAAATTATAGAATATGGTTATTGCCATATTCTGTTACAGAGTAAAGGAAATTAATATATAATCATAAGACTACTTCTTATGGCAATGGCATGGTTCAAAGTCTTAAACTTCATAGCATGCTAGCAAAATTTAGACTACTGGAGCTGCAAAAGCATTTAAGGTGCATGATGTTCCCAGCTACCTAGAAGTCTATAACTTCTATTGCATCCTTTCATAGCTTGTAATTGTTTTCAAATATTGGTGTGTGTGTGTTAGGTGCATGTGTGTATGTTTGGATGTGCATGTTTTCTGGGACAAAACATTTTCATCTAATCCTCAAAGGAATGCATAGCACAAAGTTAAGGACCACTGGTCCAAGAGCTTCATTTCAGATTAGTCAATGCATTCATATATGTTATATGTTATTTTCCCAAGAACAGTTTCCTAATGGTGGTCATGGATTCAGTGCTGCTACCATCAGTTTCCTCTTTCATTGCTAGCAGACTTATTTTACTCCTACTTCTGGGAAATTTTTCAGAACCCATCTAGCATAAAGAAAACTGCTTTTCCACATACCTTATCACCTTTCTGGGGATGTTCACATTCTAAGGCTAGCAGATGTGAAGGACTAAAAGGTCTGGCTTTCTAACCCTAGAAGCTGACAACTGAAGAGACATTACAGCTTTAGTAATCCATACAGGGAGCATTTCTTCTTGTGCCCAGTTCTACCTCCTTCCTCTCCCATGTGGTCATCATGGAAACACTGGAATTAAACTTCCTACATATTAATCTTTCAGGAGAAGCCAACCTGAGACAATGTTAGAATTCTAAAGAGCAAATCCTAATTTCTAGTCTTTGATTCCACCACGATCTTCCGACTCACTATTTTCTAAAGATAGATGAGGAAGAGCACACACACACATGTAAATGGAAATTATTTTAAGAAGAGAAAAAGCAAACAAAATTTCAATATCATAAGAAAATTGACATGCATTTAAAAATGAGTTGATTCAAGAATGTTAATAAATACTTGAATATGATTAACAAAATTGATTTTATAGTTTTCTGCCTCCTGGCTCACTCTTGTACACAGACATGAAGAACTGGAGTTCTTGATGTTTTGGTCTGGAATGTTTTGATATAAAAGTGTTCCAATTTTAAACCTGTAACATATACACTAAATAATCAAAATCTTAGATTCATTCAGGTAGTAATGGGTTTTATGGATTACTCAGTCCAAACCTGTTATTATAAGGATGAAGAAATGAATCAGACTTGCACAAAGTAGATTAGACTTACTCAAGGTCACAACCAAGTCCAGACTTTACCTTCTGAATCATATTCCAATGCTTTCTATCTTACCCTCCTATGAAGCTTCCCAACAGTGCGACATCTTCCCCCAATGCACATGTACCCCTTTTTGAAATGTCTTACCTGGCATCTTCCATTTGCACATATATCTAATCCTTGATATCCACAAGAAGTTCCATCCATCACTTTTTCTGACAGAAGAACAGGCTGTTCCTTTCCAACAGGAGAGCAAAACAAGGCACATGGTTTTTCTACATAAAGAATGGATGAAAAGAAATGAGAGAAAATAACTCCATAAACATTTTTAAGCTTCATTTTCCATAATGCTGTTGAACAAAAATATAATTCAGTGCTAATTGATTAATATAATATTGGAGTAGGTTACTATTAGAGGGTATTGTATTAGATGACATGTTTAGGAAAATATATACTGAGTGACTATCTCCTTCTAGGGAAATCTGACTTCAAATTACTTTCAGAGTATTATTTATTATTTTCGTAGCATAAAACCTCTATCACAAACAAACCAACCATTTTCCCCAAGAAATATTTTGTTCCTCATTTTTGCTCATAACTTTTAAAACCATCTCCTCTTCATCTCAAGTATGTGTCAGAATTATACGTATTTAACTCCTAAGTAATACTTTATCCACAAAGCCTTTCTTCACTTCTAAACTTCAATACACTAATCTTTAATACTGTGCATACATTTTCTAGTTGAAAGCCTACAAAGTAGAAAAAGAAGAATAACTAAGATAAATAATCCTCATGGGATTTCCCATTTCTAGATGTTTAGAAATGGAATACATTCCATGAGAACATCTATGGAGATGCAGATCGCTGATGTGCTAACCAAGACTCTATCTCCTTTACTGCTTCCTCAGAAATCACATCAGTGTATATAGCATCTAAGTTGAGAGCCATTATTTTAGGTGAAGAATTCTTGGAGAGCTAGCAGTCTTTATCAGTGCCTTCTGAGCAATAATGCAGGATGGCTGGAGTTAAAACACTTGCCTGTTAAGTTCAAAGAGTGGTAAAATATTTTTAAAGAGTTTCTTCTACTTCTAAGCTTCCTACCAAGGAGCTATATAGTATTTGGTAACACCAGTAGTACAACTATCCAAATTTGAAACTTCAGAGCAATTTCCATGCTACATTACTTTTCTATTGGCTTGACACCAGTCAGGCCCTTTACTGTTTATTAAGCTTGTATAAATAGAATGGAAAATAGTTTACAGTCTCTGACACTGATCTTCCCTTATGTCTTCAGTAAAGTTCCACGTATGCTGATGGGATTCTATAAATACCAAATAACAGCCAGAGGCATGGAACAGGGTATCACTTTGCAAAGAGAAGACAGACAGTTAAGTGAGCCTTCAGAATTGAACATTTCAAACAGTTTTCACATGTGGCTTCTGAATACTGCTCTGAACAATTTTGGGAGTTGGAACATGGCCTTTAATGTGCATGGTTTTGAAATTTTCCTTTAAGATGTGTTATAAGCCGCAATAAAGCACTTCAGTGTGCTCTCACACCTCAAAGTGAGTTATGTTTATTCAGTGACTGCTTGCTATGTCATATCTTTGGACTTAAAAACAGACACTAGAATTGCAACACTCTAAAAGTGGTATATATAATTCTCTTTCTGGAGTTTTCATTGAAGATAGGAGCAAACCAGATATATAAATGATGTTGAAAAGACTTAGTGTCCGAGAAAAGTCCACTCACATTTTAAACACGAAACTGGATAAAAGTCTTTTTATTTTCCTTCTATAACACATTGTCGATACAATCTGCTGAATTTAGGTTTACAGAAGACATAAATATTTGATACCAATCTTCCTTCCTGGAGTATGCCCTCAAGACTGTGACATTGTAGCGATCCATGTAACATGCCAGGACTTGGCAGGCAGGCTCTATCTTGATTTAAGAGACCAGCCCTTTCCAAGGTATGCATTACACAGGGGTACCAGCCAAGTTTCATACCTGAATGATAAAGCCACACATTTCTTTTCTCTATAAATGAATGTTCGCTATTAAATTGATACCCTACTGTAAATTGCCTAGTCATAGATTCATCTATTATACAAAAATAACAGAGCTAACTACTTGTATTTTAAAGATTCATGTTATGACAACTTCAGATTTTTAAAAGAATTTTGTCATTCATTTTCTCCTATAGTGCTATATACATGAAAGCTAGCAATTGTTGTGACTTTTATTCCTCATAAAGACTGGCATACTTAATTGATCTGTATTACAAAATTAACTTGTTAAATACAAATCAAAACTACAATAATATCTTATTCTGCGAGAAAGTCTGTTATAAAAAAAGACTCAATAAAGCAAGTGCTGGTAACATGGAGAAAGGGGGATCCTTATACACTGTTGATGTGAATGTAAATTAGAATAGTCATTATGGGAAATATTATAGAGGCTCATCAAAAATTAAAAATAGAACTATCATTTGATCCAGTATTTATACTACTGAGTATATAGCCAAAAGAAATGAAACATTATGTCAAAGAGACAGTCAAACTCCCATGATCATTGCAACACTATTTAGAATTAACTACCAAGAAATAGAAATAACTTAAGAGCCTATTGATTGATGAATGGATATGGGAAATGTGATCTATATATACAATGGAATACTAGTCAGTTATAAAAAAGAATAGAATCTTGTCATTTATGACAACATGGATGGAAATGGGGATCCATTATAGTAAGTGAAATAAGCCAGGCACTGAAAGACAAATACCACATGATCTCATTCATATTGCCAAGCTAAAAAAGTTAATCCCACTGGATCATGACTCAAGTGAGAAAGTACTTGCCTACTAAGCACAAGGCCCTAAGTTCAATCTCTACTACTGCCAAAATAAAGAAATACATAAACAAATAAATAACACAAAAAATTTATCTTATAGAATTTGAGAGTTGAACAGTGGCTCACAGAGTTTGGGGAGATTAGAGGGTGGGAACGATAGAAAAAGACTGATCAATAGGTACCAAGATACAGTCAGGAGCCAGAAGTTCTGTGTGTGATTTTAGAGTGAACATAGACAATTGTAGTGCTCTGTACATTTCAGGACACTAGAATAAAGTTTCTACCATATAGAAATGGTGAATGTTTGAGAAGGTAAATGTGTTAACCTGATTTGTACATTATATTTATACATACATGTGTGTGTGTGTGTGTGTGTGTGTGTGTGTGTGATGTTTTGGTACCTCAGAAATACATACTTATTTGAAGTTTTATGAATTAGTTAAAATGATAAAAGCACTCAGTTTTTGATTATCTAGATTGCTATTGTGAATCACTGATGATAAACATCACAAGGTTGGAAGTTGTGATTTCCAACATCTTTAATTTTTAAATTGACGTGCACCCAACTCTGATTTCCTTTTAATCTGGAGGAAGCCTGTGTTGATCTCTTGCCAAAAAAATTTACCATCACTGGCTATAAATCTTACAGCCAGTTAGAAGTAGAGACAGGATTAACTCTCAAATAATCAGACACGAATAGTTATATTGATTATATTTTAACAATAATAAGATGCTGACAATATATTCAAATTTCAAAAGCTCATATGGTGTACTAGGAACAGATATTAGATGAAAGAAATATAGCCTGAAATGTGCTATTACAGGGTATTGTACAGTTATTGTGCAGTGCTTGTAAGTGGCATATACTCATTTGGAAGATATGTTTTTTATTGTTTTGTGATACCAGGGTCTGAACTCAGGGTTTTGAACTTGCTAATCAGGTGCTCTACTGTTTGATGCCTCCAGCCCTTTCTTGCCGTGGTTATTTCTGAGATAGGGTCTCGCTTTTTGCCGAGGTCACCTGGCCTGTGGTCTTCCTATTTTATGTTTCCTACCAAAGCAGGGATGACACACGCCACCACGCCCAGCTTTATTGAGATGGGGTCTAGAATGGCAATCTTCCTTATCTCTACCTCCCAAGTTGATAGGATTATAGACATGTGGCAGCTGTGCCTGGTTAGGGAAATTCTTTTTATCCTACAGGAATTGACATAAATTCAGTTCTCCATAAACAGAAGTCTTCAAGTTAAATAAATAAGAAGAAAGATCAAGGTTTGAGATTGAAAAGGTATTATACCAAGAAATTCACTATAAGGGCCCAGAAATAAGAGAACATCATGTGCCTGGGGAGTGGAATGGATTTTGGCTGGTCTGTACTGGGGACTACAAAAAGGATTCATACAGACAAGGCAGGGAAAGGTAAAGGAAAAGGTCATTAAAATGTCCCTAAAAAATAAGTGATCAAGTTGGTATGCTAAAAAGTTTGTGTGATTTTCACTGAAAAAAGAAATACCATAAAGGCTCATATGGACATTGACAGGAAAGGTTAAGATCATAAGTGTGGGCCAAAATATTCAAGTAGAAGTATCAAACAGACAGTTGTACATACAAGTTCAAGGCTCAAAGGAAAAATCTGAGTTATTTGCATATTTGAAGTTATGGGAATAGATGAGATGATCTAGGAAGAAAGTATAGTGAAAACAGCATAGCATCTGGAGTAGGCAGAAGGAGAACACACCACAGATACAGAGGTGGAGCCAGATGGCTGCTGTGGCACAGAAACCAAGGCACATAAGTGTTTCAAGAAGCATAGGGTGGTCATGCGTGAGAACACGTCCGATGGTCATGTCAGAATGAGACAGGAAACCATTCATTAAGACTTAGATCCCAAGAAACCTCTCATGGCATTAGGGAGCTTTGCAGTGGAATTCAGATTGAAGTTATGAAAACAGAGGGCTTGGAAAGAGAGGACTTTGAGGGAGAAAAGCTAGAGACCACCAGCTCAAGATGGCTATGCACGTGAGGGAAGATTTTTCCTTGTGAATGATACATAACACTGAGGTGATTAATGATCTAAAAGAAAATAAGAGTAATTACTGAGATATCTGAAAGGAAAAGATGAAGCTAGCATTAGGGAGGAGTTGGACAGACTGGCCACCATGGAAAGAAAGAGGAACTACATGAAATTCTGTTATGTAGTAGAAAACAGATAGGATATCTGCAGATAGGGATAAGCCTGTGTGTTTGATAGTGGGAAGGAGGTAATCATCTACAAACTTCTGTTTTTGCCATTATGTTGTGGGATAATCTATTGTTTGCTTGCATTACTGCTTGTATTCTCATATGCTTATACCCTGAAAGAAGGGTTTTATTGGGGAGGCCCTGAAATTGAAAACAAATGGAATTCAGGCTATTGACAGGATAGAAATCACAGTCTAAGTGGAAATAAAGGAGAAACTGGTGATAATGGCCAATGAAGTGAGAGAATCCATTAACACTTTGGCAACTGCTACTCCACCCCATCGCCCACATGCCATGGGAAAGGACTGACACTTTTACCTAATAAGGCAACATACG
The DNA here is from genome assembly GCF_047511655.1 of Castor canadensis. Taxonomy (NCBI): domain Eukaryota; kingdom Metazoa; phylum Chordata; class Mammalia; order Rodentia; family Castoridae; genus Castor; species Castor canadensis. The sequence continues at coordinate 67,290,590 of NC_133391.1, read as the reverse complement.
ATTTTCTTGAATTCTACTAAATTAAAATGGTGGTGATCTACTTGGTCATACCTTCATCCAAGACAGCTTGCCACTGAAGAGCATGCTTTGGGTACGAAGTTCTAACACTATAGGCCTGACATTGCCAGTCTCTGAATCCAGGCAAACCTGCAGGACAAGGTGGATTCTCACATATTCTGTATTGTTTTCTGGGACCATTACAATCCCTTGCTTCAGAACCTAGCCTAGAAAAGATAGTACAAATAATCAATTTTGTCTTTTTATGATAACTACCAATTTTTAAAATGTAAAACCATTACATTAATAAAATATAATCATTTATATTTAAATCTACTAGGGTGGGTTGTTCTGGGGTTTGAATTCAGGGCTTCGAATTTGGTTAGCAGAGACCCTACTGCTTAAACCATATCACCAGTCCTATTTGCTTCATTTATTTGGAGATAAGATCTTGCTTGGTGCCTGGACCAGCCTGGACCATGATTCACCTATTGTATACTTCTTGCAGTAGTACGATGACAGGAGCACATCACTAGCTTACGTCAGGGGACCTTGGACCTCAACCCTCCTCCTCTCGGCCTCCACAACTGAGCCAATGTGTTCAGTTTAGAATCTACTTTTGAGAATGTTGCACATTTAAACGACTGATCATAGTATGAAATCCATATGCTTATTTTTTATAAACAAAGTATATTTTTTCAATCAGTAATGTGTTTTCCAAAAATATATGAGGAATAAAAGCCAACTTGCCATGAAAATAAAACAGGGGAGTAAAAGGAAAAGGTTGTCTGCAATTCTCACGAGGAAGTTTGAATCTTAGAATTATCAAGCATTTGTTTTCAAATAAACTCATATAAATTCTTTAAAACTGCTTGTGACTGAACTGTGTCACTGAGATCCACCCTAACAGTCAAAGAACACAAGCTGAATTCTTTCTCACACTTTCCTAGAATCTCTCTAGGCATGATGGCATTGTGCTAGCTGATCCTACAGCAATCCTTGAATGTACCTGGGCTGACATTACTAGGTTTTGGTTTTAGTTTTAGCTTTTATCATCATTGATTTTGTTCTCATTCCCTGTCTTTCTGAAGACCTGTCATCTTTCTATTTTACTCACAGTTCCTTCAAATATTCACCTACTTTTTAAGTACACATCTTCCAGCCTACTTAAGTACCTTTTCTTTGATTCATGCAAATATTTCCTTTCGTAGTTTTCATTGTTTATTCTTAGAAAGGCTGACCGTTATTTCCTTCTTAAAAGGGAATTTTTGCATAAAATACATAACTTGAGAGACTTTTCTGTTTTCCAAAGTGGAGTAGAGTTTGAAAGGTTTCTTTTGCTTTCTGACATGGTTCCTGGTAAAAGCTTTGCATTTAAAACCTGAAGAGAAATGCCTTCCCCCAATTCAGGAACTTTGAGTTTACCCAGGACATTTGCGCTCCCGGCTGCTGATCCCAGAACTGCAGGTTCGGCTACAGGAACTCCACTCGCTCCACTCTCCAGCCCGATGCTCAGGTGCTGAGGTCCTGCTGGTACACTCTCCAGCCTTACACCACTATTCCAAAAGTTATGTCTTAGGTGAACAAATCAGGGCACAGCTGAAAACCATTATGGCCTATAGAGTCACAGGAATTAATGCAAGTGAACGAAGTCTACTATAGCACAAAATATGAGAAATTGAAAAGAACCAAAAGTAAGTTGGCACTTGCTGTTTGTCATAGTAATAGAATGGTCCAGTTGCCTCCTTTCTGGTTACAAGTGATACAATCTTGTCATTAAAGCAGTGCACAGGGATTTGGTACTGCAATGCTGATAATTCAGTACTTGTGAGGGAGACAGAGTGAAGATGATGGGGAAGGAATTTGAGGTTGCACAACAAAAATACTAACATTCTGAGAAACATCTAACAATTTTAAAGGGACATGAAATCATAGTCATGTGTAAGGATTAAAAAGCAAGAAATAAATGTCCTTCTGTAACCAGGTTGAAGCAGATACTTCAGCAAATTTGATTTGAAATGTCAGTAATTCAGAGTACTTTCTTTCCTTGTAATAAAAAATGTGATTTAATTTTAACACTTTTCTTCATACTTTTTTTTTTTTCCTGAAAGAGTTCCCATCATGTTCAAGCACTAACATTATAGCAAGCTTTCCTCAGAAAGTTAAGTTTGTTTGAAAGATTTGGGCATTCAGACCCTGGAATTCTACCATTTCATTCCAATTATTCCATAGCTAATTTGGTATCTAGTAACTGGGAAAAATAACTGGAAAGGATTTTACCATGAGAACAAAGAAAGCAGTGCAGTCATCACCTTTTTTTTTTGTTTTTTTCATTTCTCTTTCTTTTTCATTAACTTGAAACAAAAGCAATGAGTGAGGCTATTTCTGTAGTCTTTGAAAATGGCTGCCAGGAGTATGTGGACAAGAGTATTATGTTTTTTCTCCTATTCTTGAAAATCAGATAGGGGATGGGCACAGCAAAACGTATTCACCAGATAGGGGATGGGCACAGCAAAACGTATTCGCAGAAACAACAAGATCATGTTGACAGCAATAAGTAAAAGTTAGTAACATTTAGATTGTAAAACAATAGTTGTAAAATGACAGGGCTGAGCAAGGTGATCCTTCTTAAAGGATTTTTGGTGCTTCACGCCCGGACTTAAAAAGGATTCTGAAAAAATTACAGAAGTGCTATAAGCTTCAATGTGCCCATTTTCATAAAGTATGAATGAAACCTTATTACCCAAATGGTCATGTTTTCAGGGGCTGAATGAAACACTAAGGACAATGAATAGGATTCAGTAGAGGTTAACTATAGTAACACATTATTTTATGTATCATTACATTAACTTTATAATGATAGTTTTTAGAAATCTAACCAAATTTCTGTTTGTTCTGATATTTTTTGATCATCCTTAATTTCTAATATTAATTTAGGAGTATCTGTTTTTATGAGAAAGGATTCATCATATGATGCTATTAACATTTAGTTTGTTTAGTTAATGTTTACATATGTGATAAAATAATTAGTTCTTACAGATTTTTCTCTAACAATGCCAGAATTTAAGTGCAATCTCTTTTACATTTAAGAAGTTTTACATGTAATCTTGAAAAAAATAAACAACAACAAAAAAACCAAACTCTCAATAACACAGGATGTATCACCACCTTAGGGTTATCAGTAAATAAACTGGGATCTTGTAGAAAAATGCAGTGTGAAAATTGCACCAGGGAAGAAAGAGTAAACTGTGTAAAACCTTTTTACATTACTTACTAGTTTTAAGGACTTAGCAATGTTATGCCAGTCATGGAATATATCCAATTTGAAAGCTATCAAACTTCAATTGGTCACAGTGTTTTGGCCTACTTGAAGGGTGTTTATTTTTCCCAGGGTGCATATCCTTGCCCATTTAGCAGCAAGCTGGCACTAGAAGGATGGGCTAGTATTCATAACAAACTAAAAATATTATGAGAAGGACCACGATCTAGACTTGCACATAATTGAAGCTGGATCACATCTGGCAGATGAAGAAAAATGGAAATAGATGTGCAAGCCAGTGTGCATACACAAGTCAGTAGAATTCAAGACATAATAGCTAAGTTTGTCACTCTGCAGATAACCCAGGTCTCTGCATGAAACCAGGGGGACTTGCTGTCATGTCTTCTACATGGTGCTATGCTTCAACATTCGGAAAAGTGTTAAATGTTCTTTTTTGTCTTCAAATTATTATACAATATATCTTGTTGGATTCTTATGTAAAATGATCCTGCTGGAGCTTTTCATAAGTTTGCTAGCACCATGTTTTATGACATACGCTTTTATTTTTCAGCCTCGAAAAAGATAACACACATAGTTTCAAAGCACAAAATTTGTTTTATCTAAAGATTCAATTTGATTTATGAAATTGTTAAAGGCATATGTAATATTAACCATTTCTGGGAGAGTACATGACCTAAAAATCTGATTACATTTCTTTCTACCAAATTTTTACATGGACAAGTTTAAGAAGTTTGTGAGAATGTATGATGGGGAGAGGGTCATGAGGATATCAAAGTAGTCGGCTATTCTCTAAGGAAATCTTGTGTACACGCTGTGGGAGAGAGAGAAGCAAAAAGAAGAAAGATGAGAAAGAAGACAAGCCATAGGCTCTCTACATATGCACACTGATTTGTTAGGGCATTAAAGTCTTCTTTATTTCCAGTAATGAATAATGACAGCAATTTTGAGAAGCTCAATTTAGGGAGATGAATAATTAAAACTACATTACACAGAATCCTTCATATCACTCTAAAATTCTAATAAATTGGGAATTAACATCCTTTTCCCTCCATTTCAGCAAATACTGCAAATAAGTAAATACATTTATTGATCTTTAATAATCACTTATTAACTCTAATCTCTGATCAATGTAAATTATAAAATGATAGAAATTGTAGAGATGATAATAAAAAGAAAACAAGTTTCTATTAATTTGGAAAATATATTCTATAAATAATAAATCTCTATCTTCAATGTCATTTTTTGGGTCATAGAATTCTCTAGATACCTTCTCATTTAATTAAATACTCTTAGATGAACTAAATTTATACAGCTCAATTAATATCATTGAGTGTTATAAAATTGAGAATCCATAGTTTTGTTTCTTGATTTGCATTGTATCAAGATAGCAGTGCTTAGTGTTAGGTTTCAAGCTTTCAAATATTTTAACACCACCACCCACAACAGCAGTGTCACAATCTATTTACAAATGGTGTCTGTAACAGCTGAAACACATGGGTACGTGAAGGACTATACTCTGCCTGAGGAACTTAGAAGAGCATTAGTTATTTTAGTACACAGACCACTACAGAATCTCTAAAAGAATGTCAATAATATGGTTGATTTTATTTTTGACGAGTAAATTACAGATTTGATTTCTAAAAGAGTGTTTAGTTTAGAAATCTCAAGAGTGCAAATTATTCTCAAAAATATGAGAAGTTAAAAAATCATGATAGAAAAATATTAAGGATGCCAGGATGTATTACTCTTTTTGTGATTAAGAGATGATGAAAATCATTGCCAGTGCAAAGTTTTATGACTGAAGCAATAAATTATTCAGCTTACTATCACTAGACTTGCCTGATATACACACATTATTGTATCATTGTATTCTGTATAGAATTGAAGAAAAAAAAAAAGACCCAAAATTTGACTCTTCATTTAAACTCATAGGAAAATATTTGGCAGTCTATAAATAGTTTATTGATATTCCATAGAAGTTTTCTCTAAGGACCTTTCTTATTGATAGTATCTAGTGATAAAACATTTATAGCATTTTCAAAAATAGTTTCACTTTTTTCCTTTTTTTAATTAAAAAAAAATAGAAGTACATGTGCTTATATCACACAATTCCAGAATGTCTGGAGAAATGTATTCATCCTCATTTCCAGCTGCCATACTCCTACCTATCAATCCCACTTCCCTTCTAAAAGGTTAACTATTGATTACAATTTGTAATTTATATTTTTAAACAATTTTCTGTGATTTCAAATATGCATATACTATGTGGATGTTTTCACATCTGTTTGCAACCTGTGTTTTAAATTTCAAATAGTATATGAAGGTATCAGGTTTCTGACATGCCTATAATAACAGCCGTGTCTCCTACATCTCTTTATGCAAGTGTGTATATATCTATTTCATTTTTGTTTAACAACCATATTGGAACCAGTCCTTGTCTAATTAATATTTTCATTATTTCTCACTTCTCATCATTGCAAACTACTGGTTTACACAGGTATCTTTGTATGTGTGCGAGGGTGCATGCATCTGCACATTGTGTGTAAGTAAAATGTGAAAATGCTAGATTTTCATCCATTTTTCAAAGTGTTTGTTTTTAAACTAGCACTCTACATAACTTATTTTTTCTTAAGTAATTCACCTCAGGAAATCTGCTGTTTATTTTCAAATGAAATAAGTATTCGTGTTCTTCTGAGGCCAAGTTTCTGATCTTACAATTAATGAGGAAACAGACAATCATTCCACAAGTTTGCCATAGTGTACAAATTTAAAAATTATGAAGAGCATTGATCTATTATCTTTTGATTAAATTAGCCATAACTGTAAGTACATATGGAACTCACCTACTTCATGTTCCTCAAAGGAAAATTATTTTTCCAACAGCAATTATTTTGATCTTAAAATGTAAGCTAATAAATTCCAACAACCTTATAAAGCACATTTGATTAAACTACCTAGCCAAAAATTTGCTAATCTCCAAATGTCAATTTTAATATTTTATTTATGGTGCTTACATTGAAAAGAAAAAATATACTCAGTTGCTCTCCAGGAAAGATTAATCAGCTGTGTACCTAATAGAATTAATCAACTTTTAGAAGTTTTACCATTTATGCTATTATTTTTTGCATATTTAATTTCTGTTTAATTTAAACAGTAAAAAAACACTCATTTTTTGTGAAAGTAGTAAACGAATTTCTCAACATTATCATAATCAGCAATAATAAAAATATACAACAATAAAACCAACAAAACATCCATGAAATTGAAAAAAATAGAAGAGTTAAAAATAGGCAAAATGCTAACATTTTTATATATCCTGAAATAATTCCATTGATGTTAAGATGGATGCATGTGTAACTGGCAAGGGAAAATGCAAATCTTATTAAATTCAGGCAACATAAATGACTTACCTTACCGGGGTCACAGTCAGTTCCATCCATTGGTGGATCCAGCTTGGTTCTGCATTCCTCCTCACCTTCTACCTTGCACCATAATCCCGTGCAAATAACATGCTGAAAACAAATGTACAATGACTAATAAGGCAGAAGGAGTCACAGTTTTGAATTCAAGCCAATAATCTTTGAGAAAGTTATTTTGATAGAACAAAAACCATTTGTATAAAAATATACTTTAGACACTGATAATATTAAACATAAGAAGTATGTGGCTCATATGGTGATTGGAAGAGAAATATAGAAAAATGGAAAATCTGTTTAATAAAGTAAATTTAATAATTTATTTAAATAAAATACATATGGTTATGAAGCTTTATGTTGATACAACAGAAGAATATAAGCTGAAAATCATTACTTATACCTTGATGTGAGCTTGGAAGACTAAGAGTTTGTATTTGTGGTAGGAATTCAGGGTCTTCTCCCCTAAAGTTTCTCTTTACTTATACTCTACATTATGCTTATACATCATTGGTAGTATGTATTTTCTTGGCCCTAGCATGACGACTTTCAGTCATTCTTATCTGCATATGGATGAGTTTTAGATATTTTAAATACAATAAAGTTTTTCTAGTGAAGAATTAAAGGGAATTAAAAAAATACTGGGTTAAGTTGCAGAGACATAGTGACAATAAAAGAGGAGAATTCTGAAGAAATGGAAGAGGACAGATGGTCAGAAATTGCAGCCACAAAGACCAGCCCAGAGATAAGTTTGAAGAGGCCAACATATTCTCAAAAATGTGGTTTTTTTTTTTAGACACAAGCTTATTGCCTATAAATTGCATAAAAACATGAAATCCATGAGAGATATTGGAAGATCACCTGAGCATCTAATCTTTACTGACTTAGAAAGACACCTGGAGAAGAGGGTGGAGGAGAATAGGTTAATAAAGACAGATCTACTAGCACTGTAGTTGACATTGTAATGAAAAAGTGAGAAGACCCTGGTGCCCCATTATCTACAATTTGCCCTTCCATGTTTTCTGTTACTTAAATTACTGTCTGAAAATACTAAATGGAAAACCCCAGCAATAAACAATTCACAAATTTTAAATCACTTACATAAAAGCATGTTGTTTGAATTATTCTATTATGTTATTGTTGTTAATTTCTTATTGTGTCCAATTTGTAAATTAAACTTTATCATAGTACATATAGTGCTGTAACTATCCATGGTTGCAGATACCCCCTGCAACCTTGAAAAGTATCCCCCAGAGATAAGGGGGGACCACTGTAAAGGAAAAAAGTAATGAAGAACAGATTGAAAAGATAGAAGAGGAAATTGCACTATATTATTGACTCTGAAGGTTATAAATTTGTGACTTTTTGTTTAAAAGAAAGGAAAAGAACCAAGAAGGACTCAATATTTATAAGAAAAAAGAAACCACTTAGCAGTTTACCAGCAAGTTGATAAGTAAAAATGATATTTTAAGAGGCTTATTTTGGTGGTTGTGTTCAAAAGACACTAAATATCAGCAAAATTACAGGAATGGAAGTAGGAAGGGATAAAGGAAAATGATGGAGGGAGTGAATCAAACTATGATATATCATAAGAACTTTGGTAAATGTTACAATGTACCCACAGTACAATAATAATAATTAAAGATCTATTAACTACCCTGGAAAGAATATTTTTAAACTAATGTTTTAATAAGTTTCGTTATGAATCTAGTCTGAATTTCTCAGAACTCATAAAATATTTCCTTATTTTTATTTTGAAATTAAGATTTCTGAACTGTTTGTAAACTCCTATATCTACAGTGTGATATATCTTACTTGCCTTAATTTATTTCCTGTGACAAATATTTTCTGTTTCAAAATATTTCTCACAAGAATATCTTATAATGTTTAGTATTTGGTTTATCTTAACTAATGTGATTTTTATTTATACATATCTTCCTCAAAAACTCTTGTAGGAAATTAAAGAGTGCCTAAGTGATGCTGCTCCTCAATATTTTAGACTCTCTAAAATAAACAGAGGCCCATTGTTCATCATGTGCTTTCTGTGAACATATTTACATATGAATTAACAGATCTCTGGCCTGATCATTTTAGCTTCTAAACATTTTAACCCCCTCAAGACTTTTCTACAAAGAATGTTTTATAATTGCAGGGTCAAATGCTGAATTCCCACCAAAGAATTGTTTTACTTCTATGCAACAAAGCCTAGCTGTGTTATAAAAAGAATTATTTTTGTCAAGTTCATTAGTTAACCAATACATATACAACTAAAAAGAACTTTTCCATATTGTTATTTTAGAATAATACTTGCTTGTTGAACACTGTTGGTGGTCTACAGTCTGACCTAACGCCATTATCTGCTATTCAAAGCAGCAGGTATTCTAATTGATTTCCACTTGAGGCACTGAAAGTATAAAAAGCAAATCTGGCAGATTTTCAAAATAAGCATAGTCACGTAGAATAAATCACTCAGAGGAGATTCCTTGTACACTTTCTGTTCTGGAAGCTGAGAGAGCATACGTTCAGAAAGCTAGAGTCTTGGTCTTAAAAATAACTCAAAAGTTCAACCTGAACTGTCAAAAGCAAGGCAAGAAAATGTTGAAGAGATGGTATATACTGTTTTCACCTTTAAAAAAGTGGAATGTCTTAGACATGGGATATTGGAGCTATGGAGCAGGGTAAAGTATGATGTTAGAACAAAACACTCTCCATATGTTACACAAGCAAGAGTCACATATTTTAACATGGTTGATGAAACTAGATAGCAGTTAAGAAAAAAATTTTAAAACTTAAAATGATTTGCATGAGGTTCCACAACAGAAATGTACAACTCAACATTTTTATACAAACTGTTAAAAATGCTACAATATTCATTTTTTAAATCTTATGTAATGAAAATGTCATTAAAAGCACATGATATGAATCTGGATGTTTATCTCAAGTAGGCTTTTAATTGCTTTTATGAATATACTACAGTACATAAATAAATGGAAAGTCAATTGTCTGTGTACTAGTACCATAAAATTTATCTCAAAAATAACCTTTACCCTGTTTATTGTTATAGCAACTGTTTCCATTAAGATTTTCTGAGCTGGGCCTGGTGGCACAGACCTGGAATCCCAACATTTGGTAGACTCAGGCAGGAGGATCATGAGTTCAAGGCCAGCTTGGGCTACCTAGCAAAACCCCATCTTAAAAAAACAAACAAAACAACAACAACAAAAAAATCCCAAAACATTCTAAATTTTTTGCCAAAATAAAGGCAATTTAAATGCATATACGTGGAAGTTACAATCTTTGGACATGTAACCTCTTGTTCTTTCACATTCTAATCTCCAAACACAATTTCAATGACTCAACATTTTATTGCAAATGTAGCTTAGTTATTGAGTAATGTTTTAAAAATTCTTTTCTATTCACAGAACACATTAAATGAACAACTTTTCATGGAGTTAGGATTCTCAACTCATATAAACCCTTTAGAGAAAAAAAAAGGAAGACATACTTCAAAAACCACTTTATGACACTGAAATCAGAACTTTAGAAGAAAGTAAAAATAGTGATCCATCTCACTTACTAGCTTGGACTTAAGTACACGACACAAATTTTAATGGACCCAGTACAGCAATTCCCAAAAACAGGTGCAATGCAGTAGGATTTCATGGGTTTTTCCTCAGAATGAAAATTTAGCTTAATATTAGGGATTTGATGCATGTATCAAGCCCACCAACAACTTAAAATATTATGATTTTTATACCTCTTCATAGAAAATATGTAGTGTATTTTAACATTTTTTTAAAAAAAATCTTAGTATATTAGCTATTGAAGGAAATTTATTTATCATTAAATAATACATGTAAAAATCCTACCACAAACATGACTAACAGTGAAAACTTGAAAGTTTCCTTTTAAGACAAGAATATGGTGAAGGTGACATCTTGACACCAATATGAGGACGTGAACATGACATGCCCAAAGAAGAAAGAGAAGGAAAAAAAACATACTAATCTTGACTTCTGAACTCAGCTGAAATTTCATTCAAATTTCAGATGACAGTTAAATAAAGACTCCTTCAACCAAACAAAAACTGAATGTTTACCAGCAAGGGATCTGTACAAAAAATACTTCTAATCTTGTTCTTTTAGAAAAAAAGAATACAATCTTATAACAAAGAACTGAAAAGCAATGATGAGCAGAGACTGATGAAAATGGTGGTAACACTTGATAGAACAATAACACGGCCATTTTATAAATCAGTGGTCATTTTATCCTCAGGCCTCACATCTTGGAAAATGGAGCTATTCCCAGTAAACAGCCCCTCCCTTTAACAAGGTTTCCCATGCTCCCAGACAAGCTCCACCCAAGCTTCACCCCCATCAGGGACCCCGGCATATACACCAACCCCTTATCCTCTTTCTTCTATAAAAATGTTTGGCCTGAACTCTCTCTCTTCCAGCACTACCTCGTACCTGACATTAAACCCTGCTCTTGGACATGAGTTCTCTCATGGGCTTTCTTTGTGAGCAGCATTTTTTTCTTAACATGTGGTGCTGTGACTTGGATTGGGTGAGCTCTTGGCACTAACCTTGCTCTCCCAGCTTCCCCCACCCCATCCTGCTCTCTCTCTCTCTCTCTCAACTCCCATTCCCTTCCTCCGGGATCTGAGCTGTTTTACCGGGACCCCTGATCCTAAAAAAATGCCACTCTCTCACTAGCTCACAAGAAGTTTCTTCACCCCAGAGCGCCTTCAACTGCCATCCACCACCGGCTAATCTTCCCTCAAGGTCCTCTCTCCCTTGGTGAGTCCTCCTCACACCCAGAGTTGTGATCTCTCTCTCACTTCCTCAAAACCCTAGTGCTAGGTTGCAGCTTGCTCTTGTCCCTGGGAACCGGGTTCCCCAGTAGGGACTGCAGACCCCCCATGGTGAAGATGTTCCCTCTGGGTATTCCACATTTCTCTCTCTCTCCTGAGGACCTGATATTTCAGGGATGTCTGCCATATTTCTTCTCAGGTCAGGCTTCACCATGGGAGTTGGACTTTCCAAAATTCCTTCAGACTCCCCATTGGCATGTCTTCTGGCCAACCTTGGGCCCCTATGCCTCACACCTGATCTTAAGTAACAAAAGTTCATTTTTCTCTGTAATCAGGCCTGGCCCCAATATCCATTGGACAATGTCTCCAAATGGCTACTTAATGGCACTTTGATCCTAATATTTAATTGATTTATACAATTTCTGTGAGCACACTGGTAAATGGAAGGAACTTCTCCACGTCCAATCCTTTTTTTATCTCTGCACCAAACCTTCCCTCTGTACCTCCTGTTCCCCTGCACAGGTCCTACTAGCCTCTAAACCAGTCTCAAAACCAGCCAAGTCTTTCTCTGAACCCCTCCTGACTCTGAAGCCTTTCTTTCTTTTGACCCTGCCAATGAGCCTCCACCTTATCAGAGACAGGCTTCTATGGTTCAGCTGTCACCTTCCGCCCCTCCTTCCACCCCTCTTTCTGCCTCTCCTTCTGCCCCTCCTTCCACCTGCCCTTCCACCCACCCAGGACCACAGGATCCCATGAGCCCCCACACACTCACTCTCATGGACCCCCCCTAGTCAGCTGGTTTCCATCTACCCTCTCTGGGAAGTGGCTGGGGTGGAATGCATTGTGAGGGTCCATGTCCCCTTCTCCCTCGCTGACCTCTCTCAGATAGAAAAGCCCCTTGGCTCCTTCACCACTAACCCAGATACTTATGTTAAGGAATTTCAATACTTGTCTCAATCCTATGACCTTACTTGGCACGACATCTATCTCATTCTTTCCTGCACCCTCCTTCCAGAGGAGAGATGCAGGGTCTGGGAAACGGCTAGAGCACATGCAAATGAGGTCCATCGCACCACCCCGGCCCATCCTGTAGGGGCCACAGTGTTCCCTACTGAGGCGCCTCATTGGAATTACCAAACCTGTGACAGAACGCTTAGGGATCAGATGGTTACCTGTTTAGTGGCAGGATTAAAAAAGTCAGCCCAAAAGTTTGTTAATTTTGATAAACTTAGAGAAATTCAACAAGAAACAGAGGAAAATCCAGCTTGTTTCTTATCCCGGCTCACAGAGGCGCTACGACACCATACAAAAGTTGACCCTGAAACTAAGGACAGGACAATTATTCCTATGACCCACTTTATCTCCCAGTCAGCCCCAGATATAAGAAGAAAACTTAAAAGGCTGGAAAATAACCCTCAGACTCCACAGGCTGAAATTTTAAATGTGGCCTTCAAAGTCTGTAATTACCGAGAACAACAACAAAGGGCTGATAAGGAGAGGAGAGATAAAGCTAAATTCCAGATGTTGGCACAATTCAGGCTATTCCCTTGTTAGCTACCCTGGGAATAACAGCTGCCATGGGAACAGGGGCTGCGGGAATAGGAACCTCTATCCACTACTACACAAAACTCTAATCAATTGATAAGTGACCTTCAAACAGTAGCCAAGTCTATTCTAACCCTACAAAAACAACTTGACTCCCTAGCCTCAGTTGTACTCCAAAACCAACAAGGCCTTGACCTGCTCACTGCAGAGAAGGGTGGTCTCTGCCTATTTTTACAAGAAGAGTGCTGCTTCTATGTTAACCAGTCAGGAGTAATAAAAAATAAAATTAGGCAACTCCAAGAACATTAGAAAAATGGAGAAGGGAATTGGAGGACTCTTGGAATCCTCTAGGGAATAACATTTTACAGTGGTTCTCCTGGCTGATGCCCATCCTGATGCCTATATTTCTTGCTCTCATATTCTTAAGCTTCCTCCCTTGTATCATAAGAATAATACAAGGATTTCTTTTAGACCATATGTCTGCCATTGCTAATCAAAAATTTAACCAGTGTACCTCCACGGATATCAATCTCTCCAAAACTGTCTGGAAAACTGCTATGAAGGCCCCATTCAGGACGCCACAGGAGCCTGAGGATCTGCCCCACACAATGCACCCTGCCAGCAGGAAGCAGTTAAAGAGACAAATGCTCCACCCCAATTCCTGATCCTCAGCCCTTATCCTCATCATTATTAAAGAAAAATGGGGGAATGATAGAACAATAATGCCGCCATTTTATAAATCAGCGGCCAGTTTATCCTCAAGTCTCACCTCTTGGAAAATGAAGCCATTCCCAGTAAACAGCCCCTCCCTTTAACAAGGTTTCCCATGCTCCCAGACAAGCTCCACCCAAGCTCCGTCCCCATCAGGGACCCCGGCACCTGTGCCAACCCCTTGCCCTCCCTTTTATATAAAAAGACCATGCCTGGCCTGAACTCTCTCTCTTCCTGTGCTACCTCCTACCTGCCATTAAACCCTGCTCTTGGACATGAGTTCTCTCGTGGGCTTTCTTTGTGAGCGGCGTTTTTTCCTCACAACACTGACTACATAAAGTAACAAGAATTGATTACAAATCTAGTTCACTTCTATCCTGGACACTTTATCCCTTAACAGAGATTCAGCCACAGACAGTTAAATGTCCACCTGCTTCAAGACTGCTAGAGGCAGAAGCTGTGTAACAAGCATGGGAAGTACACTGTTATCTATGCATAGCCAATGAGTAAAGCAGCAAACCACAAAAGATTCTTCAATAGAACACATCAGGAAGTGTTAAAGTCAGAGTAAGAAGAAATTAGTAGAAAGAACTGTCAACATCTACCTTAATGGAAGGCCCAAAGACAAGAACACAAAGGAAGTATTTGAAATACTTGAAAGATAAAAGATCCAGAATGAAGAAAAAAAAAGATTTCTCAGGGATTAAGTTCCCAGAAAACTAATACTCCTATAGGTAATAACTATGAGCTGTGGACAAAATATGAAAACAAAACAAGACAACAGCTTCCTGAAGGCTCTGGAGCATGAACAAAGGAAATTTTTGAGACCAACTGAAGGAATCAGTGCTGAGTGAGTTAATTGCCTTTACAGCAGTGATCTGAGGCTATACACTGGCCTTGAGTGGCTGAAACAGATGGAATGACAGTCAAAGCAGTCAAAAACTAAAGAAATAAAACCACAGAAAAGAATCAGAGGAACCTAAATCTCTCCTTGGCACTTGATCCACACATCCCCAGGACACGCTACAAATAACTTAGATAAGGGAAAAGTGAACTGATCACAGCACGTGAAGCAATGCTTCCAGTTTGAACATAATTTGATTGCCTTTGAAAACAAAAATAATAAGAAACTCTGTGAAAGAATATAACAGAATACAGAGCCTCTGCAACATGGGCTAGCAAACATTTTCTAAAAAGTGTCAAACAGTATAGACTTTATGTCTGTGGTTTGTGTGGTCTCTGTTGCGTATACAATGCTGCCAACGTTAGCTCGAAAGCAGTCACAGAGAAGATGTGATTGGAATGATGTGATTTCATTGTAGTAAAACTTTATTTACAAAAACTGGTAGTTTTCTTTGTTCAGGGCTACCATTGGCTGATCCCTGCTCTATAATATAACACCACAATTTCTAGTAGAAATTATGAAGAGCCAGTAAAACATGACCTTTTGCAATGAAAAGTAACAGTTCAACCCTTGAGATGACAACCATGCTATAACTTCCATAAACATTTAAACTGGCATTATAAAATTAGCATGTGGTGCTGAGGCAAGATAGAGTAGGGAAAGTTTCAGACTCAGAAAAATAACCATGATTTGGCTCAGGGACCACTTTCACCTGGCCAGGAATGGCCATGTCCCTCCCCACCCATTGATTATTGGGTGGAATTCACCTGGATCCTTCCCTGCCGTAGATTAGCATAAATTTTAAAAGCACCTGGAGAAGAGAAACACGCTCTCTCTGTGGGAGACTCCACCTGCACCCACCATGCTCCCCTTTGTATTTCCTTTCACTAACTTTTAATAAACTCCATTTACACCCACATATCATGCCATGGATTCTTCTCTGTGGGACAAAGAATTTGGAAGTCTTGTGATCAGACTGCACTGGTGCCATTAACAGTGAATGGACAATATATCTCAAGAGATAAATGAAAAAAACTAAATAGAAACATTCACTTTAGCCTGAAAAGCATAAGTGAAATAAAAATTCAAATGAATGGGCTTAACAGCAGAATGGAGACCACAAAAAAAATAATCATTGAACTTGAAAATAGAGAAAGGGAAATTTATGTAATCAGAGAAGAAGGGAAGAGAGAGAGAAAGAGAGAAAGGACATTGAAAAGCATAAAAGAATTGCAGAAACTTGTGGGGGCAATATCCAAAGCTCTATCATGTTAGTTGGATTATGAGAAGGAGAAAAGGGGAAAGGTGGAAAAGTAAAGAAATGATCCCTAGAAGCTTCTTACCAAATTTAGTGAAAGACATAAATACAAAGTCAAGAAATTCAATATACCCCCTGAAGAAAAAGGAACACTTTCAAAACATTAAAAGAAAAAGCAAAGATTAGCCTAGCATTTTATATCTAGTGAAAATATATTATAAAATACATGAGGGTTGGCGGAGAGACACGAGAGGTAAAGCGTGCCTCCCCAGCAAGCATGAAGTCCTGAGTTCAAACCTCAGTGCTAGTCCCTCCCCCCAAAAATTATGAATAGACATTTCAGATGAGCAAAAATCAAGACAATTTGCCTCTAGAAAAAGAATGAAGAAGGGAAATAAAACCAAAGAGAAACTCATGCAATACGGAACAATGAGAAGGTTAAATATTTGGGTAAAAACAAAAAGACCCTTTTTTACTATTGATCTTTAAAATACATATCAAATGCTTAAACTGGTATTTATACCATTTTATTTTGTGGTCTACCATATACATAGATATTTAACATATGATGACTAATGACTACAACACAAAAAACAGAATGGAGGCATTTAAACACACCGATCTCGTTGTAGGTTTCTAAATTCTAGTGAAACAGAATCGTATTAAATAGATTAGGAAAACTAAAGGTTTACATTCTAATCCCCAGAGCTAAGTTTGGTATGCTATGGGACTGGTTAACTGCCTTTACAAATAAAGCTTTATTCGAATATATTCATGCTCATTTACTTAAAACATTGTCAATTTCAGTTAGTACAGCAGATTTAAGTTGCAACAGAGGCTCGATTGCTGTCAAGCCTATTACATTTATTTTCTGGTTCATTAACTAAAAATTTGTAATCTCAAACCTAGACACAAATAAGACAAGACCCACATGAGATCTGTAAGACAGGTAATATGTTATAGCTAATAATATTATAAATAAAACAGAATTTTAAAAAATCACTTAATTAGTATAAAAATATAGAGCTAAAAATGAACGCATATTATAAAATGCTAGACCTAAATCTAAACACTTACTGATTAAATACTAACAGACTAAATATACCCAACTAAAAAACCACAATTATCAGAATAGATTAAAATAAGATTCAACCATATGCTTACTTTAAATATATGTGACTCACTTTTAATATATATGAAATTAAAAGGAAGGAAAAAGTTATACCCTGTGAAAGGTAAGAATATAAAAATCAAATTAATATAAGACACAATAAACTTCAATGTAAAGGGTGTCAGTTAGGAGTAAGAGGGACATTTTATAATAAAAGGAGGCTCAATTCATGAAGACATAACAATAATAACTGTATTAGTGTCTAACAAGAGAGTTTTATAAAGTATGAACCAAAATCTGACAATTTGGGGAATAGACAATTACACAATTATGGTAGAATACTTAAATGCCCCAACCAAAGCAATTAATAGACTCTCTAGACAAATAATCCTTGAAGTCAGATGACTTAGGCAACCCTATTAAGCACCTTGGCCTAAGTAATATTTATAGAACACTAGCCATAACAATTTCAGATATTCTGTCAAATGTATATGGTACATTCATCTAAATGAATTATAAGTCAGTCTTAATGAATTCCAAAAGATTTAAATTATGCATAGAATATTTTTATATTAAGGATTAGAAACTTTGGACCATATATTAGAAACTTTGGACCATTACATTAAGCATATAAGTGCTTAATAATCTTAAGCACTTAAGAAAAAAACACCTAAAACTTTTCAAAAAGTGATTATATTATTTTACATTTCCAGAAGCCGTATAAGTGAATTCTAATTCTGGCTGAGTACCTTAAGAGTAGTAATTTGCTATTTTCAATCTTTTAAACTTAAGACATTCTACTGGATATGCTCACACATCTCTTTATGGATTTAATTTGCATTTCCTGCCCAATGTTACACTATTGAGCATCTTTTAAAGAACATATAATACATCTTCATTTCTGAATTATCTGTTCAAATGTTTTGGCTGTTTTGTTGAATTCCATTGTGTTTTATTGTGAATATTAGAGAAATTTATATATTATGGACATCAGTCTTTTTTCAGATACACATACTATGAACATTTTTCTCTCATTCTTTGGCTTACCTCTTCATTTTCTTAAGAGTTTTCCTAAGAGGATATAATTTTATTTTGATAAATTCCAAAATATAATTTTTTTGTTTTACTGGGGTTTTTTCTTTTATGGTTTATGCTTCTAATGTCCTATGAAAGAAATATTCCTGCTCCATTTCTCTTGATGGTTTTTAGTTTCACAGATTTCAAACCTTGGCTTACCAGAACTTCATGGTTAATTTTGGAGTATGACATAATATAATTTTTAAAGGTGAATCTTTGGTTGTACCATAATTTGTTGAAAGGCTTTCCTTTACCCATTTTATTCCCTTGTCACTTTTATTGAAAATCAAGGGTACACACATGTGGGAGTCTATAACCAGACTCTATTGTGTTTTTTTGATGAGTTATGTATCTTTTAGCTAAGACCACACTGTCTTCATTACTGCAGCTTTACCTTGTCTTCATAGTGCATTGTGTGCATTCCAATTATTTCAGGATAAGCTTTTGTAGGTTCAAATTCCTGATGCTTCTGAATTGTCACGATGCCAAATTACAGACTCAATTTTCTATAATTTTTTACAAGTCACCTTATTTCAAAGTCAGCCTTTATGAGGGATCAGATGGGAGGTTTCTGAAAGTCCTATATATTTTCATCAATCCAGAAGGTATAAGAGAAATGTAAAACCAGAACTTTCCATGTTAATTTTTCAGTCACTATATGATCAAATCATACTGGAAAGCTTTCCACACTTTTAGTACATATGCAATACAAAATGTGCCTAGTCCAAAAACAAGAGGAAGACATGAGATTTCTGCGAGGTATTCAATTTCAACACAATTCCTTCTTACTTAAAAAAAAACAAAACAGGTAACTCTTACAGGGCCACTTCCTACTGTTTCTAGGGAAGCATCTTTCCTACCTCTGTATTCCCAGACAGCCTACGTAATTTCAGGAAGCTATTACAATGACTCCATGTACTTGGAGCCCACACAGTCACCAGATGCCAAATGGCCTGAAGGCACCAATTGCTTAGGACTCAGGAACAAGGCCATCCAAATAGTTAGCCCTTAATTCTGCAAATTAATGCAGAAGAGTGAGCTATTGCTGGGGTCAAGATGTTTCACGAGCATCTCTACATCTGTGCCTTGAAACATTCTGCAGATGTAACTTGTTAGTCTAAGAAAAAAATATGTATCATTAATTAGATCAGGATTATGCAATATTAACATCTCTAGTGCTTGTGTTTTAGTTGTTTTCTTCTCATCTTCCTAAATTCTGAACATCAGTGTGATGTAGGTCTCAGCTGTTCAATCTTTTCACTTTTCTAACTCACTTTCTAGTATTGTCATTTAGTCCCTCTTCTCAATATTGTCTAACTGATAACATCCATATGTCTGTCTCTCCTGGACCTGCTTGCATCGCCACTTAGATGTGTTAAGCATCTCAAACTTAAAAGATGACCAAAACTGAATTCCTAAGTGTTTTGCTTTATGTTCCCTCTTTCTATATTCTTCCCAAGACAAGCATGACTTTCTCATTTCCTTTAGATCTCTAAATAAATGGCACATTCTCAAGGAGAGCTTCTCAGGTCCCCCTCAATTTCCAGTGCTCCCACTCTCTACTTTACCTGAGTTTATTGCATTTTGCTAAAATAAGCATCACCAACTGAAACATTAAAATATATAATACTAAAATATATAATATTACATTATGTAATGTATTAATTACATATTCTAATTTAACAATGTGATTGTATATTATTATAATTGGTTTTTCTCCTGATTGAAATGTAAGCTCCAAGAGGGAGGAGAATTTGTTTTCTGCTATATCATGAAATCATAGTACAGTGACTAGAAAGTAGTTGGAACTCAAAAAACATTTGCCAACTCAATGAATGAATTTATAAACAATATCTTCTATATATGTATGTATGTATGTGTTTGTCTATCTGTCTGCTACCTGGCTCCTCATTTTGCATGTAAAACTAATTTAGAACTGGAGTGTAAACCTTGACAGGAAAAAAAGAACATTTCTGGATCTGGATACTTAATGTCTTAAGTATCTTATATACTAAAGATATTAATTATATACTTATTTGCCCAATGTTTAGTTTAAGATAACAGAACAACTGAGGATTATAAATCCTCAGTTATTAAAAACATTTAAAAAACATAAATAGTTTTTATTTTCAGAGATCAAGAAAAACAGGTGAGAAATAACAACATAAATTTAAAAAATCAAAGTTTTTAACCCTTATGATTGCAGGTGCTGTAGGAGACTTAAGGATCTGACCTAATGCATTTATCATACAGTGTATCACAAAGGTTGAGTTTCAGAGGAGCCATACAGCATTGTGAGTTGCATCTAACACTTGCTCCTAAGAAATGCTAAGAAAGTCAAAGACTACTTCTGCAGGCCTCCACTGGTGGGTCTTTTTAATGGTATTGGACAGTAAATACGGCAGTAAGGTATATGAGAACTGAATTACTTAATGAACATAAATAATTTAACACACTGTGTGGCAGATACTTAAGAGAATTCAAATACTGAAGAAAAGATATAATAAAATTTACCAAACTGTAATTTGATATATTATTAAAAATAATTTATAAAAGCTTTTTTAAAAGTCTACTTTGTGCTGCTTATTAAAAAATACCCTAAAAGCTGGGTGCTGGTGACTCAAAAAATACTTGGGAGGCTGAGATCAGTAGGATTGTGGTTTGAAGACAGCTGAGCAAAAAAGTTTCTGAGAATACATCTCAATGTGAAAAATTAGGCGTGGTTGTACACACCTGTCAGGGCAGCAATGACTAGAAGTCATAAGATAGCAGGATCCTGGGCCAGGTAGGCTAGGCAAAGAGCAAGACCCTATATCCAAAATGACCACAGGAAAAAGGGCTGCAGGTGAGCAGGCAGGAAGCCCTGACTTCAAACCCTAGTAACACACACCATAGACACACACACATACACACACACACACACACACACACACACACACACACACACCCTAATTTATTTACTTTTTTCTTATTTTTAGCATATGTTAACTTACAAAAGGGTTTCATTGTGATATTTCCATACATGCATATGCCCTCTATTACTTTCTCATCAACCACCTCTCCCCTTTTAAAATAACTTTAACTGGTTTTAGTATACTATTTCCACACATTTTCACTCCCCCCACACACTCTTTTTGCCCTCCTCCTCTTGCTGAATTCCATTCATAAGTAGTCCATTCTTTACATTTGTGTCATTCTTTTTTTTTTAAGGTCTAGATATAAAAGAGAACATGCAATGTTTGTCTTTCTCAGTCTGGCTTATTCACTTAAAATAATGATGTCCAGTTACATCCATTTTGCTGCCAATGAAATAATTTCATCCTGCTTTATGGCTAAATAATACTCCACTGTGTATATACACCACTTTTTATTTATCTATTCATCAGTTCAAAGGCTGATTCCAGAGCTTGTCCATTGTACACAGTGCTACTATAAAACTTCAGTGCATAGGGATCTCTGTTGTGTGCTGACTACATCCCTTCAGTTATGTGCCAAAAAGTGTTGTAGCAGGATCATATTGTGGTTCTATCTTTGGTTTTTTGAGGATCCTTTATACTGATTTCCATAGTGACTGCCTTAATTTACATTCCCACTAACACTCTGTAAGGTTTCCCTCTTCCCACATCTTTGTCAGCATTAGTTGTTTAGTTTCTTGATGACAGCCATTATGACTAGGGTGGGATGGAATCTCAATGTAATCTTGATTTTCATTTCCTTTATAAGTCAGGGTGCTGAGCATTTCTTCATGTGTTTATTATAGGAAGAACATTTGAGAACTGTCTGTTCAATTCATTTGCCCTTTTTTAATTGGATTGTTTGATCTTTTGTGCTCTTTATTATTCTGGATTAGATTATTTATCTGATGAAATATAAATTGTCAAAGGTTTTTTTTTCATTCCAAAGGCTGTCTCTTGTTCTGGTATTTGTTTCCTTTGCTGTGTAGAAGCTTTTTAAATTTGATGCAATATCATTAGTCAGTTTTTTACCTTATTTCCTGAGCAGTTGGAGTTCTATTCAGAAAGTGTTGCCTATGCCTATATCTTCAAAGGTTTACCCTAAGTTTTTCTGGAGTGGTTTCAAAGTTTTAGGTTTTCATTAAGATCTTTGATCCGCCTTGTGTTATTTTTTGTACAGAGTGAGATTGGGGTCTAGTTCCAGTCTTCCACATGTGGATATCCACTTTTCCCATCACCATTTCCAACATATGTTTTTGGTATCTTTGTCAAAAATCAGATGGCTATAGTTGTGTGAGTTTATTTCTGGATCTCCATTCTATTCCATTGGCCTACATGTCTGTTCTAGTGCTGCTATCATGCTGTTTTTTTTTTTAAAAACTATGACTCCTAAAATCATATGAAGACTGAGTGATTTATAATAAACAGAAATGCATGACTGACAGTTCTGTAGACCAGGATGTCCAGTATCAAGATCCTGACAAGGGATGACATCAAGCCCATCCTTGAGAATGGAACTGATTAACTACTGAAGCTATCACTTCTTAGTACTCTTTCAGTTTTATTTAAATTTCAACATAAATTTTGGAAGGGAGCAACATTCAAATAATAGCAATAGTATTTAACACTTGAGGTATCTTATCAAAGACAAATAGTTTCCATTAACAAGCTGTATCAAGTCTTTTCTTTGTGGTACTGGGGTTTGAACTCAGCCTATACCTTGAGCCACTCCACCAGCCATCAGCCCTTTTTTTGTGATGGGTTTTTTTGAGATAGGGTCTTGCAAACTATTTGCCTGGGTTGGCTTTGAACCACAGTCCTTCTGATCTCTGCCTCCCCTGAGGTAGCTAGTATTACAGGCGTGAGGCACTGGAGCTTAGCTTTATCAATTCTCTTTAATGTCTAAACTGAAACTCTCCTATACAATACTCCTGAAAAGGCAGCAATAAAAAGCGTACTAAGTTGTCCAAAGCACAATTAATTTCAGCATATAAAATTGTACCTCAAAACATTTTACCATGGACATTTAAGAAAGAAGAGTATGATCAAATTTTTGATAAAGACCCAGAGGTAAAGTCGTAATGAACAAGAAGGCAAATAAATGAGACCAGTGAGGTGTCATGGCCAGAGGTTACAGATTCATAATTATCACACTGGTGATTTGAGGACACATGGCTATCCTAAATGTAAACTACTGGGAATCAAGTAGCAACCACATATGTACATCAGTTCTTTTGGAGTTCCACTATTACTAGACAAGCATTATAGTCCTTTCACACATCACATTTGAGGCATCTTCATTTCTTCACATATTCATTTAATTTAGTTCCAAATCAAATATTCCCTGAATACCTACCCTGTGCCAGCCATGGGGCTGGATGCTGGGGAAATACACTCTACCCTTATGGAGCCTATACACTTGCATGTAAGATTGATAAGAGGTTAGTGACTTTTGATAAGAAGTGTAAAGCAAGAGAGCAAAAGACATATCCCTATGTCCTGTGCACTGCTCCTTATTTTTATAATAATAATTATTAAA
This sequence comes from Castor canadensis, assembly GCF_047511655.1. Taxonomy (NCBI): domain Eukaryota; kingdom Metazoa; phylum Chordata; class Mammalia; order Rodentia; family Castoridae; genus Castor; species Castor canadensis. Next base: position 67,266,988 of record NC_133391.1, on the reverse strand, counting down.
TATTTAAATTAATAATTATGTTTTAAAATAATATTTAATAATTATTATTACATGTTTAAATTAATAATAATCCTAATAATATCTTTAAATTATTTTAAGGAATTTTAATAATGTTGAGTGATCTAAAATATACATACTGTCAAAAACACCAAAGCCTTTTAGGCAGTCTCAGAAACCAGTAGGGTGAAATATAGCTACATGTCATGAATACTTATATAATTGTCTTTTGGCATAGCTACCAGGTTATTCCTGAGGTATAAAATGTGTGTGTGTATGTATGTGTGTGTGTGTGTGTGTGTGTGTGTGTGTGCGTGTGTTGGAAGAGGTGGGAGCAGACAGGCAGCAAAAACAATAGTAAAAGAAAGAAGGAAGTGTAAATAGAGGTAAAATTTTTACATCAACTAAGAAGGTTAATGTGCTTCATCCTTTAGATTTCTAAGACCTGATACAACTGCCCTCTGTATAATTACTAATCATTTGAATACTAATATATAGACTATATAGCTTATCAACACTTATCTTTTTCCTTTAGCATATGTAGAAATATACTTTCTAATTTTTGTTCTTATAAAATATGTTTTTAAAATCTCTATTTCCAAGGTTGAAAGATATAGCTTTTCTCCATAATCACACATCCATATATGGCTTTATTGCATTTTTTACCCAGTTACCATGTGAGAAGGTTTGAGATTTAAACTAGAAGTATCATCTGGCAGAACACAAATTCTTTCTTGACTTCATTTTGTAGTAGAAATTGTTGCATCCTTCTGTACTGATTTTGATACAATGCCATGCCCTATTTCTATCAAGGGAAAAAATGCAATGGAAAATGTGCACACATTTTCTTTGAAAATATTTCTTTCAAGGATTGGGATGCTTTTGACCCATAAATGGTAAAATAAAGCATCTTTTCCTACACCAACCAATGCATATAAACAATGAAAGTAAACACTTAAAAAAAATCTCAGCTGGACATGACCCTTACCTGCATCTCTTGACAAAAGGATGCTAAGGGCCCAAAGAGAATCTGACATTGCTCGTCTGCAGTGTAGGTCATGCCCGGCAGTGTGGAGGGAACCATCACAGAATTGATACTCTGGGGATTTGTCTGCAGCAAGCAGTTACTGGCCTTTGACCTGGCAACATGCAGATAAGTGCAAATATTTGAATTTAATGTAAAAAGTTGTTTTAATTGGTTGGCATAAAAACAAGAAACATTTTTATATTACAATTATGTTTCAAATTTTACTTAGATGCTTTCTTATTGAATATCTAAGAAATCATTCTCTATATGAGAATCAGTTATCTAAGATAATTCTAATGAATAATAAAATAATAATAAATAATATAAGACAATCATAAAAATATGGTTCAAGTTAAAAGAATATTTTGGTTTATAAAACCTTTCATATGAATTAACTTAGCTAATCTACATAATACTGTGAGGTCAGTATTAATTAAGCATTTATAAGATATAGAAGCTCAGATTTAGGGAGTAACTTACTCAAAGCAATGTGTATATTAGCTATACTTGGGGATTTAAAGAAATTATTTTCAATTGAGTATCAGTCATGTGGCTATTTCTGTATTTGACATTATAACAGAACTTATAAATATGAAGTGATATTTAATTTGAGCACAGTCCAGATTCATGTGAAGACAGCCAGACATAAATTTGGATGTTCCTGAGAAGCATATCCATTAGCATCTACTAAAGGTATGTTCAAATTATTATATATTCTTAAAATTGCCCCCAGACTATCATGACAAAAAGTACATACAGAATGAACTGTGCGTGTAAACACACACACACACACACACACACACACACAGTTTCAGAAGAGTTATGGTAATACAGCCAACACATTTTAGCATACCTTAATATCTGTTTAATAGAAAAAATAGGATCACCAGTTCGGTGAGTGTGGAAAAATGAGTAAAGTTAACCTCTGTACTTCACCTCTAGCCTGTTCCTGTACTTGTTATTTAGACTTTTAGATACCTTAAACATCTTTCTTCCTACCTTACATATCACATACTGTTTTTTTATCTGTTCCTTTTATTATCAAAGGCATAAATAAAGAATAAAGGCTTTAAGATGAAAATGAAAACAACAGCAATATTTTTTATGTCTTTTTCCAACCAGACAAAAGCTAAACATTACAATTGTTGAAGGTTTATAGTTTAGAAGTATCATAATGGAAAAGTGGAGGTTCTGTTAAGGAGGTCCTTCGTGATAGTAACAGATGTGTTGGGTGATGACCAATGAGCAGTTTTCCACCTGGAAACATTGAAGAGGCAATTAAATGCTGTAACAGATTTTTATCATTGTAACAATTTTCAATCTTACACATTATCTTGCCCATCTTTTCATCTGAAAAAATAAGGAAACTCAAAGCAGATGGGTTAAATAATATGTCCCAAGCCACACTGTGAGTCAACAGAAGAGCTGAGGTTGTAATCAAATGCTGCGATTGCTACTTTGGTGGCCTTTCCATTTTGTCATGCTGCTTTCCCTGGTTGGCAGAGGAAGCAGTCACACATAAACATGTGCAATGCAACAATAAGTGATCTCAATACCTGAGAAATCTTTCCAAGTCTTCCTTGCTGCATCCAGACCATGAAACATCACCAAGATTTTGTCCTTTAATCCACTCACCAGACATGATATGAAGACCATCAGCACACGATGGGTGGTCATTGTCATGATTAATGCCCATGCTGATTCAGAATATAGTTGAAATAAAAAGATTAATATTAAGTAGATCTTATTTTAAAACTTTTCACTAGTGCAAATCAATAAGTTAAAATACTTAATTGGAAAGAAATCTGTTTTAAAGAAATAAATTTATTAGCTTAATTTATGTTAAAATTTTTGTTACCTAGATTAAAGGTAAATATTTTCATCTAAAAAAGAATATTCCCCCAATCAACCTACAAAGTGCATGCTTAGGTCATCTATATCAAAATTATTTACAGGTATATTTTTGCATAGTATTATATATAAAACTAAAAAATAATAAATTTCTCTTCATCTACACTAGAGTCTTGCTTTTGCCTGAATCAATTTCTTTCTCTGATATCTGAAATATCTTTTATCATACCTGAAGCCACATTAAAATATCAACTATGCTTTTCCTCCTGCTTCATTACACCATCTTCTTCCACCCACCCAAATAACATAGTCTCTTGGAAAGCTTCCACATTGGAAAGCTTCTTTCTCTTTTATAGTGAATCCTAAATCTGTTGATTTAAGTTGAAATTCTATTCTGAAATCTGACTTACCTATATGTGGACATTCTAGAAGCACCTGAAACTCTACATGTCTTTCAAACCTCTATTTACTTCTGCACCTTTTTTCTCTCTTGTTCTTTTTAACATACTTTTGCTAGCCACTATGCCTTCCAAATAAAGAATAATAGGATCAACATTTTTTATCCTCTTCTCCTGAATTGTCATTTACTAAGTATTAGGGTCAATCCCTGCCAATTCTACTTTCTAAATATTTCTCTCAACAGTTACCTTCTTTCTATTCCTATTGTCACTGTTGAAGAGGATTATAAAACAGTCTTATTAGATGGTCTTGGCATCTTATTAGATGGAATTCTTAGTAGGTTCTATGTCTTTAATCCTTACTGATATTCTCCCTTACTCTCCCTTCTACTCTGCTTCACTGAGGTCTGCCTACAATAAAATTTGACCATGCCATTCCTCTGCTTTCTTCTTGCCTAATATGGCAATTTCTAGCTCCCTGACAAGTTACACAGCCCCTTCATCTTCTTCCATGTCATTTGTTGCATTTTCTCTTCAGCAATACCAAATGACTTATAGTTTTCTGCTATTTTGTTTATTATTCTCTCTTACAATTAGTTATTATTAGAATTTCTTATCTTTCATATACCATAAGATAAGCTTTATAACCTTGTAAAAAATCTTAAAGGGTAGGAAAAATTATAATGTACACTTGTTTGCATAAAGCTATACAGTGGGAAATTGGAAAGCAAAAATATCTGAACTGAGGTAAGCTCTAGAGCTCAAGTGATGAATCATTATACTTTAGTCATATGAACTACATTCTCCCCCCGCCCAGAGACTGTTGCTAGCCATACCTCATCTATTTGTACTATCATTTCTTTCACTGTTGGTACAGTGCTTTTTATATTCAATTGTACATTTTTTAACTTTTTGGTTAATTTTCTAAATCCTTGAAAAGGACAAGGATCTTTTCAAAATTCTGAAAGCCTGCCATATTACAATCACAGTTTACATAACACACATTTAAATGTTGACCCTACTATCATGGAGAATCCCTTCTATTTCAGAAAAATTCATATCTTGAATTCTTATATAAAGCCATTAAAATAATTATTCAACTGAAGAAGCAGAAAAGGAAAAGTTTGTTTTTATACATACTAATCCTGAGATGATGTAGAATAAGCCAATATTCCATTTTTTCTAATTGTCTAGACAATAAATAAAATTCTCTTTCATAATGAAAAATTTACAAAAATATCTGTATTGTATTTTAAAGCACTAAAAGAATTGTTATCAAAGTTGATACCAAAAGTCACATCTGGACTTAAGCTTTTTCAAATAAAAAATTTAAAAATGACATAATTTAACTTCATTTTCATTAAGATAAATTAAAAATTTGAATCAAAACTGTCATGTCATGACAATATATTCCTAGAAGAAGAAACTGATATGGAAGTAATAAATAAACTCCATCCATCTCATTAATGAGTTAACAAAAACTGCATTACTATGTCTGCTGACTTTTGCTAAGAAAAATAAAATTAAAGTTAATTATTGAGGGAGAAGATCCAAGATGGAGGTTAGGATAGGGAATCAGAAATCCTAAGCTGCATGGCTCCAGAAACCACCTTAAGATGTCAGACCCACACTTGGGTAATTCTGATCACTTCTAGCCAAAATAATGACTGCCATCACTTAGGTGCACATAAAATCAGCTTTTAATTGCACAAAGCAGCTGTGAGAATCCTGCACAGCACAGCCAGTGAGACATTACTGGCCATGGGAAAAAAGCCTCCTGCACATTCCTCTCTCTCTCTTTTTTTCTTTTTCTCCCAACAAGCAGAGCATAGAGCATCAATGAGACTCAAACTCTGTGACATCCTGGACCCCTAACCTGTAGAAAGCCTCCTTATGCCATGGTACACTGAGAAAAGCAGCACCATTTTCCCCACTGGCCAGTTCCAAACATGTTTGTGTGAATCTGAAGAATGAATAAATGAACATCATGCACCCCCTGGGAACATAATCCAGTACAGCCTCTGAGCAGCCTGAGCCCCCCAACAAAACTGAAAAGCATAAACAGTGAACTGTAATCTACAATTGACAGCAGAGGTGGGGGTGGAATGCTGAACCTGCCCTGGAGAATGGGGGTGAGGGAAGGAGCTGAACTTCAGCACCAAACTCTCAGTGAATGAATGTGGGTAAGGCAACAAAGGCTGAGAGTAAGGGTGGGGCAACAAGTCAACCTCCCAGAGGAGCTGCTAGTACCAAGCAGAGATCAGGAGAGGAACAAAGGCTGAGAGGTGGAATGGAGCTAAAAGCCAACCTCTCAAAGCAAAGCAGGTGGTGGATCCCAGATCTGATCTCATGGGAAAGAGGGCAGTATAAAAACTGAATTGCCCCACCTTGCTGGGGAAGGAGCTGACCAAACAGAGTTGTAGCTGAAGGGCAACACAGCAGCCGCCTGTTGAAAACAAAACTGCATTAACTGGCAGACTTACCTCACTACCCAATTGCAGCTAACCCTGTGGACAGAAGGAACCAAACACTACTCACAAGACAGTCACCTTGTGAGACCACATCAGAACTCCTGCTTATACAGCAATACCAGGACTGGATGCCTAAGGAACAACTCCAGAACTTTTAGCAAAAGACTGAACATTTTGTTGCTCTTGTACCTGGTGTTTTTTGTTGTGTGTGGTTTTTTTCTGTAATATTAACTTTACCATCACTATTTTCTTATCCCTATTCTTACCCCATTCACTTTCTCTCCTTCTTCTGTGCTACAATCCAGTGTTCTCCCTCCCAATAACTCTTTCTGCTTCTTCTCATCCACTCCCTCCGTGTCTTCACCTCCTCCTCCTATCCTACCCCAATCTATCAACACATTACCCCTCCCTTCTGCATACTCACCACCCACTGCCTAGCCTACTATACCCACTGCACACAACCCCAGATCCCTGTAATCCTTGACACAAGTACCCTCCATTACAACAACAAAAATACACCCAAGCAAGCACAAGGGTGACAAAACCCAGCATCCCTCACACCTCTTCCCCCACACACCCACCACTTCTGCTCCCCTTTCGTGCCACCTTTACCAATTACCCAAATTTCTATCTCTAGCCTAATAACCATTGGCCCCCAACTCCCACTGTTTATAGATATTTTCACCAAGGGGTTTTCTACATAATATATAAACAACTGGTTTGGCATTGAACTTGTGAATTTGTTATTGCTAAATTACACCTCCAGGCCAGGGACAGAAAGAGCACAGGAACCTAGCTAACTTCCAAGTTAGTCATAACACAAAAATTAAATCAAGGGAAAGAAAACAAGCAGTTAAAAATACCAATTAGGCTATCAAGAACATGGTTGCACAGCACCAAGTGGAGCAATGGGAAGAAAAAGAAAGAATGGAAACCACTTTCTCCCCAAAAATAATTCAATACCATATTTGGTGGTAAATGAAGAAAATGGATACACAGTTCCTAACCCCAACAAAACAATGATAAACGTCACTCAAGAGCCCAGTGATGCTCACAAAAAAACCCTTAAAGAGGAAATCTTGGAAGAAATTACAGAGCAATTTATAGAGATGATACTAGACATGGTTAACCAGAATGTACAAGATGCACTGAAGAAATTTCAAGACACCAAAAAATAAAGAACATTAGTAGAAACAGAAACAAATGAAGGAACTCAGAGAGGACTTCAACAAACACTAAAGTGAAACAAAGGACACTATAAAAAGAGAGATATATGAATTAAAGATGACAACACAAAATATGGAAGAAGAGTTGAACAAAGATATAGAAAACCTCAGAAAAAAAATCAAACAGAAATCCTGGAAATAAAAAGTCCGTTCAGTCAAACAAAAAACACAGTGGAAGGCCACTTCAGCAAACTAGAACAAGTGGGGACAGAATCTCAGAGCTCAAAGATAAAACAGTAATTAAAGAAAAACAGAAGAAATCTTAGTCAAACAACTCAAGACGTGTGAAAGGAATATGCAAGAACTCAGCAACTCTATCAAAAGACCAAACCTGAAAATTATAGGTAATGAAGGAGAAGAGGTGCAAGAAAAAGTAATACAAAATATATTCAATAAAATAATAACAGAAAATTTCCCAAATCTCAAGAAAGTTTTGCTCATTCAAGTACAGGAAGCCTCCAGGACACCACAGAGACTTGACCAAAATAGAACCTCCCCACTGTATATTATCTTTAAAACAACAAGCACAGAGAACAAAGAAAGAATATTGAAGGCTATAAGAGGAAAAAAAAAGGATAAAGGTAAACCCATCAAAATAACTGCACATTTCTCAATGGAAACCTTAAAAGCAAGAAGGGCATAGAGTGAGGTATTTTGGGCACTGAATGAAAGTAATTTCAGCCCTAGGATACTCTATCCAGTAAAACTATCATTCAAAATAGATGGAGCAACAAAAATCTTCCACGATAAACAGAAACTAAAATAATACATGACCACCAAGCCACCACTACAGAAGATTCTACAAGGAATTCTGCACACAGAAGATGAAAACAAGCAGAACCATGAAAGGATGAGAAGTATCAAATCACAGGAGAAAAAAAGACAAGTAATCAGAGAGTAGCATTGATTTGGCTGCACACAATCTAATCCTTAAACAACAAAAACAATTAAATGGCAAGAATCACCACATACCTATCAATATTAACACTGAAGTCAATGGACTCAATACCCCCATCAAAAGACACCATTTGGCAAATTGGATTACAAAGGAAAATCTGACAATCTGTTGTTTGCAAGAGATTCATCTTATTGTAAGAAATAAATACTGGCTTAGGGTAAAAAGGTAGAAGAAGATTTACCAGGCCAATGGTCTCTGAAAATAGGCAGGAGTAGCAAAAGTTATATCAGACAAAGCAGACTTCAAAACTGCATTGGTCAAATGAGATAAAGAAGGATACTTCTTACTAATAAAAGGGGAAATACACCAAAAGGAAACAACAATTATCAATCTCTATGCACCCAATGTCAATGCGCCCAATTTCACCAAACATACACTAAAGGACTTAAAAGCACATATAAACTCCAAAACAATGGTAGTGGGAGATTTTAATACCCCTCTATCAACAATAGATAGGTCATCCAAGCAAAAAATCAACAAAGAAATCCATTTGACAGCATAAATCAAATGGACCTAACTGATGTCTACAGAATTTTTCATCCAACAAAAATACAATATACATTCTTCTCAGCAGCCCATGGAACTTTCTCCAAAATAGATCAAAATAGACCATATCTTATGGCACAAACCAAGCCTCAGCAAATACAAGAAAATAGAAATGATCCCCTTCCTTCTATCTGATCCCAATGCATTTAAAACTAGAACTCAACAACAGAAAATTCACAAATGATTGGTGGCTGAATAACACATTGGTCAACCATCACTGAGTCATAGAAGAAATAAGAGAGGAAATTAAAAGGTTCCTGGAAGTTAATGAAAATGAAAATAACACTTCAAGAACATATGAGACACAGCAAGGTAGTCCTAAGAGGAAAGTTGATAGCCTTGAGGGGATATATTAAAAGGACAGAAAAATCTCAAATAAATGGCCTAAAGCTACATCTCAAACTCCTAGGAAAACAAGAACAAGCAAAACCCAAAACAAGCACAGAGGACAGAAATAACAAAAATAAGGGCTGAAATTATAGAGATCAAAAAAACCATACAAAGAATCACCAAAACAAAAAGCTGGTTCTTTGAAAAAATAAGCAAGATTGATAAACCCCTGGGAAATCTGCTTAAAATGAGAAGGGAAAACACCCAAATTAGTAAAATCAGAAATGAAAAAGGGGAGATAACAACAAACACCAAGGAAATTCAGGGAATTATCAGAGACTACTTTGAGAACCTATATTCCAATAAATGGGAAAATCTTGAAGAAATGGACAAACTTCTAGATACTTATGAACATCCAAAACTAAACCAAGAGGATATTAAACACCTAAAGAGATCTATAATACATAATGAAATTGAAGCAGCAATAAAGAGTCTCCCAGAAAAAAAATTCCAGGACCTGACAGAGTCTCTGCTAATTTCTACCAGACCTTTATAGAAGAACTAATACAACACTCCTTAAACATTTTCATGAAATAGAAAGAGAAGGAACACTATACTATGAAGCTAGTATTACATTCATGCCAAAACCAGACGAAGACACATCCAAAAAGAACTATATGCCAATCTCCTTAATGAACATTGATGCAAAAATCCTCAATAAAATAATGGCAAATTGAATCCAACAAAATATCAGAAAGATCATTCACCAAGACCAAGTCAGCTTCATCCTAGGGATTCAGGGATGGTTCAACATATGCAAATCAATAAATGAAAACAGCAATTAATAGAAGCAAAGACAAAAAGCACTCGATCTCTTATTAGATACAGAAAAAGCCTTTGCTAAAATTCAACACCATTTTGTGATAAAAGCTCTTAAAAATTAGGAATAGAATGAATGTACCTCAAACATTATAAAGGCTATATATGACAAACTATACCCAACTACATTTAGTGGGCAAAAATTGAAACCGTTTCCCTTGAAGTCAAGAAGAAAACAAGGATGCCCACTCTCTCCACTTCTAGTCCTGGAATTCCTAGCCAGAGCAATAAGTCAAGAAGAAGGAATAAAAGGAATACAAATAGGTAAAGAAATAGTCAAAATATTATTTGCAGACAACATGATTCTATACCTCAAAGACACAAAAGACTCCACCCAAAAATTCCTGGACACAATAAACAGCTTCAGCCATGTAGAAGAAACAAAATCAAGTTACAAAAATCAGTAGGCTTTCTATATACCAACAATGAACAAATTGAGAAAGAATATAAGAAAACAATTCCATTTACAATAACTTCAAAAAAAACCAACCAAATACCTAGGAATAAACTTAACAAAAGATGCAAATGACCTCTACAATGAGAACTACAAACCACTGAACAGAGATCGAAGAAGGCAATTCCCATCAAAATCCCAAAGAAATTCATCACCGAGATTGAAAAATCCACCCTAACATTCATTTGGAAACAGAAAAGATTGCAAATAGCCAAGGCAATACTCAGCAAAAACAGCAATGCTGGAGGTATCACAATATCCAACTTCAAACTATAGTACTAAGCCAGAGCAATAAAAACAGCATGGTACTAGCACAAAAACAGGTGTGAAGACCAGTGGAATAGAACAGAGGACCCAGATATTAATCCACACAGTTATGCCCATCTTATTTTTGAGAAAGGTGCCAGAAACATATGATGGAGAAAAGACAGCTTCTTCAACCACTGTTGTTGGGAAAAGTGTTTATCTGCCTGCAGAAAACTGAAACTAGATCCATGCCTATCACCCTGTACTAGTATCACTCAAAGTGGATTGAGGACCTTACTATCAAACCCAAAACCTTGCAGTTACTACAGGAAAGAGCTCTGGAAGCAATAGTTGTTGGGAAGGACTTCCTCAGTAGAACTCTAGCGGCCCAGCAACTAAGAGAAAGAATGGACAAATGGGACTGCATGAAATTAAAAAGCTTCTGCACAACAAAGGATATGGTCTCTAAATTGACAAGATCATCCACAGAGTGGGAGAAAATATTTTCTCACTATACATCAGACAAAGGACTGATAACCATAATATATGGGAAAGTCAAAAAACTATACTCAAAAATCAATGAATCAACAAAGAAGTGGGCAACTGAAAAAACTGGACTTTTTCAAAGGAAGAGTCCAAATGGCAGAAAAACACATGAAAAAATGCTCACCTTCCCTGGCCATAAAGGAAATGCAAATCAAATCCACACTAAGATTCCACCTCACTCCTGTTAGAATGGCTATCATGAAGAACACCACCAACAAGTGTTGGTGAGGATGCAGGGAAAAGGAACCCTCAGACACTGCTGGTGTGAATGTAAACTAGTACAACCACTATGGAAAACAATATGGAGGCTTCTGAAAAAACTAAACACAGATCTGCCATATTATCCAGCAATCCCACTCCTGGGGATATATCCCAAGGAATGTGACTCAGGTTATTATAAAGGCACCTGCACACCCACGTTTATTGAAGCACTATTCACAATAGCCAAGCTATGGAAACAGCCAAGATGCCCCACTACCAATGAATGGATTAAGAAAATGTGGTATTTATACACAGTAGAATTTTATTCCGCCACAAAGAAGAATGAAATTTTGTCTTTCGCAAATAAATGGATGGAACTAGAGAACATCATCTTAAGTTAGCCAGGCTCAGAAGGCGAAAAATTGCATTTTCTTCCCCACATGCAGATTACAGACCTAAAACAAATGCAGTAATGTTATTGGACATTGGTCACGCACTAAAGGGAGAACATGCATGGGAGGAATAGGGAAAGGGAAGGAAACCTAAAACTTGGATGTGGGTAATGTGCTTACTGTAGAGGTGTGAATATAGTAACCTTAAACTGGCAGAGGCCACTATGGGAAGGGGACTAGGAAGTAGTGAAGAGTTCTGGTAGAGATGAACCAATGTGGGTTGCAGTACACATGTGTGTGGAAGAAACACTAGGTATCTCTCTGTATAGCTATATTTATCTCAAACTAGCAAAAACACTATGTCTTTCTTATTGTCTTTTATATTTTCTCTTCAACAAAATCGGAGAACAAGGTGAGGGGTGGGGAAGGTGGTCCAAATGATGTATATACATGTGAGTAAATGTGAAAACGATAAAATAAAAAACAAACATCAAAAATTCATTATTGAACATTATCATTCACTTTTAGTGTTAGGAAAATTCACTGGTGATTCACATTTCTCTTTCCTTTTCAAACAGATATCTTGAAATAGAGTTTGTATCAGCACATATTAATAGAATAATTGACATGGAATATAAGAAAATAAGATGTTTTCAAACTCTGAAGATAATAAGGAAATGTAAGTGGTTGCATGGAATAGGAATAAGCTAGTTCAGATGACAGAATAATGGAAGAAAGAGAGAAAAGATGTTGAAGTTAAAATAGATTTAATTCAGATATCTTCCCCTTGTTTGTATGAACAGAAGCAAGTTAAATAATAAAAATAAATCAACATGTGTCAGCTACCTCAATTGTTAAATATACTTTCCTGACTGATTTGTGAAAATGGCATGAGAATAATGGGAAGTGCTTACACGTTACCTGCAATAAAGTACCCCATAATACTTCTTCACTGGGGAAAAATTCCAAGACATTTTACTGTATCATTTTAATGCTTCAAAGATGCAAAAAGATAAACTCATTCTTATAAATAAGTTCCTCTATTTGATGTAAGAGTGGAATTAAGAAAACCCAAGAAAATAATAGTGGTAGGAATGACTTTGCTTTCCTTGTTTAGGTGCTAAATTAAAACAAGCATTTGTAAATATGGCACAAGTTGGAAACTGATAAAGATGAGTTGGTGTATTGCTAACTGCTCAGTTCTGATGCAGCCCAACACAGCATGAATCATCCCAAGAATTCTGGCTGTGGTTCACATTACTAGGTGACCCATTAATTACTGGTCACTTGCCATGTGGATGGTGCTCAACTTTTTCTTCATGTTTTGCATTGTTTCAAGCTATACACAAATGCTGTTTCTTTGAAAGACAACTGGTCTTCTTTAAGGAAAATAAAAGTTCCTAGATAATGTGTCCATTTGAGAGTACAGGGGAAACTGCTTCCAAGATTTAGCAATTTGGACATTACCCAAAGGTGTATAATATGATTTTCAAAATGGGGAAAATTGTAACCTTTCATCCAGATGATCATTTTCCTTTTGGGATTTTGATTGTCATGTTAGAAGTTAGCTTCAGCCATGGGGAGATCTGGTGATTCAAGCATTGTTTACCATTAGTTAAATTTTCCTACAGCTATGTGACTAGAAACAAAAAAGATTACCATAAATTGGGACGTGCTTCTTTTTTTTAAACACACACACACACACATCTGCAAGCATCTGGAGATGCTGCTAAGTCCTGATTATACAACTTTGAAATAAAACAATTAATTATGAACCTTTATCTGTGCCAGTCACTGTATTAGTCTTTTACAGTGACATCATTTAATCCTCACAATACCCCCATAATGTTTCTATTGTAATGACTTGTATTTTACAGATGAGAAAGGCCCTGAGGTTAATGGTTTGGGGAGATGGTGGCTGTGACTCAGATCCAGGCAGTCTGATGCTCAAGAAGACAGACTCTAAACCAGCCAACCATACTGCTTCTCTTTCTGGATCAAATGCCCTTGCTGCAGATGATTTATTGTGTTCTGAATAATTTTAAATGCCTGTGCTGTTTTAGCAGAAATGCACCTCTATATACACAGCTCTGTAACCAAGTAGCATGCATTGTATGGAAAACATTTTTTAAGTAAAACATTAGTAACACCTCTCCCTACACTGTGCAATTGAACTTCGTTTTAATAATCTCAGTTTAAATTCATTTTGACAAAGAGCCTTGGGCAAATAAACTCTCCACTAACATCGTACATGGTTGTCAAGTCAACTGAAAAAATATTTTTATCTTATAAAACTCCTCAACTTGTTTAAAAGTCCCTGCCAGGAAGTTTTGTGATATCCTGCGGAAAGCTGGAGAAGCATTTGGATTTTGAAGATGGTCCCTTTTGATCTTTAAAGAGTCAGAGAACACTTCAGAATTCACTTGCATTTTTTGGATAATTTGGAAAGGATCTGATCTATAAACAGTAATATTTTAAGAGGGGACCTTTTTGCAGACTAAATTAACATTTTTCATGACATTATATTTCCCACTAAAGCCATATGTTATGTGGAAAAAACTTAATAAAAGAAACAAACTATCATAATGCCTAGCTGGAAGTGGATTATATTTACACAAAATGATATTTAATTTTGTATACTTTAGTGAGTATATCTGATTTGATGTCATTTCACTGCTGTGTGTTCATGGAGGAAAGGTACTGAAGAGTGAAGAGGACGGGAAGTACACTACATACATACATATGAAAGACAGCATAGTGAAACCCCCCAACCACTAAAAAAAAGTGGGGAGAAGAGAAAAGGGAATGGAAATACAATGGAGGGGAGGACCTTGTTCAAGGTACAACATATGCATGAATGGAAGTATCACAATGAAATGTCCTCTTATTACTCATGTATGCTGATTCAAACATAAAATTCAATGAAAAAGAACTGCAAGATATTTTGAATTCTGTATTTATTTTTATATTTTACATCATTTAACTCAACATACACAAAACAATGAAGTAAGTATTTCTATTAGCAAGTCAAAAGGTGATGTAAATCAAGTCAGCAACAGGTAAAAAAATTAGTTGTTTTAAATTTTTTTAAAGAAAACTACAGGTATCTAAAGAAAGGTTCCTTTGACTTTGTCATGTGTATGCAACCAGTTTTTTTTAGCAATGAAGCATACACTTGTTGAGAAAAACTGTGTGCTGGTACTGTATGAGATGGTATCATGGAAATGAATAAGACTCATTTCCTACCCTCAAGGAGTTCATTATCTGCTGGGAATTTGACTCTTGAGCCCCTGACCATGTAGCAAAGCAGTGCCTGGATCCTACCAGTTCTCTGTTCCTTACAGCTCTTCTGGGATCCCTCCCTTTTCCACCTCAGCTGCTGTCAGTCAGGACAGATATCAGTTCTCTCCACTCTGGATAATGAAAATGGCAGCCTGACTGACTACCTGTCCCTTAACCTTTTATGTTATTAAGTCATGACCACCTGAACCTCGACTCTTTATGTTACTCACTCATGTTTAAGAATGCTGGTTTCTTATCAGTGTATTAATCTGAAAAGGCTAGGTTCCCATGCAAAATCATTTAATTTATCTTGGCAAGTAGAAGTATTTAAAATGTGAATAGTAGATCACTTGCACCACAATCATGGAATATGCTGATGTTAGGTTAATTAAAATGTGGACTCATGAATCTTGTCCACGAATAAATGAAAGAGTATTTATGAATAAGGCTTAAGAAATTGCATTGTAGTACATTTTCTAGATGATTATTATTTAATCAAAATGCTGAGAATTAATGATCTACCAGGTAAAATCCACTCTATAACTCATTATATAAACCATCTGTGAACTGAGTTCAATCTAATTTTCTCTGAAACAGTTAATTCTACCTTAACCTATGGTATAGTTCTTTAAATTAAAATGCTTTCCCTTGCTAATCTGCATTTCTAATGCCAGCTCAAATTTTAAAGTCTTTCTTTCTCCTCAAAGGACACTTCAGTAGATTATAACTGATATGTCTAACAACCTTTAGCTTTTGTGCCCTCAAAATGTATGGTATAAGACATATCCAAATTGCCTTATATTTCTGGTAACTTCTAAGTAGAATATGTAAACTGTCATGCCCTAGAATGTAGTATTTAGAGAACTGAATTTGCCATTTAAAAGATTCTTTTGATTATTTAGTATAATTTCTTAACAAATGATTACTGGTTTATTAACTGGTATAGAATTATAAAAGCTAACTAAATATCCCATAATTTGATGGGAAGTAGAAAAATAACATGGTCCAGTGTCAATTTAGAGAAATTATAAGTTTAAAAAGTCATAGATGATCTAATTAAAGAAGGTTGCTTGCCTTACCATAGGACATGTATTTGCCAAGAGGCATACAGAAATTCAAACAGAAAGCCAATTCTTGTAAGGCCATTCATTAACTTCATGATTTACCCCACTTCCACCTACTCATTGTGACACCGAAACCTGCATTTGGAGAATCTGATATGGGAGAGATGTCATATCTATACTAGCTGAAGTCTTAATATGGTAAGTAACATGGACAAACTGCTTATTATTTTAAGTGTATCATTGCCTAACTGAAGTATCACGTAGAAAACCTGCAGTAGTGAGCCATAAACATCTTCATGAGACATAAACTTTTGGATAACTTGGCTTAAAACCTTTGAAAGATATGAAACTAGTCAAATACCAGAGACATATAAGCACTGGAGGCTAGAAAATGTTATTTTTACATTATAAAATAACAACAGTACTACTAATAATTGTTATCACTCATTTACTCAGTAGTCTGTGCCAAACCCTGCAGTATGAAATTAGATTAGTATCAATCATGATACTGAGCCTTGAATGAAAAAAAAAATCTAAGTTTTAGGGAAGAAGAAAATGAGTACTTGATCATAGCTCTTTCATCAAGCAGCTAACAGAATAAGAAATGAAACCATGACTCTGTGCCTGTAATATGTTTTATTTCTCACCTACCCACATAGATGTGTTAGAGGAAGATACCTGTGACATCTTTATATACAAATTTCTAAAGAGTACCACATGGGGATAGTAAACTTACATGTAGCCATTACCAATTTTAGTGGGATAAGGGATTTTAATTATAGAAAAATTAACTTTGAATATTTTCAGGAACAACAGATTTTTAGAGGACAGTAAATTTTTGTCTACCATAGCAATTCATTATTATTTCATTCTAAAAGTCCAAAAGGATGTTGTATTGCTTTTATCTTCATTTCTTATTTATCTTTAACTTGTTGTCTGCTCCAATTTTTAGAATACAATCTCTTCCTTATAATTGATATAATCCTACAAATCATTTCAAAGAGAATAACCACTATTATAGTACCTTCTAAAAGGGACTCCTAGAAGCTGGGAATGCTGAACCAGATTTATGTGTAACACTATGCTTCCTAAGGCATATGCTAACTTCTTAATGAATTATCAAAATTTAATTTTATTTATTTTTATTTTCCCCTGTTTTACTGAGATATGAATGACAAAAAGTGTAGGAATTTGGGAGTATCATATGTGTTTTTATGTATGCATACATTGCAAAATAATGATCATATTCAAGCACAGACATATCAATTCACAGTTATCTTTTTAATATGGTGAGATCACTTCAAATATACTATCTTAAAAATTCAAGTGTATGTTGCATTATTAAAAACTATAGTGACCATGTTGTTCATTAATTAAGTTTTCAGTACTTATTCATTTTATTACTGAAAGATTGTACCTTTGACCCATAACCTCCTTCCTCACACATTCTAGCCCCTAATAACCACCATTCTACTATGTAACTATGAGATCATGAAGTACATATTTGTTTTCTTATGTTGGGCTTATTTCACTATGTGTAATGCCCTCAAGTTTCACCCATGTTATTATAAATGAAGAGGATTTCTGTCTTTTAGAAGACCAAACAAAATTCCTTTATGTGTTTGTGTGTGTGTATCCACTCATTGTTGACAGGCATGTAGGTTGTTTCCATATATTGCCTATTAGAATTAACAGAATTTTATATTAAGTAGTGTGACTGCTAAAACTGCTGGATTTGGTCTTCCCATGTTCATGATTTCAGGTTTACATCGAATAATTGGACAGGACTGTAGTTAGAGAACAAAGTAGTCATCATAAATGAAATATAATTGAATTATATATTTTCAAATATTTTACTTTAAATAATATCATAGGTACCAAAAATGAAATTATGTTGTCATGTTTATATGTACATAGCTATAAAACATTTTCTTCTTTTATTCAGTCAAAAGAGTTGCATTCCTTGACCCAAATTAATACCTATTCTCTACTTCTGGGACTCAACTGCCTTCTCTGATGAATGTCAAGATGACTGTCAGGTGGATGAACATCCATACAACAAATAAATATTCACTCATATAAGAAATGTTTGAGTATCTATAATGTGTAATTCACTCAACTCTGTGCTAAAAGAGAAAAAACATCATTACATATTAATCTTCTTTATATAGAGATGACTGTCCAGTTGGACACACACACTCATGCACACACCCAGACACACAAGAGTGTCTGTTTCTAAAAGATATATAAATTGGTATATATCTGAAATTTCATATATGACAAACAATATTTGTAAATAACTGTGCACTGGATTTAAAATAAGAAGCACATTGCAGCCAAACCCAATGTGTTTAATTTCTCAAAGATGATAGCATTGGTCCTGACCATTCAGGTAAAACTGGAACAGGTATGAATCAGTACAGCTGAAAGTTGGGATAAGAAATATCCATGAATAAAGACATGATGTTTAAAAATTGTAGATCATTTGCAATCAATGAAATAGAGAGTTTATAAAATTAGAAAAAAACAGATTGTGATTGCTCTCTAAAACTCATGAATCTAAGGCTAAGGAACTTGGAGTTCATTCATTAGGTTGGGAAAGGCAAGGAAAAGTTCTCAGCTGGAGATCAAGACCAAGATTCATGAAACATAATCTTGCTAATGGTTGACATAGGTTAGGAAAATGTGGTACTAAAGTCCAGTACCTCAGTAGACCACTGAGGCAAGTATTGTAAAAATCCAATTTAGAGTTAAAACAGGAGAGGAAACAGACAGATGTGTTAAGAATAGATAGAATGTGTCAAGTGATTATGGAAGAAACTAAGGGGAGAAAGATTTAAAGATGTTTCAGGTATCTCTACTAGCAACATTGGTGCCAATAGAAGAAATACAGATGTATGAAGAAAGGTTTATAACCTAGCTCTACCCTCAATTTCATCCAAGCACAGTTTCCACAGGAGTATGTATGAAAATTTCAAATGCCTGCTAGTCACATGCATCTGTATCCTTGTTATTCTGTCAAGACTTTTAAGGCTCAAGAGTCTTTTCAAAACTTAGATATTAATGGGGCAAGAAATAGGGAATTAGTTTCTTGAAGTCAATAAGTATTTAATGCAATCTCTTAAATTACAAAAAAATAAAGAATTCTCCTAGGGATTCTTAAAATTATTTTCTTGACACTATCAGTTATGAGTATAAATTATCAAAGAAGTGAGAAAGAGAGGAAAAAATAGCAAAATAAAAACCTCAGTGTATAAAATCTATTTGGTTTATTTTAATGTAGTGTCTAGAGTGTCACATTTCTGCCACTTTTGTTATTGAATGATTAATTTCTTTCACTGAATATGGGGCATTATGTATTAAATTCTACATTTCCACATTTTTCCTGTGAGCATATATGTTTCTTTTATTCTCTTCCATTCATTAACAGAGTCTGCTTATTAAAACACCAGAAAAAAACTGCTTTTTCTGTTATGAAATATCTGACAAATCAGTCTTCCTACGTACATTTTTTTCTGTTCTAATAAGAAATTTCCTATATTAATTTTTCCATATGAACTTTATGATCAGCAGGTCTAATAAAAGAGATTAAAAGAAAAATTTTATTGGTAGTTTTGGGTAGATCACATTAAATTTATATAGAGATGAGTGTCATTTTATAATATTGACTGTTTCTATCTAAACCCAAGAAATGTTTTTCCATTTATTTAAACCACTTTTATGACTCTCTTTGTGATTATAAATTCTATTTTTATAAAGGCTTGTACCTTCCTTGCAAGTAACAAATAAATAAATTTGGAAGTAATAAATAAACTTTGGAAGTTTATTTCAAGTTATTTTGCTCTTTTAATTTTTATTTTATTGAATTTTTTGCTTTCTCCAATATAAATACAATTATCTTCTTCCTTTATAATTTACAAATGGCTTTTGTTTATATATTGGAAAGCAAAGAATTTTTGTATGTTATTGTAATGGTCTAATAAAAATTCTTTTATTGGTTTCAATATTTTTTAGTAGATTGTATTTCCAAGTACACAGATAATGTGTATTTTGTCAAACATTTCCAGTGTTTATTTTCATTTTAGTAATGCACAACAAATCTGTACACTATATGTATACCTAAATATTACATGTGTGTTATACAGTCTAATGCCAATTAAATATTGTATAGTCCATTACCAATTAAATATTTTAAAAACCTGTCATTAGAACTAAAAATCTGAATAAAAACAACTCCATCTTTTTATCAGCTCTCATGAATTTGCCTTCTTTTTCTTACTTTATCATTTTTACTATCATATATTATCTGTACAGGGGGTTTCACTGTGATATTTACATATATGCTTGCAATGTACCTGGGTTAGTTTCATCCCCACCATCTTTCTTTCTGTTCCCCTTCCTCCACTTAAAATGATTTTGACCACTTTTATTGTTCTATTTTCACATCAGTTTATAAAGTACATCAACTCTATTCACCCTCCTTAAATGTCCCATTCACCCTCCCCATACCACTAATACTCACCCCCTAACAGGACCTGTTTTACATTCTTATCCTTCATTTTTAAATGTATATTCAAAGAAGTTTTGCCATGGCATTTCACCTGGGAATACCTTGTTCTTAAATCAGATTAACTCCCTTTATTTCTCTCCACTACCCTTTCCCTTACCTTCTATTACTCAACAACATTCAGTGCTTTTTCTTATGCCTTCATCCTACACAGATGCAAAGTATTTCAATATTATTAATTCTCTTTTTTTATATGTTGTTTCACAAATTCTTTCAAGCTTGATGTTATATGGTATCACATATTTTCTCCTGAATGTCCTACCTGTCACACCTCAGTCTCTATTTTATCTAAAGTTTATTTTTATATATGATCTGAAAGTGTTTGATTTTGTTTTGATACATATGGAAATCCAATGGTACTGTCACATTGTTCTGAATATCAGCTCTTCTTCACTAGTCTGAAATGTTACCTTGGTTAGACATTAGGTGTTCATATAGGCATGGGCCTATTTAGGACTATGTCTTTGTTTTATTCTTCTAGCTCTCTGCATAGATGTAGTTGTTTTTTTCACCCTCATCTTTTCACTTATTTTTCTGCTCTGCTATATTTGTGTCCCCGATACATGTAAGACCAGATGCAGGTAGATAAGTTTTGCTTTTCTTTAATCTTGTTCAAGGTGCTTGTATTTTGCCATTTAGAATGATGTTTGCCATTTGGGGGTAAAATATACACAAGAAGTTTTGTTTTTATTGGATTTTTTTCCTGTATCTAATGATGTAATGCTAATGCTTACTTTTAATACATTAATGTATATTTGAGATTATAAATAATAAATGACTTGCTATACTAACATTACCAACTTTATTTCCTTGTATATCCTTTGCTTATTCATCTTACTTTATTTTGGAAATCTTTCTTTGCCATTTTTGCATCATTCTTTTATAAGAATGGACCATAATTTTCCAACCTTATGATTGTTCTTTTTTATATTACATTAGCGTTTACCTCAAATAAATAGTTGTCTAGCATTTCTTCATTTTTTTTAAAGAAAAATTAAATAACCGGTAGGATTACTTATTCCTAGAAACTACTCTCTGACAAGGAAGGTATTTTGTTTGCGAAAATTCAAAACTATTGACTCAATTTTTTTAATGGCTATAGATCTTTTCCACTTCCTATAATATTTTCTCAGCATTTTACCATTGAATATCACAAGATTTTAATTTTCTGACGTGAAAGTATTTAGCACATTTCCTCCATGGCTTTGAACACTTCTGTTCTTGTGTTATGCTTCCTTTCCAATACTGTTGGAGTATGACTTCTTTTCTTGGTTACTCTTAATCAATTTTGCTTGCATTCCATAGAACTAATTTTGGCTTTATTGCTATTTTTAATGATTTTTCTCCTTCATTAATCTCTACTCTTTATTATTGCTTCTAATTTTTTTTACCTCATAATTGATTTTCTAATTTCCAAAGTTAAAACTTAGGTCATTAATTTCACCATTGAATGTTTCACGTGTAATTAACACTACTCATTTTCTTCTCTGCTTTATCTGCGGGCCTCAGATTTATCCAATAGTGTATTTGTTATTGTTTAATTGTGAAAATACTCTGGCATCATAATGATTTCTTTGCTCTATGCATTTTTTAAAAGTATGTTGTTAAATTTCCAAATGTATGGATTTCAATTATTTTTTTAATTAATTTCATTGTGATAAGAAAAGTTCATCTGCACATGCTTTATTTTTGCATTTGCTTAGGGCTATAGAGTAAAATGATCTGAAATCAATCTTTATAAATATGTGCGGTGAATTAGAGTGGATATTATTCATTGATGACTGCAAAATGCTGTATGTGCCCAAGAAAGCAACTTTTTCCTCTTCTTTACTGATTTTTCTTGACCTGTCAGTTACAGAAAGCTGCATTTAAAACCAATCATTATAATTATAGTTATATCTATTTTTCCTTATACTTTTGCTAATTCTTCCTTTATGCTTTAAGTCCATGTCATTTGGTTCTGAAAAGAAACCCATTTGGATTCCTACATGGCCTCAAGGAAACCATTTGCTTCCTGCTGGCTGAAGATGCACATTACCAGGCAAGGGGCTCTAGAAAGGTGACCCCATATGCCAGAGCACATTAAACCCTTAGTTCCTCCATCCACTATTAAGACACAGCCCCCTATGAGTGAGAAATTCCTACTCTCCTTAATTTCAATAGATTCCTTCTATTTTTAGCTTGACTAAAAGTCATTATTCTTTAAAAACCTTTTTGAATGTTGAAAAGGAATATGGGAAATTTCAATGTCTTTTTGACTTCTATTTAATCCAAAACTCTAATGTAAGTTTTTAATGTAAGAACAAACATCAACTTATTGCTTAGATAACAACATAAAGTGGCACTTTGAAAACTTTTATAGAGAAAATTAAAGTGGCAAAAGGGGAATAAGCCAAATTGGTGAGTGATTGCATTTAGAATTTTAAGCAACATTGTAAGAAAATCCTTCCTGAAAAGTAATACTTGGGTAGAAAAACTAAAACTACTCCAGGAATGGAGGCAGAGAGGATAAAGGAGAATGGTGGAGGGGATAAATTCAAGTACAATATATTTGATATATTGTAAGCACTTTTGTAAATGTCACAATGTACACCCAGCACAACAATAAAATTTTTAAAAAATGAGTCAGCTATGTGACTGTCAGGGAGAGCTTTCTAGGCTGAAAGAAAAGCAGAAGCAGAACCTTTGAAGTAGGCATTTTCTTCATTTGTTTGAGTTACAGCAAAGAGGCCAGAGAATGTGAACACTGTCAGGAAGGATGCAAGGATGTGCAGGGGGTTGAGAACCTACAAATGTAAGGAATGGGAGATTTTACCAACAAAATAGACATTATTCGATTGCCAGCAATGAAGTAAGGCAATTTGCTTTGTTTTCAAACAATCTTCCTGACTATGAGCTGGAAATAGATTGTAGGATGCAAGGGCTAAAAAGGAAGATCATTTAAGAGGCTGATACATTAATACAGATAATAGGTGATGGTGGCTTAGAACAGAATGCAAAAAGGTAAATTAGTGAGAAGTAATCAAATTCTTAGTGTATTTTAAAGGAGAGTTAACAACTGATGAACTGAATATGAACTATGAGAAATCAAGAGGTCTCAAGGATAATTTCACGGTTTTTTAGTGAGCAAATTGGACGAATGGGCATTCCATTTACTGTGATAAGAAGACCTCAGGAGGTTACACTTTTAGTGGTAAGTGGAGTCATTTCCACATGCCTGAAGTGGAATAAAGTTCCATTTCATGTGGACTTGGGTATATTTCAAAATATAGAATATTATTTTTAATAAAACTTAACCTGATAAGTTTATTCAAAGTACCAGGCACTTTCAAAAATATCCTAAATAATTTGAATATGTATACAATGTATATTTCTTAACCAAGTTTCACTGACATACTATGCATAAGAATAATTTATTTACTAAGAAAACTACACTAAATATTAAATCCTTCACTAATTTAATAGGTATTTATTCAATGACTAATATGTAGCAAACCCTATCGGATGCATTAAAAATCCCATGATAAGCAAAAATATATATTGTTGATCATCTCATGGAGCTCACAGCTAAGGAAGTATGGAGCTAATAAAACAACAAATATGTATTTACAAAAGAGGCAGTGCCATTAAGGTGTTTATAGAGGGATTGATATATGTGAAATGCTTCTTTCAGGAAATGACTATTGATTTAATATACAAACTCTGAGTAGGAGAAGGTAATTACTTATGGATGAGAAGTTAAGATTAAACCAGGCAGAGGGAACAGCATGTGCTTATGTGAGGATATAAGGTCCATTATTAGCACTGTAAGAACTCTGGTATGGCTGAAGAGCTGAGTGGCTTTAGTACTGAGACTGAGTAAAATGTGGATGAAGAGAAAAGGAGGGAGAAATAATTCAGAGGAAGCCCAGAAGTCAGGTGAGTAGGGTCAAGTTAGCTAGTTATGCCTGCATTTCAGGCACAGCACTAAAGTTAAGAACATGGGATTTGGATTTAGACAGACTTGGTTTTGAATGTCCACTCATGCACTTACTAGGCATGTTAGCCTTGGTGATCATTATCTCTAAAATAAAGTCCGTATTATTGCCTTTCTTTCTTAGGTGGAAGCAGAAGACTTTGATCCCAATGTGCTAAGCCAGTGCAAAGTTTTGCTTTTCAGAGCAAAATCTCCAGATATAGCAAGATCAGAAAATGGTCACATGATTATGTTATTAATAAATATCTTTAAAATTAGTTTTTCCTTGATCATATATATATAGAGATAGATAGGAATACAAGTCACTTTAGCATACAATAGTTGTACAGGGGGAAATATTGTGATATTTAGCTAGATTTACCATTCCATCATTCTCCCTCTTTCCCCCTTCTTAGAACAATTACAACAGGTTTCATTCTTCTGTTTTCATAAATGAATACAAAATACATCCACCATATTCACCATTATTTACCCTTTCTTTATTCACTCCTCCTTCCCACTACTTCCCACTCCTGGAAAAAACCTGTTTTATCCTTCCTTGCTTCATTTATTGTTTAACCCCCGAAAGGGATTTCTGCTTGGACATTTCAGGCTTGTATATATCATGCTTTCATTGGATTAAATCCCCTATTACTTACTTTTTCTCTATCACCATCTTCCTCTATTATTCAATAGCTTACAATGCATTATGTTATATTCATATATGGATGTGTTGTTTCAATGTGTTAGCATTTTCTTTCCCTCTCTCTCCTCCCATAGTCCCCTCAGTCAGATCCTTAATATACAATCTTGTTCTCTCTCTCACTGTATATATACAAACTTAATTTATATATTTTACTATAACTAAGGCCTGGTTTAAGTTTAGGTAAAAATTTAATTTGTGGCTAAATTTTAGTAAAACCATACCCACTAGTAAAGGAGTTATTTTGCTTTTGGTTGGAATCCAAAAAGAGGACTGAATTATTTGTAGACTTAAAAAAAATCACGAAGGGTGTGAGTGTGTATTTATATATGTTCTCTGTCTCTTCCTATGAAAACATGTATATTTATATACAAATATGTAGTTTATATGTATTTATAATATGATCTGAGTTTTTCTCCTGCTGAGTTTAATTCATGTCCTTTCAAGGTAGTAAACTGTAAGCATGAGTGAAATAGTTCTGCTGAGTTCTGTGAGTCCTGATAGCAAATCGGTGAATCTGAGGATGGTCTTGGGGATATCCCCCAAAACACAGTAATTAGAACTAATGTATTAATAACAAGTTATGGTCTGAAATCAAGGATTTAACAAAGTATTGCTCATAAAAATCATATGAAACATACAGAATCCAGAGAATGTGCATATAAATGTATGTATTCAAAACTGTCAAATTCATGAATAATTTCCAAAGGTACTTTTATTCATGAAAATAGTTTTATTTTATAATAACAAATTAATGAGGTTCAATTTGCATTTTATTAGTCTATATTAATTTACTTGTCCTAATAAAGATATTTTCTTCCTAAAAATTTTGGTTATCAGAAAAATTAATAACTATTGCAGAAAAAGGAAAATAATTTTGAAAAGAAATTTAAAAATTAGTGCAAGTCATTTATTTCTTTAGACTTATGGTGGATTCTAACATCCTTTTGGTATATAGTTGCATATATTTTTAAAGTAGTAATTTCCCAAAGGAAAAATTGAACACATTTTGGCTGACATTGTGTTATTTTCTATTGCAATAGTAAGCGAAGGATATTTTATCCTCTTTACTACTCAAATTGTCATCCTCAAGATTCATTTTTTATTATTTGGTAACTCATGTTGATTTTTTTGGCTATGTGTTGAGTTGTTCTGAAAATTCCTAGAAATCAATAAACATAAATACACTCTTCCCAAATCAGTTTAGAAATATTTTAGGTATGATTCTAAGAGACTTCTTGAATTGAAGTATTTCAATGGAGCCATTCTGCTATCCTGAAACTGTGGGTAGCAGAATTATATGCAATTTGTTATTAGTTTCTAGAAGACATTTAAATTTATATAACTTAACAATAACCAAAAAAGTAATCTGAAGAAAAAGATTAAAGAGTTTTACTTAAGAAGGTTTACTTTCAATCATATTTCAATAGTAGAAGGGCTCTAAGTGTGTGTGTGAGCATGCTGCGTGTGTGTGGACACACATGCATGGGAGCAGTGCATATAATTATTTAATGTATAGAAAGACTTTCTGTTTTGAGAAAGCTATGAGAAAATGAACATTTTTATATTTCTTCTTCCTTTATTTCTCCTTTCATTGTGCTTTTAGCTTACATGGATATGATGATAATTACGTAATTTATATAGGAAAACTTCCTCTCTTTTTTTTGGTTTGTTGTTTATAAAGATGACATTATTCTCATGGCTTCTGCCTCTCATTGTCTACAGTCAGAACACTAGCCTGTACTTTTGAGATTAAACTTTGTTAGTTACTGCCAGGAAAAAAATTTAGTAATCGAGTAATTTAACATTTATCTTATCATGTATCCTTGTCTTAATCCATGATTATACATTCCTTTGAGACATGTCTCTTGATTTAGGGTGCAGCTCTATAAAAATCAAATAAAACAATATTTTAGACTTCCCAATCGGAGTTTCTAGTGACAAGACAAACCTATGTTTCTATTCCAAAAAGCTGAAGTGAACTTTTCTTAAATTACTTCATTTAAGTTTTTTTTTTTTTCTTTTTTAGGTTCTTTTTTTTTTGGTGGGTCTGGGGTTTGAACTCAGGGATTTGCACTTGCAAAGTGGGTGCTGTACTGCTTGAGCCACACTTCCAGTCAGTTTTGCTCTAATTAATTTGGAGATGGGGGTTTCATAAACTTTTTGCCTGGGCTCCTCTTAAACCACAATCCTTCTGATCTCAGACTCCCAAGTATCTATGATTATAGGCGTGAGCCACTGGCCTCATTTAGTTTTTTATTTAAATAGTTGTAGCTTCATAATTAAGACTTTGGATATCAGCCAATAAACTTGTATTGTGATTGGTTCCTTTAACATGGAACTACATTTTAGAATAAAATGCTAATTGAAGAAATTACTTTTCCTATTTGTTTTAAATACTTCTGTTATTCAGGGTAGCTGTCAAAATTATTTAATACCTATTTGTGAAACCGTAGTAAGATTGCTTGTTTATCAATTTATTAATGCATAACTAAAGGCTGAAAAGAATAATTGTTCAGAAATTAACATTTATTTTATAAGAATCCTAATTAATTTGTGACTTCAAAATACTAATTAATTTTTCTGGTCTCAAAACAATATTCTCAGCATTTTTCTCTTAATGCCCAGGAGTTTTCCTAATATGACTAAGTGAAAACTAAAATTATATTTTAAGACACTGAATCCTATCAATCCTATCACTACTTTTTGGGGGAAGGGGCAGTTTTGGGGTTTCAACTCAGGACTTCACACATGCTAAATAGATGCTCTACCACTTATGTCACACCTCAAGCCCTTTATTGCTTTAGCATTTTTTCAGGTAGGGTCTCCCATTTTTGCCTGGGGCAGGCTTTGGACTGTGATTCTCCTACCTATTCCACCTGTATAGTGTATTTCTCTTTATTCTTCTTTCTTTCTTTTTTTTTTGCAATAACAGATTAACTCCTTGTATTCTGATTAGTTAACTGAAGAGTGAAAGTATATCTACTCACTTAAGAACAGTGACATCAGTCAGGCATGGTGGCACAGGCTTATACGTACAGTCTTAGGACTATACGTTCAGCAATTGGGAGCCTCAGGCAGGAGGATCAGGAATTTGAGATCAGCCTGGACTACATACCCTGTCTCAAAGCAAAACAAACTCACCAAACATTCACATCAAAAATCAGTCACTTGAAAATTTCTAGGAGAGTAGACTTTAAGTGTTCTCACCAAAATGGCCAAGTATGTGAGGAAACGCACAAGTTATGCTAATTAGCTCAATTTACCCACTTCCGCAGTGTATAAATATGTCAAAACAACATATTGTACACGATAAATATAGACACATTTTTGTTAATGAGAAAATTTTAGAAATGAATCATTGCTGGTAATGTCCTATTTGCTAGACTGGGTTATGGATATGTTAGAATATTCAGCCTTTGATAATTGATTGAGTTGTATAATCATGATTTAATCACTCCTGTTTACTTGGATAAGTCACATTCTATATGAGTTGATCTTTCATGCTTTTGTCTTTTTTAAAATTTATATTATTGTTGTACTGGGGGTATACCATGATATGCACAAAAGTTCTTACAATTTATCATATTTGAACTCACCCCCTCTATCATTCTCCTTTATTCCTCTTTCCCCCATTCCTGGAATAGTTTCAACAGGTCTTCTACTGCCATCTCAACTTTACTCAATTGAGAACGGAGTCCAGGAACACAATGAAAATGAAGTGAGGTGGGTGTATGACATGATACTCAAATGCTGCAGTCAGTGATGAGCTGGGAAAGAGGTGCCCACTATAATGAATCCAGATTCTATTGGCTCCAAGCAATGGTTACCATATGGGACTGTGAGTTAAGTGTTGCCAGGTCTGAAAATTTGAATTTTTACATCAAATTTATACTTTTTAAATATTGACAACTAATTCAGTTTTTTAAAACTCCAAATATGTCTTTGACCAAAGAAGCTCCATAAAGATCATTTCCCTGCATAGGACCTCATTAAATCTGAGTACAATTAAGATACTTTCATTTGTACTGCTGATACAGCAAGCAATTGGGAAAGCCTACAGGCAAAATTAAAACTGATATTTCAACCCATGCCATTTCACTATAATAAACTTCTTGAAAACAAAGGCATAGTTCTATGTAATTTTAACCCCAAACAAACCCCATACCAACAGTATTATTCTAACTTACTAATGAAAAATGTAAGGCTCACCAGTATAGAAATTCAGAACAGGGTGATCTGAGTTCAATGAATTGAGTTCAAATCCTTGCTCCAACAATAACCATTTCTGTAACTTTGGGAGGGCAAACCAACTTCTTTTTTTTTTTATTGTTTTATTATTCATATGTGCATACAAGGCTTGGGTCATTTCTCCCCCCTGCCCCCATCCCCTCCCTTACCACCCACTCTACTCCCTCCCTCTCTCCCCCACCCCCTCTATTCCCAGCAGAAACTATTTTGCCCTTATCTCTAATTTTGTTGAAGAGAGAGTATAAGGAATAATAGGAAGGAACAATTGTTTTTGCTGGTTGAGATAAGGATAGCTATACAGGGAGTTGACTCACATTAATTTCCTGTGCGTGTGTGTTACCTTCTAGGTTAATTCTTTTTGATCTAACCTTTTCTCTAGTTCCTGGTCCCCTTTTCCTATTGGCCTCAGTTGCTTTTAAGGTCTCTGCTTTAGTTTCTCTGTGTTAAGGGCAACAAATGCTAGCTAATTTTTTAGGTGTCTTACCAACTTCTTTATACCTTTGGCTTTTTTCCTTGTAAAATGGACACACTAATAACACTATACCACAAGACTCATGGGGACTTGAAATAAGTAAGTGCTACATATATGTGTTAACATTGCTAGTCATCAGGAAAATTAGAATTGTGACAGGAACTACCTTCTTGCTTTATGTACTAAACGAACTTATCCACGCAAAGGGCTTTGAACTGTGCTTAAGATATAATTAATGTTAATCTTATGTTAATTGTGCCTAATTTGTTTTTATGTACATTACCTAAACCATGCAGGATTAATCATTTTATTCCTTTAGTCTATGCTTAGTAATAACAAATATGGGGGATGATTATATGCTAAGAGTATTTTCATTTTTGCTAAATAGTTAAAAAATATAGATGAGGTAAATTTGATCAAAGTACATCATCTGCATGCTGCAAATATTACAATGAAGCCCCTTTGTTCAATTAATCTCTGCTAATAAAAGCTGAAATTTAAAAGAACATTAAAGTCTATTCTTTGCACAATTTGAAATGAAAAAAGCTATAATTTTGTACTTATTTGATTATTACAATGTTTATATTGGTTGGGAATGTGTAGTGACATCATTAATATACCATATAATGATTGTCTTGACAAAAATTTTAATAATGCAATAAGATTTTATTCATAGTATCAGGAATGGCTACAACTTTCAAAAGATGTTCTTTAGATTTAGATCGTCTTCTCTACCTCCTCTTGTTTCCCTAAGTTTTAAAATTCTTGAATTTCAAAGAAAACAATCAAACTATATACATGTAATTCAATAATTCAAATTACTAAGTTAGAGGTTGAATATGTAACATAGTGATGAGTTTTACTTACTTGTGACCCATTTCGTGAGCAATTGTAAATGCAAGATTCAGGCCATTGTCTTCAGCAATTATACATTTTCTCTTTTCACTACACATTCCATTCAAGTAAGCTATACCTAAAAAACACCAACATTATATTATGTCTCATTTAAACTGAAAATATTTATGCCAGGTATCAGTAGTAGCAATGACATAGTTTTCCATTCAAATATATCAATATTAAACTGTAAAATCTGGCCTTTATAATTGGAATATTATGGAAAAAATGTATATGTGTAAGTAAAAAAAGATACATTAATATATTTTTCAATTTCATACTTTAGATAAAATTATTTATATATTACCCAATTCTCAAAATGTGTACTGTAACAGTATATCTTATAAATACGAATTTTCGTTGCTATGTAAGATAAATGAATAGTCACAACTATAAATTAAAAAGTAACAATTATATTAAACATTTTCAATTCTTGTGAACTTAATTTTGGAGAAATACCAAAAACTAAAATAAAATAAATTCAAAACAGTCTTGGACTTATATCTACATTTTGAGTTAATAAAATTGTCACATTTTATTTTATGAAATTGTAGTTTGAGTAATATGATATAACTATCACATATGAGTAATTGAAAAGGTTTCCTTTGAAAATATCTTGGTTAATAAGGTATTCTGTTTGTAGGGTATTTGATAGTGAAATATTCTTTAAGATAAACATCATAGGAAGATATATCATCTTTTGGTTTATCAGGGTAAGACGATGGAAAAAGTATCCCATTAAAATTTCCTTCAGCATTTGACAATAAAAGAACAATTTGAGATTAAATGTCCCTCCAAAATAATAAAGTTCACCATATTTATCATGTTGATGACCATTGTTTGCTAGAAAGATTTTCAAAATTTGTCACCTTTTTCATCCACACTAAAGTCATTCAAACACCCTGTTCAGATTTAAACTCAGCTGATGTGGATTACTTTATCATATAACTGTTTCTCACATGGATGGGTATATACCAAATTGAGTCAGTTTAATAAGCTTACATTTTCTTCTCCTGCATTTCTTAGAATATTGTATTTTTACCCAGGTTAAAAAAAGTGCTGTTACTTATTTGTAATTGAATTTTCTACACATCTTTAATCTTGTCCCACTGCCTAGGATTTCCAATACAACATTGAAATAATGGTGGTAGTGAGCTCCTTATGTTTCCTTCTAACTTTAATAGGAATGGTTACAGTTTCACAGTTGTATGTGATATTTGCTTATTAAGGAAATTACTTGCTGATATTCTTGCATGCCTAAGTGAAGAATGTGGCAACTTCATCTGACCATGTGTTGAAGGTGGATGGGAGTTGGATAGTACTCTCTGGAAAAGAATCAAAGAGTGAGATAGCCACTAAGGGAATATGCAAGAGAACTGACTTAAGTACTAAAGACATACTTAATGTACATATCAGTCAGAGAAAATGCTGGTTCAGCTGAGGATGGAGAACATATGTTCTAAGTAGCTCTAATATGACCAGCTGAGTGATAGTCAGCCTAGTGGCTGAAACACAGATGCTTAGTAACTGGATCAAGTGGTTAAGGTTTTGTAGATCAGATGTGAAGGAAGAACCAAAGGGTATAAGTTGATAATAAAGTTAACAGTGAAAGAAGGGACAGAATGTATAGGACTCTCTGGATGATAAGAAGTAAGGCAGAGGAAGCATGACAATTTGGAGAACAGAATAGAGTAATAGGGAAAATGGAATCATCAATGAAGCAAAAGTTCAGACACTTTACTAAAAAACTACTGGTGATTGTGATCAGAGGGCTATAGGGATATAAGATTTCAGAGCAGTTCAAGATGTAACTAGGTATTATCATGAGATTAAGAAGAGTAGAGGTAGAGATCATCTAGTCTGAAGTCAAAGAATTAACTAGTGTTGGCTGAACAAGAAATTGCACATGATCAGACTGAACCTAAGAAAAGGGGAAGGTCACCAACATCCATGGAAATGGGGGAAAAATCAAGATCAATCCACCACAGCAGTAAGATGATAAAGCCAAAAGCTTCAGCTTCAAATGAAGAGTTGAGAGTCCAGGGTGGGAGACATTTTCATTTAAAATCAGGGAACAAGAACTCACAAGTGCAGCACTATTGTATCTTTCTTGCACCAGCCCTGTGATACAGGGGAAGAGAAATAGCGAACAATGACTTCCGTGGGTGTGTCATAAATTACACAAACCTACAACCACCAGGGTATAGGAAGTAAATGACTATCATGTGATTAAGTAAACAAATATCCTGAAAAGCATTCTTATTTATCGTATAAGACACATTTATATCATAAAATATAAATGTAGGAAAATATAGAAAATATTCAACAGTAATGATTGCATATTTCCATAGAGGCATAACTACTACCTTGTATTGAAAAACCAGACCACCATGTAATCACCTGTAAGTATATCATAATTTGCTAATAGCAATTATATTATTTGATAGAATTATAGGCAAATGCTCTCCTCTTTTGCCATTTTCCAAATTCAGGTGTTTAGAATAGTTTTATAATAAGAAAATTAAAGACTTTGAAGCACGGTAATCGTGTCTATGAGATTTGATTATCAGTAATTAGTAAAACCTCTTACAGATCAAGGTATGCTTTAAAAAGCAAAAAGGATCCATTGCTATTTTTCTTTTACTTATGTGTAAAGTCAGAATTTTCAACTAAGACTGTGATCAGTTTGAATTTCTTTGTTCTTATATTTGGCAGATCAAGGAGCTTTTCTTTGCCTTTAAAGTTATAGGGAATAATTGCAACCATGACTAATTTAAATGATTTGCATTATTCTGTTTAAGAGACCATGCTTTTCAGTTCCTTTCAAGAATCCACATGTTTCTTATTATAATAAGGAATAGGGGCTAAGAGAGGAAAGGATTTAGCACAGCTGTTATTAAAGATAGATGTAATACAGACCCATTTCAAAGTACTCTTAATATAAAGAATTCTTGAAATGTAAAGCAAACATAAACAACCTTCTAATTTCTCATCTAAATTGAATCAAGCCATGCAGCAGGAGTCAACAGAATCTTTCATCCGAACGTAGCATATACTATCACAGGACCAGAAATGATATACCTCATCAATTTATCTAGAGATACTTGAGATCCTGCAGGATGAATTTTATGCTAATGAACTAATGGGGAACTCAGAGTTCATGTCAGATCAGATGGATACATATAACAGGAGTAATTCTGCTCCAGAACTGTTGTTTTTATGACCAGTTAGAGAATCTAAGTTCAAAATCCTGCTCTTTTGATACAAAGTACTGTTGGGGTTGTTAAGTTATTTACTCTGAGACTGTGTCCTATTATGAAGTAAGTTATTTACCTAGGAGTCCTAGAATTACTCAGGCCCAGTGGAACAAAAACTGTAATATGTAATAAGCAGTGAAAGTATGAAGGTGCTGAGTATACCTTTCACAGTGTGAGTAATGCAGATGCACATTAAGGTGATGATTAAGACATAAAGACAGGAGGGTGAAGAAGAGATACTAGAAAAACCAAAGCAGGAAAGGCTTTTTGAAAGGGAAACTTGGTATCACTGAGACGCAGGGTTAAACATGGACAGGCTATGGAAGGTGGGGGTGGGGGAGGCATGGAGAGGCCGCTCCTGCAAAGGATTCAGCATGGGGAAGAAAGGGGAAGGTTATGACAGTGGATATTTATCAAAGGTCTGGTGTCTTAGGTGCTTTAAATGTACAATCCATGTGGTATCTCTGCATCGACACTATATTTAGCATACCCTCAATAAGGAGTGTCCTAACAGGATGACATAGGTGAAATTCCCTGAAACAAAGACGAAATAAATGTGATTCAATGCAAGCCTTAAATAAAAATATTATTTTAAAGACTAAAAATGTATTTAACCCTCTAATTTGAAAAACATTGAAATGATAAAATGATGGTGCCCCGGATAACGTAAAATTCACTTGCGTGATTGCATTCACGTTAGGTTTTAAACCTATTTTACAAATAATAACTTGTCCTTCT
The DNA here is from genome assembly GCF_047511655.1 of Castor canadensis. NCBI lineage: Eukaryota > Metazoa > Chordata > Mammalia > Rodentia > Castoridae > Castor > Castor canadensis. Next base: position 67,232,283 of record NC_133391.1, on the reverse strand, counting down.
ACATGGCTTATTACTGGCCTATTTAATAAAAAGACAGGATGATGATCTAGGTATATAAAAGGACATGTAAGAAAGTTATGAGTTTGATATCAGTATATTCAAAAGGTAAACTTAAGAAATAGTCCTCTAGAGTCTCAGTTTTTTCTCTTCTTTTTTTTTCTTTAATTCAATCCTGTTTGAAACCTGCCCACTTGCTATACGCTGAACTGCAAGGCTGTGAGGTCTGATTCAGTATCATTTTCTCTCCTTTTATGACCACCAAGACCAACATTCAGGCCCAATGGAAAAGGGAAACAGAGGGTCAAGATTCTCATAAATGTTTAAGTAATACGCACACACTCAACAATGTGTGCATAACCGTATTCTATAAATACTGAGAAAAAATGACTTCTAACATAAAAAGATTGTAATGAAGAATAGTAAATCTCTGATAAAGTAAGGCAGAATATTGTTTAGATATTAAGGTATTGTTTGTGTTTCAACATCATGGTAGACTGAGTCTCCTTTTGCAAAATATTTTTTGAATATATAGTAAAGCATGAAGAAAAGATAATCCCAAAGTACAAGAATAAAGTAAAAAATAGTCTACACCTGGAGATATTAGTGTCTTTTATCTACATGAAGAATTGAAGTTGACCTTACCTGAGTATCAAATAAGAGATAGGTTTTAGTGGTTGATGTGCTCACTGTACAGGAATGAATGTAGAAATCTTACAGGGCCTGGGGCCACCATGCGAAGGGGACTAGGGAGGAGTGAAAAGGACTGGAAGAGATGAACCAACTGTTGTTGTAATACATACATGCATAGAAAGAATACAAGGAAACTTCCTGAGTAGCTATCTTTATCTCAAACCAGCAAAAACACCATGTTTTTCTATTAAAAAATAGGTTTTATTAGATAGAGGTGTGGTTTCAAAATGACTGCAGGTGCAAGTACTCTTGAGTAGAGACTGAGACCTGCATGCAACTCAGAAAGCCTGGAATTGCTGCTGACTACTGCTTTTCAGCATCTAGAAAAAGAACTTTTAAAAAATGGCAATATATAAAAGTAGCTTGGATTAAAAAACATCTGAGCATGCTAGAAAAGACTTCAGTAGGAAATCAAAACTTCAAGTTACCATGAGCCTAAGGGTGAAGTGGAAGAAATTCTAAGCTATGTCTATAATGTACAAACTGGTCCTATGCTGTGGAAATCTTAGCCACTCCAGTGAAAGCAAGTGAAATATGACTATGGTGATAAGAAATACCACAATCTCAGGAAGCATGAAATTCTAGGGGAGGAGAAATGTTTCCACTGAAGATGGACCCATAAATAAACTATAGACCAAGTAAAGAAATGGTCCACTGTGAGACAGAAGACACAGATATTAAAATAGAAAAAAGATGATCATATTAGAATTAAAAGATATTCTTAGTGTAATGATAGGGAGCATGAAAGTCACACTCATTGGGCCATCAAAATCCAAATACATCTTTTTGAAAATTAGAGAAATCACTTTTTAAACTTTATTTCATATAAAAATATTACTATAATAAGCTGTTATTTGAATAGGAATTTACAGTGATATATGATAAAAACTTTCAAATAAGTACACAAATGTGTAATGTATGCAGTTATGATACACTTGCATAACATATTTTACAAACTTGTATAATGTGCATAATTGTAAATATGCAAATGTATACATGACAATTTAATTCATTTGTTAACAATAAGCACTGACTTGAAAAGGCCCTCACTGACAGAACCCATAAATGAAGTGCTGAAGAAAGAAACTGAACACAGCAGCAAGGGATGGATATGAACACTTGAATAAGCAGTCACAGGAAATCTTAATAAACAGTCACAATAGAATAACAGTGATAACAGCAATAGTGTCAGTTTGGGGTCATGGGAGACTGACAAAATGATGGAACTAATGTAGTAACATGGTATATAAAATTGGGTAAGAAACAAACAGATGAAAAGAATACCATGACTATCATTTGAACTCAGGATAAAAACAACTACTTTCAGATTGTGTTAATTTAAGAAAATGATATTCAAAGCATGTAGCTACTAAAATATACAACTATAATTAACAACTAACACAGTAAAATAAGAGCAAAAGAAAATAAGAAAACTCAATTTTTACAGTAGATGTAAAAAAACAGTGACTTAATGGAGAGAAAAAAATCTGGCAAAATGAAAAAAAGTCAAACATGTTACAAACAAATTAAGGTAAATGCATTAAACTTGCTTAGAGAAACAATTCTTAAATTGGATTTTACATAACATAAAAGAATCACCAGAAATAACCTAAAAAATTGCTGGTATCACACCATAAACATTTTATAAGACATAATGTAAGAAAAAAGTTATTATGCATAAAGGAAGCATTACATAAAATGCATTTTACAATGTTGAATATATGTGCATATCATAACTTATTCTAAAATTAAGAACAACAATAAAGTAGATTCTAAATTAGTATCAACAATTGATCTTTCAATAAGCAATAGAATGGTGAAAATAAAGACATAGAAATCTCAAATACGCCATTAAAAAGTTTACCTAATACACACACATGCTTTATATCTAATTATGTGAAGATACATAACATTGTAAATATTTTCTAAGTGGATGGTGACTAAAAATACTTAGCACATATTCAAAGAATCATGTCTTGGAGGTAATACTTTCAATGACACTGCAATAAAACTAGAAATCAGCAGAAGACTTACTCTTCGAACTTCTCCTAATAAATAGATATTTTCAGAGACTTCTAAAGAACTTCCTAATCAAAGAAGAGAAGCTACAATGGAACTTGTAAATATTTAGAACCAGATGCACCCACTCTGTACATAAGAAAGCTAATGGCACAGAGACAGAGTAGTTCAGAGCACCTGATATTTCTGTTCAGAAAAGCTAGATAAAATTGAAAATAATATTTCTAAAGCCTCCAACAAGTATAGAAAGGAAAAAGGAAAGGGGCTGGAAGTTTTAAAATCTTAAAAATAGAAGAAACAGGGTCTAAAGGTAAGAAAAATATCTAGAGACAAATTTTCCCTGGTTGTGTTTGTAGATTTTCAGAAAAACTAGAGGCTGAGAAAGTGCCTGTGACCCAGCATGAGGAGGACTGCAGAAAAACAGAGAAAAGTTGTAGAGGCATCACCTAGGGCAAGACTGTACTGTGCCTACAAAGCTGAGACTTCAGTTGTCATGCAAGGCTAGAGAAGCAAATTTGGAGAGCTGAGAGGCCAAGGAGTGTTTCCTTCTAAGACAAGTGTTATTTTCTAAAACAGCATAGAGTAGTATTTTGATAGGTAAACCCCAAACCACTCATCAGCAGAGCAGAATTTCTGTGTGGACACAGCAGAGCCTCAAATTGGATAAAATGATTGATTACAAAACTATCTATAAGAAAAGAGTACATCATTTCTGCTATATGACACTATCATTGGGAACCTCTATTGTACAGTGAAGGAGAATGTCACTGATTGAGAAAATACTAGGCTGCCAAGGGATGGTCAAGAACTGACATATATTGCAGTGTACAGATAGGATCTTTGAATAACTGGGATTTATATGACCAATAAATTAGAGGAAAATATAGGAAAAAAACTGAAAAGATGGAGAAATTGTCATCAGAGAACTAGAATATATAAAAGAATTAATGAGGAAGTTGGGCATGGTGGCTCATGCCTGTAATCCCAGCTAAGAGACAGAGACTGGAAAGATTAGAGTTTGAGGCCATCCTGGGCAAAAAGGTAGCAAGACCCCCCCATTTTAGCAAAATAAACTGGCTATGGTGGTTCATGCCTGTAGTCCCAGCTAAGTGGGAGGCATAGGTAGGAGGATTGGAGTGTGAGGCTAGCCCCAGGCAAAAAATGTGAAGCCCTATCTAAAAAATAACTAAAGCACGGAGGAGTGGGAGTATGGTTCAAGTGGCTGCCTAGAAATTGTGATGCACTGTGTTCAATGACCTTTACCTCACACACACACACACACACACACACACACACAAAACAAGAAAACCAAAACAATCAAAGAAGAAACCAATCAGACATTCTGGAACTAACAAACAATGTTTGAAAAGTAAGAGATGACTACAAGATTTCACTGCAGGCATAGAGATGATTAGTGTACTGGATAGATTAATTTAAAATACTCATATTCAAGCAATAAGGAAAAATGAGAAAATATGTTTATAAAAGAAACATAATGTACATGAGGGACCCAATCACATGAGTAATATCCTTTTAATTTCAATCCTAAAATGAGAGGAGACAAGACATAAGTTCACTTAAATTAATGATTCCTTGCATTTTTAAGTTGCAAGACATCAACCCCAAATTTTAAAAGCTCAGCAAGGCCAAAACCACAAACCCTGATAATATCAACTGCTGGCGAAGATATGGAGCAACATTTGTCATTGCTGATGGGGACACAAAGGTAAACTGACTTCAGATGACAGTTTGGCTGTTTCTACAAAACTACACTATCTTTTCCATATGATGCAGCAATCATAATCTTTGGTATTTGTCCAAAGCAGTTGGAAATTTATGTTCACACAAAATCTGCACATGGATATTTATAGAAGGTATATTGATAACTGCCAAAACTTGAAAAAGGTGGATGGATAAACTAATATATTGATCCAATGGAGTACTGTTTAGTGCTGAATCAAAAATGAGGTACCAAATCATGAAAACAGAGCTTTAATGTGGGCCGTGGTCCTTCCCCAAAACTGAGCTATTCTTGATGGGCTCAAGGGTATAGCATGGCTTGGTGGCACTGGGGGCCACAGTTGTGACAAAGGAGCCTACAGCTGGTCAGTCCATGGTGCCTGATAAGAAGTAGTGTGGTGAAGCATCTGGGCTTATGCTGGCCCATGAAGAGGCTTGTTGGGACAGACTATTCTTTCTAAGTACTCTCCTGGGTTTTTCTGAACAAACTAACAATGCATTTGGGACAAACTGGGGCTTGTATTGCCCTCTAGTGTTAAAATGGCAGCAACACACCAACAGCAGTCTTCCAGCAAATCTGGACATGGGAGCCATCCAATGCTGAAATAGTGGAAGTGACTAAAGGCTGGGAGAAAAGAAGCAATCGATTAGAACTTTTTGAAAGATAGGAACAAACAAACCAGATAAAGAAAACTGGAGTAATACCTAATGATTCAAGGTCACATGATGTCACACACTAATATGCATCAGGAACTTTCAAGAAACAGTGATGGAGTATGAGAAAGTAACCAGATTGTAATCAGAATTGGAGAATTCTCAGAGAATTTAAAATAGCTTTTTAAAGGTAATTCAATGAGCATGAAGAAAACACAGATAAACATTTCAATCCTCTAACAGAGAAACTTAAAAAGATGGGAGAAACTAAAAAAAATAAACAGGCAGGAATTCTTGAGATGAAATATATGCTCTGCAACAACACAGTGTATATATAAAAATGCAAAAGAAAGCATTGACAGCAGGGTAGATCAAACAGAAGAAAGAACTGTAGTGAACTAGAATTGGACAGGCTACTTGAAAACACACCTGTGGAGAAAAATACGAAATGGGATGGAGAAAGCTGATGGGAACTTAAGGACAATACTAAGAGACCAAACATATAGGTTATTGTATTCAAGGAGAACTTGAGAATGCTGAAAAAGTGGAAAGCTTACCCAAAGAAATAAGTAAGAAATTTCTCAAACCTAACAAATTACACAAATATTCAAGTACAGGAAGATATAAGGTCAACAGTCAGATTAAACTTGATAAAGTCAGATTTAACTTAAGATATCTTTTAATCAAGTCTTGTGATGGTGAAATATAAAGAGGCTGCAAGAGAAAAAAAATAAATATGCATGTGGGTATCCCAGTTTGCCTGAAAGCAGACTTCTTAGCAGAAACTCTGCGTGCCTGGGTGAGGGTGTTTTAGATTTTCACGGTCCTGAAGGAAAGAAATTGTCAACCAAGAATACATATTTAACAAAATTGTCCTTTAGAAATGAGGATGAAATGGTGACAATCCCACAAAAAGACAAAAAAAGAAAGTAGAACACATGTATCTCCAACAGACCAGTTCTATAAGAAACACTAAAGGAAATTCTTTAAACTGAAGACATTGCTAAGTAAGAAGAAAACTTAAGAGAATATGAAACTCACTGGTAAGGGTACTTAAATTCAGAACACTCTAACATTATAAGCATGGTATGGAAACCATTAATATCTTTAATTTAAAGAGTAAAACAAAGCAATTAAAACAATAACTATATTAACATGTTAAATAGGTGATAAAGATGTAACATAATATCAAAAATTCAAAATGAGTGAAGGAATGTAGCACAAATGTAGAGTTTCTTTCTTTCTTTCTCTCTCTCTCAATTTCTTTCTTTTTTTGGCAGTACTGGGGTTTGAACTCAGGGCCTACACCTTGAGCCACTCCACCAGCCTTTTTTTGTGATGGGTTTTTTTGAGGATAGGGTCTCAAGGACTGTTTGCCTGTGCTATCTTCAAACCACGGTCCTCCTGATCTCTGCCTTCTGAGTAGCTAGGATTACAGGTGTGAGACACCAGCACCTGGCTAGAGCTTTCTTATTAGTATATTTTTTCATTCTTTATTTCTAATCTTATCTTTATGATTATGTTAAGTTGCTATCATTTCAAAATAGCTTCTTACTATCAAGAGCTATTTTTATTAACTCTCATGGTAACCACAAAGCAAAAGTCTCTATCTGACAAACCAAAAATAGTAAGCAGGAACATACTGCTAGAGTAGACCACTTTACCACAAAAAGAAGACATTAAGAGAGGAAGAAAGAAAGCAAGAACCTGCAAAACACATGAATACAAGTTGTTACCAAGTGACTGCAGTAAGACTTTATCAATCAATAATTACATGGAATGAAATGGACTAATTTCTTTAATTAATAGGCAGAGTGAATGGAGAAAACTAAGAACCCAAAGTGTGTTGCTTACAAGATCAAAGAACAAACAAAATGAAACTGATGTAATGAATAAGATACTTCATGCAAATTGATTCAAAAAAACCCCAAAAAACAAAAAACAAACCCAGACAAAGAAACCACGGGAGTAGTCATACTTACATCAGATAAAATAGACTTTAGATCAAAAGCTGTAAAGAGATAAGGAAGGTCATTATGAGATGATAAAGGGGCTTGAGTTAGCAAGAATAAATTAATAATTGTAAACATACATGCACCCAATATCTGAGCAACCAAGTGGATGAAGCAAACAGTCAAAGACCTAAAGGAGGAAATATAATTCAATACAATAATAGTTCTAGGATTTAACACCCACACTTGGCAATGGAGAAATCACTCAGACACTCAGTCAACAAAGAAAACGGCAGATTGAGTGGTGCCTTAGACAAAATGGACCCAACAGGCATCTAACAGAACATTTCATCCAACAGCCACAGGATGCACATTCTTCTCCTCAGCACAGGGGATATTTTACAGTAGAGATCACATGATAGGCCACAAAACAATCTTCACCAAACTAAAATAAAAAAGCAAAATCATATTATCTTTTCTGACCATAACATAATAAAATTGGAAATCAATAACAATGAAAACTATAAATATACTTTTTTACTTTTGAACAAGCAATATATCAAGAAGGAAATTAATGAAGAGATTAAGAAGAAACCAAGAAAGAAAATTTCTCAAATGAAAAAGACAAAAAATAAAAACAAACCTGTGGGAACAAAAAAACGATTACAAGAGAGAAGCAAGTAGCAATCAATATCCACATAAAAAAGTAAGAAAAAAATCTCAAATAAACAACCTATCAATGCATTTCAAGTAACCAGGGAAACAAGAACAAACCAAGCCTTCCAAAAAATGAAGACTTAAAAACAAAACACTAAAGATCAATGAAATAAAAAGTTGATTCTTCAGTTTTTGGAGACAATTGAAAAGGTAAACAAAAATTCAAAAATTTAACAAAATAGACAAACCTTAGCTATACAAATGACAAGAGAGAGGAGTCTCAAATGAAAGTAGAGATGAAAAGGAGACATTGCAACTGACACCAGAGAAATACAAAAGGTTATGATGAACAACTATATGCCAAAAAAATTGGTAACCTAGAAGAAAGGGACAACATCTCAGATACTACAGTTTACCAACATTGAATCATTAACAAATAGAAATCCTGAAGACAGCAATTGCAAATGAGATTGAGTCAATAATTAAAGGACTCCATCAAAGAAAGTCTGGGACCAGGTGGCTTCACACTGAAGGCTATCAAACATTTAGAGAAATAATACCAGTTATCTGTAATATATTCTAACAATAGAAGTAGCACTTCTTTAATAAACATTCTATGAAGCCAAAGTACCCTGATACCAAAACCAACTAAGGAGAAAGAGAAAAGAATACTAGAGGCCAATATCTCTGATGAACATAAAAGCAAACATCTCTTCAAATACTAACAAACTGAATCCAACAGCACACCAAAGCATATCTATCATGGTCAAGTGTGTTTCACCCCAGGAATGCAAGGATGGTTCAATTTGTACAAATCAATACATGTGATGCACCACCTCCTAGAATGAAGGACAAAAACCATATGGTCATTTCAATAGAAGCAGAAAGGGGATTTGATGAAAACTGAACATATTTTCACCATAAAAATATTGAAGACATGAGATGTAGAAAGAACAAAACGCAATGTAATAAAGACAATTTACAATTAGCCAGTAATTAACATCATATCAAATGGGAAAAACTGGTAGCTTTTTATTTAAGACCTGGATCAAGAAAAGGATGTTTCACCACTTTTATTCAACATAATTCTAGATGTCCCATCCAGAGCCATCAAGGAAGAGAAAGAAATAAAGGACATTCAAGCTGGAAACAAAGTCAAATTGTCACTATTTTCAGAAAACAGGATCATAACCAAAAAACCTATTAGAATTTCAAAAATGAATTCAGCCATGGTCTAAGATACAAAATCATAGCATGCAATATGCCAACAGTCAATTATATGAAACAGAAATCAAAAAAACAATTCTATTTGTAATAGATATAAATACACCTAGGAATGAATTTAATGAGAGGAGTGAAAGATTACTATGATGAAAATTATGAAATACTGATGAAAGAAATTGAAGATAACAGAAAAATGTAGAAAGAACTTGTATCTATAGATTGGAAGAAGCAATACTGTTTATACATCCATACTACCCCAAACAATCTACAGATTCAGTGCAATTCCTATCAAAATGCTAGTGACATGGTTAAAAGATTTAGAAAAAATAATCCTAAAACGTGACTCACAAAAAATACCTAAATGGCCAAAGCCATTGGAGAAAAGATAGTGTTGTTTTTTTTTAATAAATGCTATTGAGAAAATTGGATATCCACATGCAGAAGAAACAAGACTGCTTCTCCGACCAGTTATAAAAATGGTCATTTAAATGTAACATATGAAAGTGCTAGAAGAAAACATAGGCAAAGCACTTCAAAATACTGAATTGGCCAAGTGATTTTTTCACAAGGTCTCCAAAACACAGAAAGCAGTTGAAAAAAGAGAAATGGGATTGCATTAAACTGAAAAGCTTCACCACACAAAGGAAATAACAGTGAATATTCAGCCTTCATAATTGGAGCAGATATTTACAAACTATACATCTGTTTGATATCCAGAATATAGGAAGAAATGCCAAAACTCAACAGCAAGCAAGCAAATAAAGAATCCCTCCCCCTACTTACAAGACCTAAAGAGACAATAGACCTAAAGAGACTTTTCTCAAATTATTTTTACTCTGACGTGTATAGAGACAAAATCAAAAATAGATGGGCATAAACATTAAAAAGTGCATATACTATTTTTTAGTGAGTTTCTAAAAGAAAATAAACAGTGAATTACTCATTTTATCATCCAAAGAAGTGATGGAAATATCTAAGATCAGTGTACAAGATAGCATACACAGGGCACCTAAATCTCTGGCAATCTCTTATATGAAATATGAATACAGTGCAGGAAGAAAAGGCAAAGGGAGGTTCGAGTAAATGTTTATTAAAATAGTGAAAGGAAAGGAGTTGGAGAGTGCTGTTTAGGGTAAATAGAGGTGGCTGATTTCTAAAACTGCTCTTCTAAGTGACGGGAAGTATGCCATGGTAAAGAACACACTCCAGAACTGGTTTTGCTTCTCTTGTGTTGTACTTTACGCTCCTGTGTAAACCACATGACTGAAACTTGCCAATCTCCTCCCCACAATAAGATGGTGAGAAAGATCGTTTTATATGGAAGGAAGAATAATTTAGAAAGTTTATGAGGTGGGCTAGTTTTGTACTAAATTCTAGATTACTCCACTCATATTCATCTCTAATCCCCCCTTCAGAAAATATGACCAGATTGATTTTAGAAGATAGATTCTCAAATCCTTGAATATAAATCAAGCCAGATCCTGCTGTACATTGTTATGGCTTTGATATGTCATTTATAAATCATTAATAAGAATTCTTCAACCAAATTTCAATGCAACTCTGAAAATAGTGCCTATGGCATATTGAAAAAGTCATATGTGGTAGATTACACAACTAGCTCTTGTAAATCAGTAATAGGAACTTTCCTGTGTAGTCTACACAAACAGGGCTGGAAACTGGTGTTCTCATTTCTATGTTAACTAAAGGGAAGATAAGTCAGAGTTCTTAGCCTCTCAATATGACTTCACTCACAAACAAAAGAAACAAATTAGGTTTAATGATTTCGTCTGCCTTGGAGATTAACAAACTATCATGACTGAAAAAAAATAGGTAAGATGAATCAACAGTTAAAGATTTTTGTGAAGTAAGTTTAAGGATACAGCTGGAAAAATTTAAAAGTGTTCTGATTGCATATAAATCAGGAATTTTGGCTAGCACATTTTTATAAAGTTATAACGTAATCATATCCTGAAGGCATTAAACAGAGACAATTAAAACTAAAAATATCATGCTACCAAAAGCTGTAGAAATTGCTCTCTTAGTATGCTAGTAAAAACATTGATAAAATGTATTTATAACTACAAGCCAACTCAAACTTCAAAACAGTTTAACACAATATTCTTTTTTCACCATGCCAATTTTTAATAATTTTTGCTACTTTTCATAAGCTGCTTTCTACTCAGTATGAGCAGCATTTTTTAGTTAAGAAAAAGAAAATCATTTTATGAACCAGAGAAAACTAAATAATCTAATCTCAAAAGAATTACAATTAAAAATATTTGATGTTCTTAATTAGCAATATTTAGTTTTTTGAGTTTAATATGGTGTTATAACATAATTTGTTAAATAAAATATGTATTTACTTAAAGGCAAGTGACTCCAAGTTCAGATTCATTTTTAAGACTTTAGTTTTCAGGTTTTTTTCTTAGAAATTATTTGGTGAGAGGGAGGGGGTAGGGAGAAAGGGAAGGGGTGGGGGGGAGGTAGGGAGAAAGGGAAGGGGTGGGGGGGAGGGAGGAGAAATGACCCTAACATTGTATGCAAATATGAATCAAAGGAAAAATAAATAAATAAATAATAAATAAAAAATAAAAAAAGAAATACATAATAAAAAGAATTATTTGGTACTTTCCAAAATTCTGATTGGAGTTCAATAGTATGTTTTTCATGACCTGTTTTCTACATTAAATACAAAGTAGATAAAACATGAAGTTTTAAAAATTGATGCTTGTGTCCAAATTCATCAGATCATATGTATTAGATAGATCCAGTTATTTTGTATGGCCAGTTACACCTCAAGAAAGCTGTTGTTTTTTTTCTTTCAATTGAGCATGCCTAAAGAAAAACAATCGAAATGCTCACATCAAATACTATAAGGTTGAGTCCCACCCTCAAGTTTAGCTTTGTGACCTTCGGAAAATTTGTTCTCTTTTCTGAGATTCATTTAGCCCTACAGTAAAGTTCATATAATAATAATTTGCCCCAGAAATGCTAATTAATCTAGGTTGCATATTTTAAACATATGCTAGCTTTCCTGAAACGTGGTAACTATTAAACATTAAACTTGTCTTTATTTATAAAATGGAGTAACAATCTCTTATTGCAATCAATTCTTGAAAAGTTAAAGAGGCTACATCTTTAAAAGCCATAGTGCATAACAGATGCTCAACAAGTATTATTTTCCACTGTCAACATTATATAATGTGTGAGGAACACAAAGTTGCCACTTCTCCAGATTCATAAGAAAAATTCTAAAAGATACAGGAAGGAATTTGGAAAGTTTTCTAAATCAAGATGGTTTTTGTTTCCCAAGAATATATTAAGCATATTTTAATATTCATATAGTGTTTAACAGTGGCATTAAAAGTTTCCAATGGAAAGAAAATGCTATACGTAAAATCAATCTTTAACTGTAAAGGATCTCTAGAGGAGAAATATCTTAAGAACAATTACTTTTGATGATAATCCCTAAGAATTATGTGTCCAAATCTTATCCCTGCAACATGTCTTGCCAAAATAGAAATATGAAGTGTCTGATTTGTGCTCTGGACAGTACCTAGTAAGATATACAACAGCAGCCAAAAACTAAGCAAGACAAACTCAGATTTGCTTATATTGTGAACCAAAGCTCTGATTATTCTGTTATTACGAGTTGACTTTTAGAGGATCATACAAATGGAATTGTACAATTTATAACTTTTTGAGACTGTCTTCTTCCACTTCATATAATGTTTTGAGGTTTTTCCAAACAGTTAGACAGATCAATAGCTCATTTGTGTTCATTGTCAAATAGCTTTTCATCATATGGATGTTTCATAGATTGTTTATCCATTGTTAACCATTTACTGCAAAACACTGGATTGTTTCCAGAGTTTGGCAATTATGAACGGGCCAGGTGTAAACATTTGTGAAGAGGTTTTGGGTGAACTAAGTTTTCTGAAGTTTTTTCTGAGGTAAATACATAAAGATGGAATTTCTGAGCCATACCTTAAGTGTATGTTAACCTTTATAAGAAATTGCCAACTATTTTCCTATGTGATTGTGAAGTTTTACATTCATAGTAGTGACATATGAGTTAAGGTTGGGTCACATCCTCTCTAGAACCTGGTATTGTCAGTATTTTTAATTACACTCATAGTAATATCTCGCTGTGGTTTTATTTGCATATTCATAAAGACAACATATCCTTTTTGATGAAATGTTTTAAGTCATCTCCAAATTTAGTTGTTTTGAGAGTTCTTTACTCTGAATACAAGTACTTATATCTAGACATGTGATTTACAAATCTCTTCTCTGATCTATAACTTGTATTTTAATCTTTTAACAGATGATTCTTGTTGTGATTTTAATACTGAGCTTACTTTTCATGTGCAATGCTTTTTATGCATATCTAAGAATTCTTTGCCAAATCCAAGTTCACAAAGCTTTCTCTTATGTTTCTTCTAAGTCTTTACAGGTTTATATTTTGTATTTAGATCAATAATCTACTTCATTTTAAATTTTCTAAAAGGTTTTCACATGATGATATCCAATTTTTAACACTATTTGTTGAAAAGATTAATGTCTTCTTTCAACAGACTTTATACCTCTGTAGAAAATACATTGTCCACACTTGGATCAATCCATTTCTAGGATCTTAATTTTGGTCCATTGATCAAAAAATCCTTTCACCAACACCATGTCTTACCTATTCAAGCTTTGTTTTCTAAGTCTTAAAACTGAGTACTAAGAAATCTCTGAACCATTGTTCTTTTCAAAATTGTTTTGACTATTCAGTTGTTTGCTTTGCATGTAAGTCTTAGAATCATTTTGTGTCTATCTACAAAAAAGTGCTTGATTTTATTAGAATTTGTTAAATTTATAGATAAATTTGTGAAGAAATACATCTATTTTGAATCTTCCAGTCTATGAACACAGTATGTTTTTCCATTCCATAATCTTCTTTTATTACAATCACCAGCATATAAACTTTAGCAGAGAGATTAAATTTATACATAGACATTTCATTTTGGAGTTATGGTTAAATCATATATATATATATATACACACACACATATATATATACACACACATATATATATACACAGACACACATATACATATATATATTTATATTTTTGTTTCTGTTAAATTCTAATACATAAAATTACATTGGATTTTTGTGCATTAGCCTTGTATCCTATGATCCTGTTAAACTCACTTACTAGTTTTAGGATTATTTTAATGTATTACTTGCCATTTTCTATGTAAATACTTATATATTCTGCAAACAAGGACAGTTTTACCTTTACTTTCATATTCTTTATTCCTTTTTTTCTTTTTCTTGCCTCATTACATATCTGGAGCTTTTACAAGAGGGGTAGGAATGGACAAATTTCCTTGCTCCACTATGAGTTGGAAAATATTCTTTTCCAATTACATAAATTAGCTATTTTTAAAAAAATCTTTTTCGTAGATACCTTTTATTGGCTTAAAGCAGCTCCCTCCTGTTCATAGGTTTCTGAGTTTTATAATGAATGGATGATGAACATTGTATTTGTTGATATGATCACATTTGCTTTCTTCTTCAGGCTTTCTGTGTTTAGTTGAGTATGTTAATTTTCAATTATTGTACCAGCCTTGTTTTTCCTGAAATAAGTCTCACTGGGTTGTTTTATTATTTTTATGTAATGCTGGATTCAACTTGCTAATATTTGTGTTTATATTCATGAGAAATATTGGTGTGTAGTTTAACAATTTGTTTCCTTTGTAGCCCCTTGATTTTTGTTTTAATATCAGTAGGATTCTAACCTCATAAACTGAGTCAGAAACAATCCTGAATATGCTGTTTTCTGAAACAGATAATGTAGAACCATTGTTATTTCTTCTTTAATTAACCAATGAAACTTCTTATTAAACCAGTGAAACATTCTAGGTCTACAGATTTCATTTTTTGATGGCTTTAAACTACAAATTCAAATTCTTTATGATTTGTAAGACTATTCAGTGTATCTGTTTCTTCTTGGGTAAATTTTGTTAGCTTGTGGTTTTCATGAATTGGCTCATTTCATCAAAATTATCAAATTATGTGCATAGAGCTGTTTTTATTCCTCCTAATGGTTCTTCCCTGTCAGTGGTCTCTCCCCTTTCATTGCTCATATTAATAAACTGTTGGCACTTTCTATTTTGCTTTGTAAAATTGTCAAGATGTTTAAAATTTTATCCACAATCCCTAAACTAATTTTGCTTCCATTCATTTTCCTGATTTAATTTAATTAATTTCTATTGTCATTATTTATTATTATTCCCTCTTTCCACTTGATATTAGTATGTTTTTATCTTGTTTTTCCATTCTTTTCAGTTTCTTTAGGTTGAGACTTACAGTATTAATTTTAGATTCTGAAGTTTGGTTCTTGGGTTTCCCCCAAAGGGTTTCGTCCCCGGTTAGGTGCCATTGGAAGGTGGTAGAACTTTAAGAGGTAGGGTCTAGTGGGAATTCTTAAGGTCACTAGAACATGCCTTTGTGTGTGGGGGGAGGGTATTAGGATCCCATACCCTTCTTTCTCTTTCACTCCTGGTCAGGGGAAAGCAGATTTGCTCCAACACATGCTTCTGCCACGATGTGATGCCTCATAACAGAACCAAAGCAAACAGGGCCAATGTGTCAGAGATTGCAATGTCCAGAACTGTGAGCCAAGACAATTCTTTTCTCTTTATAAGTCAATTATCTCATTCTCTTACAATAATGGAAGCTAACACAGTGACTTTTCCTTTTTTCTAATAAAAATCATTTAACCCATATACTTCCCTCTAAGTATCACTCCATCTGTCCCCCTTCCTCATCCTTTTACTCTTAGCCTACTTATTATAGTTGAAATAAATGTCTTGAAGAGAACAAAAAGTAACAGCAATCATTTCTTTCATCTCCTTGACAATGAGGCACTAATTCCTCCTGAATTTCATGGTTTGTCAGGAGAAATCTATTGTTATTAGAATCATTACTGCCCTCTAAATAACAGGTTCTTTTTTTATGTCATTTTTAGTTTGTCTTTAGTTTTCAACAGTATGGTTATATCTCTGAGTGTGCATTTCTTTGTGTTTCAGATTCAGGGTTTTCTCAGCTTTTTAAATCTGATGGTTTGAATTTCTCTCAAATTTGAACAGCCTCCAGTCATATTTTTTCTCTCTCTTTTTGGTACACAGAATGACTAAGTGTGGTTTTGCCACTGATCCTGAGGCATTGTTCATATTGTTTCCTCAGTCTTTTTCTCTGTTCATTGTTTATACTGGATAGTTTCTTCTCATCTGTCTTAAAGCTCACTGACTCTTCTCTATCATCTCCATTATGGTATACAAATTACCCAGATATTTTTATTTTATTTATTCTTTTTAAATTCTGAACATTCCATTTAGCTCCTCTTTCTGCTTATTGCTGAGACTTTCTACCCTTCCACTCATTTCAAGAATTTTTGCTCTTACATACTGGAGCATCTTTATAATAGATGCTCTAGTCATTGTGATAGAATTTTTGTCAACAGACATTATCTGTTGAATGTCTTCTCACAAGAAAATTGGAATTTCCTACTTCTTCCTATGTGGAATTATTTTGCATTTTAGACCTTCAAATATTACATTATGAAACTTATTTAAATACCATGAAGACTGTTGGTGTTTTGTTTGTTTGGCAATAATAGGGGTTAAACTCAGGGTCTCATGCTAGCTAGGCAGGCATTCTATAACGTAAGCTATGCTACATATGCAGTCCTTTTTGCTTTGGTTATTCTTGGGATAGGGTCTTGCTTTATGACTGGGATGACCTGGACTGTGATGTTCCTATTTCTGCTTGCCTTGGAGCTGGATGACAGGTGCATGTTAACTCGCCCAGCTTTTATTGGTTGACCTTGAAGCACAATCCTCCCAATCTCTGCCTCTCCAGTAGCTATGATTATGGAACCAAGCCACTACGCCCAGCCAAAATGCTGGTTTTTTTAGGTATAAAACCAACACAGTTAGATTCAAGGCTGTAAATTCCAAACTTCCAAGAGTTATTTGTGGATTTAGGCTACAATGCCAAACTTAATTGTCAATTTTCAAAGCCTTTATTTTGCTATTCAAATCTATCCTTTATACTCTAGTCTGGGAACGAGATAGGGGTATATCTAATAACTTGGTTTTCAAAGAAATTTTAGGATCATATTCATACATGCTATGCTTGGGGTTCAGAAAAGGGTTGATAAGTAACACTTTTGGGCCATTTTCCCATAATATTCTATCTCCAGGATCTAAAGTTCCCATTTCAATCTTACTGCCAGAAAGTATGGGGTTTAGTTACATGACTCTGCTTTGCACTTCTCATGATTGTGGCTGCTTCCAAGTCCAAGCAGAAGGAGGCAGAAAGTCAGAGACCAAAAGCAATGGGGTACAGCCAGAATTTCTTGCCACAATGGCTTTTACCACTGCTACTATCATAGGATTATAAAAAATAAGAGACAGCACAGAAAAGAATGTAGCCATTTTTTTAAAGAAGGAATTTCCCCTTTCTCTGAGAATCAGGGCCTTTCCTCATCCTTGAACCAGTACTAGAGGGTGTCTAGAGCTTTATTTTCCGGATTTGAACTGTGTTGAGTTCAGAATGGGGGATACAAATACAGGCAGAGAGAAATGAAAAAGCTCATTGCCAGTTAAGTGGTTCCTTCAAAATCTTATCTTCTTTTCAGCCTGTCTGCTACTTTTACTTTCAATAATACTCCCGTAGCTGTTCCATTCTTCATAATTTTATAGCTGCACTTAATAGGTGACAAGGGTGGAATGTATTTACTCATTTACTTGAAACTAGACAGGGATAGCACTATAGTTTAAATCTTAAATGTCCATCAAAGGACACTGTGTTAAAGACTTAGTCCCCAGAGTAGCACAATTAGGATATAGTGAAAACTCTAAGAGGCTTTCCGGTCTTAGGGGCATGCCCTTAAAGGGGAGAGTGGGACACTAGTTTCTCATTTTCCTCTTTTGTTCTTTTTTTGCTTCTGGTAATAAGGTGAGCAGGCATGCATTTCTGCCAGAATGTGCTGCCCCTGCCATGAAAGCATTTGGGGCAAAAAAAGCATAGGGGCTGAAGCCCCTAAAACTAACAGTCAAAGTTAATCTATTCTCTTTACAAGTTGAATTATCTTGGGGTTTTTTGTATAGCAGCATAAAGCTAGCTAGTAGTCTTTTCTTTTTTTTTTTTTGTTTTCCTTGAGAATTTTGCTTCAGGTATAGCCTGAACATTTTTATTTTTAACGAGTTCTCAAATCATTAGTATGAGGCAAATTAAGAAATATTGCTGTGACACCAGGGAAATTAAATAGCAAGAATAGTATGAAAGCTTCAAGCATCTCCTGATGGAAAGTATTTTGAACTAGGCAGTAATGTATTGATTTAGATAGACTCATCAGATGAACAACGTATGTAAGACAGATTTAGGGGACATGAGGTAAGTCAGGCATAGAACCAGGTACACAGGAGAATTTAGTTATTCCAAGTATGAAAAGCACTGGCGTCAAGTTGGTAGAAATGAAATGGAAAAAAAGTTTAAGCAACCACTTGATGGTTGTATGTTACATACCAGAGATGGCAACTGAGGTTACATAGATCAATATGACACCATTACTCCCATGAGACTATAACTAAGTGGTAACAAGAGAGCTTACAAAATAAGAATCACTGAACTAGTTCCCCCACTGGAAATGAGGAGAAACTCTTCTTCTGTATATCAGTTATAATTGTAACTTAAAAATAGGAATGAATCCATTTATAATTCTAAAGTGGATATAAAAAAATATTGGGGATGTGGATGCAACTTCATGGTAGAGCACTAGGATGCATGAGGCACTAGGTTAGATCCCCAGGGAAAGTTCTGATTCTTTTTTTTTCTTTTTTTTTGGTGGGACTGGGAATTGAACTCATGCTTTGTTTTTGTTTTTGTTTTTTTTTATGTATTCATATATGCATACAATGTTTGGGTCATTTCTCCCCCCTTCACCCCCTCCTTTACTCCTCCCACCCCCCCTCCCTTACCACCCTTACCCCTCGCAATCCGGCATAACCTATTCTGCCTTTATCTCTAATTTTGTTGAAGAGAGAGCATAAGCAATAATAGGAAGACCAAGGGTTTTTACTAGTTGAGATAAGGATAGTTATACAGGGAGTTGAATCACATTAATTTCCTGTGCATGTGTGTTACCTTCTAAGTTAGTTCTTCTTGAACTAACCTTTTCTTCAGTTTCTGGTCCCCTTCTCCTATTGGCCTCAGTTGTTTTAAAGTATCTGCTTTAGTTTCTGAACTGAGGGCAACAAATGCTATCTAGTTTTTTTGGTGTCTTACTTATCCTCATACCTGCCTTATATGCTCTCGCTTTATCATGTGAACAAAGTCCAATTCCCTTGTTCTGTTTGCACTTGATCTAATGTCCACATAGGAGGGAAAACATACGATTTTTGGTCTTTTGGGCCAAGCTAACCTCACTTAGAATGATATGTTCTCCAATTCCATCCATTTACCTGCAAATGATAACATTTTGTTCTTCTTCATGGCTGCATAAATTCCATTGTATATAAATACCACATTTTCTTAATCCATTCGTCAGTGGTGGGGCATCTTGGATGTTTCCATAACTTGGCTATTGTGAATAGTGCCACAATAAACATGGGTGTGCAGGTGCCTCTGGAGTAGTCTGTGTTACATTCTTTTGGGCATATATT
The DNA here is from genome assembly GCF_047511655.1 of Castor canadensis. Lineage (NCBI taxonomy): Eukaryota > Metazoa > Chordata > Mammalia > Rodentia > Castoridae > Castor > Castor canadensis. The sequence goes on along the minus strand of NC_133391.1, from coordinate 67,212,625 downwards.
GCTGGATCATATGGTAGATCAATGTTTAGATTTTTAAGTAGCCTCCAAATTGTTTTCCAGAGTGGTTGAACTAGTTTACATTCCCACCAGCAGTGTAAGAGGTTTCCTTTTTCCCTGCATCCTCACCAACAACCTGTAGTTAGTGGTGTTGCTAATGATGGAATCTTAGTGTGGTTCTAACTTGCATTTCCTTTATTGCTAGAGATGGTGAGCATTTTTTCATGTGTTTTTTGGCCATTTGAATTTCTTCTTTTGAGAAAGTTCTGTTTAATTCACTTGCCCATTTCTTCATTGGTTCATTAATTTTTGGAGAGTTTAGTTTTTTGAGTTCCCTATATATTCTGGTTATCAGTCCTTTGTCTGATGTGTAGCTGGCAAATATTTTCTCCCACTCTGTGGGTGGTATCTTCAGTTTAGAGACCATTTCTTTGTTGAGCAGAAGCTTTTTAGTTTTATGAAGTCCCATTTATCTATGCTGTCTCTTAGTTGCTGTGTTGCTGGAGTTCCATTGAGAAAGTTCTTGCCTATACATATTAATCCCAGAGTATTTCCTACTCTTTCCTGTACCAACTTTAGACTTTGGGTCTGATATTAAGATCCTTGATCTATTTTGAGTTAATATTGGTATAGGGTGATATACATGGATCTAGTTTCAGTTTTTTGCAGACTGCTAACCAGTTTTCCCAGCAGTTTTTGTTGAAGATGCTGTCTTTTCTCCATCATGTATTTTTAGCGCCTTTGTCAAAGACAAGTTGCTTATAGTTGTGTGGCTTCATATCTGGGTCCTCTTCTGTTCCACTGGTCTTCATGTCTGTTTTTGTGCCAGTACCATGCTGTTTTTATTGTTATTGCTTTGTAATATAGTTTGAAGTCGGGTATTGTGATGCCTCCAGCATTGTTCTTTTGACTGAGTATTTTCTTGGCTATTCGTGGCCTCTTGTGTTTCTATATAAATTTAATGGTAGATTTTTCAATCTCTTTAATGAATGTCATTGGAATTTTGATGGGAATTGCATTAAACATGTAGATTACTTTTGGGAGTACAGACATTTTTACTATGTTGATTCTACCAATCCATGAGCATGGGAGATCTCTCCACTTTCTATAGTCTTCCTCAATCTCTTTCTTCAGAAGTTTATAGTTTTCCTTGTAGAGATCATTCACATCCTTTGTTAAGTTTACACCTAGGTATTTCATTTTTTTTGAGGCTATTATAAATGAAATTGTTTTCATATATTCTTTCTCAGTCTGTTCATTATTAGTGTATAGAAATGCTAATGATTTTTCTATGTTGATTTTGTATCCTGCTACCTTGCTATAGCTATTGATGGTGTCTAGGAGCTTTTGAGTAGAGTGTTTTGGGTCTTTAAGGTATAGGATCATGTCATCTGCAAATAGGGATATTTTGACAGTTTCTTTACCTATTTGTATTCCTTTTATTCCTTCTTCTTGCCTAATTGCTCTGGCTAAGAATTCCAGTACTATGTTGAATAGAAGTGGAGACAGTGGGCACCCTTGTCTAGTTCCTGATTTTAGAGGGAATGGTTTCAGTTTCTCTCCATTAAGTACAATGCTGGCTGTAGGTTTATCATATATAGCTTTTATAACATTGAGGTAATTTGCTTCTATTCCTAGTTTTCTTAGAGCTTTTATCATGAAATGGTGTTGGATCTTATCAAAGGCTTTTTCTGCATCTATTGAGATGATTGAGTGGTTTTTGTCTTGTTTCTGTTAATGTGGTTTATTATGTTTATTGATTTTCGTATGTTGAACCACCCCTGTATTCCTGAGATGAAGCCTACTTGGTCATGGTGAATGATCCTTTTAATATGATGTTGAATTTGGTTTGCCATTATTTTATTGAGGATTTTTGCATCAATGTTCATTAAGGAGATTGGCCTATAGTTCTCCTTTTTGGAGGTGTCTTTGCCTGGTTTTGGGATAAGTGTAATACTGGCTTCATAAAATGTATTAGGCAGTTATCCCCACCCGGGAAAAAAGAAAAAAAAACTGAGTAATAAGCAACAACAACAAAAAAGACACATAGCAAAGAGGGTGGGGCACCCTGAGGGCCAAAGAGTGGGGGAGGGGCAATCCCCCACAGAACTGTAAATAAACAAGCCGGCTGTAGAAGGCAGGAGAAGCAGCACACACCTAGCAAGCAGGAGCAGAAAAGCTTGTAAAAATGGCGGTGGGAGGAAAACTCCACAGGAGAGGGGGAAAGGCCCACTTCACACGTGAACTTAAATAAACATGCCAGCCTGAGAAAGCAGGTGTAGCATCACCTCCTGCACTGTGCTTGGAAAGGGGAAAGCTTGTAGCAGTGACAATTGTGCCAAGGAGAGCTCTAAGTAAACAAAGCCTGAGGGGCTAAGTGAGTTTTAAGCTCATCCCTGAGATCTGCATAAATAAAGCCTCCAGCAACAGCAGGCTAACAGCAGCAGACAGACTCTTTTTTTTTTTCTCTCTCTCTCTCTTTCTTTGATGAGACAAAACCGAACTACACTTGCATGCTGAAAAACTTACTGAAACTGTATTGCATTTGAACATAGGACACTTTGTGGTGTTTTCTGTTTTTTTGGGTTTTTTTTTTTCCCTTTGATGAAAAATGACATAACTACTTCTGAGACACCATCGCCAGGATTGGAGGCTGAGGGACTAACACCAAAATTTTTAAGACTGAAACTTTATTGCATTTGAACTTGGAGATTTTTTATTTATGTATTTTATTTTATTTTTCAATCCTCTTTCTGTCTCTCTAATGTCTGCTTAGCTCACTGTTGATTAACACATTATCTTTCCTGTTTATATCTTTGAAACTTTTTGTTTGTTTGTTTTGTTTTTTTACTTGTCTGTTTATTTGTTTTTCCCTTTTTCTTTACCTTCTTTGTTTTCCCTCTCCTCTCACACTTCCATTCTAAATATTGCCATTGTTATTATTACAAGGTAGAAAATACTTAAGTGCACACAGTACAGGGACAATAACAATACCAAGGGCAATGAGGGGAAGACAGAAATAACAGGGAAACCAGTTTCCCCACAGCAAAAAATTAGTACAGGAACCAGAGGGAAATGAAGAAAACAGATACTCAGATCCAGACTCCAACAAAATGAAGATAAACTATGCCAAAGAACCCAATGAAGGCCACAAGAATAAGCTAGTAGTCTTTTCTACAAGAAAAAAGCCATTAAGAACAATGCAAATGAAATATCCAACAACCTCAATATTCTCTAGTCATTACCATTTTCTGACTACTTAGAACAATAATTTGAAAGACTGAATTATACTGCTATTATTACCATCTTAATAATTAAATGGAAATAAAAATCCTGATTTATGAAGTGTCAATTTTCCCCAATAGTCTGTCTTTAATAGAAAGGAATAATAAAAAGGAAAATAAATGTAGAAAATTTTCACTGAAATCAAAATAGTCTTCTGATCAAACCAAGATTGTGATGACAACCAAATGTGATGACTGAACTTTTCCTTTAGTGTACAGATTTGAAAAAAGTATTAAGGTTTCTTCAGTAATAAAAAGCCTGAAAAGAAGAGCCCAGAACCTGATGGATTGGTGGCTGAATTCTACCAAACCTTTAAAGAAGAAGTAATAGCAATACTCCTCAAACTTTTTGAGGACATAGAAAGGGAAGGAGCACTACCAGATTCATTCTATGAAACCAGTATTACACTCATTCCAAAATCCAATAAAGATAAAACAAAAAGAGCATTATAGGCCAATATCTTTAATGAACATAGACGCACATATTCTCAACAAAATATTGGCAAACAATTCAACAACACATCAAAAAGATTATCCACCATGACCAAATCAGTTTCATTCCAAGGATGTAAGGATGGCTCAACATATGTAAATCTATAGCTGTGTTACAGCATATAGACAGAAGCAATGACAAAAACCACATGATTCTCTCAATACATGCAGAAAAAGCCTTTGATAAAATTCAACACCCTTTCATGATAAAAGCTCTGAAGAAACTAGGAATAGAAGGAATGTTCCTCAAGATAATAAAGGTTGTATATGACAAACCTATAGACAACATTATACTAAGTGGAGAACACTGAAACCATTCCTGATAAAGTCAGGAACAAGACATGGATGCCTGCTTTCAACACTCTTTTTCAATATACTTTCTGAATTTCTAGTCAGAGCAATAAGACAAGAACAGGAAATAAAAGGGATTCATCTAGGGAAGGAAGAAATCAAACTATTCCTATTTGAAGATGACAAGATCCTATACCTAAAAGACCCTAAAAACCCCACTAAAAACTATTAGAAATCAGGAACTCTTTTGGCAAAGTAGCAGGATATAAAATTAATATACAGAAATCAGCAGCCTTCCTATATATCAACAATAAGCAGAATGAGAATGAAATTAGGGAAACAATTTCATCCAAGTAGCCTCAAAAAGAATAAGCTATCTTGGAATAAATTTAATGAAGAAAGCCAAAAACCTTTGCAATGAAAACTATAAACCACTGCAGAGAGAAATCGAAAAAGACATCAGAAGATGGAAAAATCTCTCACATTTGTTGACTGGTAAAACCAACATTGTGAAAATGGCCACACTATGTAAAGCAATCTACATGTTCAATGCAATCCCTATCAAAATTCCAATGACATTCTTCACATAGATAGAAAAATCAATTCTAAAACACATATGGAAACACAAAACACCTCAAGCAGCTGTAGCAATTCTGAGCAAAAAAGTCCAGTACCAAAGTATCACAATTCCCAACTTCAAACTACAGTACAGAGCCAAAAAACTAAAAACAGCCTGGTAATGGCACAAAAACAGACATGAAGACCAATGGATTAGAATAGAAGACCCAGACATAAACACACAAAGCTATAGCCACCTGATCTTTGACAAAGGAGCCAAAAACACATAATGGAATAAAGACAGCCTCTTTAACAAATGTTACTGCAGAAACTAGACATCTGCATGAAGAAAACTGAAACTAGATCTCTGTCTCTTACCCTTTACCAATATCAATTTAAAGTGGATCAAAAACATTAATATAAAGCCTGAAATTTTGAAACATCTACAGGAAGTAGTAGGAAATACACTGGAACATAAAGGCATAGGGAGCAATTTCCTAAATAAAACTTAAAATGCTCAGTATCTAAAAGAAAGAATGAACAAATGGGACTACATCAAACTAAAAAGCTTCTGTGCAGCTAAAGAAATAATCACTAGACTTAAGAGACTGCCGACAGAATGAGAGAAAATCTTTCCTAGGTATTCATTTGATAAGGGACTAATATCCAGAATCTACAGGGAACTCGAAAAACTCAACCCCCAAAGAATCAACATCTCAATGAAGAAATGAGCACATGAATTAAATAGGGAATTCTCAAAGGAAGAGGTACAAATGCCCAATAAATACATGAAGAAGTGTTCAAGTTCCCTGGCTATAAAAAAAATTCAACTCAAAACCACATTAAGATTTCATCTCACCCCAGTTAGAATGACCATATTCAAGAGGAAAAACAATATAAATGCTGGCTAGGATTCAGCAAAATTAGTAGAACCAGTATGGAAAGCTGTATGGAGATTCCTCAAAAGTCTAAAAATAGAACTGCCATTTGATCTAGTATACTGCTCTTCGGCAACTACCCAAAGGATTGTAAATCAGGATACAATAGAGACACCTGTACTCCAATGTTCATAATAGAATTAGTCACAATATCCATGCTATGGAAACAAACCAGATGCCCTACAACTGATGAATGGATTATGAGAATCTGGAATATACACACAATGGAGTTTTATACAGCCATAAGTGAAGTAAGGCAGGTTCAGAAAAGCAAAGGTCACATGTTTTCCCTCATACATGAAAGATAGATCCAAAAGATAAACATTCAGAAAAGGAAACATGATCACATACAAACTCATGTGCAGAAAATGTTTGTAATAGTGGAACTAGTCTATGGAACTTGGGGAAGGAGGGAAAGGAAAAGAGAATGAGAGTGCATCAACAATATCGTAAAACATAACATCTATGAAATTTGAGGATGTAAGGATGCATATTGAAAGCTGTTGAAAAATGGGGGTGGAACATAAAGGGGAAAGGGAGAGTAGTGAAAGGGATTAAATGGACCAAAGTAAAGTATATTTGCAGTAGGCATACATTGAGAAAACCCTTTGAACATCATCTGAAATACTAGTAATGAAAGACAGGACTGTAAAGTAGGTACAGTAGAGGGGTACTTGTGAGAGAGGGGGATGGGTGAATGAAGGAGATTAATGTGAGGGTATGTGGTTGATGGACTTCATATAGAAAAAAGAAATCTCTTGCAATTGCTTTAAGTGGGGCAGGGAGGAGGCTGAGGGGAGAGACAAAAGGGATGATCAAACCAATGTACAATATAAGGCTATTTTTGAATTGTCACAATGAATTCCCCTTGCGTAATGAATATACTCTAATTTTTTTTTTAATTAAAGCTTCTTGATTTTAGAGTGTAGGACTGGGACACAGATGCAGACAGCATGAACTCTGTGAACCAGGGACCTTGCTGAGATGTTGGAGACACAGTTGGCTGAAGTAAAGTATAAAAGAGAGCTGAAAATTTGGCACCCTAAAACCCTAGCCCGTGGAAGGATTCTCAATGCCACTATGCACTGGAAGAACAGGTGGGCCGCCACTACCACACCGCCGCTGCCTGCCCACTGGGCGAGCTGCCCACCAGCACACTGGCTGCCGCCTGTCTGCCCACTGGCTGCCAGCTCCATACGTGCTGGGAAACCTTTAGCAGACCAAAAGGAATACTTTCCTGCAAGAGCCACACTTGGCAAAAAAAAAGAAGAAACAAAACTCTGAAACCCTGAACTCCCAACCCATAAAATCTTCTCCACACCACAATACACAGAGAAAACAGGAGGGCTTCTGCACCGCCAGAGGCCAGTTCCAAAGCTGCCTAAAAGACGCAGACAAACAGGACTGGATGCTGGAAGGAAGTGACCAAAAATATGGAAAACCTCAGAAAAAAAGAATGAAACAGAAATACAGAAAAAAGGAACAGGACAAACAGAAGACAGAATCTCAGAACTTGAAGATGAAATGGAAGTTAAAGGAAAAACTGAAGAACTATCAGTCAAACAACTCAAGACCTGTGAAAGGAATATGCAAAACTCACTGACTCTATTACAAGACAAAACCTGAGAATCATGGGCATTGAAGAAGGAGAAGAGGTGCAAGCAAAAGGAATGCGTAATATATTCAACAAAATAATAAGAGAAAATTTCCCAAATCTAGAGAAAACTATGCCATTAAGGTACAGGAAGCCTCCAGAACACCAAACAGACTTGACCAAAATAGAACTACCCCATGACATATTATTAAAACAACAAGCACAGAGAATAAAGAAAGAATATTGAAAGCTGTAAGAGAGAAAAAACAAATAACATAAAAAGGTAAACCCATCAAAATCACAGCAGATTTCTCAACGGAAACTTTAAGCAAGAAGAGCATGGAGTGAGGTCTTCCAGGCACTGAATGAAAATAACTTCAATCCTAAAATACTCCACCCAGAGAAACTATAATTCAAAATAGATGCAGTAATAAAAATCTTCCATGATAAGCAGAAACTAAAACAGTATATGACCACCAAGCCGCCACTACAAAAGATTCTTCAAGGAATTTTGCACACAGAAAGTGAAAGCAAACAAAACCATGAAAGGGCAGGCAGTACCAAACCACAGGAGAAGAAAAGGCAAGAAAGTAGAGAGTAATATTGACTTAGCTGCACACAATCAAACCCTTAACAAAGACAACTAAATGACAGGAATCACCACATACCTATCAAGACTAACAATGAATGTTAACGGACTTAATTCCCCCATCAAAGACAAAATTTGGCAAACTGGATTAAAAAGGAAGATCCAACAATCTGCTGCCTATAGGAGACCCACCTCATCGTCAGAAATAAGCACTGGCAGAGAGTGAAAGACTGGAAGAAGATTTCAAGGCCACTGAAAACAGGCAGGAATAGCAATATTTATCTTGGACAAAATAGACTTCAAACTTACATTGATCAAACGTGATAAATAAGTACACTCCATAAAAATAAAAGGGGAAATACACCAAAGAGAAATGACAATTATCAACCTATATGTACCCAATGTCAGTGCACCCAATTTCATCAAACATACTCTGAAGGACCTAAAAACACACATCAATTCCAACACAGTGGTAGAGTGAGACTTTAATACCCAACAGATAGGTCATCCAAACAACAGATAGGTCATCCAAACAAAACAAAACAAAAAAAAGAAATTCTAGAACTAAATCACACCATAGACCAAATAGACCTAGCTGATGTCTACAGAATATTTCATCCAATTTCTGCAGAATATACATTCTTCTCAGCAGCCCATGGAACTTTCTCCAAAATTGATCATATCTTAGGGCACAAAGCAATCCTCAGAAATACAAGAAAATAGAAATAATCCTATGCATTCTATCTGATCATTATGCATAAAACTAGAAATCAATAACAAAAACAACAGTAAAAAAACATGAAAACAATTGGAAGCAGAACAACACATTGCTCAATAATCAATGAGTCATTGATGACATAAAAGAGGAAATTAAAAGTTTCCTGAAAGTGAATAAATATGAATACATGACCTACCGGAAACTATGGGACACAGCAAAAGCAGTCCAAAGAAGAAAGTTTATAGCCATGAGTGCGTATATGAAAAAGTCAGAAAGATCTCAAATCAATGACCTAATGCTACATCTCAAAAGCCTAGAAAAAGAAGAAAAAACAAATCCCAAAACAAGCAGAAGGAGAGAAATAATAAAAATAAGGGCTGAAATCAATGAAACAGAAAAAGAAAACATACAAAGAATCAATGAAACAAAAAGCTGGTTCTGTGAAAAAATAAATAAGATTGACAGACCCCAGGCAAACCTGGCTAAAATAAGGAGAGAAAAAACCCAAATCAGTAAAATCAGAAATGCAAAAGGAGAGGTTACAACAAACACCATGGAAATCATCAGAGACTACTTTGAAAATATTCTAATAAATTTGAAAATTTTCAACAAATGGACAGATTTCTAGATACTAATGACCATCCAAAGTTGAACCAAGAGGATATTAGTCACCTGAATAGATTTGTAACACAAAATGAAAGTGAAGCAGCAATAAAGAGTCTCCCAAAAAAAGAAAAGTCCAGGACCTAATGGACTCTCTGTTGAATTCTATCAGACATTTAAAGAACTAATACAAACCCTCCTTAAACTGTTCCACTAAATAGAAAGGAAAGGAACACTACTTAACTCATTTTATGAAACAAATATTACTCTCTTCCCAAAACCAGACAAAGGCACCTACAAAAATGAGAACTATAGGCCAATTTCCTTAATGAACATCAATGCAAAAATCCTCAATAAAATAATGGCAAACTGAATCCAACAACATATCAGAAAGATCATTCACCATGACCAAGTCAGCTTCATCCTAGGGATGCAGGGCTTGTTCAACATACACAAATCAATAAATGTAATACAGCACATTAATAGAAGCAAAGACAAAAACCACTTGATCATCTCAATAGATGCAGAAAAAGCCTTTGACAAGACCCAACACCATTTCATGATAAAAGCTCTAAGAAAACTAGGAATAGAAGGAATGTACCTCAACACTGTAAAGTCTATATATGACAAACCTACAGCCAACATCATACTTAATGGCGAAAAACTGAAACCATTTCCCCTAAAATCAGGAATGAAACAAGGGTGCCCACTAGCCCCACTCCTATTAAACATACCACTGGAACTCCTAGTCAGAACAATTAGGCAAGAAGAAGAAATAAAAGAAATACAAATAGGTAAAGAAACTGTCAAAATATCATTATTTGCAGATGATATGATCCTGTACCTTAAAGTCCCAAAAAACTGTACTCAAAAACTCCTAGACACCATAAACAGCTACAGTAAGGTGGCAGGATACAAAATCAACTTACAAAAATCATTAGCTTTTCTATACACCAACAACAAACAAATTGAGAAAGAATATACGGAAACAATTCCATTTACAATAGCCTCAAAAAAAAAACACTAGGAGTAAACTTAACAAAGGATGTGAATGACTTCTACAAGGAGAACTACAAACTACTGAAGAAAGAGATCAAGGAAGACTACAGAAGATGGAATGATCTCCCATGCCCTGGATTGGTAGAATCAACATAGTAAAAATGTCTATACTACCAAAAGCAATACATGTCTAATGCCATTCCCATCAAAATCCCAATGACTTTCATTACAGAGATTTAAAAATCTACTCTAAAGTTCATTTGGAAACACAAGAGTACAGGAATAGCCAAGGCAATATTCGGCAAAAAGAGCAATGCTGGAGGTATCACAATAACTGACTTCAAACTATATTACAATCAATAGCAATACAACATGGTACTGGCACAAAAACAGACATGAAGACCAGTGGAACAGAATAGAGGATCCAGATATGAATCCACACAGCTGTGCACACATTATTTTTGACAAAGGAACCAAAAATATACAATTGAGAAAAGACGGTCTCTTCAACAAATGTTGCTGGGAAAAGTGGTTATCCATCTGCAAAAAACTGAAACTAGATCCATGTTTATCACCCTGTACTAGTATCAACTCAAAATGGATCAAAGACCTTAATAGCAGACCCAAAACTCTGAAGTTAGTACAGGAAAGATCAGGAAACACTCTGGAAGTAATAGGTATAGGCAAGGACTTCCTCAATAGAACCCCAGCATTCCACCAACTAAGAGAAAGAATGCACAAATGGGACTTCATAAAATTAAAAAGCTTCTGTACAACAAAATAAATGGTCTCTAAACTGAAGAGACCACCCACAGAGTGGGAGAAAATATTTGCCAGCTATATATCAGACAAAGGACTGATAACCAGAATATAGAGAGAACTTAAGAAACTAAACTCTCCTAAAATCAATGAACCAATAAAGAAATGGGCAACTGAACTAAACCTAACTTTCTCAAAAGAAGAAATTCAAATGGCCAAAAAACACATGAAAAAATACTCACCATCTCTAGCCATAAAGGAAATGCAAATCAAAACCACACTAAGATTTTACCTCACCTCTGTTAGAATAGCCATCATCAAAAACACCATCAACAACAGGTGTTGGTGAGGATGTAGGGAAAAGGAACCCTCGTACGCTGCTGGTGGGAATGCAAACAAGTGCAACCACTCTGGAAAAAAATTTGGAGGTTTCTTAAAAATCTAAACATAGATCTGCCATATGATCAAGCAATCCCACTCCTGGGGTTATACCCAAAGGAATGTGACATAGGTTACTCTAAAGGCACCTGCACACCCATGTTTATTGCAGCGCTATTCACAATAGCCAAGTTATGGAAACAGCCAAGATGCCCCACTACTGACGTATGGACCAAGAAAATATGGTATTTATACACAATGGAATTTTACTCAGCCGTGAAGGAGAATGAAATCTTATCTTTCTCAAGTAAATGGAAGGAATTGGAGAACATCATTCTGAGCAAGGTTAAGCCAGGCTCAGAAAACCAAAAACCGTATGTTCTCTATCGTATGTGGACTTTAGATCTAGGGCAAATACAGCAATGTTGTTAGGTTTGGGTCACATGACAAGGAGAGAGCACATACAGGAGGTGTGGGGACGGGTAGAAAACCCAAAACGTGAAAGTGTCTGATGTCCCCACTGCAGAGGAACAAATACAGAAACCTTAAAGTGACAGAGGTCAACACTAGAAGGGGATCAGGAACCAGTGTAAAGGTCAGTTAGAGATGAATCAACTTGGGTTGTAACACATTTGTACCTGGAAGCAATGCTAGGAATCTCTCTGTATAGCTATCCTTAACTCAACTAGCAAAAATGCTTTGTCTTTCTTATTATGCTTATGTCTTCTCTTCAGCAAAATTAGAGATAAGGGCAGAACAGGTTCTGCCTGGAAGTGAGGTGGGTAGGGGGTAGAATGTGGAGACAGGGAGCAGAGGAGGAGAATGACCCAAACAATGTATGTACATGTGAATAAATGAATTAAAAAAATAAAGCTTCTTGATTTTTAAGAGATACATATCAATACATTTTTGCCTAGAAGCCATGATAGTATATTTGTGGGGAAAATATTGGCCCAGATGAAAAGGAAGACAAGTAGAATACTTTTTAATTATGTGTTCAAGAATAATAAAGTATATGAAAAAATAAAAGATTTAAAAGTGGATTCAAATAACTTCAGTTTAGTCACAATACTATTTACAGTGCCTAGTACCAATGCAGTACTAGGCACAGGAAAAGTTCTCTAAAATACTGAAAAAGGAATGAATAAAGAAGAGAAGTAAAAAAAGATAGCCTGGAATGAAAGTACTAATAAAAATTAAGGAAGAAGAACAAATACAGTAGCACAGTTCATGTTATCTTTTAAGATGTTGTCTCCAGGCCTTTCTGATATGAAAATTGAGTACATAGTGAAGGTTATTCCTCTTTATATATGTGATAGATCTGAGACTCAGATCATTTTTGATGTACCTTTGCAATGCTCTGTAGCCATCTGGATTGAAGGAAAACAAGGCTGAAAGAAATAGCATAAAATTAGCCTCCAACACAAATGCCAAATTCTGGTATGTTTATTCCTAGTAAGCTTAATTATTGTTGTTGAAGGATTAAACAATGAAATATTGAAGTTATGGAAAGAATAATGATGATCTAACATTTCTGAATTAAGTGCATTTAATGCATACTAAAAATTTCTGATGAATATATAAACAAGGTCTCAAATATGTTTATCAATAACAATGACCAAATGGATAGTTTTCTTGAGCATCCTGATTTATAATTTTTTCCAACAATAATTATTAATTATGCCTCTTTTAATTTTTAAAATTGTCATGGTATGAGTTACAAATGATACAACCATCTTATCAGTAAATGAACCTAACTGTTCTTTTTATTTCGAAGCTAGAGTTATATACAGGCCCATCTGACTCAGTTAGGTTTCTTAACATGGCTAGAAGTCCAGAGACTTGGTGCATTTCCTCCATTGTGAACTGACACCACCCAGTTTACCATCTTCAGTTTTCCCCTTCACCATCCTTTCTGTGCTACAAGGCAAGAATTCAAAACCATTTTATTTCATTGTGCTTATGTTCACCACTAATAAGACAAAGAAATATCAAACACAGAGAAATTGCAAATATCATATAAACTTCTTCCAAAATCCTCTTAAAATAATTTTATTGTTCTGCTGTCCCATGAACGGAAACCTCTTTGGATTTTTCCTCTTAACTTTTATTCCTTAATAAACATTTGTTCCTCTCTTACTCTGCCTTTACACTGGGTCGTGTTTATAGTTTCACCCAGAATGGCCTCATTTTTGTCCAGCACATAAGACCCCAATCAATGTGGAATAAAATATCTATATCCTTTATTCTGTGTTAATTTTGCATTGCTGCATATCAAATTACCAAAAGTGTAGCACATTTTATTATGCAACAGTTCTATAAGTCAGAAATCTGAGCAGGTTTTCTCTCTGCTTAGGATCTCACAAGGTCAAAACAAGTATGTTGTTCAGGTTGGACTCATCTAAAGTCTCTGGGGAATCAGTTTCCAAACTCATTCAGGTATTGGCATAATTCAATTCCTTTCCTCTGCTTTAAAGGGTTACATCTCCCTATCTTAAGGTTAAGGGAAGGATTAAACATGCAAAAATCCCTTCATAATAATACCTAGATTAGTGTTTGAATGAAAATCAGGGGCAGAATCTGGGAAAGGCCATTTTTAGGATTTTGTCCACACTGAACATATTGCACAGGCATATCTGAGGACATCCACATTAAGCACTGGGAAGCACTTCACAACAACACATCTCACATTATGATGGCCTCTATGTAGTTCAGAACTGACCCTAGTTTAAATACAATTATATCCATTAAAGTAGGATCCATACTTGTAATACGTTTTATAAACTCTTGCACTCAAGTACATGTTCCACAAGGATGAGTGGGCAAGAACCCTAGTGGCACCCTTGAATACATCACTGAACTTTGCATTGGATTGTGAATATGGTAAATACAAATTAAATGTACTTGAGTTCCCTTGAGTAGTAAATTATGCTACTATTTCACTTAGAAACTAAGATTTATATAGAAAAAAGTTAGCCTTATTCTTTGCCAAATTAATGTAAAGAATTGCATATTCAAAATACTGCATATTAATAGCAAATAGTTTTTCAGTACAAGCAATATAATTCTAACCAAAAGGATACTAGAGAGATGACCTCAGTAATATCTTTAAGTATTTTAAGTCTCTGAAATGTTCTGTGCTTTAAGGCCATAAACCAAGAAAAAAAGTCACACTGCTATTTAATAAATATAAGCTACTTTAAAAATTGGCTTAACCACTTCTCACTCAATAAAAATGATTACTTCTGCTGAAATCTGGCTTGGGGAATGTATTGGTGTTTGGAAAAGAAAGTGTCTGGAGATTCTCACATGTAAAGTGTCAACATAAAAGGGTTACTAGATATGTTTCAGTGTCTGGATGTGTTTCTTTTGGGTGGCCTGTATGTGAGCTTGATGATTTGCAAGAAGATAGAATATTCTGAATCATGGAGAAGAATATACTGCATCAAATACACAACCTGCTCAAAGGCAGGAAAGGAACATTTGTTTAGAATATTGAAGCATCTAAGTCTTGGCAATAGAATTCAGGGAGGGTGAGAATCATAGAGCTGGAAGTAAGCTTCTCTCATTAATAAGTATTGGAAAAATATTCACAACAGGAAACTCACATTGATCACCTTCTACTTTTGTCAGCTCAGTGTTTATAGGTTTTCCAATTTTCCATACTTTGAAGTCCCTCAAGTCTCCTCAAACACACACAAACGTGCACACACACACACACACACCACACATGTTCATTGGCAATCCCATTGATTATGCCAGTGATTCCCAGTTTATAACAGAATTTCTCAAAGAGCGTTAGGCAGAACTCTGGGCTTCCATGATATTCTTTTTCAGTAGGTTCCCTTGTACATTTTCAAAAATGTGCAAGATTAGAACTGTCAACATTTGTATTGATGTTGCAAAAGCAATGATAAGTAACATTTAAATCAAGTCAATGGCATAAAATTTCACTCCCAGGAGGAAAAGGTGTCAATTTCACTTAAGAATGTACCAGGGGAAGCAGTCAAATGTGATCATTTAATAACATTTGAACTGGTGAGTATACACATTTTTAATATTTTGTGTAACACAAAGGAAGTGTTGACAAAACATTTCTGCTTCAGATTAAGATACGTCTCAATGAAAAGCACTGTAGAGTTGAGATATAAGCTGGATCAACTGTGTTTATCATGAAGAGCCATTTTTTTACCTGATAGAATGTCTGACAGACATTGACTTGGGAATGTAGCTGACACCCCAAAATTAACAAAGTAATCCTGCAACTCCACAAAAACCAACTGATGGCACTATTTAGCCAATCATAAAATTTGAGCTTTCAAGTGAAAACTATAATATTGGAAAACTTTTATCTTGCCATGAGCTTGACTGATTCAGGTGATATTGATGGTGATATTAATAAATGTTATCTCTATATCTATATATAGTTTAGGGAAATATGTCAAAATTTAGAAGATTTGCCTCACTAACTAATACTTCTTAACTGACCAATTATTGATACATAAAAAGTCATGCATGATTAAAACATCCATGTAAAGTGTAAGATGTATTGATAGATATTAATATAATAGTGTATAAAAGTTTAGGCATATGCTTTCAGATTCTACATCACCACATTCTACAAATATGTAAGATGCAGCCACTTGGGCTTTAGTAAACTTTCAGGAATATCTGCAATAATCTGAATATACTTTTCTATTTTCCATCTACATACCTATGTCAAGCCAGATTTGAATATACAGGTCAAAACCAAAATGACAAATAGCAACACCTTACACAGAGAAGCAGATATGAAATAGATTCCAACTATTTTCTACAGGCCAGAGATAAGGATATTTGGCAAAATACAAATGAAACCAATGACTTCTCACATTTTGTTTTAAACAATGTACTTAAATTTTTTTATGAAAGCATGTTCTTTATGCTAACATTTATTGACTTTAATTTTATTTTACATTCATTAAAACAGTTTTAGAAGGTAACACACATGCACAGGAAGTCAATGCACGTCAACTCCCTGTATAGCTATCCTTACCTCAACTAGCAAAAACCCTTGTTCCTTCCTATTACTGCTTATACTCTCTCTTCAACAAAATTAGAGATAAGGGCAAAATAGTTTCTGCTAGGTAGCAAGGGGTAAGGGAGAGTAAGGGAGGGGGAGGGGAGTAAGGAAGGTGAGGGGGGAAGGGAGGAGAAATGACCCAAACATTGTATGCACATATGAATAAAATAAAATTAAAAAAAATAGTTTTAGAATTTCTGCATTTTAGTTTCAAATATGATAATAATTGATAAGCGTAACATATATGAAGAAACTTTGGGAGATATTTACTATTTCTCAATAATGTAAAAGAGTGTTAAGACCAAAATGTATGAGAATCACTTGCTTATCAAAAACAATTTACACATGTAGAGGCCAGTTTTCTAAAATTATTTGCAACAAATACCTGTGGCATCATTAGATCTAACACCAATTCTCCAAGTCAGTGACTGTTGAGCAAAGTACATTGTGTGACTGTGTGCAGCATGTATAACCAGGCATACAATAAAGTTCTGAAAGTTTTCCTTGGGATTTCTTTTCCAGTAGTGATACATTTCTGATTGCAAGTCACCCATATATATTAATACTGGAATAAAAACAACAAATGTCCCATTTCATACAAAGCAGAGGTCACAAGTAAGCAAAGTCCTACCATGAGCCTAAAGGATAAAAAGGGGGAGCTCAATTTCTGAGCTGGCATTGATTTGCAGGTTGGGCACATTTGCAAAAAGTCAGATCCAAGATTCCTGTTCAAGGAGGTCTTGGAACTGAGGCTTCTTCATAAAGGGAGGGGAGTGGACACCAGCCCCCCTCCTCCTTCCATACAAATTGCTAAACCCACTGAAAAGACAGGTTGGAAAAACAACTATTCTCTGAAAAAGATAATGGCCTGAAATCTTACTACTTTGACCTAGGATTCCGGTTTTGGTTTTGTTTGTAAAGCATGCCCTGAGAATCGTCACTTGTTAGGCATCTAATTTACAACACCTGCATGGTTTAAGGAATTCCCAACTTAAAGTACTGGAGTTTTTTATGGCTTAAAACTATGCATCTTATCACCTCTTTACTCTCCCACCAGTAATGTTTTCCAGTACATACACTGCACCTTAGGTCTACACAAATTTAAACATAAGATTATCAAAATCCTTACAACAAAAATATCAGTCCATTAACCATTTTAGCTGTTTCTTCTTATATTTTTGTCTCTCGAACATACCTACCCAAACCCCCACAAATACATAAAAATGTAAATATAAAAATAAATACTTATATTCATGTATAGCACCACACAGATACTGTGTGGCTTCTTGATTCATCAAATATTGATAATTAATTTACTCTTGATTGATGACCACTAATG
Organism: Castor canadensis; assembly: GCF_047511655.1. Lineage (NCBI taxonomy): Eukaryota > Metazoa > Chordata > Mammalia > Rodentia > Castoridae > Castor > Castor canadensis. The sequence continues at coordinate 67,195,024 of NC_133391.1, read as the reverse complement.
TCCTATTCCACTCATTTAGTGAACATAGGATTATTTTAAGTATATGCTCATACAGAATTAATGTTCACAGGCTACGCATATGCTAGTTTAAGTAGGTACTGCTAAGTCTTTCCAACTGATTGTAGCAATTTACATTCTTCCTGAAGAATATAATTGTTTTCAAAGATTCACCTCAATGGTCATTGCACTGTGGTAAATGCAGGTGAGCATCTTTCCATTTTCTCTTCTAAAAAATGTCTTTCATGTGGTTTCCGCTATTTGGCTTGTCTACTTTTTGCTTGTTTCTCACTGACTTATAAAATTTATTGCATATTTTTACTACTTAGTGGTACTTAAAATAAATGTATGTCTTGAAACCAATGGGAATTGAAAGGACCTTAAAGTCAATGAAATGTGGTATCATTCCCTGGAGAGAAGTCTGCCTTTTGTCTACTTTGATGATGGTTTTTTATGTGCAGAAATTTTAAATATTAACGTAGTGTATTTCACCAAACATTGCCTATTGCATTATTATATCACGTCCTCGTTAAGCAACCTATACCTCAAAAATAGAAAAAATATGTTACCTATCATTTTTAGAACTATAAATCATTCAAAACTGATTTCAACTTCTTTATGTGAATAATTGTCTTGAAATCATTTATTGAACAATGCAGTACCCAGTGAATTGCCTCATATATAAAATTTTTCAAATATATGCAACTCTGCTTTGTTATTTACTGTGTACTTAATCTTGATATCTGAAAGAACAGATTCACCCCTCTATATTTTTTCTTCCCCAGTACCTTAGAAATTCTTAGGTCTGTGTTCCTCCATATAATGTTTAGAATCAGCCTACTAAATGACATGAAATTTTATGGAATGCACTCTATGAATAGACTAAGAGGGAAATGAGCATTTGTATCACATTCAGCTTATGATTAGGGTTTGTCTCTTCACTGATTTGTCTTTTTTGAGCTGCAACACAGTATATAATATTCCTCATATTTCTTGCATAGTTGTCACTAGATATATTCCAAAGCATTTTTATATATTACATGAACTTTAATTAAATTTCTTGGTGTGTATCACTTAGATTTGAAATTTAACTTGTTATTTCATATTGATTTAATATGTAGTCCCTTGCTAGATTTTCTTATTAATTCTCATAAGTTAACTTCATATTTTCTGTACTTTTCCTTATTTGGACAACTATGTCATTTACTTTATTATAAGATCTAAAATTTCTAGTATATTGCTGAATAGAACTGGTAATAGTAGAATCTTCTGTTTGTTTATAAGTTTGAAAAGAATGCTTTTAATGCTTCGTTATTAAAAACAAAGAAACTTGTTGCTAACTTTCACTGGTTAATGAAATTCTCAGTTTTTCCTATTTTCCAAGAGTTTTTATCATAAATGTGTTTTAAATTGTGTGAAAGACATTTTCTTTGTCTAAATGAGATATCATATGATTTTGATCTTTAATTAGAATAAATATATTTTAAAATTTTTAACAACTATTCTTGCATTTCTGGAATAAAATACCTTAGTAGTTATTAAAAGAAATACATTTGTGAGGTAATATCTACTAATATTTGGTTTGATTTTTTTTTCAATTTTTTTCCCAAGTAAAAATGGTTTATCATTTTTCTTTCCTCCATGGTACTGTCATGATATGGTGAGAGATTTTTCTGGTTTTAGTTGCCCCTGTTTCTATTCTCTAAAAGGGTTTGTGTATTATTGGAACGATTTTTTTCTGGAATTTTGGTAGAAATCATCCGTAAAATGAGAGTGTAGTCTTTTCTTGGTAAGATTTTAATGAATGCATTATTGTTTTTTTAATTGTTAAGGGATGGTATAGAAAATGTTGGTCTAGTTTTCCAGCTATAATAGGTCAACTATAGTTTATTTGTTTTTTACCACAGCCTGTCCATTACTCTTTATATATCAAATCTTAAGCACTTCACCAGTTTTCAAAATTAACCAGAGTCAGAATTGGTGACCTTACAAAACATCTAAACATTCAGAGCTGCATGTTTCCTTATTCCTTCACTTTTTTTGTGGGTGGGGGGCAGGTGGTATTAGAAAGTGTATTGGTGTTCTCTGCTGTGAAAAAATCGCAACTTTAATGTTTTGTCTTTCTTAAGAAGTTGACACACACATCACCAGACAAAGTCAAGGTGCTGGCACGTCCCTCTGTGCTCCCTTCTGGTGGGCCAGGGGACATGCCATTTCTTTGCTTTTTCATATTCTAAAAGCTACTTTAAAATCTTCATTTGTAGCCCCCTCCTCCTCTTAAAACCAAGTCACATAGAGCTGAATCCATCTCACATGATAGTTCTCTGTACCTTTGTGTAGTCATTCACATCTCCCTCTTACTCAGAGATTTGGTATTCCCTTCCACTAGTAAGAACCCTTGTGATAACACACAGCATGCAGGGTTAATTCTAGATATTCTTCCTATTTAAGGTCAATTGATTCACAGCCTTAATTATATGAACGTCGCTAACTCCTCCTTGTAAGTAATTTACAATATTCACAGGTTCTGGGGAAGAGGATAAGTACATTTTAAGGGACAATTATTCTCTGTCTGCCACAGAAAATAAGATAACTTCATTAGCTATCACAGATAGTTGCCATTTGTAGACTGAATTGTATTTAAGTATATTTATATTTAATTGTTTAATTAAATTTCAAAAGAAATTTAAATATAACACCATAATTTACCCACTCTAAGATTTTAAAACTTTGAAATGAATTATGACACAATCCTAATAAGCCATGAATTGGGAAATTAATACTAAAGAGAGTTGTTAGAAGGTAAACATGTATGTCTTGAAATCAGTATTTTATTGATTATAATGTCCAATGGAATTTTTTTCTTCCAATATCCAACCTTCTGACCTACGAAACCATCTCTCTAACTGAAACAGAAAGGAAAAGGTGTGATAGAGGACATAGAAGTGATTTTTACTTTTAACCACCTATGTAGCTTTTCAAAGGTAAGTGCATATACATGACTATAATTTATCAATGGAAGCACTAATTAATCGTATCTTATATCATTGATATTAGCCCAACTCAAATATAATGTATTTACTTTTTAACTTGCCAAGTGAGCAAAATGTACTATTGTTTCAAAATTGAAATATCTGTGAATAAAATTTATTTGAAAAATTTTTATTTGCCATTCCAATTTTATTCTATAACCTCATTAAGATAGTTCTCTCAAAGACACATTTCTAGTTGTGTTTTTCTCTATGTTATGAATGCATGATGCATTATGAAAATCAGAAGATCTGGGGTAGAGGCCAGCACTCCCATTTACTAACAGGGATGAGGTCAACTTTCTACATTTCCCTCTGGCAATGGAGGATGTGATAGAAGCTGCTGCATACCAAGTGCTAATTAACAACTAATTGATTTGCAAGTGTCATTGTAACATAGATAGTATAACATCTATTTTAAAGGTGAGGAATCCAAGCTTTCAGAGTGTTAAACAATGTGCCCATGATCACAATTCAAATATGTTAAAGATAGGAAGTCTAAATGTCTGATTTCAAAATTCATGATCCACATGTTCTATTTCAGAGCTTTCTTCATCTATAAAACAGTAATAACAGTAATAATAAAACTAGAGAGTTCAGACTTTGAGAGAATTAAATGAGATGTCAATGAAAGCATTGTTGGCATTCCAGTGCACAGCACAAAACTTAATCATTGTTTTTAAAGTGTACCCATTCTTCTCTATTTAAAAATCAAGTTAAAATATAAATTCAAAGCCAATTCCTTCCCTTCGCACTATACCAAGGAAAGTAGGGAAAACTGGAATGTTACAGTTATCATGCAACTGCACAGTATCCAAACTAATAAATATTAAATCCATTTCCTTTTTTCCTCTACCAATATTTGTATTATAGTGTACCAAAGTGAAATAAGTTGAATTCATCTCAGTTACAAATAAAAGATGAAAGAAAGTTTACAACGACTATAGAAAAGCAGCTGACTAAAATGCAACCCTTAATATTGCATGGGAAGATTTAAAAATATATATAAATAAACACTACATTGATTTAAACTTGAAATCTTTTTTGTCTTTCTATGCTAGAGATTGATAGTTATTTAGGTGGTTGATAAACTATGTATACATGTTTAATATTTTGCACAATAACACTAATATGAGTTATTTAAACAAGTCAAACTCAGAAAGAGCAGGCTTATCAAAACTGAAAAAAAAGATAAGTTCAGGAGCAATCACTGTAAAGCAAGAGAACACTGCCTTGCAGGGAGATGATGTCACCTAACATACATATTTTAAAATTTGTATTCAACATGTCATAATTTTATGTATTTTAAGTGTACTATGTGGTGATTGGAAACATATGCAATGCTTAAGGATGAAATCTGTTTAATTTTTTAATGAGTCACAGAGACATTTATCAGATTATTTTTATTAATTATAGTAGCAAGTTCTCTAATATCACTCCATATTCTTCTTTCCTTGTGAATGAGTATATAAGTGTAAGAAAAATGATCTTTTCTATCAAAGTATTTGTTACCCTCTTAGATTACTTAAAAATTCCTCAGGTCGCCATCTTAGGTGACTTGCATGTTTAAAGGTTCCTTGCTTCTTCTTCCGGATTCCTGTACCACTCCATTGCCCACCAAACTGTATGCCCTGACCCATCCCCCAAGCCATTTTAGCTAGTTGGGAAGATTGTGAACCTTTGACCTGGACAAATCCCAGGTGAGAGGCAGGTACAACTGCATCAGGGATGTAAGGAGGAGCCACTGTCAGCCATTTTGTGCTTGCATGTTTGCTTAGTGGGAGTGAGCACATGCTTGCACCCTCTTGATCAAGATAAATTGCCTTGTCAAGATTTTCTGTCTCTTGTGTGTCTGTTTTCAGCACCAGAGGGTTATCAATTCCAACATAAGCATCAGGGACTATTTCTATGCCTTAATTCACAAGTGATAGAAATAAAAACCTTAAGCTGGCTTAAATATTAATGAGAAATATTGGCTCACATATAAAAACACTAGACTACACTTCAGGGTTAGACAATGCAGTAATTCAACAATGTTATCCAGTAGAAAGGCTTCTGTCTATGTGACAGTGTAGGAAGTCAGATTCATCCCAATGCTGGTTGCTTTCTTACTTATATTCAGGGAGATATATATGATCCAGATCTAACCACCAAAATGTTCCTTTATTCAGTTGATAAGGCATACATAAAGCACAGGCCACACATGCCAAATGTGGCCATGCCATATGCTGACTAGCTAAGAACGGGGTCCTGAAGTGCTCACCTTAATAGGCTTGGATTAATCACAAAGACACTGCTGGACTGTTAACTTCCTTCATTTGCTTGAACAAGTCAAGACACTGATCTTTCCCAATAAAGAAGGCTTTGAGGGGTAACAGAGCTTAAGTGGTAGAAAAGGTACCTATATTGAGATAAACTTTATTGACAAAAAAATGTTTCTATGGTGTTATGGTTTGTCTTCCCCAAAAGGCTCACAAGTTAGGGGCTTGGTCCTCAGGAAGTGGTGTTATTTTGGTAGGTTTTGGAGACATTAGAAGATAGAACTTAGCTGAAAGAGGTTGTGGGGGAGAAGGAGGTAGATTTTTGGAGCATCTTATCCCTAGCCTCTTACTTTCCCTTTCTATGATTCCTGCCTACCTTGATGTGAGTTGCTCTGTCATGCCTTCTCCACTACTGAAATTGAGAGGCAAAATAAATTCTTCCTTCCTTAAGTTGTTTATGTTAGGTATTTTGATCATGGTCATACAAAAATAAATAATAAAGAAAATTAGTACCAGGAGTGGGGTCATTGCTATGACTTTAATTGAAGATGCAGTTCAGAAGCCTTTGGAGCAGGTTTGTAGAAGGAATTTGGAAGAGTTTAGAGAAACAGGCTAGAAAAAAGCTTAAAATGCCATATGTATAGATTAATAGGTGATTTTGGTGGGAACTCAGGAAACCAGAATGCAACAAGAAGTAGATAGTGAAGGCCAGGTTCAGGAGGTTTCTGGTGGGACCATGGATTTCAATGGAAATTAGACTGGAGGCCACTCATGATACAATCTGACAAAGAATTTGTCTGCATTTTGTCTGAGTCCTGAGACACTGAGTAAGGCTGAATTTAAAGTTAATGAACTATTTCACTTGTGGAGGAAATGTCAAGACAGCTGCTTGCTGCATTTACCCAGGTCTTTAGTGAGCATCAGGAGCAAAAATTAGACTGAAAAAACTTGAAAGCATGCAGTCTGTCCAGGAAAGAAGCACATTTAAACTTCAGACAAGGAGGAAGTGCTTGTTAGAGATCAGCATCATTAAAAAGAAATCAAGTGCTCTGCACCAGGACAGTAGAAAAAAATGCCTGAGACTATCTCAGGAATTGGCTTGATCCTAACCATCCCCGATGAAGCATAGGAAGGGTGTTAACTCATTTGAAAGGCTTGACTTTGAGAAGAGAGTTATAAAGCACCCTGTTATGCACTGAAACACCCAGGGCAATGTTCTCCAATTTCAGTTTCTCAGGCACTCAGAGGCTGCTGCAGCCATGAACCAATGGGACTGGGTTACTGCTTGAGCTGGTGGCAGACCTCAGAGTCATCCATGTGACACTGGTTTTGTAGGTACGCAGAATGCAAAAGTTGAAAAGGTCATGGAGGCTTCATCTCAAATTTCAAAGGATGACCAGTCAAAGTGTGATAGGGTCAGGATCCCTGCATGCAGACCAAAGAGAGTTTTGTTCAAAGCTTTGAGAGTAAAACCTAAGTTGTAAATGAGAGTCAGAGATGTTAGAGATTCCAGGAATGTGGAATGTCTGGTGAGGAAAACCTAGGCAATGAGTGGAGCCAGTCCGTGTGGACTGCAAACAGCAAGAACACATGGGCAGGATTGCCCAAACCCATTGGAACTCTTGTAATGACACCACATCCCCTAGGTACTAGAACTATGGGATTTAATGTTTGCCCTGCTGAATTTCAGTCTGTTTTGGTACCATCCTTCCTTGTTATTCTCCTAATCCTCTCTTTTGAAATGGGAGCATTTACCTTGTGCCATTGTATATTGCTATGTTGAAGTGTGTAATTTGTTTTTGGTTTTTATAGGGGTTCACAGCTAAGAGTTGCCCTGAGTCTCAGAAGAGATTTTGAACTTGGACCTTTGAATAATGTTGGAAATGTTAAGATTATAGGGACTTATGGAGGTGGACTGAATGCATTTTACATTATGACATGACACAAGTCTTTTGGGGCCAGTGGAAGAACTGAATGTGAAGTGTTGGGCTGATGTGTCAGGGGTGTGCTCCCCTTTGCAGCAGGGCTATTCTTGAAGACTTTGGAAACTTTAAGAGGTAGGATTCGATTGGAAGAAGTAGGTCACTGGAGGAAGGTCCTTGGGGGACCCCTCTCTCTCTCTCTCTCTGTTTTCCTCCTCTCTGCCAAGAGGTAAACAGCTTTCCTTTGCCACATGTTTGCACCACAACAATGTTCTGTCCAACCACATGGAGGCAAGCAACCATGGACTGAACCCTCAGAAACCAGAGAGCCAAAGTAAGTCCTTCCTCCCTTAAGTTGCTCATCTTAAGTATTTTGGTAGCAGTGACAGAAAAGTAACTAATACACAAGGTTAAGGTGATTAAAATTAGATAAATGTTAATTTCTGGAGGTTTAAGCAAGACAAAAAAATTATAGGAAGCAGGAAATGGTGTAACACCAGGAAGGTCATCACTAAGTCAATAAAGTTTTTCTTTAGGTATTTAGTTATTTTTATGCTGACTCCCTCCTGAACCAAATATTTCCCTCAATCCATTCTTACGTGCTTCATACTATTGTAACTATTTTTGACATTTTATCTAAGATTTTAAATGTATGAGGAAATTATGCTATAACTGTTAAATTTACCTTACCAATAATACCTATGTAACACCTGTTTACATGCTGCTATGAGAGCCAAAGTTGAAAAATATACAAATATAAAAATTTTGAATATATTTGGATAGGTAAATTTCTATTTCTATAGATACATCTATTTTAACATATAAGCATATAAGTTGTCATTCCCTCAAAATTAGAATTGTGGTTTTATGGATTCTATTGGCTGCATGGTTATGCTTTAGGATTTTTAGAAATCCAACTCAAAATGTGGAAAATTTGCTACTTTATGCATAAAGAATCTTCACAAGTCAGGAAAATTAGTTGGACATTCTTTTGACATAGTCTGCATATGTAATTTAAAAATAAATTCATTCTTCTCAAAATAGTCAATCATATTGCTATTATACAGTTTATCTTAAGTTACCAGTAATAATAGAACACTGTTGAATATATATGTATATCTTTGGGAAAGTAACAAAACATTGATGATGGTTTTAAAAACATTTAAAATTATATCCAATGTGTAGTTTATAGGAGACATTAAGCTATTTTATTAACAATAGGAGTATAAAGAAATGCTTAAACAAATATGAGGCAAATGTATATTCCTGACATTCTAAAAATATCCCTTTAAATAAAACCAGCACACTTAAATAATGTCCTAAATTTAAACAACTAATGTATTCAAGGTCTCCTGCGCTCCCCAAAGTGAAAAGTTTGACATGCACTTACCAACAGTATCACATGGTTCATCTTTGTGTACACAGAAATCTTTCCTAGGAAGAAAAGTTGAAAATCAAGGCAAATTCTTCTCCATAATCAGTATATGTCATGTGACTCATTTTAACAGTTACATAATTAATTGAATTACAATTTTATCTCAACATTTGATAAAATTTATAAGACTAGCAATTTTAATTCTTAGAAAATGTAAAATTAATTAAAAATTTGTGGCAAATTTATATTGGAAACATTATTGTCACATTTCCTAGACAATATTTCAAAGACAAAATCCCATTCTATTTTGAATTTTTGCAAGATTTCATGGCTTCATTACAAAAAGGCTATATTTGCTGTTGAGAGATTGCTTTCCATTTGAGAAGATATTGGATGCTATCTACTTCCTAACACAAGAAAAATTTCCATATTGAAGTTTTAAGTATAAGGGATATACAATTTAAGGCAATATAACATTTTATATCATAAGATTGGCAAAATTTGAGAGACTGAGGATCATTTTAATAAATCTATAAGTAACTTAGTATTTCATATAAGTGAGGTCTAATTTTGAATAATAGTCTGTAATTTGCTCTTTATTTACCACCATATCTTGGAAAGCATTCCCTAATAACACTTCACTCTTGTACCAATTACTTAGGATTTCATAGACCATAATTTAGTAGAACTTAATCATTAAGAGTATATGAAGAGGGATCCAAGAGGGGCAGTTAAGAGAAGGAATCAGAAATCCTGAGCTCTGTGATTTCAGAAACCACTTTGAGACATGGGAGCTACATTTGGGTAATTCTGATTTTTTCCAGCCAACTAAATAACTGCCAACACATAGGGTACACATAAAACTCAAGGACCAACCCTTAAAACAGCTTTTAATTTCACCCAACAGCTGGGGAAATCCCAGCATGGCACAGCCACTAAGGCATGTCTGCCCTGGGAAAAGTCCTCTGGCCATTGTCCCCTTTCCTTTCTTTCTTTCTTTTTTTTTTTTTGAAAAAAGCTGAAGGTAGAGCATCAAACAGAACTGAACCCTGCAATGTACAGGACCCCTAACCCATGGAAAGCCTATCTATGCCCCACCAGGCTGACCCATACCCATTAAGCTTCTGTCTTGAGAAAAGCTACCCACCATTTCTCCCTACTGGCAGATAACAAAGCTGTTTGAGTAAATTTGCTAACCCAACAGGAGACCACCACTCACCACATGCACCTTGCCCTGGACACATAATCCAGCACAGTTAGTGGCAGATTGCACTACCCCCACCACCCCCAATAAAACTGAAAAATATAGACAGTGAATTGTAATCTAGCACTGGCAGCAGAGTTGGGGTGGAACACTGAACCTATCTCAGAGAATGGGGGGTGGGCAAGAAGCCAAACTCAGGGTGGGGCAAGGAACAAAGGCTGAGAGCTGGGGTGGGGCAACAAGTCAACCTCCCACAGCAGGGGCATGTAGATTGATGAGCTATTCTTCGGGGACTGTGGGTGGTATACAAAACTGAATTGCCTCACTGTGCTGGGGGAGGAGCTGACTAGCCAAAGTCGAAACTATAGAGCAACTCAGCTGTCACCTGGTGAAAACAACAACAGATCAGACCACCTTGCACAAACTGGCAGTGAGCTATCACAGATCTCAATTGCAACCTGCACTGTGGACAGAAGGAACCAAATACTGCTCACAAACTGGCCATCTGGTAAGAACACTGCAGAGATCCCACTTGTAATAGATGGCCCATCAGACCAAGGAAAGCAGGAAAAAAAAAACCAAAAAACCTCCTGTTGATTTCCCCCAAAGCTGTGTGACAAGAGAGCAGCAGCACCCTTTCCCAAAAGCCCAGAATACCATACCTGAGAAGAGACAGGGGCACCAAGAAACTTCAATCATAAGTGCCAATACCTGGATTAGACACAAAAGGAATAAGTCCAGAACTTTTGCTGAACTGACCATACTTTTTGTTGTTGCTGTTGTTTTCTTTTTTCTCTTTTTTCCTATGTTTTTCTTGTTTTCTTAGCTCTTCCCATTTTTTTACTTAGTATTTTTAATTTTACTATTACTATTTTCTTATCCCTATTTTTATCCCCTTTACTTTCTCTCATTTTCTTGTGGTACAATCCATTATTCTCCCCCAATTTTTCTTTCTTTCTGCCCTTTTTCATCCACTCTCTCCCCCAGACTTCACCTCCTCCTCCTCACCTTCCTGTACATGATACCTCACTACCCCACACTCCTCCACACTTACTACCCACTGATTAGCCTACTGTACCAACTGTACAGATCCCCACCCCTTTGCAATCCCTGATGCAAGCACCCTTTACTACAACAGTGGAACTACACCCAAATGCACACTAAAGCCCCAAAACTCTGTAGATACCACACCTCTTTCCCCACTCATGTCATTCTCCCCTTTCTGCCTACCCTTTTAGCACCACCTTTTTAAATTACCCAAGTTTCTATCTCTATCCAAACAAGCTTTCTCCCTTGCCTAAGGGTTCTCTGTACACTATGTAAACAACTGATCTGGCATTGGACCTGTCAATTTGTTATTGTTAATTTACAGGCCAGGGACAGAAATATCATATTAACCGAGGTAACTGAGCCAATCACAACACATTAATTAAATCAAGGGAAAGAAAACAGGTGACTAAAACTGCCAACTAGCTAATCAATAACAAAGGAGCACAGCACTAATTAGAAGCATGGGGAGAAGAAGAAGGCCAGGAAATTTCACTGCTCAAAAGAACAACATTTCAATAGAGAAATTAATGGGAAATGAAGAAAATGAATACCCAGTTTTGACCAAAAAAAAACCAATAATAAATATCACCAATGAGCTCAATGACATCCAAAAAAACAAATCTCTCAAAGAAGAAATCATGGATGAGCTTAATGAGATACTCATGGATAAGCTACAAGAGACATTTAAACAAAATGTACAGGATGAACTCAAGCAATATCAAGATGTCACAAATAAAAAACTTGAGAAGACACAAAAACAACTAAATGAACTCAGAGAGGACTTCAACAAATACCAAGGTAAAACAAAGGAGACTTCAAAAAAAGAGATACATGAAATGAAGACAAAACCAGACATGAAAAAGGAGTGAACAAAGATATGAAAAATCCCAGATAAAAGAATCAAACAGAAATCCTGGAAATAAAAAGTCCCTTAAATCAAATAAAAATACAGTGGAAAGCCACTCCAGCAAACTAGAACAAGTACAAGACAGAATCTCAGGACTTGAAGACAAAATAGATGTTAAAGAAAAAACCAGAAGAACTCTTACACAAAAGACACAAGAGCTGTGAAAGAGATATGCAAGAACTCAGAGACCTCCATTAAAAAACCAACCTGCAAATCATGAGCATCAAAAAAGGAAAAGAGGTGCTACCCAAAGGGATATGAAATATATTCAACAAAGTAACAGCAGAAAATCTCCCAAATCTTGAGAAAGAGTTGCCCATCCAGGTGCAGGAAGCCTCCAGGACACCAAACAGACTTGACAAAAAGAGAACATCTCCATGGCATATTATTGTTAAAACAACTAGCAGAGAGACACAGAAAAAATATTGAAGGCTGTAAGAGAGAAAAACAAATAACATATAAAGATAAACACATCAAAAACAGCAAATTTCCACAGAAACGTTAAAAGCAAGACGTGTATGGAATAAGGTTATTTTGAGCACTGAAAGAAAACAATTTTAGCATGAGGATACTCTACCCAGCAAAACTATCATTCAAAATTGATGAAGGAATAAAAGTCATCCACAATAAACAGAAACTAAAACAATATATGACCACCAAGCTACCACAGAAAATTATGGAAGGAATTCTACACACAGAAGATGAAAACAAACAAAATCATGAAAGGATGGGAAGTATTAAACCTCAAGAGAAGAATAGACAAGTACTCAGAGTATAGCACTGAATTGGCTGCACACATTCAAATCCTTAAACAACTAAATGTCAGGAAAAACCACATACCTGTCAATATTAACACTGAATGTTAATGTTCTCAACTCCCCCATCAAAAGACACCATTTGGCAAACTAGATTTAAAAGGAAGATCCAACAATCTCTCATTTATAAAAGACACACATTATTGACAGAAATAAACACTGGCTTAGGGTGAAAGGCTGGAATAAGATTTACCAAGCTAATGGCCCCTCAAAACAGGCTGGAGTAGCAATATATCAGACAAAGTGGGCTTCAAACTTATATTAGTCAAAAGAGACAAAGAAATTCACTTCATTACACATACACTAAAGGACTGAAAATCATATATAGACCCCAACAAAGTGGTAGTGGGAGAATTTAATACCCCTCTATCACCAATAGATAGGTCATCCAGACAAAAAAAAATCAATAAAGAAATCCTAGAACTAAATGAAACCATAGATCGAATGACCTGACAGATGTCTACAGAATATTCTACCCAACAACAACACAATATACATTTCTCTCAGCAGCTCATGGAACTTTCTCCAAAATAGACTTATCTTAGGGCACAAAGCAAGTCTCAGCAAATACAAGAAAACTGACATAACTCTATGCATACTATCTGATCACAATGCAATAAAACCAGAATTCAACAACAAAGACAACAGCAGACAATACACAAGAAATGAGGTTGAACAACACATTGCTCAATGATCAGTGGGTAATAGAAAAAGGAAGGGAGGAAATCAAAACTTCCTGGAATTTAATGAGAATGCAAACACAACCTATCAGAACCTATGGGACACAGCAAAGGTAGTCTTAAGAGGACAGTTTATAGCCATGAGTGGGTATAGTAAAAGTTCAGAAATCTCTCAAAAGAATGACCTAATGTGACATCTCAAACTCCTAGAAAAACAAACGTAGACAGATCTATACCATGCAATGAAACTGAAGCAGCAATGGAGTCTTCCAAAAAGAAAAGTCCAGGACATGACAGATTCTCCACTGAATTCTACCAAGCCTTTAAAGAAGAACTAATACCAACTCTCCTTAAACTTTTCCATGAAACAAAAAGGGAAGGAACACTGCCTAACTCATTCTATGAAGTCAGTAAGACACTCATCCCCAAACCTGACAAGGACCCAAGAAAAAAAAGAGAATTACAGGTCAATCTCCTTAATAAATATTGATGCAAAAATCCTCAATAAAATAATGGCAAACTGAATCCAACAACATATAGGTAAGATCATACACTATGATCAAGTTGGCTTCATCCAGGGATGCAGGGATTGTTCAACATATGCAAATCATTAAATGTAACACAGCACATTAACAGAAGCAAAGACAAAAACCACTTGATCATCTCAATAGAAGCAGAAAAAGCCTTCTCTAAGATTCAACACCATTTCATGATAAAAGCTCTGATGAAACTAGGAAGAGAAGTAATGTACCTCAATATTATAAAGTCTATATATGAAAAACCCATAGCCAACATCATACTTAATAGGGAAAAACTGCAACCATTTCCCCTCTAGTCAGGAACAAGACAAGGGTGCCCATTCTCTTCCCTTTTATCAACATAGTCTTGGAATTCTTAGCCAGATCATTAAGGCAGGAAAAAGAAATAAAAGGAATACAAACAGTTAAAACTATCCCTGTTTGCAGATGACAAGATCTTATAAATAAAGGACCCAAAAAACTCCACCCATAAACTTCTAGACACCATAAACAGCTTCAGCAAACTAACAAGATACAAAATCAATTTAAAAAAATCAGTAGCCTTTCTACACATCAACAATGAACATGTGGAGAAAGAATATAGGAAAATAATTCCATTTACAATAACCTCAAGAAAAAATCAATACCTAGGAATAAACTTAAAAAAAGATGTGAATGACCTCTGTAAGGAAAACTACAAACCACTAAGAAAGAGATAGAGGAAGACTACAGACGATGGAAAGATCTCCCATGCTCATGGATGGGCAGAATCAACAGCAAAAATGGCTACACAACCAAAAGTAATCTACATCTTCAATACAATTTCCATCAAAATCCCAATGACATTCATCAGAGAGATTGGAAATCAAACCTAAATTTCATTTGGAAACACAATAGATCACGAATAACCAAGACCATATTGAGCAAAAAGAGCCACACTGGAGGTATCACAATATCCAACTCCAAACTATACTACAGAGCCATATCAATAAAAACAGCATGGTGCTGGCACAAAAACTGATATGAAGACCACTAGAACAGAATAGAGGATATGGATATGATATGATCCACACGGCTATGCCCACCTAATTGTTGACAACGGTGCCAAAAACATATGATGGAGAAAAAGACAGCCTCCTCAGCAAATGCTGCTGGGAAAAGTAGTTTTCTGCCTGCAGAAAACTGAAACTAGATCCATGTTTGTCACCTCATACAAGTATCAACTCAACATGGATTAAGGACCTTAATATCAGGCCTGAAACTCTGAAGCTAGTACAGGAAAGAGCAGGGAATACACTGGAAGCAATAGGCATAGGCAAGGACTTCCTCAGTAGAACTCAAGCAGCTCACCAACTAAGAGACAGGATGGACAAATGGGATTACATGAAATTAAATAGCTTCTTCAGAACAAAAGAAATGGTCTTTGCATTGAAGAGGCCACACAGAGAATGGGAGAAAATCTTTGCTAGTTATACTTCAGAGAAAGGACTAATAACCAGAATATATAGGAAATTCAAAATACTAAAGCTCCCCAAAAATCAATGACTCAATAAAGAAATGGGCAAATGAATTGAACAGATCTTCTTCAAAGGAAGAAGTCCAAATTGCTAAAACACACATGAAAAATGCTCACCATCCCTGGTCATAAAGGAAATGCAAATCAAAACCACACTAGGATTCCACCTCACTCCTGTTAGGATAACTAACATCATCAACAAGAACAACAAATGGCAATATTGCAGGGAAAAAGGATCCCTCATACATGGCTAGTGGGAATGTAAGCTAGTACAACCACTATGAAAAACAATAGGGAGGCTCCTAACTAAAAATAGTTCTGCCATACTATCCAGCTACACCACTCCTAGGGATATTCCCGAAGGAATGTGAGTCGACTACTACAAAATCATCTGCACACCTATGTTTATTGCAGCACTATTCACAATAGCTAAGCTATGGAAACAGCCAAGATGCCCCACTACTGATGAATGGTTAAGAAAATGTGATATTTATACACAATGGAATTTTACTCATCCACAAAAAAAAATTAAATTTTATCATTTGCAGGTAAACAGATGGAACTGGAGAACATCATCTTAACTGAAGTTAGTCAAGCTCAGAAGGCCAAAAAACACATGTTCTCATTCATATGCAGATTATAGACCTAAAACAAATACGGCAATACTATGGGACACAGGTCACACTAAGGGGAGGCCACTCATATGGGAGGGTTAGTGAAAGGGAAGGAAATAAAAAACTTGAATGTGGTTGATATGCTCACTGTACAGGACTATATGTAGAAATCTTACACTGCCTGGGGGTACCATGGGAAGGGGACTTATAGAGGAATGAAGAGGACTGGTAGAGATGAATAAATTGGGATTAGAATAAATATATGCATGGAAACAACACAAGGAATCTCCCTGTGTAGTTGTCTTTCTCTCAAACTCACAAAAACGCCATGTTTCTCTCATTGTCTTTTGGTTTTTCTTTTACAAAAATCAAAGAACAGAAGGAGAGAACAGGTTCTGTCCAGGGGAGAAGGAATGGTTGGCAATGGTGGGAAGGGAAGGTGTCAGGTAAAGGGGTAGGTGGATGAACATGGTGCAAATAATGTATATACATGTATGTACGCCCAGCCAACACAACAGTAAAAAAATGAAAAAAGAAAGTATATGAAGTCAAACTTTGTATCTACTTCTTTCCAGATATGTGACCTTGGATAACTTACTTAACTTTCTGTGCCCTAGTCACCTCATCTAAAAAATAGTTTCAATCTTACCACATAGGTTTATTGTGCAAGCTGCATGAATTATTCAATATAAGTCATTAAAACAATGCCAGGAACATATTAAACAAGTAGTTCTGAAAATTTAGTCACTGACTTTTTTTGTGGTGTGGAGGGATTGATTAAACTCAGGCAGGTACTCTACTTCTTGAGTCACAAACCATACCAGTTATTTACTTTTTGTTTTTGATACATACAGTAGTAGGTGATTTTTCACAAGTCAAATATAGATTAATTTTTGTGGATTATATCATAATATAAACATATTTTCTACTCATCCACAAATACTCTTGTGTGTAAAGAGAACTATGTCGTTTTATGGAACATGAGTTTCCATTTGACACAGTCCTTAGTTGGAAATCATAATCACCAGTTAAGCAAATAATTTAATGTTATTATATATATATATATATATATATATATATATATATATATATATATATATATACATCTTCTTCCTTAATATAAAAAAAGCATGACTGACATAAAAATGTTCTTATAGGACTTTCTCAATGGAACCCCAGCAGCTCAGCAACTAAGAGATAGCATAGATAAGTGGGACTTCATAAAACTAAAAAGCTTCTGCTCAACAAAAGAAATGGTCTCTAAACTGAAGAGAGACCACCCACAGAGTGGGAGAAAATATTTGCCAGCTACACATCAAAGGACTGATAACCAGAATATATAGGGAACTCGAAAAACTAAATTCTCCCAAAATTAATGAACCAATAAAGAAAAGGGCAAGTGAACTAAACAGAACTTTCTCAAAAGAAGAAATTCAAATGGCCAAAAAAATACATGAAAAAAAGCTCACCATCCCTAGCAATAAAGGAAATGTAAATTAAAACCACACTAAGATTCCACCTCACCTCTGTTAGAATAGCCATGATTAGCAACACTACTAACAACAGGTGTTGGCGAGGATGCAGGGAAAAAGGAACCCTCTTACACTGATGGTGGGAATGTAAACTAGTTCAACCACTCTGGAAAACAATTTGGAGGCTTCTTAAAAATCTAAACATAGATCTGCCATATGATCCAGCAATACCACTCTTGGGGATATACTCAAAAGAATGTGACTCAGGTTACTCCAGAGGCACCTGCACACCCATGTTTATTGCGGCACTATTCACAATAGCCAAGTTATGGAAACAACCAAGATGCCCCACTACTGATGAATGGATTAAGAAAATGTGGTATTTATACACAATGGAATTTTATGCAGCCATGAAGAAGAATGAAATGTTATCATTCACAAGTAAATGGACGGAATTGGAGAACATCATTCTGAGTGAAGTTAGCCTGGCCCAAAAGAGCAAAAATCGTATGTTCTCCCTCATATGTGGACATTAGATCAAGGGCAAACACAACAAGGGAATTGGATTTTGATCACATGATAAAGCGAGAACACACAAGGAAGGTAGGAGGCTAGGTAAGACTCCCAAAAAACTAGATAGCATTTGTTGCCCTCAATGCAGAGAAACTAAAGCAGATACTTTAAAGCAACTGAGGCCAATAGGAGAAGGAGACCAGGAACTAGAGAAAAGGCTAGCTCGAGAAGAATTAACTTAGAAGGTAACACATGTACAGGAAATCAATGCATGTCAACTTCCTGTATAGCTATCCTTATCTCAACTAGCAAAAACCCTTGGTCCTTCCTATTCCTGCTTATACTCTCTCTTCAATAAACTTAGAGATAAGGGTAGAATAGTTTCTGCTTGGTAGCGAGGGGGTAAGGAGCGATAAGGGAGGGAGTTGGGGGGAGGGGGGGAGAAATGACCCAAACAATGTATGCACATATGAATAAAATAAAAAATTTTTTAAATGTTCTTATAAGGGTCACATGAAATAAATATTTCAAAAACTCTAGAACAACTTTAAACATAATGGTGATTATTATTTCTTCAGCTGATGACGATTTTTCAGATTTCTTAACCACTTGAATACAATGATTGCATTCTTTAAATGTAATTAATGCTTTGATTTTTAAAATTCCCATTATTATTATTATTGTATCGCAATATAAGAAATTTATTATTGTTGATCATTTAGGTTCTATATTACAAATTACTATTATTACAAATAATAGTGTAATTGATCTTATGTGTGTGAATAAAAAGGGAAAATCTATCTTTCTGAAAAAAATACCTCTCTCAAATACATGATCTGAATGCTAGTCCTAAATGAAAGAAATTACTTTTAAAATTCAGTGCATTCCTTTGCCAACCCACCAATGATAGCCACAGCAACATTTATAATGGTTAGTTTACAGCTTTCATCTTGTTGGTCCATCAACAATATATATGATTTAGTAATTATATATAATTTTGCAAATTTCCTTGAATATATGAATGTATATTCCTTGTTTGGAGTAGAGTTCTACACACGCTCACTAGATTTCACTATTCAGAGTTCTGATACTCAATTACTTAATAGAATAAACAATTTTGGATTGAATTTTGCATCTCTTAGTGAGGAAGGATGGTTAAAATTCCATTGTGATGGCAGGGAATGCAGCTCAGTGGTACACCTGTGGTTATTTTGAGGTTTCTTTGAGGTTTTCTTGTTAGACTTTACTATTTTTTGCTTTATTTCAAAGCTAAACACATAAATTCTAAGTTTTGTATTTTATTTAAAATTATTGATTTTACAGAACTGTAAAATAGGTACAGTGTGTTGGGGGGTAGTGTAAATGATGAAGATGATGGTAAAGGTCTACGGTTGATGGACTTCATATACTTATATGAAATAAAATGATGAAATCTGTTTTAAGTGGGGTGGTGAAGGGACAGAGGAGGAGAGAGGGCAGGGGCAACCTAACCAATGTACATTATAAGACTATTTGGAATTGTCACAATAAATCCACCCTGCACAACAAATATTTCCTAATGAAAAATTAATGGAAAAAGTAAATTATTGTGTTTATTATTCTGTGAAACTAGCATTTATCCTTTATGTTTTCTTTCACTGAAGACTGCTCTGGTTAACAAATATTTTAATATATATCTTTTTATTTTGTTTCAATTTCCTCATTTTGTCTGAGATGCCTGCCAATAGCACATGGCTAAAAAGTTTTAAAGCTAGTTATATAATATTCTTGTGAGTGAATTTCAATCTTTTTATATTTTACTTTGTGATATTTTGATTTTTCTATTATCTGATTTGTGATTTTTATTTGCCAAGTTATAGTTCTTCGATCTTTCCCTCTGTTTTTGTCTTTATTCCTATCTAGGTTTATTTTCTTATATTTCTTCTGCTCATGCTTTAAAGCAATATTAATTTTTGCTCAATGCAAAGTCAATTTTACATTTTCAAGTAGAGTCCACTACTTTCCTATTGATGCTGTAAAAACTGCACAATTTGGTGGCTTAAAGCCACACAAATTTATTTCTTCACAGTCTAGTGGTCAGAATTCTGAATTGAGTTTTATCATTGTGTTGGAGTATAGAATTCCCTCTAGAAGGTCTAAGCAAGAATTTATTTAATTTTCCAGCTTCTACAAGCTATCTGGATTCCTTGAATCAGGGTCCCTTTCCATTTTCAAGGCTGTCAACTGTGTCATTCCAATCCCTACATCCATTTTCACATCTTCTCTAGCTTTTTGCCTCTTTCCTTACATCCTGTGATTGCACTGGACCCACAAACCATTCCATCTCAACATCCTTAACACAATCCCATCTTCAACATTCTTTTGCCATATAAAATAGCATACTTACAAGGTTCTGAATGCTACTCAGACATTTTTATGGGGGACATTATTCTGCCTAACATATCAAACTTTATGTCTAAAGCTAAAAATATTTAGTTCCCTAAAAAAATGCAAAGACGTAAGATCCTCTAAATTCATTCTTTTCCTCATGGTTTCATGCTTTTAAGTTTGATATCAGAGTTCTATCTTAATTTTTAAGATCTCAAATTAGATGTTTTGGGGATTTTTCTTCTCTCTTTTTTTTTCTTTGTTGGCAGTACTAGGGTTTTATGCATGCTAGGTTGGCACTGTGCCACTGAGCAATGTCTCCAGCCTAATTACCACTAGCGCTCTCTTCAGTTATATCTAATCTGTTTTTCAATGTAGAAATTGAGAACTTTATAAATAACATATTGCTCTTCTAGAAATTGTTTTACAATTTTCAAAGCAAGTGTTCTTTTTCCAAGAACATATTACTCTTGTATTTTGAATGAGATGTTTTTAATCATGTAAACATGCTTGTTTTGAAATCCTTGTCAGTATTTTTTTAAATTTATTTTTCATTATTCTGACTTTTTTCTCACAATGAAAGATGTTCTCATTGTGCACTTTGGAATTCTACTCTGAACTCATTCCATGATACTTTATTTATAGTCTTCTTGTGTGGCGTAAATTAAGAGAGGGTCCCTTCAGAGCAGTTTTGAAAATACCTTCACTAAGTGCTTCAATTTTAAAACAGATTCATGAAAATAAATACTAGAGGAGTCATTTTTTTCTTAACCTGGGTAATGGATGATACAAAGGGATTCCTGCTGACAACCCGTGCTTGCTGTCAGAGCTTTTACTACACGCTTTCATGAAGGGTCTGCATGTCTAAAAGTTGTGCTTGTTTGTGATTATTTCAGTTCCACTTCCTAATGAAAATAAAGAAATGTAGATAAACTAAATAATGGATTGTCCATCAGCACTGGGAGTTTTAATATCTATGCCTTAAGTTAAAAAAAATCTCTTTGAAAATATATTCCAAAATTAAGAGGAAGATTCCACGTAAATGGAGATTATATACTGAAATGTGATCCCATCAACATAATCACTGTAGTTTCCCTACCCTAACCTTCTTCCAAGGTAAACTAAGTAGTCAGCGTCCTTCAATATAAAAATCACAAAACTAGAAACCTTGTGAGTCTATGGAAGCAAGGTTGCTCTCAATTAGAATATTTATTTCCAGTATAATAATTAAGTTTTTTTTTTCAAACTTGAGTGTTCCTTGACATCCCTAATTTAAATTAAGCCTTAACACAACTGCTCCCATCCCCAGCATCTTTTGTCTAGTAAAGCAGATTCTATTACCTCAGATTTTCTGGTCAGAGTATTGTAGTCATTGACTTCTAATCACAGAATTTACCCCTATACTGAAGCCCATTTTTCCAGACTGTAAAAAAGAGATCTAGAAAGAGAATGTGAATTTCCCTTAGTCATCTAATGCCCGTGAATGTAGTTCCTAGAGTCTCCTTCTTCTCTTTCTTTCAGTTCTTCCACTGATACTGAGAATCTCTTCTACATATCAAAAAAGCCAAATATCTACCTCTTTTGTGCTTAATTTATGCAAATTTGATCTCTGCAGTGAAAAACTGTAAGTGATGTAGGTGAGTATATTTTTCTGGTAGCATAATGTAGATAAAGAAAATCAAAAGGTTTTCAAAAATAGTTGTTCTAAGTAAATGATAAAATACACTGAGTTTTTTCTGCATAGGGAGATATATGGGCATTGTGTAATCTAGAGGTTCATTACCACACATTGCAATGTAAATGACTCTCTCACTTCTGTGTAATGCATAATTTATGCAATTCAATGTGGTGTGATGCAATGTTTCTTATACGCCAAGCAGTGGATTGAAGGAAGGTCACAAAAGAGGCCTTTCAGGGCACAGAAGAAGACACAGTCACCTCTGTAATGTGATCAAATCATTAAGATGAGGGAGAGGGAAGCCTAGGGGATTGAATTAAATAATGGTTAGGTCCAGTTTTCAATTGTCTTTGCCAGCAAACAAATGGAGAAAGAAACACCCAAAACAGATGATATTGAATAATTTGGTAATGCAGCAAATCATGGAACCACATAAAATCAAATCTTCACCTCAGGGCCAAGAATCACTGGGTGTAAAGTGTATTCAGATGTAGGGGAAAGGGATTTTATGTGCTTTTTCTAAATATATAATATATCATATCATGATGCATGAGGCTGCAACATGACGAATTGATTTACATAATGTGAACCAAGGGACTTCATCTGTAACTAAACAACATGATAAACGATGGTGAATGTACTGCTTAATGTCAAGGGCACTTAGATCCTCCACAAAGCCAATTTCTGTTCACTTACCAAAAAAAAAAAAAGCGAATCAAGCACATTATTAAAATAAGAAAATCCTGCAAGTCCTTTTATTCAAAACTCCTGAAAGTACCACTCACTAATATAGAAGAATAAATTGCCAATACCATTAAGCCTCAGACGAGACTACTATTCGTAGTCTTCACTTGTCAATTTCTTTCTAAAGGACCACAACAATGTGTTTCAAATTTTAAAAAACCCAATTGATTTGTGGGGTAGGGGATAGATATTTTTTGTTACCTAGAACTGTGTTCATTTGGGTTCAAATTCTCATTTTTGGCTCATGTTCATTCATTGCACACGATGTCTACATCATACAGTTTCATTATGTGAGTTTGTGGAAATGATACTGTTAGATTTTGGCAACTGGGAAAACCAATAAATTCTGTTTAAGTTCTTATTTATATTAAAAATAAGAAATGCAGTCTTTAATTTCCAAGAATGAAGATGCATATGAGAATATGCCTCATCGTAGAGTTTTATAGTGCCCTGGGATATACCTATAAATGATTCATTCAAAAATTATTCTGCGATTTGTATTAAATCAACATATTTCTGCCATTTCAATGTTTTATTAAGTTTTCTATTTTACTTGCCAATGACATTCATTTGAGTAACTTTCAGAAGTGTTGTAAGTAAACCAAAAGCATTTTATTAAATAAGAAGGGCAAAATACATCATTAATAAAATTGAATTTTAAATTAGAGTATTTTCAAGAAACAGCGACTTATGCCTTCTTATGATTATTGAGAAAAATGTGAAAATTATGCTAAGAAATCATAGAGTTGACAGTTGGGAGAAGATGTGTTGTGTTTTTTGTTGCCATGAGCCCACAGCATTAGGTCAGCTTTAAACCATTTATTTTATCACACAGAACAATTTGACAACTAAATTACCTCAGATAGGTTTAGATTTATAAGCTCATTATGCATTTTAGCTGAGACCAGAATTAATCCCTGAGCTAAAATTTCTTCCTTGTAATGTGTCCACATAACATGCAATATTCAATAATTAGATCTAAGATGAACATTCATCAGAAACTGAACTAGGTTTTATGGTTTTAGCTGGGTTTAGACGAATGCAGATAAGTAAGCCTCTTACAAAACTAAAGATCTCATCACCATTTACACTGACTAACAAGAACACTCTTACCCCAGTTACACAAAAAATTCTTTTTTGCCATTTGTTCATTTGCGGTACTGGGGTTGGAAGTTAGGCTCTCATGTTTGCTAGACAGGCACCTGAGCCACACCACACCTTCAGCCCTTTTTTGCTTTAGTTATTTTTGGATATGATCTCACATTTTTGCCCTAGGCCAGCTTCAGATGACAATCCTCCTACCTTTGCCTCCCATGTAGCTGAGATTATGACCATGTACTATCAGGCCTGGACATTTTAGACTTTCTGATCCAAAAGTACTAGGCAACTTAGGAATAAAACATTCCTTTTAGTGGGTGGATTTTCACTGGCAATGCACTGAACTCATAGACATGGAGGAAGGTCATGTTCCACACAAGACTTGTCCTGCAGGTAAGTAAAGGAACATATTTTATGAACATCTAAGTATTTTATATATGTATACCCTTCAATAGAGAAGGTAGTTTCAACTACCTTAATTAAAAATTAACATGTTTATAACCATAAAAATATATGCAGGACATTTTTCTCAAAAAGCATCAAATAAGAAAGTTCCATAAATAAAACAGTAATTAAATGAATTATTTACTTTTAATTATTTATTTATTCAATATATAGTATCTCTGCTCCTTCCTTCAAATTATGTAGGCCAATATGAGTATAATTTCTTATTGCTGCTATAACAAATTACTGCAAAACTAGTGGCTTAAAACATTTAATATAGATCTAGAGAGAAGCTAAATACAGCTCTTACTGGGCTAAATCAAAGTATTATCTGGGCTATAGTCCTTTTAGAGGCTGGAGGTTATACTCTATTTCCTTTTCCAGTGTCTAGACAGTACTTGCATTCTTTGATTCATGTCCCCTTCCTCCATCTTTAGTCCTTCTTTGAATCTGAAATTCTGCCTCATTCTTCCATGTCTTAGGACTCTTGTCATTACATTGAATCCAGCCACATAATCCAGGTTACTCTTTCCCACTCAAGGTCATTAATTTAATCACATCTACAGTCCTTTGTACCATATCAGATGACATATTTATAGGATCTGGGGTGCAGGATATTATTCTGTCTTACACAATAAATGACATGAATGGACTTTGAAGACATATTTTAAAGTGAAAAACCAGAGATTTATGTATAACATGAAGCCATGCTTTTACAAACACACTAACTCTAAGCACATGTTATATTTGGGTAAGAGAGTTGGAGTAAGAGTTGAGGAAAGGTAATTTACTATGAATACTAAAGTGATTCTTCAATCTTTACCATGAGAATGTGTTTATATTATGAGAAAATATGTAAAGGTTATTTTTAAACATTGACCATGGGTCTGTGCATTTCTTGTGGAAAAATTAAATAGCATTGCACTACAGTATTTTCTAAAGAACTGTAAATATTTGGAATAGAATTTTGAGGGAAAATATGCATTATAAATCGTAATAACTCTATGAATGACATTCTACTTCCTAAGTAGAAAACTGAGCAGGCAGTTATTAATTATATTTTTCTTTCTATTGGCTGTATATATGAGCTATATCGCACTATTTATTTTGGTTTCTTTTTAAAAGAGTACTTGTGAAACATGGCTAGGGAAGTCTAGCAACAGGGGAGATACTGGAGAACAGTTGTTAAGAATGCTGTCAAGCTTTATAATATAAAATGGTAAGCTTAAAATCTTAAGGTTTTCTTTTTAGAATTTTGAAGAGAAAATGGCTCTACAAATAAGGAATAAAATTAATACCACAGTATTATTGGGGAGAAAAAAGTTCCCATTACTTATGGTCCCAATATTTTGAATATATGTATTTAGTTACATAAGTACATAGAAAAGAAATATATTTAAATGCTAACATCCTAGAGAGCAGAATTGTGAGCTAATTTTTATCTTTATTCCTATATTTATCAAATTCCCATAACGATATGTTGCATTTGTAGTAAGAATAGAGAAATATAACAGTAATCAAGTTGGGACTTTTATGATCTTTAGACCTAGAAGCAATATTTCTAAAATATTCTATTATACAAAGGGTGTAAAGAGAAGACAGACTTCATCAATGTAGAAATAAATATGTAAAATCCATTCATTGCTCATACATTCTCAGATTCTATATTCTGTACATTACATTGGTGGTTAAGTCAGGTTAGAAGTTTAACACATATAATTATGGGATCATAAATAGTCATGTAGATTGCATATGGAACTACAAATTCTATCTTCATAAATGCGTTTAGTACTATAAAATACACATTTTAACCAGGTGCCACTGGCTTGTGCCTATAATCCTAGCTACTTGGGTGGTTGAGATAGGGAGGATCTAGGTTCTAGGCCGGTCCAGGCGAATAGCTCAAGAGACCCCCATCTCCAACATAATCAGAGCACAATGGGCTGGGCATGGCTCAAACAGTAGAATGCCTTCTTCGCAAGTACAAACCCTAAGTTCAAACCTCAGTTCCACCGATAAATAATACATAAAATATACATTTAAGAACCTTGTCATGAAAAATCATTATAAAATGTTATATACAATACTCAAATTAAGGTCTGTATCTTCACTGAAAATCTGAATCATCTTAACTAAAAATATTATTTGCTACTCTATTATTTTTATAGCAGTAATTTATAAATACTTTTTAATAGAATCAAGCAAATTTTAAAATTTATGAGTATATTAAGAAAAGAAGATAAAGTCATAATGAAGGCTAAATTTTAATATAAGCTGGCTTCTTTAAGGGACCCCCAAAATAAAGTTATAAAAATGGTACCTGTTATCCCAAGCTATACAAGAGACTGAGCTCAAAAGGTTCCAGAACAGCCCTAGCAAAATAGTTTTTAAGACCCCATCTCAATGGAGAAAAGCTAAGCATGGTGGAGTGGACCTGACATCCCAGAAAGGACTGGAAGCATAAAATGGGAGGATCACTGTTCAGGGTGGCCTGGGCAAAAAGAGAGAACTTATCTCAAAAATAACCAGACCAAAAAGGGCTGAAGGCATGGCTTGATCAGTAGTGCACCTGCCTTACAAGGGCAAAGCCTTGAATGCAAACCCCAGTAGAGGAAAAAAGAAAAGAACAGAAAAGAAAAAAGTCCTTGTACATTTATTTAATGTACATGGTCTTTTCTTCCTAACTGTCCCTGTCATTTTGAAAGCTTATTAAGGGGACCTCTACTATAAAAAAGATTCATGTTTTCAAGATCTTATATAAAATAGCATTGCACATAAACTTAAGAAGGGTTAGCAATCAATTTTTATTACAAAGATGTTCAGATATTTAAGTATCATTTGATGAATAGATGATCTTTACATCATTGACCTATGATAGAGGCATTATTGAAAATCAATTGACCATATATGTGTGACTCTATTTTCAGATTCTTTATTCTGCTTCATTGATTTATATGACCAACTTTCCACATTGTCTTGACTGCCAAACTTTTATGGCATATCACACAGTGTAAGTCTACAAAACTTGTTCTTTTACAGTACTACCTTGATTCTTCTACATTCTCTGAATTTATAAATAGATATTGGATTAAGTTTGAAAACTTCTGCTAGTAAAGACCTGCAGTGATTTTCATTAAGATAATATTAACTCTTTAAGAAAAATGGGCATTTTACTATGTCTAGTCTTCCAATGAGTGAGCCTTATTTAGGTTTTTAATTTCTCTCAGCACCACTGTGCAATTTTTATTTTAAAGTTATGCACAAATTTTGTTAATGTTATTTATAAGTATTTTATGACTTTAGAAGTTAAGGAAATTTTTTCCCAATTGTTCATTTCCAGTATAAAGAAGTACAATTGGTTTCTGTAAATTAAATTTATATATTCGTGGCCTTGCAGTTATAAATTCTAGCGGTTTTTGCAAGACTCCTTAGAATTTTCTTTGTACCAAGTCATACCATCTATGAAGATAAACAGTTTTTCTTCTCTGTTCCAAGTATTTAGATCTCCCCTTCTTTTTTATCATTTTTAGTGCAATACTGAATACACACGGGAAGAATAAACTTCATTGCAATGCTTTCAGCATTCAATTTTCACCTCTAAGTGTTCAGTTAGCTGTAGACATTTTGCAGTCACCCTTGCAGAGACAGTACAATTTCTACTTCAATAAGAAGTTTTGGATGATAGGTTTCTTCTTCCCTCTTTCTTTCAGTATATTAGAAGTATTGCTTCATTGTCTTTTGGACTTAACAGTTTTTCTGATGGAAAGTCAGTCATCAATTTTAACATGTATCCCATGTATAGCACATTTTATTTCACAGAATGATTCAATTTTTTGTTTTGGCAGTATTGGAGTTTGAACTCAGGACCTTTATGCTTGTTAGGAAGGTGCTATACCACTTGAACCCCCAGCTCTTTTTGCTTTTGTTATTTTTGGGATAGGGTCTCATTTTGATGCCTAAGCATACTGAAATCCTCCCATTTGTGTCTCCTGAATAGCTACGATGATAAGTGCATGCTACCACACCCAGCTTTATTGATTAAGATGGTCTCTCACAAAATTTTTGTAGGGCTGGCCTCCAACTGTGATCTTCCTGAGCAGCTATGATTATAGGCTTGAGCCACTATGCCCAGCCCCATTTTTTCTTTGTCATCGGTTTACAGCAATTTTTCTAGTATGTGTCTCTTGTTATTTTTCTTTAAATTTGATGACTTTTCTACCACTATGCCTTTAAATAATTTTCCTTCTGCATTCTCTCTCTTCTGAGATTCCAATTATGACCAAGCTAATATAATAAATCCAACATTTCGGTTATTTCAAGATCAGTTTCTATTGACTACTTTTCATTGTTTCACATTTTTATGCTTCTTTACTTGGCTCATTCTTATTATGTTCTAGATATTGTGGACAGTTTATCATAGACCCTCAGGATTCTGTTATCTTCCTCTGAGGAGTGCGTACTCTTGTTTCAGGTAGCAGCTCAGTTAGTCGCTCATCACCCTCAGTTTGGGCAAATGTGAGTTTATGCTTTCGACAGGAAGATCTATCAAAAGCCAAACAAAAAACTGGCAGAATTCAACTGCTGGCCAATTGAGCAACTCAGCTGCTGGGTTTTGCTGTTACAAGTAGGCATTTCTCTGGGTCATGGTTCTTACTGATGAAGCACAGCTTTTCTGTTTTTCCAGTCAAATGCTAGGAGTGAAGAAGTCTCACAAGACTGCTATATATTGGTAGCCTGGATCTGATCAGTTCCTAGTACCTTCCAAAATTTGAACACCATAGAAGAGAAACACTCCATAGATTTGGGGCAGTTTCTATCTGTATGTACTCAGACCTGTTCTTGACTCTGTAGATCTACCACTGTACCTACGTAGAACCCACCTTGCTATACCTGTCAAGAAATTGTTCCCAGGCTCCAATAACTATGGCGCTTCCTTGATATATTTTTCCCACTTTAAAAACTGAAGTCTAGCACTCATTCTCTGATGACTAAAGCCAGTTGCCAAACAAATATCTCTTGTCTGTCAATGTTTACTGCAGAAATCTAGTATGACCTGCATAGCTTGAAGTGGAAGTCCAGTTGTGTTCTTGCATGAAAATTGTTTCTTCATGAATTATTTATAATTAGAATTGTTTTAACATGATTAATTAATAAGAATCTGCCATTAATTCAAAAGATTTGTCTCATAAAATCATGCTACGTTGCTATGGTTTCTACGCTGTGAAATGCTAACACTTTTTTTGTTTTGGCAGTCCCATGGTTTGAACTCAGGGTCTCATCTTGCTAGGCAGGTGCTCTACCAGTTGAGCCACTTCACCAGCATGAAATGCTAACACTTTTGATGACTAAAATTAAATTGCTAAATTTAAGGTGTACAAAAAGAATTCTCATTTATTTTTGCCAGCACTTGCTTTGTAGTAAGAGGAATACACGGATAATTACTAATATGGTGTACTTATATAGACTATATTGTTGCTTATTATGCCACCTTATTTTTACATGTGATTCTTACTGTTGAATTCCAAATAATTGTGATTAGTACATTTATACTGTGAATTAATAACATTCACAACATTCACAATGCCCACCTACGTAGGCACAAAGCATTGTAAATGCTCTACACTTAGGCAGAGACTTAACTGAATCTGTTTCCTCAGATGGAGCCAGAAAAATTGTAAATTGCAGAATTTGTCATTTTATATGGTGACAAATGAAAAACATAGTGTAGAAACTACCAAAAATTCACCATAGTTTTCACTTATCATCATCAATGGCTGTCTTTGACACACAAAAAAAAGGGTGATTTTTTTAAATTAAATGATCGAATGTGTTGTCAATCTAACAGTTGGCTGTTCAGAAACCAGTTATTATAATTTTCAGGAGATGACTAAAAAATTTTTTTCAACATGCAGCACAAAATCTGTAATAAAAGCATTTTATCAAGGATTAATGAAATCAACAGTACAGGCAATGAATTAGGAATTCAATTTAATTGGCTTTGGGAAATTTACCTTGTGATAAGTACAGCCGCATCCACCGAAGTCATGTCTTCTCCCCAGCTTGTCGACATCTCTAAATGTATCTCATTCTTTTTGCCAAATTCTTCATGTTGCCACTTACAAAAACTCTCTAGCATTTTCTCCCCATGATGGCCAATATACAGGTCTGCCTGCAACAGAAGACACTTTACTTCAAGGCAGATAATTTTTATATATGTCAAAAACTAAAACCTAAGGAAACTTCCTGAATTACTTACTAAAGCAGACTGCTGACCACAACATTAATTAGAACCTGGAAAGCATTTAGGATTAATTTAGTCTAAGCTAAAAAAAATCTTAAAACATGGTAAAGGTGTAATAATTTCAAAATCTGTTTAAATCTACCATGAAAAAGGAAAGAGGTACAATGGAACACTGGAAGTATGGACCTTTTTACACTTGAACAACTCATTATGTCTACAATTTAAGAACAAAGGTTTTCTGAAATACTTGTTAAATAGCTTGCCAAAATGATGCCACAGACTATTCTCCACTTAAAATGAATTACAGATAAGAAAACTGTTTTGAAGCATATGTTTAAATAATAGAATAAGTCTGTCATTTAAAATAACTTAAAAATTACATTTTGGAAAGTTAAAGTTTGTTGTCAAGACCCTTGGAAACTGAAAACATACCATTTTTTGAATAAAACTGAGATATTAAATAAAATGAAATGGCAATTTTATGTATACTTTAAGTGAATCAGTGGATATTTCTGGATTTTACCTCAATAAAAGTATATCCCTAACATTCCCTTTACTTGAAAGTTCCTGAACACAATTTCTCACCCACTTAATTGAATAAAAACTCAAGATGTTCTTACTGGCGTTTCATGAAGCAGAATGAGCTTTATCACACGAAGATTGACCTGCACACCAAGACTTTTGTGTTGGAAAAGGTTAAAAACCTAAAAACAAACAAAAATAAAAATCCTGGAGTAAAACTAAAGAACATCTTATTTTTTTCTTAAAGGCCAGACATAAGGGAAATCTCAATTTAGCTGAAAAAATTTATTAAAAGCTGGAAAGCAACATGAGTTTTTAACATAACACCTTGATCTGAAAAAAAAACAAAAACAGCACTTATTTACTTTTTATTAGAAAGTATATCACCACACATCACTACTATGTTTTCAGAGATATTACTATGTGGAAGATACTGAAATTAGTCTACCGGTCTACATAGCCAATGCTAGCTGGAGTGCTCAGAACTTAGCTGAAAATGGACAGAAGCATCTCAAGTGTGAAAAATTATGTCCACTGGGGAAACAACACGTGACAGTAAAAGTAGTAAAAACATAGGGATCTATTTAGCCCTGGATCACTGGTTATTACCTGGCCTTCTATGATAGCTGGAATTGTAAATATACTTTTGTGTCTGCTTTTTATTTTTGTTTATTTTCCTCTAAGAACCATTGTCCATTACAACCTTCTAATCCTTCCTTGAAGAAGGAATACCCAGTAGAGTCTGCATTGATAAGATGGTTTATATAAACTCCATTTCTGCAAATTATTAACCAAATAGCTGCCTGTGATTCAGCTTTCTAAATTTTTATCTAATAGCTATTACATCTTATCCACCAACTAAAATCATTTCTTATATTCGATATTACAAATATACACATGAGTCAAATGGATTATTAACATCCATTTTTATACCTCTTCATAACTGATCTTTTGTGCTTTTGATGGGACCATGCATACAAACATTGTAATGTTTCTGATAATATAAATAAAAGGCCTTCCAAAAGACAGAAAATAAAGGCATAAAACAGAGAGAGAAAAGAGTAACAGAGAAAGAGCTTTCTCACATTAAAATTAATGATAAAGAAGGTTCTTTTTTAACTAGAAGTTGTAAATTATTTTGCTATCACTGTAGAGATGGATCAATTTGGAATACCTAAAGCACCAAATCTGTATTTTTACTGATGTCAATAAAAGAAAGAAATAGTAATGAATTAATTTTTAAAGAACTGCAGTATAAATACTCACACATTTCTTCCTTAGAGTTTTCTTGAAAAAATTCCAAGCGCACTTTAAAGTTTGCCTACCATATTTAAGATGGTTAGAATGAATCTCCTGGCTGCATCTGCTCCATGATAGGAAACCATTGTTGGGTCTGCAACCACTACAGTCTCTATGTTGTATTCTTGAGGTAATTTGTATGAATACCGTTTCCCTCTTCCACTTTCTATTTTTTTAGACCTAGGCCTTCCTTTATCTGCAACAGAGAAATGAATTTTTCAATGCATCTCCATGTTGGTAAAGTTAACAGTATTAATCATTCATCATGATTAGTAAAAACAAATAAAGTTCCTGCACAGACAGAATCCTAAGATTCACTTGGCTTTGCAGTGTGAACTTGAAATCAGATACACTAGACTTCTGCCACTTATTGCCCCAGTTTCCTCATCTATAAAATGTATAAGAAGACCATCTACTTTCTAGATTTGTTGATGGCTTATAATTATGATAAGATCACAGTAGTAAAATCCTAACACAGAGTTCCATATAGAAAAAATATGCCAATAAATAAAAATACTGTGAATTCCTTTTAGACAATGACTGCAAAGTAATGATCTACATATAAAAAGTAACTGAAGAGACTTCCCCACACACTCTCTAATTCTAGGCAGGCACCTCCACACTGAGTTATATGTGTTACTACAAATGATTTGGCTCTGTCTTCCATGGGGAGCATATAAAAGTTATACCACACAGTGAGAAAGATTCCTCAAGTGGAGTCAAATGAAAGGAGCAACCACAAATAAAATATATTTATAAGTTTGACTGTAAAAATTAAGCCACTTCTGTCCTGCAAACCACGCTACAGTCAAAGTGAAAAGCATGCCTCCACATGAGAAAAGATATTTGGGATATATTTCTAGAATAAAGAAATAAAGAACTACTCTAAATAAATGGCCAATAACCTAATTTAAAAAACAAGTGAAGGACTTGAACAGCCAGACCTCATCAAAGGATGGTTAACTGATAGATAAGTGAGTTCTCAATCACATTTGTGTTCAGGGAAACACAAATTCAAACCAATAAAACATAAGTGAGTTAAAGTCCTCACAATGACTCAAATTAAAGAGTGGTTATATCAAGTGACCAACAAGAATGCAGGACAATGGAAATTCCCATATACATATATTCAGGGAGTTCAACCCACTGATAAAACCTAGTGGGCAATGTCTTTTAAAGTTGAACATATGCCTATGTAAATATCAAAGGCTTAAAATACAGATGAATCATAAATGTACACAAAATACATATACAAATTGTTCAGAGCAGCACTTCTTAATTGTCAGGTGACCATCAGTAATGTAATGGATAAATAAATGTTGGTCTATTTACATAATGAAATATAATGAAGCATTAGATGGCAATGAAAATGAACCAAATGTTACATTGTGCAAAATTATGGATGAATTTCAAAAACAATATTGAGCAAACAAAAGTTAGTTACAAAAATATGTTCCATTTGTGAACACATTAAAATTGGGAAGACTGCTAGACTTCAGGATAATGAGTATTTGCAAGTAGGAGAAGCTAGTGCCTAGCTTCCTATATTCTGACCTAGGTGGAACTCATGGCTATGCTCATTTTGAGATAATTCAGCAGGTGGACATATCATTTGTGCAACTTCCTGTATATTTATTCTGTTTCAATAATAAATTTATGATTTCAGCAGCTTTATCAAAGTATTGTTTACATGTTAATATATAGCCATTTAAGTGCACAATTTGCTCAGTTTTAATAAATTTCTGCAGCTGTGCAATCGTTTCTGGAAACCCATTGTTGAAATCAAGCATCATTTGTTCCTCTCATTGTCAGTTCCCAAGATTCTGTTGATGTCTCCAAACTCCCATCGTCTGCTATACCAGTATTTTATTCTTGTTGACAATCTTACATTTCTTTTTATTAATGTATATTAATTATACAAAAGGGTTTCATTGTGATATTTCCACACATACATATAAGGCACTTTGATCAAATTCACCCCCTCTATCACTCTTTCTTATCCTTACTGCCTCTCTTTAAAAATAATTTTAATAATATTCATTATTCTATTTTCATATATGTGTATAAAACACTTCTGTTGCATTCACTCTCCCCTTCACACTTTCCTTCCGCCCTCTTCGCCCCACTGGTTCTAGCCACCAAACAATTTTCATTTTGCACTCATGTCATTTATTTTGTTTTTAGGTCTACATTCCACATTTGACAAAACATGTGTCTTTCCCAGTCTGGCTTATTTCACTTAACATAATGATTTCTGGTTCCATACATTTTCCTGCAAACATAATTTCATTCCTCTTCATGCATGAATAATAATTCATTGTGTATATGCACATTTTCTTTATTCATTCATCAGTTGATGGGCATCTAGGCTGATTCTATAGTTTAGCTATTGTGAATAGTGATGCCATAAAAATGGGTGGACAGGTATCTCCATTGCACACTGCCTTACATTCCTTCAGATATGTGCCCAGGAGTAGTATAGCGGGATGAAATAGTAGTTCTATTTTTAGTAGCTGCACTGATGCACTGTGATTTCAGTTAGGCCCTGGAAGTATGAAAAGAAACACTTGTGTTTAATTAACAAAGTTTCCCTCGATGTTTCTACCTTTGTTTTTAATTCAGAGATACGTATTCTCATAGTTCTGTTCATTCTTTTGCCTCTGCTCAATTTATTCTTTGAATCTTTTGTCAGGTGTCATGGTTAAAGTATGCCTATTCAATTCTGCTCCGTTGTGTTCTATTTTATTACATACCTATTCTACCGTTCTTTGCCCTCTAACTTTTCTTCATGGATAAGGGATTACTTTATTTCTTTATTCCTTACCTACCGTATTTCTGAATTCTAGAAACAACTGAGACATCTTTAAGATCTAACCTGAAGTGATCCTGAAACCATTGCTGTGAACTTCTCTGGCCTTAGCTACCTACATAATTATGACACTTTTTTTTTTCCTAGCAATAACACAGACTAAAAATCTATGCAAATACTGTGTACACATGTATGTAAATGGAGAAATAATACCTGTTGAAACTATTCCAGGAACTGGGGGAGATAAAG
Source organism: Castor canadensis (assembly GCF_047511655.1). Classification (NCBI taxonomy): domain Eukaryota; kingdom Metazoa; phylum Chordata; class Mammalia; order Rodentia; family Castoridae; genus Castor; species Castor canadensis. The sequence goes on along the minus strand of NC_133391.1, from coordinate 67,159,700 downwards.
GAGAATGGAGGAGGGGATGAATTCAACTATGATATATTAGAGATATTGTAAGAACTTTTGTAAATGCGCACCTTGCACCCCTACCCAGCACAACAATAAAAATAAATAAATAAAATAGGCCAAGTTGTATTCAAATATAATGTAATCAGTTAACTAAATTAACTTAAGTGTTATGAAAACAAAAGCAAATATTATTTAATCATGGAAAATAAGCACTATAACATGTAACAAGGTAATGCAGAATGAAAAAAGTAGTCATCTGAAACAAAATCACTAGAGTTAAAGGTAAATTTTATGGGTCCAGATTTAGTACCGAAAGCAAATATTCCATATTCATTGAAAACAAGCACTATAACAGGTAGCAAGACAATGCAGGATGACAAAAACAAGACTAGTCATCTAAAACACAATCAGTAGAGTTAAAAGTAAACTTTGTGGACCCAGATTTAGTACAAGAGTTAAACCAAAGATCCCAAGGACAGACAAGAACAGAACTGGTTTTGTTATTATTTCTGCTCTAGGAAAATTAAGAATTAAGTGTTGGTCTTTTACAACATAAACTTATGGTAACTATTTAGTAGGGAACATTCCTACAAGTATATGCAGGGTCAATACCTAATAAATAGATCATGAGAAATATATATATTCAAATATGAGAATATAAACAAATTCTCATATTTTATTGATACCTTTCTTAGGTGCTAATTGGCTTTGGAAGGAAATAAGAAACTTTGTGAACTATACATATTTACTAAATGAGAGAAGTGATAGTTTTTCACCAGTGTCAACTTCTACCAAGCAAATGACACTAAAATGGAAAAGTATACTAACTAAAAAATGCCACCTCCTTTTACATGGACACATATCCATATTCTCTCATATTTTCTCCTAGTTGGCACTTTTTCATACTAAGGTTTTACAGAGATTGTTGCAGTAGACTCTATTAATTCTGTTTCACTATCCATTTTTTCATTTCTTTCCTTTAGAAATAGAAAATCCTTCCCTAAATCCCTCCCTATTTTGTCTTTTTTTATTGATTTGTAGCTACCTAACCAAAACCACTTCTCAGTCTACTGTTTTTTTATTGACTTATTTTTCCTTTATTGTTGTGTTGGGGGGTACATTGTGGCATTTGCAAAGGTTCTTACAATGTATCAAATATATCATACTTGTATTCACCTCCCCCCACCATTCTCATTTATTCTGCCTCTCCCAATTCCTGGAACAGTTTTAACAGGTATAATTTTTGCATTTATATACAAGTGTATACATTTTTGTACCATATTCATCCTCCTACTTCCTTTTCCTGCCACTTCCTCCTTCCCATTACTGCATCATCCCTTCACTACCCTACTCCCTACAGCAGAACCTTTTTCACCCTCATTCATCTGGATGTAATCATGTTAACTAAGTATTGAAAGTGGATTACGGACAGAAGTGCTACATGGAAGTTCTGAGTCACTCTTTAAAAGAAAATTGCTTGTCTCTTACTTTCTCTTTGTTATACCCTGTGGGCTAGAATTCAGACAAAGTGTAGTGAGCTAAGGTTGACATGGCAGGAGATAACACTTCAAAGGAATGATGAATGATAACATAGGAAGAATCTGGGCCACTGGGTTATGTCACAGGTCAGACTGACCAATTTGTCCTGGCCTTCTGCATACTTTTCAACTATAACATGTTGGAGAAATAAGCTGCTAGCTTACTTGAACCACTGTTTTTGCTACAGCAATTTACCCTAAACCATACCTAATGCAGATGTCTCTCACTGCCCTTCAGTCAGCCAGGCACTTATGAATTCCTTATTCAAATCCCTATGTTGCTCACTACTTGCTTGGTTGGCCCTATCACCACACTTGAGCTCCACAAAAGTGAGGACAGTGTGTCCACTGCTTACAACCTGCCATATTGTAAGAAATATACGAGTGTTCAACGAATAGCTTTCATGGTCCACACATAGCTCTAGAAATAATTTCATATGTCCTAAATATTGCATCTTGAATGTGGCCAGATGATTTTTCAACTGTTTTTAGCATACTGTATCTAAATTAAATCAAGAATTCCAGTTTGACCTAAAGCAGTAACTTCCATTCAATATTTTGTAACATTTCATATAATACTTTATAGAGACATAATTTCAAACCAATTTAGTAACAGCTAGACCAACCATCAATGTCCCGGGACTCTCCCATCTCTCTTCTCACTAAGGCTTTGCTGACCCTTTTCCAACAGTACTAGTATACTCACAGTTGTGGGTCTCTGGGCCAGCCACTCCATTGGCCTGTAGCACACTTTTTCCAGATGTGGTTTTGACTTTTGTTTATCAGTGAAGACTTCCTTACTATTGTCCATAAAATGAACCTACTCTGCATAAATTTTCAATCTGTCTCTTTTGCTTGATTAGTCTCCAGAGCCTATATAACCATGTTGGGTGACAACAATAGTCAATGAAATAATGACAGTCTGCTTAAAAAGCATTAGAAATTACCATAAAAGGCAGTTATTTATTGGCTCTCCATTTTACTCAGACTTATTTTCTAGTCTTAAGACAAATCCATTTCAAATACAGAAAAAATACAAATGATTACTGCAAAATTTAAATTGTCAGAACTTCAAAAGGGATTGTCACATTACAACCAAACACTTTTCTGTAAATAATGACTTCTAGGTCATTTTTATAAAAGTTATGAACAGATGATACCTATGAAGTTCCTCTTTAAACAGTAGTGAAGTAAACTGTTTATTGATAGTTTCAGCTTCAGATTTACTAGGTTTGAGGTGCTTGATAGACATCTGAGTAGAGGTTATATTATTATGTACCTAAAAGTCAGAGGAGAGGTTTGAAATGGAGACAGTGTTTGAAACTAATCAATGTGAAGTGTACCCATAGATTTGAGTTATATCTCCTTGAGAAAGTTAGTGAAACAAAGAAGTAGAAAGAAAAGAAGGAATTCCTGACAAATGCCTACACATAGTTAGCACACAATGGAAGAAAACATGTCCATAGAGGAAACAGATATATATGTAAGAAAAACAAAAGGGGAGCTAAAATATGAACCAGAGGAAGAATTTATAAAATGAGAGATTTTATACTGTTTCAAGAGTGCACAGATCATATTAGAAAAGTATGTCTCTTTTACTGCCCCAGTTAGTAACAACTATTTTAGTCCCAATCTGTCAGCCTCCTGTATACTTATTTCCACGTTACATTTAAATGGACTATCTGGAAGATGATGGGCTGCTTAAGAATCTGAACTTCATGGTAGATTCCAACATATAAGTAAGCTGTTGTGTGTGAAATTCATGCATATTGAAGCAATCTTTTTATTATACTGTGTCCTTTGATGTTTTCATTGTCTACAACTCCACTTAGCTCATTCTTCATTTCCAAACTCTTCAGACCATTTTCTACCCACGTGCACATATTAAAAACTACACAGTTGTTACTTTACTTTCAGTTAGAAAAGAAATTTGTTTAATATGTGCCTTACATACTATGTTCCACATACTGACAGCGATCTGCTCCGCAGTGATGGATGCTTTGTGGGAACTCTCTCAGTAGTGACCTAATTACTTCAGCCCTAAGAATAAAGACAATCTAGATGTCCTGCTCAGACCTTGTTTTTTAATTCTATAAATTTTCTTTTTCATACTCATAAGATTAAACTAAAATGCTAAGCAATACAAATTGGTAATGTCACTTGCAAAGCATGCAAGTCCCATCATTATTCAGTCCATGGCTACTTTTCCAGGGCTGTATCTTATCAAGTGCAGACATTTGGATCAGCTCCCCTGGCTGATGCTTTCTCATGCCTTTATACTTTCACATGTTTTGCTTCATCTCCCTGAAATGCTCTTGACCCACTGGCATCTACAACATTGCTAAAAACGTCACATACGTTTTTCGTTTTCACGCATAATCACATTTAATTCTAAGGAAGCCTTGAGATTCAGGTATCAATATTCTCAGTTTATATATTGCAACTGGAACTTTTGAGAGATCACTCAGTTAGGAATTGGTAACATAGGGATATGAACACATGCAGCTGACCTCAAAGTCCATTATCTTAACCTGGATACTGTACTTTTTCCTTCTAGTCTTAAAAGTTTACTTCATCTTTGAAAACCCAGCTCCTCACTTGAAAGACTTGTGCATTAGACCTGTTAATAGATATGACTCTGCTATATAATTGTTGATTTTCCAGTGTATCTAAACATTATTCATCTCTTAAGAGTAGAAGTTGTATCACTTGACTCTACATCTCTGTGAAGGAACTGGTCATACTTACAACGCAAATAAAAATGTTAAGGTTTATAAATACAGGGAAATTGTACACAATTACCTAGCTTTAGTGAGACTGAAGCTGGATCTTGAATCCAGGGCCTCTGACTCTTAATCTCATTTACCATCCCTTCTTCTGTATCATAGTTTAAGAAAACAACCTAACAAAGTCATCTTAGAGTAGAGTAGAAAGATCACTGTTGGAAAAAATATTAACGTGGTCAATAAATATAAGCATAATTTACTTGTAGCATTAAAATGATGAAAAGGAATAGTTCAAAGACCAAGTAGAAGATAAGCAAACTTTGCAATTCTATTTTGCAAAAATATACTGTAACATTAAATAAATTTAAGCCATATTGTTAATATATTAATACATAAACCTAAAGGAAAGAAATGCAACAACTGCACATATGAGTAAAAGAAAAAGAACACTTTTTTATGAATCACTAATTTTAAAACAATTTATAAACACTGAACTCAAGCTTCCCAAAATAGGTAAGTTCAGTAAATCATCTGACTGGTGACAGCTTATACTCTTGGCATTCAAATCCTTGATCCAAGTAGGTCAATAGTAGCAGGTAAATTACACATATTATATATGATATATAATATATAGGAAACATTCTGAGTAGTGTTTGCCAAATATGAACCATGAATTTGTGCTTTATTACCCTATTAAAATTAAGAATTCTCTAAAAGATTTTACTCCGTGCATAATGGCACACAAAGCCTGCTTTGTGTCATCACTGCACATGAGTAATTAGAACAGCTGGAACTTGCTATGATTCAAAGTTACACAGGGCAGATTTTCAAATCATCTTTAATGGACTCAATCCAAGCTGTTGCTATTGTTATTATAGTTTCACAATACAAAGGATTTTTTGTGGTTTATAATGCTGTAACTTTTTCTCAGCTGACTGTATCTCCATTGTATCAATAGCTTTTTGAATAGGTAAGAGAATGTGTCTAAATTGCTTTGATTGGGAAACGGAGAAACATTCATTTAACTATGCTCTTGATGACTCTCATGCAGGTGGATATAATGAGTTTCCAAAAAAAGTATAAATCACAGACTAATTTAAGATAAATATATTCAAACGGAAGCATATTTTATTTATTCTGAATCTGAACACCCTGGACAACTGATGACTTGGATCCTATGGTCTCTGCAAATGTTACTTGTGACAGTTCATATACCTAACCTTGTCTCAAATACTACAATTTAAAAATCTGTGTCTTGGCACTAACTACATTGATACTCAATTTCAAATCTGTAAGTCAAAATTTAAAGTCTTTATATTGAAAATTCTTCAATAAATTCATATTTCCCCATATTTTAATTGGAAATATTTCTCAAATCAGTTGATATTCACTGAGAAGTCTGGGTTAGATGTTCAAAGATTTTTTTTTTCCTTGATAAACTTTTTTTTAAAATGTGGGCTATGACATCCAGGTCCAATATCTTTCATATTCTTTACTATTCTTACAAATATCACAGATTTATGCCTAAAGGACATAAGAAAGTACACAAAACAGTCACTCCATTTTATTTCTGTGAAATTGCAGATAAAAGGAGATGAGGATTTGATGGCTGAAAATGTTTATGAACCTCTGAAAAGTTCCAGATTATAGGATTCCCAGACTAAGAATAAAATTTAAAAGTATAAATCTTTACACCTCTTTCTATTCTGCTGCTAATTTTAACCTTCAAGATGATTTTTTAGATGAGTTATCAAAGAGTATGTTTCTAGTCAAACTGAAGAGATATCTATGATGTTCTCATGGATGTGAACTAAAATAAGACTATGAGCTCACAGTATTCAGTTTTAGATGATTTAGAATTCTCTCAGTGTCATTTTTATTCCAGTGAAGTGAACAGTGTCCTATAAGAACACTTTCACGAGTCAAGAAGTTACAGGACACATTGTATGTAAATCTCTGAAGACTTTTTGAGTTTCTACCATTGAATATTAAAATGTAATGCTTAATAAAAATACTAAAAGAGAATCCTAAAATAGATATATCTAATTTTTATTCACCATTATAAATAAATAATGTTAGTAGAAAGAAATGAAAAAGGGAAGGAGGGAAAGAGGGGAGGAGAATATGTTTAAAGGATCCATCTCTCATGTGTTTATGTCCTTTCAGAAGAAGGCATTACCTGAAATGACTCCGCAGTAAGGATTGCCAAGAGCTGACTTCTCTGTGGCTCTTTCTTCCATGGACCTTTTCTGCCTGTATAAGCGGTGTGGGTGACCCGTTATGGCCATTGTATCATTGAGTGGCTCAATAAATATGAAGTCTTCATTGAGCTGTATAAATCCCATCTGGAATATATAACAATAAAAATATATAAGAATTGCCATTTAACAATTATTTTCTAAGTTCTAGATATGCATGCTGTTTTGACCAATGTACATACACTCTTTCAGTGAAGCTATTTTAGCAACCCCACAAGTAAGTTAACTGTCTTTCCATTTTATTACTTCATCTTTACGTTCTTTATTGCACTAGCATAAACTTCATTTAGTTAGTCTTAGCCTGTGTGGGTGGGAGGCTAGATGCCAACAACAGATGCACAGTAAAAATTCTGGAATGTTAAAGGCTTACTTTGGGAGACCCATGGGGTCACTTACATGTACAACATGTACAGAAAGAGTATTTAATTGCAACACCACACAGTCCCAACTCTTGACAGAAGAATTCATGTAACCTATCAAGGTAAATGCAGCACATAGCATTGAAATTAGTATCTAAAATAATCTTAAAGCCTTCAAGTGAACATTTTTAAAACATTCACAGAATGAAAGAAAGAAATGAAGCATCACTTATATAAACAGGTTTCATTTCATAACATTTTTAAGAGTCATACAATTGTGACCATAAAACTATGGTTAAAAACTGTAAAATATGGTTATGATCAATAAAAAGAGCTTACAAGTAGGTGTTCTTGCAATATAGTAAGGTTAAGCCTAGTCATTTATTTCTTTGTTTTTTAGGATATAAATTGTATTGTAACTAAAAAAGTGTTCCATGGGGATACTTTTTAATTTTTAGTTTTAATTAAATATAATTAATATATAAATAGCATACATTTCATTGTTACCTCTTCAGCAATTTTTTGAAGAAACAATCCTCTAAAATTTACATTAGTCAAACCCAATCTGCTAATATCAAAGGTCTTAATTCTGCTTCAAATTTAGCATGTGACATGGGTACATGAAAGCAATAGTAGGAATCTTTCTGTATAGCTATCCTTAACTAGCAAAAACACTTTGTCTTTCTTATTATACATATGTCCTTTCTTCAACAAAATCAGTGACAAGGGCAGAACAGGACCTGCCTGAAATTGAGAAGGAGAGGGGGGGAAGGGAGGGAGCAAGGTGGAGAAATGACCCAAATAATGTATGCACATGTGAATAAATGAACAACAACAACAAATAATTTAGCACGTGAAATTTATGTATGACTCACTTTGCTGTACATATAAGTAGCACTAAAATTACACAATTATTTCTTCAGATATAGTAAATTTTTCAGCCTGAAAAATTAAAAAAATAAACTTACCTTGAAAAAAATGCATGTTTTCCTTAAATATATACAAGAGATTTTTTTATATCACATATTTTATGTGTCTTAAAATATTAATACTTTGGTTTTGTTTTTGCCTAACAGGTAACAGAATACCTGCCACATACAAAATAGTTAGCAAATATTTGTTGAGTAGATTAAAGGTCCCCAATTTATCCCTTTCGTCTCTATTTCCCTAGTCACTGCCTTCAAGTTTAAATTTTGTTTTCATTGATAAAGTCTATTACATCTTTCTATACAGAAAGATCAGGTGATTCATTTCATTCTGTACCAAATTGATATTACAAGGCATCTCAAGAGTAAATCTAAAAATCCAAATCTATTTCACCTTATTAAACTTTTCAAATCATTAAAAATTCTCAAGAACTAGAAATTCTCTCTCCTCCTCCCTATCTCCCCACTCCTACTTTTTCTCCCCCTCTCTATTATAAATACACATATGTACATCCACACAAAAAACACATTTCAGGGTAGGAGAAAATGTAAAAAGATTTAGCTTAAGGACCCCTTAAAATATTAGACATAAACACACACATATATGTATATATATGTTATACTTGGGCCAATATTTTTGTGTAATTATCTGAGTGCATATATATATGTTATACTTGGGCCAATATTTTTGTGTAATTATCTGAGTGCCAACGAATTATTTTATTTTCCATTTATGTTTTACTTTTCTCAAATCTGAAATTAGCTTGAATTTTAAAGATATTATATGAAATCTAGAAAATTCTCCCTTGGTCATAGTTTGAATAACAAGAGAATATTAAATGCAAAAGGTATTAAATAATGTTCATTAATGACATAGTACATTTACACATGAACTGAGTGTCTCACTATATATCATAAATCCAGATTGTGAAAATATAGAAAAATACATTATTGTCTTATATATTAGCGCAATTTTGAGACTCACTAAGCACTGAAAGCCAACAATAAAACTGTGCCTGATGACTGAATTAAGACATCAGTGAGACCATCTCAGGCAAATATGCTGAGTTTACTTCAATCATAAATTTATGATCCAATACATTCTTTCAGCAGGCTATAAGCATGATTAGATTTATAACCATAAACCTTATAAAATTTAATTGCAACTATCATATAAAATTTAATAATTTCAAGAGTAGATTCTGGACTTAAGACTATTTGAGTTCATAACTATGTTAGTAAAGCAACTATGAGAAGATTACAGTAACATCTATAGAAAAACTTCTTAGGTTGTATGGAGGATAATTTTTAAAACATATATAATGCTCTTTTCATGGGATTTGATACTAGATAGTTATTTAGTAAATATTCACTGATATTTTTATTTTAACAGCAAGGATCACCATAATAAACATAAGCTCCCAGACATTTGAATATAAACTGAAAACCTCAGAGTCCAAAGATTCAGTTTATTCATTCTGTATACCTATATAGCACATTAAGTATTGTTTGAACTAAATGTTTTTCTGTGTTATATTTTGTTCTATTAAGAATTAAGAACTTTGCATAGTGCAAAATATCTAGTGTGTAACCAGTTTAACTGTATAATTTTTTAAACAAGATCTTTTTTAAAAAGGAAAGAAGTTAGTGAAATTGTAAATGGTGACTCATTCATTCACTATATACCTCCTGTCTGACACTGTGTGCCAGACTCAGGTCACTCTGAGACATGTAGACCAAATGTCACAATGTAGACTTCTTCTGTGACACCAGAGCACTATCCTGTGGCACGAAGTGCTCCAGCTTTGGTCTCTATCATAAAAGATACTGGCTTGGATAAAAGCAGAAGTACAGAAAATCTTAGGCTTTCTGTATCTTCACAAAGGATTCATTTTTTCCATTAAGAAAACAAATTGTTTTATGTGCACTGTGATTTTACAAGCCATGAAAGAACACAAACCCATATTAACCTCTCTTTATAAATGCCCCTGTGTTCAACAATCTACCATAAGGCAGCATTTACTTTAGTGCAAACTAAACTGAAGGGAAGAAAAGATATAAATTAGGATGACACAATGCATTACCTACAGTAAGCGTTTTTCTCCCAGATTGTCCTTTTTAAAATTTTTCAAAGTAATTTAAACTATTTTGAAATATTTTGAGAATATGTAGCAGTGAAGGTTAGCAGTTGTTTTCTTCTTTATTTCTGCCATCGTGCATTTTCTCATATGGTGACGTGTTCCCTTGTAATTTTTCTCTGATTTTGTCATTCAGTGAGAATTTCAGTATTTTGCAATTTAACATTAGTGTTTGCTTTCTAACTTTGATATTTTTCTCTATTTGTATGCCTCTGTACTTTTAAAAACATCATTAATATCAATCTCCTTGTAGATGTATTGAAGCTGTCACCAGCTTCTAATCACAGCATGAAATTTGACCTGGCCAATATGCAGTAGTGTTTAAACACTATTGCTTCAATTCATTGAAAATAAATGTTTCATTAGTTCAAACTGACATTAATTTGGGGCTATAAAGAGATAAACAGATGTTAAACAGCTGATGTAGGCTTAACTAAAATATTACATGACGCAGAAAGCAGTGTGGCCCTGTTCACTCTTGTCCCCACTCCTGTGGGGATGAAGACTCACTCCCACCACTTCACTTCTTGCTTACTTACAGAACCAAAGGACCACTGCAATTATCTCATGTCTTCTCGTCATTCTTCTATGCTTCTCTGCAGTTTTCTTTACTGTCCTGAACCTTCGTTTTATAGGTAAAGTTTTAGTGGAATGATGGAAGGCACTGAATATATAGCCAAAGGAAATGGAATCAATATGTCAAAGTGGTACCTGCACTCCCATGTTCATTGAAGCAATGTTCAAAATTGTCAAGGGATAGAACAGACTTAAGGGTCCATCATTGGAAGAATGACTGAAGAAAATTTAGTATATAGACGCAATGGAATACTAGCCAGCCTTAAGAAAGAAAGAAATTCTGTCATTTGTGACAATATGGATGAACCTGGAGAAGATTAAGTTCAGTGAAATAAGTCAGACACAAAACACAAATACTATGTGACTTCACCTACATCTGGAATCTTTAAAAAAAGCTGAATTCATGGAAGCAGAGTTTAGAACAGTGGTCTCCAGAGGGCAGGGGAGGGAAGGTTGAGAAGATGTTGGGCACAGAATATAAAATTTCAGTTAGAGAGGAGGAAGTTCAAAGAATCTATTGTACCATATGGTGATTATAATCATTAACAATGCATTGTATACTTGAAAATTATATATAAAGAGAATAAATTTTAAGTGTTCTCATGAAAATGGTAAATATATGAATAACAGTTTTCTTAATTGGCTTGATTTAGCCTTTCCATAATATGTATGAATAGAATGTTGTATATCATAAATAGGTACAATTATTGTCAATTAAATAATTAGTTAATTCATTGAAGAATACAATGTACTACTAAAGAACATGGGGAAGGTGATATGCATAATATTTTTTGAATATGAGAAAGATCTTAACAGGTGGCAAGAATTGAATAAGATTGACATGCTCCTTACGAGATCAGGCATTAGAGCTGTGGCAAAGAGGATATTGAGCTCAAGCAACAATTCAAAAAGCTGCCTGGCTTGAAAACAGAAATGGGAAAAATGTAGACAAAAAAATAAAAATGAACTCATTTAATTGAAAAGTCAAGTAACCTTCTTGATGGGAAAAGGAAAGCCAGTGTCTTGAATGTCTTAAGATATCTAGCCCATTATCCCAAGATTAAGGTGTATCACAAAAATAGCAAGATACACAAGTATTTCATTTGTGGTAACAGAAGTTGCTGAAAGGATTTGCCGCCACTATATGTTTATAAAAATATTTTAGAAAAATATAATTTCCTACAGGATCTGAATTTCTATTTAAATATGGTTTTGTTTTTCTTAAGTATTTTCTTGTAGGTAATGCTGTAGTATATAATTCATTGAACAAATAAACCATTATAGCTTAAAGATAATCATAATATAGGGCTTAGCATAAATTATAATGCCATTTGTTCTTAAATCAAACAAAATGTCATTTCGATATGACATTAACTAGAGGTGATCTCTCATGGAGTTGTGTATTCCCCATGCACATATATATCTTTATGAAAATATACTTCTGGCACGGTACCTGTCCTATGGTTTTGTCATCCTAAAACACCATTCCTGATTTAACCCTGTCAGTGTCTTCTCCGGATACCAGGAGGGATAAACTCAAAACACTTAATGAAGACATATAAAGCATAAGATTATAACAAACTATTGCCTGCCTCTACAATTTTAATTTTATTGCCCAAACATCACATAACCATCATAGACAAACTTTAACTGTGCAAAGAAACATTACATTGTAACATATTAGAATAACTTTTAGCTGCCTCATGATATCTTGGTACACTATACATGCTGGGTTCTCTTTCCAGAATGTCATTCTCTCTGTACAAGCTGTCAGGTCTTCAAAGTCAAGAAGACCCTGTTTTCTTTTCAAAGAAAACATTGCTTTCTGTCTCCACTTTGACATCACACGAAATTCTGTCATTGCACTAATACTCCACAGCGATTATTGTCTCGTGTTGCTCTCATTAGACCATGAGGTTCTACAGGAAGAGTTTTAGCATGGTACTTAGATTCATGCCTTCAATGCACAGAACAGGTGCTCCAGAAGTCCTGCTTCTAACTCAGTGCTTTATTCTCTTTTGAGATCAAAGTAACATATCAACTCACTGCACTGAAGAGCATCACAGTGTGACTCCACCTGTAATTTCATCAAGGGAAGAATTAGGATTTCATTTCTTCCATGAGGCTTTTCCATTGTTGACTTCTCTGTGTATCCAAGTGTCATCTTTAGGAAAACTTTTCATGCAAAAGATTATTAACAGCATTCCATTTTCTTTCACGGCCAAAAGGCTTCAAAGGGAATCATAAAACTACAGTTATTGAAGGAAACTGAAGAATCATTTAAGCATTACTAAAGTTTTTAAAATTAAGAAAACAAGTCTTAGAAACATTACATAGCTTGCTCAAATTCATGGACATAATGTGAATGTTTAAGACTGGAACCTAAGCCTTCCAATTTACAAGTTAAATTTTTGTTTTAACCTGTCATTCTATATTTGTTTGCTATGTGTATTCCACTTAAAATTCTACCTTTAGTCTAGTCCTTGATCACAATGCCAACTCCAGAAATTGTAACAAGGCCACTCACAATTTCCTTTTCATCATTCTCCTTTCTAAGATACTTGACCATTGAATTCTTTACTCTTCCTCAAAGTGTCATTGCCCTAGATCTTGTCTGTTCTAGCAACTATTTCTGTTTCCTTAAGCAGTTCTGTTCCTGTACCAAGACCAGTCTTCAGTCAGCAACTGCTCTCTGAGTTTATCATCCAACAATTAAATAACACCCTTTATGAATCCTCAATCTCTACCACAGTACACTGCTTCCCTTAAAGATCCACTGTCTTTACATCTCACATCCATCATCTCACATCTTTTATCATTGTTCTCTCCAAACTAGCACCTCCTCTCCAAGTTTGTGTCTTTGCTCCTGGCTCCATCCACTTTCTATTTACTCACTCCAAACATTATATAGTCCTTTAGTATTTCTTGTCAAACATTTTTAAATATTCATAAGAACATATTTGGCAAATACTTTCTACGCATTATTTCATTTAACCTACACACTGAACTTGAGATACAATTGCTAATTTCATCAGTTTTGTAGTTGAAAAAAAGAGAGTTGCAAAAGATTTATTGTGTTTTAAGATTACAAATCAGTATTTGTGATGACAGGACCCAAACCAAAGATTGTCTGGCTTCAAGAGCATACTGTGTTTGTGAGGCTATCTACAAAAAAGCTAAGCCTGCCATATGATTGTTATTTCAAATAATCCTCATCTTTAAAAAATTCTGCTCTAAGGATTTGGATGACAAGCACAACACCTCACAGATGGTAGATATCCAAAATTTGATATCAGTGCAAGGCCAGGCCGGATCCCTCACAAAACAGAAAAGAAAAACATTGCACTGAAGGGTCTGAACTTTATCTTGAGCTGACTGTTTTATGTGACTGGAGTTCTTAGCTGCCAAACGCACAATGACTTTCTAAGTGGTCAGAGGGTTTCATCCCCAGGCCTCCTTAGTGTTAGATGCCCGATAACTCCCCATGGCAGACTTGGGAGAATACTTGAGGTATAGTTTGTCTTTCTTTCTTTCCCTCTTTTAGTTATCCTGCCTACTTTTTTTTCATAAAAAGTTTTCTAAGCATAAAACAAATGTTTTTAAATAGTGGAACATTTTTAAAATATAGTAAAAAAAGGAATCATTCCCAAACCCAAGAGACAGAAGTCATATATGAATGAATGTATATATTTCTTTCCAGTAAGCTAACACACATGTACATACATGCATATTTACTCTTACATGTATGTGCATATATATCCGTAGGCAGGAAAGTTGTGTGTACACACAGAGAAATATACACTGAAGTGTGATATTCTACTTTCTTTTTCTCATGAAAAATAACTTGTGTTTCTTAGTAGAATTAAACACTCTCTATAAGGGCATTTTAATTGCCAAATAGTAATCTGTACCCTAAATGCATAATTTTATCAGATATTCATAAAATAATGTTTATGAGCATCAGCTCCATACAATCAGAACTGAGGATACAGCTGTAAAAAGGGCTTCAAGACACATCATCAGCTAACACTCCAGGATGAGAAACAATATACTATTTATTTAAGTAGGTCAAATACCTATATTTGATTGCTTCATGTGATCATTTATACTGTTTTCTGTCTGGTTCTATTTTACCATTACAAAAAAAGATTAAAATATAGCTTGGTATCTAAGGACCAATGCAGGAATCAAAAGTGACCACCACAGGAGATAAATTCCTATTTTCTGGGACAAGTGAGAGATCTCAGGTGCTGAGGACAGTCCAAAAAGGAGAATCTCCCCCAAGCCCATAAATGCAGCCTGTGTAAGAGAGCATTCATCTTAAGCACCCAGAAAGTAATGTTCCTTAATACAGTTGTTCACCAAAGAATTTTCTCTCCTTTCTCAGTATCCTTCATTTACTATGGTCCTAGATAACTAGTGGAAGCCTGGAGCACTGAGTAGGAAAATGAAAATCCTAGGTGGGAAAACACCAAAGACACTGGCCCATTCCCATTTTGTCACTGCATATTATTCTGAGAAAGGCTAAATGTTGGGAGCATGTGGCAGATGAATTTTAGCTTGACATGAATTTAGAAGCTTTGATGGTTATGGGATGAATATATTATTACCAAACAGAGTTATTTTTGTGACTAAGTTTGCCAGAGGGCTTCTCACAACCTAAAAAAAGACACCAAAAGTAAAACTGGAGGAAAGGGGGCTTATTTGATTATATCATTTAAGTCCTGTTTACACAATGAAAAGCTATATATGTTATGACATGAATTAATGTAGGGCTTTGAATGGGTTAGACAGTGATGTGTGAATGGCCCTTTAGATGAGCGGACAACTGGGAAGACTCAGCACATGAGAGGTAGCCAGGCCAAGGGTTAGGAGTAAGGCTTTCTAGACATGGAGAGAAGCAAAGGTACTGAGATGGGAACAGGGTTAGCGTGTTTGAGGAAATGCAAGGTCAGTCCAGCTAGAACAGAGTGATATGATAGGAATGATTATTAGGGAAAAAAACAGGGCATTCCATAACAGCATCACTTATTTGATTCACTTGTAGAAACAAAACCTGATGAAAGTCCTGCTTTGGTTTTTAAACATATATTTTTTCTTGGACATTGGTTACAGGTTTTACTACAAAATGCTTCATCATGGTTTCTTGTGTTATATTGTTTCATATATTATTCCCATAATACTTGATTATAGGAACAGATTTATTTCCTGCAAGTGAAAAAATATGCTTTCTCTCCCATATTCTTGTAAACCATTGTCCTTTTCAATGTTGTCCTCTGACATGTGATAGAGATGTGAATTTAAAAACAGTTTCAAAAAGTATTCCTCCTTCACTCCATTATACATAAACATCACAAGTATGATGATGAATAGCTCCTTTTTTGGCCTCTATGTTGAAGAAGTAAAATGAAAGTAGCAAACACTAATACAATAGAAAATGAATGATCCATCCCAACACTGTCATTCCAAGGGACTAGTTTTGTTGTTGTTATTATAGTTCTCTCATTTCTTTTTCTATTCTAGTTGTTTATATCATGAAAAGCTACTGTTCATGAACTCACCTTACTGTCATCTCTTACTGCTTATGATGAGTTTTATGTACAAAAAGCATGTAAAGAATTTAGGGAGTAAATTCAGTTTTTAATTTGTTTCTTCACTTATCAACCAGTCCAGCCAAAAGCTATTACATTCCATCGAATCTTCTGATTAGAAAGAAATAATAATATAACTATAATATTTGTCAATATAGAGGCAAAGGAAGAAAAGGAATAGTTCCTGTAGGGTAGACATTATGGATGTAGAAGAGGGATGGGATAGCTCACTTTTTCTATTTTAAGTTTTATAGTGAGCATTGACTTCTAAAATTCCATATTGAAAATTATATATATATATATATATATATATATATATATATATATTTATGTATATATGACTTAGATTATCCTTTATAAGTTGAGATGGAGAGACACAAACCTCATTTGGAGGCTACTGCAATAATTAAAGGAGAAAATGGTGGCATTTGTGTATCAACAAGTAAAACCTAAAGATGAACCAAGACTCAGTTACAGAACTGCCATGGAGACTGAGGGAATGACAGGCTTCATGTGCATAATAAGAGCAGCAGAAATAGAAGTGTAGGGCTGGCAAACTCAATGCATGTTACTTTTCAAGACTATGAAAGGACATTTAGATTTTATTTGAAGTATGATTTCCACTGACAGTGGAAAACATAATCTGATACAGATTCTGAAAAAAAAAAGTTCTTGTTCATCTTTGGAAAACAAATTGTAGTTTTGTTTGAGGAAGATCAGTTTGAAGTCAGTTTTGATAGTCCAGGTGCAAGATCATGGTGGCTAGACTAAGAATGTAGAAAAAAGTCAACATATTTGAGATTTATTTTGGACTCTCACTCAAACCAAAGGGCAAACACTCAAATTTGTTAATGGTGTGATATTAAAACATGAGGGCAAAAGGTCACAAAATGATTAAGAATGGCTTCAGAACTTCTGGCTTGAACATAAGAAAGGAAGATAAGTGTTTATAATTGGGAAATAAAAGTCAGATCCTAGGAATGAAGCAGATTTTAGTGTAGAGAATCTAAGTTTTTGATGAGAACTTATTAGGTTTAATACATCTGCAAGACATCAAGCAGAGGAATCAAGTAAATAAATGTAGTGTGCAGCTTGGTTTTAGGTTTTAAGATAGAGCCATATATCTAGGCACTGCCAAAGAAAGACAAATTTTAATCCAAAGAAATGAATCACGTTAACCAGAAAGAAAGTATAGAATGCTTAAGACCAAATCCTTAGGACTCTAACATTAGAAGTACCCTAGAAATAGAGAAGAAACCAGCAACAGAGACTGAGAAGGCAGAAAGGATAGGGTTAAAAGAAAAGTAGCATGTTTGTATACTTACTATTTTTCAAGAAATGAGAATTAACTCTTTCTAGAAGCACCTTTGAAGAAAGGACAGGAAAAAGCTCTTCTTCAGTTCACTCTGAGGAAGCTTTTTCCCCTATCTAACCTTAAAATAGCTTAAGTTTAAAAATTTACTAGTGCTATGAGAGATGATCAAACACATGTGCTCAGGCTGTTATTAAATTCAGCAACAAAAATTGAGCAAGGAAACATTTCCATGCCTTCATCAATCAGGATTCTTAAAAGTCATAACAACGTGACTTTCTTTTGTTGCAAGTGAGAACATTTTACATGGTCCATATTGTTGGGTTGGGAGGAGAATTTAAATGTATTAGCTAACATTACTTGACCTAAAGTATTTTTTACACAACAGAAAAAGGTGGCTTCCAACATGCCATGCACCCTGGCATTTAATGACTTGGTGCCTATTCAGTCAAGCACCTAGTTGTTAAAGGGTTAGTCACTCAGATTTTTCAGAGCCATTCACCATGGTGATGAGCTCTTGCGGCACTTATCTCATGCAATTCCAGCCCAGTTATGTGTTGTAAGTGGAACTGAATGAGACCACTGAGAAAGCTGCACAGCTGCTTGGGGAAGCACTCATCACTGCCAGGTTTTAATGGTGACCTCACAATCGACAGAGACGTTGCCAACCTCCTACATACCCTAGAGAGTAGACGCAAATCCATTTTACCATGGAAACAAGACTAGTGGAGCAAACTATTCAAGGACCATAGCACTGGTACTCAGAGACATGGAAAATCTGCTGCAACTTATTTTAGGATTCAATTTAAGGTCAAATACATGCAATAGTCTATTTTCAACAATATTTGCTGAGTACATACTATGGATCAGTTAATATACTAAATGTAGGAAATACAGCCATGCACAAAATAGAGAATCATTTTCAATGAACTCAGCAATCTTAAGTCTCTTCACAGTAATTAAGCAGTTTGCTTGTTGTAGATGTTCAGTCCTCTTCCCCATTTGCATCATACCAGCAAAATGTGGTGGTGGTGGTTTTCTTTTCCCATTTAGGATTCTTGACTAATTCTCCTCCAACACCATTCTGAATGACATTAAGAAATGTCTGAGAAATTACAATGTTGTCTTCTCCCATAAAAGGAGAACACACCATGTATCAGAATGACTTATTTCTTAACTACAAGATCCCCAAATACAATACATATATGACAACACAGAACATAAAGAACAGTCTTGACGATCTTCCTCCCAACTTTGCTTTACTCTTTATTTTATATATGTCTCTTCAGAGACTATAAAAGCTAAAAAAAAAAAAAAAAAAACTAACATAATCTCATGATACCTTAGGGAACCATATACCTAAAGAGCTGAAATAATATGATATAAACCCTGAAACCCAAAACACTCTACACAGACTAGACCACATTAAGAATATTTTGTTCATGAATCACATTTTAAGAAAGACTTTATAAATAAGAGAATATTTATAAATATCTTGGAGGAGGATCCAAGATGGCAACTAGGGTACAGAAGCAGTGTGAGCTCCATGAATCAAAAACCTTGCTGAGACACTGGAGCCACAGTGGGTGGAAATAAAGCACCAAGAAAAATCAAAACTTTGACACCCTGGACCTCTACCCCATAGAAAGCTTCTCCATGACACATTACACTGAGAAAACAAGACGGCTGCCATGACCACCAGCCACCAGCTCCAAAACCGCTTGGGAGACATTCACCAGACCAACAGATGAGCACCAAGCATCATGCAGTATTCGCCCAGCAACCCCTGGTACAAACCAGCACAGCCCCATGAGCAGACTGATCCCCACACACAAAAAAAGCTGAAAAATAAACAATGAACTGAAAACTAACACACAGCAGAGGAAGCAGAGTTGCTGAAGGTGCACTGGAGAAGGGGGAGAAGCAAGGAGCTGATCTCCACATGAACTATCAGTAAACAAAGGCTAGGAGGGCAAAAGAGCAGACAGCAAGTGGGTGATAAGCCACTGCCTGACATAGGGCAGGTAACAGTCCACAAAACTCATCTCCTGAGCCAGTGAGCAACATCCAAACTCAAACATCCCTGAAAAATTGAAAAACAAACAGCAAACCATCACAACACACTGACAGCAGGGGGCCAGCTGACAGATCACTGACCTTGCCCCAGAGAAAGGGAACTAGGCAAAGAAACAAGACCCCAATAAACAAGCACATGAAAACCCAACTCCAAAGCAGCACAGCTGGAGCACCACAGAGGTGATTCCAGAACCTGAGGACAACATGCAAACTTAAACTGCCCCACCTCACTGAGGGAGGAGCTGACCAAGCAGCTGCTGCTGAAAGACAGGAGAAAAAAAAAAAACACAAGCCAACCACCTGGTGGGACTATGACAGAACTTCTGCTTAAATACCAACACCAGGACTGTATGCCAGAGGAGTAACACCAGAACTCAAACTAAGACTGAATTTCTATCGTTCCTGAACTTGGAATTTTTTGTTTATTTGTTTATTTGTTTTGTTTCTTATTTGTTTCTTCATCTCTCCCCATTGATTTATTTGGGTTTTTTGTTGTTGTTGTTGTTGTTGTTAGTTTCATTATTGTGAATTAGTTAGTACTAAATTACACCCAGACCAGGGACAAAAATAGCACACACACACTTAGCTAAAAACCCAATACAGCCACAAAACAAAATTAAACCAAGGGAAAGAAAACAGGTGACTTAAATCACCAATAGCCCATCAAGAACACAGTTACACAGTACCAAGTGGAATAATGGGAAGAAGAAAAAGGGATAGAAACCATGTTCCCCCAAAAAATAATTTAAAACAAGATTCAGAGAGAAATGAAGAAAACAGATACCCAGTTCTGTATTCCAACAAAACAAAGATTAACAAAGCCAAGGAACCCAATGAAGCCCACAAGAACAATTCAAAGAAGAAATCCTGCAAGTAATCACTGAGAATTCCATGGAGATGTCACTAGACATGGTTAAAAAAACATACAAGAGGCACTCAAGAAATTACAAGACACCAAAAGTAAAGAATATGAGAAGACACAGAAGCAAATAAATGAACTCATAGGAACCCTAAACAAATACCAAAGTGAAGCACAAAACACCATAAATAGAAAGATAAATGAATTAAAGACAAAAAATATACAATATTAAAGAAGAATTAACACATGAAATGGAAAACCTCAGAAAAAAGAATGAAATGGAAACACAAAACACAATAGAAGGTTACCCCAGCAAACTAAAACAAGCAGAAGACAGAATCTCAGAACTTAAAGTTAAAACAGAAATTAAAGAAAAAACTGAAGAGCTATTAGTCAAACAAATCAAGACCTGAGAAAGGAATATGTAAGAACTCACAGACTCCATCAAAAGACCAAACCTGAGAATCATGGGCATTGAAGAAGGACAAGAGGTACAAGTAAAAGGGATTCATAATATGTTCAATAAAATAATAAGAGGAAGTTTCCCAAATCCAGAAAAATTTATGCCTATTCAGGTACAGGAAGCCTCCAGGACACCAAACAGACTTGACCAAAACTGCCCTACCCACAACATATTATCATTAAAACAACATGCACAGAGAATAAAAAAAGAATATTGAAGGCTGTAAGAGAGAAAAAACAAATAACATACAAAGGTAAACCCATCAAAATCACAGCAGATTTCACAATAGAAAATTTTAAAGAAAGAAGGGCATGGAGTGAGGTGTTCCGGGCACTTGGTGAAAAAAAAACTAAACTCCTAGGATACTCTACCCAGCAAAACTATCATTCAAAATAGATGAAGCAATAAGAGCCTTCCACAATAAGCAAAAACTAAAACAACATATGACCACCAAGCCACCACTACAAAAGATTCTTCAAGGAATTCTGCACACAGAAAGTGAAAGCAAACAAAACCACAAGAGGACAGGCAGTACCAAACCAAAGGAGAAGAAAAGACAAGGAATCAGAGAGTAACATTGATTCAGTTGCACACAATCAAACCCTTAAACAACAAAAACAACTAAATGATAGGAATCACCACATACTTATCAATACTAACACTGAACATTAACGGACTTAATACCCCTAACAAAAGACAGTGTTTGGCAAACTGGATTAAAAAGGAAGAGCCAACAGTCTGTTGTTTACAAGAGACCCATCTCATTGACAGAAACAAGCTCAGACTTAGGGTGACAGGCTGGAAGATTTACCAAGCCAATGACCCCCAAAAAACAGGCAGGAATAGCAATACTTATTTTGAACAAAGCAGACTTCAAACTTACATTGCTCAAACGAGATTAAGAAGGACACTCCATACTAAAAAAGGAGAAATACACCAAAAGGAAATAACAATTGTCAACCTATATGCAGCCAACATCAGTGCACACAATTTCATCAAACATACTCTGAAGAACCTAAAAGCATATGTAGACTCCAACACAGTGGAGTGGGAAACTTTAATACCAATAGATAGGTCATCCAAACAAAAAATCAATAAAGAAATTCTAGAACTAAATCACATCATAGATCAAATGGACTTAGCTGATGTCTACAGAATATTTCATCCAATTTCTGCACAATATACATTCTTCTCAGCAGCCCATGGAACTTTCTCCAAAATTGTTCATCTCTTAGGGCACAAAGCAAACCTCAGCAAATATAAGAAAAGAGAAATAATCCCATGCATTCTATCTGACCACAATTCATTAAAACTAGAACTCAACAACAAAAACAACAGCAGAAAATATGGGAACAACTGGAAGCTGAACAACACATTGCTCAATGATTAGTGGGTCATTGATGAAATAAAAGAGGAAATTGAAAGGTTCCTGGAAGTTAATGAAAATGAAAACACAACCTACAAGAACCTATGGAACAAAACAAAAGGAGTCCTAAGAGGAAAGTTTATAGTCATGAGTACTTATATTAAAAGAACAGAAAGAGCTCAAATCAGTGAACTAATGCTACAGCTCAAACTCCTAGAAAAACAAGAATAAGCAAAACCCAAAACAAGCAGAAGGAGAGAAATAATAAAAATAAGGGCCGAAAATTAATGAAATAGAAACAAAAAGAACATACAAGGAATCATGAAACAAGAAGCTGGCTTGAAAAAAAAAATTGACAGACCCCTGGCAAATCTTACTAAAATGAGGAGAGAAAAAATCCTAACCAGTAAAATCATAAATGCAAAAGGGGAGATAACAACAAACAACATGGAAATCCAGGGAATCATCAGATACTACTTTGAGAACCGATATTTAAATAAATTTAAAAATACTGAAGAAATGGACAAATTTCTAGATACTTATGACTATTCAAAATTGAACCAAGAGGATATTAATCACCTGAATATATCAATAACACAAAATGAAATTGAAGCAGCAATTAAGAGTCTCCCAAAAAAGAAAAGTCCAGGACCTCATAGAGTCTCTGCTGAATTCTATCAGACCTTTAAAGAAGAACTAATACCAACTCTCCTTAAACTTTTCTCTGAAATAGAAATGAAAGGAAAACTGCCTAACTCATTTATGAAACCAGTATTACACTCATTCCAAAACCAAACAAAGACACCTCCAAAAAAGAGAACTATGGACGAATCTCCTTAATGAACATTGATGCAGAAATCCTCAATAAAATAATGGCAAATCAAATCCAACAATATATCAGAAAGATTATTTACCAAAAGCAAGTTGGTTTCATCCCAGGGATGCAGGGATGGTTCAACATACACAAATCTATAAATGAAATACAGCACATTAATAGAAGCAAAGACAAAAACCACCTGATCATCTCAAGAGATAAAGAAAAAGCCCTTGATAAGATTCAACACCACTTCATAATAAAAGCTCTAAGAAAACTAGGAATAGAAGGAATGTACCTCAACATTGTAAAGGCTACATATGACAAACTTATAGCCAACATCATACTTAGTGGAGAAAAACTGAAACCATTTCCCCTAACATCAGGAATGAGACAAGGGTACCCACTCTCCCCACTCCTATCCAACACAGTACTGGAATTCCTAGCCAGAGAAATTAGGTAAGAAGAAGAAATAAAAGATTACAAATAAGTAAAGAAACTGTCAAAATATCCCTATTTGCAAATGACATGATCCTATATCTTTAAGATCCAAAAAACTCTACCCAAAAACTCCTAGATAACATAAACAGGTATAGCAAGGTGGCAGGATACAAAATCAGCTTACAAAAATCATTAGCTTTTCTATATACCAACGGTGAACAAATTGAGAAAGAATATATGGAACCAATTCCATTTACAATAGCATAAAAAAATCAAATACCTAGAAGTAAGCTTAACAAGGAATGTGAATGACCTCTACAAGGAGAACTACAAACCTGAGGAAAGAGTTCAAGGAAAACAACAGAAGGTGGAAAGATCTCCCATGCTCATGGATTGGTAGAATCAACACAGTAAAATGACTGTACTATAAAAATCAATCTACATGTTTAATCCAATTCCCATCAAAATCCCAATGACATTCATCACAGAGATAGAAAAATCAACTCTAAAGTTCATTTAGAAACTCAAGAGATTGCAAATAGCCAAGGCAATACTCAACAAAAAGAGCAATGCTGGAGGTATCACAATACCTGACTTCAAACTATTATTATAAAGTAATAGCAATAAAAACAGCACGGTACTGGCACAAAAACAGATACAAAGACCAGTGGAAAAGAACAGAGGACCTGGATATGAATCCACACAGCTACACCCACATTAATTTTGACAAAGGCACCAAAAACATACAATGTAGAAAAATGGTTATCTGTCTGCAAAAAAATGAAACTAGACCCAAGTTTATCACCCTGTACTAGTATAAACTCAAAGTGGATCAAGGACCTTAATACCAGACCTGAAACTCTGAAGTTAGTACAAGAAAGAGCAGAGAATACTCTGGAAGCACTAGGTATAGGCAAGGACTTTCTCAATAGAACCCCAACAGCTCAGCCACTAAGAGAAAGGATGGACAAATGGGACTACATAAAATTAAAAAGTTTCTGCACAACAAAAAAATGATCTCTAAACTGAAGAGACCTCCCACAGAGTAGGAGAAAATATTCGCCAGCTGTACACCAGAGAAAAGACTTATAACCAGAATATACAGGGAGCTCAAAAAACTAAACTCCCCCCAAATCATTGAATCAATAAAGAAATGGGCAAGTGAACTAAACAGAACTTTCTCAAAAGAAGAAATCAAAATGGCCCAAAAACACATGAAAAAATTCTCACCATCTCTGGCCATAAAGGAAATGCAAATCAAAACCACACTAAGATTTTACCTCACCCCTGTTAGAATAGCCTTTATCAAAAACACCACCAATAACAGGTCTTGGTGAAGATGTGGGGAAAAAGGAACCCTCATACACTGCTTGTGAGAATGAAAGCTAGTGCAACCACTCTGGAAAACAATATGGAGGCTTCTTAAAAAACTAAACTAAGATCTGCCATATGATCCAGCAATTCCATACCTAGGGATATAATACCCAAGGGAATCCAATTCAGGTTACTCTAGAGGCACCTGCACACCCATGTTTATTGCAGCACTATTCACAATAGCGAAGTGATGGAAACAACCAAGATGCCCCACTACTGATGAATGAATTATGAAAATGTTGTATTTCTACACAATGGAATTTTATTCACCATAAAGAAGAATGAAATCTTATCATTTTCAAGTAAATGGATGGAACTGGAGAACTTCATCTCGAGAGAGATTAGCCAGGCTCAGAAGACCAAAAATCGTATGTTCTCCCTCATATGCAGACTTTAGATCTAGGGCACATAGAGTAATGTTGTTGGACTTGGGTCACATGCTAAGGGGTGAGCACATACGGGAGGAATGGGGATAGGTAGGAAACCCTAAACTTGAAAGTGTTTGATGTCCCCACTGCAGAGGAGCTAATACAGTAACCTTAAAGTGATAGAGGTCAGTATGAGAAAGTGATCAGGAACTAGTGAAAAGGTCAGGTAGAGATGAATCAATTAGGGTTGTAATACACTTGTTCTTGGAAGCAATGCCAGAAATTTTTTGTATAGCTATTCTTATCTCTACTAGCCAAAACACTTTGTCTTTCTTATTATTTCTCATGTCTATCTTCAACAAAATTGGAGGAAAGGGCAGAAGAGAGGGGGGTGGGAGGGAAAGCGAGGGGGTGGGGGCAGGGGATAGAAAAGGCCCAAACAATGTATGCACATACGAATAAATGAATAAAAATATGAAAAAGAAAAAAGCAATAAATAAAATAAATTAATAAATAAGAGAACATCAAAACAAGAGATTAGGGGTCAGCTAGTGTTCCAAGTTCCATTAGAGAAGGTATGTCTAGAGATGGTGAGCATTTTCTCATGTGTTTTTTGGCCATTTGAATTTCTTCTTTTGAGAAAGTTCTGTTTAGTTCACTTGCCCATTTCTTTATTGGTTCATTAGTTTTGGGAGAATTTAGTTTTTTAAGTTCCCTATATATTCTGGTTATCAGTCCTTTGTCTGATGTACAGCTGGCAAATATTTTCTCCCACTCTGTGGGTGTTCTCTTCAGTTTAGAGACCATTTCTTTTGATGAACAGAAGCTTTTTAGTTTTATGAGGTCCCATTTATCTATGCTATCTCTTAGTTGCTGTGCTGCTGGGGTTTCATTGAGAAAGTTCTTACCTATACCTACTAACTCCAGAGTATTTCCTACTCTTTCCTGTATCAACTTTAGAGTTTGGGGTCCGATATTAAGATCCTTGATCCATTTTGAGGTAATATTGGTATAGGGTGATATACATGGATCTAGTTTCAGCTCTAGCAATAAAGGAAATGCAAATTAAAACCACACTAAGATTCCACCTCACCCCTGTTAGAATAGCCATCATCAGCAACACCACCAACAACAGGTGTTGGCGAGGATGTGGGGAAAAAGGAACCCTCTTACACTGTTGGTGGGAATGTAGACTAGTACAACCACTCTGGAAAAAAATTTGGAGGCTACTTAAAAAGCTAGACATTGATCTACCATTTGATCCAGCAATACCACTCTTGGGGATATACCCAAAAGACTGTGACACAGGTTACTCCAGAGGCACCTGCACACCCATGTTTATTGCGGCACTATTCACAATAGCCAAGTTATGGAAACAGCCAAGATGCCCCACCACTGATGAATGGATTAAGAAATGTGGTATCTATACACAATGAAATTTTATGCAGCCATGAAGAAGAACAAAATGTTATCATTCGCTGGTAAATGGATGGAATTGGAGAACATCATTCTGAGTGAGGTTAGCTTGGCCCAAAAGACCAAAAATCGTATGTTCTCCCTCATATGTGGACATTAGATCAAGGGCAAATACAACAATGGGATTGGACTTTGAGCACATGATAAAAGCAAGAGCACACAAGGGAGGGGTGGAGATAGGTAAGACACCTAAAAAACTAAAGCAGATACCTTAAAAGCAACTGAGGCCAATAGCAAAAGGGGACCAGGAACTAGAGAAAAGGTTAGATCAAAAAGAATTAACCTAGAAGGTAACACACACACACAGGAAATCATTGTGTGTCAATGCCCTGTATAGCTATCCTTATCTCAACCAGCAAAAACCCTTGTTCCTTCCTATTATTGCTTATACTCTCTCTACAACAAAATTAGAAATAAGGGCAAAATAGTTTCTGCTGGGTATTGAGGGGGTGGGGGGGAGAGGGATGGGGCGGAGTGGGTGGTAAGGGAGGGGGTGGGGGCAGGGGGGAGAAATGACCCAAGCCTTGTATGCACATATGAATAATAAAAGAAAAAAACATAAATAAATGCTTGGATTTAGAAAAAAAAAGAGAAAGTATGTCTTATCAACATAAATATTTAAAAATTTTATTTATGCATTTTAATCACTAGTAAAGCAATCACTACTTTAAAGCAATCTAGGCCTCTAACGAACAGTAGTAACTCTCAGATTTTTATAAAAGGGCCAGAATGTATACAGTCACTCCTTTTAAGGTGAGTTCTGGTTATGCATTTTTTATCTTTTAATACCTCAAATATAAGACAAAAACTGTCATGGCCCAGTGAGTACAACTGTTTCTTATCTGAAACCGGTTCCCTGTCCTTTTTATTCCTGTCATTTTATTTGGGGGTCTGTAATTTATAAATGTCTTCCTTAGGTTTCCATTCCTATGATTCTAAACTATGAAAACGAATGTTGAACGAAACATCTTCCAACAGAGAATGAGTTAAAAATAGAAGATGACATGAAAAGTAACACTTTCAGAACCTTTGTGGACTGGTCTGGGATAGCAAGATGAGAGTGTTTTCATTTATTATACTTATCATTATTAGGAAATACTTCAAACTTTCAGAAATGTACACCATAATAGACTGCTCAGAATAATTAACAAATACCATTTGTTTGTTGCAGATTTTAATATAATAATTTATTGATTCATTTGAAGTAGACCATGTTCTTGTCCCCAAAACCAATTTGTCTTATTCAAAAGTTACTGCTACACCCAAGATGCACCAGATCTTTTGCATTCCTTGATTTTATTTTTACTATATAGGTTTTACTATTACCAATGTTACAATGAACATGTTTGGACTTATTGAAAATGGCTCAATAAATGGTTATTGTATTAAAGATAAGAATATAGGAGCAAAAATACTACTCTAATAATTCAGATAAGAAATTACCAGTGTTTCAAGCTTGGTTGTTATTGTAAGCAATGGAATTGGTCAGATATGGCATAAATTTTGAAGCTAGAAAAAAAATAGAATGTACTGATGTTTGATTGTGTTATGCCTAAAGAGAGAATTCACAATACTAAAATTACAGTATGAGTTTGACTCATATCACCGAACTAAGCAATTGTTCATTAAAAATATGGAGAATAATGTGAGAATAGAATGGGAGTATGGAAGGATATCAGGTCACTATGGAATGAAAGTCTGATAAATCCATTAGATTTCATTTTGAATATCAAGTAGCTATCTGCATATAGAAGCCTGGAGTTCAAAAGAGGGGCACACAGTTTCCATTTAGGCAATTGAGTAAGATCAGCAAGTGATTATAGATCGAGAAGAAAAGAAGACACAACACTGAACACTAGGACACCTCTTTGTGAAGGCTATGCATAAAAGAGTAATAATCAATAAAAATTTCTAAGAGAGAAGAGAGTATGGCAAGGAACAAAAACATACATCAAGAATGAGAGCATGATCACTATTTCCAGTGCTGCTGATAGTGAAGTAAGATGGGTATTGAAAATTGGAACCCCATGTGAATATTTTCTCCATCAGCTCCACATCCTCCATTCTTTGCAGTACATCTTTTGCAAAATCTATTCTGAAATATTGATATTTATTTGTTGATGATTCAAATAAAAAGATGAAGTACAACTACCATTGAATATCCTTATTTCATTCATGTTACATGGAATAGCAATTTATGAAACATGTTGAAACTGTCCAGCCTCAAAATTCATCTCACATGCATATGGATTTTAAAACTTTAACATTAATGGATTTTTTTTGTGTTTTGAAAGGAAAAGAAAATATTAGGAAAAACAAAATGTTTAAAGGCAATCCATCAAGAACACCAAAAAAGTAACTGAGGTGTGACCATTTTGCAAAAGGTAATGCTTGCTTAGTTGTTACCGCTGACTTCTATCTTAGTTGTGATATGGAATTTTGCTTCCAATCAAAATTTTATATAAGCTTAATTAAAAGCCTGTTTCTTTTATTCTTGTAAGTTTCATATGCAGCCATGATGTTAAAATATTTTTTGGATATCGACTCCATCTATCAATCAATTAGCAAGTACCTATACATTATTTTTAGCACTTCAATACTGAATTAAATCATATTAATGTTCCTATTTAAGAGATTAATTGAATCATTGAACACACTATCATGATGCTTCCAAGAAACTTCTCTCCTGGTTGACATTATATCTTTATTTAAAGAGAATTCTACTGAAATACTCTCACTTAGGATGGTTAGTTACTTCAAAAATATAACAAACTACAAAGCCTCTAAGTTAAAAAAAAAAGTTATCCAAAACTCTGAAAGGAAAACTAATTTGAGAGTCAAGTAATAATATAAAATAAACCGAGAAAACATTTAGTATCAATAAGATTATATCTCATCAATTTTGTAAAGAGACAATCACTAAGGCAACAGCAGCCAAGTGAGTAAATGACACATTACATCACAAAGGATGAAAACAAGTAAAGAAGTGGGTTTGGAATCATTCTTGGATAATACATAATAGAATGTCCATTCCAACAAAGATGCACAATTGCATTGTTTCTAATAGCAGTAAAACAAAAGCATATAAAATTATAATACATGGCTGTTGAAAATGAAATGAACCTTGTTTCTTCACACTTCATTCCTGGCCTCATAGACAAATGCCACCTAAGAAATCTGTACAATGTCATGTTAAATATCCTTTTTTAACTTCATAATTTTGATCTGTTAATTTATTCATTGAATATATTTGGAATAAGGCCTCCTTGTTTTATTCCTTCTACAGTTCACAAGCTAGAAATTAGTTATTTTCATGAGTTTGCTTTGATACATCTTTGATTTGATTCCTAGAAACAGCATAGGAATTAACTTCATTTGCCTTCATTACAATACTACAAATTTATTCTTACCTTGTACTCAGCACAGCACCTGGAGGTACATTCTCTCCTTACTTCTGCTTCCTATTTTGAAACTTTTAAAGACTGTGTAAGAACTCGAAAGCTTTAGGAAAACTAACATATCAACCCATCATCTCTGATGAGTGGACAGTTTATACTTACTTTGGTCACTTGGCCATGGGAATACGTTATGTCACTTATTTGAACTTGTGTGAGGATAGCTTCAGAGTCCTTATAAAGATCTGTCCCTGAATGATATTTCAGCACTAAAAACTTGATAGGAATTTTGGAGGAAGAATGGTAGTAAAAAAAACTTCATTCAATTATTCAATCAACCAACAGACAATGGAATGCAAGAGTAATTAGTTTCAAATGTTTTGTCTCAGATCTATTTAGACAAATTAATGTACAATTGCACATGAATACACTGTCACTTATATTATCCTAAATTTAATATTCTGGATTCATTTGATTAATTTCAGAAATACTTAATAGTTGACATTTTGTAAAGGTTAGAAAATCATTTACTGTTAACTAAACAATTTCAATTTTCATCTCCACTTTATTAATAGCACTCATAATGATGACAGGGACTCATCTTTATAACTGTCTTACTGACTCTTAAGGTGAAGAAACTAAGCCACTCAGAGATGATACAAATTGTTGAAGATTACACAGCTAATGTTCGCTTGCATTGAACCTACACTCTGAAAAAACCCACACCGGCTGCTCAGGAAGCTATGAGTACCCCAAATGTAAGCTTGCTAGACCTTGGATTTCATTTTTAAACATTAATTTAGTAGTTTTTACTCTCAAATTTAGCAATGAGCTAAAAATAATTCCGTTTTAGCTCCATAAAAGATGTGCTTTTTCTATATGGGAATGTTTTTTCTCTTTTCAGGATGTAACATATGAAATTGCCTTTGACTGTAGGAAAAATGTCATATATTGATAATTTCATACAATTTCATTTAACCAGGAGAAACACTAAAGATAAAGACAACAGATATGGCATTATTAGTTATCTGTTTCATCACCTGAGACCTCTGCAACATTTAGAAGGTGACATAACCTCACTGGTCCTTGTTTTTCTCATGGTTTATGTGGGAATATAAAGACCTGTGACCATGGATATCTCAGAAACAGTTTAATCTGCCAAAAAGAATTCTCATTAACTATAATGTAATAAGTACTATGTACTGTCCAGAGAGAATAATGCCAAAGCCTTAATTACAAAGAGTTCACATTGTGTAACTTTTCAAAACACTTATACAACTAAAGATATGATTCATAGAAAACATAAACAAGCAAGCAGTCTCAGGAAATTATAATTGAATAGTTCATCCACCCAAAAAACCAGGAGCCAGTGATCTGGATCACAGTATCATAAAGCATGAAACAGAGGATTTGAGATCACTGGATTAAGAAAGCAAAGCTGATGTGTCCTAAACTCCATTTGAAAACTGAAGCCATCATGGATTTTGAGCAGTAAGAGCTTCTTTACAATGACATCATTGAACATCCTACCACATGCTACTAAGGTTGAGAGCACCTTCATTACCAAAAGGATCTTGTTAACTAACAAGATCAGAGCGATCCAATCAGAGCGATCAACACAGAGAACAGAATTTCCAAAGGACCCATTTTTTAGTAGATGTCATTTCTATTTACTTCTGCTGTATGACATTTGTGAGGCAGGTAGTAAGATTTAAGGTAAGAATAGCCAAGGGCCTGTTGGAGAAAGGAAACCAGCAGGTGGGGGAAGGGATGAATATTATAGAAGTGCATTATATGTAAGTATGAAAACATAATAAAACCCACCAAAAACTTAAAAAAAAAAAAGGAGTGAGGAGGCAGAGGGGTTAAGAAAGAGTAATATAAATAGAGTGAATTAATAAGTATAAATAGGGTGAATTAGGTCAAAGTACATTATATGATGTTATAGATATCACAATGAAACTCCTTTGTAAAATTAACATACAATAAAATAGAAGAAAATAGCCCAATGTCATATTAATTAAATGTAGAAATCATACTTTCCTTAGCAGACTATCATAAATGTTGACCCTTGGTGATGACATCAGAATTACTTTCCACTTGCATGAATAATAAATGAAGGTAACGAAATAAAGCTAGATAAGCTCTATTATTAACATGAAAAGCCTGAACTTCAAAGGTCACTGAAGTTTGATAACATTTTTAATTATGTTTTATACTTTGGGTTCATTTTCTTTATGCTAGTCATTAATTTAAAGGGACATCCATACCAAATTTAGTTCACTTTTCAGTCTCATGAGCTGGGCTGATACTTGGTTGGTAAGGTGGGTCTGAGTGTCTGAAGCCTTAGTTAGGACAAAGGCAACATAAGAGTGAAACTAAAGCAAATTTCCTATCTTACAAATTACAGTTTCCTGTCCATTAAGTTGAATTAGATACATAAAAGTATATTGCACAGCTATAAATCATTATAGAAAATCAACTGTTCCTGTGCTCTATCTTACAAAGTCCTGCCTAAGTATTTTACTTCTAAGTGAAGATTTTCACTTCGATCTAATAGCTTTCCTTTGCTATAACTATTAACAGAAAAATAAGTAAAACCAGAGGACTAAAATCATGCCACACACAATACAGAGTTCTAGCATTGCCTCATGCTTCCTTTTGGTCTTATAAATTTTCTGTAACCTATTTATTCAACATATCCCATATGTGGACTTTATCTCCATATATGAGTATGAATCCATTCCAGTTTAATTCACCGACTAATTAAAACATACATATGAATGGCAGTTCTAATTCATTATGTGCCATAATAAATTAATTTGAAATTAAAGACACATGTTTTATGAATTAGACCCTAAATTATTAAGGTCCCAAATCTCTCCTACCAACTGAGATTAACTAATTCCACAGAAAAGTGCATCTAGAAAAAGTTATGCTACTTGGAGGTCGGTGTGTGAGACCAAGGAAAAAGATAAATGTGTTTATTACTTTACATATATAGTAAGTAGAAAAACACAAAAGTTCCATATCCAGTAATGTTAATAAGCATACACATTACAGTAAGTATCAGGAAATATATTGTATATATAGTCAATGGTTCTGTGAATTATAAGGCATCCATGGGAAACATGGGCACTAGCTGTCAGACCATGTGACACATAGGAACTCTTTATCGGTTTGTGATATCAGGAAAATATCTGCCTCATAAAAAGTAATGGGAGTGCCCTTCCTTTCAAGTTACTGAAATAATTTGTAGTGTTTCTTCTTTACGTGTTTGACAGAATTCATCAATGAAGCTGTTGGATATGAAATTTTCTTTGTGAGAGAAGTTTTAAGTATGAGTTCAATTATAGCATATATGTCTCCACAGACACTCTGCATTTTTCTTATTTAATGGTTTATTTATATATATATATATGTATATAATATTTATATGGTAGGAATTTATGCCTTTCTTCTAAGGTTGCATATTTTCTTGACATAAAGTAGCTCAAATATTTGTTTGTTATCATTTTAATTTCAAAGGCCGTAGCTATGTTTTCCTCACATTGATAATTCATGTTTTCTCTCTGTCTTTTTGATCAATCTAGGTAGACAAATATCAATTTTATCACTTATTTTACAAAATTAATTTTTCCATTGTTTTTATGAATTCATTAATTTTGCTCTTTTTTTATTTTTCACATGCATATTTTGAGCTAAATTTTCTTTTTTTTTCTTTTATTATTCATATGTGCATACAAGGCTTGGGTCATTTCTCCCCCCTGCCCCCACCCCCTCCCTTACCACCCACTCCACCCCCTCCCTTTCCCCCCCACCCCCTCAATCCCCAGCAGAAACTATTTTGCCCTTATTTCTAATTTTGTTGTAGAGAGAGTATAAGCAATAATAGGAAGGAACAAGGGTTTTTGCTGGTTGAGATAAGGATAGCTATACAGGGCATTGACACACATTGATTTCCTGTGCGTGGGTGTTACCTTCTAGGTTAATTCTTTTTGATCTAACCTTTTCTCTAGTTCCTGGTCCCCTTTTCCTGGGCCTCAGTTGCTTTTAAGGTATCTGCTTTAGTTTCTCTGCGTTAAGGGCAACAAATGCTAGCTAATTTTTTAGGTGTCTTACCTATCCTCACCCCTCCCTTGTGTGCTCTTGCTTTTATCAAAGTGCTCAAAGTCCAATCCCATTGTTGTGTTTGCCCTTGATCTAATGTCCACATATGAGGGAGAACATACGATTTTTGGACTTTTGGGCCAGGTTAACCTCACTCAGAATGATGTTCTCCAATTCCATCCATTTACCAGCGAATGATAACATTTCGTTCTTCTTCATGGCTGCATAAAATTCCATTGTGTATAGATACCACAGGCTTATTCTCTTTCACAGCATAAATATTTAGTGCTACAAACTTCCCAATAAACATTGCATTACACATATTTTTGGTTCTTGTTTGCATTTATTTCAAACATTTTCATTTTTTGTGATTTTCTTTTGCATTTGTGCTGTTTAGCAATATGTTTTATTACATGCAAATTTAAGGTAATTCTAGCCTTTTTAGTTATTCCTTTTATACAAATATAAGAAATATGAAAAACAGGTTATGCTAAGGGGAGGTCACTGATAGGAAAAGGAGGATAAAAGAATGCAGTTGAGAATGTAAATTTGGTTGATGTACTTTCTATGCAAGAATGAATACAGAATTTTTAAATTTGTTGAAATCACCATGAGAAGGGGACTAAGGTAGAAAGGAGAAAAATAGAGGACATGAACCAGTTCGAGTTATAATACATACATACGTTACGTGTACAAACGTCATAAGAAATCTCCCTATAGCGCTAACTTAAACAAACAAAAATGTCTTTTTTCCAAAAGAGAGAACAAGAAGGTAAAACAGATGTCTGGGGTTTGGCACCAGTGGGAGGGAGGAGGATATAAGGAAAGGGTGAGGGGTGAATGTAGTGAAAATATTATGTACTCATGTATGCAAATGGAAAAATGAGACTTGTTGAAACTATTCCATGAATGGGGAAGGGGGAATAAAGGAGAATGATGGAGAAGGGAGTGAATTCAACTATAATATATTCTAAGAACTTTTGTAAATGTCATCATAATGTACTCACAGTATAATAATACTATAACAAAAAGAAGAAAAAACCTATTACCAAAGAACATAGCAGTATTTTTTGTTATTTTGTTATTATTTTGTTAATAATTATTTTGTTATTTTTCAGTTGCTAAGACTTGCTTAACAACTACTTGACATAATATAGTTCAAATATTTGCTTGTTATTTTAATTTCAAAGACCACAGCTATTTCTCCCTCTCATTGATAATTCATGTTTTCTCTCTTTCTTTGACCAATCTAAGTAGAGAAATACCAATTTTGTCACTTATTATATGAAATTAATTTTTCCATTTTATTAATTCATTAATTTTGTTCTTTTTCTATTTCTCATATATATGTTTTGAGCTTAATTTTCTATCTTTTAAAATTTAGAACAACATATAGTCTATGTCGATGACTGCTGTACATAAATGCCAACTACGTAAAGTCACATTACTGTATTGTTCTAATTTTCCTTTTTTAATTATTGATTTTCTATTTCTTCTAACCATTACTGAGGGATGAGTAGAAACTGGAAT
The DNA here is from genome assembly GCF_047511655.1 of Castor canadensis. Lineage (NCBI taxonomy): Eukaryota > Metazoa > Chordata > Mammalia > Rodentia > Castoridae > Castor > Castor canadensis. The sequence continues at coordinate 67,124,001 of NC_133391.1, read as the reverse complement.
TAAAAAATAGTGTCTGATAACACCAGTAGTTGGTGTGGATGTGGGAAATAACCATTAAGGAAAATTTGATAGTATTTTATAAATATAAAGATGTGTATCTTGACAAGTCAAAACATGACTAATAAGTATATACACACAAAGGAAACTTAAATACATGTATACATGAGACTTACAAAAAGATGATAGCTATTATATTGCCTCTAATGTCAAAAATAACAGCAGTGGATAAATAACTAGGACTGTGTTCAAGAAAACACTGCAATTTAAAGGTGGACTAGAGCTTCATGTATCAACTTAAATAAATCTAAAAAATACAATGTGAATTTTTAAAAGGTAAGTTCTAGAAGGATTTGCAATGTATGATTCCAGTTAGGCAAATTTTAAAATACAAAACAATGCTATATATATTTTTTATGAATGCACACACATAATAAAATTATAAAATATATGGATGGAAATATGTAAACAAATTTGAGAATAGTGGTCACATCTGGGGACTCAGGAAAAAAAATTGGCTGAGAAGTACCATGAGGGCTTCAACATGATGTGAAATTTTAAAATAAAGATCTTAAGAAAAAACAGTAAAATGTTAGGGTTCATGAAATCTGCATGTTAGCTGTATCGTTGTATGTGCATTTTTGTGTGCACACAAAGTTTTGTAATTACAGATCTACACACAGTTTTCAATGAATAATGGGGAAATGTAGAAAGATTTTAAGTATGCAATGTACAGTAGAAATGCAAATAGTAGAGAGAAACATTAAAAACTCATAAAGTATGTTAGGTATAAGAGTGCTAATATTCATTATAGTTAAAGACATGCAGAAAAGAGCACTCTTAGGTATTACTGGTGAGACTATAAATTGGTCTAGCATTTTTGGAAGGTGATTTGGCAAACTATATTAAACTTTATATAGGGCCAGCTTTGTGCACCCATCTTCCTCAGAGATAACATTTTCAGAAATTTGCCTTGCAGAAGTACTCACATAGACATGCAAAGATCTATGTAACCAGTTTTGTACTACAGAATTATTATCATCTGGGTTGATGTAAATGGTTGCCTTCCTAAAAACCTAGCAACATGGGAGTCCCTCATTATGACCCCCTATTATGCACACTGTAAACAAAAATCTCCTAAAAGTCAATAAACAAGTTATAAAAGACCCATAATCTGTAATGCCATTTATAGTAGACAAGCAAAATTATATATGTGGAAAGATCATAAATGTTATTTGACTGTGACTATATGTACCAAAAGCATCCTAAGACGGAATTATCCTAAAAAACAGTTTTTTCTTTTTTTTATTGCTGTGGGGGTACATTGTGGCATTTACAAAAATTCTTACAATATATCAAATACATTTTACTTGAAGTCCCCCGCTTCACTATTCTCCTTCATGACCCCCTCTTCCCATTCATTTACAAAAGTTCTTACAATATATCAAAAACATTTTACTTGAATTCTGCTCCTTCACTATTCTCCTTCATAACCTCCTCCTCCCATTCCTGGAATAGTTTCAACAGATACTATTTTTCCATTTACATACATGTGTACACAGTATTTGCACCATGCTCACTCACTCTCATTCACCATTTTGCAGCCTCCTCCAGGCTCTCATAGGTACCAACTCACCATTCCCCCCACTCCCCACTGCCCACACCAGTTAGGACCTGTTCCATTCTCTTGTTCTACGATTTTGCAAAAGAAAAGAAAAAGAAGGAAAAAAATGACATTTTTTTGTTGTTTAAGATAGCTGCATGGGGAGTTTCCTTGTGGCACGTCCATGTTTACATATGCTATAACCCAATTTGGTTCATCTCTTCTATTTTTCCTCTTTGTACCTTAGTCCCTTTCTTATGGTGGTTCCAATCAATTTAAAAATTCTGTATCTGTTATTGTATAGAGAGTATATCAACCATATTCACCTTTTAACTTCCTTCTCTAAAGAGATGTTTATATAAGCAGTCATTTAGAACATCTCAATACAAAAATAATTAAAGACAACCATGCCATAGGATACAGCACGGGGTGACGGTGTGATCTCCAGGATGCAAATGAAAGGCTGGTGGTGGTTATTGATGTCAAGGACCTCACTAACAGTGAATGAAACCCAGCAGTTCTTCCCCATTGCGAGTTCAGTTGTAGTGCGAGTGAGTGTTTAAAGCATTTAGCTAAGACTTGACTAAGATATGTGTGATATGATGACACATCTTTTTAGGTCATTAATTTGGGTAATTAATTCACTTCTATTTATTTTAAAATGAATGTTTAGAGAATTAATTTGGGAATTAAGAGATCTTTTTGGGACTTTCCTTTTATTTGGAGAAAAATAAGATCAGAAAGGAGAGCCACACTTTTGTCCCCCTTTCCCAAACTCAAACAGAAAACCTTGGGTAATGCCTGAGCACCTCATAGGAAAGAATGTGGGACTTCAAAGAATTTCCTGGAGATCCTAGGGGCAGATAATACCTGCACCATATTTATATATAGTGTGGGTAAGTCCTAAGGAAAGTTCATAATGAACACTTCAGACTTACCTTAAGTAACCTCTAGAAAGGGTTTTGAGATTGAGATTTTTTTCTTTCTACATTTATTTTTGTGTTGTTTTGATATTTTACAATAAATAATCAATACTGTGCTTCTCAAATATTTCTGTAAGATTATTATGAAAGGTGTACTTAATAAGTGGAAATAGCCTAAGATTGCATCACCTACATGCATAAGTCAAGGAAAGTAAGAGTTGCACTACAACTTCTGTCAGACTACACCTGGACTTCAGGCTCAAGACAGGCAACTATTGAGGACACTTGCCAAGTTTATTCTAGGGCAAGGAAATCAGAGGGAAGTGAGGTTGTCCAGGGTGGAAGATTGTTCTTTTGCTTGCTTTGATAAATACAGTCATGCAACAACCAGTGAATATTCCTATCATCTCCAAAGGATCCCTGTGCACCCTCCAGTCAATTCCTTTCTCCTGCATCCTGGCCACTTGTCCCCGACTGATCTCTAGTTCTTCCATTTCCAGAGTCTCATACAAATAGAATAAAAAAAATGTAAGATTTTTTTTGATTAGTTTCCATCCTTTATACATTCTGTGGAATGTATTAGCAGTTTGATTAGTTTTCCACTGCATGAATATTTAACAATATCTGTTTGCTTTCCATTTGGGGGCTATTGTGAATAAATCTGCTCTGAACAGATTTGAGTACCTCTGTGTGGATATTTATTTTTATTTCTTCTGTAAAGTCTAACAATATTAAACAACCTTTTTTTTTTTTTTTTTGGCAGCACTTGAGCTTGAACTCAGGGCCTCACACATGCTAGGCAGGTGCTCTTACCACTTGAGCCATTCCACCAAAATTAGCTTTTTTTCCATTTAAAGAGGTCTAATTCTTCAAGCACTATTTGTCAAAGACTAGAATTTCTCTGTTGAATTAAATTGGTAACTTTATTGAAAACAAACCAGCTGTATTTGAGTATGCCTATTTCTGGACTCTGTCATATGTTCAATGTGCCTTTAGGCCACTGCTACTTATCTCAACCACCGAAGCTATCTTGTATCACTTCAGTAAGGTAGTGTAAGTCCTCCAACTTTGTTATTTTTTCAAAATTGTTTTGGCTTAAGTATTTTGCAGTTTCATAATTGTTAAAATAAGCTTGTCAAATTCTAATCTAGAGTATCTGGGGGTTTTTTGTAATTGTTAGTGCATTTCATATATAAATCCATTCCAAAATGGCTGACATCTTAACAAAACTGAATTTCTGATTCATGAGCTGGTATACTTCTCCATTTACTTAGATATGCATTTTGTCAGAAATATTTTATGACTTTGAGTGCATCACATGTTTTTGTATGTTTATGTCTAAGTCTTATAAAACCATAAATGTTATTTTTAAATTTTTAATTAGTACTATAAAGATAATTGCTATTTATATATTTCCCTCATATCCTGCAGCCTTGTTAAACTCACTTAGTTATAGTAGGATTATCTGTATAAACATCATGTTATTTGGCAATAAAATCAAACTTTGATTATTCCTTTATGATCTGAACAATTTATTTCTTTGCTTTGTTGTACTGGATTTCAATTGAGAAGTTAAATATGGATGGTGACATTCTGGCTTCTCTCATGATCTTAAGGGAAAGTACTAGGTATTTGACAACTAAGTGGGATGTCACCTGTATAGTTTTCATAGATAGATGCCTTTTGTCAGGTTAAAGAAGATTCTTTCTATTCCTAGTTTTCTGACAGTTTTTTATCATGGAGTTTAATTTTGTCAAATCATTTTTTTGCATCAACCACAACTTTTTCCTTTCATTCTGATTATATAGTTTATAACAGATTTCCATATGCCAAGACAACTATAGATTATAGTATGCCCTTTCTCTTCCTTTTTCTTTTTTTTTTATTATTTATTCATTTATTCTTTTGTGCATACATTGTTTGGGCCATCTCTCCCCACTGCCCCCTGCCCCCTATCTTTTCCCCCCACACTCCTCACTTCCAGGCAGAACCTGTTCTGCCTTCTTCTCCAATTTTGTTGAAGAGAAAACATAAGAGATAATAAGAAAAACATAGCATTTTTGCTAGCTTGAGATAAAGCAGGTATACAGAGAGATCCCTAGCTTTGCTTCCATGCACAAGTGTATTACAACCCAAATTGCTTCATCTCTACCAGAACTCTTCACTACTTCCCAGTCACTTCCCATAGTGACCTCTGTCAGTTTAAGATTACTATATTAGCTCCTTTACAGTGGGCACATGAAATACTTTCAAGTTTTGGGTTTCCTACCTTTCCTATTCTTCCTGTCCTTGTTCTCCCCTTAGCATGTGACCCATGTCTGATAATATTACTGCATAAGTTTTATATGTGGACTTTGTTCATATGCGGACTTTAGTCCTTTTTAATGCTAAATTTGATTTATGATGAAAATTGTCATGTATTTTTATGTATATTCACAAAGAATTTTTTTCTATGATTTCCTTCTAATGTTTTCATATAGTTTGGAATCAAGGTAAAATTCTCATAAAATGAGTTATTTGAGTGTAATTCCTCTTCTGTGTTCTAGGAGAGTTTGCACAGAGTTAAGTAGCATTTCATCCTGAACCGCTTCATAGAATTCATGAGTTAAGCCGTCTTTTGTCTCACATTATCTTTGTAGAAAAAAAATGTCATTACAAATTCAATTTCTCATTATAAACAGACCATTCAGAGCTACTAATTTTTCTCAGTGAACTTTGGTATTTCACATTAATTTGCTCATTTTATGGATGCTGAATTTATTGTCATAAAGTTGTCCATTATATCTACTTACTATCCTTTTAATGTCTGTTGTGTCTACAGTGTCACCATTGTAGATATTTAGATAGGGAAATTGTATTTTCTAATTTTTTTTGTTGAGGAATAAGAACATTTTTTATTATTGTGGGTTTTTTTTCAAAGCATTGACTTTTAATTTGATTGTCTCCATTACTCTCCTCTTACTTGTTGCACTGTGCTTTTTGTGTCATTTAGGTCACTGATATGAAGGCTTTTATCTTTCCTGTTATATTTAGCACTAAACATTTCTCCTATGTACCACAAGTTAGGCATTTCATTTTCATATAGTTCTTACTATTTCCTAAGTTCCTTCGCAATTTCTTTCTATCTATCTTTTTTTTTTCCTTGACAGTACTGGAGTTTGAGCCCAGGGCCTCACACTTGCTAGGCAACCTTCTACCACATGAGCCCCTCCACCAGCCATTTTGTGTTTTATGTTGTTACTGTTTGAAATTTGAGGTAGCGTTTTGGGAACTATTTGCCTGGGCTGCATTTGAACCACAATTCTTCTGATCTCTGCCTCCCAAATAGGATTACAGGTGTGAGCTAATGGTGTTCAACACAATTTCTTTTTTGGCCACATGTTATCTAGAAGTGTATTATTTCATTTCAGTATGTCTCAATCTTTCCCAGATTTCTCCCTCTCATTGAATTCCAATTTAATTTTCTGGGATGAGAAATTTTCATTTATATTATTTCATTCCTTTAAGATTTATAGAAACTTCTGTGTACCCAGAATAAGATATTATATTAGAATGTATTCTCTGAGCATTGGAAAGATAATGTATATTATGATCTGGTAGGCTGGGACCTCCTGTAAATACCAATTAGATCAGTTCTCAGACACACTTTGGGGAAACCCTTTGCTGATTGCTGAGGACTCTCCTCTTTAGTATTTATTCTGGAAATTCCAGCTTCCTTGACCTCTCTAAAATCCAAATCCTTTCTCTTCAATTCATCAATAACACTGGGTGCTACTATTGTTCCATTTAAATCTGGCAGTTTAGAACCTTGCTTACACTTTAAGCTATAATGTGCATAGATTCCTCATTTGCATCATTCCTCTCACAGACTGCAACCTTTTGCCAAAGGCCAGAAAGCCACTGAGATATATAGGTACATATACCTCATACTGCATACACTTTTAAGTGCAGAGATGAATTAAACTATGTAAGTCCAATTGATTTTTTTGCTACAATTTCACCATGTCTGGAAGTGGAAATTTCCATTGTTTTTAATCCTTTTATTCCATATAGTTCCATCAGTTTGAACCAAATATTATAAGAAAATTACAATATATGAAACAGAAAACAACAGAGCTGACCACATCATGGTATGGGTGAACAAACTAGAATTCATCCTGTCACTCTTTGCTTCACTTCACTTTAACCTATATTCTGAAACATAGCAGTTACTAAGATACTTCAGAACTTTATATTTTTACAGAACCCAATTTTCGGGCCACTTCTAAGAATAAAGGCCCTAGGTTTGGGTTCTACTTTGCTTTCTTGGTGACTTTAGGTGAGTTTTAGATCTTTCTAATCAGCAAAGTAGATATAGTAAAACCTTCTTCATCTGTAGGTTTTGCATAAAAACTAATCACATAATTATTAAGAACACAATGTACAGTGTCCAGGACTTAACACTGATTCATAAACGATTACTGATGTTTATAGCTGTTGCTGTTGTCACTGTTCTTTGTCATAACAAATATATGACATTTTGAAGATTCCAAAACCTAAGCAACATCAATTTCAAGGTACCAGGGTTTTCTAACAGCAGAATTTTCAAAAAAATTAAATCAGGAAGTGAAATTAGCAAGTTCCTTGCATTTAGAAAGTGCTAATGATACTGAACAATATCAGGCATATTTTAAAGAAAATCTGCACCATGTGATTATTTCTTGTTTTACAATTTTAAGCATACTAACATAAGACAGAAGCTAGAAAGAGCAAGGGAAGATAGATTGTATTTCTAACTTTTCCATTTCTACTCCTATGTCTATTCCTTGTCAATTTCTACATATATCTTGGATCAGATCATTTTAAACTGTGAATGTGAAATACATCTCTGACAAAACTGAGTCAAAAGCTCTTCCTCTCTCTCTCTCCCTGCCCCCTTCTCTCTACACCTCTCTTGCTCCCTATCCCCATCTCTCTCTCTCTCCTTTCCCCAATACACACACACACACTGCTTTGAATCTTGGGCCCAGCTCTTACCAGCTGCTTGACCTGGTGAGTAACTGAATTTCTTGGAGCTAAAGAAATTCAGATTGAATTGTTGTCTATAAAGTTGAGTAACAGCATGTACCTTAGCAGGTCTCTGTGAAAATTAGTGGTACTCTATGGAAATATGACTGCAGCATACAATAGTATTCAATAACTCTATGCTATTTGTGTTTCTTAAGCCTTTTTTGAAGTTAATGCAAACAGAAACAGCAGAATCTCTATTTGCTGATTCTTCTTGATAGAGTGAATAAAGAAAAATGTGGCTTGTCACCAGCCGCATGCCTTTGTAGGGATGATTAGTGGATGGATGTGGTACTTTTCCTGTTCCTTATAATTTATTATCTACCATTGACATGTCACAGAAAGCTATTCCTTTTTTTACATTTAAATTTTACTGGCACTTTCAAAATATATAATTTGAAGTATATCCTAAATTATTAAAAGATAAAATAGGCATATTCAAATCTAATTTGTGCTAAGAAAGTAACATTAATAATTATTGTATTTGCAAAAAAATTCTAACAGGTTTCCCTTACATTGCAATATCTTACAGATCTGTTAATATAATTTACTTTCTAAAAAGTAGACTTAACACATAAGTATTTCTTTGAGCACACATGACAGCCAAAAATTTTATAAATGTAGCTTGTAAACTCTAAAGTATTTTAAAACTCTATGTTATTATCATGGTGGAACCATGATGGTTCTCAGTATTTTCCCTTTGATTTGTGTTTTTTACACTCTTGAAATCTCCTTCAGAATAACAGAAACAGGAAGGGATAAAATAACTGAACAGAGGACCAAGTGTATATCTGCTAGAGGAAGAGGTAATGGAAAAAAAATGAGAGAAGGATTAGGTAAACAGTTGATCATGTAGTTCCAATACAGGGTCTGATGTTTTCTCTTACAAGCCTATGGTGAGTTGTTAATAGGTTCAGAACATGAACAAGTAAGACCATGTGACCAAGGAGGCAAGAATTGGACACTGTGCACTTATGGATACTCCAACAGCTAAAGGCACGAGCAGCCAAGTTATTGGAACACTTACTAAAACACTACACTGAGCTAACTACAGGCAAATGCTTTGAAGACCTTTGAAGCCATATGAATGTGCAGTGGTAGGCTGTCCCTGGGGATATTTAGCATGCTGTTCCAAAGAGTTTCAAATAGAAATAAGAGATTTCCATATTCTTAGGCTTAAAACATAGTCTAAGTATGCATCATTGGATTTACTTTCCTCTTTTATCTGTCTACCCACTCAACCCTTTCATGACTCTACTTCTCTCATACAAAGAATCTATCAATTCATAGAAATTAAGTAAACTTTTGGGGGCTAATAAGGATAAGCAATAAACCAGTCAGAGACTCAAAGCAGTAATAAAAGTCTCCTCTAATCTGCTATCTTTTGAGTGACATTTGTGTTTATGTATTTTCTGTCATCCTCTGACTACTCCAAAGAATCCCTTGCGATAGAATTCCTGGATATCATTTTATTCCTCAAATCACAGCTTTTATGAGTTACCTATAATAAATTTAAGCAGAAGAAACTCAAGAGTACAAAACTATAAAGCTTTCCTGTGTGCATATTTCCATACAATATTACTCAGGACTAAATACTCAGATAAGCACTCTCCTTTGCTTACTAAGCCAGGTTGTTCCAGGACAACAGTTTCAAGTAGACCTCCATAAATGTTCATTTTGGCTCTAACAGTGTTGGCCTTTTTCACATCCATGAGACACATGAAGCAATCATAAAACCTGATGCCTGGGTTCGTGTTCTTCGCAATCCTGTGCAAACACTAAGTTACTGTGTGACTTCCTAGCTTGAGTCTCTTGTTTGTTTTCCCAAATGAGTGTCTTGGGTTTCTTATTCTCACAAATCCTTTGTGAATTTTAGGTCTTGATAGTGTTTTGAAATTGACTATTTTGAATATAATATTAGCTCTCTAGCTAATTTTTATTCCTTGTTTAACAGGGTTTTCAAAAATACCTTTTAATGGTTGCTCTAGTGAAAAATCCTTTTCAGAGAGCAAAAGCAAGTTTTTGTATTGTTGACATAGAAACACTTCCAAAATTGATGTTAAGTATAAATCCTATTAGCATTCTATCAGGCTTGTTGTAGATATGAACAATCTGATCCAAAAAATTATATAAAAATGAAAAGGATCCAGAACAACAAAAAAATTTGAAAAAGAAAATGAAAGGTGAAGGAGTTAAATTTCCTAAATTCAAAGCATTATAAAGCTACAAAAAAGGGCATGGTGGCTCACACCTGCAATTCCAGCTACTTGGGTGGTGGAGATTGGGAAGATCATGATTAGAAGTCATCCCAAGCAAAGAAGTTAGAAAAACCCCATTTCAACACACAAGGTGGATGTGGTAGTAGATGCCTATAACCCCAGTCACACAGGAAGCATATAGAAAGCTTGTGGTCTGAGGTTGGTCTGGGCAAAAAGTTTGAGTCTCTATCTCAAAATAATTTAAAAATGGCTGAGGGTCTGGATCAATTGGTAGAACACTTGCCAAGCAAGCATGAGGCCCAGAGTTCAAACCCCAATACTAAAAAAGGGAGAGAAGGAGATAAATTATATTTTCTCCAGAAGAATATAAATACATATCTACATACTTGTGCCTAAGTATTTATATTAGCATTATTTATAATAGCCAAAATGTGGAAGTAATCCCAATGCCCATCAACTGATGAATGCATCAGTTGTCTATCTAGACAATGGGATGCTGCATAACAAGTAGAAAACAATGAACTACTGACACCCATGAATGAACCTCAAGCATGGTAAGTGAATGAGGCCAGACACGAAAGAGCAAAGTCTGCACTACTCCATTCATATGAAATGTTAAGGTAACTCTATATGGATACAGGCAGATTAATGGTTACTTGGGCCTTGGATTGAAAACAGTGACTAAAAAGGGGTACAGTAGAGGTGATAGAAGTGTCCTTAAACTGCATTGAAAATGTACTAAAAATCATTGAGTTGAAGACAAAAAAATAGGTGAAGTATATGGTATGGAATGGGTACCTCAAAAAAGGATGTTGGGTAAAAAGTATTCACAATATTCAATGTGTTTAATTCAATGCGTTACACAAAAGATTTTTATGTAAAAATCTTTTACATAAAGATTTATCCTAGAAAAATCAATATGACATATCTCTGAATGTATCCTATCAATGAAGAAATTTCATCTTAAGATATCAATTAAATAATTTAAAAGTTATTACAACACGTAACCACTTATTTTGACCTAATGAAATTCCAACACAAAATCTATAGAGATACAGGAATCATTTGAAGGTGAATAAATGAAGTAATAAATAATTTAATTTTTAAAAAGATAGCTATTTCCAATATGGCTTACTTGAAAGTTATAGTGCTAATTATGTTATACATGATGTTTTCCATAATGAGTTATGTAATTCTGTCAAATTTCTATTTTGATGTAATGTTTTGAAGTCCCATTTGCTTTTTTCTACAAAGACATAACCAGAATCAGACACAAAGACCCTGGGTACATTTCCTGCTCCTAAGTTCCTCTGTTGATAATATAATTGCCTATCTACATGTTGGGAAAACTAAAATATTTGCTGCAGTATAAGATTTTTTTAATGACAAGTACTTATTGCATTTCAGTTGTTAATGCATACCTTCAAATCCAAGTTATACCGGAGATGGACCAACTGCACTAATTAGATTGGCTGACATAACTTCCCGCCTATTCACTCCTCTGAGTACGTGGATTGTTTTAACTGCCTACAGTAATGAGTTTCATAGGACTCTTGACATTCACTCAGAATGTGAACTAGGAGCTAAGAGCTGTTGCTTTATTTCTGTCACTTTGGATAGTTTGTCATTTAATTCTTATGTATGTCCATGTCCTTTTGATCTGACCACATTGTGCTGAATTTCTGGCCTAGGTATTGTACCATGCAGAATTTAATTTGTGCTTCATCAATGATTTTAAAATATTCCTCTACAATGTGCCTTGGTCTTCATTTATTTATTTGAACCTGGTGGTGGGGTAGGTCCCTGTTTGAAGATATATTCCTTTTGTTTCTGGTAAATTTGATTTCTTATAACTTGTGAAGCAGCTAGGGTAAGCACCCTGAAATATTACCCATAAATTTGTTGGGAATGGTTTGAAATAATTTAGCTCTATTTACTCCTAGTTTCTAGAGTGGAAAGTAGATTTGAACTTTTCTCTAACCTTTCATCTGAAGAGTAGAAAAACATTATATTACCTCCCAAATCATTCGTATTCATAGCCTGTTGGTTAATAATGTGAAATCCATGAAATCCCTTCTAGCTCAATGACATTTGTGTGGGTTCCTGGAAAGATATTAGAAGGCTAGAACAGGATGTATCCAAGGTTACTATAATTTGAACTAAAAGAAAAAAAAATATGAAAGCATTAAAATTAATTCAAGATCCCTACGGTATAACATTTGGTAGCTGCAAAAATGTTCATTAAGGATCTTGAGCTCTGCATTTCTCAGAGCCACCTAGAATGTCTGCTCTCAAGTTTTAGCTTGCATAGAAATTACTTTGGATTGTTTTAAAATGATTTCCTTAGGTTTGAGACTCAATCTGGAAATCTGAATTTTCTTTTAAATTTTTTGGTGATACTGGGGAACACTGAAGTCAGGCCTTTGCACTTGCCAGACACAAGCTCTACCATTTGAGCCATACCCCCAACCTCTTTTTGTGTTGGTTAGTATTGAGATAGTCTTGCTTTGCACCAGAGCAGCCTGGACCATGACCCTCCTGTTTGTGCTTCCCTATGTAGCTTAGTGATAGCTACAGGCTACCATGCCCAGCTGTTGGTTGGGATGGGGGGGGTCTCATGAACATTTTGCCCAGGCAGGCCTGGAAATGAGATCCTTCTGATCTCAGCCTCCTGAGTAGGTAGGATTTCAGACTTGATCCCCCACATCCAGATTCAGGATTCTGAATTTTAATAGAGAATCCTCAACTATCTCTACTTCACCAAACCACCACCACCACTTGTTGCCTATGATCATGATTTTAATACTGGTGTCTACACAGCACACTTCAACAGATAGGACATGGTAAAGCCTAAGCAAAGGGCTGATGCTATAGTATCACTCTACAAGTGGTCATTTCTTTTAGGTTAAGCCAAGGAAACTAGGAAAATATTTGGAGCAAGACATTGTTCCATTTGTCCTTTGGATGTTCTTATGAAGGAGAAAGATATTTTTATGTTGCCCCTTCTTTTTTTGTATTAATAGAAAGTAAGAAGAAAGCAGAAGAACTTTACAATGCCAAAACTGGCCTGGATTCATCAGCTTCATTCCCTGATCATCCAAGTTAATCTAAACAGTTAAATGATTGAAGATATATGCACACTAATTATAAAATGAAACGAAGTTCCTCTGCTGGACAAGGCAAGTCCTAAGCTACCTAATCCCACAGTCTTTCCCAACACTGCCATGTAATAATTCTATAAAAATCTCTGTGTAGCATTGGAATGGCGGAGCTCCCATTTTCTCACTTCTCTCAGTCTGAGGCTTGGCATTAGAATAAAGATGAGATGGACATGAGATGATGTGCTCACTATAGCTGCACCAGAAATGCACTCTGCATCAAATTATGGTCCTCACTTTGCTAAGGGAACCTTAAATCTTCTTTTCAGGAAACTCCCCAAAAATCATAGTCCAAGTGGTTCTCCATTGTCCAAAAATATATCAGGATTACTTCTCTAATTTAATGCAATTCCCATCAAGAATGTGGAGTCCTCTAATTATACTTTATTTAGCAAATACAATGACATAAAGCTATCCGGGAGGTAAATGGAAACATTCAGTTATCCATGCACTCAATGTAAATGTCCTCTCATTTAGTATTACATTAAAAATATTTTCAGACTCCTACATAGATTTTCTTATTTAAAAATATACTTGCTGATTCAGTTAATAAACCTCAAGTAAATAAATATAATTATTTATTTATTATTAAATAAACATTTCTTCTTGCAAAACTGACCAATGTCTGAATTCTCTCAAGCAACTAATATAGATATAGATATAGATATATTCCAATATATATATCAATACATGATTAGACAATTTGTTAACTTTTAACACAGAAAATAGCTCACTATGTCATCATGATTATTCTGTTTATTGTTGTCCACTCTATAGCTTCCTTAAAAAGAGTGCAATGTCTGCTTGTTGCTCCATTCTGGATACAGAAATTTCTTCCATGTGCCTTTATATTATCCTTGCCATTCTAAATGTTGAACTGAAAAAACCACAGAATTCATTAAAGATATGTGTACTTACAAGCCAGTTATTTCATAAATCAAGAGTCACTGAGTACTTACTAAATCAAAGAACTATGATGAATGAATACAATGACAAGAAGTTGATGCAGAAACAATAGTTTCTTCAAAATTGTAAATATGTTGAAGCAAGGGACTGTTCTCTAATCTTAAGTCTATTGTCAATGAGTCTTGAATATAATGGCTGTTATTCCAAAGTTGATTCCTACAAGCTGAATTGCTGCAGAAAAAGATAAGTCATTTAAAATATGAGTACATACTGTATCAAGGACTCTCCGAATTTGCTTTCCTACAGTGTGTAAGATTAAATGTTCCCAGCTATGTCCACTGGATATCCTAAGTCTATATAATCTGTGCAAAATTTATGAACCAAAATGATATTAGAGAAAATGTGCTTTTCCTACTTTATCAGAAAATTTGAAAATACTGTAAAGGCTTATTTGATATTTTAATTTCCTTTTCATCAGAAACACTAAAATATTAAGTGTTTAATTCTGGATGGTAAGGATGAAGATGGTTTATTTGATACACTTTATATATTTTTCTACACTCAGCATGTATTACTTTAAAATTAACATTTTTCTTTTAAAATACAACATAAAAAGAACTCTCAAATTAGAAATGAAAATGAAAATGACATACAAAAATGAGAAAAAGATATGAACAGAGAATGTATTGGAGAGAAAATGAGAATAAAAAGACTAAAATGACATTCAACCTCTATAGAAAGGACAAAAATGTAAGTCAAAGTTAACTTCAGGTAAGGATTTTTGCCTACTAGAGTTCATAAAGATCAAAATTTTTAATAATACTCCAGGGAAAATGTACTTTCACACTCTGCTGACCTGAGAGAGTAAAGGGGCACTGAACCTGTGGGGCAATCAGGCAATATCTCCACAAATGACACATGCCTTTTGACACAGGTAAACATCACACAGTGTTATATATTTAGCACTGTTCATTAAAGCAGGATATCAGAATCAATCAAATATCCATCAAAAACCAAGTGATCATGAGCTGAAGACTTGAGATCAGATAAAAGAGAACTACAGAAAAAGAAGAATCTCTTTATAAACTCCTTTATGGTATGCTCGTGTGTATGTGAACATTGAGGGTTTTTTTTAATTTGCGAATTTACACGTGTATTTACTCATTTATGCACCAGTGATTTCCAGATCATATGCTAGAATAAGATAACCCTGACTATCTCTAGAAAGGACTACAGAGTAATAACTGGGGCAAGATGCATGAAGACTTTTCATTACATCACTCTTTGCCAGTACTAAGAGGCAAAATTAGACTCATTATACTTTGAAAAGTTTTATTTTGCACTCATATTTGAAATGGTAGTTTGGCTAAATATATAATCTAGGATTCCAAATCACTTCCGTGAATTCCGAACACTTGAGGCTCAAGCATCTAGTATTATTGTTGAATCATCCAAGGTCACTTGGCACCCATTCCATGATGAGATAATCTCTCCTTATTAAGCATGTAGGATAGTCCCTTTACCTTTGATTTTCTAATATTCTGACACAATGTATTGAGGTTTGAGTCTCTATGACTTTCGTGGTTGGTCCTTCATTTAGAAGATTTGTATCTTATCTCTGATAAATTGATTCTGATAAGAAAAAAAAAGTCTCAACTTCTACCTAACCAATATTGCTTGTACCAACCAATTCACCTTGAATCTCTGAATTAACCATTATATCCTCCATCTGGAAATAAGTCATTGAGGCCTGCTGCATGTCAAACACTCATGACTCATAAACTCTTCCATCGTCTTCTTGCATACAACCATTCATACCAGTTGGCTTATATGTTTTCCAATCTCAGCCATGTTTGTTTGTAAACACAACACTTTGCAATTACATAATTTAATCAAACACTACATTCTAAAGCCAGTGAAACATGAGTGGAAAATACACCTTTGTCTTATGAAAACTGTGGGAAAATGAGGTAAGTTGCAAAAAAAAGAATTGTTCTACTTATTTGAGACAACTGTAAAGTAAGTAAAGATTTTAAAAATCCAATATTCTATGTGTAAGTTACTTTGCATTTATCTTTAAATTGCTTTTAATTCTATTTGTTTGTTATTTCAAGTGTAGAAACCTGTTTGTAGTATGATTTGGGTAGCATTTGGTTTCACACTAAATGTTGGCTCGTGGGTAGTGTATAACTGCATACACTTATATTTTTTCACCTTTAACTGTTTTTTTGAAAAGAATTAACTCCTATTAGAGAAATTTTGAGCTAAGAACTATAAATGGTGGCTCACAATTATTCTTCCACATTTTGTATCCATTTATCCTTTGTACTATGTTCTGAAGTAAGTTGTGGGTTTGATCCTCCAGGTCTCAAACACATCTATCAGTACATCTGCTGAGTTTTTAAAATCATTTTTCATGGATAGAAGTTTGTTCCTATTTTTAAATTAACGTTTTCCATGAATATGTATCTGCTCTTATTCTTCTGGGCACTGCATTTCTTTTACTCTATCTGGTCTATTATTTTTGATGGTTCGTGTCCTATCAAGTGTTTGACAGCTCTTCTGTACAATTCATTTTCTTAAAAGTGTCATATTCTTGGATGTTAGCTCATCTTTTTATTGGTCTCTGCTCATCTATCTGTTCTGACTCATTTAGCAATGCTCCAGCTATATTGGAGATAGAGGGACTTCATGCGTACAAGTAGATAATGCCTCACTTTTGAGAACAGAGCCTTCCTATGCATAGGGTCTCACCAACATGTCCAAGAAAGCTCTGCTTTTATTCTTTCTGCTCTTGCTTAGGGTCACACATGTGGCATCCACTGTTTGTCATAATTAGACTCAGAACAAGCGATTCCACTGTTGTTCTATGGCTCCCTTCTGCTCACTGCATTCCCTGTGCCTGGATGTTCAGAAGTGCTTCTGGCATAACTCCTGCCATTCACAGATGTTTTCTGATGTCTATATGTTTTCCATTAGTCCAAGCCAAACTGACTTTAGTCCTTCAGGAGATATTCAAAATGTCTGATGTACTGATAGCATTCTTTTGGAATGATGCTTTAGATTTGTTTAGAGTACATTTTCCATAGTTTCTAAAATGTAGCTTTAGTGAAGAAGGTAAATATATGAGGCCAGTCTGTTGTTTTAATCTTTTCATTTGGACATTGATTTCATTTGTTCTCCTTGTTATGCACTCTCGTTCCCAATCCCTCCCTGACACCTGTTCTAGCACTGGTTCTTTATACTTTGTACAAAGTGGAGACCCCAAATATTAACCTGTAAAATAATTGCCACAGCATAGAATAAATATTTTGATTCAAGTAAAAGGGTATATCGCAAAACAACAACAACAAAAACACAGGAGTACAGATTTGGCATCAAAAGCAAATCAAAATGTCTACCAACGTATAGAATCATTTTATTTGTTTTTTTATTAAGACAGGGTTTTTCTATGTTGCCCAGGCTGGCCTCTAACTCTTTATCTTCCTGCCTCAGTCTCTAGGTTTGCAAGCAGGAACCATCATGCCCAACTAAAACTCTTAATTTAAGTAGCTCAAGTGGTAATAGATTTAGTAAGCCACTACTTATCCTGAAAAAGTATTCAGCATAGACAAAGTAGATACTGACCTATTTTACTTTAGCCCAGTGCTTAGATGTTTTTAAGTATTATGTTGGTTCTCAGCAAGCATAATTGTTGCACTGTTTCACAGAATTTAATTCTTCCAAGGCTATCATTTAAAATATAAAGTACTTCATATGTTATATATTATCATTGAGTGATTTTTACTTAAAACCTACTACAAAACAGACATCATACAATGTCTAGGAAATGAAAAGAAAGGAAGGAAACAGTGCCATCTCAGCACCTTGAGATCGAGATATATGTGCACATACCTTGTTCCTTTGTATTTCCTTGTTTACTTTTGTGAATGGCAAATTAGGGTGAGAGTGCCTTGAAACATACCAGTGCTTCCTCACCTTCTTTTGTGTTTTCTGTATCTGTCTTAGTCATAGAGTTGTTCAATAAAGGCTTGACTCATTAGTATTATGATACTAATCATAATAATGTGTGTGCATCCAATCTAATATTTTGCTCAAATAATTTAATGCTCTTAAATTTGGGGGAAGAGAAATGACAATACTTCATAGATAGGTTGCTAGATTTATGGGTGTAATTTGTTTGTTCTATAAATAGGGAAAATGAAATCCAGAAAGATTAAGTACTTCGATGAGGTAGCACTTGACCCTGTCTCCAATGTCACTCTTCCTTTTACAACACAAGTTAGATTCATATCTGGAGAACAAATTGGCCAACACTCTGCAATACCAGGTAGCTAATTACCTATTAAACATTTCTTCTGCAGACACGTTTGGACCCTTTTAAATATGTAATAATCCAGAAGCTCAGTATTAGTAGGCAAAACAGAAAGGGGAACAGGATACTTAGTGATCTGTCTTTTCCTGAGCAACTGATAATAAAAATACTTTTACTAAGAAGAAAAATAGTACTGCTAACCAATTTAGAAATAATTCATTCTTTATATAAGGATATCATGATGTCTTCCATTAGGATTATAGGATTACAGAATTCTAGAAACATAGGCTAGCAATAAATGGATCTTATGAACATCCAGTTAGACAGAAAATGCCCACATTTTAGCAGATGAGGCCTTTGAGGTCTTGTCTCAACAGACATTTTAAGATCATCTCTTCCTGGTGCATCTTCTGGCCTTGTCACAGAGTTTTTTTGTTTGTTTGTTTGTTTGCTTGTTTCTGTTTTGTCATTATCATTCCCCTGAGGCTCTGCTCTTCCTTCTGCATACAACACTCTAGCCCATTTCTTCCTGGAGAAAACCCCTCCATGCTTCTGAATCCCATTCAACTCTCTGCTCGGGAAAGACTTGTCCAGCTCCCCTAGCGGGATTTTACCGTGAGCATGACATTGGATTTGTCATGCTAGCATGTCATTGTTTCATGATTCCTTGTGTCATAGTCTCTTAGACATGGTGTCCTCTCATCTGTGAGGCCCTGAAGGCACAGAATTCTAGCTCTTACACAAGACATAGAATACATTTAACACCCAATAGGATTCTAAATTCACTATCAAAACTTTAATTCAATCATCCATTTCATTTATGAAAGAGGGAAGGAACTTATCATTATCAGGGAACAATTCATTGCCAAAATCCAGGTAATAAATTAGGCTCTCACTTTCCTAATCCACCAGCTCATAAGGGAAAGAGACTGGCCTGGCAGACTGGAGTAACAAACCCACCTTCCTTGGCTATTTGCCTAAATTTTTACTCAAAGTCTGACTGCAATACTGTATTGCTGGCAATGTCAGTTTTCCTCAATAACAAAGACTTCCCAGTTCAGAATATATACATGTGTGGCTAATAGGAAAAGTGAGCAAAACTTCAACATGCTAAACAGGGAGGTATGTCAAACTCCTATTCTGTCTATGAAAAACCTACTCATAATTCTAATTTTGCTCCCTTAAGTATGGAGAGAGGGCAAAGCTCATTTGGAAAATCTGACCAAAAGCCCACATTTTCAACACAGTGAAATGCTTTATCCCCTATCGCTCTCTTACCACACCAGTAACTTTCTTTATGCAATTATTTAATCCCCAAAAGCTAGTGGACAATGAAACCCCACATGTTTTCCCCAGTGAAGTTCCACAGAAAACATTTTTAAGAGCTTTTCATGTAGTTTTTCCAAGCCAATTTTTTCACTTATGCCTAAAAATGTCCATCTTTGAATATTCATCCTTATGAGAAGGTGGTAAAATATAGGCTCTCTCCAACAATTTACATCATCTAACCACGGGACTTGAGGGGGCATAGGTAAAAATTTCCAGTTTCATGTTGCTCGGCTTTTTAACTGTTTTGTTTTGTTTTGGTTTTGCATTCCATGGCTTTGGATGACAGGCTATGGTGATATTTTCTGTTATCCATTGTTGTTGGATTTTTCTCTAAGTAAGCAAGTTGCTTTCTCATATAAGTTTTTGTAGGTTTCATCAATGGCCCACCAGGAACAGCAACATGAAACCACAAATTGCATGGGTATTTTAGGTGTATTATGAGTTTTGACTTAAATTATTAGCAAAGACCACGGTGGTGATGGTTGTAACAACAATATGAATATGCTTAATGTCACTGAACCACATATAAAAATGATCAAAATGAAACTAAAATGGGAAGTTTTATCTTATGTGCATTTTTTTCATCTCTTTCCTTACACAAACTAAAGGTCAATTTATGTAAGGTAATACTTATTTCAAACCCTGGGTCAAGGCAAAGGAGCAAAATCTAATGATGCACAAGTGACAGAGTAAGTGACTTTTATGTTCCCAACAGGCTCTCAACCTTGCTACTTTCTGACACAGAATGGAGAGAAGAAAAGGAACTGTTGTCAAATGAAATGTAAACCTCACAATAAAATGTTAAATCCTGGAACCATAATTCTTTGAATACTGATAGGATTCCAACGTCCTCCATTAGTCAACAGTCCCGGCTTTCATTGACTCCCTCCCCACTCCTATGGTTGACATGGACAGTGAACAGGTGTCTAGTAAGGTTGTGGATGTATTTAAATTCCAGACAGTTGTCAGAGCATAATTCCCTAAAGAACTGTTCTGACAACTTTGAAGTAGGACATAAAAAAGATGTAAGATGATAGGTGAGGAACTGGAGGTGGGGGGCAAACATGGAGGAGATTCATCAGAAAGCAGATTGGATGATTTCAATCTGCTAAAAGACACCACGTAGTGGGCTTATTTTAGAAACTAGAACAGAGAGAAGTTGAATCACTGGCAAGAACTAACAAGAGGCAGAATTTCATATAGTGTTCTCGAGAAATTCATAATCACCTAGAAGGAGAAGGTCATTAATACACCCAATTAGACTTCGGATTCACTTCATTGCCCTGGAAATATTCTCTAGAAGCAACTGATGTAGATACCTGGGTGATGCAGTGTAGGCGAAGTTCAGAAGTCACACACTGACCAGGGAGGAGGAGGTGCATGCAAATCAGCCTGGCGGATGGGGGTGGGGAAAGGAGAGGAGTAGCCGGGAAGGTGGAGCGGGGGAAGAAGGCGCTTACCAGGCCACCTCCACAGGTGCTGAAAGAGGCCAGCGAGCCGGGGTGCCGCAGCACGGCCCCGGAGTAGAAGCAGGCGGCGTCGGGCGGCACGGGAGGGCGCAGGGCGGCTGCTGCCCGGGTGGGGCCGGGGCCTGGGCCTGGACTTGGCCGCTGTTCCACGGCGAAGCGCTGCGCCAAGAATCTGCCGTCTCTTCGGAGCAGCAGGTACAGGTCCCGGGAGGAGGCCGGGATCCTCAGCAACACCTCTTCGCCATCCGGTTCGGCTTGCTGGGCCGCGGGCGGGGTCGGGGGCGGTTGCGGAGGCGGCGGCGGCTGCCACGAGGCCGGGGCGCCCGGGGTCAAGGCGGCAGCACCGCTGGATCCCCGTGGCAGCTCCTGCGATTCAAGTTCCTCGTCCTCCTCAACTCCTGGTGGCGCCGGAGGCCGGGACCCGGACTCGGACTGGCCCTCGGCCGGCTCCTCCAGCGGCGCGGGAGCCACAGAACGCACCTCGCGGGAGCTCCCAGCCAACTGCGCCCGGGCGCCGCCGCCGCCCCCCGTGCCGCGCACCCAGCTCGGGTCCACGCTGCCCCCGCTGCCGCTGGCCGCGTCCACGGGTTCCCGGCGCCAGAGTGCAGGAAACACGACTTCCCACTCCCCGAGGTCGGGGGCAAGCTGCAACCCTGCAAAGCGAGGCAGGCAGAGAAGTGCGGGACTTGAAGTGCTGCGGTTCCTGTAGCCCAAACATTCCCAGGCTCCCAGTCTGAGCAGATACACCGCGCTCGCTGGAATGCAATGCAGACCACCCGTCCAGCCCCTGAAACTCTTGAAACCCTTGAAGTCTTGCGATCAGATTACAGATCCCAGCATTTTCAGAATAAAAGTACGATGATGTTGGGGTGGGAGAGGGAGTGAGGCAAGAAAGTTTGGTGACTGCACTTAGCTGTTGAAACTGGTGCAGGCTCCAGCATAAGTGTGATTTCTAAAGTAAATATGCCAGAGCATACCTCCGAATTTACCTTCGGGTGCTATAAACGTACCTTTTCAAATCAGATTTCACAAATGGTTAAAATGAGGCCGGGAGAGCGCGCTTCCCTTCCCAGCTTCATCCCCCTCGTCCACACGGGCAAACTCCGTTTTATTGCTACCCACGGAGCTCCTCTCTCACCATGCACCGGTTGCACCAGCTATGCCTACCCGTGTGTTCTAGGGAAGTTCAAAAGAAACCCGCAAAGTCACCGAAGAACTTACCTGACACGATCCCATTCGATAGGAACCCCAGCTGGTAAAGGAGGCAGCAGCAGCAGATGTGAGCCAGGCGCATCTCGCGACTCGTCTCCATGCGGCGCTCCCGCGGCTGCGGCTTGTCGCCCAACGCACGCCTCCTGCGCTATCCACCGCGGGCGCAGCCACCTCCCCGGAGCGCTAGGAGGCCAGGCGGCGAATTTGCCCAGGCCCTTTGTCTGCCGGGGGTGGGGGTAGGGGGCCTGGGGGGGGGGGCAGGCTGTGTGACTCCCGGAGGCCGCCAGAGCACGGGCGGGGGTGGGGTGGGGGAGGAGCGGGGGGAGGCAGCTTCGGCGCCCGCAGCGCTCCAACTCCCTGGCGAGTTAGGTGATGAGTCTATTTTCTGTGACTGGACGTTGCAGTTTCCTAAAAGCCCAGCAAGCTAAAGCTGGAGCCCCACAGGACCGACCCACAGTGGGCCGGGAGGCGCAGGGCGGGCGGTGCTGCCTCAGTGCAAGGGGAGGATTGCACGCGCGGCCAGGAGTGCTGTGGTGACCCAGCAAGAGGCTCGCTGCCTGCACCCGCGCTGAGCAAGGGGAAGCTGATGCGCCCAGTCCCAACGACTCTGTGTGCCAAGGTCTTTTAGTGCGTGTGAGGGAATGAGTGACAGATGGGCTAGGGTAAGACTGAATTCGCGAAGTGGAGATGTGAAGGAGAAAATCAAGCCTATCTAGTAATAAGGGATCAAGGCGTGCATTTGCGGACAAAGGTCCCAGAACACCGCACACGTGCTCACACGCTGGGTAGGGGTGGCTTCAGGCCCAAATTCCCTCACCTGATTCCTGATTGGCCATTCTGAAAGGCCCGATTTGCATTCCACCTTCTGCTGTTACCCCCCATCCCAGCTGAGGTGCTCTCAGGTAGCAGTTTCTCCCTTCCTATCCAGCCCTCTTATGCAGACTCTTCCTTTTGTTCAATTCTACCCTCACCCACACAACATTCAAAGCAAAACTTAGTACAGACGTGAGTACAGAGCTGCAGCCTCATTTACCAAAAGCCTTTGATTTGTCTTCTCATCTTTGTCTCCAGGAATTTTCTAAGCTTGGAGATAACATAATTCATCAAGAAGTGTGCTTCAAAGATTCCAAGGACAGTAGACACTCTGACATTTCAGAGCACCTTATCCCTCCTTATCTTTTTGACTCCCTATCTGTCTTTTCTCTTCCTTCCTAATAAAAATCAAATTAAGAAGATCAATGTTAAATACTGTATTCTAAAAATCTAGAGCCACGTGAGAGTATTTTGCCTTTTGTACTTTATTTTGTACAATAAAAATATATTTTTTCCTCTTTCTGTCCTCTTTTTGGGCAATTCAATACCAAGTATTCCTCTTCCTTAGTTACACCTCCACACCTCTCCCTTAACCACTTCAAACATTTCACAACTAACCTTCCATCTGCATGTCTGCACTAAGCCAGATATGGAGAAATGAGTTCATGTAAATTAGTTTTAAAAAAAAATCCAGCACTAAGCTTGGTTCCCCACATCCTTTGTTGTTTTACCTTCTGTTCAAAGGTGACTACTATGCCTTTAAGGGAAGCAAAGTATCTTATTTCAAAGAAAGCCATTGTTTGTATAAGCTGGGTCCTGGAATACTTTCTTTGAGTTGTCCAGTGTTTGAAAACAGGAAGACACTGTAGGTGAGTTTGTCAAAACTTCTCTGTTTGCAAGACTTGGGTTGTAAAATCTCTAAACCTGAAGGGTGTGAGCTCCCAGGTGCTTAGGAAATATCTGGGTTACTTCGGATCCTACATACTTGTTTTCATGGAATTCAACCATACAGACTTTAAGCAAAGTATTAGAATTAGTTTATTTTAAAGTATAACAAACTATTAAAACTGAAAGCTAATTTCAGTAAAACATATCCATTAGAATATAAGTCTTAAGTTGTTTCTCACATATATTTAACAATGAAGCAGAACTAGAACAAATGCATATTAAATTACAGAATAAATTTGTAATTTCCTGAAACTAAATGAGCTGTACTATAAATGTACTAATACACACAGGTTAGCAATGTACTTTTCCATCCCTGTTATTTTGTTTTCCTACTAGTACAAAATCTCTCCAGTCCTTCATGGAAGATGTTAATGTTAATTGTTAAAATGGTTCTAATTCCCAGCTACCTCAGCTCTTTTTTCCCCACTTGAAATAATGTTATAATTTATTTGTATATTTTTAAAGGCCTTTATAAATTATTTGGATTACAATGACTTGTGTAGTTATAACGATTTCTTTTGCATATCATTTTTCACATCACCCAGACCAATTCAACAATTTACATTAAGTAGAGGTGCAAATTCTCCAGGATGCTTTAGATAGTTATGGAAATTGATTTCTTGGTTACTTTTTTTTATTAGCTTAATTCCTTGATCCAGAGTTAATATTAGCTGCTAATCTTCCAGCCAGCATAATTTATCTGGTTTATAGGCAGATCAAGTATAAGAGAGAAGTGGTGTGTGGAAATTTTCTGTGCTCTATCTAGAGGAGACATAGATGTCAAAATAAGAGCATCAGCTAAAGTGGATTTGAGAATGTACATGGGGCAAGAATGAGCTGGCATGATTGGGAATTGAGGAAAGTGGGTGTGGTGAAGTAGAGGAGAAAAGGCAGGACTGTGGCATATGTGTGTATTAGAAAAGAGCAACAGGGAGAAATAGGTTAGTTAGTCAGGTCACTACATATGTCACCTTGTTCTCAGAGCAAGGACAGAGCCGGAAGAGGTAAGTGGCAAAGCATCAGAGTAAGTGGAACCAACTTTCCTCATGCACAAAGGTGCTCACATGCTGCATTTTATAACCCAGACTGCTCTATAGAAAATTGGGTTTGATGCTTACAACCATTCCTTACTCTCATTCACTGGCACTGAACCTCTCGCAACCTGAAGCTAATCTTAAAACCAATCCCTCCCTCCCAAAAAAGAAGACAATCTTAAGAAAATACAAAGAACCCTTTCACTGAATTGCATGAGGATAACAACTCCCTGTAAAATGCACAACTAAATTGAGATCAAGGCTTAAGCTAATTCTGGCCATGATGGAATAACAGGAACCAGATTTTAACTCTTAGCTTAAGCAATTAGAAAACAGAATGTGTAAAACAATGGTTTTCAGACCCTGAACAACAGACAGCTTTGGGTTGTAACTGATGAGACAACAGACACAAATAAAATTATCACTACAGGGAACAGGCAAGGAAAATCAAACAGCTGAGTAAAGCAAGGTAGTTAGAATTTACAGAGTACCAGAGAGGAGTGACAGTGCACCAGTTATCTATTCCTGCATCACAACCTTAGCAGTTTAAAACAATGAACATTTATAGTCTCACATCTTTTCTGAGGAATCTAGGGGTAGCTAGCCTGGGTATTTCTGGCTCAAGGTCACTAACAGGGTTATACTCAAACTCTTGGCCAAGACCATCAGTACCAAAAACTTGAGTGCAAATAGAAATTCTGCTTTCGAACTCATATGAGTGGTAGCAGAAAACTCACAACCTGTTACATCAACCTCTCCATGGGGCCATTCATTATACCTATTCCCTCAGAGCAAGTAGTCTAAGAGAAAGGCCACCTAAGATAGAAGCCACAGTCTTTTTATAATCTCATAAGTAACATGCCATCACTTTTATCATATTCTCTTTCTACAAAGGAAGTCACTAAGTCCAACTCACACTCAAAGGGAAACACATTAAAGAATTTATGAATACATTTTAAAAATCATCACTATTTTCCCCTGGCATATTTATATTCCCTCTAGAGGCAAACTATATCATCCCTTCCCAAGACCCTCAAAAGGTTCATCCTATTAAAATATCATCTGAAAGTCCACAACCACACGTCAAAGTCTTTTAAGATGTGCATTAATGTCCCTGCTGTAGATCATCAAGTAGAGATCCTTGAATTTTGGCCCTCTCCTTCTATAGACCTGAGGAACTAAAGGAACAATTTACTTACCTCCCACAAGTCCAATAAATTCTGGAGTGGCAGGCATAAGGTAACTACTAATACATATTTCTGCACAAAAAAGAGGAAAGGAGAGACAGAAAAGAGCCACAGAGTCATAGTTACATGAATGTACACATGATAAAATTTCATAGAAATACATTGACACATACAAATTGATAAAATACAAATAGGGCCTTCAATTTCCTACTTTTGATAATGTAATATGGTTACACAAAAGTTATCATTGGTCAAAACTGGATGAAGGACAAGTGGGAAATACCCATATTATATTTGCAAGCTTTTGAGTGAAAAATTATTTCAAGATAAAACCTAAAGTAATGCTTTTTCAAAGCACTTTGGGCTTTCACAAGCACTCACTCTTATCATGCCCATTGCCCAGTGCCAAAGCCACTCTCACAGCTTAAGTTTTCATTATAGCAACACTTATATCAAGGTGTCAGCACATCTGCATTCGTTATGTCTTGCTACATAGCGAATTACCCCAAATGTAGTATCTTTAAAAAAAGCAAAGGCTTATTTCTCGAACTTTTAGTGTTAAGAAAGTGCTTATTTGGGTAGTTTTGGTTCAAGACTTCTCAAAGGAATGCAATTAAATTATTTTTCTGAGTGACAGGCTATACAGAGCCACTGAAGAAGACTGAGCTTGAAGGTTTTCGCTTTCCCTAGAGCAGATATTCAGAGATAGCAAGAGTGTACTCAAGATGGGAAGTACACTCTAATGACAGAAGTGACTGTCACTTCTGCCATAATCTACTTGTCAGACATGATTCACTGTATCCAAATCATAATTAATGGTAAAGAATTAAGTTCCAACATGTGAAGACAAGGACATCAAAGAATTTGTTAACATTTTTTAAAACTGTTGGTGGGGCTAAGAATTTTAGATGTAATTGTGTTCTGATTTGTTCATGCATTTGAAGGAATGACCCATGGCCTTGCAGAAGCAGAGCACTAAAGCAAACAACACTGTGTGTGCAGTGAGTAGTCCACCAGACAGACTAAGAGATCATCATAATACACGGGACATTAGATAGTGAGCTTAGAAAAGTGTCCCCTTAGTAGTGAAGCTCAATTAGACTTATAATTACAGGTGACATGGGATCATTCCAGCCAGGCTTAAAAGTAAGTCTCAAAATGATCCATTGGTTTCCAAGTAACTTAATTGCCTATGAGAACAAAGTTTATTGTCTTTAAAGGATAGTAACTTTAAAAACAGCAGCAATGTAAAATTCTCATTCTCTGGCATAAAATAAGAAATTCCATGCAAGCAAAAAGTAGAAAGAAATATGACCGATAACAAAGGGAAAAAAGTCAATTAGCAAAACTAGGTCTAGACATGACAGAAATGATAACATGAGCCAACAAAGACATTAAACATCTATTACAGATATGTTGCAAATATATAAGAAGATAAGGAAACAGATATAAAAATGACCTGAATTGAAATAATGGAGATGAAAATGCAATATTTCAAATGAAAAGCATCCTGGGTGGGATTATCAGCAAATTAGTCATTTTAGGGAAAAAAATCAGTGAACTTGAAGGTATAGAAACTATCCCAAGTAAAGAACATCTAGGAAAAGATGAGAAGACATGATTTAGCATAGTGAGCAGTGAGGGAAAAGGAAGATATCTAACAAGTGAGTAATTGGAGTTCCAGGAGAAGAGAAGAAACAGAAGTGAGAGCAGAAAGAATTTGAAAAAATAGTTTCTAAAATTTCCAACCTCAATGAAAACTATTATATGAGTATACCAGTATAATTTACCTAATGAAATTTATGCCAAGGCATTTCTTCATCAAATTGCTAAAATCAACAGATGAATAAAAAGTCTCAAAAGCATCCAGAGAAAAAAGACACTTTATATGGAGAAACAAAGCTAAGTATTCTGGGGAATATCTCATAAAAACCTATGCAGACAAATGCCAGGATAGCTGACAGATAGATAGATGATTGATGGGTGGAAGATAGATGATAGATAGACAGATGATAGATAGACAGATGATAGATAGATAGATAGATAGATAGATAGATAGATAGATAGATGATAGATAGATAATAGAGCTATATCCTAGGTAAAGTCCTTTAGCATATGTGTGTTTTATAAACATTTCCTCTTAGTTTCTCTTATCTTTTAATTTGCTAAACTATCTCTTGAAGAACAAAGTTTTTATGCTATTTTAAGTGGGATTTTTTTATTATTATTGTTGTACTGGGGGTACATTGTTTTTATGCTATTTTAAGTGGGATTTTTTTATTATTATTGTTGTACTGGGGGTACATTGTGACATTTATACAAGTTCTTATATAAAATATATCAGAGTTGAATTCACCCCATCCATCATTCTCCTTCATCCCCTCTCTCCCCATTCCTGGAATAGTTTCAACAGGTTTCATTTTTTCCATTTACACACATAAAATGTTTTGCACCATATTCACCCTCCTACACTGGTACCAACTGCCCGTATAGGACCAGTTCTACCCTCCTGTTCTCTGATTTTGTGAAAAAGATGACATTTTTGTTTGTTTAAGATAGCTTTACCAGGAGTTTCCTTGTGACATTTCCATGTACTTATATATGGAGTGACTCAAGCAGTAAGAGTTTTTGATTTTGTTAAACTCTGATTTATTAATTTTCACTTTATACTTTGTTGGTTTTCTATTTGAGAGATTCTCTTGAGCCAAGATTAAATCTTTTTTTACTATATTCTTTTGTATAACTTTTAAAGTTTTCCCTTTTGCATTTAGGCCCATGATCCATTTCAACTTAGTTCTTGTAAATGGGGTAAGGTATGGATAAAGGTTAATATTTTTACATATAGATATTCAATATCACTAGTGACTAGAGGAATACTCACTAACACAAATTAAAACTACAGGGACACAACGTATCACCCACTAGAAAAGATAAGATGAAAAAACATCAGCAATACCAAATGCTTGCTAGGAGGCGGAACAACTGAAACACTGCATTGCACATGTGAATGAAAAATAATAGAGTGTCTTTGAAAAACAGTGCGATAATTTTTTGTTTCTCAAATATCCATTTTTTGTACAACTAAACAATCCAATTCCTAGATATTTACTCAATAATAGTAAACACGTACATATACAAAAAACTCACCCTTGAATTGTCATACTATCTTCATCCATAATAGACAAAATTGGAAGAATCTTTATGTCCATAAACTGGTGAATAAATCAGTAAATTATAGAATATCTCTGCAGTGGAATATCACTCAACAATAAAAAGAAACAAACTATTGATTCATACAACAGATGGGTGACTTTGAAAAGCACTATTCTAAGTGAAAGAAGCTTGCATTTATATGAAAGTCTAGAAAAGCAAGACTAAAAAACATAAAAAGCAGATCAGTAGAAGAAGCCTGGGGCACAGAAGGCAAAATTAAAAAGTAATGCTGGAGGAGTGATTTGAGCAGTAGAGACCCGCCTAGTTGCCACAAAGCCCTGAGTTCAAATCCCAGTAGTGCCAAAAGAGTAAATACATAAATTAAAAGCAGTGGATCTGTAGCTGAGGCAGAGCATTTGTCCAGCATTTAGTACTACAAAAAAATAAAAAAAAGAAAGAAAGGGAGGAACAAAGAAATAAAGAAAAGAAGAAAAGAAAAAGAAAGAAGCTAAATGTGTGAGGCGACCAGTGTTTAAATTCTACCAATCATGAGTGTATGTTTAGGAAATACGGACCCTTCTCCAAGATTCTACAGGTTCATAACTGTCACTATCATCTACTTAGAAATTCAGACCATAAATCTGTAAAATCATTCTTGACTCATTCATCTTTTTTTTCTTTTTTTTTACTGCCCACATCCCATTGGTTAGAATGTCATGGACATTTTTTTTTCTGTAGCACCTAGATTCATTCCCTCTCTCTAGCACTTCCATTGCTAACCTGTTGCAACAGAAACACCATACCACCTTTTCTCCTTTTTCCACTTTTCTCCACCACAATTTGATCTTCACTGTGTAGCCAGAGTAATCATTTAAAATAGAAAAGAAATCTTCTATTAAAGTCCTTCAGTGGCTTTCTAGTGATGTTGGAACAAATTCAAATGCTTTTTTAAAAAGTTATTGTTGTGCTGGGGGTACATTGTGACATTTACAAAAGTGTTTACAGTGTGTCATAGTTGAATTCTTCCCTTCATCATTCTCCTTTCTCTCTTTCCCCCCATTCCTGGAATAGTTTCAACAGGTCTCATTTTTCCATATACACATGTGTATACAATACTGAAACTCTTTCAACAATACCTAATGGCCCTGTGAGGTCCAAGTCCTTTCTTATCTTCAATCCCATCACATAGACTTCCATTTTGGACATCTCTAAATTTTGACAGCAACCATGATTCTTCTTGCTTCAGGACAACACATGCTATTCCCTCTGCCTGGAACATGCCCCATCTTGTCCTGTATATTCTAACTGCTTCTTATTTCTCACATGCTTTTCTTCTTCCCTGGTGAAGCATCGCAAGTAAGTCTTACTCATTTGTGCCATTGTAGCACCAGGTGAATCTAGTGTTTAGTCATAATTGTCAGTTCAATATCTGGTTTGTCCAAACCCCTTTCACAATCTACTCCCTAGGAATAATCAGTGTTAGGTGCATACTTTCCAGATTATTGTAAAACAAAAACATACTGATATATGTCAGTATAATACTATATGATTGAAAAAATTAAGAAATATAAAATTACACAGTCTCTCTCTCTGTCTGTCTGTCTCTCTCTCTTCCTCCTTCCCTATCTCTCTCTCTTTGTCTCTCTCTCTCTTTCCTTTGAAAAGACATTCTAAATACCCTTGCTCAGCACTTGGGATAATAGGATTGTCTAATGTGCTGAAAGCTTGTCATTCAAATCATTATTGTGCAAAGAGCTATTTTCTTAGAAGAAATGAACATATCTGGTAAGAAGGAAGAATAAGGAAAAAGAAGAAAGACAGGCTGTGCAAACTGATTTTGCAGTTTCATTGGACATTTGGATTTCTCCAAATGAGAAATCCAAAAATGAGACAAAAATGTTGCAGAAGCACTTCTATGCTATGGCAAATAGACTTGGGAATGATTGTTAAATGAAAGCTATTCTTAAGTTTTATTATATGTTCTGTATTTTTTAGTACTTTAACCACGTAAAATTTTATTTCTATTCTTTTTGGGGAAGAGGGATCATGTAGGGTTTGTGTTTTATTTCTGAGTGTGGCACAGGACATGAAATATTTCCAGTTTGTTTGGATTATGTGCATAACTCAATACAGGAATTGGTTCTACCTATGTAAGTGTTTTAAGATTCTCTCATAGCAACAGAGGCCAAGATTAAAATTTAAAGTGAGAATCACCAATCTTTAAAATATGAAAGTATGTTATAACAAAGTTGTTTACCTTTGTGAACAACAATAGGATGATGTTTTAGGCCTTTACACCTACCACTTAAGTCACTTATGTAGGAATTTCTTTGCCATTAAAAGTTTACTCAGCATTAGTACTAGCTAGACCTTTTATTACTCCAATTTCAAAATTAAGAAATACTAGTTCAGGACCAAGAGCTCTCTGCTGGGACTTTTTCAGTGCATTCTTTTGAACAACATCCTATCAAGTAACAATAATTGTCACTATCATGATCATTATTTGAAGACTACACCACTGTTTTGATACAAATTTTAAGCTTTTTGTACTATTTAATTTAGTATCATTCCTCTCAGGTAGCAGTATGCTTAATCTCAACATCACTTGTAGTGTCGGTTCTTTGAGGGAATGTCCTAGCATGCTATATAGTCAATAATATTTATTGAACAATTGAATAAATGAAACCAAAGATAGTGTCATCCATTTATATATATCACCATCATTCCAGAAATAAGAGAATGAGTCAGGTGAGTCTAAGATATGCTTTTTATAGTTCTACATAGTTTTATGGTTCTATGATTATTATAAGTATCCAAAATTATGTGTGGGAGAGAGGCAAAGTCAGAAAAAAGAAGATACGTACAATAATTTTTTGGAATTATTCCAAGACAAAAGCAAACAAAAAGTTTGAAAACTATTTCCCTTATTTGTTGCCTAGGTAATCATTAGCATGGAATGAGAATAGAATTTCAAATAGATGAAATGTGGACATTTACTTTATGGAGGTTTTGATTGCCCATCATTTGACCTCCCTTCAGGAGTTCTGGAAATCCCACAGGTGAGAATAACGCTGAGCTGCAGGAGATGGGGGGTGTGGAGGGCAGCATAAAAGTTTAGGTTTTCATTCTCCTTATCCACTAGGGTCCATACTCATGATCTACATTTTGCAAATAGAATGTCTACAGCCAGCAAGTGCGGAACAAGTAGTATGAAGAAAAAATAGTACTTTAGATTTTCTTTCAACAAGAGTGTCCAGGGGCTGTGGTGGTGAAGGTGCTGGTAGCTTATTCAGTACCCTGAGCTGACTGCGTATACATCTAAACCAACTAGTCCAATGGTAGGGCCTTGGCTATAATGACACCTTCCTGTGGTTTCTGACTGTTTCCAGAGCTTGGTGTTCTTGTCTTTTTATCAATTTTTAGACTATACAATGACATTATTTCACTAAATTCTTTTCTGCTAAGAAAAACCAGAATTCAGTTCTGTGGCTACAATCAAGAACCATAACTTAAATTGGTATCAGGAAGCAGATTACAGTCAAAGAGACCTCAGAAAAATCCAGAGCATTGTGCATAGTTGGGGTTGGAGGCATAGAACATTCTGTTGGTATTTTCAGTGAGAGTCTGTGGGTCCATGACACATAGCAACAAAGATTTTCTTTAAGTTATTGTCTGTGGTCTCCTGGAATGACATACGCACTGGAAACAGAATTGTCTGTGACCATATGCTTGCTGTAGGAAATATAAGACTTGTGAGATATGTCTGTTTCTAGTGGTCTTACAAAAAAAAGTCAATGGCAGACTCAAGTTCCAAAATTCTCAGCTCAAGGCATGACTGAAATCCTTGGTGTTTCTGTCAGTGGACTAAAGAATCTCTAGCCTCCTGTCAGTTCAGAACTTTCTTAGTACATTTGTGAAGAAAACATGCAAAGGTCAGAAGATTGGAATGCGAGAGGGAATTGATCACAAGAAATTTATGTCTCCCTTGAAGGCCTAGAAGCAACTCCTTTCTCCAAGGCTTTGAGAAGCAAATTGATGAGAGGAGCATCATCATGTTTAGAAATACATTACTGGCTTACTTCAAGACTACAAATGCTGATGTGGGAGGCTGTTGAATGTCTCCCTATCTCCAATGTAGTGATTAAGATCCTGGATGACATGGCAGCACTTAAGCTCATAGATAAAGTGGACTCTGGCTACTGGGAAGTTAATTTAAATGGTGTGACTCGTAGACATTTTGGTCATTGTTAATGTATCATAGGTTTGTTAGCCATGGGTAACTTACTAGATCCTATTTCATCTAACTTCAAAAAGTATGAAAACAAAACAGAAAAAGCAAATAAAAATATTTTCTTTTTCTAATGATCCATTATAATAAAGGATCATTGCTTTCTTATCAAATTCCCAGACCAAGCTTTATACCACAGTCCTTGAATGAAGGAAAACCAGGACACCCCTCAGAAGACCTAATGAAAACATGGTGTAAAAGCAAATCTACCTCCTTGCTTGCTAGTTTATTTACTAAACTAGCATTGTTTTATGGAATAGAATATGCTCAGATATTTTGAGCCTTATTATTGGACAATAGCTGCAAGCAAACACCAGTACCTGAGAATCTAAAACCCATAGAAAGTTACCTATTGGGGTTGGGGCTTCTGAAAGTCATAAATGTATTTATGAGTCTGCTTATGATAGGCCCAGTGAAATCCTGAATCCATATTGTGTTCACAAAAGGATAATAACAAATAAGATATGAAATATAAAGTTGCTGAAATAATAGAAATATGTTTTTTGTATTCATTAGGGCATGGCAACAACCAATATAAAGTACATCAACCACAATAGAAATTCATTTCACACTGACATAAGAGATGGAGCAAATATTCCTAATGCTTTTTTTCTTTTCTTTTTTTTTTTTTAGCAGTACAAGGGTTTGAACTCAGGCTTTCTGTTTGCAAGGCAGATGCTCTACCACTTGAGCCACACCACCAGCTCTTTTTGCTCTGACTATTTTTCAGATAGGGTCTCACATTGTTTATGTCAGACAGGATTGGACCATGATCCTCCTATTTTTTGCTTCCCATGTAGCTGGGATGACAGGCACACACCACCTTGCCCAGTCATGGAGGTCTTACTAACATTTTGCTTGGGCTGGCCTCAAATCTTGATCTCTGCATTCCAAGTAGCTAGAATTACAGATTTGAGTCACTGTGCCTAACCATTCCTTATATTTTAAAGCCCAGGGCCAGTCTTTCTCAGTGGTCCACTATCTCCTATAAATTTATTGTTGCCTCTTTCCAGCCTGTGGAAGGAATAGGAATCTAAAAAAGTTACCTTAAAATGGCACACATCGGGCCCAATCACATTCTTTTGGCAAAATCTGATTACAGAATCAAATTGGGTAGGAAATATAGCCTAACATTTTACCTAGAGAAAAGTGATTTTGGTGGAAGTGTAGCCATCTCTGTAATGCTTTGCTTTTTTTGCAGTTGCTGAATGGGTACTAAGAAAACAGATGCTGTGAAATTGCTACATCTCTCTCCTACACAGGGTTTCCTGATATAAGAGTGAGGGCTATTTGTTATAAGTCACCAAACGAAACTCACCACCACAACTCTATACTAACACCATAAATCAAAGTAATCTTGAATTACTGAGAAATAGATATTAGTGCTTATATCAAAGGGTTGATGACTTTTTTTTACATTTCTATTTAATTAACCTATGGAGATAACAGGTGGGCCCTGAAGAATAATAATGGAATTTAGTAAATTTAATCAGTTTCAACTGCTATTCTAGATGAAGCCTTTTTACATGATAAATAAATATAACCTCTAACAATTCACAGCTATTAATTTAGAAATATTTTATTATCTCTGTAAGAAAAAATTTGTTTTTATCTGAAATAGATCAAAGTACAAATTCCCCTGGACTATGTCCACAATCCAGTGCTTTTCACGATTCAGTCTATAGAGACATTAAAGATTCTATCATCCCAAGGGAAACAGCACTCACCCATTAGATTGATGATGATGCTGATAGTACATGAGGGAAAGTATGAATAATAACTGAGGGATTGAGGCCCTACCACCATAGTGAAGTCTCTGGGAGTACAGTGAGTTAAGGCATGTCACTTTCAAAGTATATATATATATAATTTTTAACCTGTTCCTCCATCAGGAAAACTAAAATGGTTTTGCTTTTCTTGTTGTTTTTGTGTTTTCTTTATTATCATGTTATTGTTGTACTGGGGGAACACTGTGATATTTACAAAAGTGCATACAATATATCTTAGTTAAATTCACCCCGTCCATCACTCTCTTTTATCCTCCCTCTCTCCATCCCCCATTTCTAGAATAGTTTCAACAGGTCTCAGTTTTCCATTTTCATACATGGATACATAGTACCCTCCTATAGCCTTTTCTTATATCCTCTCCCCTCCCACTGGCACCAACCCCTGGAGAAGACCTGTTTTACCTTCTTGTCTTCCATTTTTTTAAAAAAAGACATTTTTGCTAAAACAGTTTTTGATTTCTTCCAGTTTTAGAGAAAGCCTACAGGACACTTGAGCTCATTTGTCTAACCCACTTACTAACTGATCCAAAGGTTGACACATTTTGAATACTTCACAAAGCAATAAAATTTCTCCAACTTATTTTATTGGGATGCAAATAACTCTGCCCTTTCCAGTCCATAGGACAAAAGGGTTAAGGAGGGAACCAGGCAGTGTCTGTGGTCTGAGTCCTGGATAGAGCAGTGTCAACACATGGTCAGAGGATTAAAATGTCTGGAATATTGCCATGATCCGAATGCCCTGCCTTCCATACTTCCTTCTTTTAAACAGGTCTTTGCTTTCTTCTGTGCCACAATGAAAAGACTGAATACCAAACTTTGATATAGGAGGGGACCAAGTAAATTGAGCTGCCCTTCATGAATTGTCACCTTATTCTAATAGGATATGGTCACCATAAAGGAAGGGACTGGCCTGTCTTGTTCACCACTGTTGCTCAGATTTTAGCATGATAACTGATTATTATAATAGTTGCTTATTAAGTATTTGCTGATAGTCCAAGGCCTGTGTAACAGACATAATATAAAATCAAGATAAAATGGAAGAAAGGGAGGAAGGAAGAAAATAAGTGAGGGAGAAAGGAATCTACTTAAGCATGTCCAGAAGCGCTCTCTCACCACATAGGACTTGTATACACAGGACTGCATCTAAGCGAGTTCTGAGGGCCCAATTTTATAAATTGTTCTCTCAAAATATCAGCATGCTTACTCTCTCATCACACTGAAGTTTCTCCCTCAAACTTTGTGTATTGTTTCATAGCAAGTTCTCTAGACAAGTTGACTAACGAGGAGTAAATTCAGCCCTGGCTCATGGGTTTCTCTGCCCAACCACAAGTGGGCTGTTATAATGTCACAGCCTCTTGGGAGCAGTCCTGAAGGACATCTGGCTGAAGGTTAAGCATTATGTCATTTTTGTCTGCCAGATTGGAATGAGGGATGGCATGAAATAAGTTCAACCCTGATTAATGAATGGTGGTTAATGGTTTGCCAAGGTTGTAAGAAATTAGGAAAGAACTTGATTTCAGGGTTAATGAGAAAGAAGCCTGTATGAGAATTACATGTGTGAATTTCTTGAAGGGGATCCAGGGTAGAAGACAGTTGTGCCCCATGTGAATGCTCCTTAAAAGAGATGTTCATTCCTGGATCATACAAAACAACCCTTTCTGACTACATCAACCAGTCTTCCTCCATAAACTCATCCTTCGTAAATGACAATATGACAAAAATGCACTGGTGGGGTGTGGGAGTGATTCATAAATTTGCAGACATCTTCTCTCACTAAAGTTTATCCAGCCTCTGCTACTGCTAATTCCTAATACACCAGCAGCAAAAATAGTATTATATTGTAGGGGAATAACCTTTAGTTGGAAAACCCTTGTGATATATTATAGAAAGGCTATTGGTCATTAAAAAAATAGACCTCATTTAAGTAATGTACAAAGTATTAAATATAATTATTAAAAAGAAGAAACCCATGAAGAACAAATGGTCAATATCCCTAATATTAAAAGATTTCTATATGTTAATTTCAAAAGAAGACCAGTAGTCTGAAAGAAAAGTAGGTAAAAGAATAAGTGACTGAGAAAAAGAGAAATGTAAATGGAACATATATAAAAAGTTGCTCAACTTGACCATTAGGGAAACTAACAGCATTATTGCAAAAAGTTACTGAATTCTTTCACCTACCACAATACACTAAGCAATAGGAGTCAATAGAAGTAGGGGTGCCAGAGGTAGGAATATTCATGCCCTGTTTCTGAGAGTGTGGGTGCTGGCTCCTCTGTAGAAACAGAGCTGGAAGTCTTTCAAGGAAACTTCACAGGACACATATGGTTGATTCTGCAGCCCCGCCAGAAGAAATCATCTTGGAGACTGAGAAGCAGAAATAGCAATAGATATTGCCCAGGGATGTTTATTGCTTCATTGTTACGGTAACACTAACCAGTAGGAAAACCACAGTATGAACTAGATAATTTATGTCTCACCTTAACATGAAAAAATTCTCAGTTACTTTGACATTGCATGGCTAGTTTTCTATCCATGATATGCAAAGTGTTATACCCCATATTATAAAAATTTAAATAATGTAATATGCATAGTATATATGTGTGTGTGTGTGTGTGTGTGTGTGTGTGTGTGTGTGTATTTGTATGAGTATGCAGAAAGGAATGGCAGAACATACCAAAGAATTCTTGAGCTACATCAAAGAATGTGAGTAAGATATAATAGGGAGAGATGGGAAAGAAACTTTTAAAAATCATTATTTTTATTGTGGGTCATTTAATTCTGTAAAACTTCAAAAATCTACTAAAGAATTTTAAAGGAAAAAATTCACAATTAAAATTTCTCAATGCTTCTCTGCTTTGCTTATTTTTACTTTAACATAATTGACTTATTAATGTTTATAGAGTGAAAGTGTAAAGAGAAAAATCAGTCATTCTAGAACAATTCACTTCTAAGAGAAGACTTTAAATAATACTGAAAATTGTTCAGGAAAAGCTCTTATTTTTTTCTACTGTGATTTAGCTGTTAATTATTTGGGCATGTGTTTTAAACCTATGACTGATGATGCCCTTGAGGTTTTTTCAGTTTGGGGAGACATTTGTTTTAAATTTTTACAATTTAACAAAAATACACTTGATCCATACAAGAAACTACCCTGGCCGGAATACCTCTTACAACATTAAGGTCACATATCATATGACTATTTAAATTAGAACCAGAAACATATGCTTTCCTGTTTCTGGAAAGTCTTTCTAATGTTATCTAAGGATAAATAAACGCATAAAAATTGAAGATAGATTATAAACTAGTTTTCCGTCTCAGAAGCATACTTATGTATGGTAGATCTTGATTTTTGTTTTAAAATGCTTTTGTGGTGGTGTTCTCTTCTATGAAGATAATAATGTATTTCTGTTGATCTAAACAGTAATTTATGTCCCATTAAACTCATGATTTCCAAATGTTGAATGCGTAACTCTATGCTGCATTTACATGCTTAAATAAAAGATTCATTTAAAAATAAAACAAAAATATATATGTGCTTGAGATTACCTTAAAAACTTTTTAAAAACATATTCTTCAAGAGCACTTGTTTCAGAACAAAATCTATTTCTAAATGTTCAAATACAATGCAGAAAACGTGTCAGGTAAAACAATGACATCAAATAGCTGTAAATAAATAGTGTGTAATAAACAGGTTTTGCTTCCTTGTTTTTGTTTGTTTGTTATCTAACTTAAATAAGCCTCCCTTTGGAAAATAAAATGGAGTAATTTTATTAACTTAAATATTTTATTATATTACAATTATTTGCTGCTTTAATTTTAAATTTTTTCTCTGAAAAACCAACATGGACTTTGATATCTCTTTCCTAAAGGGCTTAATATGTTAAAAATTAGCATGTGAATTATTTGATTTGAACTAGTTGTAACAACTCTGAAAAAAAATCACAATAATGCACTTCCTTTACATACAGTTTTCTATAAGAATGAAGGGGAGGAAATGAAGAGAAAAGGAGGAGAATTTTATAGATGGACATAAGCCCCAAAGTCTCACACTGACTGGGGTAGTTAATTGAGATTTCTTTGGCTGTCTAGGTTCTATTATAAGCCCCCCAGGTTCAGGGTCTGTGCCTGCTCACTGTCAGCACTCAACACATAACAAATAGTACT
Source organism: Castor canadensis (assembly GCF_047511655.1). Taxonomy (NCBI): domain Eukaryota; kingdom Metazoa; phylum Chordata; class Mammalia; order Rodentia; family Castoridae; genus Castor; species Castor canadensis. Next base: position 67,084,447 of record NC_133391.1, on the reverse strand, counting down.
ATTACTAGCAGTACCACGGATAGAATTTGTATGATTATTATTTTTAATAGCACTATGCAATAGAACACTAATGGGATTGTCATTCAGGTTTTTCTTCATTTTGTCTTATACATTTATGTGAAGGGAAACACTTAAACTGATCTCTTTTACTTTTAAAAATAAAACTTAATGAGAAAGCAATTTGGTAAATTGCTAGGAGCTGTTTTATATCACACAGAGTGTTGTGTTCTCACAGAAGAACTTATTTTAACAGAATTTCCTGGGAAGTTTAGCCCATGATGAAAAAGTGAATGGTTGCATGTTTTTTTGATACGCAGAAATTTCCAGAAAAGATAGCATTCTCAGTTTCAAGCCCAAAGACCTTTCCCATCTTTACATCCCAACCTGTCTTCTGAATGCTTCTTTCAATTATTTTTATTAAATGTGATGAAATCGGTAAAGATATTTTGATACATTATGAACATACACATACAAACATACATAACCATGGGTGAGTCAATAAAAGAATTTTCCATTAGAAAATTTTAAAATCTTTATTGATTTTATCACTGAAATAATCCAAAAACAGTGAATTAAAAAGGTAAGTTAATTGAGGGGGTGTGGGGGAGAGGGAGGGGGTGGAATGGGTGGTAAGAGAGGGGGTGGGGGCAGGGGGGAGAAATGACCCAAGCCTTGTATGCATATATGAATAATAAAAGAAAAAAAATGCAAAAAAAAAAGTACTTGATAGATTAAATCAGCCTCAGCTTTCATCTTGGTAGAAATTTGAAATGAGGTGTTATAAATAACTGAATTTCATACTCAGAGCACATAGAAGGCTTCATTGCTATTACTTTGGTTTTGATTTCCAGTATTTACATTTTATTTGGTTCTTTTGTATAGTTTCTATCTTTGCTAAAATTACCCATCTGTGCTTGTATGTTGTCTAAATTTTCTATTAGTCTTCAACATATTAATTATAGTTATTTTAAATTCCCTGTCCATTCTAGCATCTGGGTCATATCTGAGTCTGGTCTGAGAGTTACTTTGTATCTTTAGGCTGTGTTTATTCTTGACTTGTCAAATTCTTTGTAATTTTTGTTGGAGACTAGACAAGCTGCACAGCACCACAGATCTGAAGCAATTCTATTTTATGCCTGGAGATGAGCACACTTTTCCTTTATCTACACCTTTTCTATGGGAATTTGTGTGCAACTAGTCAAAAGATGGTCTGAGTTTCATGAAGTTTGGTGTTGCTATGGTCATCCTCAGTGCACTTGAGTCTTTATATACCTTTTGTGATATCTCATGTTTATGTTTGGGCTTATTTACTCAGAAGTATTTCTCACTCACTGCCTGCTCTGTGTCTTGTCACTCTGCCCACTTGTGTTCAACTGTTGTGTTTAGTCAGTTTGTTACCTCTGTGGAGGGAAGCAGGAGAGAAGGGCTTGTTCTGAGGTACTGATGAAGCCTCAGCCTTGTAGCCTGTGTGAACTTGGAAAGCATGTCCTTTGTAGTTGCTCCTGCCCCTTTTACTCCACCCTAGAAAACTCTGTCCTGCTTTGTTGTGATGTGCTGTATCTTATTCCTCTCTCTGACTTGCAATGATTTTCTAGTCTTGTGGGGTGACAGTTGTTCTTGCTCTTTCCCCTCAAGCTTCTACTTTTGTTTTATAAGGGAAAATAAGGAGATACTTCTGATAGAAAATTCCTGACAGTGACTATTGTTCTTCATCACCAGCTGACATTATTAGAGAAGCTTTCTGGGTATTTCCCTCAGGCTTCACTTGGAACACCTGTTGGGTTTCATGGAAGAAAGGCTGGAATTCCTGACAAAGAAGCTAAAGAAAAGCTTTTGCTGTAAAGTTGACTTGGTCTTATGCAATATTTATAAAATCCTGTGACAGTCAATCACTCTATATACATTCAAAATAGCAATATGACATGAGAGCCTGTGTGCAAGAAAGGCAACCTCAAACTGAATGTTTATTTTTCGTGGAATAAACTTCTGGCCTTCTCAGAATGAAAAGCCCAAATGGATCCAAAAGCCAACAACTGGTCTTCTCAAGGAATGATGCCAAAATGGGGTTCCATGGAGCATTTATTGTCATCTGTTTGGATGTTCGGCACTGGCAAATGTAGTTGGTCATACATGTAATCTCCACCTCTGCCATTTGTTTTATTCACTGTGCGTTGTGCCAGCACTGAGTGGTCAGCCGAAGCCAAACTACTGGCTGGCTCTGCTTTAATTCTTTTCTCTTCTATGAGCGATATTCTCTTGTGCTGCCTACTTCTGTATGTCCATTTGCCTCTTTCTCATATACCCCTTTACACCCTTTGCATTCTTTCCTTGTCAACCATCCAAAGCATTTTTCACTGCCAATGAATCTTTATATGTTCTAACTTCAGGCCTCTTGAAATTACACAGTTTAGATGACCAGAAATAAATCATCTGAAGTTCTGATAACTGACAAAATTTTTCTATCTATTGTCTCCACCATCTCAGGGCATGCTTGAGCTAAGCTGTAATTAAACTACTATTCATTTTATAACTACATATTAAGTCAGTCCCAAATAACACTGACTGTGATCTAAGGGAGAGGTGCTGATACTATGGTTGTGTGTGTTCTATGGATTAGGGCTACATTTCATGCAGTTTGGGTAATGATTGATTTTCAGTGTCTACTTAACTAAATATTCAGCTGGGAAAGCCTGATTTGTTCACAATGACTCAGGAGGCACAGAACCCCACCCCTACCCTTTCTTCTGCTGAAGGGTAAACTCAAGTGGGTTTTGCTATCTATTAGAATTGGGCTTCCCTAGGTGTGTCTCTCAAGTATTTCCAGAGATGATTGGTTGGTGAACTGAGTGAGGAAAATCTATCCTCAGTATCAATGTGTGCCATACAGTTAGAAAAAAAAAAAAAAAAGGCAGAGAAAGGGAAAATTCTTTCTCTCCTCTTTGGAGCCCAACTGCCCTTCTTTTGTCTTTAAACAACTCCAGGTTTTCTGGCATTTGGACTCTGGAATTCACAACAGTGCTCCCCTACCTCTTTTTTTGGGCTCTTCAACTTTCAGCCTGGAACAGAGAATTAGATCATCAGCTTCCCTCATTCTGGATGGAGCAGGGTAACTGGCTTTTCTGGTTGTCTGGATTGAAGATGTCTTATTGTGGGACTTTCGCTCCTCCATTATCAGTTGACCTAATTCCCCTAATAAATCCCTTCTGGTATATCTTTATTTATATCTTATCACTTCTCTCTTTCCAGAAAAGGATGTATAAACCCTATTGCTTGTGGTCCTTCGTACTGCTCAAGTGCGATCCCAGATACATCACTTTCAAGTTATGAAGAATTATTGCTGAGACTACTCAGCTTATGAGTTTGTGAATCTGACAGGGTTAAGTGATGGGCAGTTATGGTCACAAACTTAATATCTCATAGTCAGGTGCTACATTTCCTCTGGGCCCACTAAATGCCAATATTTGGCTCTCAAAAATTGTGTATTTCTTATCACAGAGGGTATGGCCATGCTCCTGAAACCCATAAGTCTTCACTGGGATTCTTGCAAGGAGGCTTGCCATAAACTCCACATAGCATCTTTTCTGACCACAGCTATCTCCCTACTGTGGAGTTTGCTGGATCATGTGGCTCAAACTTGGCTCTGCTATAGAACCCTTTTTATTCATTTCTGCCACCTCCATTCAGTTTTAGCAACTTCTGCATCACTTGCTCTATGAACTGGAACATTACCTCCAAGTGTGACTTAATGTAGCCTCTGGAGCTCCATGGGCCTTCTTTAGGTTGGAGCTTTCAAGATTCAATTTATCTTTTAACTTGTTTGAAGGATGCCCTAGTGTGCACCTAACTATCGAATCCCTAAAATTTTAGCCAATTCGTCTCTTTCTTAAGCTCACATGTCTTACATAAATAATTAAAAAATGCTGGTTACTGTTTTTTGTCTGGTGACCCAATCAATATAATATCATCATTGTGATAAGTAAATTTGATGTTTTTCAGAATATCCAAACAATCAAGATCTCTTTGGATGTATTCTAACAGAGGTCTGGGGCGTTAGTATACTTTGGGAGTTAATTCTAAATATATATTATTTCATATGGATGCAAAGTGTTTCTGACCTTATAATTTAAATACAAAAAGACAACAAATAAATATTCACATACCATGTATCTAAGACAATATTAACCTCAGTTAGGAGTTACTACATCTGACATGACAACTATGATATAGACTGATCCTTGGAAAGAATGTCATTATTCTTCATCACCCATCCAGCTTCTGCAAGGACCAGATGGGAAAATTAAATGGAGATGTGGTATCTGCATCTTGTGGTTCCATAAGGGTGGAACTAATCTCTACCATAAACCAAAAATGTAATATTAATTTTGATTTACCATATTGGTGTAGTGGGGTAGTTTTGGCGCTTCTCTTGACATTCTCTTACATAATGGCTTCACAAAGATACATTATGGGCACTGTACTAGCTGTCAATCCCAGTTATACACTAGGGACCAAGGAATGATCACCAGTTGTGTGGTTCTACCTGCTATATAATTTAGATCTGAGCCATTTATTTCCTGGCTTTTGCATCACCCATTGATGGGCTGTATTGCTTTAGCTCTTTGAATATAAATTAATGTCAACTCAGATTATTATGTGTCCAACAGTTTTCCAAGTGGCTGGCTATTCCTTTTTTCTTCCCTGTCCCACAACACAGTTGTATGAGTAAATGGACAGAGGTTCCTTTGGGGAAATACTGAGGGGCTTATTACTGTGTATAATTGGTGAGGCCTAAATAGTGTTTTGTGGGGAAAAGGTCACCTCTTAAACTCAATGGCACAGAGTGTGCACACTGGCTCCTGTTTGGAAACTAAGCAATGGTTTGTGACTTTTTATTAGGAAACTATTCTCAGACAATAAGTTTTCTGTCCTTGATGTTATCTACCAAGGAGTATGCCAAGTACCTCCTTTACTGATTACCTGTCTATTTTGCCCCAAGGAGGATGTGTTCCATTGACTACATCTGTAATTCCACACTGGACTCCTCTGGACACCACTCCAACCTTGTCAGTTATTATTTAAATTCCAGCCTCCTGGCTGTCATAGTTATGCTTCACTAATTGGCACCTTTTCTGTTTCACGTGTCTGTAATTCTCATGTTGTCAGCAATCTAAGTCCTTATTAAGATACCCATCACATTGGCCTTGGCCTACAGAGGAAGCCACCATTGAACTTGCTAATGGTGCTGATGTTACATTCTTCATGGCTTTGCAATGTATCTTAGTCTGTTTTTTGCTTCTTACAGAATGTCCAACAGAGAGTAATCTATAAAGAACAGAAATTTATTTCATAACTTTCTGGGAACTAAGAAGTCCAAGATCAAGGTACAGTAACTTTGGTGTCTGGCAAGGACTTGGTTTCTTCTCCCAAGATGAAACATTCCTCTGGAGAGAAGGAATGCTGCTCTTCACATGGCAGAGAAACAGAAGAGCAAAAAGAAAGCAAGTAAAAGGGTCAAGTTTGTTCTTTGATAGTAGCACCATTCCCACCTATGATGGTTGGATGTCATGACCTAGTCATCCCTAAAAGTCTCACCTCTTAATGCAGCTACAATGGCATTCAATTTGGACACCAGTTTTGGAGCAGGACAAGCATCTGTAGCAGAATGGTGCATCCTGGTTTGCCAGGAAAACTGAATTTTTGCATAATCAGTTCAGTTACACTGACACTCTGTGGAAGACCTCTTAAGCAGTCATGGCTTAGAAAATGTCACCTAGGAGAAGGACAAGTCAAACATAGCACTTATGTCCTTCTCAAAGATCACATTGTTGCTTTGCTTATTACATAACACTACAAAACTACTACCTCAGTATTTTGAGAAGTTTTATTTTTTATGATACTAGGTATAAGTAGTACACTGTATTAAGTTTGTAATACTCTGCATCAAAAGCCTACATGAATCACTCTTGCTTAAATATACTTATAAGTGTCTTTAATTTTTACTTAATACTGTTTTATTCATGTTAATAATTGAAATCATAGCATATTATTTTTAAACTATTGAATATCTTACATATAAATATACCATAGTTTTATCCCTCTTCCTAATGTAGCAGTTAGTTTTTTTCCCCAGTTTGTTATTTTCTTATAGTGCTAAGTGGAACATTCTTGACATCCTCTTTGTCCAATTATGCAAGACTAAGCCTATGGCAGATTCTTAGTGGTTCAATGGGCAAATGTTACATATCCTAACTGAGACATGAGGCTCTATCAAATTCCTAACCTACATGGCTGTAGCAGTTTACTTTTAATTTACAATGAAAAAGAGTTTATTGTTTTATAGCTGACATTTCCATGAAGGGATTACCCTCCTGCAAACAAGAGAATAGTAAATGACACCTTTTTTAATTTGCATTTGGATTTTCTAACTGGTTATAGCTACCTCATGGAAATTTTGTAGATATTTGAACTTTAACCTTCATTTTACAGATTTTTTTGGGTTTTTTTTTTCTTTTGCTGTACTGGGAATTAAACGACTCAGGTTCTCTCAGTAGGCAAGCACTCTACCTCTTGAGCCCCAGTTCTTTTGCCTTTATTTGTTTATTTTTTTCCAATAGGATCTTGTGCTTTTGCCCAGTTTGCCTTGGAATGCAATCTTCCTACCTCCACCTCCTGAGTAACTTAATTACAGGTTTGTGCCACCATCCCAGGCCTCCGACCTCATTTGCCTATTTTTGATTGGATCACTTGTCTTCTTGGTAATGAGTTGTTCAAGTTCCTTATATATTTTGGAGATTACTTTCTTAGAAAATGTATGATTTGTAAATAATATTTTCTTCCATTTTATGAGTTTTACCGTCAGTCTATTGTTTTCTTTGCTGTGCAGAAACTTTTTAGTTTGATACAATCCCATTTGCCTATTTTTGCTTTAATTTCCTCTACTTCTAAGGTCAGATCCAAAAATTCTTTTTCCAGGCCAATATCGTGGAGCATGTTCTCTATGTTCTAGTGATTTTACTAAATTTAAGTCTTTAATTGGTTTTGAGTTGATTTTTGCATGACATAAGGATCTAATGTCATTTTTCTGCATGTGAATATCTATATTTCCCCAAATTTTTTAATGAAAGATTTTGTCATTCTACATTTTTTTCTTGGCACCTTTATTAAAAATCAATTGACAATAAGCATGTGAGTTTATTTTGGGCTTGCCATCCTGTCACATTGGTCAAAGTGTTCATTTTTACGCCCTTATCATATATTTGATTATTACAGCTTTTCAATAAACTCTGAAAGCTGGTGTGATGTCTCTTGCTTTATCTTTCTTTTTCTGAAGATTGCTTTGACTATTTGGGACCTTCAGTGTTTCCTATGAATTTAAGAATTTTTTTTTTCCATTTCTGTGAAAAATGAGACTGGAGTTTTGTAATGGATTACATAGAATGTGTAGCTTGCTTTAGGTAGTATGGGTATCTTTAACAATTCTCTTCCAATCCATAGACATGCAATAGCTTTCCATTTGTGTTGTCTGTAATTTCTTTCATCAACGTTTTATAGTTTTCAACTATAGAGTTATTTTACATCCTCAGTTAAAATTTCGATGCAAAATCTCCTTTTATTTCTTTTTTAGGCCTTTTTTTTTTTTATTTGCTGTGGTTTAAACATGAAGCCTTGTGCTTGCTAGGTAAGAGCTCTACCATTTGAGCCACACCTCTAGCCCTCTCTACTGTTTAGGTTTTTGAGGGTTTTTTCCATTGTTTATTTTTATTTTTCAGGTAGGATCTTGAGATTTTTGCCTAAGGCTGGCCTTGGCAGTGATCCTCCAACCTATGATCTCCCTTGAAGTTGAAATTACAGATGTGTATCACCACTCCTGGTTTATTGATTAACATGGTGTCTTGCTATCCTTTTGCCCATGATCCTCTTAGTTTCTTCCTCTTGAGTAGCTTGGATTATAGGCATGAACTATTGCACCTGGCCATTTCTTTTTTTTTTTTTACCTTAACATTTTAAATATGTCAGTCTACTCCCTCCTTGCTTACAAGGTTTCTGTTTAGCATTTACTAACAGCCTTATGGAAGATGTGTCCCTGGGCTTATCATACTGTCCCAATCAGTAGCTCAGATGGCATGGAACTGTGATACAGAGCTATCTTAGGATCCGAAGCTGAGACCAAGTTCTTCAGGCCTGTCTGTGAAAGGTCACAGATAGTATGTCTTACATTGGTTTCTCAGGTGAACTCACTAGTTCTTAGACTGCAGCTGGACAGGACAAGAGCTAATTGATAAGACCATTTCAAAAACCATAATGGGACTGAGATTAGGGTGTCAACCCACAGGGGCACTGCTACATGTCCCTCCCTCCTGGCTCCAGGCATTCTCATTTTGCAGAAGAGAGTACCAGAACCAAGAGCCAGGGCTGTCTGAGGATCTGCTGTGGGACAAAGGTTGACAAATTTACCATGGGGACTTTGATGGCTATATCTTTTGGTGGACTTCTAGCTGGGTGGAACTGCTCCCAGACCATAAATGGGGAGGGGGTGCTGAAACCAGGCTTCAAGGCTAATTCAGAATCTTCCATGGGATCAGTGCTGGCAAGACTCAATTTGTGGATCCATCAGGCAAGACTCCCAGAAATTTTGGATGATGTGACCAGGATTGCTCCTAGGCTTCCGCTGAGAGTCCCACAATGAAGATTTCTGACCTCTTCAGGAACTTCTGTGGACAGAGGCTATCACTGTTCTATGAGCACTGGTGGGTGCATCTTCCAGCATTCCCTGTACTATTGGAACTGTTCCCAAGCTGCCACTGAAGAAGATTGGAGTTGAACTTCAGATTCCTTTCTGGATCTACAATGGGAGGGATGCTGGAAAGACTATGGCACAAGCAGGTGAGAGTCTCAGCAGTTTCTTGCATAGTGGAACAGCTTCCTGACTGTGGCCAAGTGGGGTGGAGCTGGGATAGGCCACTTTAGTGTCTGCTATTGAAAGGAGACCACCATGATTTTCTTGGTGGTTCAGAAATGGAGTCTCTTTTGTCTGAGCAGCTTTCATCCCTGGATGAACAGTACTGACCAGGGAGCAAAGGTAAAGGGTCAGAGCCAAGTTACAGGATAACTTCCAAGTCTACTGCTGAGATTGAAATTGACAAGCAGGTGATCCTGTCTGCTGAGACAATAGCATGAATGATCTCCCCATGGCAGATCGTTCAGTTGGAAGGATCAAGGCCAAACAAGGGTCTGGTCAAGTTCTTCAAGGAAGATGACCATTTCTGGGTCTGAACTTGGTAGTATAATTGGCGCTTCTATCACGTGCACTCTTGTAATAACCTCCCATCATGTTTTAGGCTTCGTTGGAGTTTTACAACCTCCTATCTAAATCCCAAGGCTCCCACAAAGAGAAATTTGCCTGTATGTGGGTGCAGAATTCTTTGTTTCGGAGAAATAAAAGCAAGTGATCTCTTATTCTGACATCTTGTTCAAGAAAAATTAAGCTCTACTTTTTTTTTTAAAAAGCAATACTACAACTATTCTCACTTTTTTGCTAGGTGTATTTTTCAATCCTTTAATTTCATCCTTTTTATTTTAAGGATATCTTTTGGAAAGAGAACAGAGATGGGTTTTAAAAATTATCTACAAGTTGAATGTCTTTTAATTAGAAATTATTGATATATTTACTTTATGTCATTACAAAATCAGATTTTTTTTCTGTTTTTCTTCCCTTCATAGCTTATACTGCCTAATATTTTAGTTAGTAGTCCCCCTTCTTTACTGAGTTTGGAAGTTTTATATTAAAATTCTACTTTTAAAAATCCTTATAATTTTAACATGCATGCTTCACTAAATGTTTAAATGAATTGTTCTCTTCCCATTTAATATAGGGACTAAGAATTCAGTGATTCCAACCTTGTACAACAACGTGTACTTACCACATTTTTGGCTCACCAGCACTTTTGGACATAATTAAGAAATATCTTTCCTTTTGAGACTATGTCCCCCAAGACAAAAGCAAACTGACATTTCCCAGCCTATTTTGGACCTGGAGCACAGCATGTAACCTATGCTATGCCACTCAACAATGAATGACAATTGTAATAAGTGCCACAAAGTAGCAACTATAGCAGGGTGATCATACTATAATCCCAGCTAGTTTGAGGCAAAGATATAAGGATCCCAGTCCAAGGGCTTGGCCTGCGGTAAAAGTATGAGACCCTATATGAAAAACAACTAAAGCAAAAAGGGCTGGAGACATGTAACTAGTAATAGAGCACTTGCCTAACAAACACAGGCCCCTGAGTTCAGTTCCCTGTACTGACCTCTCCTACTCCAAGATAGCAAGTGCTACACAGATTTCCCTTTACTATTCATTTCTCTTTACTTTATAGGCAGAGATTCTGACTGCTCTGTTCAATAAATAGTCAGTTGTTCAAATACAAATGTGTGCAGCCCTTCTCCATTGTTTCTTGGGCTATCATAACCCTCACAGGATACATTGAGCAAAACCTTTATCCTAAATTAGCAAGAGTTCTTTTTATTTGCAACAAAAAAGTGCTCATACACATTACTTTCTATGTTACTTATAATTCACAATCATAAATAAAGGCTCTACTGAGAACAGAAATAAAATAATTTACTTAGTATTTTTGATTCAGTGATTAATCAGATGTATATGTGTTTGTGTTCATATTATGGTAGAAGATAAATCTAGTACCAGTAATTCTGCATGGTTGGCAAAAAAAATACAGTATTTTGTTTAAGTATATTTATAAAAAGCATTTGTATACAAGTTCTGTATCCCTTATCCAAAATACTTGGGAGCAGAAGTGTTTCAGACTTTAGAACTTTTTGCGTATTAGAGTATTTGCATAGACTTCACTGACATTACTGATTTTAGATTTTAGAGTTTCAGATTAGGGATACTAAACCTGTACATACATTCCACAAAAAAGTATACTCTTTGGAAAACTGAACAATTATAATAGTCAGCAAAATTTAGTAAAGGATGATGCACTATTGGCAAAGAAACATGTCCTTAAAGCCAACCAAGACTTATATCATTTTTTTAGTATTATTACACAATTGTATATAACTTTATCTTTAAAGTTCATAGCCCATATCTTGTGGTAAGAACTAGTTTATCAATAAAGAACTTCTATAACTCTAATTGACCAGGCAACTTGAAAGTAGTTGTTATTATTACTTGTGGAAATTTGCATTATTTTGGTATTGAACTTTTTGACACATCATAAATCATTAAAATTAAATGTCTTGTTGTATTACATTATTTAACTCACAAAATGACATTTTGATTAAAATCATATGCAGTCCATGTGGTAACACATGCTTAGGATAAAAGGCTCTGTAACATAACACTGGTGTAATAGTAAACATGTAATCTCTAGGTCTGTGCTATTTGAGCTCAAAGCGTTTAGTTGTGTCCTCTGGCAGGTGACTTAAAATCTCTATGGCTCAATTTCTTCATTTTGAAGGTGAGGACGTTAGTATCTATCACATGCAGTTGCTGTGAGAATTAAAGGAGTTGAAACATTGATGAGCTCAGCTAGATGCCATAACAATTAGATGTTTCTAGAAGAATTCTTCCAGATTTTGTACTCTAGGTTGGCATCCACTTCAAGAAGCTATTGAGTTTGATATAATCTTCAGTTAGAACTTCAATATAAAACTTTAATTGGGCATTAAATCATAACTGAGAGCTGAGGGTGTGCTGCTCAGCACCAAAACCAAAGTGAAAATACCTAGAAGTCTCTAAATAGTTTTAATTATCTTTCATTCATATATATTTTTTAAGAAATTCACAAAAATGTTGAACAATTTCCAATAATCAGAGGATTTACAATTCTTAATTAATTCTTGTCTTTTACCTGTTTCGGCCAGCCACTTCTGTCAAAGTGTCTCTTATTGTGAAGTCCAAATGTAAATCTATTTCCTTTAGTCTTTCAAATTTGTTTTCATTTGCTTTCTGTATTCATGAAAATGCCTGATGCACAGACTCATAAAACTGTCTCCAACTGAAACTTGTGAGGGACACAGATTCCTTCCTCATCTCACCAGAGAATTTTGATCCTAGTCCTAAATATGTTTAGGTGCATTGAAGGAGGTGGGGGAGGAAGGGTTAATTTATGTTAATTCATGTTTAATTTTCAAGTAAGCTTACTATAACTAAAAATAATGAAATACAGAAGTTATTTTGGATTACTAGGTAACTTGTTATGGGACAGCTGTCCCTAAGAGTTAAACTGTGGAAAAAGTAGCAGGAGAGATGTTAAATCCTTTGGTTTCCCCAAATATTTTCTTCTGAATTTAGAATTTAGCAATTCAAAGTTTGGTTTTGGAGCCAGGCTATCTGGTATGAATCCCTCCTCCACCATTTTCTAGAGATCATTCTGGGAAGTGATTTTTTGACAAGTCAATTTCTTCATCTGTTTTTTTGAAACATGGAGATAATAGCTGACGTCATAATGGTATTGTAAGTCTTGGATGAAACTATATTGTGTGTTTTGAAGAGTGGCACAAGGAAGACCATGTATAGTTGTTTGAGTTTCAGAGGATATCAATATGATTTATATTATGTTTAGTTTCAAACTGTGGTTTGAACTCAGCGTCTCATTCTTGAGAGGCAGGTGCTCTACCAGTTGTAATTTGTTTAGTTTTGAAATGAACTAAAATATTAAATTAATAGTATTCAGAAGCATTAGCAATAAAAATATAGAGCAATATATTCCATCAAAGATAAGGCTAAGTTAAAAGGAGGGGAAATACAGCATAGTTTACATTTCCCATTGGGGTTGCAAAAGATCAACAGATCAGCTGGTACAATAGTAATTTGAAGTTGAAGAAGTAGGAAAATAATTCACAACTCCTTCATTTTTTCATGTGAGTTAAATGGTATTTAGTCCAGTTCACCTTGTTTAAGTAATAGAGTAGTAAAAAAAAATTTTTGTATTGGATTTGAGCATCTTATTCTTTTTTTATTTCTTTATCCATTTTATCTTTATAACACCAGTGAAAGATGAAAGTATAGCAGAATATTTTTTAAAATTAAAACTGAGATGAATATGTAATTAGATAGGAAAATTAGGAATATCCCATGAATTAACTCAGCTATTCATACTGGATTCTGGTTACTACTAAGCAATGACTTCCATGTTTCATAACAGAATTCAGCATTCTGAAAAGCAGATGAGCATCACACAAGCTTCACAATTCCACATTGTGTCAGTTGACAGGACAGCCTTACAAGGATGCTATTCCTCTGATTGAACATTAGGTTCTTATAACTCATGACCAGTCAATCAATAATGAGGAAGAAGCTGTATAGGTATTACATACTTTTTCTTGGTTGTGTGGATTACAGTTAGAGGCCATTTACTGGCTAATTGGAACAGAAAATGAAGACAAGGAAAAAGAGTCCCTGAAATAATAGTATAAAGGAGTAGTCAGAATCCACACATAAGCACAAGCAAAAAAGACCTTCATAGAAAAGAGTAAGTTACTGATTTAGTAGCAGGACCACAAGCCAAAGATGAAGCTATGCAGTGTGAGCAGACAGAAGTAGCTGAAGAATATTAATGGAACAGGGACTGGTAAGGCTTCGATTTTTAGGAGAGTATTGGTGGGGTTACTTTGGATCTTGAAAATACTAGACAGTGCTAACATTTTCTAAGACCTTTCTATTCTATGATTCTGATAATTATCATCATACCTACTTTGGGGCTTTTTCTACATTCACATGGGACATAACTTAGTAATTGAGATTCCTGATGAGTATTTTGTACATAACCTTTATTGACATGCACTTAATTTTTTCAAGTGTTACTCACATAATGACTTGAATATCTTCACAGAAAGAATTCTCTCAATTTATTTAGGTATAGACTATTTCCAAAATGTACAAAGAATTCACATATAAAAAGGCACCAAGCAACAATATTTGGCATGTATGCTTTCTAATTTTTAAGGTTAATTTGTATATCAAGATAAGTCAAGCTACTGCCATACTTTGTTTTTCATATACTATGGTATGGTGGTAATCTTAGGAAACTATGTATGAATGTTGATAGTGGTGTAATAAAGTGTTAAATGGCTGATTTTGCTGGATAAAGGTATCCAAAATTGGATAAATTGAATTGTAAAGAAATAAGTAGCCTCACGCCAATTGATTTTTAAAAAATTGGAATTAGTTTATATTCTAAAACACACATACACATATCTGTACCAATTAAATATAATAAAGATGAAAGGAGATATAAATTACAGGTTTTTTTTAATAAAAAAACCCAAATAATAGTAAAATGCTAGTCAGCTCACTTTACATAAAAATCATCAATGGCAGTTTTTCAGTATTTGCTTACCAAAAATAAAAACTTAAATGTACAACTGGCTGTACATATTCTCTTGTTCTTATTTCACAGCATATTTAAAGCTATCCATACAGAACAACTGTACAGCTTCTACAGAATAAGTACATAAAGTACTTTTGTAAAAATTTCCACACACATAATTATATAACATCTCCCCTTATAGAAGAATTTGAGAAATGAAGACACAACAGCAGGTCATCTGTATTTGGTTATCTCCTGGAAATACTGTAAAATGTGAACTATGAACTTCCTAACTTGGTCCATCTCTTCAGCATTTTTCAGAATCAGGCAAAACAACAACAGCAAAACCACACCATGATGAAATGTACCAATCCAAGATGAACTCTGAATCAACCCCACTTCCTCCATCACCCATCCCTAACTCTGAATATTGCTCTCTGCTTTGCATCTGTCTGGCTAGGCTGGATTCAGAGTCCCTGTCATTGTCAGTGGTTATAATACAATGTCAAATCAATGCCAATCAATTTCATTTTCATTTTCAGGATGTCTCTGATGTGTTTGTTTATGTTCTCTTATTGCAAATTTCTACTACATGCTTTTTGAATGGACTATAGACTACTTATCCAAGCATACCCTTGCATTAAAGGGAAGCCTTTGTACCAGCTCCTGTCTGACAAGATTCCATAAACTGGTAGATATTTTCATAGAGCTCTCCAGAGCTCTACCTAAATTACAGCATGTATTATAATTACAATTCAATATTTTCTTGCGTGTGTATATTTTCCACTGAAAAAGGACTTTTAAACAGTAATGACCATGTTTTTAAAAAAATCTTTTATTTGCAACCATGCTAATGTAATACTCTTATACATTGTTTTTTAATTTATTAACATATAATAGTTTTACAGAGGAAATGCATTGTGACATTGACATATGTTCTTACAATATATCTTAATTAGATTCACCCTATCATCATTCTCCCTCATTTCCCATCCCCCCTTCTTAGAACAATTTCAACTGGTTTCATTGTTCTATTTTCATACCTATACAAAGTATATCCACCATATTCACCCTTTTTCACTTTCTCCATTTACCTTCCTTCTTCTCACTGGTACCCATCCCTGAACATGACTTATTTTGCCTCCCTGTCCTTGATTTGTTGAGTGTATATTGATTATTTAAGAGGTTTTTGCCTTGATATTTCACATATATTATATCACACTCTTGCTCTTTCTCTATCACCCTTCTCCCCTATAATTTAACAGCCTACATTGCATTATATTATACTATCTTCACACACAGTTGCATTGGGTGTTAGCATTACTCACTCTCCAACATTCTCTTTTCCTTTCCTGCCTCCCTGTACTCCCCTCAGACAGGTTTAGTACAACATGTTCTCTCTCTCTCTTTCTATATATATATATATATATATAGATATATAGATATAGATATAGATATTTATATAATGTGTATATATATATAATGTTATATATATATACATGAGCTCATATATGTATTTTTGTACACACTTATCTTTTGGCTCTAGCTCCCACATATGAGGGAAAACATGTGACCTTTGTCTTGAGTCTGATTTACTTTGCTTAACATGATGAACTCCAGTTCCATCCATTTACCTGCAAATAACATAATTTCTTCTTTATGTGAATATTGTGTATATATGCCACATGTTCTTATCAATTTGTCAGTTATAGGGCATCTGGGTTGTTTCCAAAGCTTGGATATTATGAATAGGGATGCAATAAACATGAGTGTGCAAGAGGCTCTATTGTATCCTGGCTTACAAATGTATTTTAACATAGGTTTAACTGAAATGATAGTTGGGAAGTGTCTGCTTTAGTTAAGGTCTCATTAAAAAAAATGACCGGGTGCAACTGACCAGATGTAATGGTAAAAATTAGCTTAAGAAATGTTTGACATTTCTTTGCCATTTGCTTAAGCTTGAGGTCAACATTATCAAATTTTTCACCAAATGTGTCAGTATCATAAATGCAGCCAGATGTCACAGTTTGTATTTTGCTTAGATCCCTTTCATTTCCACACAGGAAAGTTGTTTAAGAAGTCTTTCAGTTTGATCTCAGTATTTAAAGATTAGTTACCTAGATAACTTTTAGGCTATAAAACTTTGTGATCCAGTTCTGGGACCTTGTTGCTTATCTGGTTCATGCTAGAAAAAGGGTTTATACCAAGGTCAAACAATATGCCACCATTTTCAAAACTGCTAACAAGAGGATCAATACATTGTCATTTACATTTCTTTTTTTAAAACCAGCTTTTTTCTCATTTTCTTATTGTCTCCGAAGTCAGCACATCAAGTGTATATAATTTAGTGACTACTTTTCTGAAGCAGTAAATCTTGTTGAGAATCAAAAGCATGAAAGAAACAAAAAGCAGCAGAAAACATTTCACCTAACTACTGAATTGTTTAATATATATGTGTGTTGCGTTTCTAACTCAGTATATCCGAAAATCTAGCATTTCGACTATATAACTATTTAAGATCACCTCCTCTAGAGAGTACTGTAGAAAAATGGATAATTTAAGACATTTCCTTAAAATTGAAGGTCAGTCTCCTCTGTCTTCAAAACTTGTGAGCATTTCTTTGGGATAGCCTGTAGAATACAGAATGAATTAAATGCAACTTTTACTTTCGGTCTCCATCAGGTCAAATAATTATGTGGACACCTTATGCTTTATCCAAATGCCCTTTTCACAAGAAATGAACCTAAAGAATAATTGATTTAAATTCAAAGTGAGACTCATTTCAGTCTAACAGTAAAATAAATTAGTTTCTTAAGGCAAAAAGTAAAATCCAGTTTTATTTCTTAAATACAAAGAAAAGTCATATGATAGCTCATAGTTGAAAATACTAAGGTACTGAGATTCTCTACAACTTTATATAACTTCTTTAAGAAATAATGCTAGTAGTATTACATTTATAAAATGAAGTGTTCCAATTATATCACATGATTTCATTATTCAACTCTTTAAATATATGAGTTAGAACTGAATGCAACTAGCAGAGCCAAGATTAAGATAAACCAATGTCTGATAATTTGGTAGAGAGATACCAATGTAACCAGTTGATTTTTCTTAACAACTTCACTGAACTGTAATTCATATACCATAAAAATTCACCCATTTACAGTGTAAAATGTATTGATTTTAGTATATCAACAGAGAAATTCAAATATTATCACAGTCTAATTTTATAACATTTATTACCACAAAAAAGCAACCTCATACTGAATAGCATTCACTCCCTACTCCTCCTCCTTGCTCCTCCCAGCAATGGTAATGCCCAATGTAGTCTGTCTCTAAAGATTTGAATGTTCTGGACTTCTCAGGTAAATGAATCATACGGTATGACAGGTTTCTTCCTTCAACATAATATAGGACATTTCATTACTTCATTTATTTTCATTGCCCAAAACTATTTCATTGTATGGATATACCACATTTTATTTATTAATTCATCCTTTGGGCTGCATCTACTTTTTTCAGTGCAGAACTGGAGTTTGAACTCAGGGCCTTGTGATTGCTAGGCAGGCTTTCTAGTACTTAAGTCACATACTGAGCCCCTATGTCCACTCTTTGACAATTATGGATAAAGCTACTGTGAACATTCATGTGTAAAGTTTGGCACGGGTATATGTTTAATTTCTCTTCAGTAGCCAAATTATTCAGAAAAATGTACCAAGACTATGTATCTTTATAACTCTCACTTTTATATTTGTTAGGAATGGTATATAAGACATTTTCACATGGAGAGAAAGCACTGGGAAACTTAACTCCTTTCTATGTTCAACTTGGTTCAGATACCATATGTAAAACCTAAAATGCTATGTAGCTAGAACTACCCCTGTTTTAATGTTAGTTTAATGATTTGGTTTTGTCATTAAAAAAAGAACAGAGTTCAGAAAAAGATGGAGAAGAAAAAAATCAGGAAAATTCAATAAGAATTTATTACCCATCCTTTATTCATGGACACTGACAGAACATATAGTCTGGAGTTAGGAACAAAGTTATGATGGTTGACAGATACATCTCTAAAATATCAACAGTGACATCTAATTTTAAAAGAACAATAAAGAGAAAGAGCTGAGATCAGAAACTAAATGTGGCTGATTTAGATTGAAAAACTAATACAGAAAGTGACATGAGTTGACACGATCCAGTGTCAATATGAGAGCCAACTGGGAACAGGTGCAGGACTGGAATAGGTGGAGGATTGACCTTGAGCCAGTTCCACCACTGCCTGTGCTCCTTCTGAGTCCATGGGCAATGGTAATTCCTTCATCTATCTGGGCTGCAGTGTCCTTTTCAAAATGAAGAACCTGAATGATAACACTGTTCATCAAACAATGTGAACATCAAATGATAAAGAACTAAAATTTCTGAATTAATATCTAGAATATGGAATATTTAAAATATCCCAGATTGCACACATGCACACATATCCATGCTAGTGTGTGAATGTGCAGTGTGAATATATATATATATATATGTGTGTATACATATATATATATATTCTCTGTCACTGCATACTATATATCATATGGTCCACACTATACATTCTGTTACTATATTATTATGACCTGTGGAAGGATGCATCCTAAACAGTGGGGCTGCAGGACAAGACCTGGGGCCCTTGGCTCTTTCAACTCTATCATGTCACTTTTCCTCATGTATCTTAAAAGCCCACCAATTCAAAAGTCTATAGTTTTAAACCTGTGGTATCTTCCATGGCAGATAGCAGACTTTGGTTTTCTGGAGTAAAAACAAAAAATCTAACTCTCTCTGAAGAACTAAAGATTGTGGACAAATACTAAGATTTTCAGGAAAAGTTATCACTTGTTAAAGCTCTCTTCCATTTTCCATATCATCTGCAGCAACAATCAGTGCATAATTATATTTATGTGCCAAAAATATTTTTTCCTTTTTCTAGAAAACCCAAGATATATTCTGTATAGATACTACTGCTAAAGAAAAAAATACCAGTATGAAATCATTTAACTGTCATTAATCACCTTCTTATTATTCTCTGCTACATCGTACGTTATATTTCCTTCATAATAAGTTTCACAGTCTGTAATAGTCATAGTTATTCATGCATTTACATTGCACTTAAGTGCTATAATCTGTCTACTCCAGCTCAAATGTTAGTCCATTGGTCAGCAAGGAACATATTGATCATGACTGGTAGCACTGAATGTCTGAATATTTGCACACATGAATATTGACACCCAATTACTCAGGCATGAGATGAGTTGCAACACTATTGAAAATCTCTACACTTAGAGATATTATTGTTGACTTAGGAGTAATATTATTAATTTCCTGAACTTGCAGAAGTTAATGCTCAATGCATGAAGCATGTCTTTATTTAATAGCGTAGGACCAATAATTAAACCATAGATTTAAGCATGCCTGCATTTAAATTTAGCTCAGCCACTTCCAACCATAATGGATCTCTGGATTTACTTATAATATTGGTATCAGATGTAAAGTTTTCTAGAAGTTCTGATGTAACATAAAATATTTAACCTGTTGGTAAATTTAAGCTTTTACAATATGCCATTAGGTGTTAAGGTGTTAAAAATATATGTAGGTTCTCAACACATGTATTTATTTTATTACTGACTTGTGGCAACTTCAATGATTCATATCATTTTAACAAAAGGTGATTATGCCCAGCTGATCAATCTGTGATTATTTGGCTTAAGTGTGGGCCACAAGCAGATTTTAAGATTAATCTTTATGGAGATCCTTTTGCCCTGCTAACAAGAAGACCCTATGAACATAAAAGACATTTCTGGTGTGTGATGGTGTTTTGACAGCTTATGTCCAACCCAGCAGAGTACATTTGAAAGAAGTGCAGCACATTGTATGCACATATGAATAAAATAAAAATTGAAAAAAAAGGAAGTGCAGCCATTGTGATTACAGACTAGGTTAGTTTCAAACCTCTGCTAGTGGCCTTATTGGACTTCATGTTTTGCCAAAGACAGCATAAATGAGGGATGTGACAACCTCTCAATTACAGAACATGCTCAAGCACAAGCTATACAGTTCATTGAGCGAGGGAAATGCAGGCAAAATCCAGTCTTTGCTGCTGGGCTTTTAAATTCAAAGCATATTTTCAGTAATGTTTGGAAGGTCACAAATGCTTGGCGGTTTCCTATAGGTGTTTACTTTCTTTTAAAGAAGTGGTGATGATATTGCAAGTTGATAGCTAGAAGCTGTGTGTGTTAAGGAAATACTAATCAGAAGCATGTATGTCCTTCTTGCTCTGTGAGATTCCTATTTCACTAAGATTTGCATTGATTTTGTAATCTCTGACTCATCCTGTTACTTTACAATTTCCAACAAAGTTTATAATGAAGTATTTTGCCAGATTCACTGAAGAAAGGCTTTGAAGTACTTTTGATCTCACTGAAGCTTGCCAATGCTTTCTGAGGAGAGTGCTGACAAACTGCTCTCTGCTATTCTTCAGTGCTGTCTCACTAGCCCTGATGAAAGTGACTCGCTGTTTTTTTTCCCTGTTAGATGATGTCAGTGAAAGTGGTTTGCCCAGGATGGTAGAGAGCCCTGCATTCTGGTGGCAATTTTCAATTTTCTGCCACCCATCAGCCCTAATGACCCACTCATTTTTCATACATTTATTCCTACATAAAAATAATCAACATCCGTTCTGAGTCACATTCTTTGCACAGACTCTTAAAATTGTAAATATCCAAGGAAAATGAAAAATAATCATTATTTGTAATATATGCTGCAGGAAGAGGGGAAGACTAAATAGGAAGAGTGGGGCAGAAGGGAAGAAAACATTCTTGCTGTCTGTCTGGACAAGGTGTAGTTTCACTGAGGTTTGAATCATAGTCATAATGTCGGAGTCCTCCACATGGGGGATGAAAGCCACGAGCAGTTTTGTTTACTGTCTAGGCTTAAGTAAGTGATTGAGAAAATGTCAATTCAGATTACACTTAAAGTGTGTTGTGTCTATAGATGTTATATTGTCTTATATTTCAAAAAGTTGAAATACTCTTCCAGTATTTGAAAACTGTTACCTAATTCATTCAGTTAAGTCATTGACTAATGAGAGAAATTTCAACATGTTATCACCATTTATTTTCCTCACACCTGTTAGTGTAACTGGAAGTTTCATTAATATTTTGTCATGTCATAAGTACAGTTGCTTATCAACTGTGACAATAGCTTGGTTCTCGGCATGTTCCAGATATAATAGTTCAGCAAAAATCAACAAAAGCAGGCTGTTGTAACCTGACATAGTTAACTGATTCTAAGATAGCATTATATATCTTATTGCTACTTGCAAATTATATGCTGTGCATTCTTTATATCAATAAAATTTGCCAAATATTTGTATACATGTACACAGATATATCTACATGTATGTTTGTATATATGTATATTTGTGTGTGTGTATACTTTTCTCATGGTGAGCAGGCTAGTGAAGATTTACAGACTCACCAGCATGTATTCCTTTACTGCCCAGCACTCCAAATGGGAAGTTCTGCTATAGTCAAGGGGAGCCATTTAGTGATTTAAAGTAGGATATTCCATGAGTATATATGGATCTTACATTAAAATATTTTTAATCAAAGTAAGAAATAAAGACAAGAAAACAACTTAGGAGATGATTTGCTTAGTTTGGTTATAAACATCCAGAGCTTCAGGCTAATTAAGAAGAAAAGGAAGGACTGTATTTGAGAGAAAAGTATCAGTTAGAACTGAAAAAATATATTGGCAGAGTCACTATTAAAGAGGGGTGATAGGAAGATCATTCTTAGATGTATTGTCGAGAACAATGACTACAAAGTAGTTAAGTAATAATATAAGGGGAAATAGAATAATTTTCTGGTGACGATTAGGAACTGAGTTTAAGGCCAAGTTTAAAACATTTAAACACTTAATTTTCTAGCATGTTTGAAGATGAGATCTTAAATGACAGGATAGGGATCGACCTGAGTGAGAAATTTTGGAGACTTAGAAAAAGATGATTGAGGAAGGACACAGTTATGAGTTATGGATGCAGGGAAGATAATTACACCATAAAAGGGAAAATAAGATTCAAACTTTCAAATCATCCATATTTACTGATGAGATATGAAAGGGTTCGACAATGAAAATATAAAGGAAATAACATTAGGAACAATTAGGAGAGGGATCTCAGAAACAAGTTTTCAAAAGGCATTATCAGACAGGTCATATGCCATAGAGAAATACATTCTCTGAGGGATTGGCTAATTAGCTTATCTACTGGGGCAACTGTCAAAGAATACTGTTTCAGTTATCAATTGCTATATACACACTACCTCAGAATTTAACACTTTGAAACAGCTATGATTCATTACTTCTGATGATTCTGAGGGTTGGCTGGATTCAGCTGGAAATTGTTCAACTTGACATGTCATCTGGTGGAATTTCCAAAATTGTCTCATTCACACGTTCCTGGTTTCATCTGAGATGGCTGAAATAGCTGGGGTGATCTGGTGTCTTTCTTTCCCTTGGGAATCTCTCATCATCCAGGAGCAGTGAGGGTTGTTCAAATGACAGATGGTTTTCAAGGAATCAAGAGGAGAATACACAAGCTGTTTCGAGGTCTGGACTCACTATACTCTATGGATCATGATCAATCACAGGTCAGCTTAGGTTCAAAGGATGAGGTCACTTGATGGAAGGAATGGCAGTCATGAACAGGGATGGGTGATATTGGTGGTGATCATTTTTGTTTACAATACCTCCCACATGTTCTTATTTTGGTCAACGTAAGCCTTTAAGTGTTGATCTATCATTTTACTCTAAGCACCTCTAAGATTAATATGATTCTCCATAGTTTCATTTACATACGGAAAGTAGACTTTGTATCTAAAAACCACAAATGAGATCCTATCCAAATGTTGGTCTCAGGAGTCAAAGTAACATATACCTATTTCTTACTATAAGATCTGGATTAGGATATAAGAAAATGAGCACATCAGAGATCTTCATCTATATAAAGCTGCAAAAAACAAAGAGATCTCACTTTCCCACTTAAGAGGCTGAGGATGAACGTCCCAACAATTTCTTTCCATCTCTTTATTTTTTATTTTATTTTATTTTTTCATTTTTCTTTTATTATTCATATGTGCATACAAGGCTTGGTTCATTTCTCCCCCCTGCCCCCACCCCCTCCCTTACCACCCACTCCGCCCCCTCCCTTTCCTCCCCCCAATACCCAGCAGAAACTATTTTGCCCTTATTTCTAATTTTGTTGTAGAGAGAGTATAAGCAATAATAGGAAGGAACAAGGGTTTTTGCTGGTTGAGATAAGGATAGCTATACAGGGCATTGACTCACATTGATTTCCTGTGCATGGGTGTTACCTTCTAGGTTAATTCTTTTTGATCTAACCTTTTCTCTAGTACCTGGTCCCCTTTTCCTATTGGCCTCAGTTGCTTTAAGGTATCTGCTTTAGTTTCTCTGCATTAAGGGCAACAAATGCTAGCTACTTTTTAGGTGTCTTACCTATCCCCACCCCTCCCTTGTGTGATCTCGCTTTTATCATGTGCTCAAAGTCCAATCCCATTGTTGTGTTTGCCCTTGATCTAATGTCCACATATGAGGGAGAACATACGATTTTTGGTCTTTTGGGCCAGGCTAACCTCACTCAGAATGATGTTCTCCAATTCCATCCATTTACCAGCAAATGATAACATTTCGTTCTTCTTCATGGCTGCATAGAATTCCATTGTGTATAGATACCACATTTTCTTAATCCATTCGTCAGTGCTGGGGTATCTTGGCTGTTTCCATAACTTGGCTATTGTGAATAGTGCCGCAATAAACATGGGTGTGCAGGTGCCTCTGGAGTAACCTGTGTCACAGTCTTTTGGGTATAGCCCCAAGAGTGGTATTGCTGGATCAAATGGTAGATCCATGTCTAGCTTTTTAAGTAGCTTCCAAATTTTTTTCCAGAGTGGTTGTACTAGTCTACATTCCCACCAACAGTGTAAGAGGGTTCCTTTTTCCCCGCATCCTCGCCAACACCTGTTGTTGGTGGTGTTGTTGATGATGGCTATTCTAACAGGGGTGAGGTGGAATCTTAGTGTGGTTTTAATTTGCATTTCCTTTATTGCTAGAGATGGTGAGCATTTTTTCATGTGTTTTCTGGCCATTTGAATTTCTTCTTTTGAGAAAGTTCTGTTTAGTTCACTTGCCTATTTCTTTATTGGTTCATTAGTTTTAGGAGAATTTAGTTTTTTAAGTTCCCTATATATTCTGGTTATCAGTCCTTTGTCTGATGTATAGTTGGCAAATATTTTCTCCCACTCTGTGGGTGTTCTCTTCAGTTTAGAGACCATTTCTTTTGATGAACAGAGGCTTTTTAGTTTTATGAGGTCCCATTTATCTATGCTATCTCTTAGTTGCTGTGCTGCTGTCTTTCCATCTCTTTAGATCACTTGTAGCCATGAGGTATCAAATGACATGAAAGTGCCAGAGCGAAACCTTAGTATGCAGGGAAATACTGTAAACAAGGAGACCTTTAGCAAGACAATTGTTCAGGAAATATGTTGGCCTCATTATATCAATATGATGTGATGTGACATGGTCATGTTTGAGTGAATGACCTTCACTGACCATGCATCCACATATGGCCAAACTTTTGCAATATTTTTCATGGGTTCTTAAAGTTGGATTTGATTTTCTAATTAGATAATTTAAAATACTTCTTAATCTTCATATTTTTTAAAATTTTAAATGATAAACATAGGTCAATTTTAGTATTTTAGAATTATTTCTTAGGATTAAATAATTTTCATTACAGCACAACAAACAAGCCCATAGTACAAATGACTTGCACATGTATTCACTGTGTCATACATAAATTCAAACAGATGAAAATTCACGTGAATGGTCCTGACTCATAATTTTTATGTTTCAAATGATAGCAATCTAATTGTAGATGTCTTTAATTGCAGAGGCTTGATATCGAGCTGGTTGTGAAATCTTGAGTTTTCTAGCACTAACAAATGATTACACAAATAAGCACACTTATACATTGTACAAAAAGTAAATGTTCATGTTTAAATTCATAACTCTAAGTTTTAGTGGAAAGGGGTACTATTCAGGATCTTGGGAAAGTCTAGTGGCTCTGGATATGAGAATTTGGGTTAGTAATTTAACGGCTTTGGAATGCATTTTTGTAATTTTCTATTGTTAAAACGATAGAAAAGGCATAAAATTAGATTATTGGAACAGTTATCTCTAGTTCAAATTCTATCATTCCTTGGTTCTAATAATGAGTTAGATGTTACTAGCAAAGGCCAGTACAATTTCTCAGAACAACTTATGCAGCAAAATAATTTTATAGCCCTCAAAGGATCAAAATGTCAGCATTAAACGATTAGATTCCAATCTCCAAATGAGTCTTTTTCCATTCTAATGAACTTCTCTATTACTCTAAGACCTCTCACTTTTCTCCATAAAGATACTAAATGACAAATTGTCTAACCATTTAATTAAAGATAATGAGAAATTATTTTTCAGGGGAATTGTTTTCAACCTTAACCTGCTTATAAGCTCATACTTCTGTAAACTTAAAATTGCAAAACAATTCTAAATTTAGCTTGATTTTCAATTGTTTAAAAGACTTTAATCCAATTTTCATTCATTCTGATGGCTTTTTACCATTTTTACCACTACCAGCATAACTGTAAAAATCTTTAATCAAGCAAAAAGTGAGCTTGGAGACTTACAAAAGAAATCAAAGAACTAGTCACAGAGACAAGGAGGCTTGCAGTTGAACAGTCTCTAGGTCTAAACCAATTTGCTTACCATAGAATGGAGAATAACACTGATGATGCAGTTTGAAATTACACAGACCTGGATTTGATTCCTAGCAACTTATTGGTTATGTGCCCTTGTGAGAATTATTTTATAACTCTAAACCTAATTTTCTTCTTGGGATATTACCAGCAGTAGTATCATAAGCTACTATTTGAATTAAGAGGCAGAATACATCTAAGTAGACTCACTAAACCTGATATATAGCTCATCCTCAGCATGATGTCAAAGCTAGATGCAAGAGATCTTTTACTAAAAAGCCATGTAAATGATATTCCATGCTAATAATAATGTCATAATATTTACAATAATGCCAATATGCTAATAACAATATTTTAACAATGTTATGCCATCTACAATAATGCTAATAATGCAATAATGCTAATACACTAGTAATGTGTCATGATATTTGTTCATTTATAATCATTATGCAAATCATCGTTAATTATATGCTTGCATGTGAATATGAAATAAAGGAAAAATAGGCTTAACTTCTACTTTCTAGGAATTTATAAGATAAATTATTACAGTTGTACATACATATATAAGTACAGACTGAATTATGTGCATAATTTGATTATTTGTCTAGGAAAATCCTCTTAAAAGGAATTGATGGGATAAATCATTGATCACAGTCAAATGAGTTGATATGTGGCGAGATCATACCAATGTTCCTCTGAATTATTGAAAGAACAATCCTGGGATGGGAATTGTGTTCTACAACTATTTTCTACATTACTCCAGTTGATATTTATCTTTTCTTTCTATGACTGTGGTACCATTTATCATATATCTATTTATAAGCCTATAGAGTATTATCTTTCCCCCCAATTATATTTTTATGTATGTTTTTCTTATGTTTGTAATAGATTAGTTCTGGGTTATAAATAATATCATTTTAAAAAATTGCACATCACCAAACATAGAGTTGTAGTGTGTGTTAGCATTCATAGGGCACTCAATGATTCAATGAACATTGAGAAGTTAGAGAAAGAAGATAACTTATAAGAAAAGGGACTTACTAACAGTACATGTTAAATGAGGATATTTAAGTAGCTATTAGTAAGACAAAATAGAATACTTCTCTGTTGACATTTTTTAGCAAAATAAGATGGAGTAAAAAAGTCCTCAAAGATACTTTTCCAATTCTAGCTTTCTGCTTGACAAGAAATATTATTTCTGTTTGGATGGGAGAATTGTCTTAACTTTACAGATAATATTTGAGGCCCAAAATATAGATAAAATAACCAAGGGCAGAATATAGAGAGATAAGACAAAATCTAGAACCCAGCACTTGCAGCTCCCAAATTTTACAGAGCAAGTAAATAAGGAGATGCCAGAATGTACAGAAGCAATAAATGGAGAGGAATAAAGGCTTAGGGAAGCCAGTAGAGAAGAATATTTTGAGAAAAAAATAGTGTGAAAATGTCAAGTGCTGCTGAGAATCTGAATAACGAGAGTAAAACCTCTAATTGCATAGAGAAAAAAGGAGGTCATTGACAAAAATGATTGTTGAGTTTTGACAAGATGTGGTGAAGGCAGAAGCCAAATTGGAAGGAAGTGAAGTTGGGATGGGGATAAGGAAATAGAGGCAGGACATATTAATGTGTTTTCCATAAAGTTTGGCTACAAAGAGGGAAGGAAAAATGAAATTCTAAATGGGAAGTGTGTCGAGGAAACCTTTTTTTT
Source organism: Castor canadensis (assembly GCF_047511655.1). NCBI lineage: Eukaryota > Metazoa > Chordata > Mammalia > Rodentia > Castoridae > Castor > Castor canadensis. The sequence continues at coordinate 67,056,557 of NC_133391.1, read as the reverse complement.
TAAGATGTGCATTAATAGAGATGATTTTCTATAGTAATATATGATGTGTAGGGAAAGAGAAATGAATCAAGAGTGAGACATGGTAAAAACTGAACAAAGTCCCAGAGACACTGAGGGATAGGGGTGTCATAGTAAAAATGTTGCTTTGACTTTTGCAAATGGCACTGCCACGGAGAAATACTAGTATGACAGTGTTTACAGCTATAGAAGTTCTTACTTCCTCTCTAGCTTCTTCTAAAATTCTTGATGAAAAGGCCAGAGAAACTTTGAAGCAATGCTTACAAATCCCAGTTGCAAGAATCTGAAAGTGTGTAACACCCAGTAGACGTGTAGTAATAAAGGTCTAAGTTGAAACGGTACTGTTAATAACATGCATACCTTTTTTACTGTCCCTAGAGAAATCACAGAAGCATCTAGGATAAACGTGCAGCAATGCTAAGCAGACTTCAGGGCTATGGGCTGAAAGAAAGCAAAACAAATGTCCATTATATCAAGATAATGTAAAGTACTGTGGACACAGAACAGATGTGAAACAAATTCACTTTGTTTCAGGAAGCATGGCAACTATACCTATTGAAATAATCAAGCCAAAATCTTTCTGAGAACACAATCCATGAAAATACATTTGCTCATATTATATATTATATGTAACCTAAACCAGGCTTTTGGTGGTTTCAAAAAAAACCATAGCAAATTCCCTTCTTATTTATACAACGGAGAAAGATTTTGTGTTTATTTTTTGCTATTTAAAATTGTATGAGATTACAAAGTGTGAAATCAACATCTCTTATATAGCAGACACTTAATAATACAATAATTAAATCTGAGTCTTTATCTCAAGGGAGATAAGCCAATGAAATAAGGGACTATGACTTTTGAGTCTTAAACTTGTTTGATTTGGATCCTTTTTTAAATCATTTAGTTTTGTCTGATTATTAGGAGACCAGTGCTAAGTAAATATCTCATAGCATCATTATCCTGGAGGGGTGTGAATCAACAAAGACTTGAATTTACTTGAATGTAAACTTATCTTTGAGCCCATTACTTTTAGTGTTTAATATTGTTCTTGTTGAGGCTACATATTAAGTAATATTCAGCATGCCTGATTCATGGATTTGGTTCTATAGGAAAAGCTCGTTAGTCTATGTATTTAGACCTGGCTAATAGGAATATGATTATAAACAAAAACCACTAATCCCTGTTAACTATCATTATTTCTTTGAAAAAATATTTGGCAACTTAGCCTTACTGAAGGTGAATGAGAGGAGTCCTTGTAAGTCTGGAAATAGTGATAATATGAGGTGTTTAGAGGAAGTCTTGACTTTGACTAAAATTTTATGAAAGAGTTTAAAGCGTACTCAAATTGCATACTATATATTAACTTTAAATGTTTGTCTCCAACTCTTAAGATACTCAGCATGAATATATTTAAGAACTTTAGAACTTGAGTGAAATACAGCTTTTTTACTGCTTTTAGCCTTCTTCTGATCTGTTCTCAGCAGAATGTGTGCTTTGAGTTATCATTTATACCAGAGTTTATTCAGTTCTGAAGACTATATTTTCCTTGATATGAGATAGGTTATATTATGTCACTGATTTTTTGCTATATTAGCTCTAAGTTACTAAAACATGATGATGATTGTTTACATGTATTTTCATATTTTGGAAAAGTAATAGAAAAACATATCCATTTTGGAGCATAAATTTACCTGCTAACTTGGATGCATATAAGAAGCATGTATATGTTGTATTCCTCAGGAATAACAGTAATAGTAGAGGGTTAAGGAGGGTGAAAAGGAAATCAGACCAAACCATTTGCTGTGATTGTAGGAATATTTAGTGAATCTTGCCAAAGCAGGTGACAACATAGACATCATTTAGATTATGCAATAGTGAAAGACATTATACTAGCTTGATTTTTAAAAAGCCTGAAAAACAAAGTGTCAAGTATTGAAATTTCAAGTTTCAAAATGTCAAGAGAGTTATATGAACAAATTGTATTCTGAGATACGATGCCACCCTTTCTTAGACATCTCTTTCAAATTCAGCTATTAGTAATGGTATCTGGAGATCAATGACATAACTGAGAAATTACTATATAATCTGTTCTGCAGTCACAAAGGATATGAATCATTGAGGACATAACCCTTGAGTTCCCTGTCATACAGCTGCCAACCTGCTGTGAAGAACAAGTGACATCTTTGAAGTTATTGCTTCATCAGTGTTCAGTTCAGCTGAGGCTCTCTTGGTGTGCCCTCTGCACTTGCTTAGGTGTACAATGAGAGAGGAGGCACCTGATAATAAATGAAATGGCTGAAGGACCTTTTGTAGATGTGACAATATGAAAAGAATGTTTGTGGAACTGGCAATTTTACAGAGCAGCCTCAAGGGCAAATTCCAACAAAGCCACTCTAACACTTAGAGGCAAGAATTTTTTAAAGCAAAGTTTAGTGACCAAAGATTTGTATCTCTTGAAAGAATTTAAGGTATTTTCTAGTAATTTTAGGGTTTTAATTTTTTATAATTGAAGAGGAATAGGAAAAATCATATACTATAATTTTCTCCATATGAAGTACTAAATTCATGTAGCATATCACAGATTTAAAAATCTGATACTGGAAAGATTTGACTTAGCATCTCGAGTATTAACCTAACAGGGTAAAATGATCTAAATTTTATTACATTTTAATACCATAAAGACAATAAGTTCGTGAAGAAATCACAACATATTTTTTCCAGAGACACAAAGTGAAAATACTATTGAGTAAAAACGTAGAACACATCTCTGAAGCCCATTACCAGCACGGCAGCCCCATCAGTCCTTTCTGTGCAAATTTATGATTTCAAGAGAAAACTAAACAAGGAAACATAGTGGTTCTCTCAGGTATCAATTCATTGTGCAAATCAGGACCCCTACTTACTTGTCTAAGAAGCCTATTCTAAATCACACACTGTTTAAATTACAATGTACACTGTACTACTGTCAAACATTCTCATGTCCAGATTTAAATCTTCCAGAAAAAGTCTCTCATGCACTTTCACTTGGGGGATATTTGGGTAACATACAGAGCAATCAAAGCTCTCCAATTTGCTTCTCCAGCCTGTCTTTGATCATATCCCTTGACATTTAGGCTCCCAGTATATTTCAGCACTCAATATTCTCCCTTTCACCAGAAACCACACACCGATGGCTTCTGTCCAGAACAGAAGGTTATTATCTCATTTGTGACACATGGATTCATGTGGTAATGACAGAGGCAAAATCTATAAGATACCAACTCTCCCCAGGTTTCAGGTGAGTATTTTCTGAATGGCATTTCTGAAACCCCAATCACTGGATCCAAAGGTAGGTGAAGTGTGTCTTCCCATCTCTCATGGGACTAGGGTTAGGAACTTCCATGATATTCCAACATGCCACACTGCTGCTAAGATAGTTACCCTCTCCAAATGTAGTTATTTTGTATTTTCTTTCTGGATGTGTTCACCAAAATTTGGGGAGGGGGAGATTGTTCTCTTTCTCAGCAGATCTGAAGTAAAAGTAACTCTTGGTTTTGAAGTCAGACATACTTGCTAGAATTGTTTAATTTTAACCTTTTGAGGCTTAGCTAAAACTGAGCCAAATAGTTATTTAGAAGGGGTTGGTGCTCCCAGGGAAACAAAGTTCTAAAGAAAGAATCAGATAAAGAAAGCATAGAATGAGATATTTTGGGGGAGGGAGAAGGCAGTACTGGGGGTTCAATTCAAGGCCTCAGGCTTGCTAAGCAAACCATATTCTTGAGCCACATTCCCCTTCCCTTTTTGCTTTAGTTATTTTTTGAATAGTGTCTTGCATTTTTGCCTGGGCTGGCCTGCACTGTGATCCTCCTATGTATGCCTCTGCATAGCTAGATAACAGGTGCATACCACCATCCCCAGCTTCTGTGTTGAGATGGGGTCTTGCTAACTTTTTGCCGGTTCTGTTCTTGAACTGTGATTCTCCTGATCTTTACCTCCCACATAGCTTGGATTACAGGTGTGAACCAATCCACAGAGTGGAATTTGAGGGCACATAAAAATTGTCATATGGGCAGCAAGTTAGAGCTAGAGGGTTTGCACAGTGACTCCTTGCCCAGGAGATGTACATCAGAGGCAGTTGGGCTGGACAATGTGAGAGTGACTGGAAGAAGAAATGTTTACATCTCAGTGGATCACCTATAGTTGTGCAAGAGGTTCAGTGCACACATGCAATTAAAAGTCAATTCTGATCCATGACTAGTCTACTCAATGATATTGTGTGGATTAGGGAGATGTACTTTTGGGGGTAATTTAGGAAAGGCCACCATTTCTAAGCTGACAATTTCATGCAGGAAACAGTCTGTCTTGCATTCTCAGAGTTCAGGTTATATTGCAGCTCAAATATGTCACCTCTGCCACACAGCATTCTATTAATTGTGTGACAGTTTCCTTTTTAAAATATTTCTTTTTTTAAAAAGAGTATCTGTCAATATACTGAGAAAATTGTAATATGTTTACTCCTAGAATATTTTAAATAATTTAAGATATTTCAAAACAAAAATATCCAAATAGCCATTAAATACATTCATCAGCAAGGAAGAAAACATTGAGCATTCATCCTTACTTCCATGTCATTCATAAATCTTAGTGTTATAAAGATCTTTGAATTTGAGATTTTCAAACTAGAGCTACAAAATAGACATCCCTGATAGAGTCACATGTAGCTGGCAGCTTGGATGAAAGACAAAGAATGAGCTATCATAAAAAGCATTTCTATTAGTGATCTGTGCTATGCGTTTCTAAAATCAGAGTTCTTTTGAAGTTGATACTTCTTAGTAGAGAGGCATTCTTAAGTGTGTACTTACAAAGTTGATTACTCTGCCCATTTTTATCCTGGAATACAGGGCTAACATGATTTTCATACCTGAGAGATGCTGCTTTATTTCTTATGTGTAAGTGCATCAAATGCAATATCCTTCCTACTATAAGACCTATAGACAAGTGCAATGGACACATTTGAGACAGAATACGTTACCACATTTATATCAAATTCCTTATCAGCTTTGCCTAGATGGTCTCTAGGTATTGATTGTAATTCCAATATATTTGAGAAATAGGGTCAATTTCTGAGGAAGCCAAATAAAGTTTAAATCTTTACCAATTATCAAATAAATATACATACTTTTGTACATTCACTTTTTCTTTCTTTTTTTTTTCTTAGTAATTCTGGTGTTTTGAACTCAGGTCTTCTTCTTGTTAGGGAAGTGCTCAACCACTTGAGCCATGCTTCCAATCCTTTTTGCTTCTTAGCTATTTTTCAGATAGTCTTGTGATTTTTTTTTTTTCCTCAGTAAGCCTTAGACCATGATCTTCCTCCCTCACCTTCTGAGTAGCTAGGATTACACAGGTCTGCCATCATTCCTGGATTGTTTTTGAGCTAGAGTCTTGCTAACTATTTTCCTCCAGGGTGGCTTCAAACTGTGAGACTCTCATGTCTGCCTCCCAAGTAACTGATATAGCTTTTCTTATAATACCAAGGAAATTAGCCACTACTTTTTCTATATGCATAACTGTAGGAAGTAATGTTAGTATTCATCCAAAATTATATTTTTAAAATCTTTGTAAACACTTGCTGTTTCAATAAGTTTTAAAATTAACCTATTTCAAAGCAAATACTAGTGTAACTGTGTCAAATGAATGTTACTAATCCCCAGAAACCATCTCTTCCTATCTCCTCCTAGATGTTACCCCTTCCATCACTGTTAAGTCACTTGACTTCCAGCTCTTGTTTTGCTTATCTCGTGAGCTGTAAATAGAACCATAAAGCATTTTCTCATCTGCAAGTGGTTTATTTCAACCATATTGTGACAGCTTGAAACTGAGTCACTTGTACATTTTATTGCATGACTATATATGTTTAATGAAGTCATTTTACTTTGTATTATAAAGTTGTTGTAAACATTCCTGTACACTGTTCTTGCTGGTCATATATACATTACTCTTCAGTGTATACCTGGAAGTGTGTTATATGTTAGGCACATCTTTAAGAAAGTAGCTTATTAATTTATACGACTACCAACTTCATGTAGTTTCCTATCTCTCCATGTCCTTGACAACACAGGTCAATTTGAATTGAAACATTTGGATCAGTGAGCAATGCTAACACATTTCGGCTTTCATTTTCATTTCCATAAATATCAGAATGAGCATTTCCAGGCCTATGAAGTACAGACACCAGAATCGTGCTCATTTTTTTCTGCTTTCCTTTCCTGCTGATGTTTAAGATTCCTTATGTAATCAATAAATAGGTATTTTTGTCAGTTCTGTGTATTATAAAAATGTTCTTCATACCTTCAAATAGGTATGAAGTTTGTCTATTTGGAAGGCAAATGTTTATTTGTTTATCTCAATGCTGGGGTTGGAACCTAGGGCCCAGCATGTTAGGCAGTCACTTTACCACTGAGTCACAACACAAGCCGTCCTTTTGAGGAACAAAATTTCTTCATTTTAATTTTCTCCAACCTTGAAATCTTACCAACCTTTTGGATCAGAGTTGGCAGACTTTTTAGCCTTGTTTATATATTACTCCATTTCATTTGCCATTTTATTATGATTTTTGCACGTAAATTCGCAATTGATACTAGCCTATGTAAAAATGGCTATGGCTTTGCTACTGTGGTTATGCTATTGTCTTAAAACAAAAGGCAAGAATTCCTGGTTTTCTATTCTTTGAGTGATCATTTACAATTTTGTTATTTTTTTACTTGAAGGTTTGAAAATAGTAAGGGACTATTCATATATTCTATTTCTTGTGATAAGCCTGAAAGGTGTATTTTTTAAGGCAAGTTATCATTTCATCCAAAATTTTAAATGCATTGTCTGGAGCTCTTTCATAATCTCTCCTAATGATGTCTTTATTATTCGTGGGCTGTCTGGTTATGTCTGGTTATTTATACCTGTATTGTTCTCAGTAGGAGTTTGTTTCTTTATCCTTCACAAAAAAACCCACTGTCAGCTGGGCTTGTTGGTTCACTTAAAACTTACAAAAAATGCTTTCTAATTTCTTTTCTTCTATATTAAGATTTAACTGGATTTTTGTTCTAATATTTTGAATGTATTCTTAGTTTGTTTTTGCCTGTATTTTTTCTGATATGTATATTTAAAGTTACAAGTTTCTTAGTATGAATAGCTGCATCTCACTTAGGCTGACATGGCATTTTCACTGTTGATCTGTTCTAAGCATACTGTAATTGTGATTTCTTTAATTTCCCATAGTTTATTTAGAAGTGTATATGTATCTGCATCTCCGAATATATGCTGTGTTTTATTATGAATTCTTTTGTTTGTTTGTTTTGAGACAAGGTCTAGCTATGTAACCCAGGCTGGTCTTGAACTTTCAATCCTCCTGCCCACGCCTCCAGAGTGCTGGGATTATAGAAATAAGCCACCATGCATGGCCTCATTATGGATTCTAACTTAACTGCTTAATGACCAGAGAAACTGCTCTCTGTGATTTCAATCTTTTAGAAATTATGGTGATTTAATTTATAGTTCAGTAATTGGAAAAATTTATAAATGTTTTGAACATTTGAGTAAAATGTCTATTTTGCAATTGTTCTTTCTTAGCAAAAATTCTGCTTAGCCTCTCTCTTTCCATGCAGTCAGCTTCTCAGTCTCCCTGTTCAGATTATTTGCAAATAGAAAAATGCCTTCAGAGAAAACAAGAATAAGTTTGGTTCCTCAAGTCCTGCCTTTCATGAGCCCTCTTCAAATCCATTGAACATATTTCTAAAATTGAATCAAATTTTAAAACTAGTTTTCCTAGTTCTCACTTGAAAGATTGTTCTGCTCCAAAATTTTGTCATGGAGGAAGGCATGCACATTTATATTCTTACTGATATATTTCCCAAAATTTATCTGTGTTTTTGAGTAAAATGTATTAAAATTCTTTATAAACATTCATATGCATTTATGTATGGGCAAAAATGTTTTCTAGACTCAGCACTAATTTTGAAAATGTTATTTTATCTTGCCTTTTTACTTCTTTCAAAACATCTCAAATATATAAAAGTTGCAATATAAATAAAGACAAAGAACTTTATTTTTCTGAGCCAGTTAAGAGTTAGTTACAGATATGATGTCCTCTGGCTTCAAACTTTCTTGTGAATTTAAAACAGACAAACAACCAGACGAAATCTTCTAACTAATTACATTACAATCATCAAAATCAGGAAAATTCACAAGTGTGTCATTTTATGTAGTCCCCAGACCCCAAACTTCTCCAGTTATTCAAATAATGCTGATCATTTTGAGAAGAACTGGTTCAGAAATACACCTGGTGCTTGCCTCTAGTTCCTCTGTAGTTTGATCTCCTGTGGAAATGTTCCTTCATCTATTCTTGGCAGGCATAATCTTGATTCTTCCAAAGATTCAGGTTCAGGTTATACAGGTTTTATTGAAGCAGCACAGAAATAATGTTGGGTTATCACTATTGCATTGTTTCAGGGCTTCACTTTGCTCCATTACTGCTGGTGCTCCTTTGTTTGATGCAGGTGGTGTCTACTAGCTTCTCCACTTCGTAATTAGATATTTATCAGAGACTATGTGAACATGTATGTCACCTATAGAGAATATGCCAATGTCATATTTCTCATGTAATTTTTAAAATATTATTTGTTTATATTGGTACTGACTTGTGGTTTCCAAATTCATTAGATGAGTTATAATGTATCAGTTATTTGTTTTGATATTTTTAATACTCATGTGTCTGGGGCAAGCACCTTCAAGTAGTTTCATGTGTCATTTTTGCACACGTCAACAAACTTTCTTCTGTTCTGGCCATGAGAATTTCCTGATTTGTCTTACACTTTCCCTGCTCCAGCTCTGAATTCAGTCATTTTTCCCATGGAGCACTGGCAATTTTAGTGTAGGTGGAATTTGTAGAAGAGATATGGGTGTCAGTGTGATCTTTGCCATGGAGTTTGACTGCTCCCATGCTTTCTCAAAGCATAAAACTAAGGAATTTGTGTGTGTGTGTGTGTAAATGTAAACATCTGTATTTCCTTGTGCATCAATATATTGAAAACCATAAGTTCAGTGATACCTTCAATCCTAATTTAACATTGTATTTTTCTCCTGTCTGTATTTATCATCATGTGCTCCAACATTGAGAAATGTGAATTCCATTATCCTTCATATATTTATTTATTTGATCAGTGGACCTTTGGCACCACTGCCCTTCTTCATTCAATTCTCCTCACTTGCTAGCACACCTTACTTGGGCTTTCACCACTGCGGTCTGCCTGATCCCATCACAACACAGTCTCTTTTTTCACCTACCTGGATTAGATTCTGAAACTCTGCATTGTTAACCTACGAGTCACTTAACTACCTTCCTCTATTTGGTCTCTGACATACATACTCGCCTTCTTCCACTTGCTAATGTCATCCTCAGCCTGTTCAGGCACTGATACCCACATCTGTCTGGAATTAGTCATGGTTGTTCTCTTCACCTTGCTTGACTCTGATATCTGGTCTAGATCATGGCATTGATTTACTTCTCTCTTTCCAATGACTTTGCACTCAATTGTTTAGCATGGGAAGGGAAAAGGGGAAAAGAATGACCCACTGATCCTAAAGAGTTTCCATACGTGCATATTTTTTCTTTCTTCTTCTCTATCTCTTTCTCCCTCTGTGAAACAGATCCTTAAAATTCAGTTGTCCCTAAGTGTCCATGGGCTTTGTTTCCAGGACCCACATAGATACCAAATTTCACAGATACTCAAGTCCCTTAGATAAAATAATGTAGCATTTACATACGATCTAAGCAATCCTCTTGTATACTTTAATATATCTCTAGATTAGATTATGTATATAATGCTATGTTTGATTGTTATATTGTGTTGTTTAGGGAATGACAAGAAAAAGTCCTTAAAAGTTCAGTTATATGCAACTTCTTTTGAATATTTTTGGTCCATGGTTGGCTGAAGCTACTTTAAGAACCTGTAAATACTGAGAGACAACTGTACCTACTATACCACTTTCCAACTTACATACTTTTTCCCTTTGTCATTGTACATAAAAATATTCATTGTGTGATAAAGTATTTTGCTAAATTATAAATAAATAAATATATAAAAGATTTTCCGATCTTCCACTTGAGCACTTCTGTATTTCTTCTGAAGAGGTGCTTTCTATTCCAATAGTAAGTTCTGCTAGTGATAATTATTCCAGATTAATTTGTCTAAAAATATTTTTTTCTCTTCAATTTTCTAAGGGCATTTTTCTACATATAGAGTTTTGGTTGACAATTATTTTTCAACATTCTGAAAATCTTATTCATTTGTCTTCCCTTCTCAGTTGTAGTTATAGAGAAGTCAGGATTTAATTCAATTGTCACATACTAGAAGCAAAGATTTTTTTAAAAATATTCTAATTGCTTTAAAATCTTGTCTTTAGTTTTCAACAATTACAGGATATGATTAGTATGGATTTTTCCCTCACATCTATCTTGGTTGCTATCATAATCTCTTTCAGAAAATGGATTTCTATCCTTTATCAGTTTTGCAAAGATTGTATCCATTATCTGTTCACATGTGTTTCTACTTCATTTTTCTCCTTTTGTAACCCTGGTTATTATCACCCCATTTAAAATTAGTATAATTGTATTAAAATTTGTTGCTGATTCTTGGGATCCCTATAGATCTGCTTCTATGTTATATTTTTGCTGCTGATTTTCAATCATGTTGTTTTATCTGCTCATGTGTCTGGTTATGTTTGAATTATTTGGACATCTTGTTTGAAGAGAGAAATTGAGATCAAGTATGATTTCTTGTTCATAAGTCTTTTTATTTTGCTTCTTCTAGCTGCATGAGGGAACTAGAAATCAGGGGTTGCCTCAATCCAGTTTGAGGGATTGAGATTTTTTTAATGTGAACTGCAGTCTCTGGAAGGACCCTTCTAGATATAATCACTCTTATACTGAGATGCATCATTTTGAATTCTTAAAGACATTTTTGGAATCTAAGCTTTCCATCTGGTCCATGCCAGTATGTGTTTTACCTCTCAGCTTCTTGGTTCCCCTCTTCAGTAATGACAACTACTTTCAAATCCCAGGTTTCCCTCAGTGGGACTCAAACTTTTTAAAATTCTGTTCAAACAAAATTTAATATTCTATCAAATATCCAGAGCATAGAACACATGGTTTTTCACTTAGGTTTTCTAGTTATCTTCATAGGAGTTTTGTTCCAAATTACTTAATCTTCAAGGAGTAGAAATGCCTACAACATCTTAAATTATTCTAAAATTCCTTAAATATCATTTTCTCCTCACTTTGAATTCTGATCTTCAATCCCTTTCACACACAATAACAAATCAAATTTCTTTCTTCTCTTATAAAACTGATCAATAAATAGTGGGTACATATTTTATGAAAATATATTTAATTTCTAATTGTAAAAATTAGAAGTGTTCATTAGAGAAAACCTGATATGAATGTACATTAACTTCAAATCCTTCTGTTTATTAAAAGAGTGACTTTGGTTAGGATTCAATTACATTTACTACATTTTCCTTATAGATAAAATATGATAAAGATGCTTCTCTTACTGAGTTCTTGTTAGGATTTAAGGGATGTTTGAAGCAAAGTGAATAGTCAGTAAAGTTGCCCTCTCTTTTTCTAAGAATAGTTTACTACTTTTCTTTCCTTTCTATAACTATTTGTCTATATTTTTGGACTATTGAAGGAAGTGACACAAAATTCTACTTGACTCATTTCAAATGCATGTTCAACTTGCTACTTAGATAGCTAAATGACCCATTAGAGGAAAACATGATGCACTTGAAAGTTTGTAGACCTGGCATCTCTGTCATTATTTTCAGATCACAGAAAATAAAAAATGAGTGATGCACATTAATTCACTAGCTGTATTTTGTCTTGTCATGGCATACACATATCATAACACTCTAAAGTGTTTTGGCATCTATTTTCTTCTTTTCACACTACTTTATGAAACTCATGTTAATTTACAAGGTCTCTAATAAGCTGTAGTCTTCATAAAGAAGAAAGGAGTGGAATTTGTGTATTGTAAGCAATAAAACTCTTGTATATATAAATTTTGGTAGCCCATCAGATTTTAAAAGAACAGAGGGGAAATATGCTGCAGTTTACAGAACCATGTATATGACCGTGAGGATAATGCACGCATTTGTATTTCAAGGTTTTAGAAACTTGAAATCTGTATGTTATGGGGTGTCATGATCCACACCCTTGCAAATCCCTTTATAGAATTCTAACTATTGCAGTTCTTTATAAAATATGAACAATTAAGGTTTATGTAAAATTAGAAAACATTTCAACAAAATGTTTCTGCAAACAGAGCAATTTTGTAAATCATTTGAAAATATTACAGTTATAGAAACTCTTGAACTACCATATAAATAAGATCAAACATTGAATAGCAACATAAACAACACAAAAGTGTTTTCTCTGATGGCTGATCACACAAAAATTAATATGTTGAGTACTAACTGTACACCAGAAACGAAAGCACTTTTACATGTATTATATCACTTGATCCCCATACAAACATTAGATATCTGAGTTGTGAGCTGCCCAACAAGATAGGCACATAGATAAATCCAGACAATTTCCAAATGTAGCTGTTTTTAAAACCACAACTCTCTTTGCTCTTCTGTAGTTTTTATTCTTGTTCAAGTCAGTCACATGCCACCTAGTGAAATTATAAAGAAATGCAACATTAGAAATGTATACTCTTCCTCCTATGACTTGTTCTCCACCTTTCATGTGTTGAAACTCAGTTAATTATATGGTAGGAACATTGTGCCTAACCATTTGTGCATGCTTGTCACAGGCAATCCTAACACCAGAAGTTTTTATTTCCAATTAACAGAAAAAAATTTCAGTTTTGATAGGAAGAAAAAGGAAGTGAGAAGAAAGAAAGTCAAAGGAAAAAAAATTAAGTAAATATGTTAAATGTCAATTACTGTCAGACAAAAGAAAATTGCTTTAAATTTAATTTATTTTAATCACACACACAAAATATGTATATATGTAACATAGCTCTACAACTGATGGTATACTTCCTGTCCCTTTTAGAAATTCCAATTAAACATTACCAAGTCTAACAATTTTCTCAAAGGCATAGAAAAATCTAATTCTTTCCTCAATGTCATTTAACTCAGCTGTTTCAGAAGTTAGCTGTTTTACCTACATCTTCTATTTCTTATTATCAAAAAAGAACATTTTCAGATTAGTTGTGACAAAATAGTATAATTATGATGACTTTATAATGAGTTAATTACCTTGCTACATATATTTTCCCATGTATTCTATTTTGACTCTACTTAAAAATAAGTTGATCCTACATTGAGCCAGTTCACCTATCAGGTAAAATTTTAAAAAGGTCAAGATAACTATTATGTGCTCATGGCCTGAAGAGTATAGTGGTAGCCTCGGGGTACATGATCTTGGGTGCTTTCTGTTATATGCAGGTGTTACATGAGATTCTACCTGAGATAGGTTATTTGGGAAACTGTCTTTGGCACCCCAAATCTCTCTCTACATGCTAGCTAGACTTCTAATCTCCTTTAATTTAGAAAATAAGTCTTGTGCTATTCTTTAAACAAAGTGTAGTATTTAAATGAGTCCAGAAGAAGGAATAGGTGAAAGGTAGAAGAAAAAAAGAATGAACACTTGCCTACCTATACCATCTTCTCAATGGTATACTCATTACAGAGTAGGTTCTAGAATGTAAAACAGAATAGAAAGAAGTTACACAGTGTAACGGGGGAAAGGGCCAAAAAAATCATTGTACTTACTTAATAATTTTCCCTCCAGGAAAATATATCCCTCTTGTATATAGCCTAGAACCTAATCCTATAACAAAGCTTTCATATTTTACTTTCAGGCACGTCCTGGTGAAGGAACGGCAACAGGGCAAACATTGAATAAGAGTGTGAAGAGTTGGGAGTTGCGACTTCATGTGACAGTTGTCTGGGTAGGGCAGATAGGGAGACTGGTAGCAGCATGGGCCCCATGCTATTATGTATGCAAGCCTAATAAGCCTCAAATCTTAGCTTTAAATTTAAATGGTTGAGTCACCTATGCCACTGTCCTCAGAATAAGGACATGTGGCAACCTTCAAAAGATGTAATGCCTGTGGCAAGAGACCAGGAAGAGACAAGCAGATCCAAATATGAAAATAAAGGAAAAGAATGTTAACACCAAATCCATGAAGCTATTCAGGTAATTCCATACAAAGCCAGATTCCATACAATCTTTGTTTTTACAAATGGTTCAACTTAATGAGAGTGTGCAACTTTTATGCCAACAGTGTGGATATCATATGTATGTATAAGCTTCTAAAGATGTTCAGTCTTCAAGTGCTATGATGTACATTAAAAGAACATATATGACAGCTTTATTAAAAGTAGAGAAACAATGAATTACTTATTATATATTTTTAAAGAATAAATCACATAAGAGAACTCCTTAATTTATATAGAATTTGTGGTATTTCCATAAAACGGAAACTTTTCTAAAAGTGCTAATCTCCCTTGTACACATTATAAACATCATGCACAAATACTTCCTTTTTCATCTTGAATTTTCTTCTAAATAAGCACACTTCCCAGGCCTTGTCTTGATGCCAAAATGAACCCCTTTCATTTGCTGATTGAGATCTGGCTCAACAGGCAATGTCTCCTGCTGGGTCCCTACAGAGGGTACATTCATATCGTATCCTAATTTATTCATTATCAAACACCAAACTTTTGGAAGATAAAACAAAGAGCTAGTGAACAATGTAGGGTGAAATTACTGATTTGTTTTCATCTTTACTGTCAGATGAGAGAATTCTTCCATGGCATTGCCTATTCTACCAATACATCATCCAGGTAATTGGGCGCAGGTTGGATGAGATGACAAGCTGGGCAAATCAACCTTCTGCATCCACCGGTGCCCACAATAATCTCCAACATCAAAAGTATCTAATGAGAATTTGAGAATGCAGGACATTATATTAGTTGACCCAATCTTGTAATTGAGTATCAAAAATGCCCATTTTTTTTTGTGGTCACAAAAAGTTGCATAGCAAAGATCTCTACACACAAAAACCCAAAAGACTTCAGTCATACTTTCACTCTTGGAGGAAAGTTTTAATGACAGCTACAAATGAGCACCAAATTTCAGCATCAGAGACCCCAATTTCTAAGTTAGTTCTGCTTCTTTGAGATCGCACCATTATGAATAAGCCACATATTCCCTTGTCAAAAGGGATAGTGTCTTCTTTAAGGGTTTTTGAGAAGATAGGTAAAATCATAATATGAAACATGCTTCATAACGAACACTGGTGATGCTGCCACACTCAGCAGGTAAAACAACAAAGGCAGCAACAGCCTCCATCATAATTTGCATCATGGAGAATTAGTTGCAAAATTGTTATGAAAGGTCAACAGCAGAGCAGATTTTTCTGCCCTACTTAAAATTACAACGCAACTTAATTCTTTGATTTAAGACATGAAATTATGTCAAAGGTATCATACTATGAAGAAGAAATAAATACAATAATACTGTCTTCTCTTATGATTGACCCTGACAAGTATTAACACAGAAACTTGACAGAGACTTAGAGGTCCACCAAGGGAGAAAGGAGGCAAATTTGTGGCCAGCCACTGCAGTCAGAAATCAAGCAGTCTTTAGAACCTTGGTAGGTAGAGGTTTTCCATGGTGTCTCACCAGTGTTGACTTCATTTTAGGTGACAGTGTGGCTGGTCCTTTTAATTGGTCAATGTCAGGCACACTATTGAGGCCTTTGAAACTAATCTTGTGTGATATTTTTGACTTTCCTAGCCATTTGCATTACAAAAGTGATGCATGTTGTATTACAAAGGCAGTTCAACAGTAGCCCAGAAATCAAGTTATTTACTGGATTGCCCAACCACCTATGAGTGTCCAATATTGTGGTTTTTTTTTTTTCTAGAATTTATTTATTTATTTATTTTTTCCTTTTTCTTTTATTATTCATATGTGCATACAAGGCTTGGTTCATTTCTCCCCCCTGCCCCCGCCCCCTCCCTTACCACCCACTCCACTCCCTCCCTCTCCTCCCCCAATACCCAGCAGAAACTATTTTGCCCTTATTTCTAATTTTGTCGTAGAGAGAGTATAAGGAATAATAGGAAGGAACAAGGGTTTTTGCTGGTTGAGATAAGGATAGCTATACAGGGCATTGACTCACATTGATTTCCTGTGCGTGGGTGTTACCTTCTAGGTAACAACCTCTTCAAATAATTTCTGATTCTGCCTCTTACTTGTCTTTAGACCTTCATAAAGCAGTTTGGTCACTTAAGGCAGCTATCCCCAGAAATCATCTCCTTTTAGCCACATCCTTGGTGATGATCAGACAAAGAGTGGAGGGTTATATATATTTACTTGGAAAATTCAGGATTCTGTCCTCACCATTTCTAACCTTGATACTTTATTGCTTTTTTAGCGTCTGGATGAAAGCTCACAGGGAGCCAAGGGACTCAAATTTAATTATGGTTTAGTCATGCAAATTCTCTTGTTGCGCTGATACAATATTAAAACATAAGGATAGTGACTACTTAGTTGAACAAACTGTTTTCCAGGTGATTATGTACAGCTAACCTGTGACAAAATGGTTTTATTTTATAAAAGTGTCTTGTTCCCCTTATATCTGTTCCTTCTCAACAAAAGGTTTGGGTGTGGAAAGAGATATTTGGAAAAGAGATGAAATTGGACACCCTGGTTTTATGATGATAGAGGGCTAGCAACCTTAGCAATAGTGGAGGGAAACCTCACACCCCAGGAGTGCTTGAGGAGATAAGGATATATAGTAGTAGTAGTAGTTATAATAATGTTAAAAGAACTGTGATAATTTCTTGAGCTAGGACATTGTTCGGGAGACTTTTAAATGCTGATTTATGCGAACTGACTCAAAGAAGACTCTGCAGTGCCCTGGCTATGTAAGGTAACCATATAAAAAATTGGGACACTCAGTTGAACATGGCTCACAGCAGTGGTTGGAGGTACTACTGATAGTCATAGTGGCTTTAGATTTGGGACACATACTCGAAGTATTTAAGGAGTCAATCCAAAATTACAGATAAATAAATTAGAGAAGCTTAAAGCACATACAAGTCTTCATTTTTTCCAATTATTTTCAGTCCTCTAGAATTTACACTGAACAGATGACAACTTTAATATAAAATCAATATTTATTTAAAAACAGATTTTAGTTCATTTTTGCCAGCCTGTTTTCTAATCTGGACAAAGGAAGATGATACTTTAGCTTTATGAAGAAGAAAATGTTCTGGAGAGGAAGAATTCACTAGAATAATTAAATAAAAAGTCATGAAAATCCATCTTTACTTATTCTTTCATGTGTTATAAGCAAATATACACCCTCATCTACACTCACATTTGAATTTATATCTTCTCACACATATATGTGTGTATATATACCCATACATTCTGTATGCCATAAAAGATAACTAATTGTTGATGTATTTAAAATATTTGAAAGTAAAATATATCAACCATTAGAAACTATCTTAGTTTACTCCCATGTTTTAGCTTCATCAGAATTTTAATGATACACATTTTAAATATGCTATATAGGAAAATTATAGATGTGTTCCTTGACAAAGAAGACCAGGAAATTGCTAAACATAATGGATATAAAATTGTTTCTGTGTGAAAAAGCAGTTTGAAAACAACTATTTCAGAGTGTAGTAAACAACATCACTACTCTTCTGCCTTCATTTTATTTTATGGACCATCCATTGTCTAATTTTTGTCTATAAATATTAGGATATTTTCACCTCAACTCTAAAACACAATAGTGAGTTTCTTATTTTTTTGTTTTACTTTCTCTGACTCCCACCTCCTTGAGTGTAGCAACTCTTCCAATGCCATTGAGAAATATAACTTTTTTACAAAATCACAAAATATTTATTAGAATAACTCCATAGGTACTTAATATCAGTCTAGTCACTAAGAAAGACCAAGAGATTAAGTAATTTTCAAATATGTAAACAGAAAATACTTTAAGAATTTTATAGGATTTATTCATTTTGCCTGGGATAATAGTTCAGTTCTTAATCTGCTTTTCAATTAAAAAGATTTCTAGACTTAATTTTTAAGCTGCCTATTGTCATTCTTTTTAGAAGTTTGGTAGAAACAGAACTTTCCATTATAAGCTAACAGCTAATTTTTAGCTA
This sequence comes from Castor canadensis, assembly GCF_047511655.1. Lineage (NCBI taxonomy): Eukaryota > Metazoa > Chordata > Mammalia > Rodentia > Castoridae > Castor > Castor canadensis. The sequence continues at coordinate 67,038,299 of NC_133391.1, read as the reverse complement.
TAATTTATGAGGTGTATAAAGTGGGAGTAAATGGTAGATGTGAAAATTAAGAAAATTGGAAACAGAGCTTACTAACAGTGTGATGGACTGCACACAGTCAGGAGAACCTTAAAAATTCTCTCTGTGCCTAAGATTTCCAGTTTTAATGTGGTTGTATTTCCTGAAAAAATACCACTCCTAATATGAGCTTTCAGATAGAATAACTTCCTGTATAGTTCAAAATGAAGTTTTACACATCTGTGAATACACTGTCTTCTTCCTTAAGATCACTATAGAAACTCATGTCACAAATATGACTATTTGTAGGATAAGTGATTTAACATATGACTCACGTTATATTTCCACTGTTGCCTTAGGAAGACATGCTTTGATTTTGGCAAAAATATCCACAACATTTGAATATTTATAATACAAGGGCCAAGTCATGCCCCATATCTGATGAATAGCTTCAATGGAGTCTTAAATTACTACTCCATTTTCAGCTACTCATTCAGATCACGTTTCCATGACTTTCTGTTACTGTTGAAATTGATGAACGATTCCATGCAAAGGAAGCCTTTCTGAAGAACCGTGGAAGTTTTCAAGTCTTTCTCTTCTCTCTCTTCATTAAGGCAGTTTCTCCTGAAACCTAATGAAGCAAACACATTTAAGAGAAAAGACTAAATTCCTTAGGTTGAAAAGTTTCACTTGAGGATCCAGAGTATCGTTCTCTTTCTAAAACATTGCTGATAGAAACATTGAGGTTCATCGTGAATTACAAGACACTTTTGAACAACAATAATACTGAGTGCAAAAAACTGGATGCAATAAAAGTCTGAGTCTCATACCTGTCTTTTAAGAAGGAAAATTCTAATAACAAATCTTCAGGACCCAGGAGTTCAGAGTCCCTATCGTAGGTTTAAGGAAGCCTCTATAAACAATTAATTTTCACTGAAGATATCTTTGTTTACAAGTACATTGTTTCCGTGAACATGATACATCATGAAATTATGGAAATGTTAGATTATACAACTGCTTTTTCTTAGACACAGTCTTTTAAAAGCAACAAAGATAAAACTGAAAATCAATTCCTAACAAGAGTTTTATGCAAATTCCTTTTCTGAATTTAAAAAAATGATGTATGAAAAAAATTGCAAAACTATGGAAAGTCTTAAAGTTAAAAATAAACAATTTACTCTCAACTCTAAATATGATTCTCCACTGTAAACTTTCATTATGAGTTTTGGATATAGTTTCATTGATTTTGATTTATATAAAAATAAATGGCTTTATCCTACACCAAATTAGTTTTCACAAAGTTTCCTATTACCAATGGCCTACACTTTCCTGCATTTAGTGTATATTTTCAGTACCACTTTATTAGATGTCTTAATGACATTGACCTTTGCTGAGCTTTATTTATATGGAATATTCTCATCTTCTAGTACCCTGAATTAGTCATTTTATTGTGCATATAGCATGTCTCCACTCCTTCCCTAATTTCATCTATTCAAGTCCCATTCATCCTTCCATTTTCAGATGGAGGTTCACATTTTTTTTTAATTGGCAGAAGCAGAATATAACTTTATTTATTTGTTTATTTTATTCATTTATTCACAGGTGCATACATTGTTTGGGTCATTTCTCCCCCATGCCCCCCGCCCCCACCCTCTTCCTCCCACCCCACCTCACTTCCAGGCAGAACATGTTCTGCCCTTATCTCTAATTTTGCTGAAGAGAAGACATAAGCATAATAAGAAAGACAAAGCATTTTTGCTAGTTGAGTTAAGGATAGCTATACAGAGAGATTCCTAGCATTGCTTCCAGCTACAAATGTGTTACAACCCAAGTTGATTTATCTCTAACTGATCTTTACACTGGTTCCTGATCCCCTTCTCCTGTTGACCTCTGTCGCTTTGAGGATTCTGTATTAGCTCCTCTGCAATGGGGACATCAAATGCTTTCATGTTTTGCGTTTTCTACCTATCCCCATACCTGCCGTATGTGTTCTCCCCTTGTCATGTGACCCAAGTCCAACAACATTGCTGCATTTGCCCTAGATCTAAAGTCCACATATGAGGGAGAACATACGATTTTTGGTCTTCTGAGACTGGCTAATCTCACTCAGAATGATTTTCTCTAGTTCCATCCATTTACTTGCGAATGATAAGATTTCATTCTTCTTCATGGCTGAGTAAAATTCCATTGTGTATAAATACCACATTTCCTTGATACATTCGTCAGTAGTGGGACATCTTGATTATTTCCATAACTTGGCTATTGTGAATAGTGCTGCAATACATGTGGGTGTGCAAGGGCCTCGGGAGTAACATGTGTTGCATTCCTTTGGGTATCTCCCCAGGAGTGGGATTGCTGGATCATATGGCCGATCCATGTTTAGATTTTTAAGAAACCTCCAATTTTTTTTCCAGAGTGGTTACACTAGCTTGCATTCTCCTCAGCAGTGTATAAGAGTTCCTTTTCCCCCACATCCTTGTGATAATGGCTACTCTAACAGGGGTGAGGTGGAATCTTAGTGTGGTTTTGATTTGCATTTCCTTTATGGCTAGAGATGGTGAGCATTTTTTCACATGTTTTTTGGCAATTTGAATTTCTTCTTTTGAGAAAGTTCTGTTTAGTTCAGTTGCCCATTTCTTTATTGGTTCATTGATTTTGGGATAGTTTAGTTTCTTAAGTTCCCTGTATATTCTTGTTATCAGTCCTTTGTCTGATGTATAGCTGGCAAATGTTTTCTCCCACTCTGTGGTGGTCTCTTCAGTTTAGAGACCATTTCTTTTGTTGTACAGAAGCTTTTTAATTTTATGAAGTCCCATTTTTCCATCCTTTCTCTTAGTTGCTGTGCTGCTGGGGTTCTATTGAGGAAGTCTTTGCCTATTCCTATTGCTTCCAGAGTATTCCCTGCTCTTTCCTGTACTAACTACAGAGTTTCAGGTCTGATATTAAGGTCTTTGATCCATTTTGAGTTGATACCAGTACAGGGTGATAAACATGGATCTAGTTTCAGTTTCTTGCAGAGAGATAACCACTTTTCCCAGAAACATTTGTTGAACAGGCTGTCTTTTCTACATCATATAATTTTGGCACCTTTGTCAAAAATAAAGTGGGTATAGTTGCGGATTTATATCTAGGTCCTCTATTCTGTTCTACTGGTCTTCATGTCTGTGTTTGTGCCAGTAATATGCTGTTTTTATTGAAATTACTTTGTAATATAGTTTGAAGTAGCCTATTGTAATAGGAGGTTCACATTTTTAAATAAACTTTTCTGCACTCTCAGACAAAATCAATTGGTTCTCAAAACCTGTGATTCTTTCCTTCAAGAACCCTAGCAGAGTGATGATTAATGAGATTATTTAATTAAGGGTCCTCTAGCACTGATGAATCATCTTCAGGAAGACAGAATGTATATGTTTTGAGTTCAGTTGTACTTTCAACAATTTGTGTAGTATCTGGATATAGCAAGAACTTAATAAATGTTCATTAAATGAGCCAATGAGTAATACTTTTAATAGAAATCAGAGCATGAACCTCATATTATTTTCTTCATTATTTCTTTTAAGGATATTTTGAAATATTTTCAGGGCCTATTTTTTATGAGCTTTCTTTAAGGGCTTGATATTGTCAATTTGTCTCTCATCTATTGCTTGAAGATGGGATTTTTTCCCTTTGGACTGTAATAGGTTATAAATTCAATGGAACCCTTCCTAATACAATTTGTGACAATAATGATTAAAGATAATTACAACTTAATCTATGAGAATACTCAAGTCTATTATATTCAATAAAATAAGCACATCTCTATTCAAAGAAACTACTAAATCAACTTTTACTTTTGAAATCAATTTTTGCAAACATTAAAGACATTATAGTTTATAGCACTAATTATTGATTGTTATAGAAACTATAAGACTAACAGTTGATGGGAAACTAGATGTATGAACAACAGCAAGGTCATTATGCAGAAATTAAATTTCTTGCAAAGAAAAAAACTTTACAATACAATAGTGTTTATCTTCAAATCCATTGTGTAATCAAATCCATTGTGTTTTATTTCCCTTGTTTTGGACATTTTGGAACAATTGGAAAGTTTCAATATGGAATGATAACATACATATTAAGAAGCTAATTTAAGTAAGATGATATTTTGGCTATGTAGAAAAATGCTTCATATGATGCATACCAAAGGTTTAAAAATAAAATAAAGGCAATTTATTATACCCAAAATTGAGAAGGTTTTTACAAGAAGATCATCATATCTAGTAGGAAAAATATGACCCCGAAGGACAAGTGTGAAGAGCAGAGATAATGGAAAACTATAACTAAGCCTTAACTTGTAGAATAGTAAGAATAAAGTCTAGAATAGTATAACAAGAGAAAAATCAGCACTAGGTTACAGTAATAATAGTTGGGATTATAAATTAGAATGCGGTTGAAAGGAGCCACAGGGGTCAAAGGCTTTGCTAGCTTAAGTGTGTTCCCTGGAGCAGGAATGTCTGATCCTCTTGGGAGCTTTTTAATATATAGCCTCTTGAGCCTGCCTGGACCTACTGATAAGAATCAGTCATCTAATGAGGTCCTGAAGGGTTTCATGGGACATTAAATTTGAGACCCCTTTGTCTAATGTCTGGAAGAAGAGATGTTGTTAAATATCAACTTCAAAGTAAATACTCTTGTAAAAATTATTAATGTAACCAACATCAATTTATAAATGTAAATGTATTTTATAATTTCCAAACTAAAAGAGGGAAGAAAATGAAAAGAGAATAACTTAAAAAACAAAAATTGTGAAAATATAGATGAAAATAGAAAACATGACAGTATAAATTCAAGTATAACTCCATAAGACAAAGGCCTTATAAAATTCTCTTCAGAGCCATTCATTGCTTTTCACCCTTCTTTGCCTGGTAAGGCACCAATGGTTGAAAGTTTTTCTCAGAATTATGTCCTATTCCTACCTGTTGATTTAAGGCAGACAGAAAAACAGGAGTAGACTGTGGCTTATTTCTGGATTCTTTTGTCTCTCTAGTACTGAAATTTACCATGGACTGATGTTGAACCTCTTCCTTCATTTTATAGCAGCATTGTTTGGCTTAGTTTTTTGGCATTGTGGACATTATATTTAGTTTTTGGAGATGGTAGAATTTGGAAAACTTTTAAGTGTTCTTTCACATTACCTCAATATGCCAAAAATGCTTTCAGATAATCACCATGTATCTATCTATATATTAGTTGTCTATTGTGCAACAAACCATTCCTAAAGTTAGAAACTGAAGACCATAATCACATACCTTACAGTTTCTAAGGATCAAGGATCAGGGTACAGCTAAGCTAAGTAGTTCTGGCATAGGCTTTCATCAAATTTCTGTCAAGATGTTGGCCAAGGATTTAATCACCTCAAGATTTGTCTCTGGCTAAGACATCCTTTTCCAAGCCCACTCCACTGGTGTTGCCAGGCCTCAGTTCCTCATGGGCTGTTAGATTGAGGGTCTCAGTTCTTTGTCATGTAAGTCTTCTGATAGGGCAGCTAACACTATGGCAGATTGTCTTGCCTGTGATGAGTGATCAAGGAGAGGAAGAGACAGATGGGAGAACAAGAGAGAGGGAGGGAGGGAGAAAGGAAGGGAAGGGCAGATGCCACTGTCTTTTTAACATAAACTCAGAAATGACGTATCTATTTCTAGCACATTCTGCATGTTAGAAGTAACTCACTAAGTGGAGCACATACTAATGGGTAGTGGAAGTAAGTTTTACCTTTTGAAGAGGCATGTATTAAAGAAATTGTGGATATGATTTTTAAAAGTACTACACTGGATATGAAAGACTGTAATGGAGGGTGGTAATTGTTTTTTTCACTGAGAATAAAAATAACAGGATGCAGTTATTGTGCTAAAAATTGTAAATCTCAAGGCACTAGATATACTACTTTTATTGAATATATTTCTTCAATATTTTTATTTGCTTATTACAAAAAGATTCGTGTTTGTTATAGTGGAAAGTATAAGAAAATATAAATAAGAAAATGATATAAGCACATACTTTAACAATTACAAATAACTCTTCTATATTTGGACCATTAACATATCTTTTCTACCAAACATTTTTTATTTACATGTTTTTATATATACATATATGTGTGTTGGCAAGTCTCCCTTCTCCTCTCCATGCCTCTATTCTCAGTCTGTCTTTCCAAAATTTTACACTTCTGCATACTTTTTCCATCAAAACTTAAAAGTCTCTGGATGAGAATGATACCTCTACTTAGACATTCATCGGAAAGGTACATGAGGCTTTGCTTTATTTTTATTTTGAACTTGATTACTATCCAGTGCTTTGTTTTCCTTTGTAAAGCTAAATAAATATGAGCTTATTTGTGATTTTGGCTGAGTGTTTTTGAGTGAGTTAAAATGGCAGATTTTCTTATTTTTCTTTCCAATTTGGGTTTCATTAAAACAGACCTGTCCAAAAAAAAAAGCCAGGAAAAAAAACCCAAAGATAAGGTCTACTCACCCCCCCGATTGTAATTAAGCTTTTGACTGCTAATCTCCTGGGACGCATGGGCTCTGGCAGTTAGTAGGGGCTCTCAGTTTTACTTTGCCCATTGTTCTGACAGTTTCCAGCATCAATCTCTAAGGAAGGATTTTTTTTTTTAACATTTACTTTCTTCTTTGCATTTAAAATGAAGTCACTTCAAATGTTGAAAGAAAATTATTTCATAGCAGAAATTGTTATCAATATCTGTGAAGGCTTGAATAAGTGAAAATGTATAGATTATCCAATTTCGTGATATTTCTATCATGAATCCATTTGCTTGTGTGTATATTAGCAGATACATATATATATAGTGATATGCTTATATTGTTTTATATTGTGATTATTGATAAGAAAGAGAAAAAATGAATTTGCATAGTCTTGAAGAGCAATGAGTGCTAGCAATTGTACTAAGCTCTAGTGCAGACTTGAAATAAAATACTGGCTTTAGCTTGATTACAGAATAATTTTTTTCTTATAAAATTTAGATGAGCTAGGATGGTAGTTCCATAAAGATATTAGGACTCAGATTCCTTTGACTTGTTTCTCTATCATCCTTGATGTGCGACTTTCTTTCTCAAATTTACCTTTTACTAGAAGATGGTTATTGGACTCTCACAATTATTAGTGTGATCTAGATTTAAAATAACAAGACCTGTTGAAACTATTCCAGGAGTGGGGGGAGGCGACATAAAGGAGAATGGTGGAGGGGGTGAGTTTCAACTGTGATATAGTGTAAGAACTTGTGTAAATGTCAGAATGTTTCCCCAATACAACAATAAAAATATATAAAGTCCATCAAAAATTTTAAAAAATGAAAGGACTAGGGACACAGTTGAGTGTAGAGTATGCTTGCCTAGCATGTGTGAAACTCTGGTTTTGATCTCTTCCATCACCACCAGAGAGACAAAATATCCCTGCCAGATGCAGAGCTCTTCAGAGGTCTTTCCCTTTCCGTAATGCTCACTCAGTAGCTTACTCTCACACATCACTCACTGGTCAGGTTCACAAACAAGGAAGCTAAGAAAATTCACTCAAGTACTAAAGCAAATGACAAATTATAAAAATTATGCCAGTAAATTTTAATCTATTATAAATGAAGATAAAGCCTTAGGATTATTTTATTTAATTTGAAAAAGTTATATAAGTTCTTAAGATCTGATGTATAAGCTACTCAAAGTGAGCCTGGCTATGTGGTTGCTAACAACATTTGTCTCCTTTTCCTTTTTTTTTCAGGTTTTTAAAATAACCTTTATTTTTTAAAGTTAATATGGACATTACAGGAAACAAACACATGAAGCAAAGAACAAAATCATCCATAGCCACAAGCAGCACAGTTGGAACATTCTAAATCCTGTGTGTACACACAACGATCCATTTTAGGTAACCGAGATTGCATGGTCTGTGTCATGCTTTTCCACACATTGTGAATACTCACCAACTCAAAATCCAAAAGCCACACGAGTATTTTGACAACCAGGAATACACTACACCAACTCAATCTGTTAGGAAAAATTTGTAATCCTGCCTTCCTAGGATTTTCTGCTGAAGACAGAAATGGCAACAGGCCTCTCTCTAGACAGAAGTATTGGCAGATTTACAATACTGCATTTCCTTAATGCTCCATTTACAATGAGACTTAAAGCATCAGAGCACACTAAGCATAGTTTCTAAGACACTTCATTAACATATCTATACACTAAAATATTAGCAAGAAGGCACATTTCCACTGAAGAACTGTATCTCTATTATACAGCCAGAAGATACATGCACATCAATGGGTCTCATCAAACTATAAATCTGAGCACATCTACACACAGCTCTGCCTGTAGGCTTCCTTCTGCTCCTCTGCTGTCAGCCTAATGAATAAATACTACTCACATTGCCTGAAGGTGGTGACAATTCCATATCCAAGATGCATCTTTTCCATTGATTATAACCTATTTGCAAATTGTCTAATTCACTAGCTCTACTTTATATTTACACTGTCACCTCAGGACATCTACAAAGCTTAGATGTTGTGCAACAAGGAACTTTGTGCACAATAAACACAAGTACTTAACCAAAAATGCATGGATGGACATACAGTTAAAATTATGATCTATCTTCTAGGTGTGGAGATATGAACAAAGAGCCCTCCCTCGCCCTTCCTTTTCACTCTTGTGACTAACTTCAGGAAAACACTGGTTCCAAGAGGTAGATTAATAAAGGTCACACCCAAAAGACATTTCTTCCTAAACACTAACAAAAGGATATTTATGTACAGATTATTCCCTACTTCTAACACACTTTGGGCATTAGAATTTATCTGTTTATACCCAACAATATTTACTGAAATGCATATAGAACAATGACTGGACAACTTGAAGGACTTAGCAGGCTCAAAGGAAAGACCCCTCAGCCTACTTCCTCACCCACCCCATCCCTTCCACTACCCAGTGAACAGTCAGCATATTCTCTAAGACATCAAGTTTAATAATTCCATTCCCAAAATGCAGCCATTTCTATCCACATCACTCATTTTTAAACAAATAGAAAGACTAGATGTTCCCAAAATGGACTTAAGCTCTCCACTATGCACATAGTAGCATTGGATAAACTGCATACACCTAACAAAGGCTATAATTTAAAAGGAACAATTCAATCTAGCCTAGAATCCTTCCAACATCTATCAACTCTGTGGTCAGCTTTATGAATCTGTAATGTTTCCAGGGGATTTAATAATTTCACTTCCTAAGCTTTAAGAGTAGCTTTTAAAAAAATTTTTATTTTATTCATATGTGCATACAATGTTTGGGTCATTTCTCCCCCCTTCCCCTACCCCCTTCTTTACCCCCCACCCTCTCCCTCTCCCCTCCTACTCCCTCGCTACCCAGCAGAAACGATTCTGCCCTTATCTCTAATTTTGTTGTAGAGAGAGTATAAGCAATAATAGGAAGGAACAAGGGTTTTTGCTAGTTGAGATAAGGATAGCTATACAAGGAGTTGACTCACATTAATTTCCTGTGTGTGTGTGTTACCTTCTAGGTTAATTCTTCTGATCTAACCTTTTCTCTAGCTCCTGGTCCCCTTCTCTTATTGGCCTCAGTTGCTTTAAAGTATCTGCTTTAGTTTCTCTGTGTTGAGGGCAACAAATGCTATCTAGATTTTTAGGTGTCTTATCTATCCTGATACCTCCCTTATGTGCTCTCGTTTTATCATGTGATCAAAGTCCAATCCCCTTGTTGTGTTTGCCCTTGATCTAATGACCACATATGAGGGAGAACATTCGATTTTTGGTCTTTTGGGCCAGGCTAACTCACTCAGAATGATGTTCTCCAATTCCATCCATTTACCAGAGAATCATACGATTTCGTTCTTCTTCATGGCTGCATAAAATGCCATTGTGTATAGATACCACATTTTCTTAATCCATTCATCAATAGTGGGGCATCTTGGCTGTTTCTATAACTTGGCTGTTGTGAATAGTGCTGCAATAAACATGGGTGTGCCGGTGCCTCTGGAGTAACCTGTGTCACAGTCTTTTGGGTATATCCCCAAGAGTGGTATTGCTGGATCATATGGTAGATCAATGTTTAGATTTTTAAGTAACCTCCAAATTTTTTTCCAGAGTGGTTGTACTAGTTTACATTCCCACCAGCAGTGTAAGACCTTTTTCCCCGCATCCTCGCCAACACCTGCTGTTAGTGGTATTGCTAATGATGGCTATTCTAACAGGGGTGAGGTGGAATCTTAGTGTGGTTTTAATTTGCTTTTCCTTTATTGCTAGAGATGGTGAGCATTTTTTCATGTGTTTTTTGGCCATTTGAATTTCTTCTTTTGAGAAAGTTCTGTTTAGTTCACTTGCCCATTTCTTCATTGGTTCATTAATTTTGGGAGAATTTAGTTTTTTAAGTTCCCTATATATTCTGGTTATCAGTCCTTTGTCTGATGTATAGCTGGCAAATATTTTCTCCCACTCTGTGGGTGTTCTCTTTAGTTTAGAGACCATTTCTTTTGATGAGCAGAAGCTTTTCAGTTTTATGAAGTCCCATTTATCTATGCTATCTTTTAGTTGCTGTGCTGCTGGGGTTCCATTGAGAAGGTTCTTGCCTATACTTATTAATTCCAGAGTATTTCATAGTCTTTCCTGTACCAAGTTCAGAATTGGGGGTCTGATATTAAGATCCTTGATCCATTTTGGGTTAATATTGGTATAGGGTGATATACATGGATCTAGTTTCAGTATTTTGCAGACTGCTAACCAGTTTTCCCAGCAGTTTTTGTTGAAGAGGCTGTCTTTTCTCCATCGTATATTTTTAGCTCCTTTGTCAAAGACAAGTTGGTTATAGTTGTGTGGATTCATACCAGGTCCTCTATTCTGTTCCACTGGTCTTCATGTCTGTTTTGTGCCAGTACCATGCTGTTTTTATTGCTATTGCTCTGTAATATAGTTTGAAGTTGGGTATCGTGATACCTCCAGCATTGTTCTTTTGACTGAGTATTGCCTTGGCTATTCGTGGCCTCTTGTGTTTCCATATAAATTTAATGGTAGATTTTTCAATCTCTTTAAAGAATGTCTTTGGAATTTTGATGGGAATTGCATTAAACATGTAGATTACTTTTGGGAGTATAGACATTTTTACTGTGTTGATTCTACCAATCCATGAGCATGGGAGATCTCTCTACTTTCTATAGTCTTCCTCAATTTCTTTCTTCAGAAGTGTATAGTTTTCCTTGTAGAGGTCTTTCACATCCTTTGTTAGGTTTACACCTAGGTATTTGATTATTTTGAGGGTATTATATAGAATTGTTTTCATATATTCTTTCTCAGTTTGTTCATTATTAGTGTATAGAAATGCTAATGATTTTTCTATGTTGATTTTATATCCTGCTACCTTGCTATAGCTTTTGATGGTGTCTAGGAGCTTTTGAGTAGAGTGTTTTGGGTCTTTAAGGTATAGGATCATATCATTTGCAAATGGGGATATTTTGACAGTTTCTTTACTTATTTGTATTCCTTTTATCCCTTCTTCTTGCCTAATTGCTCTGGCTAGGAATTCCAGTACTCTGTTGAATAGGAGTGGAGATAGTGGGCATCCTTGTCTGGTTCCTGATTTTAGATGGAATGGTTTCAGTTTTTCTCCATTAAGTATAATGCTGGCTATAGGTTTGTCACATATAGCTTTTGTAATGTTGAGGTACTTTCCTTCTATTCCTAGTTATCTTAGAGCTTTTATCATGAAATGGTGTTGGATCTTACCAAAGGCTTTTTTACATCTATTGAGATGATCAAGTGGTTTTTGTCTTTGCTTCTGTTAATGTGGTTTATTACATTTATTGATTTTCATATGTTGAACCACCCCTGCATCCTTGGGATGAAGCCTACTTGGTCGTGGTGAATGATCTTTTTGATGTGTTGTTGAATTTTCGGTTTGCCATTATTTTGTTGAGGTTTTTGCATCAATGTTCATTAATTAGATTGACCTGTAGTTCTCCTTTTTGGAGGTGTCTTTGCCTGGTTTTGGGTTAAGTGTAACACTGGCTTCATAAAATGTGTTGGGTAGTTTTCCTTCCCTTTCTATTTCATGGAACAGTTTAAGGAGGGTTGGTATCAATTTTCTTTAAAAGTCTGATAGAATTCAGCAGAGAATTCATCAGGTCCTGGACTTTGCTTTTTGGGGAGACTCTTGATTGCTGCTTCAATTTCATTTTGTGTTATAGATCTATTCAGGTGATTAATATCCTCTTGATTCAGTTTTAGATGATCATCTATATCTAGAAATCTGTCCATTTCTTTAAGATTTTCAAATTTATTTGAATATAGGTTCTCAAAGTAGTCTCTGATGATTTCCTGGACTTCCATGGTGTTTGTTGTCATCTCCCCTTCTGCATTCCTGATTCTACTAATTTGGGTTTTTTTTTCTCCTCATTTTAGTCAGGTTTGCCAGGGTTCTGTTGATCTTGTTCATTTTTTCAAAGAACCAACTTTTTGTTTCATTAATTCTTTGTATGGTATTTTTGGTTTCTATTTCATTGATTTTAACTCTTATTTTTATTATTTCTCTCCTTCTATTTGTTTTGAGATTTGCTTGTTCTTGTTTTTCTAGGAGTTTGAGATGTAGCATTTGGTCATTGATTTGGGATCTTTCAGTCTTTTTAATATATGCACTCATGGCTATAAACTTTCCTCTCAGGACTGCCTTTGCTATGTCCATAGGTTCCGGTAGGTTGTGTTTTCATTTTCATTGACTTCCAGGAACTTTTTAATTTCCTCTTTTATTTCATCAATGATCCATTCTTCATTAAGTAATGAGTTATTCAGTTTCCAGCTGTTTGCATGTTTTTTGTCTTTACTTTTGTTATTGAGTTCTAGTTTTATTGCATTGTTATCAGATAGAATGCATGGTATAATTTCTATTTTCTTATATTTGCTTAGGCTCACTTTGTGCCCATGATATGATCTATTTTGGAGAAGGTTCTGTGGGCTGCTGAGAAGAATGCATATTGTGTAGAAGTTGGATGAAATATTCTGTAGATATCAACTAGGTCCATTTGATCTATGGTATATTTTAGACCTAGGATTTCTTTATTGATTTTTTGTTTGGATGACCTATCTATTGATGATAATGGAGTATTAAAGTCTCCCACAACCACTGTGTTGGAGTTAATATATGCTTTTAGGTCCTTCAGGGTATGTTTGATGAAATTGGATGTGTTGACATTGGTTGCATATAGGTTGATAATTGTTATTTCATTTTGGTCTATTTCCCCTTTCATTAGTATGGAATGTCCTTCTTTATCTCATTTGATCAATGTAGGTTTGAAGTCTACTTTGTCAGAGATAAGTATTGCTACTCCTGCCTGTTTTCAGGGGCCATTGGCTTGGTAAATCTTCTTCCAGCCTTTCACCTAAGCCTATGCTTATTTCTGTTGGTGAGATGGGTCTCCTGTAAGCAACAAATTGTTGGATCTGCCTTTATAATCCAGTTTGTCAAATGGTGCCTTTTGATGGGTGAATTAAGTCCATTAACATTAAGTGTTAATACTGATAGGTATGTGGTGATTCCTGTCATTTAGTTGTGTTAGTTGTTTGAAGGTTTGATCGTGTGTACCTAAGTTGAGGTTACTCTCTACTTTCTTGCCTTTTCTTTTCCTGTAGTTTGGTGTTGCCTGTCCTTTCATGGTTATGTTGGGTTTCACTTTCTGTGTGCAGAATCCCTTGAAGAATCTTTTGTAGTGGTGGCTTTGTGGTCACATATTGTTTTAGTTTCTGCTTATCATGGAAGACTTTTATTGCTCCATCTGTTTTGAATGATAGGTTTGCTGGGTAGAGTATCCTAGGGTTGAAGTTATTTTCATTCAGTGCCTGGAAGATCTCACCCAAGCTCTTCTTGCTTTCAATGTTTCTGTTGAGAAGTCTGCTGTGATTTTGATGGGTTTACCTTCGTATGTTATTTGTTTTTTCTCTCTTACAGCCTACAGTATTCTTTCTCAGGTCTCTGTATTTGTTGTTTTAATGATAAAATGCCGTGGGATAGATCTATTTTGGTCTGGTCTGTTTGGTGTTCTGGAGGCCTCTTGTATCTGTATGGGAAGAGATTTCTCTAGATTTGGAAAATTTTCTGTTATTATTTTGTTGAATATATTATGCATTCCCTTTGCTTGCACCTCTTCTTCTCCTTCAATGCCCATGATTCTCAGGTTTGGTCTTTTGATGGAGTCGGTGAGTTCTTGCATTTTCTTTTCACAGGTCTTGAGTTGTTTAACTAATAGTTCTTCAGTTTTTCCTTTAATTACCATTTCATCTTCGAGTTCTGAGATTCTGTCTTGTTTGTTCTATTCTGCTGGATTGGCCTTCCATTTTGTTTTGCAATTCTGTTTCATTCTTTTTTCTGAGGTTTTCTATATCCTGAATTGTTTCCTCTTTAATGTTGTCTATTTTTGTCCTGAGTTCATTTATCTCTTTATTAATCGTGTTCATTGTTTCACTTTGGTGTTTATACAGTGCTTCTATGGTTTCTTTTATTTTCTTGTGCTTTTTCAAATTCTCTATTTTTGTTTTCTTGGAATTTCTAGAGTGTCTCCTGTACATTTTGGTTGACCCTATCCAGTATCATCTCTATAAAATTCTCATTGATCATCTGTAGGATTTCTTCTTTTCAATTATTCTTGCGGGCTTCATTGGGTTCTTTGGCATAGTTTATCTTCATTTTGTTGGAGTCTGGATCTGAGTATCTGTTTTCTTCATTTCCCTCTGGTTCCTGTACTAATTTTTTGCTGTGGGGAAACTGGTTTCCCTGTTTTTTCTGTCTTCTCATCATTGCCCTTTATGTTGTTATTGTCCTTGTACTGTGTGCAATTTTTTCTGGCTTGTAATAATAACAATGAAGATATTTAGAATGGAAGGGTGAGAGGAGAGGGTAAGCAAAGAAGTTAAAGAAAGAAGGATAAGCAAATAAACAAATAAGTAAAAAAACAAGTAAACAAACAAACAAAAAAGTTTCAAAGATAAAAACAGGAAGAGATAGTGTACTAATCAACAGTAAGCTGAACAGGCATTAGAGAGACAGAGGATTGAGAAAAAATTAAAATAAAAAATAAATAATAAGAAAAAAATAAATAATCTCCAAGTTCAAATGCAATAAAGTTTCAGTCTCAATAATTTTGGTGTTAGTCCCTCAGCCTCCAATCCTGGAGATGGTGTCTCAGAAGTAGTTTCATTGTTGTCTCATCAAAGGGGAAAAAAACCAAAACCAAAATAAAACAAAAAAACACCATAAAGTGTCCCAAATTCAAATGCAATATAAGTTTTACAGCATGCTGGTGTAGTTCAGTTGAGTCTGGAGACAGTTCTGTGAATGGCTATCTGAGGCGGTGGTTCACCTATCCACTGCTTACAGCCTGCTATTGCTGGAGGCTTTATTTATGCAGATCTCAGGAGTGAACTTTACACTCACCTTTCCCCTCAGGCTTTGTTTACTTAGAGTTCTCCTGGGCACCACCGACCGCCACTGCTCCAAGCTTTCCCCTTTCCAAGCACACTGGGGGAGGTGACACTGCACCTGCTTTCTCAGGCTGGTGTATTTATTCACAGCTCATGTGGGAACTGGGTCTACCCCTTCTCCTGTGGAGTTTTCCTCCCACCGCTCCTGGTTGCTGGGCGTGTGCCACCACTCTTGCCTTCTCCGGCCAGCTTGTTTATTTACAGTTCCGTGAGGGATTTCCCCTCTCCCCCCTTCGGTACTCAGGGTGCCCCACCCTCTTTTCTATGTGTCTTTTTTGTTGTTATTGTTTAGTATTCAGTTTTTTTTTTCCCCTGGATGGGGGTCAGTCTGTCCAGGGGGCTATGCTGATCTGGCCCAGGATTGTCTGTGGGAGTACCACATGCCACTTAGCTCACCTTGTGGTCTGCATCTTTCCAAGCCGTCTGGGCACTGGTGTCTGGTGGTGGCATGGGAGCCCTCCTGGTTTCTCCATTTAACATGAAGTAGAGATGCTATGCACAGGCTGGGGGTGTGGAGGAGTCAAAGTTTTGCCTCTTCTCAGTGGTTTTTCCTGTAATGTGTATTGCCAGCGTCTCTCCAAGATTTTACTTTAGGAAGCACACTTTCTGCTTCCTCCCTCTAGCTGCCATCTTGGAATTCAAGAATAGCTTTTCTTGTGAATTTTAACACAAAGTGTACTCAATGTATTAGTTTACTAACTCTAAATTTGTCATCACTGGGAATCTCTTTAACATCTAGAAGCCAGACTAGCTGTTGTACATTAGGACTCATCTGCCCTTTATTTACACTACCTGCATAGAAAAATAAAACAAAAGGCACAGACGTAAGGGACAATCAATCTTGCTTCACAAATAAACATTGATAGAAAGCCCTTTGTTCTTTCTCTCCCTCTCTCCCTGAGCCAGCACAAATGTAATGTGTACCACTCAGAGAAGTGGTTTCTTCATTCCAATTCCAAATATTTCTCCTATAGTAGTAGCTGAGATTTCTGCAAAATAATAACCAGTAACCAGGAGAGGCACTTATTAAAGACAGTAAAATCACAATGTAATCTGCATTTATATAATATTGAAAACTAACTGGCAGGAGTTGTATCATCTGCTCAAACAGAAAATGACAAGAGATTCATAGTCCAAATTTCATTTGGCAGAAAATCTGATTGGAATTTAATTAAACCAATTATGAAAAACATATGTTATCACTCATTTTCCAATGTGGTTGTGGGTGACTAAAGAATCAACATTTTTCAGTGTATCTGAAGTTCAGCATTTATAAGGCATTGTTTGTTGCTAGAGTGTTCTAAAAAAGATGGCATAGCTCACTTATAATTTGATTACCTGTTTTAATGGGCTGATTAAAAACTCTTATCATCTGCTCTTGTCCTAAACTATAAAATCCAGTGATCTCTCATGGATTTGCTATTCGGATCATGAACAGACTTAACATAATTAAGAAAATGACTCATCAGTAGCCATGCAGTCATGGATGGTCATTGTTGAAATGCAAACATGATACATATTCATGCATAAATGGAAGACAGACAACCCACCATCACTTTAATATTCTAGTCTTAAAATGAATGCTTGAAAAACACTATGCAAATCTCTTCTACAATGATTTAGTGTTTTTCATGTGAGAGGAGTTTCGAAAGAATAGAGAGAAAATAACAGCAGGGGGAGAATACAAGGAAAGGGTGTAGGAGGGTGAATATGGTGGAAATATTATGTAAATAGAAAAATGGGATCCAATGAAACTATTCTAAGAATGGAGGAGATAAGGAGAATGATGGAGGAGGTAAATAGAACCGAAGTTATATTGTAAGCACTTTTCTGAATGTCACAATATCCCTACAGTATAAAAAAGATAATAATTAAAAATTTTTTAAAAAGAAAATCACAGTAATGACTTAGAGGTTTAAAAAAACTGATAAATAAGATTGAAATGTTTACTTAAAGAAAAGTTCCATGGATGCCTACATAACTACATTATGTAGTTGTATAGATTTTGATCACATACTTTAATCAGTTAAGAGAATAAAATAAATCAATACAATAAAATATATTTAAAACAAATAGGTAGAAAATTCTTAACTGTGGCAATTTCTTAACTGTAAGTTCTCTTACCTGTAAAATTTTTTAACTGTAAGAGCTATTAATGATCACAGGTGCCAACCAGAATACTCGGGAAATTTCCTTCCTTAGCTCATCTTATTAATAGGAAAAATATTTAACAAAGAAGAGCTGGTTGAGTGAATAATTATATTTGCTTTGTGACAAGAATGTAGTAGCTAGGGCATGTGACTAAATAAGTAGCTGGCATAACATTGTCAATGACCATGCTGCTTATGTTATGTGGTTGGAAAATATTCTGTAAGTAATGCAAAAAATGGGTGATAATTTTAAATTATAAAATGATACGATTAATCTTATTTTAAGACAATAACTTAAGCAGAAACTTAATTATATAGGATTTAAACTTTACTACATTGATAATATTTATTGGGTTTTTATTTCTGTATAAGGTGTATTCTACCAGGGTTAAAAACTTTTTTTTGCAGTACTGGAAATTGGACTCAGGGCCTACACTTTGAGCCACTCCACCAGCCATTTGTGTGTGTGTGTGTGTGTGTGTGTGCATGCGTGTGTGAGAGATGGGTATTTTCGAGATAGGGTCTCGTGTACTATTTGCCTGGGCTGGCTTCAAACTGTGAACCTCCTGATCTCCACCTCCTGAGTAGCAAGGATTACAGGCATGAGCCACCAGCACCCAGCTCAATGTTAAAAACTTTCAATAAAAATGTTGAGAGGAGAGAATATTCCTGCTTCAAAATTTCAGGTCCTCCTTGTGAATAAAACTCATTAAACTAGATAAACACTGTTTTAAGGCTTCAAATCTCATGAATATATGATTTTAAAATATATATAAAGAGAGTATATCCAGGGCATTCAGATGGAACTATTGGTTTTTAAAATACTAAAACATTAATTCCTTGTTAAATGTTCACTATCCTTTAACAGTAAATGTTTTCTCCTCTGTGATACCATACCAAACAAATTACTCAGAATAGATTTCATAAGTAAAATTGCCAGAGGGTCTCAGACAGTTTGTTCTGTTAAGTTCAGAAAGTCTCCCCTATTTATCATTCAGTCACAGTTGATTTGGACAGACTTACTTTGTGTTTAAATCAGACATAATTTTAAGATCTCTGTAAGATACCAGATTTCTTATAGGCAATAATTCTGTCTATATTGGCAGGATTTATAACATATAAATACCACCTTTCTCCTTCTGATCTGTGCGTATATATGCATATGTGGAGAAGGAGAAATAGATAATAGTTTAGCTTCTGTCTTAGAATCGCCCATTCCTATGTGTTCTTACTAGTAACTCATTAGGACAATCCAGGTTGGCACTATGCATTGATGGATCACATTAAAGAGAGACATCAGAAATTGGTCTAGCTGTTCCGTTACAGATTTCACTTCACCTCGGGATACAATCCCATAAAAGGGGGAAAATTTGCCAATTGGCCAGAGAAAGAGAGCTTATAGACTCATTGTATTTTTTTTCTGGGTGCCCAGGACATTGAGGTGCTTTGAAAATGATGAGAATTTCCAGTATCACAAGGACCAACACACTAGACAAGTTATGGAACATCTACAATCCTGAGGATGCAAAAAATTATCTATCATAAAGAGTCTGGAGGATAAGGAAAAAGCACTCTGGCTTACTGTTCCATCAACTGGATCATTCTTACAAAGGGTCCTGTGATTTCCCACCAAACCAATTCTTCATTAAGATTCAGAAACCATTGCAGAATGTCACAATTCATCATCAACATCAAAGAAAAATATACCAGAAATTATCTGGGTATAAACTACATAAAGATAATTAATATTTAATATTAGTAAATATTTAATAATAATTAGTAACTTTCTTAAGATTGTGGCATAGGATATCATAGAGGCTTGCCAAAGCTTGAAACCTTTTCAACACATCAGGAACTGCTGAAAGCAGCACTGGTAAGTTTTAAAATAAATTCATAGAGAAGGCCAGTGAATGCTTCACCTGCCATCAGAACAACTCCAACAAAACTGTGAAGGCTGGGCTTAGACAGAATTCAAACTGTGGGATGCTCTAAGCCCCTTCAAATGAACTCCTTATTCCCATTGCAGTGGGATATGAATTTTCTTCTAGTTCTTTGCTAATTTTTAAGATGAGTCAAGTCCTTTCCCATAGAAGAACTCATTCCTGAGAAGGGGAAAATGCTACTCAACTTCCTTCCTGTTTAGGAAATCCTTATCTAATATGTTAAAATACTTTATCAATACATTATTTATAAATACTAATGGAGTTCAATGAGATGCTTCCATCATTACACATCGGTGGCACTGATCAAATCCAGCCTCCTTTCTTCCACATTGCCCACCCACACCCTTCCCCGTCCCTGGGAATGACTGTTTCATTTTCAAGTTTACACTTTTTAGCTTCAACACATGAAGTTCCGGTGTTTTTGTGTCTAGCTTTTTCACTTAACATAGTGTCTTCAGTTCTATCCATTTTGCTGCTGCAAATGACAGGATTTCATTCTTCATTAATATATGTATATTTTGTGTTTGTATACAATAGTTTATCCATCTTTGATGGGCTCATAGGCTGATTCTATATCTTAGTTATTATGAATAGTGCTGTGACAAACATGGTCATACAGAACACAGGCATCTCTTTGATACGATGAATTCCTTTCGTTTAGGTATATATCCAGAAGTGGGATAGTTGGATGGTAGCCTAGATCTATTTTTAGGTTTTGTAGGAACCTCTATACTGTTCTCCATAATGGCTGTACTAATTTACATTTCCACCAAAGTATATATCAATCCCTTTCTCTCCAGATCCTAGGCAGCACTTGTTATGTTTACTTTTTGAAAATAGCCATTGCAAATGAGGTAAGGTGGTTTCTCATTTTAGTTCTGAGTTACATTTCCCTGGTAGATAATGATGATGAGCTTTCTCGTGTATTTGTTGACAACTTGTAGTTCTTTTTTGAGAAATGTTTATTCAGATCATTTGCCCATTTTAAATTGGATTATGTGTTTTTTAAATTTTTTTTTTTAGTCCTTGACATGGATGGTAGCACATGGTTGTAATTCTAGATACTGGGAGGTGGAGATTGGAAGATCCTGGCTCAAGGGCTCAAGGGCAGCTCAGGCAAAAAGTTAGTAAGGCACTCAAACAATAAACTGGGTACAGTAGTGTGCTCCTGAAATCCCAGGTACATGAGAACCTTAGGTAGGAGTAACAACATCTAAGGCTCACCCCAGGTAAAAACACAAGACCCTATCTGAAAAATGCCTGAAGTAAAAAAGGGCTGGGCTGTGTAGCTCAAGTGATAGACTGCCTGCCTAGCAAGCAAGAGGCTCTGAGTTCAGAATCCTAGTTCTTTATACATTCTGAATATTAACCATCTGTCAGACATATGTTTGGCAAATAGATTTTCTTACTCTGCAGGTTCTTTCCTCCTTCTGTTGACTATTTCCTTTGTTGGGCAGAAACTTTTTAGTTTGATGTCATCCCATGTGTTAATCTGTACTTCAACCTGTGCTTTTGGAGTCCTAACGAGAAAACCATTGTCCAAACCAATGTCTTAAAGTGATTCCCTTGTTTTCATCTAGTAGTTTCAGAGATTCAGGTCTCACATTTAGGCAACTGATCAATCTGGAGCTGATTTTTGTACAGGATGAGAGATAGAAGTCATGCTTCATTCTTCTGTATGTGGATATCTAGTTTTTTTAGTACCACTTACTGAAGAAGCTGTCCTTTCTAAAAAAAAAAATTGCTGAATTGAGAAACTCTAAGCTTATAATCCTTTTGATGTCTTTTAAAATAGTTTTTACAGTCTCATTTTTTATTGTGTATGTATGGCTGTCTATCTCTTTTAAAAATTGTTATCCAGTGGATCATTTTTTGAATTGTAAATAATTGAGTTCCATTAATTAATGATTTTAAGTTACAAGTTTTCTCATTAATTATTTTAAGTTATGTCTTATTAATTGTAAATAGTTGTTACTATAAATTGTAATTGCATACATTCATGTTGTAAATATATGTATAAATGTGGACTGATTAAATCAAGCTAATCAACATATCTGTCGCTTCATTAACTACTTTAGAGAGGCATTTGAACTTTACTTAGTTATTTTGAAATATTCAATGTGTTATTATTGAATATAGTCACTCTGCTATGCAATGTATGTCAATGTATGTCTTTATGTATCTGAAAATTATCCTTTAATCAACAATTCCCACTGCTCCCTTCCTCACCCTCCCTCAGATGGTAGTTATCACTCTGTTTCTTGCTTCTATAAGTGTAACTTATAGAGTCCACATATAAGTGAGGCCATGTAGAATAGTCTTTCTATATCTGGCTTATTTCACTCAGCTTAATGTCCTTCAGATTCATCCATGTTGTTGCAAAGGAAAGGATTTCTCCCTTTATAAATGCTGAATCATATTCCATTGTATAAATACCACATACTCTTTATCCACTCATCCATCAGGGGACACCTAGGTTTATTCTGGATCAGGGCTATTGTGAATAATGCTATAATATACATGGGAGACCCATATCCCTGTAATATAGTGGTTTCAGTTCCTTTGAGTGCATCCTTCAAAGTAGAATTACTGGATCACATTACAATTCTACAGGAAATTTCATTTTGTTTTCTGTAATGGGTGTACTAAATCACATTATCATCAACAATGTACAAGAGTTCCCTTTTCTCTGAATCTACTTCAAGACTTGTTATTTTTCATCTTTTTGATAGAAACTATTCTAATAGGCATGAGATAATACCCATTGTGGGTTTAATTTGTAGTTACCTAATGATTAGTGACACTGAGCATTTTTTTCATGCTTATCCACTGTTTGTATGTCTTTGGGAACTGTCTGTTTAGCTCCTTTGATACTGTTTTTCCTCCCTGTGCATTTTAGATAATTAATACTACTATGGTTTGGATAAAAAATGGTACCAAAGTCTCATGTGCTCAAAATTTTGTCCCCAGATGCTGGAGCTATTGAGAGGTGATTGGATCACGAGGGTAATAACTTCATCAATGGGTTAATCAACTGATGAGTTAAGACCTGAATGGGGATTAGTTGTTAGTTGGAAGACGTAGTCCATGGGGCATGCTTTTGAACCTTTATACCTTTTCCCCAGATCCTTCCCTCTGTCTGCTTCCTGGCTACTATGTGGTAAGCATCTTTGAACCACCATTCCCTTCCACTGTGATGCTCTGTCCAGAAACAATTGAGCCAACAACCATAGGCTGAAACTCTGGAACCATGAGCCAAAGTAATTATTTCCACATTTAAGTGGTTCTTCTCAAATGTTGTGACAGAAAAGCTAAGGTAAATCCTTGTTCCTTTATTATTATTTTCCTTTGCTGTGCAGAAGCCTTTTAGTTTTATGTCTATTTTCCTATTTTTGTGTGTGTGCTTTTGGAGTCATATAAAAATTATTGCTTAGACCAATGTCATAGTGCATTTCCCCTTTGTTTTATTGTAGTAGTTTTACAGATTCAGGTCTCACACATAACTATTTAATACACTGTGAATTGATTTTTTTATATATGAGGCAATGCAAGGGTCTAGTTTCACTCTTCTGGATACAAATAACCATTTTTTTTCCCCAACACCATTTGTTGAAGAGAATGTCTTTTTACCCATGTGAGTTCTTGGTACCCTTATCACAAGTCTACTGATTTTAGATGTGAGAGTTTTCTCTGAATTTTCCATTCTGTTCTAGTTTTCCGTGTGTCTATTTTTTTATGCTGATACTGTGCTGTTTTTACACTTGCCTTATAATGTGTTTTGAAATCAGGGAGTGTGGCACCACCAGCTTAGTTCTTATTTTGTTCATCTTTAGTGGATTTCACCATGATATTTTCATGTATGTATATAATATACTTTGGCCATATTCACTCCTCAGTACCCTCACTTGTTTCCTCTCTCTCCTCCTACAGTCTCCTTCCTCTTCCCAAATAGTCCCCTTTCTACTTCCTTGTCTTTAAAAAAATCTAGATTGTTTATATTAGAGAAAACATTGAATATTTGTCTTTCTGAGTCCAATTTATTTTGCTCAACATGATGATCTCTAATTCCATCCATTTTCCTACAAATGACATCATGTCATTCTTCAACAGATGAATGAATAAAGAAAATGTGGTACATATGCACAACAGAATTTGATCAAAGCACATAATATGCATGCACGTAAAAATCACAATGAAACTCCTTTGTACAATTAATTTATATTAATAAAATTTTAAAAAAGAAAAATAAACACATAAAGAAAGAAGGAAAATATGGCTACAGGAGCATCTTCTGTGTGTGGGGGGGGGGCTGCACCAGTATGGGACTGAGGGGTGGTGTGGTCAGAGAACTGTTCCTCTTGTCCTTCAGTCATGCCTTTTCTCAGTTCTGCATCCAAGTGGATGCTTCACTGACATTTCCACTTTCTGGGAAACTCATGACGGTGTTCTCCACTGGATATTTCTTACTTGGATTTCTATTAGGGGAGTGGAGCCAGAAAAATCTTACTTTATCTTCTTGTTGATGTTACTTAACTTTCATTTGGGCTTTTGCTAGATATATTTTGTTACTTTTGAGTTTAATGATTTATGTGTATTTACTCTGTTAGAAATACAAGTGTTTATTGTAATAAATGTTTCTTTATGTACTGCTTTAGATATTATGTCCTATAAATTCTATCACATAGAATTTTGTTATACTTTAACATAACTCATGACATTAGTTTGATTCCTCTTTGGATGAAAGTTGGTTATGAGTATAATTTTATAAAATAAAATTTACCATGGTGTTTTGTCTTGATCTTCTATTTTTTGTACCTAAGAATCTAGAATGTGGTCTGTGGTGCTTGTATTGTATTATTTGTAACTGTTTCATACCACTGGAAAAGGATGGTATTTAAAAACATTAATGTAAATAGAATGCAAAGAAATATATGCCACACAGTAAGCACTATGCAGCCATTTGAATTTTACATCTATTGATTAAATCTTCTCTGCCATTACTTATTTCTGATTCCTTCATCTGTCCTAGGCTGGTAAAAGGGTTTAGTATTTTCTCTATGTTTATGTTTCTCCTAATAGTTTCATCTTCGTGACTAACCATGCTTCACCATTTGGAAATAGATGCTCATGAACATCACGTGGTGTGCATTGCATTACTTTTTATTATAAAGTGTCCTTAATCATTTTGTTGATATTTTCCCATGAATTAAATATTTGATATTTTTCCAACCTCTGCTTTTATTTAGTTTATACTTGTAAGTCTAGATTTGTTTGCCTTTTACTTTATACCATCCTTAATTGTTTTGTTTTGTATAAATTACATATAACAAAGCAAGGTTGCTTTGTGATCAAAGTTTCTAATAATTCTGTTTCCTCATTAAGGGGTACATGTATTCTACCAAGATTTTTTAATATGTTAGATGTATTTGCTATTAGTTTTGCATCATCTTTAAAGAAATATTCTAATTTTAATGCTAAAAATACTTTCTGAAAAATGCCTTATGTTGTCCTTTTTATGTGAGTTTTATTTCTATTCTGTGGTTCTTTTGAAGCTTGTTTATATATCATCAAATAATACAATGCTTACTCTAGTGGAATGTTGAGGAAATCAAAATATTGCTGTCATATTATTTCTCTTTACTTCTTGATGTTTATTCTGTATTCTCTACCTTGTCATTTTAATGAGGTTTATTTTCTTCTGTAAATATAATTTTCATTGCTCTTGAGACTTACCCATACACTTAAATAACTCAATGATTATTATCAACGACCATGCTACATTTCTCTATAGAAGTTGTTCCAGAGCTCATCCTCATGCAGAATTTCAGACAGAGTTATTGAATGCTATGTTCCTGGGTTCTTTTATATCTTTAAAATGTAAGATTTTTGTGTATAATGAATGGGAATTTGACTCAAATAAAATTTGAAATGTTTTCACATTTACTATCCTTTTTTTTAAACTTCTTTTTATAAGATTTTTTTAACCATTTTCAAAATAAGGGAGATTAGTATTGAAAACGAGATGTGGAAAAATTTTATTTCAGCTTAATCATTTCTCCTATAAGCACTTGATTTTTTTTGAAGTTGTTTTATTTTAATTGGTTTATC
The DNA here is from genome assembly GCF_047511655.1 of Castor canadensis. Taxonomy (NCBI): domain Eukaryota; kingdom Metazoa; phylum Chordata; class Mammalia; order Rodentia; family Castoridae; genus Castor; species Castor canadensis. Next base: position 67,012,587 of record NC_133391.1, on the reverse strand, counting down.
CTGAGATATTGACAGTCTGCATATTTTGATAGTCCTTTATTTTAAAGGTTTTCTTGTATCATACTTAAGGGATTTTGCTTTTTAAATTATTTCTACTCTTGTCCTCAGGTAAACAAATATTTATCATATTAATTTTTCTGTCTCCACTTTTCTTTCATATATTTCTTATAATATGCATTTTATAACTATTTTTCTTTTCACCATATCAAAGTTCTTCAGATATCTCTAATTAGTACAGGCTAGTAAACAGACTAGAATATGCTTTACTTAATCACAGAAGTAAAATGAGAGCCTTTTATTAATTAAAATATCCACATGTCATACTCTACTTTTAAGTGTAGGAAACTCAAATAACAAAAAGATATCCTTGTTGTATTATTCATTTAAAGTCATACCCTTCCTTATTCTTCTGACCTAAAAGATATCCTTGTTGTATTATTCATTTAAAGTCAAACCCCTCCTTATTCTTCTGACCTAATACTGTGACAGCTTACATTTGAGTCTCCTTTCTAATACTACTTTGTTTACTGGGATATCTCTAGTTTTCAAAATATATAGCTGAATTGTTTTTCAAATATAAACAAGACATTGATTTATTATCATGTACGCAGTAAGTAGTTAGAAGGTTAACTTGATGTTTGAAAGAATTTAATTTTCCAATAACTTCTTTTATTTGAAAAAAGAGCTAAGTTTTTTTTCCCTCCATACACAGGATATCCTTGGGGTTAAGTGGCCTGGCACTCTGCTTTTCCCATTTTTACTTCTGCCCAGACTATACTCAGATTTCTTTCTGATTGCTACTCATCTTTGAAGAGGAGACCTTTTCCTTGACTATTTGTTAAAAGATGGTGTCAAAGATCTCAGTCAGAGCAATGAGCTGGGTCAGCAGACAGTTCAAGTGCCCTTTGTAGTAGGGGTTTCCCCCTCTTTCCCAAAAGACATGGATCCTCCATCTGTGTGTAGGCACAGTCCATCCCAGGCTGGAAGGGAGACATGGGCCACAGAGAAGATTGCAGGTTCCCATGTGGTGATTTGGCAACCACTTCTCTCTCTCTCTCTCTCTCTAATCAAAATGAACAGCTGTAGAGCTGCTAGCTGTGTGCTTTTCTCAGACTTGTTTCACTACACTGTCAACCTGCTCATTGCTTTAGTCATTCTCTTCTGGTTTTGCACATCTGTGTATCAAATGGGCGTTAGGAAGTCATCCTCAACTGTCTTTTAAAGCAATGGATCATTGGATTGGACCCTTAGATTGAAAGGCTTCATAAAATGGTAGTAATCTGCATCTGCATTTGAGTTTATGCCACTGCCAACCTCATTTTTCACTGTGCTTGTATCCACTTTTCAAAGACCTCGCTTATTGTGTATGGCTACTTCTTCAGGTTCATCAGAGGTAATGATATCTAACATATATTGAAGACTTAGAATTTCAACCATGCAAAGGCAACCTCATTTACAAATGAGAAAAACGAGACTCAGAGAGATTAAGGAAGATGCCCCAGATTACATAGTATTAAAATATGTATTCAGAATTTCATTTCAGGTGGTCTGGCTTCAGGGACCCTGTGGTTCATCACTATATATTCTATAATTTTCTCTACTTGACTTTCATTTAGAGAGGAATATAAAGACATAGATGCCTTTATTGCAGAATTTTGCATTTTAAAGGGTGAATATATTTCACAGAGAAATGGTAAAATCTGTAATATAATACTGATTATAATTCTTTGGAGAGATTTCAGGCTTTTTTTCATTTTTTTATATTTCATATATTTTAAATTTTCTGTGAATTATCTACATTAGCAGAAAATGTAAATCTAATTAGGCTAATATTTTGGAAACACAGCATTTAACTCCAACCACAGGAAAAAAACTTAGTATATTAAATAGGGAAGCCCCACCTAAAAAGGAAGTAGATGGAAATATTTTTAAGGACAATAGGGGAAAGTTATTCAGAGAGAGTAATATGGGGAGCAAATGACCAGATGGACTTTTGTATACTCCAAACTAAAAACCCATTTGAAATGTCTAATAGATTTTATAGAATCACAGAGTACTGAGGTTTTTTTTTTGTTTTTGTTTTTGGCTTCCTAATAAACAGAATGGGAAACTGAAATCTGTTTAAAGAAGTCTGTGTACAATAGATGCTACCAGATAGTAGGCTACAAGTGGCTGAGGGAGGGGCTGTCTACCAATTTATCAAAAGTTCTCATGTCCTGTCAGGAGGAATATGGAAGACTGCTGTGGACTGAACCAGTGGTTCTTCCATGGCACTACTGGAAGAGTGATGAGGAAATCCTACTTGAGTAGTCCATGGAAGATATTGGTGAGACTTTAGGAGGAAGCTCTATAGCAAACCAATGAACAATGATGAAGCCAGGAATTCTTAATGAACTACTAGAACCAAACCAAGGCATGCTAACCAGTTCTGAATTTATCAGAACCACACATCAACAGCAGCTGTCATTAGGATGTCTATTGATTCGGCAGAGAGAATACTATCACACAAATCATTAATAATCCAGAGAAAAGGACAAATCATAATACCTATATACTTAAGTACTATCTTCAGAAGGAAGAAGTACTTCCCTTCAGAAGGAGAAAGGGAAAATTATAAAAATTCTTAAAATTCTTTATTCTGAAAAGAATGATTTAATCATAAACAGGAAAAAATCTCAAACAGCCTCATTTGGCAGCATAAATTATGTGGCCCTGCATTTAACAAAGAAAGTTGTTCTTTAAAAAAGCAAAACTACAGAAATTTAGAAATTAATCAGTCATATATTATTCATTATTCAGTATGTACTAGGAAGTAAATTATTGACAATTATGCAATCTCAGAAAAATTTTCACTTTCTTAAGAGAATATATGAATGATAGGCAAGTGAGCAAGTCTGATAATCTTGTTAAACCCTCCAAAACTAACTTAGAGACATGCCAAAGGTATAAAAAACTTTCCAAAATATTCCTGTAGGCTTTGAAGTAGGAAAGGATGAGAAACTCTGGTTTCCTGATAGATCTAATCCAAAATGGTCAGTACCAGAAAATGATGACATTGGTCAAGGAAAATTAACGAATCCTGCTGTGAAAAAGAGTTGAAGAATATCATTTCACTAATGGAAGAACCACCCCTCAAAACTATATAAATGGCAATTTCAGAAACAGTAGTATCACTGAGTATTTTAGGCTAAGGGATGATCTCTTGAAAGATTTCCAAAGACTAGCAGATCTGAAGGAAACAAAAGAGAAGAAATTAAGGTTAACAAAGCTGCTAGCTAAACTAATACATATAGGAAAGGTTGCTTTAGGGACCCAGAAATAATACCAGTTTTCATAGACTATAAATTTCAACAACAAATTATAGATCAACCAGAGGTACCAGTGACATGGGGACAGAAATAAGGCAGATTTATTTAAGATTTAACTAAGTTCAGTTTCTCTGATGCAAATGTTTCAACTGAAACATCATGTTCTATGAACTAAATGTTCTACCCAACATTTAGGCTAATTGAGAAATATTTATCCAGTCAGATATTGTTGTAACTTGATCCACTGTATTTCCAACCTTCTATATACTTTCATTGTTTTGTTTTGTTTGTTTTACAGAATTCTTTCCTCAGCCCTTTGGAGTATATTTCAACTTGTGAAAGTTAAGACATTGGTTCATGGTTTTCTAAATGCTGTCACAGAGAAGAGCCAGATGTCAGGCAGCAGTAACCTACTGGTTGAGTGTTGCTGAGAGATTGGGGGAATTGGTTGTAACAGAGAGTAGAAATTCTAGCAGAATTTGATCTAGATTATCAGTGACCCCTATGTTTTTTTAATGAGGCATAATATTTATACATCTTTTTGAGGTAATTCAGTACATGTGTGCAATGAATAATATTCAAATCAACTAATAAACATTTCCATCATTAATCATTTCTAAGTGTTGAGAATTTTGTACTCTTCTAGTCATTTTGAAGTTTTAACAAGTAGGTTACCATACTGTACTAAAGAAGAAACAGAAGTAATTCCTCCATTCTAACTGTGTCTTGGTGCTCCTTATTGGAATTCTTTCCATTCCATCTCTCCCTGCCCTTCCCAGTCTCTAGTGACTACTATTCCATTCCATTCTTCTACAAGATTGGCCTATTAGTTTACACCAATGAATGAGAGTACGGCACTTGCCTTTCTGAGTTGGTTTATTTAGCTTAATAACCTCCAGTTCCACAGATGTTGCTAAAAATGTTAGGGTTTCATCCTTTTTATAGGAGAATAGTATTCCATTGTGTGTATATACAACATTTTCTTCATCCATTCTTCCACAGATGGACATCTGAGCTGATTCCATATTTTAGTTTCTGTGAATAATGCTGAATTCAAGAATCTTTCCGGTATAGTGACTTTCCTTTGAATATATATCCAATAGTTGGATAGCTGGTATAGTAGATATGGTAGTTCATTTTTAGGTTTTCTTTTTTAATGGTATTGGGGTTGAACTCAGCACCCCATGCTTGCTAGACAAGCACTCTACCACTTGAGTCATGCCATGAGTCATGAGCCCTTTTTGTTTTGGTTTTTATTGAGATGAGATCTTGTTTTTTGCCTGGGCCAGCCTGGACCTTGATCTTCCTACTTAAGCTTCTTGTGTAGCTGGGAAGACAGGTAGATGCCACCAGGCCCAGATTTTATTGTTTGAGATGGGATTTCACGAGTGCTTTTCCTGGGTTGGCCTGGAACCATGATCCTCCAAATCTCTATTTCCCTAGTAGCTAGGATTATAAACTTGGATGACCATACCTGGGCCTATTTTCAGTTGCTATTTTTTTCCTAGTAATCTCCACACTCTTTTCCATAATGGCTATATTAATTTACATTTCCACTAAAAATGTATAGGAATTCCCTTTTATGGGTGTCCTTACCAAAAATGTGCTATTTTTATTCATTTTAATAATATTTTATCATTTAATAGTGTAGCCACTGTTATTGTGGTAAGATGATATCTTGTTGTAGGTTTTAATTTGCATTTCCATGATGACTAATGAGATAAAGCTTTTTTATATACTTGTTAGCCATATCCATTTTACCTTTCCTTAAGTATGTTTAATTCTTCAGGCAATTTTAATTAGATTATTTGAATTTTTGGTGTTCAGCTTTTTGAATAACTCATAAATTCTGCATATCAATCCCTGTGGGATAAAGATTTCATAAATATTTTCTCCCATTCTGTAGGTTGTCTCTTAATTGTGTTGGTTATTTTCTTTGCTCTGCAGATCCTTCTTAGTTTTACACAATCTTATTTATGTTTTACATAATTCTATTTGTATATGTTATTTATGTTGCCTGTGCCTTTAGGGTCCTATATAAAAACATCATTGTTTACCCCAGTGTTTGCAGTGTTTCTGTATGTTCTCTTGTAGTAATTTGATAGTTTTTAGTTTAACATTTAGGTCTTCAATTCATTTTGAGTTGACTTTTGTATAGGATTAAAGGAATCTAGTTTCATTCTTCTGTACATGTATATCATGTTTTCCCAGGGCCATTTATTGAAGATTGTCTTTTTTCTACTGTATGTTCTTTGTGCCTTCATCCAAAAGTCAGTTGACTGTAAGAACATAGACTGATTTCTGGGCTCTATAGTCTGTCCAATTGTTCTGTTTTTATCTGTTTTTATGCCAATACCATGATGTTGTTGCATAAAATGTTTTGGATTTTTTTTCTATTTCTTTTAAGGAAGTCACTGGTATTTTCAAGGGGATTACATTAAATCTACAGATTGCTTTGGGAAGTATCATTTTAACATTAATCATTCCAATCCATGAACATGGGATATCTTTCCATTTATTGTGTCCACTATAATCTTTTCCATCAATGTTTCATAACTTTCATTGAAGACATCTTTTCACTTCCTTAAACTTATTATTATTATTTTTATTTTTTGAGACAGGCCTCAAACTCTCTTTGTATAAGCTACAAATGTGCAATCTTCCTGCTTTGGCCTCCCAAGTGCTGGAATTACAGGTATGTACCACTAACCCCAACAATAAATATATTGGCAAATTATTGGTGCAATTATGATTGGTATTGCTTTCTTAATTTCTCTTTCAGCAAGTTTATCATTGGTGCATAGAAACACTGCTTTATTTTGGATGTTGAGTTTGTATGCTACAATTTTACTTCATTTATTAGTTCTAACAGCTTTTGAATCAAGTATTTAAGTTTTCTGGTATAAAATCATATTATTTGCTAACATGACATTTTTCCCCATGTGGATGCCTTTTCTTTCTTTCTCTTGTTTAATTGGTCCTGCTAAAACTTCTAGTAATACATTGGAGTGGTAAAGGTGTACAAATTTTCTTGTTCCCAATCTTAGAAGAAATGCTTTCAGTTCTTCTCCATTTGATCATTTGATATGATATTGGCTGAGGGTTTTTCATATACAGCCTTTAGAATTTTGAGATATGTTCTATCTTTCTCTACTTAATTTGTTGAGAGTTTTATTATGAAGTTTTATCATGAAAGGATGCTGAGTCTTATAGAATGCTCTTTCTGCATGTATTTAGAAAATCACATGGTCTTTGTTCTTCATCCTGTTGTTGTATTACATTTGTTGATTTGTGTATATTGAAAGCAATCTTTCATCCTTAGGATAAATGCTTCTAAATTATGATGTGTCAATTCCATATATTCTGTTCAAAGAAAAACTCTGTTTTGTTGTTCTTTTGTATTGTTTTATTTTATTCATTTGTGCTCTGGTCTTTATATTTTTTCCCCTCTACTAATTTTGGGGTTGGGCATTTATTATTATAAATAAAATTATAAATATAAACTTCACTTTTAGTATTGCTTCTGCTGTATCTCACAGATTGTGATATGTTGTGTTATAATTTCATTAGTTTCTAGCAAATTTATTTCCCTTTTCATTCCTTCTATGACCCATTGGTCATTTAGGACCGAGTTATTTAATTTCCATGTATTTGTATATTTCACATTTTTCTTCTTTTTGTTGATTTGTAATTTTATCCTGTTGTGATCTACAAAGATACATGATATGACTTCAATTTTTAAAATTTGTTGAGACTGAATTTGTGGCCTAACATATAATCTATCCTGTAGAATAGACTATCCCATGTGCTGATGAAAAGAATGTTTATTTTGCTGCTGTGGGATGATGAAGTATATAAATGTCTATTAGGTCTATTTGCTGTACATAAAATCTGATGCGTATTTATTAATTTCTCTACCTGTATAATCTGTCTATAGGGAAAAATTTAACTTGAAATTCCCAACTATTATTGTATTGGTGTCCATACAACTTACACTTTAAATCTAATAATATTTTCCTTATATATTTGGGTGGTTCCATGTTGGAGGCATATATATTTACCTTGCTAAACAATCTTATCTATCTAATAACCTCCTTTGTCCCTTTTTACAGTTTTTAATTTAATGCCTGTTATGGCTATAGCTTCTCCTACTCACTTTTGGTTTGCATTTATAAAATATATCTTTTTTCCAACCTTCTCCTTTTATGTCCTATGTATCTTTCCTAGTGAAAGGAGTTTCTTATAGACAATGTATAGTTGGGTCTTTTTGTTTTTTAAATCCACTGGCCAGGAGTGTTTTTTGATTGATGAGCATGAACCTCTGCTATTTTGTTAATATTCTCCTTGTTTTGTATATTTTTGATTCTTTCCACCTCTCAATTTTTATTTGTGTGCTTTGATGTGTGATGTTGAGTTTGGATTTTCTTTCTTTTATGTATCTGTTTTTCTAGTGATTTTTTTATATACCCATGTGTTTTTATAATGGTAATTATCAACCTTCTGTTTCTAGGGTGAGGGCTTGTCTGGTGGTTATGTATTCCCTAAACTTATCTGGAAAGGGCTTTATATCTCTTTTTTTAATGAGGATTTATTTTTCTTTTTTTTTTTTTTTCATGTAATAGCATGTTTACCTTTATTCTTGTATGAGTTTGAGGAAGAGCCAGGGCAAGACAATTTCCTCAGTTTGAAGCTCTGAAATGAGAGGGTCAATGGCAGGCTTACTGGAAGTTTCTAACTGGGAATGTGCACAAAGTTGACTCCAGGGAGATTCTTCCAGTAACAGCAAGCCCTGTGTAACATACAACAATATTTACATGTTGTCCAAAAATATCACAAAGTTCTATTGTATATACGTTGAGATGAGATGGGTAGAAATATTGAAATTAGGTAAATAATCACATCCAGAGATAAAGTAAAAATGAAAGCATAACATTACCTGTGGATAAAGAGCACTTTGGGAAACATCTGTAGAATTTTGGAGTGGAAATAGGAAAAACCATAGGGACAAATTCAGAATCACTTTCTGCTAAAGAAGCTTACAGGGCCCAAGAAGATAGTTCTGGACCCATGCTGACCAGTGTTTAATATAGTCTTCCTTCAGAGACAAGGCAGAGTATAGTGGATATCATTCTGATTTCACTGGTTTCTCTTTTTTAAATTTCCTTTATTCATATGTGCATAAAATGTTTGGGTCATTTCTCCCCCCTTTCCCACCCCCCCTCCCTTTCCGGCTACCCCTTCCCTCTCCCCCTGACCCCTCACTTCCAGGCAGAAACTATTTTGCCCTTATCTCTAATTTTGTTGAAGAGAGAGTATAAACATTAAAAAGGAGAATCAAGGGTTTTTGCTAGTTGAGACAAGGATAGCTATACAGGGAGATTCCTCGCATTGCTTTCCTGGATGTATGTGTTACATTCTAAGTTGATTCTTCTCGAACTGACCTTTTCTCTAGCTCCTGATCACCTTCTCCTGTCGGCCTCTGTTGCTTTAGTTTCTACATTGCTTCCTTTGCACTGAGGACATCAAATGCTATCTTGTTTTTTTTTTTTTTTTTGGTTTCTTACCTATCCTCATACCTCCCTTGTGTGCTCTCGCCTTATCATGTAACCAAAGTCCAATCCCCTTGCTTTGTTTGCCCTTGATCTAAAGTCCACATATGAGGGAGAACATATGATTTTTGGTCGTTTTGGCCTGGCTAACCTCGCTCAGGATGATGTTCTCCAGTTCCATCCATCTACTTGGAAGTGACAAAATTTCATTCTTCTTCATGGCTGAGTAGAATTCCATTGTGTATAAATACCACATTTTATATACAATTTATACACATTTTATTTTAATTCATTCGTTAATAGTGGGGCATCTTGGCTGTTTCCATTACTTGGCTATTGTGAATAGCACTGCAATAAACATGGGTGTACAGGTGCCTCTGGAGTAACCTGTGTCATATTCCTTTAGGTATATCCCCAGGAATGGGATTGGTGGATCATATGGCAGAGCTATGTTTAGATTTTTAAGAAGCCTCCAAATTTTCTTCCAGAGTGGTTGTACTAGTTTGCATTCCCACCAGCAGTATATAAGGGTTCCTTTTCCCCCATCCTTGCCAACACCTGTTGTTGTTGGTTTTTCTAATGATGGCTATTCTAACAGGGGTGAGGTGGAATCTTAGTGTGGTTTTGATTTGCATTTCCTTTATGGCTAGAGATGGTGAGCATTTTTTCATGTGTTTTTTGGCCATTTGAATTTCTTCTTTTGAGACAGTTCTGTTTAGTTCAGTTGCCCATTATTTTATTGGTTCATTAATTTTGGGAGACTTTAGTTTTTTGTGTTCCCTGTATATTCTTGTTATCAGTCCTCTGTTTAATGTGTAGCTGGCAAATATTTTCTCCCACTCTGTGGGTGGTCACTTCAGTTTAGAGACTATTTATTTTGTTGTACAGAAGCTTTTTAATTTTATGAAGTCCCATTTGTGCATTCTTTCTCTTAGTTGGTGGGATGCTGGGGTTCTATTGAGTAAGTCCTTCCCTATATCTATTGCTTCCAGAGTATTCCCTGCTCCTTCCTGCACACTAACTTCAGAGTTTGGGGTCTTTGATCCATTTTGAGTTGATACTAGTACAGGGTGATAAACATGGATCTAGTTTCAGTTTTTTGCAGATGGATAACCACTTTTCCCAGCAACATTTGTTGAAGAGACTGTCTTTTCTCCATCATATATTTTTGGCACCTTTGTCAAAACTAAGGTGGGTATAGTTGTGTAGTTTCATATCCAGGTCCTCTATTCTGTTCCACTGGACTTCATGTCTGGTTTTGTGCCAGTACCATGTTGTTTTTATTGCTATTGCTTTGTAATATAGTTTGAAGTTGGGTACTGTGATACCTCCAGCATTGTTCTTTTGACTGAGTATTGCCTTGGCTATTCGTGGCCTCTTGTGTTTCCATATAAATTTAACAGTAGATTTTTCAATCTCTTTAAAGAATGTCTTTGGGATTTTGATGGGAATTGCATTAAACATGTAGATTACTTTTGGGAATATAGACATTTTTACTATGTTGATTCTACCAATCCATGAGCAAGGGAGATCTCTCTACTTTCTATAGTCTTCCTCAATCTCTTTCTTCAGAAGTTTATAGTTTTTCTTGTAGAGGTCATTCACATCCTTTGTTAAGTTTACTCCTAAGTATTTGATTTTTTTGAGGATATTGTAAATGGAATTGTTTTCATATATTCTTTCTCAGTTTGTTCATTATTAGTGTATAGAAATGCTAATGATTTTTCTATGTTGATTTTACATCCTGCTACTTTGCTATAGCTGTTAATGGTGTCTAGGAGTTTTTGAGTAGAGTTTTTTGGGTCTTTAAGGTATAGGATCATATCATCTGCAAATAGGGATATTTTGATTGTTTCTTTACCTATTTGTATTCCTTTTATTTATTCTTCTTGCCTAATTGCTCTGGCTAAGAATTCCAGTACTATGTTGAAAAGGAGTGGGGATAGTGGACATCCTAGTCTCGTTCCTGATTTTAGAGGGAATGGTTTCAGTTTTTCACCACTAACTATAATGTTGGCTGTAGGTTTGTCATATATAGCTTTATAATATTGAGGTACTTTATTCCTAGTTTTCTTAGAGCTTTTATCATGAAATGGTGTTGGTTCTTATCGAAGGCTTTTTCTGCATCTATTGAGATGATCAAGTGGTTTTTGTCTTTGCTTCTGTTAATGTGGTTTATTGCATTTATTGATTTGCATATGTTGAACCACCCCTGCATTCCTGGGATGAAGCTGACTTGGTTGTGGTGAATGATCTTTTGATGTGTTGTTGAATTCAGTTTGCCATTATTTTATTGAGTATTTTTGCATCAATGTTCATTAAGAAGATTGGCTTATAGTTCTCCTTTTTGGAAGTGTCTTTTCCTGGTTTTGCGATGAGTGTAATACTGGCTTCATAAAATGTGGTAGGCAGTTTAAGGAGGGTTGGTATTAATTCTTCTGTAAATGTCTGATACAATTCAGGAGAGAATCCATCAGGTCCTGGACTTTTCTTTTTTGGGACACTCATTATTGCTGCTTCAATTTCATTTTGTGTTATAGACCTATTCAGGTGATTAATGTCCTCTAGATTCAGTTTTGGATGATCATATGTATCTAGAAATATGTCCATTTCTTCAAGATTTTCAAATTCATTAGAATATAGGTTCTCAAAGTAGTCTTTGATGATTTCCTGGACTTCCATGGTGTTTGTTGTTATCTCCCCTTTTGCATTCCTGATTTTACTGATTTGGGTTTTTTTCTCTCCTAATTTTAGTCAGGTTTGCCAGGGGTCTGTTGATCTTGTTCATTTTTTCAATGAACCAACTTTTTGTTTCATTAATTCTTTGTATTTTTTTTTGTTTCTATTTCATTGATTTCAGCTCTTATTTTTATTATTTCTCTCCTTTTATTTGTTTTGGGATTTGCTTGTTCTTGTTTTTCTAGGAGTTTGAGATGTAACATTAGGTCACTGATTTGAGATCTTTCTTTTTAATATATGCACTCAAGGCTATAAACTTTCCTTTCAGGACTGCCTTTACTGTGTCCATAGGTTCTGGTAGGTTGTGTTTTCATTTTCATTAACTTCCAGGAACCTTTTAATTTCCTCTTTTATTTCATCATTGACCGATTGATCATTGAGCAATGTGTTGTTCAGTTTCCAGCTGTCTGCATGTTTTTTGCTATTATTTTTGCTGTTGAGTTCTACTTTTAATGCATTGTGATCAGATAGAATTCATGGTATTATTTCTATTTTCTTATATTTGCTAAGGCTTGCCTTGTGCCCTAGGATTTGATCAATTTTGGAGAAGGTTCCGTGGGCTACTTTGAAAAATGTGTATTGTGTGGAAGTTGGATAAAATGTTCTGTTGACATCAACTAGGTCCATTTGCTCTATAGTATCATTTAGATTGAGGATTTCTTTATTGATTTTTTTGTTTGTATGACCTATCTATTGGTGATGGGGGGTATTAAAGTCTCCAACTGCCACTGTGTTGGAGTTTATACATGTTTTTAGGTCCTTCAGAGTATGTTTGATGAAGTTGGGTACGTTGATGTTGGGTGCATATAAGTTGATAACTGTTACTTCCTTTTGGTGTATTTTCCCTTTTATTAGTATGGAATGTCCTTCTTTATCTGATTTGATCAATGTAGGTTTGAAGTCTCCTTTGTCCAAGGTAATTATTGCTACTCCTGCCTGTTTTGGGGGACCATTGGCTTTGTAAATCCTCTTCCAGCCTTTCACCCTAAGCCTATGCTTATTTCTATCCAGGGGTCTCCTGTAAGCAACAAATTGTTGGATCTTTCTTTTTAATCCAGTTTGTAAAATAGTGTCTTTTGATGGGGGCATTAAGTCTGTTAACATTCAGTGTCAGTGTTGATAGGTATGTGGTGATTCCTGTCATTTAGTTGTCTTAGTTGTTTAAGGGTTTGATTGTGTAGCTAAATCGATGTTACGCTCTACTTTCTTGCCTTTTCTTCTCCTGTGGTTTGGTATTGCCAGTCCTTTCATGTTTATGTTGGCTTTCACTTTCTGTATGCAGAATCCTTTGAAGAATCTTTTGTAGGGGTGGCTTTGTGGTCATGTATTGTTTTAGTTTCTGCTTACCATGGAAGACTTTTATTGCTCCATCTATTTTGAATGTTAGTTTTGCTGGGTAAAGTATCCTAGGGTTGAAGTTATTTTCATTCAGTGCCCAGAATACCTCACTCCATGCTCTTCTTGTTTTTAATATTTCCATTGAGAAGTCTGGTGTGATATTGATGGGTTTACCTTTGTAAGTTGTTTGTTTTTTGCCTCTTATAGCCTTCAATATTCTTTCTTTATATTCTGTGTTTGTTGTTTTAATGATAATATGTCATGGGGTAGTTCTATTTTGGTCAAGTCTGTTTGGTGTCCTGGAGGCTTCCTGTCTCTGAATGGCAGTTTTCTCTAGATTTGGTACATTTTCTCTTATTATTTTGTTGAAGATATTACAAATTCCTGTTGTTCTCACCTCTTTTCCTTCTTCAATGCCCATGATTATCAGGTTTGGTCTTTTGATGAAGTCGTTGAATTCTTGCATATTCCTTTCACAGGTCTTGAGTTGTCTAACTAGTTGTTCTCAGTTTTTCCTTTAATTACTATTTCATCTTTGAGTTCTGAGATTTTATCTTCTGCTTGTTCTAGTCTTCTGGAGTGACCTTCCATTTTGTTTTGCATTTCTGTTTTGTTCTTTTTTCTGTGGTTTTCCATATGAGTCACTTCCTCTTTAATATTGTCAATTTTCATCCTGAGTTCATTTATCTCTCTATTTATGGTGTTCTTTGTTTCACTTTGGTGTTTATACAATGCTTCTATAGTTTCCTTTATTTGTTCTTGTGCTTTCTTAAATTCTCTATTTTTGTTGTCTTGGAATTTCTTGAGTGTCTCCTGTACATTTTGTTTGACCATATCCAGTATCATCTCTATAAAATTCTCATTGATTACTTTCAGGATTTCTTCTTTCAGATTGTTCTTGTGGGCTTCGTTGGGTTCTTTGGCATAGTTTATCTTCGTTTTGTTGGAGTCTGGATCTGAGTATCTGTTTTCTTCATTTCCCTCTGGTTCCTGTACTAATTTATTATTGGGGGGAAATGGTTTCCATCTTTTTTCCATCTTCCCATCATTCCACTTGGTGCTGTTACTGTTCCTATACTGTGTGTAATTTAGTATTACCTAGATTGTAATAGTAAAAATGATGATATCTAGAATGGAAGGGCTAGAGGAGAAAGAAATCAAAGAAGGTAAAGAAAAAAGAAAAAAAAATACAGAGCTTAAGGAAATAAATGGAGAAGTAGTGTTCTAATCAACAGTGAGCTTAACAGGCATCAGACAGACAGAGAGAGAAGAAAAAAGAAGAGAGAAAAAGAAATTAAAAAAAATTCCAGGTCAAATTCAATAAAATTTCAGTCTTAATAGTTTTGGTGTTACTCCTTCAGCATCCAGTTCTGGTGTTGGTGTTTGAGTGGTAGTTCTGTCATTGTCTCATCAAAGAAAAAAATAATAATAATAAAAAGAAAAAAAATTTAAAAAAATAGAAAAGGTAAATAAAACTGTAAAAGAATAAGTTTCAGGTCTAGAAACCACACTGTTTCAGTCTTAGTAGTTGTGGTGTTGCTCCTTCAGGATCCAATCCTGGTGTTGGTAGTTAATCAGTAGCACTGTGGTTATCTTGCCAGGTGGTTGGGTCAGGAGACAGCTTTGTGAACCTCTATCTGCTCTGTTTCAGGCGTGGTTTACCTGCCACATACTGTCAGCCGGCTGCTGCTACAGGCTTTATTTACTGCACTTCACAGTGGTAAACTGTCCTACTTACATAGTCTAGCAGGCTTTGTTTGTTCAGAGTTCTGGATGCCTGCCCCTTCTCTTTTCTCTAGTGTAAAGTCCTACCAGGCTGTTACAGCTGCAGGCCTTGTTTACTTAGAGTTTGTGTCTAGCACTGTCCATCTCCCATTTTCTTGCAGAGTGTCCCACATGTCAGGCACTGTTGCAAGCCTTCCCCACTCCAAGCTTGCTGGGGGGCCACCAAACCCACCTTCTCCAGCTGGCTTGTTTATTTACAGTTCACAGGGGAAGTGCTCCTCCCCCTTTCTCTGGCACTCAGGGTGCCCTGTCCTCTTTGCTACATGTCCTTTTTGGTTGTTTATTATTCAGTATTTTTTGTTTTTGTTTTTTTTTGCGGGGCTGGGGTCAGTCTGTGCAGCCACGGGGCTGTGCTGGTTTATCCTAGGGTTGGCTGTGGGAGTACCACATGCAGCTTATTTACTCACCTGTTGATCTGCATCTCCCAAGCAGGTTAGGAGCCAGTGCCTGGCAGCACAGGAGCCCTCCTGGTGTCTCCTTATAATGTGGCATGGGGAAGCTATGTGCAGGCTGGGGGTTAGGAGGTGTTGGAGTTTTGCCTCTTCTTGGAGGTTTTTCCTGCCAGGTTTGTCTCCAGCATCTCAGCAAGCTTTTTACTTTAAGGAGAACACACTGTTTCCTCCCTCTAGTCGCCATCTTGGAACCTTCTCTCTGTGGTTTCTGGATAGCATACCTTATGATAATTGAAGAATTATGTTTCTGGTTACAATATTCTCTCTAAGTCCATTTAGTTTTCCTTGAATATTTTTGATATATCTTCTATTCACTTCTGGACTGTAAGGCTTATGCTGGAAAATCTGCTATAAGTCTAGGGAGTATTTGTTCATATGTGACTTGATGCTTTTCTCTTTGTGTTTTTTAAATTCCCTCTTCATTTTATATTTCTAATATTTTTACAACATTATGCCTTGATGAAAATCTACTTGGTTAAATCTATGGAGGATCCTTGAACTTCTCTATCTGGAGGTCCATGTTTCATTGACGATTCAGGGAATCTTCACTATGACTTTATAGAATAGGTTTTAAATGCCTTTCTCCTGTTCTTCACCTTCTCAAATCTCCATAATGCCAATATTTATTCACTTTACAGTGTTCCATGTGCCTTATAGGCTTTTTATTATTTTTTCAATTGTTTCATTTTTTTTTCTGAGTGAGTTAATTTAAAATGTTTTCTCTCAAATTCAGAAATTCTTTCTGCTTTTTCTAGGTGTTGAAACTCTGTTTTCTTTTTTTTAATTAAACTGATTAAAGACCTTAGCTTTACTATTAGTGATTGGGTCTTTTTAGTGATTTATATCTCTAGGTGAATTTCTTATTCATATTATGAATTGTTTTTTCATATACACAGTAAAAGGATTTGAAGTTAGCACTTCATGCTTGCTAAGCATGAACTGTTCTGCTTGAGCCATACTCCAGCCCTTCTTCCATTGGTTATTTTATAGATAAGGTCTCTTTCTTTCTCTCTTTTTTCTTTTCCTTTGTTTGGCCAAGGTTGCTTGGCCTGAAATTCTCCTACTTTTATATTTTCCATTATCACTGGGATGACAGATATGCACAACCAAGCCCAGCTGTTTTCCACTGAGATAGGGTCTCACAAACTTTTTTTGCCCAACTATCCCATAGTCATGATCCTCCTGATTTCAGCCTCCCAACTAGCTGGGATGACAGGCATGAGCCACCAATGTCTGACTCATTGGGTTGTTTGTCTGTATTCACTTGCCTTTCACTGATTTACCTAAGATCTTTATGTTAAATTCTTTTTCAGGTATTTCATACATTTCCTTCAATGCCAGATCTATATTTGGAAAATTGTTCTATTTTGCAAGTATCATGTTTCTAGTGTCCTTACATGGAGGCCTGTATATCTAGTATATTTGCCTCTTCTAATTTTATAAAATAACTTTTATAGGAAAAAATTTTTTTTGGTTTTTGGTTTTTGTTTTAGATGAGATAGGGAGTGTCAGCTAGATAGGATCTTTGGGTTTGGTTACAGGGGAACTCTGAAACATAGTCTTTGTAGGATTTCTGTATTTTTGATCAATGTCTGCAGTATCTGAGTTTCCTGATTGTCCAGACTATAACAATTCATGAAGGCAGTTTTGTGACTTTGGAGTAGACATGGGCTTCCAAGTTGTGTTACCTTAGACTCCACAGAGTCAACATCTGATGACACAAGGGTCTGTGGCAGTGAATACCATACTATCAGTTGGTGTGGGATGTGGGGAGGATTCTCTACAGGTCTCTTAGTAGAGCACAGCTTGTGGCACCATCAGCTATGGTCCCTGAGCCACAGAATGTGTGACTTCCCCAGGACTTTCAGCATAAACATGAGAGCTGCCTCTGACAACTGTTGCCCATGGCACCAACAACCCTAGTTCTGGAGCTACAAGATGGAATGGGACTATACCCAACTCCCAAGCATGAGTGATACTGAGGACTGTGGCACTAGTAGCCATGGACCTTAAAATTTGGAATTAAAAGTGGAACTTTTTTAGGTCCTATGAAAAAATTGTAGCTGGTATGAGTTTATAACATACGTCAGGTGAGGATGAGAATTTTTTTGAACATTACTATAGCACAATTCTATTGGCAGGAGTGGAAGGATACACAGAATACTAAGGAGGATTCTGAGATGAACATAGGGGATTTTTAATGTTTATGTAATAATCTACTTATAAGTGTTAAGTGTTTTTCAGGAAGGCAATTATTATTTTTATGCATTTTTTATAGGAATGAAAGTCACTTGTCATAGTAAACTGGAAAACATTATCCTATTTTAAAGTGTTATAATTTTAAAGCTATTCTTTTCTTTCATTTCATCAGGAAGCAAATTTAGCAAGTGTTTAATCTCAGTATACTGTTGTTATGAAAGCAAATGTACTATTCTGA
This sequence comes from Castor canadensis, assembly GCF_047511655.1. Classification (NCBI taxonomy): domain Eukaryota; kingdom Metazoa; phylum Chordata; class Mammalia; order Rodentia; family Castoridae; genus Castor; species Castor canadensis. Next base: position 66,994,979 of record NC_133391.1, on the reverse strand, counting down.
ATGCTCAGTAGCCTGAAAGCAGTGCCAGTATTAAAAATGATATTCAGTATAAGAATTTATTCACAGGAAAAAATTCTCAAATGAAAAACTAATTTGGAATGCATCTTATTTCACCTGCTAAAAGTCTAAAATTTATGTAAAAATCTCTCTTCAAAACAAGATCTGAGATATTTTGAAATCATAGTTAAGAATGTACAAAACATATTCTTTTGGTCTTAAATGGAGTTGATGCGTACTTTGCTCAAAACTTCTGCTTTAAAATGTCAAATATATTAAGTGATAAGTAGGCACCTCTTCAGAGGTTGTATACTTTTATTAACACATTCTATTGTATAGCAACACAAGTAATAAGTAATATATTTATAGAAGTGTAGCATAAAACAGAAAAAAGTTATTTCAGTGATGCCATTCTGAAGGTTTTTCTGCAAAGAGATATTTTAATTTAAGCATTTTCCATAAGCTGATAGAGCCAATTAGTATCTCTGTTCCCTGTTTGTACCTCAGGTTCTCTAATGATCTCACCCTAAGGCAGTCACACATCCTTTCTGTCCCTTCAGAAAGACAAGAAGTGGCACCAGATTTCATTTTCCTTCTCTCTGCATTCCTCTTGTCTCATTTGCTTGAAGCTCCTTTTGAAGCTAAGAAAGAATTAAGAATTTAGCTCTTTGTTTCTTTATGGATAGTTAATCCCTCTAAACAAATTCTTCTGATCAGCCCGCTTTTAATTGGGTTTGGGCCTTTTTTCAAGCTGCAGGACTTTTCCAAGGGACTTTGAAAGTCTGGTGAATATTATACACTAAGAATAAACGCACTGTGTTGATGTAATTGGCCTTACCAAACAGCTCCCCCAATTAACATAACATGTTTTAAATTTTTTAAAGGAGCTTTTCAATAGGATACTTTTAAAATAAATGGCAGACAATTTTGATATCATTTTGCTGCCTCTCATCTCTTATCCACAAAAGCATAACTGTTCATTATCCAGTGGGAAATTAATAGCAACAGTGTGACATTTGATTGATGTGCTTATTATATGCTACCAAAATCTAGTTAGATGAGTTCCAATTAGATCCAGTCCAAAAGATTAATTATAATTAAATTATTTATATGTAAAACAGAATGTCCGCACTTTAAATGGAGGGATAGTTTTATGGTGAGGTAACAAGATAAGACTTTACGATGAAATGTATTTAGTCATATATATTGATACCTCAGGAGAGATGTACTGGTTTGTGTTTAGCCATGATTGTCTGGATTGATTGTCTAAGATGTCATCTGTGTTAAATTATTTTTCATGCAGTTAATTTAGTAAATATATATTTCTTAATCAGGCAAGTTAAGTCAAATTTCAGCAAATTTAACTTTTTTCCTTTCCTCTTGTGAACTTAGGATGCCTTTCTCCTAACTCCCATATAGCACTCTATTATCACTATTAAAATAAATTTAATCACAATAAACCCTAAGCATTTTCTTGTCCAAATTGTGAGTTCCTTAAATGCAGGGAATATTGCTTGTCATATTTTAATATTTTATCCACTGGAATATAAGAGACATAATATATTCTGTTGATCTGAAAAATTTTACTCAGGCTATAATGTGAAATTTATGATTCACATTTATTAGTTGCCAAACATTTGTTATCTACAAAGAAGCCATTTTCTCTGCTTTGTTTCCAGCATACCCTTAATTTTGTTTGGCCCCAATGTGCCTGGTCCCTGAGTTCAGGCCATCTATCCTAGCATCATGGGCAGTAGTCTCTGAGGGTGGAACCTTGTTTACCTCATTCCACAAACAAATTAAACCTGGGAGTGCCCACCTGTGAATGTCTTAACAATGAAAGCTCTTTGACAGAGTTGTTCAGTTTTCTATTGTGTGCCATGGAGTACATTTTGTCTAAAAATATGAATGATCATATAATAGTATAGAAGTTAAGGGTTGTATCTGTGCCAATTTGTTTGACTTTTTCTTTGAATACCCTAAAGACACATACTATTCAAATGTATGCATTACTAGTGTCCACTCTCTCCTATAAGCCTGCTTTCCTAAACTTTTTCATTCACTGCAGAAGGAAACTGAGTGGCAACATAGGCCTTACTACTCTATAAAGTTCTTATCAAGTTCTTAAGACTCTGCTTGTCGAATTCCTCTTGAATGTGATTCCCTTCTCCATTCCAACTTCCATTATCCTGGTTTAGATGACCATAATTGTGTTTATTTCCTCTGCAATTATGTCTCACAGGGACATTTTTACCTCTATTGGCATTTTCTCTCTGCCTGAGATGCACATTCATCTTCTGAGAGAATTGGTAAATAAACCCAACTGAACCTTGGCTATTCTTTGCAGTAATATTTTAAATTATAAATTTAACATTGCATTTCTCATTAATTTCCCATTTTGTCTTTAGTCATATTTGATATTTTTGTCATCCTAGGAACTTGTATATTTCATCTTAATTTCTAATATGTTGGTGTAAAATTGCTTATTACTGAATTTCCACAGGATCAGTACTGAACTGTTTGCTCTCAATTGTATGATAGCATGTGTCTCTTTTCCTTGGTAAATCTCACCAAAGACATTGCTTATTTTCTTGAAAAAACAACTGTATTCTTGTTGACTTTATTCTATTTTTCTTGTTTCTATTTATTTTTTTACCATTATAATTTTATTATTTATTTACTTCTGCTTACTTTGATTTACTTTTCTCTTCTTTTACAGTTTCTTAAAAAATTTTATCAGCATATAGTTGTTGTACAAGGGGATATATTGTGATGTTTACATATGTGCTTATAATATATCGTAGTTAGATTTACCCCCTCATAGATGTCTGTGAACAATTTCAACTAGTTTCATTCTTCTATTTTCATATATGGATACAAAATACATCTACCATATTAACCCTCATTTCCTCTTTCCTTGTGCCCACCCCCCAAATTTGTACTCACCCCCAGGAAAAGACCTATTTTTCCCTCCTGCCCTTCATTTGTTTTAAGAGTACATTGATAGTTCAGGATTTCCTTTTGGTACTATAGGCCTTGTATATATCATGCTTTAATCAAATTAACCCTTCCCTCTGTTACTTACTGATTTGTTATCACCATGCTGCCCTAGTATTTAACAACTTACCCTACAGTGCATTATATTATGTTCATATATATATATATATATATAATTATATATGTATGTGTTGTTTCAAAATTTTTCATCCTCTATCATTTTCTTTACCTCCCTCACTTCCTGTAGTCTCCTCAGACAGACTCACTAATACAATTTTGTTCTCTCTCTCACTATCTATCTATCTATCTATTTATATATGTGTGTGTGCATGTGTATATATATATATATATGATCATTTATGTATCTATTTATACATTTAAACTATAAGTCTAGCTTCCACATATGAAGGAAAACATATGACCTTTGATTTTTTGGGCCTGACCTATTTTGTTTAACATGAAGTTCTCCAGTTCTATCCATTTACCTGCAAACAACATAATTTTTCTCTTTGTGGCTGAATAAAACTGCATTGTGTATATATACCACATTTTCTTAATCCATTCAGCAGTCATGGGGCATCTAGACTGCTTCCAAATCTTGACTATTATAAATAGTGCTGCAATAAACATGGGTGTGCAAGTGGCTCTATTGTATCCTAGAGCACATTCCTTTGGATATATGCCCAGGAATGGCATCGCTGGATCAAATGGTAGTTCTATTTTTAGATTTTTTGAGGGACCTCTATATTGCTTTTCATAGCATTGCACTAATTTATATTTCTGCCAACAGTGAAGAAGTGTTACTTTTCCCCGCATCCTCACCAGCATTTGTTGCTGTTTGTGTTCTTGATGATAGCCATTTCTGACTGGAGTGAGGTGGAATCTCGTCTTTTGATTTACATTTCCTTTATGGCCAAGAATGTTTGGCATTTCTTTATGTGTTTATTGGCCTTTTATACTTCTTTGGGGAATTGTCTGTTCAGTTCACTTTTCCATTTATTCAATGGGTTGTTGATTCTTTGAGAGGTTAGTTTTTTTGAGCTTTCTGTATATTCTGGTTATTAATCCCTTGCCAGATGTATACCTGACAAAGATTTTCTCCCATTCTGCAGAGTGTCTCTTCAATCTGGTGACGGTTTCCTTTGCTGTGAAGAAGATTTTTAGTTTCATGTGATTCCATTTGTCAATTCTTCCTATTAGTTGCTGAGCTATTAGAGTTCCATTCATAAAGTTATTACCCATGCCTACATGGTCCAATGTGTTCCCTGTTTCTCTGTTACATTAAGATTGTAAATCCAGTTCCATCGATTTACTTGCATATGATAAGATTTCATTCTTCTTCATGGCTGAGTAAAATTCCACTGTGTATAAAGACCATATTTTTTAAAGTCCCTTTATTGTATAATCAGCCCCACATTTTCTTAATCCATTTGTCAGTGGTAGGGCATCTTGGCTTTTCCATAACTTGGCTATTGTGAATAGCACTGTAATAAACATGGGTGTGCAAGTGACTCTGGAGTAACCTGAGTTGCATTCCTTTGGGTATATCCCTAGGAATGGGATTGCTGGATCATATGGCAGACCTATGTTTAGTATTTCAAGAAGCCCCTATATTGTTTTCCAGAGTGGTTGGACTAGCTTGCATTCCCACCAGCAGTGTATGTGGGTTCCTTTTTCCCCATATCCTCACTAACACCTGTTGTTGGTGATGTTTTTGATGATAGCAATTCTAACAGGGGTGAGGTGGCATCTTAGTGTGGTTTTGATTTGCATTTCTTTTATGACCAGAGATGGTGAGCATTTTTTCATGTGTTTTTTGGCCATTTTAATTTCTTCTTTTGAAAAAGTTCTGTTTAGTTCAGTTTCCCATTTCTTTATTGGTTCATTGATTTTGGAGGAGTTTAGTTTTTTGACTTCCCTGTATATTCTGGTTATTAAAAATCATATGTTCTCCCTCATATGAAGACTTTAGATCTAGGGCAAATGCAGAAATGTTGCTGGACTTGGGTCACACGCTAAGGGGAGAACACATACAGAAGGAATGGGGATAGGTAGGAAACCCAAAACTTGAAAGTGTTTGATGTCCCCACAGCAGAGAAGCTAATACAGTAACCTGACAATGACGGAGGTCAATATGGGAAGGTGAGTGATCAAGTAGAAACGAATAGGTTGGGTTGTAATACACTTGTTCGTGGAAGCAATGCTAGGAATCTCTGTATAGTTATCTTTACCTCAAGCTAACAAAAATGCTATGTCTTTCTTATTATTGCTTATGTCTTCTCTTCAACAAAATTGGAGAAAAGGGCAGAACAGGTTCTGCCCTGAAGCTAGAGGAATGGGGGCAGACAGAGAGGGTGTGGAGGGCAGGGGGGAGAAATGACCCAAACAATGTATGCACATATGAATAAATGAATAAAGAAAAAAATTGTAAATCCATTTTGAATTGATGTAATACAAAGTGACTGGGATCTAGTTTCAGTGTTTTGCAGGTGGAAATCCAGTTTTCCCAGCACCATTTGTTGAACAGACTGTCATTTCTTCAATGCATATTTTGGGGACCTTGGTCAAAAATCAGATGACTGTAGTTAGAGGGGTTTGTGTCAGGGTCTTCTATTCTATTTCATTAATCTTCATGTCTGTTTTTACCAATACCATGTTGTTGTTGTTTTATTACTATGACTCCATAGTATAGTTTGAAGTCATGTGTTTCTCTTTTTACTCAGGATTGCTTTAGCTATTTGAGGTCTTTTGTGCTTTCATCTCAACTTTAGGACTGACTTTTCTATCTCTGTGAAAAATGTTATTAGAATTTTGATAGGGATTGCATTGAACGTAGAGATTTCCTTTGGCATTATAGCATTTTCACAATATTGATTCTGCCTATCCATGAGCATGGAATGTCCTTCCATATTCTGTTGTCTTCATTGATTTATTTCTTTAGTGACTTGTAATTTTCATTGTATAGATCAGTCACCTGTTTCATTAAATTTATCCCTAGGTATTTAAATTTTTTTCAAGCTACTGTGAAAGGTGTTATTTTCCTGATTACTTTCTCAGACATTCATTTTTTGTGTATAGAAATGCTATTGATTTTAGTGTATTGATTTTTGTATACTGCTACTTTGCTGAAAGTGTTTATGAACTCTAAGAATTTCTTGGTAAAGTTTTTAGGGTCTTCCATGTATAGGATCATATATATCATTTGATATATATAGGACTTCTTCCTTCCCTATTTGAATACCTTGTATTTCTTTCTGCTGTCTTATTGCTTTGTCTAGGAATTCCAGCACTATGTTTAATAAGAATGGGGAGAGTGGACACTCTTGCCTTGTTCCTGATTTTAGAGGAAATGGTTTCATTTTTTCCTGATTTAGCATGATGTTGGCTATAAGTTTGTCATATATAGCCTTTATAATGTTGAGAAATGTGTCTTAAATTCCTAGTTTTTTCAGAGCTCTTATCATGAAAGGTTGTTGAATTTTTTAGAAGACTTTTCCTGCATCTGTTGATATGATGTGGTTTTTGTCCTTAATTCTCTCTACATATTGCATTATATTTATCGATTTGTGAATGTTGTACCATCCTTGCATCCCTGGAGTTGAAACTTACTTGACCAAGGTGTATGATCTTTTTAATGTGTTGTTGTATTCTGTTATAAAGTATTTTATTGAGGATTTTTTAATTCATTTATTCATATGTGCATACATTGTTTGGGCCATTTCTCCTCCTTATCCCCCACTCCCTTCCCCTTCCTTTCCTCTCCATCCCCCCCCCACTTCCAGGTAGAATCTGTTCTGCCTTTATCTCTAATTTTGTTGAAGAGAAGACATAAGCAATAATAAGAAAGAAAAAGTGTTTTTGCTAGTTGAGATAAGGATAGCTATACAGAGAGATTCCTGGCATTGCTTCCATGTACAAAAGTGTTACATCCCAGGTTATTTATCTCTAACTAACCTTTTTCTCTAATTCCTGATCCCCTTTTCATATTGACCAGTGTTGCCTTAAAGTTTCTGTATTAGTTCCTCTGCAGTGGGGACATCAATACTTTCATGTTTTCGGTTTCTTACCTATACCCATACCTCCTGTATGTACTCTTCTCTTATCATGTTACCGATTGCTGCATTTGCCCTAGATCTAAAATCCGCATGTGAGGGAGAACATATGATTTTTGGTCTTCTGAGCCTGGTTAACCTCACTCAGAATGATGTTCTTCAGTTCCATCCATGCACTTGTGAATGATAAGATTTCATTCTTCCTCATGGCTGAGTAGAATTCAATTGTGTATAAATACCATATTTTCTTAATCCATTCGTTAATAGTGGGGCATCTTGGCTGTTTCCATTACTTGGCTATTGTGAACAGTGCTGCAATAAACATGGGTGTGCAAGTGCCTCTGGAGTAACCTGTATCACATTCCTTTAGGTATATCCCCAGAAGTGGGATTGCTGGGTCATATGGCATATCTGTGTTTAGATTTTTAAGAAGCCTCCAAATTTTTTTCCAGAGTGGTTGCACCAGCTTGCATTCCCACCAGCAGTGTATGAGGGTTCCTTTTTCCCCACAGCCTCTCCAACACCTGTTGTTAGTGATGTTTTTAATGATGGCTATTCTAACAGGGGTGAGGTGGAATCTTAATGTGGTTTTGATTTGCATTTCCTTTATGGCTAGAGATGGTGAGCATTTTCTCATGTGTTTTTTGGCCATTTGAATTTCTTCTTTTACAAAAGTTCTGCTTAGTTCAGTTGCCCATTTCTTTGTTGGTTCATTAATTTTGGGAGAGTTTAGTTTTTTGAGTTCCCTGTATATTCTGGTTATCAGTCCTTTGTCTGATGTGTAGCTGGCAATTATTTTCTCCCACTCTGTGGGTGGTCTCTTCAATTTAGAGACCATTTCTTTTGCTGTGCAGAGCTTTTTAGTTCTATGTAGTTCCATTTGTCTACCCTATCTCTTAGTTGCTGAGCTGCTGGGGTTCTATTGAGGAAGTCCTTGCCTATACATATTACTTCCAGAGTGTTTCCTGCTCTTTCCTGGACTAACTTCAGAGTTTGGGGTCTGATATTAAGATCCTTGATCCATTTTGAGTTGATAATATTATAGGGTGATAAACATGGATCTAGTTTCAGTTTTTTGCAGATGGTTAACCACTTTTCCCATCAACATTTGTTGAAGAGACTGTCTTTTCTCCATCATGTATTTTTAGTGACTTTGTCAAAAATAAGGTGGGCATAGTTGTGTGAATTCATATCCGAGTTCTCTATTCTGTTCCACTGGTCTTCATGTCTGGTTTTGTGCCAGTACCATGCTGTTTTTATTGCTATTGCTTTGTAATATAGTTTGAAGTCGGGTACTGTGATACCTCCAGCATTTTTCTTTTTGCTGAGTATTGCCTTAGATATTCATGGTCTCTTGTGTTTCCAGATGAACTTTAGGGTAGATTTTTTTCAATCTCTGTGATGAATGTCATTGGGATTTTGATGGGAATTGCATTAAGCTTGTAGATTGCTTTTGTTAGTATAGTCATTTTTACTATGTTGATTCTACCAATCCATGAGCATGGGAGATCTTTCCATCTTCTGTAGTCTTCCTTGATCTCTTTCTTCAGGAGTTTTTAATTCTCCTTATAGAGGTCATTCAAATCCTTTGTTAACTCCTAGATATTTGATTTTTTTGAGGCTATTTTGAATGGAATTGTTTCCATATTTTCCTTCTCAGTTTGTTCATTGTTGGCATATAGAGTTAACGATTTTTGTAAGTGATTTTTGTATCCTGCCACCTTGCTATAGTTGTTTATGGTGTCTAAGAGCTTTTGGGTAGAGTTTTTTGGGTCTTTAAGGTAGAGGATCATATCATCTGTGAATAGGGATATTTTGACAGTTTCTTTACCTATTTGTGTCCTTTTATTTCTTCTTCTTGCCTAATTTCTCTGGCTAGGAATTCCAGTACTATGTTGAATAGGAGTGGAGATAGTGGGCATCCTTGTCTAGTTCCTGATTTTAGAGGGAATGGTTTCAGTTTTTCTCCATAAAGTATAATGCTGGCTGTAGGTTTGTCATATATAGCTTTTATAATGTTGAGGTACTTTCCTTCTATTCCTAGTTTTCTTAGAGCTTTTATCATGAAATGGTGTTGGATCTTGTCAAAGGCTTTTTCTGCATCTATTGAGATGATCAAGTGGTTTTTGTCTTTGCTTCTATTAATGTGCTGTATTACATTTATAGTTTTACCTATATTGAACCACCCCTGCATTCCTGGATTAAGCCAACTTGGTCATGGTGAATGATCTTTCTGATGTGTTGTTGAATTAGGTTTGCCATTATTTTATTGAGGATTTTTGAATCTATGTTCATCAAGGATATTAGCCTCTAAATTTCTGTCTTTCTTTCTTTCCTTTTTTTTTAATGTGTCTTTACCGGGCTTTGGTATTAGGGCAATACTGGCTTCATAGATTTTGTTTAATAGCATTACTTCCTTCTGTAATTTACAGAATAGTTGAGGAGCATTGGTGTTAGTTCTTCTTTAAAGGTCTGGTAGGATTCAGCAGTAAATCCATCAGAACCTGGGCTTTTTTTGTAGGGAGATTCTTTATAATTGTGTCAATCTCATTGCTTATTATAGATCTGTTTAAGTTTTTAATGACCTCTTGGTTCAATTGTGGCAAGTAATATGTGTCAAGAAAGTGAGGGAGGGGGGGTGAGGATCAGGGAGAGAAATGGCCCATACAATGTGTACACATATGAATAAACAAATAAAGAAATTTATTTCTTCTTCTGTCTATTGAATAGAGTGAAGTGTTGAGATCTTCCACAATTATTGTGTGTGGTCCTATCATCTCCTTTATGCTCAGAAGTCTTTGTTTTATGAATGTGGGGCTTCAATGTTCAGTGCATACATATTTAGAATTGCTACATCTTCTTGCTGGATTGTTCCTTTTATTGTATGTAGTGACCTTCTTTATCTGTTCTGACTGATTTTTTTGTAAAATCTGCTTTGTACTATATGAGAATAGCTACTCCTACTTGCTTTTGGTTTCTGAAAGCTTGGTAAATTTTTTTCCAACCTTTTATTTTTAGTTTTTTTTGTATCTTTGATTGTGAGGTGTTTTCTTATAGACAACAGATTGTTGGATCTTGCTTTTTAATCCAATCTGACAATCTGTATCTTTTGATGGAAGAGTTAAGTTCATTTACATTTAGAGTTATGATTGAGAGGTATTTGTGGATTTCTGTATTTCTGTCCCTTTTTTCCAGATTGAGTCTCATGATGTTTGTTCTTCTAGTCATGTCCCAGAGTTATTATATGTTGTATTCATGTGTATTAACTTTTTTCTTCTTGATTATTTGCATGCAATAGTTCTTTAATCTTGTCCTCCATTTCTGATATTCTTTCTTTTGTTTGATCTCATCTGCTGATAATACTGTCCATTGTGGTTTGTATTTGATTTATTGAGGTTTTCATTTCTAACCTATTAAGTTGATTTTTTCATAATTTCCATTTCATTGCTAAATTTCTCTTCCATAATGCTGACTTTCTTGTCTAAATCTTAGATTGATTTCCTAATTTCATCTATCTGTTTATTTGAGTCTACTTTAAGGTCTCTGATAATTTTAACAGTAGGCTTCTGAATTCTCTCTCCAGCATTTCAGTCAATTCATTATCTTTGAATTAAGAAGTTTAGCTGTTGTGGTAAGAATTTGAAGGTGAAACATTGCCTTGGTTTTTTCATGTTGAAATTTCTACACCATGTTATGTGCATCTGTTTTTCTAATATTCCTTTTACTTCTTTGGGTGAGTGGAGAAACTGCTGTAGAAGCGAGGTAAACAATTCAGTAATACATCAAGTACTTGAATGTATAAGGAAAAATTGAAGCCCTAATCTGTCTCTCCAGTTAGGTTGTATGGGAACAAAATGTCTTATTTCTAGAAGGATGATCTGGGAACTTAACACTAATTGAAGGCTATAAGGATTAGAATTTGAATATTGTGGAGGTTGCATATGGGGAAGAGAGGAATGTTGGGAGGAAAGGGAGGGAGGTGCAGTAGATAGTAGTATGAGAGGGCTTTAATATTAGTATCTAGTGAATAGAGAACCAATGAAAAATGAGAGAAACAGTCCAACAAGAACAACTTGACTGAAAGAAAATAAACAAAAATTAAAAACAAAAACAAGGTAAGATTAGCAAAAGTAAATAAATGAAACAAAGAAACAACAAAAATTAAAACCTTACATTTCTTGTCCATGAGAAGTAATTTGCTGCTTGTCCTTCTTGCCCTGGTTGTTATGGAAACAGCTGCAAAAAGGCAGAGTTGCACTTCTAGTTGGAGCCTCAGAAGGGGGAGCAGAGACAGTCAATTCTCTTAAAGAGCTTTGCCTTTTGAGTTGTTTTGGGTCTGAGTGGCCTCCATAGATTGGAAGTTGAGACTTCCTGTTGGAATATGGAAAGCTTGGAGCTAGTGAGGGCCACCACTCTTTCTGTGAGGTGGGAGCAGATGGATTGAGAGAGCAGGTCTACTAACTGTTTTTCCCATTTGGACCCAGTTCAAACCTCCCCGCTGTCTATGTTTGCTTCTGGTGAAGGACTTCCAAGCAGACACTGATTTAGAGACCTGGAGCACCCCAGGGTGTGTGCCCTTTTAAATCCCAGCTTTGCTCAATTACATAGTCAATGCTTGTTGTAATTTGCTATTAAGCAGCTGAACTAACTGGAGATCTCAGTCAGTGTGGGCTGGGTGTTTTAGTTTTTTAAATTGACCTTGTTCAATGGGGCTTTTGTGGCAAGTTTGGATGAGTTTGCAGACCTCTAGGTGTTTCCTGCTGGAGATGCTCTGGTAGCAGGTTTCTACATGAACATTGTGACTGGGAAACCCAGAAAATCTATAGTCTGCAATTTTCCATATCTCCCTAATTGCTCAGTCTCCAAACTGGCCTGCCTGCATTGAGTTTCAGATATCTGAGCTCTCTGCCAGGGAAGACTCCCGGTTTTGCTTTGGAGAATTCCCTCAGGCAGTTAAGCTGAGTAACCAGTTCCCTACCTCAGCACCTTTTAACTTCACAGCTGCAAGTTTACTCCAGGTACCTTGAGGATACAGACTCCAACTGCTGGCTCTCTCAAGATGGCACCTTGCCATATCTCACATCTCTCTGATATCTGAGAAATATAGGACTGTCCTGTTTTGCTGCTGGCCTGATGTGTAGGGGAAAATTACTGTATCATGATATTCCCATGCTGGGGTTGGGATTTGTTCCAGAGCTAGTTTTGTTAGTCTGTCAAGGCCATTGCTTGGCATGCCTTCAAGTAACCTTCCCCTCCCCACAGGAGAAGAGGGACTGGAAGGCACTACACTGTTTATGTTGTCCTTTTGATTCTGCGTATTTTTCAGATATTAATTTACTGAAAACATTTGTTTCTCCCATACTTTCCTCTATGATTTTTATTTGCATTTCCTTTATGGTCAGGGATGGTGAACATTTCCTCATATGTTTATTGGCCATATGTATTTCTACCTTTGAAAATTTTCTATTCAGTTTATGTGCCCATTTCTTAATTGGGCATTTACTCTGGGAGGTTAGATTTTTGATATCCTATAAATTATGGTTATTAAGTCCTTGTCAGATGTATGGCTAGCAAAGATTTTTCTTCCATCCTGTGACTTGCCTCTTCAATCTGGTGACCATTTCCTTTGCCATACAGAAGCTTTTTAGTTTCATGTAGTCCCATTTATCAATCCTTTCCTTTAATTGCTGAGCTATTAGAATTCAATTCAGGAAGATACTGGTTATACCTACATGTCCATTGTTTTCCCTATTATTTCTTGCAGTAGTTTCACAATTTCAGTCCTTATATTAAGGTCTTTGATCCAATTGAATGGATATTAGTACAAAATGAATGATAGGGATCAAGTTTCAGTCTTCTGCATGTAGATATCCAGTGTCCCCAGCAACATTTGTTAAAGAGACTGTCTGTACTCCATCATGTTTTTGGCTCCCTTGTGAAAAATCAAATGGTTGCAGCTGTGTGAATTTATGTCTTGTTCTTCTATTCTGTTCAGTTTGTCTTTGTGTCTGTTTTTGTACCAGCACCATGCTTTTTTTTTTTTTTTTTTTGCTTGACTCTGTGTATAGTTTGAAGTCAGATATGGTGATATCTCCAGTGTTGTCATTTTTCTCAGCATTGCCTTTGATATTCAAGGTATTTTGTGCTTCCATAGGAACTTTTGGAATAATTTTCCAATCTCTGAGGAATGTCATTGGAATTTTGATGGGGATTGTGATGAACACATAGATTGTTTTTGGTAGTGTAGTCATTTTTACCAATATTAATTCTGCCACTCCATGACCATAAAGATCTTTCCATCTTCTGATGTCTTCTTCAATTTCTTTCTTCAGTGATTTGTAGTTTTCATTATAGAGGTCTTTCACTTCCTTTGTTAAATTTATTGTTTTGCCCTCATGGTTCAGTTTTGGTAAACCATAAGTGTCAAGAAATTTGTCCAATTTTTCAAAGTTTCCCAATTTGTTAGCTTATAGGTTTCATGATAATATCCTTTGTATTTATTTACTGTGGGTTGTAGTTTCTCCTTTTCCATCTCTAATTTTATTTTGTCTATTTTTCTTGGTTAGTCTAGCTCATTTTCTGTTAATTTTATCTTTTCCAAATATGAACTGTTTCATTGACTTCTTGTGTGGGTTTGTCATATATAGCTTTTATTGTGTTGGGTTGTGTTGGATTATGTTCCTTATTTGCCTAATTTTATCAGTGTAAATATCATGAAGGATGTTGAGTTTTACTACATGCCTCTTCTTCATCTATTGATATGAGTCCATTATCTTTATCATCCATCCTGTTGATGTGGTATATCCTGCTTATTGATTTGTGTATATTGAACCATCTTTATATTCCTGGGATGGATCTGACTTTGCCATCCCAAAGTTTTTAATGTTATCAGATTCACTTCATTAGTAATCCATTGATGATTTTCACATCTATGCTCAAGTATAATTTCTCTGCCCATTTTTTATTTGACTCATGCATTATTTTAAAGTATTCCTTTTGATGTTTGCAATGTGTAGAAATTAAATTGTTTTTATTTTAGGGTTATAACTATACAGAATTTAGTATTCACATTATCATTCCTCAGTGAATGATATCTTTTCCTTCTTTTTGCTTTTCAATGGCACATGATTTTATTGCTTTTATTGTGGCCATTTCACAGTCTCACCACAGTGCATCTTTCTTTTTATAACTTCTTATCTTTGTTGAGATAGCATGACATCCCTGAATCGAAGGATTGGTGCAAAACATCCCAGCTAGTATTTATGTAAACATTGTTTCTCACCCATTCTCAACATTCTCTCCATCTTGGATTAAATATTAGGTGAATACTTGTTCTTCACATATTTTGTTCAAATTCTAAGTGCTTTTTTCCTTTTACACATCTTTAAGGATATAATTTACATGACAGATTCACCCACTTAACATGTACAAGTCAATGGTTTTTACTCTATTCATAGAGTTGTAGAGCATCACCATAATCAACACACAATAATGTCATCCCATCTGGCATACATAGTAGCAGTGATAATGATCCACCCTCATTCTAAACCTATGGGGTTCCTGTTCCTTTTAACAGTGAGTCATTTTTCTCAAATTGCATTTAAGATTTTTTCTTTCTTTAATTGTCAGCACATCAACTATGATGTCCCTGGATATGCATCTCTTTAAATTTATCATACTTGGGGTTCATTGGGCTCTTTACCTGTGTAGATTAAGGTTTTCCACAAATTTTGGAAATTTAAATCATTGTTTCTTCAATTTTTTTCATGTTTTTTTTTTTCTCTCTTCTTTCTGGCACTCCAATTTTGTATCACTTTATGATATCCCACATTCCCTGATGCCCTTAATTGCTTTCTTGTTATGCTTTTTTCCTCTCTGTTTTCCAGAATATGTAATCTTTTGGGTGACACTTGGGTTTGAACTCAGTGCCTCATGCATGCTAGGCAAGCACTCTACCACTTAAGCCACAAACTCAGTCTAGCTTTCAATTAAGGTCTTGCAGATTTTTTTTAATCCTCATATTTATGCCTCCCATGTAGCTGGGATTATAGATTCATGCCATCATGCCCAACTTTATTGATTGATACAGGGTCTTCCTAAATTTTTGTCTAGGCTAGTTGGGAACTACCATCTTCCTGATTGCCCTCTGGAATTACAGGCATGAACCACAGCATCTGTCCTCTCTCTCTCCTAAAGTCACTGAATCAGTGAATGAATCATTTCATATCTTCTACTGAATCTCTGTAGCTACATTTTCATTTCAGCTATTTCACTTCAAAGCTCCAGAGTTTCTACTTAGTTTTTAGACATTTATGTCATTTGTATCTCTTTATTAATGCCATTTGATGAGGCATTATTTTAAATCCTTTATACATTTATTTTTTTAGTTTGGGGAACATATCTAAGAACACACAAATGTATTCTAATTTTCCATTGAAAATTGAATGCTTTATTTGTTGCTGCACTATTAAACACTGGTCTCTACCCCTAGTTGTGTTTATTTTGTGGTTGTTTGCATGGCCATTTGAATACCTGTACCAGTTCTGTGAAGTATACTTCTGTGTAGAGTGCAGCCTGTGATGTCTCTGCCTAGATTTTTTTCCTTTTTGTTTGACTATTTAGCCACTAGCTACATAGTGTTCAGAAGTATGCTGAAGCTGTTTACGCAGTGATAATTTTACCCTTTACCCTTGGATGGATATGTGGCTTTGAGAGGCTATCACAGATCAAAGTTTATGTCATTGGCCTATATTGTCAGGGACAAGAAGCTTGGGTTTTCCCTCTTCGGTTACCCATGAGAGGACATATCATTGGACATACACAAAATTTTCCTCACTGATAGTGATGCATATAATTATAAAGCCTGGCTTCTCTGAAGTTGTACCTGGTTAAAATAACATGTTTTTCAGTAGGTATTTGGTCATAGGTTGTGTTTAAAATTTTTGTGCCAGTGAGTCTTGCTTCCTGGGTTGTTAAGTCCATATGTTGCTTGGGGAATGGATTCAGGTCTGCTAGTCCTGCTCTGATAGCTCTTGTGTGAGTCCAGTGTAACCTAAGGAGATTTTCTTGTGACATCTGTATCCCTGGTTCTTGTATTAGACTTCTGGTTTCTCTGCCCCTTTGCTTATTGCTATCAGTATCAGGGAGCTATGAGTTGCTACTATACTGGAGCTAGAGGTGGTGCTAGCAGCCCACTTTCCCCAAGGTGACATCTCTACTCTATGAGTAGGTGCTGGGAACTTAGCTCCTGGTTTTCTCAGCCTTCTCTTTTGAGTATAGAACGTGCACCCTACAGCTGTCATTGTGTAACTTGGTTACTAGTATTCCTAGCCCACCATGCTTGAAATGGATCTTCTCACTATGAGAATTATATGGAAGAAAGGAATATCAGTCCTCTTGGACTTGTGCCTGCCAGGGGTAGATCTTCTGCAACATGTAAGATGTGAGAAAGACAAATACCCTGACACTTGCAATATAACTGGGGGGGAAGAATAAACATTGTCTCCTTGGTTACTCTGCCCGGAGTAGAGTTTTCATAAGATGGATTTGAGGAGTGTTATAGTTTGGATCTTGAATGGCTTCCAAAAGCCCCTGAAGGCACGGTCCACAGCCCATGATGTTATTGGAAGGTGGTAGAACCTTTAGGAGATGAGGCCTAGTGGAAAAAAGTTAGGTCACTGGGGTTGAGTATTGAAGAGGCCCTTTCTTGTCTCTCTTTTTGCTTCCCAGCTGCCATAAAGTGAGGACTTTCCTCTGTCACACACTCCCACCATGACCATGACCATTTCCTTGCCACAGCTGCTAAAAGAGCAGGCCAACTAACCATGGACTGAAACCTCCAGACTGTTAGCCAAAATCTTTCCTCATTTTCAGTTGAGTAACTCAAGTATTTTGTCACAGTAACAGAAAGCTGGCTCACATGAGTGAGAGGATAGGGAAGTTGTGATTCAAACATGGCAGAGGTTCTGTTCTTACCACAGTTTATTTGAGTTTATGAATGAACATATAAGTACTTGCTGTATATTCCTAAGGCAAATTTCTCAGACTTATAATGCATATTTAGAAATAATTTCATTAATTCAATGACTGTTTTTGAGGAATAGTGCTTACTTGGAAGTGGAGACAGTTCCAAAGTCTCAATTCTACTCTTCTCCAGATAGTTTAATTTCTTTCTCAAGTTTCCATATGCTTGTCTCTCTGTGTTACATAATCTAAGGAATTCCTTCAGATTTATATACCAATTTATGAATTTTCTCTTGAGCTGGGTCTAGGCTGGCATTTAAAGAAGCCCTAGATTCAATCCCTAGCACCAAAGAAAAAAATACAATCAGTATATAAAGCAAAAATAAATAAATAAATAAAATAAAGTAGTCCAAAACTTCCTTTTTTCTAATTATTAATTATGTATTAATTTATAGGCATTAAAATATTTTCAAAATATTTTAAGAAATATGCTTATCATGTTGGATATTTTGTTTTGATTTCTTTTTTAGCATTGTGATAATTGCAAATAGATTTACATTGTATATTGGTTAGGTCACTCCCACCATCTCCTCATCCTCCTTCCTGCCCCACTTAAAACAATTGGAAGCGGTTTCATTGTTCTATTTTGTATATGTATATGAATTCCACCAACCATAATCATGCAACTTCATCTCCTCCATTCACCTTCCCCCTTCCATTTTGAATATTTAATACATATTTATATTATATTGAATGTAATTTAAGTCCAAATCTTGATGTTTTTACTATTCATTTTCTTCTCCTTAAGGATAAAGCCTTGTTCCAACATTCATACATATATGTCTTCATTTTTTAAGAATTAGAGTTCAGGTTTAGCTGAATATATTTTGTTAGAATCCCAGATTTGGGGCTGTTTTCTATAGAGATTTACTTCTTTTCCCAAGTGCCAGTTGGTGATAATTTGAATAATACTTATTTAATCTTTTAAAACTCTTTAAAAAATGTGATGATATTAAATCCATTAAGCATGGTAAAGGGAAATTCACAATAAGGAAGATGAATATAAACCTGTATTTTGTCAAAACCCTACAGAAGAAATCTAATTAATAATGGCTCAAAATTTTATATCTAAATATCTGGACTCTAAATTATGAAGGTGCCAAATACAGTCATAGAATTATTAAAGTCAAGGAAAACCTTTCAGAACTGAGTGACTTACTCAATGTGATAACCTTATCCATTACTTTCAGAAATGGGGCAAATACTGAGGTCCCGTATTTCTAGTTCAGTTCTCTCTCTGTTGTGCTAATTGCTATCTCCTTGCAGGGGAACATTTTCAATATTTTATTATTCAAAAGTGTTATTTCTTGTAGGAAAGCTTCACTTGAGACAGATGAGGACTTTGTAATTTCTAGTTGCATAAATTTATTTTGACCATGTTTATGTTATTGTTAGAAATTTTAATGATTTCTCATATTGTCCAGAATCTAAAAACATTCATTTGGTAGTTGTCTGATCTTTTTAAACCCACAACCTCCTTTCTAGTATTCTCTCCTTTTTCAGTCCTTATAGATATCCCTCTTTCCAGCTAATTTAATTTACTCATCCTCTGAACATACCTTGTTTTCTCTCCCAATCATCCTGTACCTATCACATAATTTAAGGGATCCATAAGAACTTTAAAATAGTTTACCAAATTATTTAAGTATATATGTAGAATTTTTTAGATGTTCCTTAGGTTTTGTCAAACAATTTTCCAAAATTCTAAGCTGTGCACTTGCAGGTCATTCACCTCCTGTGGAAAATACTTTTATCCATCTGTAGAATTACCCCAATGCTTTTCCTAATAGAATCTCCTACAGTGTTTTTAATAAAAGTAAACTGTTGAGAATCTCTGAAGAACCTAAGCAAATCTCCCCACAAACTGTTATGGGAACTGTGAGATGTCATTAAACATTTAAAGCATCATATTGGTACTGATAAATCCCAAGAGTGTTAGCCAAGAAGTCTTACTGGACCTTAGTATCAAGCAGCCTTATTCACAGGGTGACCCTCATTACTGGCTCCCATTTATTTTTAGGGTAGACCCTTACATACCTAAAGAATGGATAAGCTGTACAAAATTCTTGCTCCCTATAAGCAGGTTCTTTCCTAGGGGGAAGAAGTCTGTGAAATGTGAGTAAAAGGAAATAAGAGTGTTGAGAGCTATATCCAAGGCATCACTGTGCATAGGGACAGCAACATCAGGAGAGGCAAATAAGCACTAATCTCAACACAAATCAAAAATTAAAATTTAATAACACATTGGAAAACTCAACTATTATCAAATGTGAACCACATTCACTGAATTCTTCTAATGCACACATACAAAAACATACTTTTACTTGCTTTGAATTTTTCTTATAAACTAGACTCCACGTTTTAAAAGTAAAATTATGGGATCAGGTACGATGACTCATACCTATAATCCAAACTACTTAGAAAGTAGAGAATGGTACGATCACAATTTTAAGGCCAGCTTGGGTAAAAAATTAGCAAGACCCCATCTCAACAAATAAATTTGGCATGGTGGTGCACTCTTGTTATCCAGCTATGGGGAGACATAAATAGGAGGATCATAGTCTAGGCAAGCTAGGACTAAAAAAAAATGAGAGACCCTACCTAAAAAAAATCTAAAAACAAGTAGAACTGGGAGTGTGGCTAAAATGGTAGTGTGCCTGTCTAGCAAGTGTGAGGCACTGAATTCAAGCCCTAGAACCAAAAAACAAAAAGTGAAATTACAACCCAACAAGTGAATAACATTTACCCAAGACTTGTGTCATAGGAAAAATAATTCTTCTATGGATTTAACATTTACTAACAAACATAACAAACAAACCACAATGTTAGCACTGAAACAACATATTAGCCCCATTTCGAGAAAAGAGATATGTTTTCAAAAGGGTAAACTTGCAATATTCAAGCACAGATTTCTACATGGAAATTTTACATACTTTCCACATGATAATGTTTCAGTTGAGTATGAATTGCATATACAATATGGTCATCCCATAAAATTATAATAGAGCTGAGAAATTCCTATTGCCTAGTGACATCACAGCTATCTTAACAAAGTATTACTCATAAGTTTGTGGGGATGCCAGTGTAAACAAATGTGCTTCACTGCCTGTCATATAAAAGTGTAGCACACAATTGTGAACAGTATATAATATCTGGTAATTACAATAAATGACTCTTATTGGATTATGTACTCAATATGCTATTCTTCAAAAATTGACTTTTCACAAATACATAGACACATTTGTGGGATACTGTGTGATGTCTCTCTATATATTATAATGTTGAAACAAGGGTAAATACACTGATTTCCTCAAACACTCATTACTTACTTATGGTCAAAGCATCAAAATATTTTTCTTCTAGTTTTTTGAAATATACAACACATTACTATTATCTGTAGTAATTCTACTGAACAATAATACACCAGAACTTCTTACTCCTATCCAACTCTAACTTAGTCCCCATTGATCAACCTTTCTCTATGCTTCCTTCCCTGCTCTACACTTAATGTCTAATAACCACCATACTTTTCTCAGCTTCTATGAGATCAAATTGTTTTAGAATCCACAGATGAGTTTGATTTTGTACATTACTTATTTTTCTGTGCCTTGCTTATTTGGCTCAACATGATGGTCTCCAATCCCATTGATGCTGAAAATGACAGGGTTTAATTATATTTATGTCTGAATAGTATTTAATTGTATATATGTCCTACATTTTCTTAATTCATTCATCAGTAGACCTTTAACAGTGTTTCCAATTCTTGGCTATTGTGAATAAAGCTACAACAAACATGGGAATGAAGATTTATAGCTGTCTTCAAAATATTGATTTCATTTCCTTTAGGTGAATACTCAGTAGTGAGATTTGTGCATCAGATGACTCTTCTATTATTAGTTCTGTGATAGCCCTTGATAATGTTTTGCACAATAGTTGTACTAACTTGAATTCACAACAGTTGGAAAAGTTATTTTTTCACATCCTGTCAGAATTTATCATTTGTCTTTTACACTGTCGCCATTCTTATTAGAGTGAGGTAAGCTATCATTGTGGCTTTGATTTGCATTTCTCTGGTGATCAATGATATTGAACAGTTTTTTATATACCTCCTGGCCATCTGTATGTCTTCTTTCAAGAACTGTCTATGTCTATTACCCATTTTCAGTGAGGTTGTTTTCTGCTATAGGGATATTTGTGCACTTAGAGAATGTGAATATGAACCTCTTGTTAAATATATAGTTTGTAAATGTTTTCTCCCATTCAGTGGGTGGTTTATGTACTCTTAATTATTTTCTTTCCTGAACAGAAGCTTTATATTGTGTTTTTTCCTTTTGATTTCTATGCTTTGGTATCTTGCCCCAAAATATCCTTGCCCGTTTCAATGTCCTAAAACACTGGAAAATCCTTTATGTTTTTTTCTAGGAGATTCAGACTTTCAAGTCTTGCATTTAAGACTTCAATCCTTTATGAGTTGACTTTGTACCTGGTGAGAGGGATCAAATTTCATTCTTATGTATGTGGAAATTCAATTTTCTAAGCAACATTTATTGAAAAGAGTGCACGTTCTCCAATGTGTCTTCCTAGCACCTTTGTTGAAAATCAGTTGTTTCTGGATGCATGAGTTTACTTCTAGGCGTTCTGTTCTGTTCCATTGATCAGTGTGTCTATTTTAATGTCAGTATTATATTGTTTCACAGTGTGTTTTGAAGTCATATAGCATCATGCTTTCTACTTTTTTTGATCAAGATTACTTGAGTATTTAGATTTTTCATGGATCCACATAAATTTTAGGGTTATTTTTTTCTTTCAGTTCTGTGAAGAATGGAATGCGTATTTTCATAGGGATCACACTGAGTCTGTAAATCACTTTGGGTAGTATGGACATTTTAACAATATTGACTCTTCCAATGCAAGAATGTGAGAGATCTTTTCATTTTTTTTGTGTGTGTCCTCTTTAATGATTTTCCTCAATATTTTAGATGTTTTATTCAACAAATGTTACACCTCTTTTTTTACATGAATCCTAGGCATTTTCATAGCTATGATAAAGTGCATTGGTTTGTATTTCAGGTAATTCACTACTGGCATACAACAAAAGTACTGATTTTTTGTTGGGGGAGGCAGGACTGGGGTTTGAACTCAGGACCTTGTACTTACTAGGCAGGATCTTTACTATTTGTAAATCTCAGTAGCCCAACTTTTGCCCATATGTTCAGGATACCAGGTTTTACCCTGCCGCCATCACCCTTCTCCTCCAGCCCAACACCACTCAGAAGACATCCTGCTTAGATCTTTTGCTGTTCTTAATATATGAGCTGGTGGTATATGTAGGTTGAGGGTAGGGTCAGTTGTCCACTTCTGTACTATTCTCACCTTTGAAGTTTCACTTTGTTGCATAACGAAAGCCACAGGGACCTTTGTAGTCTGTGGACCAGGAAGGCTACCACTTGCTGCACAGGTATTCCCAGGGGCAGCAAGTGTTTAAGTCTAGTGGTGTCTCCAAAATGCATTGCATAGTTAGGGAGAGCAAACAGAGTACTATTTTGCATGGGTGGTAGAGAACTGAGGGACTCAGTCTTTCTGCTTGCAGGTCTTACCACTTTCATAGCCTACCCAGCGGTTTATTGTCTTGTGCGTAGAAGGACACTATAGAAAAATCACATGATCCCTGGGTCCTGCGTTCAAATATTTGCTAGCCAAGCATTCTACCAGTCATGGGCTTGGTGCTGTTTACACAGTGATCCTCATTCAGTGAACTTGCTTTCATCAGGGAAGGCAGGGCTACTGACCACTACACCATCTGCTACCAGAGCTCCCTACTGCTCAGTGGGTCCATGTCAGAGTCCCTCTCTCTCTCTCCATGACCACCTTTTGTGGCCATCTCTCCGACATGGACATTGTGATAGGGTGTCCAAAGACTCCCTGAACTACAATTGTTCCTTGTTTTCAAGTCCTCAGAGTAGCTCTGTCAAAAGCCCCACCGGCCTGCAAACCCCTATAGCCAGCCACAGGCTTGCTGCCATGTTTTCCACAGTAATCCTCAAGCAATGAGACTTTCTCTCACCAAGGGGATGGGACTACCAACAAACTGTCCCTTTGCTGACCAAGCCTTGCCTGCTTCAGGTCAAACCCTCTCCATAATTACCTCTCATGGTTGTCTTTTTTAAATTTTAATTTTATTTTACTGTTTTTACATTTACTTACACATGTATACATTATTTGGGCCACTTCCCTCCCCTGTCCCATGGCTGTCTTGCTTCTAGGCATTGTCTGGATGTCTCAGAGCTCCTGAAGGTATGATATTCCTTGTTTCTAATCCTCTGAATAACTCAGTCTTGAATAATAGGCCCTGTCTCAAGTTGGTACCTTGTTAAAGCTCTGTGAGGTATGGGGAGCAAAATAATGTGTTTCTCACATTGGCCTGTCTCACAGGGATAGTCACTATACCACCAAATGCCCCCACTGGGTTTAAGGCTTCCCTGGAGCTAGATCTGCCCATTTGTCTCCAAGGCTGTGTAACTTACCTTGTGGCAGAAGCTTCACATTTCCCTCCCCATCTGGGGACCTAGAGCTGGAGCTGCAACCAAAATAGATTTAAAACAAAAACTATAAGAGGCAAAGAAGGTCACTATATAATGATCAAGGGATCAATTCAACAAGATTTGGCAAGTGTAAATCTACATATACCTAATACCAGAGTACCAATTTTATAAAAACAAGCACTAGTAGACCTAAAAGGAGGGGTAGACTCTAATACAGTAATAGTGGAGAATTTCAACAACCCGCTTTCATCAATAGCCAGATCATCCAGAAAAAAAAAATCAACAAAGAAACTTTGCAGTTAAGTTATACTTCAGATAAAATGGATTCAACTGATATTTATAGAATATTGCATCCAACAGCCAAAGAGCATATTCTTTTCATTTGTGCACAGATCTTGCTCCAGAATAGAACATATGTAAGGTCACAAAATAAGCCTGAACAAATTTCCTAACATAATGCATCAAAATCAAAACTCATAAGAAAGGTTATAGCAATAGTGCCTCAAAAAAAAAAAAAAAACAATTTCAAGTAAGCAAACTCATAATGCATCTCAAGGACATAGAGAAGCAAGAGTCAACTGCACCAAAACCAAAATTAGTAGAAAGGAAGAAATAACCAAGATCAGAGTAGAAATAAATGAAATCAAGACTAACAAAACAATACAAGAGGTCAATGAAATACAGTTCTTCTTTTTAAAAAAGACAAAATTGGCACACCTTTACCTAGTCTAACCCAGAAAAAAGAGAGAAGACCAAAATAAATAAAATTTGAATTGAAAAATTTGTCATTACAAGTAACGGCGTGGAAATACAAAATACATTATGAAATCCTACAGGCTAACAAATGGGAAAACCTTGAAGAAATGTACAAATTTCTTAACACAAGACCAACCAAAATTGGGCAATGAAAACATAAAAAAACTTGAGATGACAGCAAGATGGTGACAGAGTAACCATCATTATTCCTTATGGATCCACTCCAAGAAACAGCAATTCTCTCACCTGACTCTGCAAAATAGCTAAGATAGTAAGTGCAGCAAAGTAGTTTTGATTATATCAATAGCCCAAGAGTACACCAGTAACTGGACAAAGCAGAAAATGGGACTATTGGCACGTTTGTTTGATGGGCAGACACAAAACGGAGAATCTAGCCAGAAAAACGGCAGGAAGCAGACATGCCTACATAAACAGAACTCCCTGCTGAGACAAAAGACAGTTTTTAAGTTCAATAGCTATAGCTAAGAAACTGAGGTGATATTCAGAAAAGTTTCCAACATGGGAAAAGACTGAAGTTAAAACCTACAACTGACTGTGAGTTCTTGGGGATTTGGGAGAAGTATAGAGGGAAGTATGAGACTGGCAGGCTCAAAGCTCAGACCCAGAAGCCTTCACTGGAGATTGTATTCAGATCTTCACCAGGTCCCCCATCATCCTCCCATGCTAGAAACAAGCCCAGACTCTTTCCAGAGGTAAGTCTCAAGCTAGACCACCATCTACTGGCTTGAAAATAAATGTATAGACATTTATTTATAATTTATTTATAAATTTTGATATTTAAAAAAAAATTGTCATTGGTTTGATGGTTCTGATCTTTTAATCATTGTATATCTGATTGTGATAACTTTATACTCCTATTTTCTTTTTAGTTCTGCTTTTCCTCTTTCCTTTTATTCGTAGACACTATACATGAACCACAACACTCATCTTTCAGAATTTAATCTTAAACCATACCCTCTTGACCCTTTCTCTATCACTCTCCTCAATTATACTTTCCTCTGTCTCCAATTAGAACCATTCTTTTGCTTGTATTTTACCTCTATTTATCCATCTATAATCTTTCTTTGCTACCTACACATTTAGCAGATGAATTATTGCCAAATCATCTTTTTTCCCCAAATTTTTGTTGCATGTTTATTTAATTTTCTTTTTTTTTCTTTCTTTTTTTTTCCTTTTTCTTTTATTATTCATAGGTGCATATAAGGCTTGTTTCATTTCTCCCCCTGCCCCAACACCCTCCCATACCACCCACTCCGCCTCCTCGCTCTCCCCTCCCAATACCCAGCAGAAATTATTTTGCCCTTATTTCTAATTTTGTTGTAGAGAGAGTATAAGCAATAATAGGAAGGAACAAGGATTTTTGCTGGTTGAGATAAGGATAGCTATACAGGGCATTGACTCACATTGATTTCCTGTGCGTGGGTGTTACCTTCTAGGTTAATTCTTCATGAACTAAACTTTTCTTTAATTTTCTTCACTTCACTTCCTCCTCTCTCCCCCAATACAGCATTAACTAGATCTTTTCTACCTGCCTCAGCCCACTTTCTCACTACCCATTATTAGTAACTTAAGCTACTACCCCTTCCTGCCTTATAAAATGATACACCCTGTATTATTTATTAGTGTTACTCAACTTAACTCCTTCCCATTAACATACTTTTTAACCTTGGACTTATTAACTTAGAACTTCTTCCTAGATTAAAAGGATTCTTCTTTGCTTCTATACTCTTCTAAATATACTGAAGTAGGAGCAATGATTAGATTTCATTAAGGTTTAGTATAATCTCAAGTTTGTAATTTAACACCTGTGATGACTCTTGCAGTTGAGTTTCCTCTTCCTCAGTGGAGTAGGGAGTTACACTAGTGTCTTGAGTGGAATGTTTGACTTCTGAGTCACACATTACCAGTCTAGTGATGGAAAATATACCACAAGCTTATCATTGCACAACCTTGAATAGTCTATGAGAAATTCCCAACTAAAAGAACATAGAAGATTAAAATCCCCCACCAAAACCATGGCCTTAGGTGTATAAATCCCAGCATGAAAACAAACCAATATGTCTCTTCAGAAAACTAGCAACACAACAAAAAAGGAGTTAAGTGACACTGAGGAGGAATAAATTTCAAAGAAATGAATTCAAAAAAGCGATGACAAGAATGATCAATGAAATCAAAGAACAGACACATAAAGAGCCAAATGAATTCAAAGAAGATATAAATCAATAAATAAATGAACTCCAAGAAAGTTTTAAAAAACAGCTGAATGAAACAAAGAAGACAATGCAGTATATAAAAGAAGAATTCAATAAAGATATTAGAAATTCTGAAAAAAAAGTCAAGTTGGTAACTTGGAATTGAAAATCCCAATATCCCAAATAAAAAACTTCAATTGAAAATCTTGCTAACAAGGTAGAGCAGGTTGAAAATATAGTATCAGGTTTATGATATTTAAACCCAAAAGGTTTTATAATTGCATTAATATAATGTATGGAAACTCTCAAAATCAAATATGCGCCATTCAAGGTTTATTGTATTGTAGTTACTGTTTATTTGGTGACTTTTCTGAGAAATTATGTAAAGTCTAAAAATAAAAATGGAATATTAGCAATTGAAACTAAAGTAGGAGAATTAGATCAAAGACAATGAAAAATATTAAGAAAATCTGAATGAAATATACAAAACCTCTAGGACACCTTCAAAAGAGCAAACCTACAAATCAAAGGTACAGAAGGAGAAGAGATACAGACTAAAGCGTAGATAACTTACTCAATAACAAAATAGCAGAAAACTTCCCCTATCTTGAGAACCAGAAACAATAACTTCCACATTACAGTTAAAATGTTAAATATACAGAACAAGGAAAGAATACTGAAAGCTACAAAACAAAATTAATAGGTCAGATTTAAAGGCAATCTTATCAGAATAACACCATAGTTCTCAACACAAACTCTAAATGTAAGGAAGACATGGAATGATATATTTCAAGCCCTATGAGAAAACAACTGTCAACCTAGACTTGTCTATCCAACAAAACTATCTTCATACTTAAAGGAGAAATAAAAATCTTCCAATAAAAAAAAAACTAAAGGAATTCATAACTACCAAGCCAGCACCACAGAAAATACTTAAAGGAATGCTACAAACAGATGATAAAAGTTAGACACAGCCAGGGAAATGCAATACAGAGTAAACTCCACTAACCAAACAGATTAACAAACAAGGAATAGGGAAATAGTAAATATCAGAAAAACAACAAAATGACTGGGAACACTAGATACCTTTCAATATTAAGTTAATGGCCTCAATTCCCTAATCAAAAGAAATGGTGAGTGATAAAAATCATTTATTTTTTATAAGAGGCATATCTCAGAGACAAAGACAAATACTAGCTTAGAGTGAAAGGGTGGAAAAAGATCTTAAGCCAATAGACCCTAAAGCAGGCAGAAATAGTTATATTCATATCTGATAAAGCCTCTTCTTTGTCTCTACCCATATTTCTACCAGTGTTAATAATACCATTGGTAAAAATGAATTTTATATTTTTAGTTGTTCAAAAATATGTTAACATTTTAAAATGTTAATCTGAATGCATTTGCATAATTCTCACTCTTTAAACATATTCAAATTTTTATAAATGCACAGAAACCACATAGTGTACAAACCTACCTTTAATTTTTAAATGTTGAGTCAACAGGAACATTGATGAGTGGAAATTAAAAGCAAGGGACAGAAAGTCACAGCACAGGTTTAGGGTATTTGGTACAGTGAGTACCTTTATTTATAATATATTTTGCCTCAAATTTTTCTTGTAGAGAGTAGTGAATTTGATCCTTTGGAGGTAGGGGACTTTTATATGTCTAACTCCAGTGTATCATGTTAAAGACATTCAACAGTGTTTTAAAATTATTTTGAAAATCTTTCCCTTAATAAGTTACCAATACTCATGAAAACACAACTCTTGTTCATATTTGAGCTTTACATTGGCAAAGTTAAAAATAAGTTATTTAAAATTATTCTCTTTATTCATGAAATATATAAGAATTTTTAAATTTTTGAATAATAAATGTGGTATACATCAATCATAAGTAAAGTATGGATGATTAATGAAAAAATCCTTCAAAGGAAACTAAAACAGTATGTGTGAATGTCTTGAAATAAGTTCATTCATATTTACTTAGAAATTATCTCTAGAGGTTATTTGCTAACACCTAACATTCTCTCTGAGGTGGGCTAACATTGAGTCTTGAGTTAAAAAAAGAACAAAGGAAAGGGAAGAGATTTCTTTCAACATATCATGGCCTGACATAAGAGGATTATTTTGTTTTCAAATACAAAACTCTCTCAGTGTTAAGAATTATGTAGTTTTAAGTCTTATTCTTCAAGAAGGACTCATAATCTGGTTATTGTATGGATTTTTAAAAACCAATCTTGATGTAAACTTTGTACTGATTCCCACTGTTTGCTAGAAATTCATTGTCATATTTTTCTTAAGAACACATAATTAGAATGATGGTTTTGATCAAATAAATGATCTTTTAAAGAATCATCAGCTCTTGCATAGGCTATACATTCTTACCAAACAGAATTGCAAATTAATTTAAAATATCAAAATATTTCAGTATGTAATTATTCTTGAGATTTGTATATTTCATATTTATTTTTAAAACTCTGATTTTCAGATTAAAAGATAAAATTGAAAAGAATTCAAAACAGTCTCTTGACCTGTTAATGATGTGGTAAGACTCAGCTAAAGAAATTCATAAACAACCTCTCATATGCAGTAGATAGGAAATCACAGTGATCCAACTGACTGAACAGATTAGTACTGTTTTAATCTCCATTCGTACACTATATTCTTACACAAAACAGAAAAGAATGGGAACAGTATTAGTCAGTGTTTGTATTTTTCCCACATGGTAAAGATCAGATGACTTTTAAGAGTGAGAGAAGAAAATTCCATTTGTTTTAAGCACATTTGCAATTGTGATTACTCATTCCTTCTCAGTCTAAAAGAAAATAATACAGTTGGCCCCTCAACTATTAGTCAAGTGACCTAGTTTCAGCTATCCCTTTTCTAGGTTAAACCAATGCTTATTTTTTCCAGATGACCGAATTTTCTTTTATTCCCATACAAACATTCCTAGAATTTTAAAAAGAAAATATGGAGTTCCTCAAATCTGTAATCAGAATGCAGATGAAATCACCAGTAGATTTTTAAAAAATCTTTTATTAATAAGAATTTTGTAAAATTTTTTTTATCTCCTATCAATGTTTTTCCTAGGACAAAACATTGTATAAGTTTTCATGTTTTTCTATGACTTTAAGAATCTATAGCTGGTGATTCTCAAAATTAGTATGATTCATTGTAATACCCAAATGATGAAAACAGAAAACTTAGTTTTGCAAAGGATAAAATAGTGTTATTTATAGGAAATAAAGTCCCTAAAGAACACGTGGTCATTTTAAATTTCTGGTAGATTTTGGATATGATATTAGAGTGCAGAGGTCCAGGACTTGTGAACTTTCTTTTAATCTTGAACAAAAGGAAAAGTGGAAAAGAAGGGAAAAAAAGCTATGTTGTTTTCTAGTTAGTAATCTGTGGGCTAAAATACCATACATATATATAAAATATATGCACATAACTAAAATATATAACAATGTTTCCTTTCTCTCCTTCCTTTGTTCTTATTAATTATCTTGCATAGTAAAAGGTTAATGATAACTGTTTCATTGTGTGTTTGCATTAGAGAGCACTCAGGTAACATTGTGACCAAACTAGAGGTAGAATTAATACTTCCTAGAGCTAGATACAATGACTACTTAAATTTTTGTATTTTTCCTCTTTGAATAGATGCTGCAAGTGTCTTTGTTTTGTAAAGGATGGTTGTTACTTGCATATATTCAGTGGATGCTTAAATTTGTTGTTTTATGGAAGACAAATGTGTTGAAAGTTGTTTATGAATGCCTAAACTGCAACAAAATATCTTGCAAATGCATCCATAAAGTCAATATTTTCATTCAGTATTATAAAGTTCATATATTTTTTCTCACCCATTTCAAGGACAATTTAAAAATGTGACTCCATTCTGCCAAATTCTATATCATCCATAACTAATGGTAACAATCTTAACTTTTTATCACAATGGTTTATGAAGGTGATCTCATATCTGCTTTGTGAACCCCTGGAGAACTAACATCTCTGGAAAAACCTAACCCTAGTTCTCCAGTAGTTACTGCTGTAAAATAAGACTCATGAAGAATATGATGTACAGCTACAAATATCCCTTTGAGGAGAATTCATCACCCACTTGTGGGTTCCAACGGAGCTCTCTCGCATCTCTGAGGAAGTTAGTAACTCTAAGAACTGAAATACCTGCAACAAGAAAGATATTCTCATAGTGCTACACTTAATAGAGTTTATTGATAAAATGGAAATGGAATATTCAATAAAATGCTTCTGACTTGGGCTCTACTGTATGTATAGAGGTCAAAGCAAGGGACTGATAAGGAGATAGTGGTATCCTTGGGCAGGAGATAATGGAACACCATGAATATCCATGGTGTTCATTTTGGGACTAATGATAATATCCCTAGAATTGTTAGCTCCTGTACACTAGGATTTTTATCATACTAAAGTAAAGGAAGCTTCCTAGTGTGTACTTGAAATTCCTGAATTAAGGGATGCAATTCAGTTTGAAGATATGCAAAAATTTTTTCTCACATTTGATAAAAAGCTTAGTTGACAGTGCAAGAGTAAGAATGCAAGGTTGAGGACAGTTTATATGATAATGCAGGGATAATCATGCTCTTCCCCCAGGGAAATAAATTTTATTTTTATAAACACTTGGACAATGGCCAATTTTTGTCCATGTGATCAGGTAAATGTACCTTACAGTATATCTATATATACAGTACATTTATAGGGAATGCACTTATGGAACTCTTCTAGGAATTTCAGGAAAGAATTAAAGTGGGACTAGCTCAGAAGGGGCTGATATACAAAAAGCTGATGCTTTTTTTTTTTTTTTTTGGACCTCAGAAGTAACAGTGTATTTGAATTGGTAGAGAAATATAAATGTATGAAGGGGTATAATTACAATTATTATGTTTTTGTCTCCAACTAATCATTGGACGGTAGAGATCCTGATGGGTGTTGACATTTTGGTATGTGCAGTTTTATGCAGTGAATATTGCAGGAATTTCTGTATTAAGAATTTAAGAAAAAGATGGAGTAGAAATAACAAAGAAAATAACAAGGATTGAGAAGTAACTGAAAATGTTCACAGGCTATTAATAGTCTTTATTCTAGCATCAAATACACCCAAGTTTTTGATCATTGGCTAAATCATCCTAACATGAGTTTACCAATTTATAGGAGTATAGCCATGCTTAATCTAAAATAAATCAAATCAGTTTAAAGACAATGTTCCAAATTAAGCAGATGTACTTCATTCTTGAGATTGTCTTTTAGGTATTGGGTAATTGATATTGATAAGTCTCCATCAAGTCAAAGACTGGTCAGTACTCATGTTTGCCAGAGGATGGCATGTGACTAGCAAGTAGGAACTGGGGACAATGCCCTCCTCTGCATCCTGTAGCACCAGGACTATAGCAGCTACTATCACAAGACTCAGTGACATCAGTGTTTACCTCTAGCCTAATGAAGTACATGTTGGAAGCAAACATCCACTGTCAAACAATACATTCATGACCCACTACAGTCTAGACTATTGAAGCAAATATAAATATATAATATATAAATAATAAATAAATAAATATATATATAAATAATATATTTATATTATTTATATAATATAAATGACACTGTTGTCATTTATTATAGATGAAGAAATCACATGGAGACTATACTTGGATGGCCTACAAGTGAAGTAAAGCTCTTTTCCAACTGACTCTGTACACTTCATAACAAACAAAAATCTGTTCTTACCAAAACTACTCCATAACATTGGAAAAGGTAACTACTACATTGTATGCACAAACATCAATGAAGGACACAAGAAACATGAAAAAGAAAGAAATCATGACACCTCAAAATTAACATACATTTCTTCAGAAGTAGAACCCAATCTGGAGGAAATTTATGAAATACCTGAAAATAATGATCCTAAGGAAACTCAGTGAGATACAGTACAGATTCATAATATGGATGAAATATTCAACAAGGAGATAAGAATCACAAAAAAAGACCCAATCAGAAATCTTTGTGCTGAAAACTTGAATCAACACAACAAACATATCTAAGAGCTCACACAATAGACTAGAACAAGCAGAAGAAAGAATTTCTGCACTTGAATTCAGCTCTTTGAAGTAAGCCAGCCAGACGAAAATGCAAAAAAAAAAAAAGAAAAAGAATAAAGAAAGCCTAAAAGATAAATAGGACACCATCAAGTAAACAAATATTCAAATTATGAGAATTTTGGAATGAAAAGGAAAAGGAAAAGGCATTGAAACATATTTAATGGTATATTAGCTGAAAACCTCCCACATCTTCAAAGAGATATGGAAATCCATATCCAAGAAGCTCAAAGGACCTGAACCATATGCAAACCAAAAAGCCCTTCTCCAAAGTAAGTTAAAAAAAATGTCACAAATACAAGACAAAAATATTAGACTAATAGCAGATTTTTCATCAGAAACCTTACAGGCCAAAAAAGAATGGAATGATATGTTCAAAATCTTGAGAGAACAACAACTATAACAAAAGCCTATATCCTGAAAATATATCCTTCAAAAATGAAGAAGGAATAGACTTTCGAGTACAAGCATAATATAAGGGAATCCAGTACCACCTGATTAGCCTTATAAGAAATGCTTAAGGGAGTCCAATCCTAGAAACAAAAGGTTGATAATTACCATAATGTAATTATGCAAATGTACAAAACTCACTAGAAGAAGAGATACAGAAAAAAGAAAGTAGAATTGAATATATGACAAAAAGTACCAAAACACACAGATAAATAATAAGAGGTGAGAAGAAACAAGGAATATACAAAAACAGAAGAATTAAGAAAATGATAGGATTAAGTTCTTTAATATCAATAATAACCTTGAATGTAAATGGTCAAGATGACCAAGCAAAATGATTAAACACACACACACACACACACACACACACACACACACACACACACACACACACAAAACCCAAGTATATGCTCTCTCTACAAGTATCTCACTTTACTGATAAAGATATAAATAAACTAGAAGGAAGGACTGAAAAAATTATACTACAGAAAATGGAAACCCAAAGTGAACAGGAGGTCTAGAAATGGTGGTTCATGCCTATGATCCAAGCTCTTCAGAGGCCAAGGCAGGAGGATCACAAGTTGGAGACCAGCTTGAGTGATGTAGCAAGACACTGTCTCAAATAAAACTAAAGCAAAAGTGAGCAGGAGAATCTATACATGTGACAAATAAAGCAGACTTTAAATAAAAAGCTGTAAAAAGAAATAAAGAAAGCTATTATATATTAATAAAAGGACCAATTCCCACACAAAGATAAAACAATTCTAAAAATATACAGAACCAACACCAAACTACCCATATATGTAAACCAAGCTATTAGACATAGAGTAAGAGATAGATGCCAATACAATAATAGTTGAGAGCTTCAACACCCCACTTTTCTTAATGGACAGATCATCTGGGTAGAAAAATCAATAAACATCCGAGGTGAACATACAACAGACATTTACAAACCATTTCATTCAAGAGCAGCAGAATAGCACTTTTTCTTAAGAATGCATATGAAGCATTCTTAAGAACAGATCATATGTCAGGCTACAAATAAGTCTCATTGAACTTTAACAAACTGAAATCATGCAATGTGTCTTCTTAGATGATAATGGAATAAAGTAAGAAATCAACAAAAGACAATAGAAACTATGTAATATGTGGAAATTTAACAATGTACTCCTGAAGTAATAAAAAGTAAATTAAAATACCTTGAAAAACTAAAAACACAACATATCAAAAGCAAATCTGAGACAAAACCACACCCACTCCTCCTACACACAAAAATCCCCAGGAGATATTGTAATACCTGACTTCAAAATATACTATAAAGCTATATGAACCCAAACAGCAAGGCACTGGCATGAAAACAACACTTAGTCTAATGGAGAACCTAGAGCAAAACCTACGCATCTCTAGCTAACTGATATTTGACAAAAACATACATTGGAGAAAGGATAGAATTATGCTGGCAAAAGTGGATATTTATGAACAAATCTGAATTCCTCCCTCTTACCACACATAAAAATCAAGTTCAAATGGATCAAAGACTTAAATGTAAGACCTGAAACTATGAAATTCTTTCAAGAAACATAAGGGAAATAGTGCAGAGCATTGATATAGGCAAAATTTGTTGAATAGACTTTAAATGCACAGGTAATGAAAGTAAAAATAGACAGTTAGGTAATATCAAACTAAGAAATTTCTTTAAAGGAAATAACAAACAGATTTGAAAGGAAAAAAACTTAAAAAATGAGAGAAAAACCTTTGCAAACTCTTCATCTGACAAGGATTTTCATCAGAATACATCAGGAACTCAAAAAACTGACCTCAAAAAAGAAAAAAAAAACCCTAATAACAACAAATAATGTACTTTTAAAATGAGCTGGAAAACTGACTAGACATTTCTCAAAATAAGACATAAATGTCCAAGAATTGCTCAATATCACTGGAGATCATGGAAATGCAAATTAAAATAATCTGTTATCCACTGTTGATTTGAATGTAAATTAGTAAGTACAGTCATTATGGAAAGCAGTATGGAAATGCCTCAAACTAAAATCACCATATGACCCAGAAATCCTACTAGTGACATTATATCCAAAGAGTTGAAATCATTAAAGCAAACAAATATGGAATGTTCATCAAGGAGTACATCAATCAGTGAGTGGAAAGGAATATATAGTATATATACACAGTGGAATATTACTCATCCATAAAAGAATGAAATCATGTCATTTATAGCAACATGTATGGACTGGAGTGCATTATGTTAAATGGCACAAGTCAAATACATAAAGACAAAACATGATTCCACTCTCTAGAGGAAACTAAAATGTTGATCTCACAGAAGAACAAGGCAGGGTTGGGGGTCAGAAAGGAAATAAATAAGGATACTAAAACACACTTAGGAGAATTCATTTTGGTTTTCTGTCTATGTCTACTTTATATTTTAAATAGAAACAAAAGTACAACAGTTCACAACCTAGAAAAATCACTGACTTTTGAGGATATTGAACTGCTTATTACCTTGATTTGTTCATTATACATCTACTATATGTCAAATTATAATGCTGTACCCTATAAAGATGCACAATTGTCTTAGTTTAAAAATTAAAATGGCCCAAAACTTTGAAAAGATTCTGAACTAATGTCTGACCTCACTAGAAATATGGGTCTATAAATTTTAAAAGTATGTTATTTCTCTCCTACTAGTTCAGAAAAAGTTAAAGTGGTGATATGAGGAAATAGAAGGGCTTGACTGCTCATGAAAGAGTAGTTAATGTATCAACTGTAAGAGCAGTGTGTTTGTTCTACTTATGTTTAAAATGCCTGTGATTACTGATTGAGCAGTTAGTTATACATCTAGGAGTAAACCCTAGAAAATTCTTTTACTCATATATATGTTGTGGAATATTCACATAAAATACTAGTCTTAGTGGATAGTAATATGCAGTCAAATATTGGCAAATTTATATAGTATCATACAACATTAGTTATAATAAATTAGATATGTACATTTTGGCTTAGACTAGTCAAAAAATCAAAATATAAGGTGAAAAATCAGTTGCTAGAGAAATATAAAGTATGATTTTGTTAATTTAGAAAACAGACAAAAATTTAAATTCTCAGAGCAATGCTATATTGTATTGATGACGTGTCTATGTGGTAAAAGCATAAAAACTTGAATGAGGTGATATTTATACTTTTTGTATAGTTAATGAATGAACTAGACTGCATGTGTGTATACATTTCAGAGAGCTGCAGAAATATGGAAATGGAAGGAGAATTGAAGGAGAAGAAGAAAAACATTGAGAAATAATGAAGAGGAAGTACTGAAAAGTAAGCATAATACACTGTCAAAATATATCTGATTTACAAAAATAATGCAACTTGCTCAGGTTAGTGTGACTTTGACATAGGTCTATAGGAGCCAGATTTACAAAAATAATGCAACTTGCTCAGGTTAGTGTGACTTTGACATAGGTCTATAGGAGCCAGAGCACAAAAGTCATGCACAGTTTGGAAAGATATCACATGAATCCATTAAAAAATATAAACCAGCAAGCAAAGATTTTATTTCTATTGTATTTTTGAATGCCCTAATTGTTTTCCTCTGCATGAAGTAGTTTTATTTTTCTTACTTACTTGGGCATCTTTTTTCATATAATCTGAAATATTTCAGCCCATAATTTACTCCTGTTTCACACTCCCACCCCCATCAGTACAAAGCTGTGAACAATTTCACTTATTTGATCACACATTTCTTATGACTATAAATTGTAACTGCTATTTCACAACTAGAAAATCATTTTACATATTTTATATCACCTTTATTCAGCCATTTAATATCTGCTGTGCTAATAGCTGCTAAAAGAGAGGGTGTACAAACAATAATGTCAGAGCCGTTGTGTACTAAATGAAGATTTTATCTAACAAGAAATCTTGGTACTAGTTTTAGAATAAACAATATAACTAACTTTAGCAAAATCTTAGAATTACTTAAATCGCTAGTAACATGTACAAGAAAATCAATATACTTTAGAAGTAAATATGAAGATGAAATCTCACTCATAATATGCTTAGGAAATTAATAATATTGTGTTCTAACACTCTAGTATATAAACCTACTTAACTTGTTCAGTTACTCTTAAATTTTTCTATTGCTAACCTGAGGTCTTTTTAAAATTTTGTTTGTAAAAATTCTCTTAGAATTAGTCTAAATTTAATTCTGATTTGTTGATGTAGCCTAATATTTATAAGCATAGTAAAAGAATTCATTAGTCATCATTGAAAAAACTATTTCCCTTAGTGTTAATGGACTATGCAATATAGATGCTGTCTCTCAGCACTACCACTGTGGTGGTTTACTTTTTCCTTAGAGGAGACTCAACTGAACTTGTTACTGCAAGTTTGTTCAGTGAGTCTTTTCTAGACATTTGAGTGAGATTATATGGCATTTGTCTTTTTGTGCATAAAGAGTTGATCTCATACAAGTTGAGAGTAGAATGGTGGTTACCAGAGGCTGAAGACAGTTGAAGAAATGGAGAGATGAGGAGAGGGTGACCAATGGGTATCAGTTATAGTTAGGTAGGAGGAAGAAGTTCTGTTGCGCTTTTTAACAGTAAGTGATCACCTAAAAATAACAATAATGTAGTGTCTACTTGAAAAAGCTAGAAAAAATGATTTTCAAAGTTGTCATTATAAAGAAATAGTAAATGTTTGAAAATTTAGATGAGCTTAACCTAATTTAAATATTATACAATGCATATATGTATTAAAACATCCCATAGTATTCACCAACTTGTATATTTTATGAATCAGTTATAATAAATTTAATTTTAAAAACTGAAAAAAGGAATCAGTTTAAATAAATCAGGTACAAGTATGATGCTTTAATCTAGTGACTTATAGCCTAAAATTTTTTTCTTGGTATAAGTTATAATTTCTTATAGAAAAATTCCATTCTATAGAATAATAACTTATTAATATTTGGAGTATATCCTTAGCAGTTACATGATTTAATGTCGGGACAGTGAAAGCATCATTTTTCACTTGGTTGCAAGTATCAGAGATACAACTATAATAAAACTGAGTTATTAACCCATGCCCATTCTATTCAAAAATTGTAAAAACTGACTGCAAGGCAAGTCAAATACCTTGAAACAATGAGATGTGAACATAATTCCTTGGTAGCTGACAAAGTGAGGCAACTGACAAGCAGTAAGTGGACGTAGAATGCGGTACTGGAATAACTGTGAAGCACAAGCATGGTTGTGCTATTGTAAACAAAGTTATTAACACTAGAATAACAGAGGACGGGATGCCAGGATGCTAGTGCTGCCATCACGCCTCTGCTCTTGGTCATCTGTTAGCCCAGATAAATTAATTTAAATGTAAACTTATGAAGGGAAAGTTAACTATACTCAACATAGGATATATCTTTGCTTATATTAAGAAAAGTGAACTTGTCTGGGTAACTGGTATATTAACTAAATTTCTGCAAGGGACTTTTTACAAATATTTCTCTCTAGTTCACTAGAGAGATATTTGGGGAAGTCCTCTGAACTGAAATGGATGAATGAGGTTCTTATTTATAAAAAATAAATAGAATATAGACTATAAAAATAATAGACTATAGACTACAGACTAATAGACTAGTAGACTATAAAGTCTCCCATAAGCCTTTGCAGAGATGGAGAATCAAATACTAATTTTTTGTCATATAAAAAAGAAAAGTGGTGTTTAAATGTTATTAACAATGTATGGCACTATTTATATTATATTTTGAGACATGTTTTTAAAAATCAAGGTACTTGTTTACTATCTTTGCTTGCCTGATTCTATTTTTTTATGAAAGCCTGTTATTTTCCCTTACTTATTAGGATCAGCTTAACCCTCATTATTTTACTGACCAATATTTCTTCATTTTTGATCTTTAATTTCTCATTAAAAGGAAGCATTTTAGAATTGCTTTTACAATCTTCTAAATTTTTCTTTACCTTTCCATATTCTTTTCCTTTCATGACTAATTTTGTTAAATCCTTCTTCTTCAATACAAAGTGGTTTCCTCAATTGCTGAATTTTAACATCTTTTCATATGCTATTCTTTATATTTATCAAATTTATGTCCATTCACACTGTTTAATTTTTTACTGGAGGAAAAGTAAATATGTAGAAAGAATAGACAATTCTCATATTCTCATTGTCCGGTTTCCATAAGTATTAGCACATAACTGATTTAATTTATTTTATAATTATACATTTTTTAAAATTTTCATTTCAATAGAAATTCTCTTGCAGGGGCTGCTGAGAAGTCAACTACTATCCTCTCTACCCCTGAAGGCAACTCGGCTGCTTGTCAGTCCATTCTGGAGATTATCCACAAGGAAGTGCAAGATAAAAAATGCACAGCAGAGATCCCTTTGAAGATTTTAGCTCACAATAACGTTGTAGGCCGTCTTATTGGCAAAGAAGGAAGAAACTTAAAAAAAATTGAACAAGTCACAGACACTAAAAACACAATATCGACATTGCAGGAATTGACGCTGTACATCCTGAACGCACCTTTACAGTTAAAGGCAGAGTTGAAACACGTGCCAAAGCTGAGGAGGAGATAATGAAAAAAATCAGGGAGTCTGACGAAGATGATATTGCTTCTATGAATCTTCAAGCACATTTAACCCTTGGATTAAATCTGAATGCCTTGGATCTGTTCCCACCCACTTCAGAGATGCCACCTTCCACCTCAGGGCCCCCTTCAGCCATGAATCCTCTCTATTCACAGTTTGAGCAATCTGAAACCGAGACTGTGCACCTGTTCATCGCAGCCCTTTCTGTTGGCGCCGTTATTGACAAACAGGGCCAGCACATCAAACACCTTTCTTGCTTTGCAGGAGCTTCAGTTAAGATCGCTCCAGGTGAAGGGCCAAGCGCTAAGGTGAGGATGGCCATTAGCACTGGAAGACCAGTTCAAGGCTCAAGGAAGAATTTATGGAAAAATTGAAGGAGACTTTGTTAGTCCTAGCGAAGAGGTGAAACTGGAAGCTCATCTCAGAGAGTTATTGGAAAAGGAGGCAAAACAGTGAATGAACTCCAGAATTTGTCGAGTGCTGAAGTCGTTGTCCCTCGTGACCAGACACCTGATGAGAATGACCAAGTTGTTGTCAAAATAACTGCTCACTTCTATGCTTGTCAGGTTGCCCAGAGAAAAATTCAGGGAACTGTGCCTCAGGTAAAGCAGCATCAACAGCAGAAGGCCCTACAAAGTGGATCACCTCAGTCAAGGCGGCAGTAAAGACTCAGGAAACAGCCCACCACAGAGGCAGATGCCAAACCAAAGACAGATTGCTTAACCGACAGAGGGGTGCTGACCCCATCCAGCACAAGTTCTCACCCAGCCAGTTGTTTCTGAGGACCAGGCAATTTTTGAACTCCTGTCTCTGTGAGAATGTATACTTTATACTCTCTGAAATGTATGACACCCAGTTTAAAAAAAATAATAAAGGGGGGGAAGGAGGGAAAGAGAGGAGCCCTCTGCACTTCCCTTTGTCATCTCACAGTGTAATGAATTATTCTAATTTTTCTTAATATTCCCCTATAATGCCAAAATTGGCTTAAATGGTATAGTCACTAAATATGTGAAATAGA
Source organism: Castor canadensis (assembly GCF_047511655.1). Taxonomy (NCBI): domain Eukaryota; kingdom Metazoa; phylum Chordata; class Mammalia; order Rodentia; family Castoridae; genus Castor; species Castor canadensis. The sequence continues at coordinate 66,954,187 of NC_133391.1, read as the reverse complement.
TAAATTAAGAACAGATTGCTCCTAAATCCAATTGTTAAAAGTGGATCAGAATAGAGCCATCACAGGAACTTAAATGTTAAGCCATTAGCTTAGAAAAACTGTTGTTCTATTTTTTTTTATCTAACACTAACACAAATAACATAAGGGAAGTGCTGAATGGTGCTGGCAGGGGCATTTTTACTCAACTACCTCTGGTATTCAGTAATACAGTGAAAACCAAATTGTTCCTTTTTTTGAAAGTTTTATATACTTTATAAAGATAAAAGTCCAAGCATTTTTTTAAAAAATTAAAACTTAACATCTATCAGCTAATGGGCAAATAATTGAGAAAGGAATTTTACTTCTGGCTGGTGACAGTAAAGCTGGAAAATTAATTCCTGGGTTTTGGAGGCTTCTGACAGAGTTATTAGTTAGAAAATCCAACACGTGTTCAAAGATACAGAGCAGTGCCTGTATTTGGGAAGCAACAATACCATTTATTCCTTTGTTTTATAGTTGGGAAGGTTTTTGTTGTACTAATAGAGCAAAATGGTGGCAGGAGGTTTTGGAATGGCTACTTTAAATGGCTTCAGGAGACTTCAGGATTTTTGTTTAGCTATGTGAATGCATAAATGTTTTCTGCTTTTGACTATCACTACCTTAAGAAAGCACACAGATGAAGAAATGCAGGATTTAAACAGGCAAAAAGCAAGGTTCAATTTGTCTTACAGGATGCTTAATTTACCAATAGAATTCAGACTCATTGATCTACACTTGGAACAGATTCCAAAAGAACTGCTTTGTGAAGGCCAATGGGACAGTTAGAGATAGTGTGAAAGTGTTTAAAAGCTACCCCTCCACGTGCCTGGCACTCACAAGCCTTACCAAGATGTTTTGAAGACTTTTAAACAATGCTTGAGTTTTTAAAGCAGTCCACCTAAATATTACATAGAATGTAGCAGGATTTCTGCATACCCTGCAAACAGTTATTGAAAATAAGTTAAAAGGAAGAGAATGCAAGGAAACCATTTTGGGAATATACTTGGGATGACTGTCAAAACACCTGACCTTTGATATTGAACTCTTTACCCATTCCTTAACTTGAAGACGAAGCCCAGTATGTACAATTGTGTGGGTGTGGGTGGTCCCATGGCCAGGCTGCTCTCTTAATTGTTTTTGTGTTGCTTATGTTCATAAGGTGATCACAGTCATCACATTACACTGAAGGGCATTATATAATCCTTAAAAAAATCATTTTGCCTCATTAGTATTTCAAGATTAATTTCTAAACAGACTAGGCAAGTTTAGGCATTTTGAAAATGATTTGAAATGTTTTCCTAAATATTTTCAGAAAACCAGTTTATCTTGTAGTTTTAGCCAAAAAGCACCCATTTTTTTGTCACTGAATTCATCTGGCATTTCTAATTGTTTTCATACAATGAATTTAAATTGCTTTAAAAAAAATCATGAACCAGCTTTCTGGTTGAATTTCAGGTGAGATGTGTTTAAGGCCAGAGTTCTTCCTCAATATTTGATTTTTCAAAAATAATGATAGGTACTGTATTTATATCTGCTGGTTTAAATTCTGCCATATTTCTAGCCTTTCAGCTTGGCAAATCATGTTTTACTTTCACCTTAAACATTGATAATTTTGAATATCTGGTAATAAGAATAATTCTGTAATTGAGTTTTGTACCCTCCATATGGATCATTCCTCATCTATAATGTGCCCCCAATACAGCTTCATTTTCCAGATACCCTGATGCAAAATAAAGTTTTTAATCATTAAAAAAAAGAAATTCTCTTTGTATTTTGTAAACTAGGGGTTGATATAAATTTCTTATTGGCCTTAAATAGCTTAGTTCTCTGAACATTCATATTGTCTAATAAACCAGCCAGAATCTCATGTTTATATTAAAATGCTTACTATACAAACATTAAAGTGGGAGTTTAATGTTAGTGTTAATGTAAGGCAAAGTAGATTTTAGAATAAAAATGCTTATAGAAATGAGAAAAGACATTTCATAATGACATATGGGTTATAAAACATGAAGATCCTAAAAGGGTATACATTTAATAGCAAATACAAACAATATGTAGCAAAACCTGGCAGAACTGGAAAGGGAAAGTGACAAATCCACACTTATACCCTAAATTTCTTTGCAAAACTCTCAGAATAAAAAGAGAGAAATAAGATACAGAAAGGTTAAATACAACCAACCAATGTATTCTTACTGATCCCACAGTGCCATACCACAACCAGGAAAATATTTCAATAACCTAATTAGGATCCACAAAACAACTTTTGATCAAATTAAGAGGCTTAAGATCAGTAACAAAGTCACAGTGAAAAATATCCACAAAAATAAAATTAAAGAATGAATTTCCAAATAACACATACGAAAAAACAAATCACTAGAAAATTAACAAATTTTTGAATAAAGATAAATATATATGTCAAAAGTCAAAGCATGCAACCATACAGTTGTGCTTAGAAGAAATTTATTTATTTGTGGAATTCATAATCTTGATAGTTCTCTATCTAGATGAAAGAAATATGAGACACAAAGTATCTGGAATGAGAGTAGAAACATAGTATATACCTTATAAATGTAAATAAGCATATGAAATAAATAGTGTGAAATAGGGAGAAATTTTGGAGACAATCTGACAGTTTAAATAAACTAAACCAATTCCTTGAAAGACACAAATTTCAAATTTACATTAAAAGAAATGTCCTGAACATTAGTACATATCTTAAACATATTTAATTAATAGAACTTTTTCTACCAAGAAAACTACAAGTACAGATGGCTTCACTGTGTAATTAAAGCAAACATTTAAGAAAAGGCAACATTAATTTTATGCTAACTTTCCAAGAAAATTCAAGACAATATAAATATTTCCCAACTCCTTTTATGAGTCTGTTATTACCCTTATTCCCAAATGTGACCTACATATTACAAAAAAAATCCTATATTTTTTCTCATGAAAATAAATCCTTAAGGTTTTAGCAAATTCAGTATCACTTGAGATGATAATACTATATAGTAGAGTGGCATTTATTCTAAATATGCATGATTAGCTTGACATTTAAAAATTTAATAAGTATAATTAAATGTGTTAATGTAAAAAGAAAAAAAGGCATTGTCCAATAATTATGAAGAGCTCTAAAAAAAGAAAAGTTCTTCATCAACCAAAAATCAAAAATTACATCCTACTTTTACCACTAATTTATGAAAAACTATAAGGTATATGTACTTGGTCAAAAAGTAACAAGCAAGTAAAGGAAAAGTCATGGATAACTTAAAGGAAGTATACAACTTTCTTTATTCTGAGAATTCGTGTTTAGAAAACATAAAGCATAAAATGATCTACACAAACTAATAAATGAACTCAACATGGTTATAGAATACAAAATAAATCTTTTAAAAAGCAGTTGTATTTCTATGTACTATATCTGAACAACTGGAAATTGAAATACAAATACCACTTAAATAGAACTTTAAAAATTTGAAATGCTTAGATATATTTAAGAGAATGTCTAAAAGACCTAAACACTTGATAATACCAAAAATGCTCTCAAAATTTAAGAAACCAAAATAAATGTAAAAATAGTTTCTTAAGGGAATGGAAGACAGTAACTTTAAGATGCCATTTTCTGCCAATTGATCAATATATGCTACCATCCTCATCAAAATGCAAACAGACTTTTAGAGAAATTGAAATGCTGTTTCTAAATTTCTATGGTAGTACAAAAAACCTAAAAGGAAAAAAAATCATTGAAAAATAAAAATAGGGATCCAAGATGGTGACTAGAGTGCAGAAACAGACAGTGTGAGCTCCATAAATCAAAAATTTTGCTGAGACACAGGAGCCATACTTGGCAGAAAAAAAGCACCAAGAAGAATCAAAACTTAGACACCCTGAATCCTTAGCCTGTACAAAGTTTCTCCACACCACGTTACACTGAGAAAACAGGAGGGCTCCCGTGTAGCCAGATGCTGGCTCCAAACCTGCTTGGGAGACATTTGGCAGACCAACAGGTGAGCAAATAAGCATTGTGCATTATTCCCACAGCCACCCTGGGATAAACCAGCATAGCCTCCTGACAGACTGATCCCCCCTGCAAAAAAAAAATCTGAATAATGAACAAGGAACTGAAACGAAACACGCAGCAGAGGGGGAGGGGTTCTCTAAGTGTACTGGAGAAGAGGGGAGTGACAAGGAGCTGATCTCTTCATGAACTTTCAGTAAACAAAGAGTAGAAAGGCAAAAGGGCCAACAGTGGAAGGGTGATAAGCCGCTGCCTGAAATAGGTCAGGTAGTGGTCCACAAAGCTTGTCTCTTGAGCCAGTGAGCAACATCCAAAGTCAAATAATGCTGCAAAATTGAAAAACAATCAGCAAACCATCATAACACACTGACAGCAGGGAGCCGGCTGACAGATCACTTACCTTGCCCCAGACAAAAGGGACAAGGCAAAGAAACAAGTCCCCAATAAACCAACACAGGGAAAACCCAACTCCAAAGCAGGATGGCTTAGTGGGCTACAGAGCTGATCTCCAGAGCCTGAGTATAAGCCACACTTCACTGAGGGAGAAGCTGATAAGCAGCTGTGGCTGAAACACAGGAAAAAAACCTGGCAAGTCTTCCCAACCACCTGGCAAGAATAAGACAGAACTTCGCTTCTGCTTAAATTCCACACCTGGACTGGATGCTAAATAATAACACCAAAACTACTAAGACTGAAATTGTATTATTCCTGAACCTGGAATTTTTTTATGTGTTTGTTTATTTGTTTTGTTCCCTGTTTGTTTGTCTACCACCTCTCTCTGTTAATTTCTTTGGTTTTCTTTTTTTTTTTTTTCTTGCTTTCTTTGTTTTGTTAGTTTTACTACTGTAAGTTAGCTAATACTAAATTGCACACAGACCAGGGACAGAAACAGCATACATCCACTTACATAAAACCCAACACACTCACAAAACAAAATTAAACCAAGGGAAAGTACACAGTGACTGAAACAATCAATTGCCTATCAAGAACATAGTTACACAGTATATATGGAGCAATAGGAAGACAAAAAAGGGATGGAAACCATTCTCCCTCTAAAAATAAATTAATACAGGATTCAGAGGGAAATGAAGAAAATGGATACCCAGATCTAGACTCCAACAAAACAAAGATAAACTATGTCAAGGAACCCAACGAAGCCCACAAGAACAACCTGAAAGAGGAAATCCTGCAAGTAATCACTGAGAATTTCATGGAGATGTTACTAGACATGATCAACAAAAATGTACAAGGGGTACTCAAGATATTCCAAGACAACAAAAAGAAGAATATGAAAAGACACAAAAACAAATAAATGAACTCATTGGAGCCATAAGTAAACATGAAGTGAAATGGAGAACACTATTAAAAGAGAGATAAATGAGTTAAAGATGAAAATTGACAATATTAAAGAGGAAATGACCCATACTATGGAAAAATCTCAGAAAAAAGAATGAAACAGAAATACAAAACACAATGGAAGGCCACTCCAGCAGACTACAACAAGCAGAAGACAGAATCTCAGAATTTGAAGATGAAATGGAAATTAAAAGAAAAACTGAAGAGTTATTAGTTAAAGAACAGAAGACCTGTGAAAGGAATATGCAAAACTCACTGACTCCATCAAAAGACTAAACCTGAGAACCATAGGCATTGAAGAAGGAGAAGAGGTGCAAGCAAAAGGAATTCATAATATATTCAACAAAATAATAACAGAAAATTATCCAAATCTAGAGAAAACTATGCCCATTCAGGTACAGGAAGCCTCCAGGACACCAAATAGACTTGACCAAAATATAATTAACCAATGACATTATCATTAAAACAACAAGCAGAGAGAATAGAGAAAGAATATTGAAGGATGTAAGAGAGAAAAAACAAGTCACATACAAAGGTAAACCCATGAAAATCACAGCAGATTTCTCAACAGAAGACTTAAAAGCAAGAAGAGCATGGAGTGAGATCTTCCAAGCACTGAATGAAAATAACTTCAACCCTAGGATACTCTACCCAGCAAACTATCATTCAAAATAGATGGAGCAATTAAAGTCTTCCATGATAAGCAGAAACTAAAACAACTTATGACAACCAAGCCACCACTACAAAATATTCTTCAAGGAATTCTTCACACAGAAAATGAAAGCAAACAAAACCATGAAAAGACAGGCAGCACCAAACTACAGGAGAAGAAAAGACAAGGAAGTAGAGAGTAACATTGATTCAGGTGTACACAATCAAACCCTTAAACAACAAAAGCAACTAAATGACAGCAATCACTATATACCTATCAATACTAACACTGGATGTTAATAGACTTAACTACTCCATCAAAAGATACTGCTTGGCAAACTGTTTTAAAAACAAAGATACAACAATCTGTTGCTTATAGAAGACCCATCTCATCAACAGGAAAAAACACTGGCTTAGGGTGAAAGGCTTGAAGAAGATTTGCCAAGCCAATAGCTCCTGAAAACAGGCAGGAGTAGCAATACTTACCACGGACAAAGTAGACTTCAAACTTACATTGATCTAATGAGATAAAGAAGGACACTGCATACTAATAAAAGGTGAAACACACTAAAAGGAAATAACAATTATCAACTTGTATGCAACCAATGTCAATGCACTGAATTTCATCAAACATAATCTGAAGGACCTAAAAGCATATATAAACTCCAACACAGTGGTAGTCAGAGACTTTAATACCCCCCATCACCAATAGATTGGTCATCCAAACAAAAAATCAATAAAGTAATTATAGAAGAAAATTACACCATAGATCAAATGGACCTAGTTGATGTCTAAAGAATATTTCATCCAACTGCTGCACAATATACATTCTTCTCAGCAGCCCATGGAACCGTCTCCAAAACTGATCATGTCTTAGGGCTCAAAGCAAGCCTCAGCAAATATAAGAAAACAGAAATAATCCTATGCATTCTATCTAATCACAATGCATTAAAACTAGAACTCAACAACAAAAACAACCATAGAAAACATGCGAACAATTGGAAGCATTCCTCAGAGGAATGTTTATAGCCAAGAGTGCATATATTAAAAGGATAGAAAGATTTCAAATCAATGAGCTAATGCTACATCTCAAACCTCTAGAAAAACAAGAACAAGCAAATTCCAAAACAAGCAGAGAGAAATAATAAAAACAAGGGCTGAAATTAATGAAATAGAAACAAAAAAAAATATGAAGAATCAATGAAACAAAAAGCTGGTTCTTTGAAAAAATAAAAAGATGGACAGACCCCTGGCAAACCTGACTAAAATGAGGAGAGAAAAAAACAAATTAGTAAAATCAGAAATGCAAAAGAAGATATAACAACAAACACCATGGAAATCCAGGAAATCATCAGAGACTACTTTGAGAACCTATATTCTAATAAATTTGAAAATCTTGAAGAAATGGACAGATTTCCACATACTTATGACCATACAAAATTGAACCAAGAGGACATTAATCACCTGAATAGATCTATAACACAAAATGAAATTGAAGCAGCTATAAAGAGTATCCTAAAAAAATAAAAGTCCAGGACTTGATGGATTCCATGCTGAATCCTATCAGACTTTTAAAAAAGAACTAATACGAACCCTCCTTAAACTCTTCCATGAAATAGAAATGGAAGAAACACTGCCTAACTCATTTTATGAGGCACGTATTACAATCATCCCTAAACCAGATAAAGACACCTCCAAAAATAACAATAGACCAACCTCTTTAATGAACATCTATGAAAAAAATCTCAATAAAATAATGGCAAACCGAATCCAACAACATATCAGAAAGATCATTTGCCACGACCAAGTGGGCTTCATCCAGGAATGCAAGGGTAGTTCAATATACATAAATCTATAAATGTAATAGAGCACATTAATAGAAGTAAAGACAAAAAAACACTTGATAATCTCAATAGATGCAGAAAAAGCCTTCAACAATATCCAACACCACTTCATGATAGAAGCTCTAAGAAAACTAGGAATAGAAGGAATGTACCTCACTATTGTAAAGACTATAAATGAAAAACCTATAGCCAATATCATACTTAATGGAGAAAAACTGAAACCATTTCCCCTAAAATCAGGAATGAGACAAGAATGCCCACTATCCCCACCCCTATTCAACATAGTGCTGGAATTCCTGGCCAGAGCAATTAGGCAAGAAGAAGGAATAAAAGGAATACAAATAGGTAAAGAAACAATCAAAATATCCTTATTTCCAAATAACATGATTCTATATCTTAAAGACCAGAAAAACTCTACCCAAAAACTCCTAGACACTATAAACAGCTTCAGCAAGGTGGCAGTATACAAAATCAACTTACAAACATCATTAGCTTTTCTATACCTCAACAACGAACAAATTGAGAAAGAACATATGGAAACAATTCCATTTACAATAGCTTCAAAAAAATCAAATACCTAGGAGTAAACTTAACAAAGGATGTAAATGACCTCTACAAGGAGAACTACAAACCCTTGAAGAAAAAGATTGTGGAAAACTACAGAAGGTGGAAATATCTCCTGTGTTCATGGATTGGGAGAATCAACATAGTAAAAATGTCTATACTACCAAAAGCAATCTACATGTTTAATGCAATTCCTATCAAAATCCCAATGACATTCATTACAGAGATGGAAAAGTCTACTCCAAAGTTCATTTGGAAACACAAGAGACCTCGAATAGCCAAAGCAATACTCAGCAAAAAGAGCAACGCTGGAGGTATCACAATACCTGACTTTAAATTATATTGCAGAGCCATACCAATAAAAGCAGCATGGTCCTGGCACAAAAACAGATATGAAGACCAGTGGAACAGAATAGAGGACCTGGTTATGAATCTACACAACTATGCCCACCTTATTTTTGACAAAGGGTCAAAAACATACAATGGAGAAAAGACAACCTCTTCAACAAATGTTGCTCGGAAAAGTGATTAACCATCTGCAAAAAACTGAAATTAGATCTGTGTTTATCACCCTATACTAGTATCAACTCAAAATGGATCAAGGAACTTAATATCAGACCCAAAACTCTGAAGTTAATACAGGAAACAGCAGGGAATACTCTGGAAGTAATAGATATAGGCAAGGAATTCCAGCAGCTCCACAACTGAAAGAAAGGATGGACAAATGGGACTTCATAAAATTAAAAAGCTTCTGCACAACAAAAGAAATGGTCTCTAAACTGAAGAGAACACCCACAGAGTGGGAGAAAATATTTGTCAGTTATACATTAGACAAAGGACTAATAACCAGAATATACAGGGAACTTTAAAAACCACTCTCCCAAAATCAAGAAACCAATAAAGAAATGGGCACTAAACAGAACTTTCTCAAAAGAAGAAATTCAAATGGCCAAAAAACACATGAAAAAATGCTCACCATCTCTAGCCATAAAGGAAATGCAAATCAAAACCACACTAAGATTCCACTTCACCCCTGTTAGAAGAGCCATCATCAAAACAAACAACAGGTGTTGGAGAAGATGTGGGGGAAAAGGAACCCTCTTACACTGTTGGTGGGAATGTAAGCTAGTGCAACCACTCTGGAAAAAAATTTGGAGACTTTTTAAAAATCTAAACATAGATCTGCCATATGATCCAGCAATCCCACTCCTGGGGATATACCCAAAGGAATGTGACTCAGTTTCCTCCAGAGGCACCTGCACACCCATGTTTATTGCAGTGCTATTCACAATAGCCAAGTTATGGAAACAGCCAAGATGCCCCACTACAGACAAATGGATTATGAAAATGTGGTATTTATACACAATGGAGTTTTACTCAGCCATGAAGAAGAATGAAATCTTACCATTCTCAAGTGAAAGTGGACTTTAGATCTAGGGCAAATACAGCAATATTGTTGGACTTTGGTCACATTCTAAGGGGAGAACACACACAGGAGGAATGGGCATAGATAAGAAACCCAAAACTTGACAGTGTTTAATGTCCCCACCGTAGAGGATTTAATACAGAAACCTTAAAGTGACAGAGGTCAATATGGGAAGGGGATCAGGAAATAGTGAAAAGGTCAGGTAGAGATGAATCAATTTTGGTTGTAACACACTTGTGCATGGAAACAATGCTGGGACTCTCTGTATATAGCTATCCTTACCTCAACTAGCAAAAATGCTTTGTCTTTCTTATTATTGTTTATGTCTTCTCTTCAACAAAATTGGAGAAAAGGGCAGAACAGGTTCTGCCTAGAAGCAAGGTGGGGTGTGGGGGAGAGGGAGGGTGTGGGGGTATGGGGGTGAAATGGCCCAAACAATGTATGCACATAAGAATAAATGAGTAAAAAATTTTTTAAAATAAGAAAAAGAAAAACAATGTTGAGTGACATGTACTATTTGATTTCTGGTGTTTCTATGAAGCTACAGTGAAATTATGGTATTGGCATTAGAAAAGAAAGATCAGAACAGAATAAAATCTAAACATTGACTGATGCAGGTAAGGTTAACTGATTTTTAACAAAAGTTCCAAGGAAAATGCATCGGAAAATGACAATATTTTTTACAAATGTTGCTGGAAAAATCCATCTGCCCTCCCTACACCCTCAAAAAAGAAATTAGTATCTACCTGACAATATACACAAAATTTAACCCAAAATTAGGCCTGTTTATAACTATTAAAATTTTAGTTATCTAGAAGAAAGCAAAAGAGAATATCTGTACGAGTTGAGGTCATGCAAAGTTTTCCTTGGTAAACACAAGAAGCACAATATCTTTAAAAATTCATAAATTATAGTATAACAGAACATTTTGCCCTAAAAAAATGCTGTTTAGAAAATAAAAAGTAGAAAATAAGAGTAAATATTTCCAAAACATATCTACAGAGGAGGAAATTGCAAAATGTTTAAAGAACTCATAATTCAGTAATAAGAAAAAACAAAAGGAGGAAATATTTGAGTAGACATTTTACAAAGAAAATATACGAATGGTAGATATGCATATGAAAAATGCTCAGTATCAATAATTGAAGAAATATAAATTATAAAGAAAAGGGAAATTGCTACATGAAAACTCTGTTATATAACCACAATGATAACAATATAAAATCTCCGGCAATGTTAAGTATTGATAGGGATGCATAGCCCCTGGAAATTTTCTACATATTGGGGGACTGTAAAATACTGCAAACATTTCGGTAAAGTTTACTGACTTCTTACAAAATTAAACATGCTGCAATCATTCAAAACTTAGGCTTTTATTTGAAAATTCTAGTTGTATCACCATTTTAAGGAAGTTTGGTGAACTTTAAAAAAATACAGCCAATCATACGAAATGCAGAAGATAGTGACAAGAATCAGAAATTTAGGATATTGAAACAAAAAAATCAAATTCTATTGCTGAAAAATGCAATGAACATATGGAAAATTCAAGAGACTACCAATAGCAGAATTGATCAAGAAAAAGAAAGAAAATTAACTCAAAGATTTGTTATTTAAAAGCACTCATCTAAGGGGGGGAGCTTATGAGATTCCCCCTCATCAAAATGCAAATTTTGAACTGTTATAATTCAAGAAAGAAAAGAGAATGATAAATGGGCAAAATGTTTATTCAAAGAAATATTAGCAGAAAACTTTCCAAATCTCAAACTGATATGCCACAAATACAAAGATTGATAAGAGATGAGTACAAGAAATAATGTCCTATCTTGGATAACCAAGAAGAAATGTAAATGCCTAGATACGTGCAACTTACCTATTATAAAGAAATAGAAAATCCAAACAAATAATGAATAAGGAAATTGAATTATTTACAAAAGTCCTTCATCAAAGAAAAATCCCAGGACCCAATGGCTACACAGTTGGATACTAGCAAACATTTAAAAAAGAACTAAGGCCAAGTCTTCTTGAAAAGCAAGCAAACAAAAACTCATGATCATTTCAACAGCTCCATCAATGGCATTAGACCAAATTCAGTAACTTTTCATGGTAATAACCCTCAACAAGTGAAGTACAGAAGTAATGTATGTCAACACAATAAATGCCACATATATAAAGCCCAGAGATAACATTACACTCATGGAGAAAAGTTGAAATCATTTCCTCCAAGATCCCAAATAGGAAAATGATGCCAATTTTTGTCACATTTATTTATTTATTTTGATGGTACTGGATTTCAAATTCATGGCCTCACACTTGCTAGTCAAACACTGTATCACATAAAGCCCCAGCCCCAACCCTTTTGCTTCAGTTATTATTTCAATAGAATCTCTCATTTATGCTCTGGCTGCCTGATCATGATCCTCCCAATCCTGAATAGCTAGGATTACTTCTATTCTACATAGTACTATATGTCCTAGTGAAAGCAATTAGTCAAGAGAAAGGAAAGCCATCCTAATTGGAAAGAAAGAAGTTAAATGATTCCTGTTTGTAGATAATATAATTTTATGTAAAGAAATCCCTAAAGATTCCACCAAAACCCACTAGAATAAATGAGGAATACAAATTAACATATAAATATCATAACATTTGTATACACTATCTGAAAAAGAAATAAAAAACAATTTCTTTCACACTAGCTACAAAAACTAGCATACTTTGGAATAAAATTAATCAAGAAAGTAAAACTTCTCTGTAATGAAAACCATAAAATAATTGATGAAAGAAATTAAGAAAGACAAAATAAATGGAAATGTATCCTGTGGTCATGGATTGCAGGAATCAATATTGTTAAGATGTTTATACTACCCAAAGTATTCTACAGATTTGATGCAATCACTGTCAAAATGCCAATAGCATTCTTCATAGAAATGGAGAAAAATCCTAAAATTGTTAGGGAACCACTAAATGCATGGAATAGTCAAAACAGTCTTGGAGCAAAAAGAACAAAAATGGAGGCATTACACTATTTTAAAAATGTACTACAAATTTCTAGGATCGAAACAGCATGGAACTGGCATAGAAACAGACTCATAGACCAAAGGGACAGAATACAGAGTTCAGAAATAAATCCATATCCAAGTGATGTTTGATGAAGATGCCAAGAACACACAAATAGACTTATCTCAGAAGACAAACAGGTATATGAAAAAAATTACCTACTCTGTAATCATCAGAAAATGTAAATTAAAACTACAATGAGAAATCACTTCACACCTGATTGAATGACTGTTATCAAAAAATTTAAAATGTCAGTGAGGATTTGGAGAACAGGGAAATTTTGTGCACCATTGTTGGGAATGTAAGTTAGTAAAGAATTTTGGAAAACACTGTGAACATTCCTAAAAAGTAAATAAAATAAAAATAGAGCTACTATATGATCCAAGAATCCCACTATAGAATAAATATACAAAAGAAATGAAATCAGTATGTGGAAGAGATATCTGAATTTCTATGTTTACTGCAGCACTGTTCACAATAGCCAAAGTATGGACTCAGCCTATGTGCCCTCAACAAATGAATGGAAAAAAAACCCATGGTGTTTATGTACAATGGAATACTATTCATCTATTAAAAAAGGAAAAGAATTTCTTCCATCTGTGAGGACACGGATGAATCTGAGGACACTCTTAAGCAAAATACCACACCTTCTCCCTCATATGTAAAAGAAGTCAGTCTAATCCATGAGCATAGACTGCTGGTTACTTGGAGCATGGGGTGGGGGGTTTTGAGTGATGTTGATAAAAGTATACAAATTTTCACTCAGTAGGCATAAGTTCAAGAGTTCTTATAACATATGGTGACTATAGTTAATAATACATTCATGAAAATACTAAAATAATTGATATTAAATGTTTTAATCACAAACCAATAACTTTGTGAGATAGGGCATAAGTTAACTAGCTAGATTTGGCCATTCCACAATGTACCAGTATTTAAAAATATCACATACACAATTTTATCTGTCAATTTAAAATAAATTCAAATTTGAATTATAAAGCACAAAGTGATAACTTCTTGTAACTATGAAGTAAAAGAAAAATAAAATAGTTTTAAAACTCACCACATTATGGGAATGTAAACTAGTACACCACTCTGGAAAAAAATTTGGAGGCTACTTAAAAAGCTAAACATTGATCTACCATTTGATCCAGCAATACCACTCTTGGGGATATACCCAAAAAACTGTGACACAGGTTACTCCAGAGGCACCTGCACACCCATGTTTATTGCAGCACTATTCACAATAGCTAAGTTATGGAAACAGCCAAGATGCCCTAGCACTGACGAATGGATTAAGAAAATGTGGTATCTATACACAATGGAATTTTATGCAGCCATGAAGAAGAACGAAATGTTATCATTCGCTGGTAAATGGATGGAATTGGAGAACATCATTCTGAGTGAGGTTAGTCTGGCCCAAAAGACCAAAAATTGTATGTTCTCCCTTATATGTGGACATTAGATCAAGGGCAAACACAACAAGGGGATTGGACTTTGAGCCCATGATAAAAGCGAGAGCACACAAGGGAGGGGTGAGGATAGGTAAGACACCTAAAAAATTAGCTAGCATTTGTTGCCCTTAACGCAGAGAAACTAAAGCAGATACCTTAAAAGCAACTGAGGCCAATAGGAAAAGGGGACCAGGAGCTAGAGAAAAGGTGAGATCAAAAAGAATTAACCTAGAAGGTAACACACACGCACAGAAAATTAATGTGAGTCAATGCCCTGTATAGCTATCCTTATCTCAACCAGCAAAAACCCTTGTTCCTTCCTATTATTGCTTATACTCTCTCTACAACAAAATTAGAGATAAGGGCAAAATTAGTTTCTGCTGGGTATTGGGGGGGGGAGAGGGAGGGGGCAGAGTGGGTGGTAAGGGAGGGGGTGGTGGCAGGGGGGAGAAATGACCCAAGCCTTGTATGCACATATGAATAATAAAACAATAAAAAAAAAACTCACCAAATTCCACGAGAATATACTGCTGACTAAATTTAAAAGAAAAGAGGAAAAATAAAATAAGTTCCATTGAATTTTGGTAAACCATGCTAATTAAAAAGGAAGAATGTCAGAGATAGCATCAAAAGCAGCAAAAATATTTTAAAATCTGTTTCAGGGGTGGTCTTATTGATTTCTGCTTTTGATTCTCTTAAAGATTTTTCCCTATGTCAAAGTCATACAGAGATTTAGCCTATGTATTTTTTAAACCTCCTTTCTTTGTGTTCTGTTTTTAGAATAACTATTTCATAAATGTTTGAAAACATTCAGTCCAGCATTTCTGTTTAACTTGTTTTATTCTTTTATCACTTCATAGCGTTTTACTATGTTCTCTGTGAATTATCAGTGTTATCTTCAAATTCACAAATTTTTTGTGACCTATGTAATATCTTCCATGTGTTGACTTTAATTCCAAAAGCTATGTATATGTGTAAATGTGCATAACATGTATACACATGTGTTTACATGCATACATACATTTCGATGATCTGTCATGCTTTTTGTCTGCTACTGTTTCATTTTTCCCTGTTTATTTTATAATCTATTCTTTTCCAGTGATTATTCTTCCCTTTCAAATCTTTGTAGTTTTGAGATTTAAAGACATCTTCATATTTCTGTGCTACTTTTCATATTTTATTGAGCAAGAGTTCATTCCCAACTGTTATCTCCCTTACTGTTTCACCACCCTTAAATGGGATAATTTTGTGTAGAAACATGTAAATTAATACCTACATATTAGTGAAACCTCACCAAATATTCTGAATAGCATTCACCTAATTGATTAAAAAAGCACCCCCAAAGCTCCACCATTTTGAAGACTATGTAGTCCTTTCAAGAGTCAGTAAGCAAAACACATTTCATGTAGTTTCTGCATAACGTACTAGAAGACACACATCTCAGAAGCGAGTTATAAGGGAGCAGCACAGCCATATTGTTAAATTCTCTCTGCAGTTTCCACCACTTCTTTCCCATTACTGTGATAGCTGAACTTCTTTTTTTTTCGACAAATAGAAAAAGGTGTCTTGAACTGCCTGGATTGTGAAATCCTCCCTGACTTGGCAGGAACAGTTAGTAGGAGAATAAGAACTTTGGAGTCCTGGCCAACAGTCTGGGAAAACAGCTTGATAGTGTCCATGACAAGGCCATATGGAGCCAGTTGATGATAGAGTGTGGTCTCCAAAAATAATCAACCACAGTACAACTTTATGTGAAGTCAGAAAAGTTTGATATTTAGTAGTTTTATGTGCACATGCTACACATTTTAAATAGTTTGTGGCTTATGTTTTACATTTTAGGTGGAAAATTTTAGAGCTTAACCACCAAGTGATTTCATTCTTTTAATGGATCCAAAATAATTACAAGGTTCATATTCACATAGCTTTGAAATTTATATGTTTTATGTCTGTATAGGAACTATCTTTTGAATCAGTGGCCATGCTAAAGTATCATTTACCATTGTGTTATAGAATCAGTTGAGTTTATACCACACCTGGGCATAATTACAAAGGAATCAAAATCAGCATACAGTAGAGACACCTGCACACCCATGTCTACTGCAGCACTGCTCACAATAGTCAAGTTATGAAATCAGCCTAGGTGCCCATCAATGGATGAATGGATAAAGAAAATGTGGCATATATATCCAATGAAATATTATTAAGCCATAAAAAACAATGGAGTCATATTTTCTGTAAAAAATGGATGAAACTAGAGATTATTTTTTGCAGTCAAGCTATCAATATATTTATGTTTTTTTGTTTTGTGTTATTTTTTGTTTTTGTGATACTAGAGTTTGAACTCAGGCCTACACCTTGAGCCCACTCCAACAGCCCTTTTTTGTGATGGGTTATTTCAAGATAGGGTCTCACAAACTATTTGCCTGGGCTGGCTTGGAACTGTGATCCTCTTGATCTCCTGAGTAGGTAGGATTATAGGCCTTTTACATGTTTTAAAGGTGTGTAAAATATTCATGTGATCTCTTGATTAGTGCTCACAGTTTCTTGTGTAATATGGTACTACATGGTATTAAAAGATGAAATAAACAGCATTGTTGTGAATATTCAACAGTACAAGAAGAAAAATCAAGCTGTACTTCTTATGTGAACACCTCACTCATAATTCTGATAGCTTCTCTTTTATATGCTGCTGCTGTGATCCATTTACTGCAAGATCTTTCCACAGCTTAAAAAATGCCTCCTTTTCAATTGTCATTTGGGCATAGCAGAAAATGTTATTGTTTAATAAAACGCCAAGCAAAATCGTCAATTGCTCAGTCAGGGAGATGGCTTGCTCTTTACTCAATAGGTGATGAAAGTTTAAGGACATCTTTTGTAATTAGAAGTTACATGTATTCAAAATGAGTCCAGTATACAGAGTTAGAAATAATTTTCCACACTTCATAACTCTATCTGAGCCACTGTGTTGTGAATTTAAAGGATTATTTTCCTTTTTTTTTTCTAGTAGTCCCATCTTATACAAATCTTTAATGGCTAAGATCATCAACTTTGAAAGTTTCCTCCCACATAATTGTACAGCATTTAAAGTAATGCCTTTCCAACCTATGTTGGAAAGACTGGGGCATTAATCTAAGCAGAATACCCATGTTATCTCCTTTCATCTTCACAACTATCAATGAGGTAATTAACATTAGAATATCCACTTGTAGAAGTGGAAAAAGTAGCTTTGACAGATCAAATAACGTGCCTCAGGTTACAAATCAACTAGTAACTGCTTAAACTGTGATTGATATCCACATTGTTTACTCCAAAAAAGTTGTATACTCACAGAGCTATGTTAGAAGTGCACTTTCGTGAATTTCCTTACAAACAATCTGAGAAAGTCTCATGGCAGTTTTGTAGTGGTTTAGAGTCTGGTTTCCTATGATATCCAAATGGAAGGCATTAACTATAAGAGGATCCTGGTTTTAACAAACAAGACATAAAATCCACTTAGAGGAAAAGAGTGGAAATTTTAGTATATGCAAAATATAAGGTAATATCCTAGAATTACTAATTTTCTTAGATGGGTAGTGGCATTGCAGACATGTGAGAGAATGCCACACTGAGAAAGTCATGCTGAAGTACATAGGGGTGAAATGTTATCTGCTCTGTAATTGCAAATATTTGCAACACATGCATTCATATACAGACTTAAAGTTAGTATGGCTAAATGTTAATAGGTAGTAAGCAAGTAGGCACTTATTATACAATATTTTCAATTTTCTGTGTGTTTAAAATTTTTTACAACATAAAGTTAAGAAAGAAAGAATAGGTGGAAGGGAGAGAGGAGGGGAAGGAGGGAAACCAAAGAGGAAGGAAGTGTGCCGCCCTGAAGTAATACTCTGAGCTTGAATTTTTCTTTACTGTTTACTATCTTGTTACATTTATTAGCTTCAGCTTCTTGCATGTGAATTGATGTTAATGGTAATACTACTTTAAAGACCATCCTAGCACACAGTGGTCACAAAATATATCTTTATTATTATTAACCACTCTCAAGGTATCATCAGTGTATAAATGTCAGTATAGACCATAGTTTTTGTTTTTATTATTTGAGACACTTTAGGAAATAATCTGAGATAGCCTCTTAAATCTAAAGTAATAAGAATATAATTATGACTATGTGAAAGTTTTATTTTTTGGCCATGAATAAATTTTATAAGAACCGTCCAAGTGTTAGCACTTACATGGATAGCTATTTGACTATGAAAAGAAGAAAAGTCCTGAACCCAACAAGTAATTTAGGCACAGTTTTAAAGACAATGGTGACAGTGATAAAAACTGAGGTTGAGAGCTCTTTAAGTGAGAATATCTACAGTGGCTCATAGTCTCTCAATATTAAAAAATATCGCCACTAGATCTTCACAACATCAGATGAATTAAGAAGCATAAATAAGTTTAATTCATTCTATAAAACAAGTGGTTTTGACTTGAATTTAGTTGCAATTAAAGAAAACTTTATCCACATTTTTTTTCATAATAAAAGTAATCTGTGATTTCTGCATCAAAAACTTGGGTTTTTTGCATTTCTATATTTGGCCACATTTATATAAATGTACACAACTAAAGTCACTAGAATATCACCTTCAAAATACTTTATTATCATTCAATTTATTATCTTTTTGCTTTCTTAAAATATATACATATGTATGTATGTATACGTGTATGTATATAATTTTGTTGAAGGCCTTATAAAGTTTCCTCCATTTTCTAACCTATAAATCAGTCTTTCTTATATCAAAATTTGATCAAGGCATTGATTACAAGCAAACCCCCTAAATATCAGTAATCATTGCCAGAGGTAAGATGCTTGTACCAGGTCTGTTTTCGCATAATTTTCCATCTTCACTTCTTCCTTCTTAACAATATGTACTTTCTTTTTGGAGACTCAGAGGGTTGGGTGAGGGCTCTACAACTAGTTCTAACCTTACCTAAGTCAATCAGCAAATCTCCTATCACTGGACGCTGTTAGTGGACTAAGGTTGAACATGTAACCTAAGCCAATCCAGCAGGAAGAATGCCAAGGGTTTGCTGTTTGTACCTGGGAGCTACTATTCACCTTTTTGTTAATGTGTGCAACCAAAACAGCACATCTACCTGTTGAAAGCCCTCTTGCATTTCCAGAAGCGGTCAGCCATAAGATAAGCTGAAATGTGGAAGTTGGAGCACAGACATGGAAAGAAATCAGGTCTCACACAGCCAGGAAGAGTCAAATGATTAGGCACATCTGAAACCAGCAAAACCTTAGTGTGTTTTATTTCCAGTATGTAAAAGCAAGAAGTTCTTTATTCTGTCTGTTAATGTAATCTGATTTTCGTTGTTTAGTAACAGAAGTGTGTGACATCAGATATCTTCTCTCCCACAGGAGCTAGCTATACAACTTTTTCCATATAGACCATTATCCAGCCAAGCTCTTATCTGAAGCACCTTAAAATGTCAAATTTTCAGTTGGGAGCAAACCAATGATTCCAAGACAGCTTATTTTTAATTTATAATTCAAAAATTTTGCAAATATCAAAGTTTATGATTAGAGAAATAGCTATTATTTCCATAGTATGCCATATCATGTTCCTACTTATAACCATTCCCCTTTTGATTTTGTTTTTCTATTTTCATACTAATGTTAGCACAGAGATAAATTTTTGTATAAACCCCTAATTTGAATTGTGAGTCTGCATTCTTTTTACCAAGTGATTAGCTGCTATCTTAGTTGGGATTACAATTCCTTTATTGAACCAGAAACCTCAAAGTATTGGCTTTGATACAAAATTCTATGCATCTAACTGTGTACATAATATCTAACTATGCATCTGACATATACATCTAAACCAGGTATCTACGTATGTACCTTTAAGTGGATGGCTACTTAAATTCTTCGTCCCTCAGCCCTATCTTCTCAGTTGTGCTGTAACTGTGCCTTTTAAGTCAGCTCACAAGCTGATGCAGAGAAACAGTTTGAACATTTGGGTCAGAATTCATTAGGTTTAGATGAAATTTAATGTTACTAAGTTAATTTTCTTGAGCATTGGGTATTTACTGGTTACATTATATGAATATAGATAAAAAGTCTTTTTGTTTCTTAAACAAAAAACCACCACATTGAAATAGCTGTCTCTCTTTCCTTCCCTGTTCCTTCCTCTGTGCTACTTCTTTCCATTCCCAGAAGGCTTAAATCACTCTATCATCTGTCCTCCAGTTCTAGGTGCTGTATGATAAGTACGCTAACAACCTTGAGCTCTTTCCAGCCCTCCTTGGCTTCAGATCACAAGATGCTTCCTTAGACTAGGGAGAAAATGGATTTTCAAAGATTAGAATTACCACTTGACAGAT
Organism: Castor canadensis; assembly: GCF_047511655.1. Taxonomy (NCBI): domain Eukaryota; kingdom Metazoa; phylum Chordata; class Mammalia; order Rodentia; family Castoridae; genus Castor; species Castor canadensis. The sequence goes on along the minus strand of NC_133391.1, from coordinate 66,933,430 downwards.
ACACAGGAGCCAAAACCCACAGTCCACTGAAAAGAGATAAAAACCCCTGACTGTTGTGATGTCTTCTACCTTCCACTTTGACCAACAGTCACTTCCCTGTCTCTAACACAGTTACTGGGTTGCAACCTTGTTTATAGACTATGCTTTGAAGTTTTCTGTTCCAGGATCTCTTTCATTTTAATCTGAATTCAGTTTCATCATTTTTCATTAAGCCAACACCAGTGAACTCTTATGTTTGAATTTTAAGTTCAACAGTCCACTCAGGGTACCTGGAAATCATGCCAACAGAACAAAAAACTCATTGCAAGTCAGACATGATGACATTCATCACTTAATTTACACAGGGATTCCTGGAATAATCAATATGCTGGGTGTACTCAGGATCTTTGTGTTTAACTCTCAGCTGCTGCTCTAAGAGACAGTGGTAAGAAGAGAAGCAAAAAAGAACACTACAGTGACTTTTCTTATGTCTCTGATGACAACAAAAGTTTCAAACAACTAAATCAATTACTTGCAATTTTTTCTGTAGTTGCTTATCTGAATTTCTCCAAGGACACTTAAACATGTACATATGTATACTAGATGACCATATACTATAAATGCACATGTATTTATATACATAGCAAGCACATGTATATTATGTATATATGTATAGTACATTTGTGTGCATATAGAGCATACATGTCTGTAGTGTGTATACACATATATGTAAAACTCAACTTGGTATCTTGAGCTTCTAATATCAAGCTTTACCTTAAAAACAAAACATTCAAATAGTAGTGACTGGAATTGGGTTATTGGCATTTTTATGAAGACATAAAATGAATTACTTGTTAGTTTTTAAGTGTTTCTGTCCTTATCATAAATATTTATTATGGATCAATTATGTGTCAGATTTTATGTTAGGTGCTAGATAGAAATTAAATGTACTTTCTTACTGTTGACTCACATAATTCTACCTAATAGTTCTTTTTAAAAATGAATAAGATATTTTACTTTTATAAAATGTTTTAAAAATATTTTTTAAAACATATATTCCAAATATTCTGCTCAGGAAACAAAAACTAAAAAATATAGAATGACTTGCTGAATGTTAAGAAACAAGATAAGAGCTCATGCTGTTGGTTTGTTTTTTTATTTTTCCTCTCAGTGTTGCCTGGATGGGAGAGCCATCATGAATGTGGGAAAAAGTAAGGTAAATGTTTGTAATATTAAATGGGACTTGATAGTTTCAGAAGTTAACTCTGTTTTATGAGTCTTCATCGTTTTCTATTTTCAAAAGAAGTTGCTTTGTGTAACAAGTCCATTTCTGAATTCTCATTTGTAGTGGAAAGTATTCCTCTCATGAGGAAGAGAGTAAAGGCAGAAATCAGCTTAAATGGAAAAAAGGAGAAAAGTTGTAAGCAGCTTCCGAGTGAGATAGGGAAGTGTTCAAACAGGGTTTTTAAAGAAGCATGGATGTATATTACTACAGCTTCTGGAATTGACATTTTTCTCTGAATGTGATACCACTTGGAATTGAACCTCATGGTGCTGTGGGGTTTAACCATGTATTGGAAATAGATGAAAAAGTTACAAAGGACAGTATTAACAAGAGGTCACAAGGCATGTCCAGTCATCCACTCTTACTACTAAAAGCCATTGTGCCATCCTCCATCTTTCACAAGACCAAGGCATGCAAGGCAGTTCTAACAGGCCTGCACTGTCCATGTGTGGCCTCTAAATTTCTTACTTAGACCAGTTTTATTAGAACTCTACTTTCAGACTTCTTGTTGATTCTCTAAGATTTTTCTTATTTATAGGTCTAGGTGTCAATGCTCATAATATTTGCTCAGGACTATTTTCTCAGATTCCAATGTTTACCGTGCTAGACTCTAAATTTTCCCACTCACTGTGACAGTTCCAAGGATTCCCTAAATCAGCCTAGCACTTGAAATACTGGAGTTGAGGGGCTTCTTTTATATAGCAGGATAATGTCTGCTCTTATACAATTCTACTTCATTACAAAAGCATTCAAAACTACAACCTTTTGTTGCTGTACAATGCAGTATGAAGCAACACACAATTTCTCCAGGATAAATGATGAAATAGATCAAAATTTGTAAAGATTATATGAGAATTACTCTTGCCAAATATTGTGACAAATTTTGAGGCACCGAGCTTTGGGAAAAATTTCTAATTTTCTGAGCTTTCTACTTACTAAATAAAGAATATAAATGTGAATCTGAAATTTTCTTTAACTGATTTTTTTCTTTGAGATCTTTGAGCTTCTTTTTCTCTTGTTGAATTCATTAAAATGGAGAAAAAATACTAGTTTCTGACATCCCCTAATGATTTGTAGAAAAGTGTTTCCCACTTCTCAAGTTACATTGAGAAGAATTAAGAACTAGTATTATGTCTCATTCCTGTAAACTTTCTCAGCTGTCTTAGGCATTTCAGTTTTCTAAATTGGAACTCTAGACCTTTTGCGCAAATGATTTCCTCTTTTCTATCTTCCCATCTAGGTAAATGGTATCCCTGTTGTTCCAATAACAAGTTGGATAATTGGGCTCTTTTTTTTTTAACCATCATCCTTATAAAAATCTATCCTTTTATTTCTAAAATGTAATTCAAAATTACCTACTTTTTCAGTATTCATTGTAATTCTAATTAAAGTGGTTAATTTGGACTTTGGACTGTGTAAGGGCCTCTTATGCAATATTCCCCCTCCCGGTACTCTTGCCTGTCTCCCACTCATTAAGAGCACCAAGGGTGATCTTAAAATTTAATGACTTTTACTGATAGAAGCTCTGTAATACTTCCCTGCTGCATGTAGGATCAAACCCAATTCTTAAACATGGTCAGGAAAGCCTTATGTAATCTCTCTCTTCGCAATCTTTTCATCCTCATTTTATAAGGGGCTTCCAGTAGCTTTCCACAATCCATGCTGATTTTCTTTCAGTTTACTTTAAAGCTCTCAACACTTTTCTCTATCTTCTGTCTTCTGTATTCTTCACAGTTTTCACCAGGCTAACTTAAAGCACCACTTTCTGACACATGTACTTTCTCAACTTTTTAATAGTTTTTACCAGCCATTCTTGCTGGAAGAGTCCCTGAACAACATTCATAGCCTACATTTACTCAGCTCATGTGAGGGGATTTAATTTTCTCAGCCTAAAGCTTGGAGTAAATTAAAGCTACTTAGCCCATGTGAAAGGTAGATGATAAGTGTGAGGAATAGACCTTCCTTACAAGAACATCTTCAACCAATTACTGATAAGAATTGGTGGACAAGCACCCCAGCTCTCTCACCTCTTAGTTAGGATGATGAATGTTGGCCATCGTCTATTTCTGGAGAGACTGAACCCTAATTGCTTAAGTGGTGAACAATTTCATAATCTACCTTGGAAAGGATATCTCTTCTACCCCGTTATTGACTACAATCTTCTATCAGTGCATCTTCCAAATGAATAAGCTTTGTGATCCTTCTTCCCTGCCTTGGGACAGCTTGGGAGGAATTCAGTATAAGGCAAAATGTATTCAGTCATTACATCTGTTTTGATTAAAAAGGAGGCCTCCCATTCCACAAAGAGTATTTTACTGCCTATTTGTAAATATGCAGCATTAGAAATTTGCTGCTTTATCTTTTAAATATCATTAGATATTTTAATGTAAATTATTTTTTAAATTTAAACTCCTTTTCTGAGTTGATTCTCCCTTCCCTAAAAGGAATGACCTTCTCTTGACACTTAAAATTGACTCTTGGAAGGCTCATGTGTGCCAAAATGATCAGGGAGAAAGTACATGTGCTTTGCTCTCTTTTGGGTCTCCAGAGACTCTAGGTATAGGGAACTGAGTTCTACCTGTATGGAACTCATCTTTGTCTTTTAGTCTGCCATATCAACACTCATGAAGTTCATAGTGTCTAAAATTTATAACCAATGTTGGTCTCTTGATCCAAATTTCAAGTCCTCTACAGATTTTCTGAACACTGTTATATCTTCACACTGGACACTTGGAAATTCCTGGGCCTGCTATATTATTTATTGACTGTGGAGCTAAGGGCTCTACCTCAGCCCATGCTCACTCTGAGCCACCTGTCCACTCTCAGGCCATGCTGGACATGGTGGTGAGGCACAGCTTCACCTGGATGTTCTAAAAGTCTTCTTCAACTTCTCTAGATTTTTTCTCAGGATACTTGTCATTTGCTCCTGTAACTTTTCCTAGCTCTTTTACTTTTCTTCTCTAAGGTAGACTTGTAAAAGGAAATAACCTATGTTTACACTATAATCTGATTTATTGTTAAACCCCATACTTTTATTCCTCAAGGTTGTTTTGAACATAAATATATTTGAGCTTAAAAACTCTCTTTTTTTTTCTCAACAAAGATTAGTATTCAAGAATTGTTTTAGCTATGAATCAATGATCATTTGGGAAATCAAAATTTGAGCATGAGCGCTGTTTGTTTTATTTCAACAAAAACATAAATGTTCTTAAAGTAGCAGATGTCTCTGACTGAATAAGAGAAAGATCACATTCAAGAAAGAACAGAAAATAACAGCACAGTACCATAGTTCAAAAATATTATTGATATTATTTTAACAACAAATCACACAAAGATCTTCAACATTTCTAAGCTCTTTTAAAGGTTGCTCACTTTGGGATGAAATGATATTTCTGAAAATGGTTTTGTTGCTCCAACCCTCCTTTTCCTTTTCAGTCACAATAACTAATGAAATCTTACTCATAAATTACACTTGAGATTACAGCTTTCTCCTAACTCATGGAACATTTTAATGAAGATTTTACCAACCGTCTTTCTCATTACTTAATTAGTAAAAGCAACCCACCCCTACAAATACACATCAATATGGAAATACATACATAATGTAGAAATTTTATAAGGACAAATAGCAGCCATGAAGTTTTCCTGATATTTAGAAAACAGTGGTCATACAAGACTGACTGTTGGTTTAGGTCGATAATGTAATTTGGAATTGTGAAACAGTTACTGCATAATTAAGAGAATTTAGAACCAATTGCAAAGACTATCTTGCTATTCATGCAAAAAGAAAATGGCAATATGCTAAGGATTGGGGAGGCAAAAGTGAAATTCTAAAATAATTTATAGTTTTATTCAGAAAGCACTTTTTTATAAACCAGAGAAGAGTTATTTATGAAAAAATTTATAACATTTCTCTAGGAAGTACTAACTCATTCTCTTTGCCAAACTAAGTTTCTATTTTTCCTGTTCCAGTTATCCTTGCTCCTGAAAAAAAACAAGTAAAATTGAGACCCGAGGAAGATGGGTCACAATAATTATGAAAAAGTACTTTTAGATAACTTATTTCTATTTTATAGCTATTTAAGCCCTAACAGATTTTGCATTTTACCTCAAAGCAAAAGAATTCAAGAAAAATCATTCTTTTCATTAAATAATAGAGGACTATCATGTTTCTTATAATGTCAAAAACAAAAAGCTAGCAGTCATGCACTGAGAAATTGCAGATCACAGGTCCCTTTTCATCATACTATTTAAAGGAAAGTCTTTACTTTCGTGTTACATCAACACAATAAAATTGCTTCATAAAATACAAATGCACATACTTCAGAATAAAAGCTATTGCACTATATTGCTCCCTGATAATTTAAGTCAAATGTTTCTCAAATTTTATGTGTAGGTTTACCTTTCTAAAATAAATCTTGTGCCAATAAGAACACCAAACATAAAATATTTGTTTCACAAAAGCCTGAGACATGAAAAATATGAAAGCCTGAGCTTTCTCTAGCAGTATACCCTGACCTAAAAAAATAACCTAATATTTCTATTTTTAAAATTGTATTCTTTTGACAATTTGTTTGAAGACTTATCTACAAAAGATACACTTGTGTTATCTTTAATGGAAACAAGAAAAAAGGACCTGGGTGTGCAGGTTTCACTCTGAGATAAAGCAAGATAAAGGACCTTGTATGTAGGCACAGAGGGTTTCACTGTTAGATAGGTGTTCTGGATGGGGTGGATTTAGGGCACTAAAATAAAAACTTTTCTATATTTGGCATTTTAAAAATAATTTCTAAGCAACCTTAGATGATTATGGAAGCATTTAGGTAAATTGATCTTTTGTGCAGATCATGTAGGAGAACCCCCTGAAGCCCAGAAACATCAATTTTCTGTTTAATTATTCTAATTCTACCTTTAGAAATAACTGTACAACACCAAAGCAAACTTGTTCAAACTCTCCAAGAGGATATATCCTGCTTTCTCTTTTCACATCAGGGGGTCCGATGCAGAAAGACAAATGGGAGGAAAACGTGTAAATGCTTAAATGATTAGGAACACATCTTCCTAACTAACTTCTACTTGTCTTACTGAAGTGCCTAAGCATTAAATGCATAAACTGGATGTTGCTTCTGGCGGCCAAGGCATGAAAGTGTAAAAACACTTTTTTCTAAGACCTGATTGGTCCCAGAGGGAGAGGGACATTATGGCAAGTTATTCAAGGAATATCTTAAATAAATCTGCCTTGGAGAAATGGAGAGCAGCACCATAAAACCAGTCTGAGCCTACAATAATATTGGAAGGAAAGTCTATCTTAAAACATTTAACAACTAAAACATTTAGCATCTTTTAAAAGCTCTTTTATCAAACCAAATCCAAAATCAAACCCTGTAAGCTAGAAAACAAGTCTAAGCAACAGGATGCAAATTGTCTACAACTAGGAGCATGAATAATTAGGTAAATAACCTGGAACAGATGCACAGTTAATGCATGACAGTAAGAAAGCCAGGTTAATATTGTTCACTGATTCATTCACTTGTTACTTCAGATACATGTTTGCTGAGCACCTACTGTGTACCTAGTACCATGATAGGACTTGAGAATATATTAATGTTCAAAGAAATAAAAAAATTATTATCTTCATGGAAATATCCTCAAGTGAGATATTATCCTCACTTTTGAGTGGTGAGAGAGAGAAAATAAACAATGAAAATAGCAAAATATATAATGTTCTAGGCACTTACAAGTGCTATGGAAGAAATGAAATAAGTTCCAGGAGATGAGAAATATTGTATGAAAGAGCAGGATGCAGCCATGAAGAAGAACGAAATGTTATCATTCGCTGGTAAATGGATGGAATTGGAGAACATCATTCTGAGTGAGGTTAGCCTGGCCCAAAAGTCCAAAAATCGTATGTTCTCCCTCATATGTGGACATTAGATCAAGGGCAAACACAACAATGGGATTGGACTTTGAGCACATGATAAAAGCGAGAGCACACAAGGGAGGGGTGAGGATAGGTAAGACACCTAAAAAACTAGCTAGCATTTGTTGCCCTTAACACAGAGAAACTAAAGCAGATACCTTAAAAGCAACTGAGGCCAATAGGAAAAGGGGACCAGGAACTAGAGAAAAGGTTAGGTCAAAAAGAATTAACCTAGAAGGTAACACACACACAGGAAATCAATGTGGGTCAATGCCCTGTATAGCTATCCTTATCTCAACCAGCAAAAACCCTTGTTCCTTCCTATTATTGCTTATACTCTCTCTACAACAAAATTAGAAATAAGGACAAAATAGTTTCTGCTGGGTATTGAGGGGGTGGGAGGGAGAGGGAGGGGGCAGAGTGGGTGGTAAGGGAGGGGGTGGGGGCAGGGGGGAGAAATGACCCAAGCCTTGTATGCACATATGAATAATAAAAGAAAAAAAAAGAAAAAAAAAAAAAAGAAAGAGCAGGATGTAATTTCAATAGCATACTCAAGAAAGTTTCATTGACCTAAAGAGAAAAACAAGTCATACAGATTTCTGTGTGAAGAGTATACCAGATAAAAAAGAATAGCAGGAGAAAAATCTTGATGCAAGAATGTGTTAGGCTTGCTTGAAGAACAAGGAGGCCACTATGATTGGAATGAAGTAAAACAGGAAGGATAATGGGCTCAAATGATATAATATTCTGTAGGCTCCTCTAAGGACTTTGACTTTTACAATGAGTGAGGTGATTGATTGTTAGATTTTTTTTTTTCATTTTTCTTTTATTATTCATATGTGCATACAAGGCTTGGTTCATTTCTCCCCCCTGCCCCCGCCCCCTCCCTTACCACCCACTCCGCCCCCTCCCTCTCCTCCCCCCTCAATACCCAGCAGAAACTATTTTGCCCTTATCTCTAATTTTGTTGTAGAGAGAGTATAAGCAATAATAGGAAGGAACAAGGGGTTTTGCTGGTTGAGATAAGGATAGCTATACAGGGCATTGACTCACATTGATTTCCTGTGTATACACTAACAATGAGCAAACGGAAAAAGAATGTATGAAAACAATTCCATTTACAATAGCCTCAAACAAAATCAAATACCTAGGTGTAAACCTAACAAAAGATGTGAAAGACCTCTACAAGGAAAACTATACACTTCTGAAGAAAGAGATTGAGGAAGACTATAGAAAGTGGAGAGATCTCCCATGCTCATGGATTGGTAGAATCAACATAGTAAAAATGTCGATACTCCCCAAAGTAATCTACATGTTTAATGCAATTCCCATCAAAATTCCAATGACATTCATTAAAGAGATTGAAAAATCTACTGTTAAATTTATATGATTGTTAGATTTTAAACAGATAAATTTATTTTAGGGTACTAAAATCTCTGCTATGCAAAGAACAGATTTTAAGGAGGCAATTATAAAAACAAGGAAGCTAGGTGGGGTGGTGTAGCACAAATCCAAGGGAAAGATGACGATAGCAGCAAGTGCAAAAAGTGACTAGAATCCTAGAACAGGGTTTCTAATCACTGATAGAAACTACTGATATCTTGGGTATATAATTTTTGTTGTGGAGGGTCTTTCCTCTGGATAGTAGGGAATTTAGAAGCATTCCTAATCTTTATTACTTAGATGGCAGCAGTTGCCATCTTTCTCCTCAATTGTGTCAGTGAAAAATGGCTCTAAATACTACCAAGTGTTCTCTTGGAAGAAAAGCCAAACCCTGGGCAAGAGGGACAATTCTATTGTCCTCAATGTGTATTGATTGCATAGACAAGTCAAAAAGGATTGGAAAGAGGTAAGAAAAGCATGATGTGTTAGTTGGAAGATAGTTAAACTTTTGTCACCATGAGACAAAAGATAAAGCAGCATGTATAGCAAAATGTAAAAACAAGGGAATTAATATATAAGAAAAAAGAATTCCAAGAAATCTTAAGGTCTCTGGTGCCTCTCATTCAGAAAGAAGAAGAAGAATCAATACATGAAGCTGAGAAGTAGTACCAAGTTTGAAGGAAATTAATGGAGTTTTTTCAGAAACTTAGTGAAAAAGTACTTTTTTGGTATGACAACACCAGTTTTTTTCCTCTTTGTTAGTATATATTGATGGTACAAAGAGATTTCATTGTAATATTAATATATATGATGTACTTTAATCAAATTCACCACTCTATTACTCTTTGTTATCCCCCTAGTATGCCCCTTTTAAAACCATTTTAACAAAAGTACTTTTAAGGAACACAAAATGATCAGTTATATCAAACTTTGCTGAAGCATGAAGAAGGAAAACCAACAAAGTGATCTTAAAATGAGCAATTTTGATGAAATAGTGATGGTGAAAGTGAGTCAAGAGAAAATGTGTGAAGAAGATTGGAAATAACCATGACCACTTATTCAAGGAGCTGAACTATAAAGCAGAGCAGAAAAATGGAGCCAATTCCAGGGTGGAAACAGTAAAGGAAAGAGCTTTGTACAAATTAATAAATTCCAAAGCATGTTTAAATGCTACTGTGAAATATCCAGAGAGTAGGGGGACATTTACAGTAACTTTTTCTATGTTTTTCAAATACCTCAAGGCTTATCTAGCTTAAATTTTGGTATAAACACCATTCTGTGAACAGAATCACTTTCTTTTCAGAAAGTGAGAGAACATGAAAAATTCTGATTTTACAAAGAAAACAAAATGTATGGAGACATAAAATTTGTATGTTAAATCCTGTATCAGAAATATTATTTAGGATGATAAAGTTGCTATTTAGTCAATATGTGTAAGCAAGATTATCTAAACTAGACATTTTCTCTAAACTCATCATCTTTGTATATAGTTATATGCTGCTTACTTACAATAGACAAAATGAGATGATAAAAATACAGGAAAGATGAATTTCAAGTAATAGAGAAATAAATGATAGGCAAATATTAACAAAATAAAGTCTGATACAAGTGTATTAATATTCAGAATTAATTATGGAGAATTAAGACAAAAATCATGTCAACAGGTGAAGAAAGTTAAAAAAAATGAAAGCCATTCAAATAATTTGCAAGATAAAAATAACTAAACTTTTATATACTTAACATAGTCTCAAATATGTAAAACATTTACTGAAGTGCAAAGAAGCATTGAGAAGTGCACCATAATAAGAATTTTAGATATCTAGCAATTAATAGAAAATGTACACACATACATAGTCAGTAAACTTCCTTAAATGGCCATAAATAGAAATAAACCTAATAAATTAGAAGAGAATATTTCTCTAAGCACATTTACATATATTGACAATATAATTATGCCTACCAGTAAGTCTCAAAAAAAGTTAAGATCCGACCCCAATACAATCTGGATATCAGTATAAAGACAATTTTAGAAATATTTCAAACATCCATAAATGGTGCATTAGAGACACTGAGCAATTTCCTGCCTCTCCATGAGTCTGAAGCAAAACATCAAGATGGGTGGAATGAAAAGGTAAGGAAAGGCACAGTACACAGTATACAGTAAGAAAAATGGAGAAATATTGAACTTTAGACTATAAAAAGACAAAAGCAATAAACCTTAACATAGGGTGCTAGGTGAAACTGGGGCTATAAGAAGAAGGGTAAAGGAAAGTCTTGGCAAGCCTCACAGATGCTTGATACTCTGTAAAAATATTATTTAAAACAGAAGATCTGTGACACGCATAGCAAGCAGATGCCAGATAATGGATCCCCCATACTTATTAGCTTACGCACTGGGGCCATGGTGAGGAATCATTTTAGGAAAGGACTTATAGCCAAATATTTTAGACAAGGAGAGCAGAAGACCTTGCCTTTTTATATCTACAAATCTCAAATGCCTCTTCTCCATTGGCTAGGTGAGCAACCAACTTGAGAATCAATGTGGATCCAGGGAACTGGTTGTGACAAACTTAGATTCAAAAACAGTTCTATTTGGGTGGAAAGTACATGTTTCACTGCAGAGTAAAGTGAATGGCAATTGCATTACAAGATATGCAGTCCAAACTCTGGGAAAACAGAGAAACAAGCTATGTATGGGTCAGAGTTCTAAGACAGATAGCTGTGTGGCCAGGACATACAGGAACACTCAGTTCTCTGTGCCTTGGCTTGCCAGTTCAGATTGCTCTGGTCTGACTCCCAGAGGGTTGGAGAGATTTGTTGGAAAAATGCTATTGCTCAGAAATTTCCCATGGCAAACCCCCACTGACAAACTATCTCTGGTTGAGGAGGCATCCAACCAGGGGTCCTGGGACTCAGCTGGCAGTTGCAGTTTGAGAACAGTGACTTCACTCCCTAAGCTGACAAGCTTATTTACAGAAAAACACTATCAGGAATTCAGCCCAACAGCTGGCACAGTAGCATGCTGAATGCCCCAATAGGAAGGGCAGGATGGGGCTCAGCCTGCAAACAGACATGTCTTGTCTAACCTGCTTGGACTTCATAAAGAAAAGGATTCAAAATTACTCTTCCCTCCACACAAATAAACTGCAATACTACAGAAAGAGCAAAAAAAATATGAAGGCTCTCCATCTTCTTCCTGGAAAGTAAGAGATATTGACTAGTGTTTTTAAATTCTTTTATCTTTTTTGATATTTGTTTATGCTTAAACCTTAACCCCTTACACCTTTCTTCTGTCTCCTATTTGCTTCTTTAGTCTTTTTCTCTTTCTACACCTCCCTTTCTCTTTTATTATTTATAAGTAACTTCAGTTTTAATAATCTTTAAATGAATAGTTCATGTTATTACATATCCAAGCTCCTTTTTCCCCTAACATTATTGGCCTGTAGTTGAAGCTTGCAGTTGTGTTTTATTTCTTGTTTTAATTACTGTAAATATCTGGCTAGTTTTGAATTGTGTCTGTTTTCTCTACTCTGAGATGTAGTGGAGATCATGACCACAGAAAATGCTTCCTATTAAGAAAACCCCCATAAAAATAAAGGAAAGAGGTATCCATCTCAACAGATATACAAATTGCAATGTAGAGGCATAGGAAGGATGAAAGAAGCAAGGCAATATAATGCCTCCAGAAGTTAATAACTTTTTAATATCCAAATCCAAAGATAGTGAAAAGGTTGAAATGTCAGATAAAGCATTCAGAAGTCTAGTTTTAAAAAACAATCAGTGACCTCAAAGAGTACTCTAACAAATAAGTAAATATAGTGAGGAAATTGATTCAAGACTGTACAAAAAAGTCAGCAACATGGATGAGAAATTCAGCAGGGATATTGAAATTCTGGGAAAAAAAGAGAAAATGTTGTAAATGAATATTCAATAAATCAAATAAAAACACTCAATAAATAAAATCAAATAGGCTAGATTAAGCAGAAGAAAGAATATCAGAATTGAAGACAAGGTTGAGGAATCATTACATTCAAAAACCAAGAAAGAAAAAAAAGTGATCATGACTACAACTTTCAAAAACTAGGGAACATGATCAAGGACCAAAGTTAGGAACATATTGGGCAGAAGAAGGAGCTGAGATGAAACTAAAGGCACAGAAAACTCATTCAATGATATTACAGTAGAACATTTCCTGAATCTAGGGAAAGATAAGGACTTCCAATTATAGGAGGCTCAAATAGAGATGACCAAAAAAGATCCTATACACATCATACTATAGTTTAAATGCCAAGACAATAAAACAAAGAAAAAATATAGAAAATTGCAATAGAAACAAATGCCAACTTACAAAGACAAAATAATGAGGAATCAGCAAGCACCTGTTAATCATAACCCTAAATATAAATGGCCTTAGCTCTACAGTTAAAAAATACAGACTGGTTAATTGGATTGAAAACAAGATTCAACTGTTTTCTGATAGAAACAAAGATACTTCTGAGTCAGCTGCAGCACAGTTCAAATGGACTTAATAGGTTTCTACAAAACATTTCATCCAATTGCTGTGCAATACACATTCTTCTCTGTAGCCAGTGGAACTTTCTTCAAAACACACCATATTTTATGTCATAAAACAACTCTTAAGAAACAAAATATTTACATAATTTCTTGTATCTTATCAAATCATAATGAACAAAAAAGAAATAAACATAAAAAACTACAAAATAATGCAAATACACGAAGAATGAACAGTATGCATTTGAATAACCAGTGGGTGGTTGAAGAAATTGGGGGGGGGGGTCATTTAAAACTACCTAGAATCAAATTAAAATGAAAATACTAATTATGATAATCTGTGAGATACAGCAAATGGAGTTCTCAGAAGAATGTTTATAGCTATGAAGTGCCAATATTAAAATAATCAGAGAGATCTCAAATAACCAAATTGTGAATTCCAAGGTCTTTGAAAAGCAAGAACAAGCCACAAACACAATTAGTAGAAGGAAAGAAATACAAAGGATCAGAGTTGTAATTAATGAAATGGAAACCAAAATAGCATTACAAAAGATCAGTGAGACAGAGTTGGTCCTTTGAAAAGTTAACAAAATTGACAAGCCCTTACCCAAACTAACCAAAAGAAAGAGAGACCTTGAAATACAGAAGATTATTAGGGAATATTTTTGAAATAAGTATGCTGCAGTAATTTGGAAAAGTTAAAGAAATGAATGTTTTTAGATACATATCTTACCAAAATTAAACCAGGACAATATAAATTGCCTAAATAGATTTATAATGAGTAATGAGATTGAAGCAGTAACAGTCTCCAAACAAGAAACTCCCTGGACCAGATGGATGCACTGTTGAATTCTACCAAGCCTTCAAAGAAGAGCTAACACCCATGCTCCTCAAATGAGTCCATAAAATAGAAAGAGAAATAATGATTCAAAACTCATTCTATGAAGCAGTATTATACTGATACCAAAATACAAGAAGGGCAACAACAACAAAAGAAAACTATGGAACAATTTCTTTAATGAACACGGATGCAAAAAGTGCTGATAAAACCCTTTCAAACTAAATTAAACAACACATTGAAAAGATCAAACACCATAATCAGTTTGGTTTACAATAGGAATGCAAGGATGGTTCAACATATACCATCCTTGCATGTAATGCTAACCAAAGATTCTAAAGATCACTATATAAGAACTATGAAGCACTGAAAAAAGAAATTGTAGAAGATAATAGAAAATGGAAAGACCTCCCATGCCCATGGATTGGCAGACCTAATATGTCAAAATGTCCATATTAGCAAAAGTGAGTTACAGATTCATTACAATCCCTACAAAAGTAAATACAAGACTCGCAAATAATCCAACTAATAAATGGTCAAATGAATTGACCATAAGATTTTCAAATGAAGAAGTACAAATGGCCAATAAGTACAAGAGAAAATGTTCAAAATCTTTAGCCATCAGGTAAATGCAAAACATGTTGAAATACCATCTCACTCATCAGAATGACTATCATCAAGGAAATAAACAAAGAAACAGAATGTTGGTGAAGATGCAGGGAAAAAGGAACCTTTACACACTGTTGGTGAAAATGTAAATTAGTCCAGACATATGGAAATCAGTATGGAGGTTCCCTTAAAAATTACAAATAGAACTACATGATCCAGCTATACAAATTCTGGGTATATACCCAAGAGAATCCAAGTCAGCTTACTTTACTTGCTTAACCATGGTTACTGCTGCATTGTCTACAACAACCAATTATAAAATCAGTGTAGTTGCTCTTCACTAGATGAATGGAAAAGGATAATGTGGTATATGTACCCAGTGGGTTACTGAATCCGTAAAGAAGAATGAAATCATGCCATCTGCTGGAGAATGAATGAAACTTGAGATCATCATGTTAAGTGAAATGAGCCAATCTCTCTCAAGTATCAAATATTTTTTCTCATATATGGAATTTAGGGGAGAAAAGACATGAAAGTAAAAGGGGAACAATTAGGAATGTAGAAGGGGAAAGATGGAAGAGAGGACAAGGATAAGAAGGGTAACAGAATGTGTGAATATGACCAAAATATATTATATGTATGTATGATATGTATGTATGGAAGTATCATAATAACCCTTTACTTTGTACAATTAAAAAGATAAAAATTTCATTTTGTGGAAATTAAAATATAGAGAAGTAGATCAAAAGAAGACTAACCAGTGATTTTTGATTGGTGCTTAAGCTGTGCTGGTTATTAAATATTTAACATCATCCTAGAAAGGACTGATATGAAGACAAATCCCTGCCATGATGAAACAATAAATAAGAAAGATGAGGCAAACATTATAAATAAAAATATACCTTATTAAAAAGATAAGGGATGTTTCTAAATTAACAGTAGCATAAATAATGCACATTAAAATAAATATCTTAGCAATAAATTTGAAATTACATTTTAAACTCATGAAACTTATAAAAATAACAACAATTTTATAGAAAAAAGAACAACCCACAACTGTTTAGAAAATCAGTTGAAAATCTACTCTATCCCTATTCCCTCCCAAAAGAAAACATAGAGCCAATATTAGAAGTAAATTCCTATATCCAAAGAATAAATAAACCCAAAATAATTAGTGAACAAAAAATGAACAAGGCCACTTTCTCTTTCATACCTCAACTGGACAAGATACCAGGAGAGTATAAAATTATCAGTCAAGCCAGGAACTGGTGGCTCAGCCTGTAATCCTAGCTACTCAGGAGGCAGAGATTAGGAAGATCACAGTTTGAAGTCATCCTCAGTATATAGTTCACAGGCCCCTATCTCAAAAATACCCATCATAAAAAAAAAAGAGCTGGTGGAGTTGCTTAGTTCAAATCCCAGTACCACAAAAAAAATCAGCCAATCTTACCATAAAAACAAACATGTAAAATTTATATGTTAAAACAGTAGCACACTGAATGGTATAATCTATTTAAAAGTCATCATGGCCAACTTGATACTTTTTCCAGAAAATAAATGAATTTTTCAACACTAGAAAAGCAATGAATGAGGCTGTGCATGGTGGTGTATACCTGTAATCCTAGTTATTCAGGAGGCAGAGACAGGAGGATCATGCTTAGAATCTAACTCAGGCAAAACATCAGTGAGGTCCTTTTTAAAAAACAAGCTGGATGAGGTGACACATACCTGTAATCCCAGTTACTCTGGAGGTAGTGGTGGAAGAATTGCAGACCAAGGCCTCCCTGGGTAAAAACACACAAGACCCTATCTGAATGAACACTAAAGTCAAAAGGGCTGAGGGTGTGGCTCAAGCGACAGAGTGCTTGCTTAACAAGCATAAGGCCCTTTGAAGTCACAGTATTGCAAAAAATGGAAGGAAGGAAGGAAGGAAGGGAGTAAAGGAGGAAGGGAGGGAGGGACAGAAAGGAAGAAAGACAATGAACGCAACTCCTAGTTGAGTGACATAATAAGTCTCCTGGATCCAAACATAGAAATTTCAGGTTATTAAAAAGAAAGCATTAACTCCTGTGTTGGTATGATGAGTTATACTGATATAATTTATAATTTCATTACATGACTAAAATGCACCAATGGTTACAGTACATTAGCTACTTAAAACACAATTGTATTTGGAGAAATGATTTATGAATGCTGTGTACAAACTAAATTATAATTTTATTTCCTGAAATTCATTGAGTTTAGATTTCAGATGTATACTAGTATCTCAATAGTATTTACATATCCCAAATCCAGAAATACTAATAAAAGTGTTATCTGTACACGTGACATTTAACTGTTAGATTGTATTTGACCTATTGAATCTTGGAAAGGCTTTCCATAACTAATCCAAGGTTTGCAAGGTGCTTTGGTTTTTTTAAATTTTCTTCTTCTTATGCCAAGTTGGGATTTCATATTAACCTCTCTCCCAGGAATATCTGCTTCATCTAAGTTTTCAATTATCCCCCATGGTTGTTCATGTTATTCTTCAACAACCTATCATTTTCATTATGTATTTTATATAAAATATATAAAAAATATTTGTTGATTTCTATTAATCTTGTCAAAAGCTTCCAATTTTCTTTGTTAAATAACAGATAAAGTATAAATATTTCAAACCTCTGTTTTAAATCCTCCAATCTTTGTACAAGACTGGCTGAAATATTGAATAAAGTATGTTAGCCTACATTAATACCATGGTACATAAAAACAGACCACACAATGTTAACCATTAAAATGATAATTAGAACAGACATACTTTGTTTTATTGTTTTTCAGATATTGCTTTATTATTATTTTATTTTACAAATTGATTGTGTTGAGCAAGTCTACTGGTACTACTTTTTCAGCAGCATATGCTTACTTCAGTCTCTGTGTCACATTTTGGTAATTCTAACAAAATTTCAAACTTTTTCATTTTTATATCAATTGTGGTCATCTGGAATCTTTGTATTACTATAATAATTGTTTGGGGGCATCAGAACCATTCCCACATAACTTACCAAAGTACTGATAAATCTTGCATTTGATCTAACTGCTCCACTAAGCAAGCATTCCCTCCTATTTTCTTCAGCCCCTTTTCCTACTCTTCCCTTCTCTCTTTCTCCCTGGGCTTCCCTGTTCTCTAAGACAATACATATTGAAATTAGGACAATTATTTCCTCTACACTGGTCTCTAAATATTCAAATGAAAGGAATCAAAATTTGGACATGATTAAGCATAGTGAGGAAGTCATGCCCAAAGCTGAAATGGATCAAAAGCTAGACCTCTTGATCCAAAGAGGCATGTTGTTACAGCAAAGAACAGGTTTTTGAAGAAAATTAAAAGTGCTACTGCAGTAAAGTAAACATAGCAATGATAAGAAAATTAAATAGCTTTATTGCACTATGGGGAAAATCTTAGAGGTCTGGATAGACTAAACACAACATTCTCCTAAGTCAAAGCCTAATCAATTCTACAAAGCTGAGAAAGTTGACAAAACTGCCCAAGAAATGTCTGAAGTTAACAGAAGTTGGTTCATGAAGTTTAAGGAAAGAAGCTGTCTCTATAGCACAAGTGCACAGTGAAGCAGTAAGTGCTGATGTAGAAGCTTCAGCAAGGTTCTCAGAAGGTGCAGCTAAAGTAATGGACAAAAGTAGCCATACTCAACGAGATTTTCAGTGCAGATGAAACACCATTATGTTGGAAGAAAATGCGATCCAGGACTTTCTTGACTAGAAAGAAGTCATTTTCAAAGTTTGGAAGAAGAACTTTATATGGGTTTAAGGGCAGCTGTGAGCCAATGATCATTTCACATTCTGAAAAACTGAGGGCCCCTAAGAATTATACTAAATTTGTGCTGCCTGTGCTCTATAAATGGGACAACAAAACCTGAGTGTACTATTTTAGATGCTTGAAGGAATGTTAGTGATTCATTGGAAGAGGTCAAGTTATCAATGGGGCATTTGGAAGAAGTTGATTACAATCTTCATGGACAACTTTGAGGGTTTCAAGACTTCAGTGGAGGTAGTAACTCCAGATGTGGTGAAAATAGCTGGAGATCTAGAGGTAGAAGTAGAGCCTGAAGATGTCACCTCATTGCTGCCATCTCACAAGGTTTAGCAGGCCAGCCTGCAAAGCCCCTGCTGCATAGGCCCAACAGGCACCTGCTCTGCAGGCCCACCATGCCACTGCTCTGCCAGGCCCGCTCTGCAGGCTTGCCAGATAGCTGCTCCACCAGGACCCCACACAGTAGGCCCACCAGATTGCCTCTCTGCCAGGCCTCAACCATGCAAGCCAGCCACCTGCCACAGGAGGGCTCCAAACCTGCCTAGGAGACACAGACAGACAGGACTGGATGCTAAAGGAGTAACAACAGAATAACTAAGACTATAATTCTAGTGTTCCAAAACCAGTTTTTTTCTTTCTTTTTTTGCCTTTCTTTAAGGGTTGGCTGTCTGATTGGCTGTTTGATTATCCACCATCTCTCCCTGTTGTATTCTTTGGTTTTCCATTTTTTATCTTTCTTTCATTCTTTTCTCTTTCTTTTTCTTTCTCTTTTTTATCTCCTTCTGTCTTGGTTTTGTTATGATTACTATTGCAACTCAGCTAAGATTAAACTACAAATAGCCCAGGGATAGAAATGGTACCCAGTGGAAATATGGGAAGAAGAAAACAGGATGGAAACCATTCTGCCCCTCAAAATAAATCAGTACAGGATTCAGAGGGAAATGAAGAAAACAGATACACAGATTCAGACTCCAAAAAAACAAAGATAAACCAATACCAAGGAACCCAACAGAGCCCACAATAACAAACTGAAAGAAGAAATCTTACAAGTAATTAAAGAGAATTTTGTAGAGATGTTACTAGACATGGTGAACCAAAACATAAAGGAGGTTCTCAAGCAATTCCAAGATAACAACAAAAAAAGAATATGAGAAAACAGAAAAACAAATAAATGAAATCATAGGAGCCCTAAATAAACACCAAAATGAAACAGAGAACACCATAAACAGAGAGATAAATGAATTAAGGATGAAAATTGAAAATATTAAAGAGGAAGTGATCTACAATATGGAAAACCTCAGAAAAAAGAATGAAACAGAAATATAAAACAAAATGGAAGGTCATCCCAGCAGAATAGAACAAACAGAAGATAGAATCTCGGAAATTGAAGATGAAATAGAAATTAAAGGAAAAACCAAAGAACTATTAGTCAAACAACTCAAGACCTGTGAAAGGAATATACAAAACTCACTGACTCCATCAAAAGACCAAACCTGAGAAACATGGGCTTTGAAGAAGAAGAGGTGCAAGCAAAAAGAATGCATAATATATGCAACAAAATAATAATAGAAAATTTCCCAAATCTAGAGAAAAATGTCCATCCAGGTATGGGAAGCCTCCAGAATGCCAAACAGACTTGACAAAAATAGAACTAACCCATTACATATTATCATTAAAATAACAAGCACAGAGAATAGAGAAAGAATATTGAAGGCTGTAAGAGAGAAAAAACAAATAACATACAAGGTAAACCCATCAAAATCACAGCTGATTTCTCCATGGAAATCTTAAAAGCAAGAAGAGCATGGAGTGAGGTTTCTGGCCACTCAACGAAAATAACTTCAATGCTAGGATACTCTACTCAGCAAAACTATCATTCAAAATAGATGGAGTAATAAAACTCTTCCATGATAAACAGAAACCAAAACAATATATGACCAGCAAGCCACAACTACAAAAGATTCTCCAAGGAATTCTGCACACAGAAAGTGAAAGCAAACAAAACCATGAAAGAGCAGGCAATACCAAACCACAGGAGAAAAGGCAAGAAAGTAGAGAGCAACACTGATTCAGCTGCACACAATCAAACCCTTAAACAACAAAGACAACTACATGAGAGGCAGTACCACAGACCTATCAATACTAACACTGAATGTTCACGGACTGGACTTATTTCCCACATCAAAACACACCAACTGGCAAACTGGATTAAAAAGGAAGATCCAACAATCTGCTGCCTACAGGGCACTGACCTCATTGACAGAAATAAGTACTGACTGAGAGTGAAAGGCTGGAAGGAGATTTACCAAGCCAATGGTCCCTGAAAACAGGCAGGGGAAGCAATATTTGTCTCAGACAAAGTAGACTTCAAATCTACTTTGATCAAATGAGATAAATAAGGACACTCCATACTAATAAAAGGGAAAATACACCAAAAGGAAATAACAATTAGCAACCTATATGTACTCAACATCAATGCACCCAATTTCATCAAACCTAATCTGAAGGGCCTAAAAACATATATAAACTCCAACACAGTGGTAGTTGACCTTAATACTGCCCTATCACCAACAGATATTCATCCAAACAAAAAAATCAATAAAGAAATCATAGAACTAAATCACACCATAGATCAAATGGACCTAGCTGATGTCCATAGAATATTTCATCCAACTGTTGCACAATATACATTCTTCTCAGCAGCTCATGGAACCTTCTCCAAAATTGATCACATCTTAGGGCACAAAAAAAGCCTTAGCAAATGTAAGAAAACAGAATTAATCCCCTGCATTCTATCTGATCATAATGCATTAAACTAGAACACAACAATAAAAACAACAGCAGAAAATATGCAAACAATTAGAAGCTGAACAACACATTGCTCAATGATCAATGGGTCATTGATGAAATAAAAGAGGAAATTAAAAGTTTCCTGGAAGTTAATGAAAATCAAAAGAGGACCTACCAGAACCAATGGGACACAGCAAAGGCAGTCCTAAGAGGAAAATTTACAGCCATGAGTACATATATTAAAAGGACAGAAAGATCTCAAATCAATGACCTAATGTTACATCTCAAACTCCTAGAAAAACAAGAACAAGCAAATCCCAAAACAAGAAGGAGAGAAATAATTAAAATAAGGGCTGAAATCAATGAAATACAAACCAAAAAAACCATACAAAGAATCAATGAAACAAAAAGCTGGTTCTTTGAAAAATAAATAAGATTGACAGACCCCTGGCAAATCTGACTAAAATGAGGAAAGAAAAAACCCAAATCAGTAAAATCAGAAATGCAAAAGGAGAGATAACAACAAACACCCCAGAAATCCAGGAAATCATCAGAGTCTACTTTGAGAGCCTATACTCTAATAAATTTGAAAATGTTGAAGAAATGGACAGATTTCTAGAAACTTACAACCACCCAAAACTGAACCAAGGGGATATTAATCACCTAAATAGATCTATAACACAAAATGAAATTGAAGCAGCAATTAAGAGTCTCCCAAAAAAAGAAAAGTCCAGGATCTGATGGATTCACTGCTGAATTCTATCAGATGTTTAAAGAAAAACTAATACCAACTCTCATTAAACTATTCCATGAAATAGAAAGGGAAGGAACACTGCCTAACTCATTTTATAAAGCCAGTATTACTCCCATCTCAAAACCAGACAAAGACACCTCCAAAAAGGAGAGCTATAGGACAATTTCCTTAGTGAATACTGATGCAAAAATCCTCAATAAAATAGTGGGAAACCAAATCCAACAACACATCACAAAGCTCACATACCATGACCAAATCAGCTTCATCCCAGGGATGCAGGGGCGGTTCAACATACAGAAATCAATAAAAGTAATACAGCACATTAACAGAAGCAAAGACAAAAACCACTTGATCATCTCAATAGATGCAGAAAAAGCCTTCTATATGATCCAACATTCCTTCATGATAAAAGCTCTAAGAAAACTAGGAATAGAAAGAAAGTACCTCAACATTGTAAAGGCTATATATGACAAACCTACAGCCAACATCATACTTAATGGTGAAAAGCTGAAACCATTTCCCCTAAAATCAGGAATGAGACAAGTGTGCCCACTATCCACACTCCTTTTCAACACAGTACTGGAATTTCTAGCCAGAGCAATTGGGCAAGAAGAAGAAATAAAAGGATTGCAAATAGGAAAAGAAATTAACAAAATATCCTTATTTGCAGACGATATGACCCTATACCTTAAGGACCCAAAAAACTCTACCCAAAAGCTCTTAGACACCATAAACAGCTATAGCAAGGTGGCAGGATACAAAATCAATTTACAAATATCATTAGCTTTTCTATACACCAACAATGAACAAACCGAGAAGAAATATATGGAAACAATTCCATCTACAATAGCTTCAAAAGAGTCATTAATATGACTCTTAGTGACTCTCCTAATGTTTCTCTTTTTTTTTCTGCTTTCCACTTACTTTTCCCTCATAGTACTATGAAGAAACTTTAAACATGCTATTATATCTTTAGGTTTAATTTCTAATGATTTAATTAAAATCTCTACGGGAAAGCTTTATGCCTTGTATGGTAAAAATAGGAGTAGTACTGAATCTCATCACTAAGTACTGTGAATTGATGAATAATTTTAATAATGAACATGAATGAGATATTAACATAAAATGATGGTTTCATTGTGTTTCACTTTAGTGCCACCTACATATCCTCAATTATTTTTCATTTATGCCATACCTCAATCAAAAAGGATTTGAGGTTTTGAAAGTCTTGATCATTAAAGTATTTTACAATATTAAGAGTCCATTGTACTGTGATTAACCCCAGATATGCAACTCTAGGAAGAAAAAAGTATTTGTCACATATTCCTATTCTATCTTGTAGTGACGCAAAACACTGTGCAAAGGTGGAGGCTGTGAAAGAGCTTTAGCAGTAATATGAAAGAGTTTTTAATTAACATTGGAATGCTCTACACAAGAGAATTGCTAAATTTGATGCCCCCTGAAATATATAAATAAATGAATTATACTCTAATTACATGAAAGGAATCCCTTATCTTTGGAATATTTTAAATACCCTACATGAAAGACCCAGGTATAGTCAAATGCATCAGGCAGATGTGGATATGATACCTCCTCCAAATGGCAGATGGATTTATAATTACATTTTTGGAGAACTGAGCCTGAATGGCTACCTGGAATGTAGTATATATTATTTCCTGATAGACAGTGCTATTTGTCAGACATTAACTCTCCTTTAATTCAACAGACTACAAATTTCATATATAACATACATAATATATAAAAGTACATACATATCCTTCTATTAATTATTCTAAATCCATATATCAAGTTGATACCAAATAAATTAATATAATTAATTAACAAATTAATATATTTTTAGGTTCTAAATAACTAAGTTACCATGTGCATTACAGGAAACAAACACATGAGAAGCAGAAAACAATGTCATCCTCTCTGTATTCTTTTGGAGAATATATATCTCTATATAATTTATGGAATTTTTATTACTCTTTCCATCACATTGTCATTAGTCAGAGAGAGAGGGCAGATTCTAGGAAAGAAAAATAGCTTATAGACTAGAGAAAAATAAAAATAGTCTGTGCAGAAGTCATGCTATATCTTTTGTCACCATAGCTACTGAACAAATTAATCTGCCACTTAATCTATAAATATGTAATTGAGAAATGAAAGCATTTCAACAGACAGGTGAAAATGGACAATTCAAAAATTGCATATGAAGAAATCTTTCAAAACCAGTATGCTGTAATTTCATATCTTTTAATTAAAAGGTTGTTCAAGAAAGATCTGCAGTAAATTAAAATGCAAATTATAACAAGGATTTGCAACTGCAAAGATGTGTCGAAGGAAGTAACTTTTTAATGAAATGCAAATGAAAGACATTTAAAGCAACTGAGCGGTTTGCCTATTGTCATGCGCCATTCTTTCCTTCTCCAGTAAATTTGAAAAGGAAAGGGTTTATTTCACACAGACCCCTTATTATGCTCTGATGCTCTCTGCCTATTCGATTCACACTCCCACTACCATGGGTGGTCACTGCACACTTCAGACGGAATTCATACAGAATTGGATTCTGGCTCTTTTTGACCCAATGTTGTGTGTTCCGCATCAACATCAGAAGAAAAATGTGAAGATGAGACCATTTCTCTTACAACCTTGAGACACTGAAATTTGCGCTTGACTGAATGATTGGAAATATCTTGAAAACATTACAACATAAGGAAGTGTAGAAGGAGAGGGGTGGCTTTAAAACTGTATGCAGGATATTACCCTTTGGTCTAAATGTTGTACAGCTAAATAATTTAAAGGTAACTGTTTTTAAAAGAACTTCTGATGAGAAACTCTTCCTTCTTGCTTTTACTCTTTTCTCTGAAGTCTACCCTACACACTGCTAGAGTTAGATTCCATTCTTAATTGATGTAAATATCCAGCCCTCTTCAGAAGGTCCTACTTCTTTACTTTCAGAAGAATCTGGCTCTCTCAAGCCCTATAGCTCATGTTATGCATGGATTCTGCTACATGGAATTCCTGAGTGCTTCAGCAGGAGAGTATACTAAGTAATTGACATTCCATACTCAGGAGATACTAGAGTGGATTTTGATAGCTAAAATCTGGTCTTCTCCAAGTGTTTCCAGCCATATGAGGTAAAGATATGTGTTCTTCATTGTCATTTTATTACTACTAGTAGTAGCACACACCCATATCAGTGTGAAATAAAAAGAAAACTCTAGAAATGAAACATTTCCCCAATGAAGGTAATAAATATACTACTAAATTTAGTGAAGTTTATTTCCCTTTATTCAACATTTTTTCCAGAAGACAAATAGAGCACTTTTGTTGTTGGGTCTGGAGTTTGAACTCAGGGCTTATGTACTTGCTAAGCAGGCCCTCTAATGCCTGAGTCACACCTTCAGCTCCTTTTGCTCTTTGGAGATTGGGTCTTGCTTTTTGCCCAGGCCAGCCTAGACCAGTATCCTATTATAAGCTTTCAGCTTCAGCTGGAATGACAGGCGTGAACCACCACGCCCAGCTTCTTAATTGAGATGGGGTCTCGTGAATTGCTTTACTCCTGGGCTACCTTGGAACGGTAATCTCCAGATGTCAGCCTCTCAAAGAGATAGGTTTTACAAGTTAGAGCCATTAGATACTCACCTCATGGAGCAGTTTTTTGAAGAATGTTTTGTATACCCTTAGAGGTCTACTATGTCAATATAACTTAAAAGTAATAACTAAGATGTTATTGGAATTTTCTGCTCTTGCCCTTTTATAAGTGTTCTGTGGAATTTTCCAGAAGCTACATGACATCCATTGCCATCATCATTCTGAGGAATAATAAAATATGAATTTATTATCCTTGTGTCTTTTTAATGTTTCTAAATAAAATATGTTTAGGGTCTTTACTAATTTTAAAACTGTAAAGATGACCTAAACCCAAATACCTAAGGACTGCTGGTATAGAGGATTTTTTTTTTTTATAGATACAAACTCAATCACTTCTATTCCTTTAAATCATAGAAAACCATCCACTCTGCTGGTCTCTCTTCAGACATATCACAAATGCAGAAAATTTTCAAATTTTAGCTTTTTTCTTTGTCTTAATCATATGAAATATCTGGCCAGGATGTATTCTCACACAATTCTTGCTAAACAAAAAGCCAGCCATGTAGTTTTTCATCAGCCTAGAATATGCAGATTTAGTCCTTCCAATTTCAAAAACAGATTTCCCCCAGGAGATTATATATATATATATATATATACACATACATGTATATGTATATTATATATTAAAATCTCAGTATGTATATATAGCTACTTATGTGTATACATACACACATACATATATAAAACAAGTATAGCTTTTTGCAGTGGTTGGGATTGAACCCAGGCCTTGTGCATGAGAGGCAACTGCTCTTCCACTGAGCTACAACCCTAGGCATATACATAATTTTAAACTAGATATAATTTGATTGTTAAAAGCAATCCATTCTTATAATAGACTGCATGTAAGAAATTGAGAAACTTCTGCAGATACTTCTTTCATCTCTATAATATATAAGATTTTATATAAAATTTATAAAAGAGTCTATATAAAATGATGGTATAAGAACATAAAACAGATACAAATCAAAGAATCCTGCTTTTAAATACTTTCATTTTTACCCAAAATGAGCTACAAAAAAAGTAGCTTCTGAGAAAATGTAAGGCTGTCATTTGCCATGTAACTTGAAGAAAAGCAACCAGTAAAGAGTGATCATTTAATTACAGTTTAATTGTGATAAAATAGCTCCACTTTTTATTTTGGTGTTTCCTTTGGACTACATAATTATGGCTACCTTTAAAATATGCAAAGCTATATTAATAAACTAAAATTCTTCTACAAAACTTATTGGTGGTATCTCTCTTCCACATAGCTTCTATGTTAACTGAGAGGTTTCTTGTTATTCACTTTGACTGTTCTTCTCTCTTTGACTATAGGACCTACTCATTGTTTCATCTAAGACCTTCAGAGGCAAAGTATAATGCAAGAACTTATAAAAATCATCTTCTCATTCAGTTACCTCCTGGTGCCAGAGGTACTTTGGAGCTGCTAAAAATGAATCACACCCAAAATCTAAAGGGTCAATACAAAAATATTTGCAAATTATGAACTAATAATTGACCTCAATTTTATAATTACTACTTTAAACACAATGTAAAACTCAGTTTTGTTTATGGTTATTCAAATGTCATAAAACTTAGTTACAAGTCACTTCAAAGTCTTTCTCTGGGCTTTCCTTTTGTTAGCATTAAGCACAGAATGGAAAAGAAGTCAATACCAAGAATCTACACAGTTCCCAAACTACATCTTGGAAAAATAATGAAGATATCAAACATCTACTTTGTGCCTTTCACCTTAGTATAATATAAAATAAAGGGAGTTTCTATATGTACCTGAAATGTGAAATGTTATCAGTCTTTATTGTTGTCATAGACACGTTTTAGGGTGCCACACAAGCCCAAACCCTATTCCTTACAATGGAGTTTGCACACATACTCTCTGCTAATCTATTATGCCCAGGTATTCAAGTTCATGCCTACCTGATCTCACCTGAACAAACCACAGATAAACACCTGATATAGAAAATTCTATGAATGGGTTTGGGTCAATAAGATATTTCAAAAAAAATTTGACTAATGGAATAAGTGGATCAATGCTATGGTTTAATTACTGTTTTGTCCCCTCTGTAACTCATGTTGGAATTTGACTGTCACTGTGGCAATATTGGGAAGTGGGGTGTTTAAGAGTTAATCACTAGATTAATTCTTGAGGAAATGGATGAATTACCATGACAGTGGGCTGTTATAAACATGTTTTCTTTCTGCTACACATACCCAATTGCCTTTCCATTTTTCTACCATGTTATGACATAGCAAAAGGCCTCTACCAGATGCAGCCACCCAGCATTGGATATCCATCCTCCAGAAACATGAGCTAAGTAAACCTTTTTCCTTTACAAATTACCCACTCAGGTATTGCTTTATAGAAACTGAAAAATGATGCAGAAGCTAAGAAATGGACATAAAATTAGACTAACCAATTATCAACTCAAGATAGCACCAAAGTCAGAGATCCCTGAAATTTTAAAGAAACCTACCTCCTGCAAGTGGAGAGTTGGCCAGGCTCAATAACAGGCTTAGAACATGATTATAAAAGAGCAGAACCATAGAGAGGCTTAAATTCGCAGCAGGCAAATTTCCAATATCAAGGAAAAGGCATCCTGCATCCTGGAATGGGGATACTCATAGGGGTGTGCTTAAGAACACTGCACCAATACTTCCAACTAGATTTTACCACATTAAGTACCCATGGTCTTCTAAGTACTCTTGGCATGCAAGGTTAGTCTGCTTGCTTCTTGTTGGGGGATAGCAGTCCCCAATTCTCAATCTAGAATATATGCAGAAAAAATCGGTTGAGGCACCTGTTCTCAGGCAAACATTTCCCCACCTCAAAATCCACCCCCTTCCTGCTGGTTAATATTCAAGTAACTAGGATCAAGGTTCACCACAGCACCATTTAGAAAGTACCCACCTTATCAAAAATTATTTAAAGATAATCAAAGGGATTATTCTTGTAAGAATTTGCATTACATGAAAATAGATTTCAGTGGGACCTGAGAGAACATGCCTGGGAATGGTATCTGAGATTGCAGATTGCAAAACTGATTAACAGATAATTTGCTGATTGGGATGTTCTCTGGTAATCTGAATACAAAGCATTTGTAACAACTCCTGAAGAGGACTCTAAAGGGGTGAAGGTTCAGGGACTGCCTTACTATCACCAGTAAAGAGGATCCAAGGCTCCCAGCTTACAGATGTAACATACTAGCATGACCCTATTATGGAAGGCTCATAAACATATCAGACATCCATATTTACCAGGACAACTAGTAGATTTCTCCCATCACCAACACATAAATAAATATACTACTTAAAAGGCCAAGGTATCATCAAGAAACTCAATTATGGTTTTTCCAGATAAAGCTGATAGGACAGATAACATCATGGAAACTGGGTCCCTATTGACAGTAGGATGATAGAATTTCTGGTACAGAAGGAGCAGTGTAGCAGCACTTGACCATAAGATTCAAATTTGATGGAATTGCTATAGCTAGCAGTGAAACCAGAATGCTAACCAGGGTACATTGACCTCTATGATGATGGTTAGTAGAGGCAAGACTGATGGGAGATAGATGGGAAACAAAGAAAGTGTTGCTTGAAGTAAGCTATCATCTTACCAATGGAAAGAATCACAACCTTTTGCTTTCTCAATTTCCAATCCTGAGCAAATTCTTGAGTACACTAATTGGAGGAGAGAATCAAAGTTTATAGATAGACTATGTAATACTAAAAAAAGTGTGCACAGTCAATCTATGTCCACTTACCAAGGAACTGATGCTGGAAATAGTGTCCAGTTCTTGCCAGGGCTTCAGTATTTGCAATCTGGTCTATTATGGACATTGAAGAGTCATAGATACTTTCATAGCCCATCAATTATTTTAGAGACAAATAGAGGCTTAAATTATTTAGAAATATATGGATAATAAAATCCCAGCCCCAGTCCATCTCATAATGAAGCCAGTGAGTTCCAATATTCACTTTGTGGTCATTTTCTGAACAGCTAATTAAACAGATACACTGAAGAGCTAGAAGAATTCCATTGGTTCCTTGCCCTAAGGCATAAAAGCTATTGTACTCAGATATTCCAAGTGAAGTCCTCTGAAATAGCAGCCTCTAGTTACTGGAACTATTCACCATTCTGGGTAAAATAGAAGCAACAAGTATTCTCTCATTAACTTTAAGGTCACCTTGAATGATACCTCCTTCAAGGTGAAGCGAACCTCAGAAATCAGTAAGAGAAAGACACAGAACTTGGCAGTCTGCTTCAAGTTTTGGAGACAAATATCACAATCCATTTTTACTGCCAGTTTTGAGAGGGACCCTGTACAATGGAAGACTATGCAATACAAGTGAGACTGAGAGTTCACATGGTGCAGCAGTTCCTATGGTGCCAGATATCCGGCATAGATGAAAATGCCAGAGTATGGTGTCTCTGTAATGGCACAATAAGGTATTTGCAACCTAGACCTTTAGGACTTGAAAGGAAGGCTGTGCCTTCAGAACAGAGTACCTGGACCAGGCCTAAGTAGAGACTAAGCATTTGATCATGAGACTGTAAATACATATGCAGCATAGTACCAATTGTGAGTTGTCAGATTACAGCTCATGATCTTAGGTGGATACAGCAGTTATGTGAGTTCTATAGGAGAATAGCATTTGGATCAGGTTTTAGAATATCTTGAGGATACAAGTTACAGAAAGAGTTATTTCTACCTCCCTTCTTCATATCATGTCCCTCTGCTGATTCTCTATTATCTTCTACCTATGTTCTCATGTGGGTTGAGCAGTAGGAGGTCCCTAAATGACTAGCTGAGCAGAGAAGATAAAGCAAAGGGCTGTTTCAAAGATGAGTCAATACTATATGCTTGTGCAGACCAGAGAATGGATCCAACTCTACTGTAGCCTCACTTGCTGGTGATATTTGAAAATTGTGTGTATATGCATGAGTGTGTATTTGTGTGCCAAGGAGACAGTGAATATTTTCAAGTAGGACTTAGGCTATTCAGCTTAAATGTAAAGAGAGGAGGAGCTTGAGGTAAGAATATATATGGATTCCTGAACAATGAACAAGAGTTTGCCTGGAGGATCTGAGAATGGGAAGAAACTATTGGAAAGTTGGGAATGAGCTGTTCTGGAAGATGAAGTACAAGTTCTAAGTTTGTCCATTTTTCTGTTGGATTGTTTGTGTTAACCTTTGTCATTGATTTGTGTGTATATTTTCAAGGTGAGTATTGAATTGTAATATGTACTGCAAATACCTTTTCCTACTGAGTTGTTCTACATTTCATCCTCTTAATTGTATATTTTGATTAACAGATCAAAATTTTTGTTAATATAATATGATATATCAAGTTTATATTCTCCATTACAGTCTGTGCTTTTTTATTCTGTTAAATCTGTAATTAATGTAATATAGATGTTATCCCACCCCAGTCTCTTAATATTCCTGCTTCCCTCCTGATCCCAGCCTCTCAAAGAGCTAGGATTATAGGCATAAACTACCAGCATCCAGCTTGATTTTTCTTCTTTTCATCTTTTCCATCCTAATCTTCCTTCTTCTTCAATTGCACATCTACTCTGTTGTTTAGATTTGGTATTAATTCTAGAATCCTTTTATGAATTATAGCATATAACCACTGTTTTGATTGGAAATCATCGAATGTATAGCTCTATTTGGAAAGAATTGACATCACATGATGCCAAGTTTTCTAATACAGGATAAATCTCTTTTATATATTCAAGTCAAACTATTTCTCCATAACGTTTGCATATTCTCACCCCAAAGACCCTACACAACTTTTGTTAGACTTGTGTATGATTTTTCGATAACTAATCATATCTTTAAGGAATTCTACATTATAATTGTTGCTGATTAACAGGAATACAACAGATTTATATACCTAAAGTTCTCTCTCCACTGATTTTATTCTTCTCCTGAAAATAGATTGCATTCTTTTATTTCTAAACACTTTCAGTAATTTTGCATTGCATCTTGGATATTGTTTAAGTTATATTTTGAAGATATTTGACATTATTATGTTCTGTGAACAGTGATATTATGGGTATTCCAGGTAATTATTAAAACACAATGTTATTTGTTTTGGTGGAAATGGGGTTTGAACTCAGGACTTCTAATTTACAAAGCATGTGCTCTACTGCTTGAGCTACTCCTGCAATCTTATTGGAATGCCTTGTAGAAAAAAATGCACAGGTTCTTAATAATGTTATTTTCTTCAGAGATAGATTACCCTATCCTTTAGTAATTAATACATGGACACGGTCACCTGAATCCAATTGAGTTAAACTGATTGGGACCAGATATTAGTATTATCAACTCTATCTGCTCCGAGGGCTTCAATTACTCTTTAGGATTTCCAATGAAGAGTATGGGATATTTCCTAAAGCTGGTCTTCCTTGATTGATCCTAATTCCAATTTTTCCCTTCTTATCACTGTGTGAAAATACTGAGAGCTCCCACTCTGTTTCTCAGAGGCTTTCTGATTGATATTGAAGCCTCTTACTCTGTTTAGCTTAACAACTTGGCCAGTTCCCTACTTGGGAAGCCATTATTGCAAAGCATACTTTCTCTGTTCCATATTTGTTTTCAAGATCTTATCCCCTCAAACCTTTAGGAGTTTGGCTAGTGTGAACTTCATGAGTCACCTCTCTAGCACCATAGGATTGCCTGAAGTTCCCTGCCTTCACTGTCTCAGACATGGTTTTATTTGTAGCCTCTTGCCTTGAACAAACAGTTCACAAAAGTGCTTATAAGAACACTATAGAAGTAGTTCTCTGATTAGCATCATTTTGGGATGTGTGCCTTTTGTGTTCTTATTGCCAGTCAGTTCTGATTTTATAAAATGCTAATGGAATGTATATGTACATGAATTTTGGTCTATAGCAAACTACTATATCATATCTAGATGTGAATGTCTTTAATACATTCTCTCAAAATGGGTGAAAATTCCTTTAAAATTTTCCATTGCATATTGCCTTTATATTACTGTGATGATCACTATTCAAAAATTGTATTGAAAAATGCTTTTTTCTGGTTAAACAGGAAAATAATGTATGTAAAAATATTGCATACTATTTTTATATTCAAATCCCATTTGTAGATTGCAGATGAAAACTCTATAAGTATATTCTAACACATGCAAAGAAGAGGAGAACGGAAGGACGATCAAAGAAAACAGCCACACAAGCAATTATGGTGAGACACAGTTCAAAGACATTCTGTGTAAGAAAGAATTTTGTGGGTTTGCTGCTGTTTTTGTTTTGTTTTATTGTTCAATAATTGTAAGAAGCTACATAGTATAAGTATACATAAATACATACATGATTTTATATATTATATATATATTAAAAACATAATTGTAATAGTGGGACTGTTTGAGCACACTAGAGGGAAGACAAGAAAATAGTAGTTAACAATATTGAAATACATTGCATCTGTGCATCAAGATGGCATAATGAAACACAGTTAAAGCTGTTTAAAAGAGACCAGGAAATGGAGAAAGAGAGAGTGCTAAAGGGGATTAATCTGATTAAAGTGCAATATATGCATGTGTAAATACCATGGCAAAATCCCTTTGATAATTAAAAAATGAAGGGGAGGAAAGTAAAACAGTTCTTGTTGGGTGAATGGAGAGGGAAAAGGGAGTGCAAATGTGATTGATGTATTTATGTGTTGATGTCTTGATGTGATTTATATACTTGTGTGAAAATAGAACAATAAAACCTGTTAGAATTGTTTTCATGGGGGAGGGAGAATGATAGAGGGGATGAAACTAATCAAGGTACATTTTGAGC
Organism: Castor canadensis; assembly: GCF_047511655.1. Taxonomy (NCBI): domain Eukaryota; kingdom Metazoa; phylum Chordata; class Mammalia; order Rodentia; family Castoridae; genus Castor; species Castor canadensis. The sequence continues at coordinate 66,900,083 of NC_133391.1, read as the reverse complement.
ACATATGTAAATGTCACAACAAAACTTTCCTGTAGAAGGGGACCAGGAAGTAGTGAAGAGGTCTGACAGAGATGACCCAATGTGGGTTGCAATACACATGTGCACGGAAGCAATGCTAGGAATCTCTCTGTATAGCTATCTCTATCTCCAACTAGCAAAAATGCTGTGTCTTTCTTATTATCTTTTATGTTTTCTCTTCAACAAAATTAGAGAACAAGGGGGCAGAACAGGCTCTGCCTGGCAGCAACAGGGGGTTAGGGTGGATGGGGAGGTGGGGAGGTAGGGGGTGAGGGGCATGGGGGAGATGTAGCCCAAACAATGTATACACATATGAATAATAAAAAAAAACCCTATACAACTAATATACACTAAAATAAATGTAGAAAAAAGAAAAAGAAAAAGAAACTCCTCCTGCAAAAAAAAAAAAAAAGAACCAATCCAATCTTCTGGGAAATAGATAACAAAATGGTTAAGAAAAATGATGTAGCTATTGCCTCAAAATAAGATAAGCCAAATATTCCTTTCACTCTGTACATGTGTAGAGTGTCTATACTTATAAAAGTGTCTTTAACAAGAGAGAAAAGGATAAAAGAGCAAAATTAAAAAGAAGGACTGTTGGCTGACTTTTTTGAATCCTCTGTGCTCACCATATGCAGGTCTTTTTCTTATTTACAAAATTTATATAAACTTATAAAATTGATGAAATGAAAATGTTGTCCTACCCCATTCTCTTAATATCTCCACTTCTCTCTCAACATAAAAGCCATACTAGAAATGAAATATCCTTGTTGAACTTTTTTACATTCTGTGAATCTATGAGTTCACATACTACATATTGTGTACACATTTACCTACAATAGACATGTTTTCTTGAATCAAAATTCTATCTAATTCCTGCAGTTTTCACTTAATATCAAACATTTTTCATGTCCCTTCATAAAGGTCTATATCATTCTTTGTCATGTTTAATATGGTAGTACTATTTTTAAAAATAATTTCCCAATCAATTGATACATTATATTTATATTTTTGCATTTATGCAAAGTTTCATTAAATGTCTTTAGATATTAAATTTTTTCCCAATTAATCAAAGTATTTATTAGATTAAATGAAAGAAATATTAGATCAAATAAAAATGAAATCACATTATAATACAATAGCTAAATCTATTATTAGTTGAGCATTTTTTATTATTCTTGTGCTGGGTGGGGGTATATGGTAGCATTTACAAAGGTTCTTACAATGTACCACATATATCATATTTGAAGATATCAAACTTTTGACAAACATTTGCCATTATCTTGTTAGAAATAAAGTCAGTCGTGTCCATTTTCAAGGCATTTAACCCTAGCCCTTTCCTTGCATATCAGTTTATGGATGTTGGGAGAGGGACAACTGATAAGGGAACTTAAACTGGGTGAGGTAAAACACAATAGAATGAGGGAATGGGTTATGTACCAGAAAGTACATACCATATGGAGACCTTCCCACCACAAACGCAGATAACAATTTAAAGCCCACCTCTAAAATTTGACCAATCCCAAGAAGCATATTTTAAATAACCCAATAGAAATTAGGTTACATCCATGAAAAGGATGTAAACCCATAGAACTCAGTCACTGAGGAACGGGGGGAGGGACTTGCACACTTGACAACATAATACTTATTGCAACAGCTTTCAGGGTCTGTGCTCATCAGACACCTACCTTGGAAGGTCACCACCAAAGTCTCACTTTCACTGTACTCCAATGTCTCTGAGTCCATTCTTTGAGTTTGGATGGATGAGCATATTTCTCACAGCTTGGGGGCTGTCTTGGAACTCTGTGCACATATGGAATGGCCTGTTCAAGGGGGAGCCAGGTCCCACCTGATTTCAGGTGGCCTGCTCATCCTGGGTGCCCCGTCTCTTTGCAGAAGCCATAGGCAAATATGAAACAGTTTTCTCAAAGACAGTGAGATTGACACAGAGAGGAAAAAGCAGACTCTAGCAACCAGGAAACCCTGTGCACAAGCCAAAGTAGAAAAATTGAACTGCAAGTACTGCTTTGGTGGTTGGGTATTTTCAGAGGTCAAGTCTGTGTGACTGAGTCATGTTTTAGACATGAAGTGAGTGCAGATTCCAGACCTGCATGGTTTATTCCTCGGTGTGGGAAATGGCCAGAGACAGATGAAATGAATCTCAAGGTGTTCAAGAAACCTCCATTACAGGAGTTTGAATGCATCAGGATATACAAGAAACCTCCAGTTTGGTGGGGCTGGGGGGGTTGAGCACATAGGATAGTCACGATGACCTGCCCAAAATGGGAGTAAGAGACTCTAGGCCTTGGGAAATCAAGGGAAGTAAAGCCAAGGAGACTCCCTTAGACATTCCCCTGGTTAGTCTGTTGGGGAGAATGCTTAGGTTCTGGGAAGACAGCCCCAAATCAAGGACACAAAGAAACAGAAGATGATCAAATACTGTTGTTTTACATGGTCTAAAGACCCAATTTGTGGACCTTCTGTCATTTGGCCCAAGTTTGGCTCAGATGAAGGTTGAGTATGCCAAGCTCTAGTTATTTGTGTAAATAAAAAGACCTCATCCACATACACATAGGAGAGAAAAGATTATGCCCTTTGCTAGTCATAGGGGCCGACCCATATGTTTTCTCTCAAAGAAAAAGAGGAGGTTGTCCAAAATAAAAACCTTGGGACCCCTTATCAAGATTGTTCCCTTAATGTGTTCTGAAGAGTAGGGAGAGGAGGAGCCAGAGACAAACAAGGAACCAGAAGAAACAGGGACTAATGATTGTAGAGGAGCTGAGCCAACAGCCCCTAACCCAAATTTAAGAAAGGAATTAGAACAGTACAAAGAGGATTATTAACAGCTTCCCCAGTTCTTCTAAGCAATTTTTACTCTCTGGGAATTTCCCATTGGTCCAGAAGAAATTGGATTTATAAATGCCCCTCTCATAAGTACAGAAGCTAGGAATTTTTTAAAAAAGAGAGATCAAACCATTTCTAGATGTACTGAAACGAGGTTTAAAGGGCTCTGTTGTAATTTTCATAAAAATAAACGGCCCTGAGCTTATCTTGTTGCCACCCTGAGGAAAACTGTAACTCACACCTATGGCTTAAAAGGTTTTCTGAAAATGCACTCTTTATTGTTTGTAATATGTCATTTTGTGTATGACTATTAGTCTTGCATTTCTGATTGACTTAATGGAGACTAAGATTTTAAAGGCTGTGACAACACTGGACAAACACTTAATTTGTTCCTGAAATTCCAGTTCATCTTACCCACACTTAAATTGAAATTTTTTGGCATGCCTAATTTATAAAACTTGTTTGTGTGTGTTTATGTGTATATTTTATGTAAACATCTTCAAAATAGTTCCTAAAGTACTGTTATAAGGTTAATGTGATATTTAAGGTTAACTAAAAAAACCCCAGATATTCAAGAGGTAACTTTTGAGTATTTAGGATTAAAGTAAAAATTATTTTTAAATGAAGCTATATAAAACTGCTTAAGTATATATGTGATCTTAATGTGTTTCATTCAGTTGAAATTATGGTTCAGATTCTACTCTTAAAATATTTAGGTCAACTAGCAAATGTACTTCTATAAATTGTCATTAAAATAAGATTGCTTTTTCACAGAAATTCATCAAATTATAAGATTAAAAGTACTTTAGTCTATTGGAAAGAAGCAATTTTATTTAAATTCTGAAACATACTAATAGAAATTAAGACTTTGACAAATAAAACAAAGAAAAAGGTATGCAGTATGTCTTTGGAAAAAAAAGAGATTAGGTAAAAAAAAATGACTTTTTAAGGATTTTATAGGATAAGGTTTGCCCTAAAGTCTTGTTCCAAAAATAAAGAGAAATAAAACCTCAATGCTCAAAAGGTAGCAAAATATATAAGTAGGTCTTAAGTATATAAAAGATAAAGCTCAAAAGGTTCATATGGGTAGTTAGTATAGCTACGATTAAATTATGTAAATGATTTCCTAAAGTCAAAGCATAATAAATTCCTATAAAGCTAATACCTAATTCTTTGTCTTAAAATATTCTTCTCTTATTAATAGCTAAAAACTGGCTTATAGGAAAGGTTTTGTTTTTTCAAGATAAGTAATTGCTTGTGTTTTGCTAACTTTCTTGGGCTTTTGACTATTTAGGAAACAGTCTTAACTAAATCAGTTCATTTGAGTATCTGTCTTTTCAGTGATTTTAATACACGTAACACCCTAAAATTGCTTAGGCTATATGTCTAAACTTCATTTAAATGCTGTACAAAAGAAAGTGTAACATTTGCTTAGAATTTCTTATTTTCTTTTTGATTATTGCTTTTAACACTTTTTAGCATAAATATTTCGTTCTTTAAAACTAAATTTGAATATTGAGTGTTAAAGTGTATTTTATTGTTTATGTTTTATTTTATTTCACTGTATCCAGTTTCTATTTATATAAATGTCATCTTTCATTTTAGTGATTGTTCATTTAATTTTTAAAATTAACCACCAAAAGTCAGTTTAAAAGCAAGTTACTCTTGTTTTTTTTATTTTTGGGGTACTATAGTTTGAACTCAGGCTCCATTGTTGTTAGGCAGGTCCTCTACTGCTTGAGCCACACCACTAGCCCTCTTTACTCTGGTTATTTTGGAGAGAGGATCTCATCTTTTGCCCAGGCTGGCCTGGACTGTGATGCTCCTGTATTATGCTTCCTGCCATGATTGGGATAACAGGCGCATGCCATCACGTTCAGCTATTAGTTGAGATGGGTGTCTCCTGAACTTTTTGCCTGGGCTGGCTTTTAACTGCAATCCTCCCAATTTCAGCCTCCCAAGCAGGTAGGATTAGAAACATAAGCTACCGGTGCCCAGTGAAAAGCAAGTGATTCTTAACATATAGTAATTTTTAAACATTTCTAGATTATTTCTGGAATCCCTGATCATAATTTACTGGACTTAGGCAGAATTTGGAAAGCTTTGGGTTATGCAGACAGCACTGTATCAGGGAGAAGCCAAGTTAATTAGTCAACCTTAGGTCACTGGTGGCATTGATGTCAAGAGTTAGAATGCATTTGTAAGACAGCCAGAGACAAAAGCTTTTCTCTCCTACTCAGTGAGATTCCACAGGAACCCAGTGTTCTCTCTCACACTCTTTCCTACCTTCTTCCCATTAAAAATATGCTGTCATAAAAGCTCCTAAAATGCAACTACATTAAGCTGCAAGTGAGTGGAAACAAATAAAAGTGTTCTACAATGTCATACAAAGGAACCCTAAACAAAAGAAATGTAAGCTCTAATGTGTAGAATTATACATATTAATTGCCCAGTTATTATAAACAAAGTTTCAGGTTTTTTTAGCAGAACAAATTTTTCTTTTGCCTCAAAAATTAGTGTTAACTACTCGACCAACATAAAGAAAAAGAAAATATTTTATTTACAAAATCAATATGAAAAACTAGGTTAGTGTGTGGCTCAAGTCACAGCACTAGCCTAGCAAGTGTAAGTCCCTGAGTTCAAACCCTAATACTGCCAAAGTAGCTGAAAGTCTGTGTCTAGGAATGAGGAAGATCCACCTAATGGATATTTCTAGAGGTTCACTTGTATCCACCTGGTTTTGTGTTTGCAGGTATGTTACATTTAGGATTTGGGACAGGGAATTCTCAGCAGGTAATAAAAAACATACAGAGATGCTCTGATAAAAAGGGCAGGAAAGAAAAGATAAGCAAATCTGTTCATATTCCTTTAGTCTCCTCTGTCTCGCCACATATCCTTCTCCATGTCTTTATCTCTCTATTCATCTTTTCATTTCTTTCATCACATTCTCTGAATCACTTACCTTCACACACATTTCTTTGTAAGTGCTAATGAAAATTGACAGAATGAAGACATATTCCATAAACATTAATATATTTTAGCCGGTGCATCTATACTACAGGATTTTTTTTTCCTATTTCTCCTCTAATTGTACCTCAGCTTTGACATTTCAACCTAAAATTGGATCCACCATATTATTCTATCATAACACCATTATTTGTATAACAGAATCCTAATTGACTTTTCTAACTTAACCTTTTAGGCCAAATTAGTTTATCTTCTCCCCAAAATACTCCTCTTATAATTATGTTTTGCTCAAGAGTGATAGAGATCTACTAATGTCTTTTGGATTGAATACTAAAGTGTTAGTTCAGCTTTCCAGCTTTCACTATAACTGCCCAATATTACCTCTAAATAGACCCAGCACAGGTCATCTCATCTGCCCAGTCAGCACCCTTTTCCATATCCACACCTCTTAATTTTTCTACTGTTCCTATTTGCTCAGAACATTTTACTCTTCAAAAGGCTACACTCATTCACTGTGCCAAGAAATTCAACTAGTTCACTCTACAAGGGACTTTCTGCTTGTGTTCTTTCATTTGATATTCAAATTATTTTAAGAAATTATATACTTTCTTACCTTTATTACCCTGAGACTGAAGAACAGAATTTTTTTTTTCCTGCAAAAGTGAAGTACAGGTGGTAGATACCATTTGTGTTTGTTTTTATTTTTAAATTTATTTTTAACATACATAAAAATACAGTGATTACACCTGTCAATGGGGCACATGTGCTACTTTTTATAGATATATACATTGTGTAATATTTAAGCCATTTAAACATGGCCATCTCCTCATTTATTGTTTATGTTGAAGGAAAGGAGTGGTGGGAAAAGGTTGGTGAACAGGCATTAAGTTCATTTTAGATAGAGACACAAAGGCCTGCAGTACTATTGCACAGTGGGGTAACTGTAGATATCACCTATTTTATATTTCAAAAAGCTAGAAGAAAATATTTGAGCATATTTAAAAGTAATTTTGTCTCATTTGTTTCTGTTTTTAACTACTATACTAAGAAATAAGTTCTACAGGTGAGGCAACCAGATAAAATTTAAACACTTTTCTTTTTAAATTAAGAAAAATTTTTCTAAAAATCCCTTCAAGTGATCATGGATCTTATTGCTGTTTATTTTTATGTTCAGTCTCTTCCTAAATATTCTAGATGTCACAATATTTATCACAGTGCAATAAATAGTATTTTACTAAGATTCCAACCTACCAAGCCATAATATCTTAAATAAGCATCACCGAAAAACTCAGATTTTGAGTATGCAACAAGCATGAATGACTAGAAGAATGAATTTCCTTGCAATCTGTAAAACATATCTATATCCTTAATATAACTTTCACAGTCTCATCTTACTTTAAAATTTTGTTTCAAGTTTAACTTATTACACATACTGTGTATGCCTCCAAATTAAAAGGAAAAACCAAAGTTTACTCTGAAATGTATTTTAAATTATATATTCCCTTGTAAAAAACAGAACAAATAGCATGCTTTCTCTGAATCTCTGCCTCTAATTTTGCTACCCTCCTACTGTTCTCATTATTTTGGGCATCCAAAGAACATTTTTAAATAAATTTCCATAAATATGTATATACTTAATAAGAGATGAGGGAAGATAGATGTAAACCGTCATAAAGAGAGCATATCCTGGATTAATTGAGGTAAATGGGAGCAGAACACATTCATTGTCTTGAATCTTTCATTTTTCCAGTATTGATGATCATCCCCAATAAGCACCCTTTGCCTTTTTTCAATAATGATGGTCTGCTTCCCCTCCCACCACCCCCCCATACAGCAGATTGAACCCAGGGCTTCACACATACTAAGCAAGCGGTTCCCTGCTTGAGCTTTTGTTTGTATTTTGTTTTATTCTATTTTTTATTAGGATATAATTCATTGTACAGGGAGGATTTGTTGTGACAATTCCAAATAGACTTCTGTTGTACATTGGTTAGATCACTGCCACTGTCTTTCGCCCTCGACCCTCTCCCTGCCCCACTTAAAGCAATTGCAAGAGGTTTCTTTGTTCTATTTCTTCTGGCTAACCTTTCCTGGGCTGACCCTGAACTCATGATCCTCCTGTCTCCACCTCCCAAGTTGCTGGTGTTACACATGTGTGACATCATGTTAGACATAATGATGATATTTTTAATTAGTACACTTTAGTTGTATCGTAATTTATCCAACAACCTCTGATTGATGAACACTTAGGTTCTTTCAAGCTTTTTCTCATCACACACAATGCCTCAATGAACCTAATCCTACAAATTTATTTGTGTATGAGTATGTCTATAGCAAATTTAAAAGATATATATGTTTCTGCTGTTACATGACAAATGCCCTGCAAAGTTCTTATAATAACAGTTTTGATAAAGCCTTTCCACTCATGCCTTTCCCAATGTTTGTATTACCAAGTAATTTTCTGCATGAAGCAGTTTACTGTAATGATTCAGATTTCAAACTCTGGTGACTGAGTGCTTGGATGCAAAACCTTAACTCAATCACTTACTAGCTTTGTGTCTTTGAGCATGGGATTTCACCCTGTTTTACCGCAGTTTCTTCAATTGTAAAACAAAATATTTATGCAACCAGTAATGATCTATTGAGCTTATTCTGTGAGGGAGAACTGTCCTGAGCACTGAGGATTCGGAAGTGAATAAAACAAACATTTCTCTACCATGAGTCTTAAAGTCCAAAGGGGAATAACAATTACTAACTACCCCTTTAGAGTTCTTGTGAAGATTAAATAAATTGATTCAAGTACAGCACATGAAGCAGAGTCTGGCACATGTTTAACGCTCAGTAATCATTTAGTAGTAGTAGTAGTAGTAGATTAGAAATCATTTTCCATGTGGAAGGTTAAATATTTGGTATCTTTTAATTGTTGCACACGTTGATGTGTTTAGAACAGTTTTAGCTTTACTTAAAGTTAAGAGGAAAACCCACCAACTGATTAATGGGTAAAGAAAGTATGGTGCATATGCACAATGGAGTATTTCTCATTCATAATGAAGAATGAAATTAGGTTATTTTCAGAAAATGCATGAAACTAGAGATTAGGATGTTAAGTAAAATAAACCAGACTCAGAGGGACAAATAGTGCATGTTTTCTCTCCTATGTGGAATATAGATTTCCAAAAAGCACATGAAGGCAATGAGTGACTTTATGGGGGAGGGACCAGCAGGAGGAAGGAGGGCAAAAATAGTTGGTGATGAGGGTTGACTATGATCAAAGTACACAGCAGGAAAGGATGAAAACTTCATAACACTTATTTTGTATCATTAATAAGAAAGAAAAAAACAAAATGAGAAAAGTAAAAGATTTCCCGTATTCTCCTCGGCTCCATACACACACAGCCTCCATTAGCCACATCCCTCACCAGAGGGGCACATTTGTTACAACTGATGACCTACCTGAACATCGTAATCATCCCAAATCCCCAATTTACTTTAGGATTCACTCTTAGTGTTAAAAATCATTGGTTTTGACAAATGAATATTCACACACATCTATTATTATAGCATCATGATAATACTTTTAATGCCCTAAAATCCCATATGCTCTATTTATCTCTCTCTTGTCCATAACCCCTGGAAACCATGGAGTCTTTTCTGTCTTTGTAGTTTTGCCTTTTCCTGGATGTCACACAGCTGGAATCATTCAGGATATGTTTTCTCTTCAGACTGGCTTCTTTCACTTAGTAGTACACATGTAAATATCTTCCAGATCATTTTATGGCTTTTGTAGCTCGTGTAAATTTAGTGAGGAATAACATTTCATTGTCCGGATATACCATATCTTACTTATGCATTCACTTAGACATCTTAGGTGAACTTAAATTTTAATAATTGTGAATAAAGGTACTATAAATACCCATTTGCAGGTTTTCCTGTAGATGTCATTTTTAGCTCTTTTGGATAAATCCAAGGCATGTGATTGCTGGATTAGATGGTAAGTGTATGTTGGGTTTTATAATAAAGATCCAAAGTGCCTGTATACTTTTCATTCCCATCAACAATGAATGAGAGTTCCTGTCGCTTCATGTCTTCACTAACGCCTGTGGTTGTCAGTGAACTGGATTTTAGCCTTTCCAAAAGTTGTATGGAGATATCAGATGTTTCAATTCAAATTTACCCAATGACATATGATGTGGAGTTTCTTTTCATGTGCTTTTTTGTCATCTGCATATTTTCTTTTGGTTAGGAGTCTGTTAAGGTATTTTGCCAAATTTTAATGAGATTATTTATTTTCTTATTTTTGAGTTGGTTTTGTATCTTTTAAGGAATGACTTTTTCAATCCAAGATTATTAAATCACATCCATATTGTATTCTGGAATTTCAATACTAGAATTTTATTTCATAGTGTACATGAATTTCAGGCCAGAAACTAAAGAGTGTAAAAATTAAGTTTTTTTTTTTTTTTTGCTTATGAATCCCTATTCCATTTGGTGGGAAAATTAATCTCACTGTGTTTTTATTTTGAATGGTTCTAGAGATTCTTATTAGACCAGAGTTTGGGAAGACAACTCTTACCGTCATTTATTAATATGTCACTGGTCCTTGTTCCATCAGCATGGTCCTGTTAAACTCACAGCTTCCCAAATGCCATGCTTAGAAAATAAGAATCTTTTATTTTAAAAGTATTCATGAGCTCATCTACCTAGATGCATTTTCCAGGCATTTCCTCCTTGGTCTTTCTGCCTTATATGATCATGCTGGAACCATCTGCATTTGCATCTGTCCCATGTCTCTTTCTTTGACCCTTTTGCTTTCAATGCTAAAGAATTTCTATACAGTTTGAGAAGACCTCCACTGATTTCTCATTCTGTCCCAGACATTCCCTCAGTTCTATTTCAAAGCTGAGGTCTTTTTGTTTTTGTTTTTTTAACAAAGCCAAAATTCCCTGCTTTAGCCCACCTTTCCTTAGGTAACTAGCTGGAAGGCTCATGTAATACTTAAATGGGGCAAGAGAAAAGGATACAACACAAACAGAAAAGTACATAGAGGGTGAATATGTAGTTATAAAGTTGCAGAAATTTACTCCAAATACATTAGCAGAAAAACAACATATTAAAGAATGTTAGGTAACTTAGGTAACTCCCAATCTTCAGGAAACCTAGAACATCAATAATACCTAAAATCAGGCCACTGTACTGGACCACTTTAAACACCCTAACCCTCCACAGCTTATTCTGCCACATCACTGGCCACTGGATACCACCAATATAGATGCTATGCCATTGTTATTGTCCAATATTGTACATTGTTGTCACGGTTTATACCATATAGTGACTGCGCTGAGTGATTTATTGGTTGAAGTTAAGGCCTGGGACATCAGAGACAGAAAACTGACAAGGAAGTATTTGGCATTTTCAGCTTCTATGGAGTGAAGTCCTCTTTGACACATAAAGTGAGGGATTTCTCAAGCACAGAATGGTGATGTATATGATTGGTATCCCATAAACTTACAAATGTCCACTACAATCCCTTACCTTTAACTTTCTAAAGTAGGCATGCTCATTTGTGCTTTCACAAAATAAAGAAAAATATCTTATTCTAGCTCACCAATAACAACAATAACAATGCAAATGTACACCATCACTCTTTTAAAGATACCAGTTCAAAATCTCATCAATTTCTGCCTTCAGACCCAAGCCTACAGTCTCTGAAAGGCATAAATTCCTCCTGTGTTCCCATCATGCAGCCATGTGATTACACTGTGATATATATTAAAATGATATATGTCACCACCATACTATGTATGGAAAATAAGTGGAATACGGCAAGCTAGGGAATGCAAGTGTGTTCAACTGGGATGTGACCCTTTCTGTCTATTTATGATTTCCCTCTTCCACCACCTATTACATGATCTTTTTCTTCAGCCAGCACATTAGCTAATTGGGGTTCCATATCTGCTTCTGGATATCCCACCATCATTCCTGAGAGATTTGAGCACTTAGTCCTGTTGATATGTCTCCACTCACTCACCTTTACTTCTGGACCAACCTAGAGACTGTGGAAGGCACTTCAGGTTATTACCTGGTCTTATCTACACTACCTCCTGCAACCAGAACAGAAATTCCTTTGATGTCAGGTTTAATCACCTCAGTCAAGAATATATATCCCCTGCTTATCTATCTCAATGTCATAATATCCTGAAATGCACAAACTGTTTCTAATTCAATGAAAACATTTTGGGATCTCTGAGCAGAAGCATTTTTTCTTTGAGTAGTAAGACCTCTCAACCAGAAGTGCCCAAAACACAGGTAAAATTTTCAAGTAAGTTAGCTAGTAGAATTGTATAATGTGCCATTCTCACTTGCTCAACTTCAAACACAGTTCTTTGACCTGCGTATTACAACAGTGTGTTGGTCTTTGGCTCAGAGAATATATTTAATTAGAATCCCTTGAGAGCCTCCAATCTGGCAAGATACTGTCTGCTGTGAAGTATATAAAACTGCTTTTAATTGGCCATTCTAAATGTACAAATGACTATAGTGACAGCTGTATGATGGGGTTGGAATACATAGAGAACTCTGTAACATCAACTTATTGCTATATGATATGATATATATAAATATATATATTGAGTATATATAAAGTATATATATTGAATATATATATATATACATATATTTAGTTAGCTGCTCACAAATAATTTTATATAAGAATAATGATACTATGAAAGCATGGTGGACAAGGAGATTAAAGCCAAATTTTAGGACATGTGTATTTTATTGTGGGTAACAGCTGTCTCATGTATGCTAGGAAATGCTGGGAAGCCAAAAGGAAATAAATATTTACTAGAGTTAATATCTCAAAATATAAATTTGAGTCTGGAATGTATTTTAAAATTAATTTTGGAATAAGACACTGGACTTTCTTATCCTTTTAGTATTTCAAACTGCAATTAGGTTAGTCTCTTACATTGCTCAACTATGCAGTCACCTGATAATAATGAAAACATCTGTTCCTTCCCAATTTTCTTTTCTTTTTGCCATTTTCCTAACTACAGAATATGCTGTAGGAGTAAATTTAATGGATGTCAGTCCTAGTGGCCATCTTTGTTTTATTCCTGATCATAGTAAGGATTCTTTAATTATTTTTTCATAGTTTTGGCCTTTAGTTCTGATATATAGTTATAAAAGTCAAGATATAAGTATTTCTATTTTAATAATTAAATATTACAAGGGAAAATGATTAATTTGACCAAATTTCTCTTCAGCTTTCATCAATGGATTCCTGTATCATTTTTACCCTTCTCTTTTCAATAGGTAAAATATATTAATTAAATTCCTTATACTGTAACATACTACATTTCCAAAATGAGCCCTATTTTGCCATACCATATTGTTTTTTAAATTGGTTTCATAGCATGTTATTTATTTGAGATTCTGTTTCTGATTCAGTTTTGATTGAACTGAGATTAGAGTTTTCTTTCATTGTTCTGTTCAAATCTTGTTACCTAGATTGGAAGAGATTAAACAGGAATTTTACATCTCTCTCCATAAACTGATATACTTTAAATCACATTGAGACTTTTGTCCCTTACATAAAACATCTTTGAAATTACTGAGTGTATTGGACCTGGTGTTATTTATTAGTTACATATTTGGATAGGATTATGGAACAAAGAAGAACTAGAGTTTTCTGTAGTTTAAAGTTTTATCTTCCTAATTTCATCTCCATACTAAGGTAATAGAATACCAAAAAGCATAAATTCCCACATTTACTTGATTTAGAAATGGGATCGAAGGCAATCTTTAAATTTTCTTCTATCTGTATTAATTTAAATAAATTTAACATCTGTTCTAAGAAAAATTTGACAAGTCAGATTTACATTGGATTTAATAAATTATTCTAATTTTTATTTTCACTTTATGCCTATATTTTGCCTTCCATTTTCTAATTATAATGTTATAAAATTATGACTTACTTTTAAAGTTAAACTAAATAATGAATTATCTAATTCATAGGTTTTTGCTTGCCAAAGAAGCATCCCACATTCATCAATTCCATGTTCAGTTATCTTTTATTCATTTTTGTTTTAAAATATTTTTTACTTACTTCTTTCCACTTTTCAGTACATTTTGTGATTCATTAAAATTACATTTTAAGTACTAATTATAAATAAATTATTTCATTCATTTCAGATATAAGGAATCAAAATAACAACTTTTATTGGGAACACAGATTAAGCCATATTTGTTTCATAGATGGTCTATCTACAATTCATCATTGTCTTCAAAATATAGTTTTGAAACATGCAAATGTCATATGTATGCATTGGCATTTATATAATTATATAGAAGTACTTGGCATTTGACTTCTATTTTCTTGACTTACCATTTTTTGAAGATTATCATTTTCAGAAAAATATGTCCTTGACGGCTACATTTTTGTTTTAATTTTCATTTAAAGTATAACATAGAGCATGTTATTCCTATTGACCTATCTTAAAGTCTTGGGCTGTCAGAGTGGCTTAAGTGTTAAAGTGCCTGCCTAGTAAGCATGAAGCCCTGAGTTCAAACCCCAGTATGACCAAAAAAAACCAAAAGTCTGCTGACTTTTTTCTGTCCTTTCCATTCTGCTGTAGTGAGCTCATACAATAAATGTTTTTATTTCACTTGTATCTTTCTATATTAAAATTTTCTGTTCAGTTCCTTATTATAGCTTCTATTTCTCTGCTATGGCTTTCTTCCTTTCTCTTAATTTCCAGAGTTGCCACCTGTATGTCATATATCATAGTTATACAACAGAGTTTCCTCCATTTATGATAAACCCACCATACGTTAAGGATACCATAAGTCAATAATACATTTAATATGCCAAATTTACAGAACGTCACAGCTGAGAAGCACAGCTACAGAGAAATGATTACTTACCCTCATGAATGAGTAGCTGACAGTGAGCTATTGTTCTCTGCCATTGCCCAGCCACGTAAGAGAGCATGATAATGCAAGTTGACAGCTCATGAAAAGTAAGGCTTCTGCCAAAAGCATGTCACTTTTGAACCAATTTAAAGCGGAAAATTCATGAGTCAATCTTTTAGATCTTGAACTGTCTATAGTTGTTTTAAAATCTTTATATTTAAAAGTTCTAAAATCTACAGTATCTTAAATTTAGAGTCTGTTGGTTTTCCTTTTCCTTGTGAATGGTGGGTGTTTTTCTTGTCCTTCATAAGTTCAGTAATTTAGATTATATTCTAAGCATTCTGTATACTATGTCATGAGACTCTTAGTCTTGTTTAAACCTTATAAAGAATGGTGATTTGCCACTGCTGTTATAAGAGGCAATTGGTGTGGTTAGGTTCAGACCATACATTCCTATTTGTCATCTGGGCTGTGCTGCCAATATCAGATCATTTCTGAAAACTTTACAGTACCGTTCAGATCTTTCTTGCACATGTACCCCAAAATGGCTATTCTGGGATCTACTAAAGTAGTTTACTAACAATATTTGGTATGTTGTTATACGTCAGACCAATGAATGTATGGGTTGGGTGTGAGCTCAGAATCTTGTGTAAAACTCTGTGAAATCACTTTAGGTTCCCTCCTTTCTTTTTGATATTATTTACCTCCCATCCCAGAGACTTTTCTTGGTCCTCTGGGTAGAAAACCAGTGCTTCCGTTTCTCGTTCTTGCTGTATATTGTTCTTTACTGCATCTGTCCCTAGAACAGGGGAAAAGCCCCAAACTAATATTATTAGAAATAAAAATGTCACAGAAAATACCAATGAAATTCACAGGATCACTAAGAAATACTTAGGAAACACATATTCCAATGAATTAAAAACTACAGAAGAAGTGGATACATTTCTAGATGCATATAACTCACCAAAATTGAGCCAAGTGGATATAAAACATTTAAATATATCTCTAATGAGCAATGAAATTGAAGCAGTAATAAAAAGTGTTCTAATAAAGAAAAGCCCAAGACTGGAAGGATTACTGCTGATTTGCACAAGACTTTTAAAGAAGTATTAACACACTAGTACTCTCAAACTATTTCATAAAATAGAAAAGAAGACACACTACAAAATTAATTCTGCATATCAGTCTTGCCCTAATTCAAAGGCTGGATAAAGACATAATAAACAAACCATAGGCCAAACTCTCCATAAAATACTCACAAACCAAATTCAACACAATAGAAATGACCATACACTATAATGAAGTGGTTTCACTCCAGGAATGCAAAGACTGTTTGTCATATGCAAATCACCATATGTGATGCAGCACATAAATAGAATAAGGATAAAAATCACATGATTTTTATCTAAATAGATGCAAAAAAGCCTTTAAAGCAATTTAACATCTCTTTATTATAAAAGCCTTGGGGAAACTAGAAATATAAGAAAAGTACCTCAACATAATAAAGGCTCATTGACCTGTGGCCAATATCATACTAAACAGGGAAAAATGAATCCATTTCCTCTAAAGTCATAAGTGACACAGGGGTATCCACTCTCCACTCTTACCCAATGTAGTGCTCAAATTCTTAGCCAGAGAAAGAGAAGAACACAAATAGGAAAAGAAGTAAAATTATCCCTATTTGCATTTAATATGATCCCATACTTTAAAACCCTGAAGTCACTAATATTGGATAACATAAACATTTTTGACAAAATAAAGTGTACAAACTCAGTAACTTTTCTATTACAACAAATTACAAACATGTTGAAAAAGAAATAAAAACAATCTCATTGACAACAGCCTCAAAAAATTTAAACACTAAATTTAAACAATAAACCTAGCTAAGGAGGTAAAGGACCTCTACAGTGAAAACTATAAAGCATTGAAGAAGGAAATTAAACAAGATGGAAACATCTCTTGTGTTCATGGATTGAAATTGGCTATATTACTGAAAGCAATCTACAGGTATAGAAATAGACAAATCAATTCTAAAATTCATATGGAAGCATAAAAAACTCTGACTAGCCAAAGCAATCCTGGGCAAAAAGAGCAATGCTGGAGGTATCACAGTACCTGGCTTCAAATTACTCTACAGAGCCCTACTAACAACATGGTACTGGCACAAAAACAGTCACATAGACAAATAGAATAGAAGACTGAGAAATAAACCACACTGCTACATATATGATTTTTAATGAAGATGTAAAAACTCAGAGAAACAATAGACTCTTCAATAAAAAGCATTTGGAAAACTGAATATCCACTGAAACTAGATCCTAATTCTCATTCTGTAAAACATCAATTCAAAACGGCCTGAAGATTTAAATTTAAGACCTGAAACTTTGAAATTAAAATGGGAAAACACTTGTGTAGCTGGGCAATAGCTTTCTGGGATAGGATTTCAACTGCTCAGAAAATAAGAATAATAATTGACAAATAGGCTTTTGTCAAATTAAAAAGGTTCTGCACATCAGAGGAAACAGTTACCAGAATGAAGAGACAATCTATAGAAAGAAAAAATCTGCACCTATTCACTGGAAAAGGATTAATACCCAGAAAATATTAAAAGCTAAAAATTTAAACAGCAAAAAAGCAAATAATTCTATTAATAAATGAGCAAATGAATTGAGCAGTTCTCAAAAGAAATACAAATGACTAAAATACATGAAGAAATGTTCAATATTCTGTGTCATAGAAAGAAATGCAAAGCCCAAAGACATTGAAATTCCATTTTAATCTACTCAGAATTGCTATAATAATAATAAAAAAAACACAACAAATGCTGGCAGGTGGGGATTAATGAACTGTACACTATTGGCTGGAATGCAAATTAATACAATCACTGTGGAAATCAGTATAGAGACTCCTCAAAAAACTGTAAGTAGAATTTCCATATGATCCTGCTATTTCACTCCTGGGCATATATCCAAAGAAATGTGAGTCAGCATATAATAGAAACACCTGCATACCCTGTTTATAACAAAACTATTCACAATAGCCCAGTTATGGAAGAATCCTAAGTCTAATGACATAGGATATGGTGTATCTTTTCATAAACTTGCTTTGTATCTGTCTACCTGATGTGGTATGTTGTCTGTTCAGATCCTCTGTCCATTTTTTAACCAGGTTGTTCTTTATTGCTGTTTCAGGTGTCCCTTATACATTTTGAGTAACATTCCTTTATCAGATGTGTCTCTTGCAAACAATTTCTCTAACTCTGATTTGTCTTCTTATCACCTTGATATTCTCTTTTGGAGAGTGGAAAGGTTAAATTTTAGTGAAGTCTAGCTTATCGACCATTTTTTTCACGGATAATGCCTTTGGTATGCTATTTAAAAAGTCATATCATACTCAATGCCATCTCAGTTTTCTCCTGTTTTCTTCAAAGAATTGTATAATTTTATTTTAAATTTAGTCCTGCCATCTACTGCAAGATAATATTTGTGCAGGGTGCATGTCTAGAGCCAGTTTCTTTTTCTGGATATGGATGTCAAGTTGTTCCAGCACTACTATTTGCAAAGAATATCTTCACTCCATTGTTTTACTGTGGCTCCATTGTTGAAGATCAACTGATTTTATGTAGGTCTATTTCTGAGTTCTTTCTTCTCTCACATTGATCTCCTCTATCTTTTACCAATACCATACTGTTTTTATTCTTGTAGTTTGGTAGTAAGTCTTAAATTTGGTTAGCATTGGTTCTACCACTTTGTTTTTCTTTGATGTGGAGTTGGCTTTTCTGGAAACTTTGTCTCTCCATATAAACTTTATAATTAGTTTATCTTACAGAGGTTTTGACTGAGTTTGTGTTGAATGTATAGATCAAAATGGAACATGGCCTAGTTTATTTAGTCCTTCTGATGTTTTTCACCACTTTATAATAATTTTCATCCTATAGTTCTTTTATACAGTTTGTTAGATTTATACCAAAATATTTCACATCTAATGGTGCTAAATAAGTGGCTATATGTTTTTAACTTCAAATTTCTCTTTTGATTGCTGACACAGAAAAAGGAGTGACTTTCATACACTAGTTTTGTGGGCTGTAATCTTGCTATTAATCACCTATTAACTCCAGGAGTTTTTGTTGTTGTTTTATTTCACATTGTCTTCAGAGATGATTATGTCATCTGGAAACAAAGATATTTTTATTTCTTCCTCTCCAGTCAGTACGCCTTTTGTTTCCACTTTTTTTTTTGTCTTATTGCATTAGTTAGGAAATCTAGCATGCTGTTGAAAAACTGTGGTGAGAGATAATGTCCTTGTCCTGTTCCTGATCTTAGCAGGAAGGCTTTAGGTTTCCCACTGTTATGTATGATTTTTGGCTTCTCTTTTCTCTTTGCAGTTATAGAGATTAAACCCATGGTCTCACATATGCTAGGTCAGCATTCTCCCACTGAGCTCCATCCCCAACCTGATATTAGCCTGACTATAAGCTTCTTGATTGCTCTGACTTCTCAAAGAACCAGTTTTTGTTTTGTAGTTTTTCTCTGTTGATTCCCTATTTCCAAATTCATTGATTTTTATACTAGCTTTTATTTCTTGTGCTTACTTTAAATTTAATTTGTTTTCTTTTTTCCAGTTTCCTCAAGCAAAAGCTTAGATGGTTGACTTTAGATCTTTTCTTATACATCCAATGCTATAAAATGAATGTTTAAGCCCTGATTTTACTGCATCCCACAATTTTTGATGTCTTACTTTCATTTTAATTTGGTTCTAATAGTTGTAAATTTCTCTTTAAATTTCTTCTTTTACTCATGTGTTTATTCAGAGATGTGTTGTTTAACTGCTGCTGAGGATGTGGAGAAAAGAGAACCCTGGCACACTGTTGGTAGAAATGTAAATTAGAACCACCACTGTGCAATTCAGTATGGGGGGTTCCTCAGAAAATGACTCCCATCATAGGCATATCCAAAACAATGAAATAAATGTGTTGAAGAGACATCTGTACTCCTGAGTTCATTGTAGCACTGATCATAATACTCAAGAAATGCAAGCAACCTCAGCTTTAATCAAGTAATGAATTGATAGAGAAAATGTGGGACACAATGGGATACAATTCGGCCATTAAAACATGATGAGTCCCTGTCATTTGTGATGGCATGGACTGAACTGGAGATCATTTTGTTAAATAAGCCAGGCACAGAAAGACAAGTACCACATGACATTGTAGGAATCTAACAAAGCTGATCTCATATAAGTTTAGAAAAGAGTTATGGTTACTAGAGGTTGGGAAGAATGGGAATGGGGAAAGTTTGATCGATGTGTGCCTTTGTATAATAGGGTGAAGATAGACAATAATGAGCTGTACATTTCAAAAAGCTAGACAAAAGGATTTTGAAATTTTTCAACCATAAAGAAATGATAAATGTTCAAAGACACAGATACATTTCACAAGATGAAAACATTACACTATACATTACATGCTACCTCATCAATATGTACATTTTTTATGTTTCAGTTGAAAAATAAAAGACTTAAAACCTGTTTCCCAAAAATAAATAATAAAAAGTAGTGAGTTGTTTAATGTTAATCTTTGGATTTTTGAGTTCACTTACTGTTCAGAGTCCCCAGACTGATGGCTACCCCAAGCACTGTGTCCAGATTACTTAATTCCATTCAGGGGAAGAGATAGGCTGGATTTTACTTATTTGACTTTGGAACCAAAACTTTTGATTGATATTCATTATTAGCATCTGACATTGCTAGTTGTTCTTTTCATGAAAATGATAATACAGAATGATTCAGAAGTTCATCAAACAGATATGATTCTTGATTGTTTTGAAACTTATAGTGAGAAATTATATAACAACCCAAAGTATTCATTTCCCTTTTCTCTGTTCTATTTAAGGTGGATCCTGTATGATGAGCTTTTGAAAGTTAAGAAAAGGGTATATGGTAACATTTAAAGATGAGCAACAATGAACAGGAAAGCCTGTTTGGAGTACAGCGAGGCACCAACATAAGACATCAGGAGAAGAATAAGGAAGGGAGTCTTCTGAAAAGACCTAAAATGCCAGGTTATAGAGTATATCATACCTACCAGATGCAAGAATTTTTTTGTGGTAGAATCAACAGGTTTCATAAACAACCTAATATGGGGAGGAAAGAAAGGGGAGAGCCAAACATTATATTCTACTTTAAGGAATTAAGGCTAATCTAGTGACTATTTTAAAAGTTCTCTTGGCAAGTATTTAAGCTTTGGAATTAGGACAAAACAAAACAGAGAAAGAGGTAGGAAATTTTAAGTTTTCTCCTTTTTAAAATTAAAACAAAAGCTATTTAAAGTTTAGATAATGGAAACAGTCTGTCTTCAAATGGGATATGAATAAGCAACAGTATTTTCCAGGACAGCATGACCCAGACAGGAAGATAGTCTCATTTATCAGTATTACCTAAGATAAAGCAGTTGATAGTGGTTCATTTCACCAGGGTCATTGGAGAAAATGAGTTAATGAGGGATAAACCCTGACCCCTTTCCAAGGTATGATGAAATAGTTTAAGGGAGGCAATAAAAAAATAACAATGTGTCTGATAACAAGAATCTGTTAAGAGAAATCTTTCTAAAGTTTAAGCACCGAACATAGACTGGGAGCTCCATAACTTAGCCTTGCTTTTGGGACATTTTCTAGGGACAACAGGGAAGTCTCAAGGGATTGGGGGAAAAGAGATGGCCTATACTTATTGCTCTTGGGGGTGCAGCAGTATCTCAAGTAATTATATATGCAAAATTATTAAAAAGGCTATTTTTAGAATCTGCTTCCTTTCATATTCCAGTGTCATTCAATTATCTAGTTTTCCTACTATGAAGATGAGAATTAAAATAGGATAGTTTGCATACAACTAAGGTCACACAATTAAAAAATGTTCTTCAATGCAAGTCCAGTGTTGGCCAAAAAATGACATAAAGGTAGAGCCTTGCATGGAGGATTTGATAACTCAACAAACTCCATAGCTGATGAATTCAGCTATTGATGTGTTATGTTTGAGGGTCCTGATGCATATTAGATGAAGTTTTTCTATAGAAAGTGGGGATTATGGCTCAGGTGTTCAAGAAAAATGCCAGAGTTGTAGTTCCATATTTTAGAATCATTTCCAGAGCAGAAGTGTCAGCCGTGTTACAAATCACCTTTAAGCAGTGTACAATACAGGATTGGAATAGGACCACAGAGAAAATTCTAAAAAGCCCCCAAATTTAAAGAGAGGCATGAAGCAAATCCAAAAATGAAGACAAAAAAAAGAGAGAAAAGCCTAAATTTTTTCTTCTAAGTATCTCCTATAACAGACACATTTTATTTAATATGTTAGTTGTGAGTTTCTTATGCAGTGGGTGGGCAGGAAAATGGGAATGGGAGATCTGCTTACAGATTATGTCCAGGGAGTTTGAATATGAACGATGTCAATCACAATGCTTGGAGGACATTCAAACATAGAGTGTTTTCATTGAGATGAATGGGAGGAAACTGAGGTAGAAAAGATTTCTCTGTAGCAAAGTATCCCTGGTGTTAACTATTATAGAGATGTTTAGGAAATGCAGGGTGGAAATTGGCTGCAGGATTTATGGCATAAATTATTGTAGATCATAGTGAGGCTATGGTAATGGCAACTGAAATTTTGGAGAATATATTATTACTTTTACATATCTACAACCAGCAATCGCTTCTTCCTTTATATATAATGGAGTCACCAAGCAGAAGTCCTATTCATAGCTACCCTGTAGTTTGCTGGACACTGCATTATATTGGGTCTCCTGGAACCTGTTACTTCCTGCTGAGGCCTGATGGTCATTGGCCATCCAATCACAGCTAGTGATGACAGCTGCTTTTCTTCTGTGCTCCAACATAAATAATGAGATCTAATAATGGCACATGAAAATTGATATTGTCATTATTGATTTTCCTGAAAGCAGTAGTTCATAATTTTGTGACTTTATATTAGCTCTTGTCTTCTCAGAACTCCTTACAAAAGCAAGAAAAGAAAGAGAAATATACTATCTGGACAAAATAGGGGATGGTGCTCCCCCACAACATGGTTCAGGGATATTCAAAATGAGTGTGTATCAGTCTCCAACTTCAGTGACTATCCAAAAGAATCAAAATAATGCACTGTAGAGTAAATCCAATTTCTGGACACGTATGCTTTTCAGTGCATACCTCTTACTCAGGGAGTTTCCACATACTGGGTATCAACCCCACCCTGGAAGGAAGGCCATTTGGCAAAGAAACTTCTAACTAAAGACAGAATGATCCATGTGATTGTTCTTGAATATGGAATAGGAACTTGTTTCACCAATTTCATTCCACAAATACTTACTGTTCACTTGCTAGTTTAGACTCAAACAAATCAATAAGCTTTCAATGTCTGAGATCAAAACTCACCAACATTATTGGCAGGTTCTACAATTGACATTATTATACGAACCTTATCCTTAACTTTTACCAACAATTGTACATTTAGTACTTTCATGTGACACAAATTGGGAGAGTGTGCTTAAGAAATCCTGAGAAGCATTTAGGAATTATGGATACCTGTGACTTATATTTTCAAGGTGCAGTTGACCTTTATATAGTCATTACTGAAAAAAATAAAAGAAAAATGGTATTATATTTGTAGTTAACATACAATTCTCATAACTGTTGCTTATTTTGTTAATTCTATTTCCAAAAAACAGTCATAGGAATAGTACTATCTTTCCAGAAAGGACCAGCCAAGAAAGGAGAACTGTGGAATTTCTAATTCTGTAATGACTTTGATTTAAAATAAGCACTATATCCATGTAACTCACTGTTACATTTTAAGTATATTTTAAGTACACTGTCTTTGTCAAGTGATTAGTTATTTCTATATAGTTTGAACTACATTCTACAGTGCCTGAAATATCTAATATTTCCTTTTCAAATATTATATAATTTTTCCCAGCAGAATAAAGAACAAAACCTATATGATAACCTTGATAGATACACAAAGATACATTTGAGGACAATCTAATACCTATTTATAAATTTAAATACATTTTTAGGTCATTCACAATCTGTATTCTATCTTTTGTCTTATATTTTTATTATTGTTGTTCTGAGGGTACATTGCGACATTTACAAAAGTTCTTGCATATGTCATAGTTGAATTCACTCCCTCCACCATTCTCCTTTATCCCCTTTCCCCTCATTCCTAGAAAAGTTTCAACATGTCTCATCTCTCCATTTGCATTCATGTGTACTAATATTTCCACTATATTCATCTTCCTACATCTTTTCCTAATATTCTACCCCCACCCACTGGTACCAGCCCCCCAGACGGGACCTGTTTTGCCTTCCTGTTCTCTGCTTTTGTAAAAAAATAAAACAACATTTTTGTTTGCTTAAGATAGCTATACAGGTTGTTTCATTGTGACATATCTATGTATATATAGATGTAGATATATAAATATCTATATCTATATCTATATCTATATAGATATAGATATAGATATATAGAATTGGTTTATCTCCTCTATTTTTCTCCTTTCTACCTTGGTTCCCTTCTTATGGTGATTTCAACAGGCTTAAAAGTTTTATTCATTTTTTTTAGAGAGTACATCAACCATATTTACCTTCTTAACTTCCTTCTTTACCCTCCCTCTATGTGACCTCCCCTTAGCGTGACCTGTTTTTCATAGTATTGTTTTTATTTGTTTTAGGTCTATATTCCACATATGACAGAAAACATGAGACCTTTCACTTTCTGAAGCTGGCTCACTTAAACTAGAAGTAAAGGAGACTTTCTCAACCTGATTGAAGGCATTTTTTAAAAATTACAGATGGCATCACATTAGTGGTAAAATGCCAAAGGCTTTCCCTCTAAGTTAGGGACGAAAACAAGGTCTCCTTTCCCACCATTGCTACTCAGTTTGACATAGAAATTCTTGTCAGTTTAATTCAACAAGAGAAAGGGTCAGAAGGCATGGAGATTGGAAACAGAAGTAAAATTCTTGATTTTCAAATATATCTTTTATTTAGAACATCCTAAGAAATTCATGCACATGTTAAAAAAAACAAAAACAAGTGAAAACAAACTGCCAGATCTAATAAATAAATTCAGTAAGGTGAAAGGATACAAGATCAATATGCAAAAATCAATTATATTTCTATATACTAGTAATTATGCTTGTTCAGTCTACAACCAAATTGGTATTAAAAAAGATAATTTCTTTCACAATCATATGGAAATAGATTGAGGTACCTAGAAATAATTTTAATAAAGGAAAGGTAAAACTTGAATGCTAAAAACTATGAAATATTTATGGAAGAAATGAAAAAAAGATCTAAATACATGGAGACACAGTCCATGTTCATGGAACAAAAATCTTCTTGAGCTAGACACTATGGCTCACACCTGTAATCCTGGCTACTCAGAAGGTAGAGGTTGAGAGAATGATGGTTCACGGTCAGCCCCAGGCAACAAGTTCAAGAGACTCTCCCTCAACCAATAAAACTTGGGCATGGTAGTGCACACCTGTCATCTCAGCCACACTGAAAGTGTAAATTGGAGGGCCATCATTCAGGCTGAACTGAGAATTAATGTGAGACCCTATTCAAAAATAGTTCAAGCAAAAGGATATGGGGATGACACTCAAGTGGTAGAGAGTGTCTGCCTAGCTAGTACAACCCCCCCCCCCAAAATCTTCATGAACATTAAACACAGCAATGCATAGAGAATGCAGGAATGCTCTCCACAATCACTGTCATTCAGCTTCCCATTGATTGTCCTCATCAATACAATGAAATGTTTGTACAGACAAAATACATACACTGCTTAATAACATTGCTGTCAATGAGAGATAGTGGTGATATAGATAATGATTTCATAAGATTATAAGAAGCAGGAAGATTCCTGTCTAATATTTCCAATGTGTTTTTTTCCTTTTTTCACCTCTCTTCTTTTTTTTTTTTTGGTAGTACTGAGTTTTGAAATCAGGGCCTCAAACTTGCTAGGCAGGTGCTCTACCACCTGAGCCACACACCTCCCAGTCCTTTTGCTTTTAGTTGTTTTTCAGGTAGGATTTTTTTTATTGTTGTGTGGGGTAGGGGTGCATTGTAGCATTTACAAAGGTTCTTAAAATATATCAATATATGAGGGCAGACCTCTGAACCACAGTCCTCCTACCTGTGCCTCTCACATAGCTGGAATTATGGTACAAGCCACTGTGCCTAGCCTATTGTTAGAAATGGGTCTCACTAACACTTTGCCTGGACTGGCCTTGAACTGTGATTCTCCTCATGGTGCTTTTTCTGTGTCTGGATATGTTTAGATAAACACTCACTACTGTGTTACAATTGCCTGTGGTGTCCAGGACAGTCGTGCTATGCATGTTTTGTGTCCTGGAAGCAGTAAGGTATACCATAGAGCCCAGGAGTGTAGTAAGCTGCATCCTCTGGGTTCATGTGAGTAGCTCTGTGCTCACAATGATGAAATCAACTCACTGTATTTCTCAGTACAGGCTCTCACCACTAAACAATTTACAGCATGGCTGTAAATTGCAGAATAATAAAGGGCACTGACTTTACTTACAAATGATAAAATCAATAGAATATTCAAAAGCCACATAAAGTGATTAGCCAACATTGCCAAACACTAAAATGCATCATCAGAGATAATGAAGAAAGTATAGCTGAAAAATTAGAAAATCCTCAAATTCACCTAGAAATCAAATTAAAAGTAGGGAGTGTTGGTAGAGGGATAATTGTAAAATTTTACTGAAAGAAAAAGAACACCTAACACAGAAATTGCACCTTGCTCAAGGAAAAGGATTTCATCACAAAGATATCAAGTCTCCCTAAATACATTTAAGATAAATTGTTCTTCAATATTTTATAATGAATTTAACATTCATTTATAATTTATACAAAAGGAGAAACATGCAAGAGAGGCCAGAATTGCATTATGTCAATATTTATTATTATAAAGCAGTAGTAATTTTATTAGTGCTACATTAATACCAGAACACACCAATCATCTCACATAGTAAAATAGCTCCAATCATGGCTCCAACACACTACCAAGTGATGTACCATGGAGCTACATCCTTGGCCAAAGAAAAGATTTTTAAATCCCTGTTGGGAAAGGAATAAATGGTGTCGCCTTTCCACAGGGATAAATTTGGATGTCTGGCTCAAAATCTAAATTCAGATATAATAAAAGATCTATATATAACAATCAAGGCTACAAATTTCAGAAGAATATATAGAAAAATATCACTGATTTAGAGATAAGATGTGTTTTCTTAAATGACCAGAAAACTTACAAAAGTGTTACTATTTCATCATGGTTTTGATTTACTATTCTCTTGATTAGTGATATTGAACATTTTTCTATATAACTATTGGCCATTTATTAATATTCTTTTGAGAAATGTCTATGTCTTTAGCCAATTTTAAAATCATATTATTTGGGGGGGCTTTACTATTGGATTAAGTTGCATATACATTCTGGATATTAACCCCCTGTCAGATGTACAGCTTGTATATATTTTCTCCTACTCTATAGGCTATTTACTTACTCTGTCGATTATTATCTTTTTAGTGTAGGGAACTTTTAACTTGAAGCAATCCCATTCACATATTTTGCCTGTGCTTTTGAGTTCTTATCCAGAAAATCCTTGTCTACAGCCACACCACCCTGAGCACACCCAATCTCTTCTGATCTCAGAAGCTAAGCAGGGTCAGGCCTGGTTAGTACTTGGATGGGAAAAAATCTTTGCCCATTTTGTTATCATAGAGTATTTCCCCTATGTTTTTTCCTTGTAGTTGTATAGTTTTGGTTCTTATATTTAAGTCTTTAATCCATTTTGAATTGACTTTTGTATATCGTGAGACATAGGCGTCAAGTTTCCTTGTTGTACCTGTGGATATCCAACTTTTCCTTCATCATGTTTGAAGAGACTGTCCTTTCCCCAGTGTGTGTTCTTGGCAGCTTTATTGAAAAATCAGTTGAATCTAACTGTGTAGACTTACTTCTCTGTTCTTTATTCTGTTCCATCGGCCTGTGTGTCTATATTTATACCAATATTATGCTATTTTGGTTACTCTAAGTTTGTAGTATATTTTGAAGTCAGAGAGTATGATATGTAGAGCTTATTATTTTTTCTCAAGATTGCTTTGACCAGTTAAGATCTTTTATGGTTCCCTATGAATATTAGGATTGTTATTTCTATTTCTATGAAGGTTGTCATTGATGTTTTGATAGTAATTGCATTGAATCTATACATGAAATTTCACCCCACCCTAATTAAAATGGCTATTACACAAAGGACAAAAAACCAGCATTGGCTGGTGTGTATATGGAGAAAAAAGAATGCTTACACATTGTTGGTGGGAATATCAGTTAGTACAGCCATGTAGAAGGTTCTCAAAAGAATAAAGATACTGCCATATGATTCATAAATTTCACTCCTGAGTATATAGTCAAAGGAAATGAAATCAGGAAAATGGATGGAACTGGAAATCAGACTGAGAAAGACTAATATTACATTTTCTCTCCTATGTGGAATCTAGAGGTAAAAAATAACAGAAGAGGCAATAGTATGTCATGAATATAAAAGGAGAACTGTTTGGTGGGAGACTAGTGGGAAGGGGAAAGAGAAAATGAGAAGGTGACAGGGTGAATAGGATCAAAGTATGTTGCATGTAAATATGAAAATAGTATAATGAAACATACTAAGAAGTGTAAAATAAATGGTAAGGGACAGGAAGATAGAATAAGAAAGAGAAATACAGGGGTGAATTTGACCAAAGTATAATATATGCATTTGTACAAATAGCACAATGAAACACCTTTGTACAATTATTACATGTGCAAATAAAATTTAAACAAATCAATCAAAGAGTTATCTGCACCCTCATGCCCATTGTTACAATATTAACAATAGCCAATGAATGAAATCAAACTAATTTTCCATCAAGATTTGAAGAAATTTGGATATATATGTATATATATTGGAACACTATTCTGCCATAAAAAATATGAAATCCTGTCATTTGCAGTAACATGGATGAACCTAAAAGGCATCATGTTAAGTTAAAAAACAGGCACAGAAAGACAAATACTACAAATCTCACACACTTATGGGATCATGAAAAGACTAGTCTAGTAGAAGCACACACTAGATTATGGTTGTCAAAAGCTGTGACAAGTGGGGTTGGGAAAGGGGAAGATAACAGTTGGATAGAAATAATATGTTCTTGTATTCTATTGCACAGTTTACAAAATTATATTCTATGTTTCAAAATGACTAAAGAGGAAGATTTTGTTTTCACAAAAAATGATAGATTTTTTGAGGTGATATATGTTAAATACTCTGATCTGAGCATTGCAAAATTAATTCATATATTGAAAAAGCAGATTGTACTCCATAAATATGTACATTCTGTGTCAAACAGAAACAAACCCCTAAAAACAGATTTATAAATTTTCTATACCAATTTCAAAAATTTCTCTACATATAAGGATATAACAACCAATGTCAAAGGACAGGCAGTACTATAGGAATGTGTAAAATAAAATCCCACTAATCAATTAGAAAAGTAAAAACACCAATATAAAAATGGACAAAGGATTTAAAACATTAGCCACAAGCTAATAAAGAAAAATAAACATTATCATTCCTAAAGAAAGATCAAAGCCAGGAGCCAGTGTCTCATGCCTATAATCCTAGCTACTTGGGAATCTACAATCAGGAGGATGGTGGTGTGAGGCCAACTGAGACAAACAGTTCACAAGACCCCATCTCAAACAGTAACTGGGTGCTGTGGTGGCATCTGTCATCCCAAGTGATGCCAGAGGCTGAGATCAGAAGGACCGCAGCTCCAGGCCAGCCTGGCCAAATAGTTCACGAGATCCCATCTCAATGTAGAAAAGCTGGATGTGGTGATACGTGCCTGTCATCCCAGAAAGACAGACAGCATAAAAAAAAGAGGATGATGGTCTAGCTCAGCCTAGAAAAAGAGCAAGAACCCCATCTCCAAAATAGCCAGTGTAAAAAAGGTCAGGAGAACCCCTGTCCAGCAAGCAGGAAGCCCTGAGTTTAAACCACAGCGACTCAAAAATATTAAAACATATAAGTAGAGAGACAATGGTCAAACTATGCCAACAATTAAATATAATTTAATACCAGTGGTAAGAATTAAAGCCTGGAACCATCAAATATTGGATAAAATGCTCAGTTAGCTGGTGAGAAAAAGGAAATTGTCTAGCCTCTGTGAAATGTAATTTATTACTGAGGAAACATGAAATATAAATGACCTGTGGCAAAACCATTAAATAGTTTAGAAAGAACAGAATTTATTCACTTAAAGAAACTGAATTTGTATACAGGAAGTACACCTGAAATTTAGGCAGTTTAAACCCAGAGGCACAACCAGTATCAAAAGCAAAAGGCGGAAGAGCAGATATTCCCCTGTAATTTCCCCCTCTTCAGAGTATTTTCCACTTTTTTGGCTCATTCTCAAATATGATTTTTTCCCAAGTAGCATGAAATTTACTGACCCTTCTAGAAACTGAAAGTTCTGCTCCCAGGAACCCACACAATCCTAGATGGTTTTTCCAAGACTATCCCAGTTTCACAACAGAAAGTCTTTTGACCTGGGCACCCAATGAATACTAGACAAACTGACAAAGTTTGTCACCCTCAAAGACAGGGACATGGAATCTATAGAATGGGGATGAACTGTAAACAAAAATCTGCTAAGCAGACAGTTATGAAATGCCTACAGGGAATCTATGTTGCCAGTACTGTGGTTTTTACTTGGTCTGCTCTGCTTGCATGCAAGACACACTGCCGTCAGAAAAACTACAGTCTATGTTTATGAATGAGACTTGTCAGCAGTCCTGTCCTTCTGTTCTCTTTTAGATAGCATCCACAGCTGATACTCACATATTTGCTGTATGATTTATGCCTACTCTGACTTTTTAAGCAAATTGCTTAAAGATTATCATAGAATGAGTCAGGTTTTTGTCTTTCATTATTAATTCTAGGTTCTTAAACATTGTCAGTGCCTAGTCCTGATCTCCCAGGACTGGCCTCACTTCAGAATTGTCTCTTGGTCACTGTTTTATTAAATGTAAAACAATCAATGAAAGCTACATTTTACTGCTTATATTAACAAGTCTAGTTGTCATTGCTTGGTTTATTTGGCCTAAATCTCTTTTGTTCACCCTGACTAAAGCACAAACAGGCGAGCTTCTTATTTTCCCCAACATCTGCCTGGAACAAAGACTGGTCCATTGTCTACAGGAACAGATTTCTCCAGACATTCAAAAACCATCAGAAGTCAGAGGATGAGTAGAGAAATCAAAGAACTGTTCATAGAGCTGAAAAAAATAGTGAATTTGGTAAGTACTGAAAGAAGCATGATCTTATTTGCACTAATTGTCAAGCTATGAGAAGCACCTTTCTTAATAAAACCCAACTGTCTTTCATTGTAATACTTTTCTAGGAGCCACAAGTAATTTTTGTTTTCGTTGTTTCAAGATTGGGAAACAATCTTTGAGTGTGAATGCTAACTCTGAAACCTCCTTGAATATCAGCTGCAGTGAGAGATAAATCATAATTTAACTTTCATTTTCAAAATGAGGGTTCTTTCAAAAACAAAATTATTGAGATAGATAAGGGCTATTCTGGATTTAGCTCTAAACATTACTAGACAATATTGCAATATGAGTTCACCCGCAACTTTATGTGAAAAAACCATGGTTATATGAATATAGGAAAAATGCCACGGAGGCAGACTAAATAAAGAGAAATGAAGACATTTTGTTGTAGACTTTTGTGTATTTTACTTCACCTCACCAAAAATCTCCATGTCTAATTCCTAGAATCAGTAAATTTGCTACCTGACATGTCAAACAAGGACTTTGGAGATGTGATAAAGGTGAAAGAATTGATATGAAGAGGTGATCCTGGATTATCTGTGTGGGTCCATTCTAATAACACAAGTCCCTAAAAGCTGAGACCCCCCTCTTGGCAATGTAGAGGATCTCAAAGTGGAGTAATGTCAAGAGGTGTGATGCTGCTAGCTTTGAAGATGCAGGAAGAGACCAATAGTCAAGGAATGTGGGCAGCTCTAGAAGCTGGAAAAGGCAGAATATTCATTCTCCCCTGCAGCCCTGCCGAAACTTGCATTTTAGTTTAATGAAACCTTGCCGGACTTCTACTTACAACTATAGTATAATAAATCGTGTTATTTTAATTCACATTTAAGAAAATAAGTGATATTTGTCTTTCTTAGTCTGGCTTATTTGGCTTAACAGGAGATCTCTGATTTCATCCATTTTCCTACAAGTGGCATGGTTTTATTCTTCTTTATGGCTGAATAAAACTAAATGTAACACATTTAGTTTTTTTTAGTCACTGACCTGAACGTAGTCACCTACTCACCATGTTGTTGAAGCAAATAGCCCTTCTCTGAAGGAGAGGAGAGCTGCAAAGCTCATTTCTTCCTCTCCTGCACAAAGCCTTCCTGTTCAGGTGACATACTGGAATGTCTCCATAACCATGACGAGGAAAGGTAAGGTCCTTTCCCACTTTGGAAGTTAAGTTCTGGGCCCTGATGAAGAGCAAGGATGGAAGACTTAACTGAACTTTTATATTTAGATGAAATTACCCTTCAGCCAGTCCCATACTTCTCAGCAAAAAAATCTTACATTTTCCATACCAAGAACACAGCATTTTAGTTGCTTTCAGATTTATTTCATAGTTTTAGTATCAATAAAGAAACTTAATTAAACCACAGTTGTATAATAAGTAGTATTATTAAGGACAGAGACAAAGGAGGCTTTGAAGAGTTGCCCTATGTAAGCAGACCTAATGGATCTTGTGACGAAGTGTGGTCCTTAACAATTTTAGGATTAAAAGCCTGTGGCCTGTTTAGGGCTTGCATAGAGGTTATGAGGAAACTCTGGCTCATGAACTCAAGAAGTTATCAATTTTGTGCTTCATGGCTACAATAAAATTACTAAGTCAGTAACTTTAAGACTAGGAGAATATTCTTCAAATCAAAATGACACATAACAAGTGCAGAACATCAATGTGAAACAGGGGAATACTTCAAGAACACTAGAAGAAACCAAAGGAAATTCTGCCTAGAACAGTCTTGAAGATTCTTTTCTTTTTTCCCAAAAAATAGGGAAACCTTTTCCAAACACATTTTTCCATAGCTCTGCTTGAAAGGTGAAAGTTTTACTGTTGGCCTTTAAAAAAATTACTTAAAGAAGTTATTCTTAAATATAGAACATCCAGTGGTGACAAAAAGGCAGGTGTATGTTGGGCCAATGCACCATTCTCCGGCCGCTGCTACAGTTCTTTCCTCTACAACTGGACCCTCAGCCTTACACATAGTTCCCAGGAAAGGACTGTCTGACAAAAGGGCACATTGGCTGACCACCTGCCCCAAAGAGGGCAACTCTGTAGTAGCCTTCATACGTCAGAGCCTTCTATGTGTTGGACCAGGCCAGACTTCATCAGAACTTACCTCTTTGCAGTTTCTGCCCCTGCTTTGCCCAGTTTTGCTTCCTCCCTTTCATCCCTCAGTAATCACCTCCATAATAAACATTCCACAGCCATGCTTCCAGAGAACCAAACTCCCAACAAAAGAAAATG
Source organism: Castor canadensis (assembly GCF_047511655.1). Taxonomy (NCBI): domain Eukaryota; kingdom Metazoa; phylum Chordata; class Mammalia; order Rodentia; family Castoridae; genus Castor; species Castor canadensis. Next base: position 66,866,671 of record NC_133391.1, on the reverse strand, counting down.
AAGACATGGAAAGTGGGGAACCAGGATATGTAATATACGAATGACATGCATGTAAGAGAGGTAAGGGAAAGGAAGAGAGTAACTGACATAATTCACATTAGTGAATCCCAAAATTAGTGCTATCCCAAAAATTGTTAGATATTGAATAATGAAGTTGAAAATATGTGTAAGTCTCACAAATCAAGTCTATGTACCTTTAAGTGAGGGGAGAGAGGGGGAACACGGACAAAGGTAAAGGATGAGAGAGAGTGAGAAAGAAAGAGAGAGAGAGGGAGAGAGAGAGACAGTTTCCTAGGGTTGGGAGGGCAGAGAAGAAATTGGCCAGATATGCTTCTTATAGTCTCTGAACTTCCAAGATAAAAAAAACCAATGTAATAAATCAGAAAGACTACACAGAACCTATGCAAGCAAATCTCTAGCTGTCGAGTAAGGGAAGAAATAATCTCAATGGTAAAGCAAAGAGCAGGTCTACTGACTTCTGGGAAATATTATTTACTCCTCCTATAACGTTAGTACATTATGAAGTTGTAGGTGGATGAATAAACCATTCTTAAGAACTGGAAAGGAAGAAAGCACACATATCACTTAAATCTAACTTAGAACTATACAGGTCTTTCATATCCTCGGGGAACACATTTCTTCTAAAGATAGGTCAACTGCTGGCCTTTTGTGGTCTTTTATGGTGAAATTGTCTTTTCTGAAGAACACCATCAGTGGGAATCTAAGAACTACAAAAATTATAACTATTCTCTGGAGATTAATGTTATATTAATAAAATATCAGAAAATACAAACTACTCGGTTCATTCTTTTGACTTTCCTGCTAATGTGTGCTCCAGTAAATCCAAGCCCTCCCCTTTCTCCCCCTTGCTCCATGTTTTCCAGCCCTCTGCCTTTTCCCACAGCACTCTCATTCCCAGTGCCTTTCACAATCATCTCCTTTCCCATTCTGGTCTTCACCTGCCTGGTTGCTAAGCCTCAGTTCAGAGATTACCTCCAGATTTATGTCTTTTTAGATCAGAATAGGACAGTGATAAACAATGTACTCTGGATTCATACTGAATTTGACACCTAGCTAACTGCTTTCTAGTCACGGGCAAATTCACTGCTCTTTTGAAGTTTTAATCTATCACAGGGTTGTGATGAGCTCCTACCATAGTCCTGACTGGCTGGTGCGTAATAAGATTTCAGCAAGGTTTCAACTGTCAAGATCACAATGTGAAGCCAATCACTTCCTCTTCTGACTCCCACTGTACTTGTTTTTCTTTACCAATCTAGATCAGTTATTTCCAATTTGAATTTTTTTGCATACAAATTTTATCTCTATGCTAAATTTCTGAGGACTAGATAAAAGTTGTCCTTTTTGTCAGGGAGTGGTGGCTCATATCTATAATTCCAGCTACTTGTGAGACTGAGATTGGAAGATTTGTGGTTCAACAACAGCCTGGGCAAAAAGTTACTAAGACCACATCTCAAAAAAATAACTCAGGTATAGTGCTACATGCCTGTAATCACAGTTACATAAGAGGTGTAGGTAGGAGGATCATAGCCCAAGGCCTAGTCCTACCCAGACAAAAAGCAAAAGACCTTATCTAAAAAATAACTAACACAAAAAAGGGCTGGTAATGTAGCTCAAGTGGTAGAGTACTTGCTTGACAAGCACAAAGGCTCTGAGTTCAGATCCCAGTATTGAAATAAAAGGTCCTTAAAAAAAGTCTTCTACAGCTCTGTTCATTATCATGAGAACACATTTACTGAGTAAAAGATATGTGCTAGAAATTGTGTGAGCATTTTATATGTTATCATGACTGTGTGTGGGTGTGCACTGGGGTTTAACTCAGGGCCTCACACTTGCTAGGTAGGTGCTCTACCACTTGAGGTACTCCCCAAACCCCCCTTTTTTGCTTATTTTTTGATGTTTTGCCTGGGATCCACCCCTGACTATGATCCTACCTCTGTCTATGCCTCCCACCAAGGAGGGATCACAGGGAAACCCAACCATGCCCAGCTTATTTGTTGAGATGGGATCTTGCTAAGTTACTGTCTGGGTTGTCCTCAAAGCATGATCTTCCTGATCTCTGCCTCCTAAGTAGCTGGGATTTCAGGTGTAAGCCACTATGCCAGGTATGCATCATTTTATTTAATCTTCATAATAAACCCTTTTTGTCCATAATATTAGTCATTCCGTCTTCACAGAAAAATAGGCTTATAAGATCAGTAAACTTCTTGGTTGAAATGAATAAGGAATTTTATTATTTTAAATCCTAATCTTTTTTTTTTTGGCAGTGCTGGGGGTTAAACTCAGAGCAGGAAAGCACTGTGCCACTGAGCTACATATCTTGCCTCTAAATCCTAAACTCTCAAATATTATGTTACATAATCTCCTAATTGCTTTATCATAAATGTATTGAACAATGAAATAAATGATCATTATATGTAGCTTAAAGATTTCTTGTAGTCCTTGCTATACAGCAGGCGGATGATAAATAGCTACCACGCATCTTGAAGAGTCATGCTTGATAATTTTTACTGTGAAGAGGAAAGATAGTAATTAAAGAGCTGAACCAGTGAGCCACAGGCAAACTGATAGAATCCAAGTGGACCCATGGCCAGCAATATGCACACCTGGGAACTTGCCATGAATGCAGACATAATGAATCATAAAATGTACTTGAATGATTTCCAGTTTAAGAATCATTTTATAGAGGTCATGCACTATCAGCTCACTTTAGAATAAATGAAAATGGTTGGTTGAAATTAGGGGGATGTGCTTTCAAACACATATAACAGAAAATGGAGTGAGCACTAAAAGAATGTGGCAGTACCTTCCAAGAAATTATTTTTAAATGATAGCTTATCACTTATCTAAGAAACCTCAACTAAGAAGGCTCTGGTGCCTGACTATGTAGTAGACGAATTATCCTGGAATAAGAGATAATCCTGAAAGCATAGAAGAGTGACTGGCACATCTTAAGAACACGACAAATGACAAATGCGTTGTAAATGAATGAATGTTCTCAAACACCTTGGAGCAAGTGGAAAGTACCAATTCTTAGAGCAACTGGGAGTACACTCTTCTGAATAAGATTAGGAGTGCGAGTAACTTCTAGGGTTCTACTGTTTAAACTTGAGAAATCTGATTTGTCTTAAGTGTCATTATGTGGAAGGTATTTTCTGTACATTTTACTTTTGGTCATGATGGTAGTTTTACAAAAAAACATAGAATTTTCTTTCTTAGAAATAAAGTGGTATTAAAGTTACATTTTAGAAAATTGCTATTGTTATGAATAAGTCATTAGTAGAAGTAGGTGGCTTTGTAGGACAATCACAGAAACATTAATGGAGGTGTATATGCATGGAGGCTAAGAGAACACATTAATATGTCTTACATAATGGATACATATAAATTACATAAGGCAAAGAAATTTTCTTTCCTAATGTCCTGGTATCAGTGCCACTTTCCTGTTTTAGAAACTCTTGAGCATAATAAATTCTGCACTTTGTTCCTTGAACATCATCCCAAGGGTTTGGTTAGGAGAAGATGACTGACTTGACACCTGTTTCTGGTCACCACCAAGCACATCTCAGAACAAGCCCAATGATAAAGCTAAACCTCATTCAGTTAGAATAAAGAGAATAGCTGTTTTCACTCTGGTATATGTTCACAGTGATGAAGTCTTGCAGTATGTCAGGTCTTTTCTCTGCACTAAGCCTCAAGGCCACAGATAGAATTCTGACAATATTATGAAGACAAACAACAAATATGTGTCCAGATGTCAAATAACAGTTCATTCAGCCAACCCTTAAGTTTACAATCAAAAGAACAAATGTAAACACCATAAGCCTGGTCTTGGTTATTCTTTTCATTTATTTTACAGTTTTATTTAAACCAAATTCACTCTTAACTGATAAAGACATAAAAATTGTGTATATTAATGTGATTTAATATAAGACTTCAAATATTGACAATAGCTCATTCATTACCAATGTTACTTCAAAATTTATATGCTGCTGAGATTAGACTCCATTGCATCACCTTAAACACTGTGAAAGGAGAATTAATCTATTCTAGAGTGTTTAAATGAAATGGTTTTTTTCCCATTGTAATTGGAAGTTCTGAAATGCTTTCATCTAAACAACTGAAAGAAAGGTAGAACAATTTCTGCTATTGTCCCACAAAGCTACCAACCTATACTGATGACTTATTAACAATAGCTAGTTTTTAAAATGTAATTTTTAACACTGCTTTATTTCTAAGAAGGAAAAGTCTATGGGTTTTTTTTGTAAAACTACCATCATGACCAAAAGTAAAATATATGAAGAAATGAAAGTTATTTTCTAAAAATGTAACATTAGCAAAGCACTTAAAGACAATGCCAATCCTTGTAGGCTTTCCTGGCGTTGTCCTGGTTGTGCTGCCTCTGAAAACCATCTGCTTACCTTTCTGAGATGGGTGAACTTAGAGCAGTATTTCCTGTGTCAAGGAAAAACTGAAAATAACTGCAGAGAAATGAAGCAGTATTTCAATCTGCAGAGAAAGTTAATTCCAAAGGGTTGATGGATAGGAGGGCAAAAATGTCAAGTGCTCCAAAAATTAAATATTTCACTCATAAATCATTCAACCCAAAGCAGAAGCAATAATGCTTCTCCTAACAATCACCTTAGAGAAAGAAGGTAATCTAGCCAGTGACAATACTGCTGCTTCTGTTTCTCTAACAAGAGCATGCATGGCAGCCTAGGCAAGACAAAGAACAGACATCCATCTTGGTGGGTAGAACCCTATGACACATTTCCAAAGAGTAATTTTCAAAAGCAGCTCATGCAGACAGAGGTGGGAAAAAAAGAACTGACTTTCAATAGAAAAATCCCTGAAATATGTATAAAACTGTAAGAGCACTGAGCATAGCATTCAACTTTGGCTGAACTGGACAAAAGAACTGCAAGGGCACCTGTGGGGAGGGAGAGAAGTGCTCTTTACCAGAGACCAAAAGACATTAATGGATTTAGGTAGTTAAATGTCAGGTTAATCATGCACTATGTGCACATAACAAAAACTGCCTGAGGGTACTTGACTTACTGTGTGAATGTCACATGTCCTTTTGTCTATTCTTTTTTTGAACTAGTGTTTTGACTGAAAAATAAGTCACTGGCATATACTTCTAAAGTTGTGTGTTTATGGCAAACCACCCCCCCCACACACACACCCATATAAACAGTTCTAGAAATACACACATGAATATGGTTAATATCTTTTGTTTGTTTCCTCCACAAACAAAATCATATGTATATATTATATGTGTAATATGTATACATATATACGTATACACACAGGTGTACTCTGAGTCTATTCTCTTTTTTGTTGAAAATATATTTGAGATATTTCTATGGCAGGACATAAATATTTGCCTCACTTTTAAGAGACTAGATAATGTTATATTGGTTGGATATCCCATCATTTATTCAAGTAGTTAATAAGTGAGCACTAAAATTGTTTTTATTCTTTATTGTTAAAAATAATATAGTGATCCACTTTGTAGGGATACACTTGTGCCTATGTATGAATATACCTGTAGGATAAATTTACAGACACTGAATTGCTAGTCAAATCTATGTGCATCTTTATTTTAACAGACATTATCAAACTAATCCTTTAAAGGATTTGAACAGTGTAATCCATCACCAAAACTGTATGAGAATGTTTGTTAACAAGAACCCTGGACCACAATCTATTGTTTCATTAGTAAACCCAATAGGTAAAATGATATATTTTTTTAATTTCCATTTTTAAAATTATGAATAATACTGATACATTGAAGAATCATATGCTTTTTAAAAATGTGATTTTGAATTGATTTGTAAAAACCCTTTATATTTCTTCTTCCATCAAATCTATGACTCCATCAATTGTACAATGTTTCAAGAAGGAAAAAAAATCTGCCAGTCAAGAATTGATGCTTTCTTAAAACCTATAAATTTTAAAATTTGGATATACTGAATTAATCATTTAGCACTTATATTGACAAATTTTATTATGATATACTCTTATACATAAATAAAGGAAATAGAGCAAAACAAAGTTCTTCATTAAGTGTTTGGTTCATTGGAATCACTGCAGCACCAAGTCCTGCATGTCCCTGACTTTTCCCACAAGAGTGTAATCAACATTTCTGCTATTAAAGCACTTCTTACGGATTATAGCAAAAGCAGTATGACAAGAGAAGTTTGTGGTAAACAATGCCTACTTCACAAAAGTAGAAAGATCCCAAACACTTGCTACATCTCAAGAAACTAGAAAAGCTAGAACAACTCAAACCCAAAAGTAGTAGAACAAAAGAAATAATAAAGATCAGAGGAGAAATAAATAAATAAATAAATATATATATATATATATACATACACATATACATATATACATATATATATGAAGGAAATTAAATCAGTGTGTTGAAGGGACATCTGGCATTCCCATTTTTATGGACAACAGCTGAGACTTTGAAGCAACCTAAGTGCCCATTAACTGATGAATAAATAGAAAAAATATGGAACATATGCAATGGAATACTATTCAACCATAAAATGTAATGAAACCTGTCATTCTCAATAACGTAGGTAGAACCACACAGCCTTATGTAAAGTGCATGGGAAAATAAGTTTTGTATTATGTCCCTGATATGTGGAGTCTATGAAGTTTATTTCATAGAAATTGAGAATATATTGATGGTTATGAGAAGTCAGTGAGATTAGGAGTGGATAGGGCTAGAGAAAGGATGGTCAATGAGCACCGAAGTTGCATTTAGACAGGAGCCAGAAGTTCCAGTGTGCCCTAGAGGCCCTAAAGATAACAATAATGAGACATTATTTTAACATGCTAGAAGAAAGGATCTTGAAATTTTTCACCATAAAGAATAACAAGTGTTTGAGGACATAGATATGTTTAACCTTATTTAAACATTACACAATATATCAATGTAGCATAATATACAACAGTACATCAATAGGTTCAATTTTTATATTTTATCTATCAATTAAAATTATATATTTAATATTAGTTATTGAACATCATTGCTCTTACATCCACCATAGTATTATACAATATTTAAAGCAGGATATTTTGATAGAAGAACTCCATGTAGTGCAGAACTGAGCATGATACAGGAATTAGCCCTGCCATGCACACATTACCCCAGCTTAGTACGCATCTCCACCTAGTTCATAGTTTGTCTGAGAGAGTAGAAATCAAATTTTCCAGTATTCTGAACTATTGGGATTATTTTATAGTTGTCTATTAAAATGATGTGAATTATCCAAAGTAAATGACACACTGAACCATCATTACATTACAGGAAAATTCCCCAAATTGATTATAATATACATAATTTAATGCACAGCTGGATATGCTAATATTTTATTGTGGCATTTTTAATGTGCAACTGAGCTTTAAAATTACTTTGTTTTGGATATTTTACATTTTATTTATCAGTGATATCACTTAGTGGGGCTTCTGTGATGCCCATGTTTCATTTTCATACTATCTTTGTTGAGAATCTATGTCAGTGTTACCCTGGTTCTCCAGCAAGCAGTTCAAAGGATCTCAGAACTCCCCTGTGAAATCACAGCTCTTGCTAAATTAATTCTTGGATAAAATTTTCAGATTCTGAAAACTCTATATTTTAATGGTTACCTTTAATATTTTACTGTTGCCTGGTTAATTTTTTCTTTGTTTTACTTTTTCTCTACAACTTTTATTCTCTTCTAAATGTCAGTGCATTTGGTTGGAGAATGAGGTACTTTTTCTATTTAATTGAATTGTTTCAAGTTCCTATATATTATGTGGTCAATTTAGTTAATGTTCTAAGGCACATTAAAAGAAGATGAATAGGGGCTCAGGGATTTAAAAAAAATCTCTCCTTTCTCTGTTCAATTTTGCTATGAAACCTAAAATTACTCTAAAAATAAATTCTGTTACTTGAATAAAGATAAGGTAATTTTCCAAGTTTTCAAGTATAAAGTTAAATATAACACATGGCATTTTCCACTGTGGAACAGTATCAGTGCCAGCTCTGGCCCCCACATTTACCTGTTTGGTGTAAGGGTCTCTTGGTTAAGTTTTTCAGTCCTTAGAGGACACTGTACGCTGAACATATCAAAATGCACATCATTTTCAGTGAGTGAGTTTCTTCACTTGGTCAAATTTTCACATTATTTGGTAGATACTGCCTTAAATTAGTGGACTGAGTTTTGCTGTCTACTCATGTCACTGAAAGTGGGGCTTTCTTCATTTTCCATGTTATCTTAATTGTTGACAAAAATTGTTGGCTTTACTTTGTCCATTTTATGTTTACTGAACTATTTATGGTTTTTCTCCTGATAGAGTTTATAGATTTTTCAAACTTACAGCAGAGAGAAATTTTTAAAGAAGTTCTTATCAATCTCTTCACTTTTCTCCACCAGAAAATATGGCTTTTAGATGTTTCACTAATTTCCATCTCTTGTAAGAAATTCAGAACTTCTTGCTATTATGCAAAACTGAATAGAACCCTATGCCAACAAATGCACATAGAAGTTATAGATAGTATACCACTGAAAAATGTAATACCCAACAAATCTTGAAGAAAATATCTAGGTGCCAGAAAAAGGGGGGAGTTAAATTCATAAAGGTAATGGGGAACTAATATAGAATGGGTCACAGGAATGTGGCTGTCATGCAGTATAAGAAAGGTAGTTAGAATTAACCCACTTTCCTCAGAAAACCAAAGGCTGAATGTGATCTCTCATATTGGAATATAGACCCAATACAAATACAAGCAATATTATGAAAAACAGATCATGATAAGAGGAGGTCACACATGAGAGAGGGAAGGTAAATGAAGAAAGTTAAGAAGGTGAATATGGTTGATATGCTTCCTATATAAGAATGAATACAGAATTTTTAAAACTGTTGAAATCACCATAAGAGACTAAGGTAGAAAGAAGAAAAATAGAGGATAAACCAATTTGGGTTATAATACATATATACATGAAAATGTCACAATGAAACATCCTGTATAGATATCTTAAACAAACAAAAATATCATTTTTCTTTTTTTAAAAAATAAAATCAGAGAACAAGAAGGCAAAACAGGTCCTGTTTGGGGGGTTAGTACCAGTGGGAAGGGGAAGGATATAAGAAAAAGGGGTAGGAGGGTGAATATGGTGAAAATACTGTATACACATGTATATAAATGGAAAAATGAAACCTGTTCAAACTATTCCAGGAATGGGAGGAGGGGGGTAAAGGAAAATGATGGAGGAGGTGAATTCAACCATGATATAAAATTAATTATAAAACTATGATAAAAATAACTTATAAAAATTATCAAGTGATTGAAAGCTATACTTCTCATTGTTTATTCTCCAATGATTATCAGCAAATAACAGTTTTATATTATTATAGTTTTAATTCATAAAAAATTGTACATATTAATTTTATTTTGCCTGGTTTTCAAGTATGGTATAACCACTGAAAAATAAATAAATGTGAATATTTAAAACTAAATATAAAGACTTTCACCTCTTTCCCTAATTCCTAAGAATTTTACTCTTTATAATAATAAAGAGAAATGATAAATGTAATTTTAAAAACTGTACTTAACATTGTTCATTGTTTTTGTATAGAAATGTAATTATTTTTTGCATGTTGACTTTGTGTTTGCTATTTTGATGGATTATTTACTAGCTTTAATGCATTTTCATCTGTTTCTGAGTGTATCTTCAAGGTTTTCAACATATAAGATCATGTCATCTGCAAACAGAGATAATTTTACTTCTTCTTTTCTAATTTGAAGTTTTATTTCTTTTTCTTATCTATTTGTTTTGACTAGAATTGCTAAACTAAAGTACCCTTGCCCTGTGTTTTATCTTGACAGAATATCTTCAGACTTTCACTATTGAGGATGATGTTTACTGCACAGTTTTTCCTTGTGCAACTTTTATTATGTTTAAGTTGTTCCCTTCTGTTCCTGCTTTATTGGGAGATTTTATCATAAAAAAGTGTTGATTTTTTTCAAATAGTTTTTCTACATTAATTGGAATGATGTTTTTCTTCATTCTATTAATAATGTGTATTACACTGAGGTAATTTATGTTGAATCATCCTTTTATTACATGAATAAATTCCACTTAGTTATGGTATATTAAAATATAATTAATCCACTTTCATACAAGTAAACATCACCAAGTGTTGTCCTACCCTATCTGGAGAGCAGGGATAAAAGTTTCAGTCAGTGGCCTGGAAATATGTAAAAATTATGACAAGAGGTAAAAATGGGATTTCTGGTACCATAGAATTGACAATTTGGGCATATAGATGAAAAGATATGGACTAAGCACCCTTCATTTAAAAAATAACCATCAATGTTTGCGGATAGAAATCTTTCCCATGGACACTCTCAACATTTCCAGAACTGACTCTGGGATGATTAACAGCCACTCAATTCCAAATTTAAATAAAGTACAAAACAGAGCAGTTCTTGAAAGGTGGAGTGAAGTTATCAGCATTTTGGGGGTATATATCCTCAGTGAAAAGAACTATTTTCCCTTCTCATGTGAAAATTGTAAACCTACTGTGTACATTTTTTCATACTGAAGAGCAAATACATATGAATAAATCAAGAAAATAAAATGAGAAATATGGAAATAATAGAAAGCAAGGGAATATCAAAGACTAATCAGTAATTTTAAAATGACATGGAAGTAAGCAAAAGGGAGCTCCTGTTAGCTAATGATGGAAAAATTTAAGTTCTAATGAATAATAAATGAAGCTGAATGTACACAGACTATATTAAAGACCTCTGAGTTCATGATTAACTGAAATATTACTTACTCAACATTAAAAGTACTATCAGGGTCAAAGGGTACAAAAGACCAGGGGAATAATTTTCTTTATTGAGTTGTATTACACAGTACAGTAAATATATCTAATCATAGTATATTATACATTTCACAAGTGTTATGAAATAACAATCCTCTACAGAGAAGACTTTTCCTTCAAAAATCCTATCTAATGCTCAAAAATGAAATTCTAAGAAAAATGAGCATTATATCAAAAATAATGAAGCACTTGGGAGCACTGTCAGAAGGTATAACCATCATAGGACTAAGCTCAGGTATATCTCAAATATTGAAAGTGGAAATAATTAATATGTTAAAGGTTCTAGTGGTAAAGGTAGACAATATACAAGCACAAATTGGGGAATTTTAGAAGAAACAGAAAATATTTTAAAATTCAGCCAAATGAACACACTAGAATTAAAATGCATAACATAGGTAAAGAATTACTTCACCCAGACCATCAATAGATAGGACACACCTGACAAATGATTTAATAAACTTAAAGATTGATCACACCTTCATGATATAAAGTCCCCAACCTGCAACACAAAGGAAAGGTTAGTGTGAGGAAGGTACTGTACTAGAGCATTAAATAATTGTGGGGAAGTTTCAAATGGTCTAGTTGAAACTTAGAGGGAGAAAGAAGAAATATTTATGGGAAGAAATTATAAATATTTTATCTTTAAAAGCCTTCAACCAAAGATCAATAAAACTCAGAAATTTCCAAGCATAAAAAGCATCCTCCAAATCATATTCAAGCTGCTGAAATTCAGACATAAAATTAAAACCTTGTAGGTGGTGAAAGGCAAAAGAAAAGCACTTCAAGGAGAAAAGGGTAAGTATGGTAGAATTCGCATCAGAAACTAGACAAGAAAAGGTAAACTTAATTCAGTTTTCTATATGCAATGAAAGTATCTTTTCAATATGAATGATATTAGCAAGATGTCTGACTAGAGGCTCCTAGCACTCTGTCCTCAAATATCCAAAGACAAATAAAAATACATTTCAAGGAAAACAAATAAAGGATAACCCCAGAGAATAGCAAGAAGCACAATAAATCCTATGCAGTACAGAAACCCAGAATGACCACCACATAGAGAAGGGTTATTCCCCTTGTCAGGATCAGCTTAGGATGAGGAAGGACTTCTCCCTGCAAGGAAAAGGGATCCAGAGATTCCACTGAACCCTGTAGCTGCATTTTCTAGGGCCAACCAAATGTAATGGCTTGTGCCCTACATGTCAGAGTATTGGTTGAATTATATCACTCCACACTCTATTCCAGTCATAGCACTCTGTCTGGAAATAGAACTGAATTAACCCCCAAGATAATGCTGAGACACCCCACTTCTTCAGATAGTAAAGTCATCATTATGCTGTACCCCTCCACCAGGAGGACCCAATCCATAGCCATATCTTGTCATTCCTGGAATCTTGCTGATGCTGCAGTTGACCTCATAGAGGCTTAAATACTGCTGCATGCCACCATCTCAAAGTCCAGAGTTACTACTACATAGTATTTCATTCCCTGGAGCCAGAATTACTACTGCCATGTTAGTTTCCAGTCTTGAATTACAGCTGTGTTCTAAGCCCCAGGGCTTTTAGACTATGGTGTACCTCCTCTTCCCTAATGCCATGAGCACTGTACACTACTCTCTGGAGTCAAAGGTGCAGTTATATCCCAAACTGTTAGGTCTGTGCTGCTGGGATATGCCTGAATGCAACAAACCAGTTTGGTGGCAGAACTTTATCCACTTACACCTTAGGGGTTGAACATGGATCCCAATTCCAGGTATGACCCTGGGTTTGCAAGGCCCTGAGGCCAGGAATTCAGCTCTACTGCCACTCCCATCATTTATGCCCTGGATCACAGTGCTGCTGTGATGCCTGTAAGGCATATCGGACCCAGTTGACAGAGATTCAGAGATCTTCTTAACTGAAACACTCCATTGTGAAGAAGACAAGAATAGGGGTGTCTCTGAAGTTCATGTGCTGATAACATACACTACCACCAACACTACCACAGACTCTAGCAGCCTAGATCATCAAGGTACTCACAGTCTTTAATAACAGATCACAAATGAGAACCATTCATAGAGACTACACCACTGCACCTTGTCTAACCAGCACCCTTATCTCCATTAGCCCTATGAAAGAAATTCTATGAAATTTGGAAGAGGTGATTGCTCCACCAGATTGGCAGACATCAACACAGAGCACAAAAAATATGAAGATGAAAGGAAACATGACACCATAGAGGAATAATTACAACAACTGAACCTAAAGAAGTGGAAATGTATGGATTGCCTGAAAAAGAATTCCAAATAATGATCTGCTGTGGATTGAGTATATTTTTCCCCCAAATAAGCTATGATTAAAAGTTGGGTTCTTAGGGTAGCACTATTGTAGGGGGTTGTTATTGGAGGTGAAACTGAGCAGAAGGTCCTTAGGTCATTGGGAATATGAAGTATTTCCTATACAATCTATTTTCCAGTTCTCACATAACCCTTTTAGTAGTTCTCATAGCAGTTCTTGCAAGAAATGCTCTATAAGAAGTAAAGTAATTTCTTATTATAGAAAGGAACCAGTCTCTGCTCTTGGTTTTAGATTCAATCTCTTGCTTGATCCTTACATGTGTTCCAAATATGATATGCTGCTCTCATCAGAAGTCAAGAAAAAAAACACACTTGACCTTGTATTTTAAACCTCTAAATCTGTGGGCTAAACCTTCTTAAAGACCTCCTTGCCTTTATAAGTAGACTATGTCACACATTTTATTATAATGACAAAAACTAACACATGATCTTAAAGAAATTCAGTGAGATACAAGAGAACACAGACAACATTCAATGAAAACAAGAAAATAATTGATCTGAATGAGATTTTATCAAGACATGTTTATCATAAAAAAGAATTAAACAAATATTGGAAGAATTCAATTAATGAAGTAAAAATACAATAAAGACTTTCAACAGAAGACTAGATCAAGTAGAAGAATCTATGAACTTAATGACAGGCCTTTTGAAATGTGTATGTCAGAGGGAAAAGAAAAAAAAATGAGAGTGAAGATATCCTATGGGATGACATTAAGCAAGCACATATTTGTGCTACAAGCATGTCAGAAGAGAAAAAAATAATATAATTTCAGATCATTTACCAAGTCCTGGAAGACTTATGGGCACCAAACTTTATAAAAGTATGATATATTTGATACATTGTAAGAACTTTTGTAAATGCTACAATGTTACAATGTACCCTCACCCAGCACAACAGTAAAGGGAAAAAACATCCTCAGAGAGATTCAACCCAATAGACTATGGAGCACATAATAACCAAACTGTCTGTAGCTCAGATTTTTAATTGAACACTAAAAGCAGGCAGAAAAGCATCAAATCACATATAAGGGCCTTTCCATTTGATTATTAGCATAAACCTTTCAGACCAGGAGAAAATGAGATAACATATCCAAAGGGATAGAAGAAAAAAATATTCCACCCAAGAATACTACACCCAGAAAAGCTGTCAATCGAAGAAGAAGAAAAGTCTTTCCTAGAAAAGTAAACATAAAAGAATCCATTAACACCAGATCTTCCTTATAAGAAATGCTTAAAAGAGTTTTTAAAAAGGAAATGGAAGGGTGATAATTATCATTAATACACATAAAAGTAAAAAAACTCACTAGTAGAGATAGAAAGTCAAATATACAATCTTCTGATACTAAAATGTGGCATGTCAATCATAAGTATCTTTAGTATGAATATTAAAAGTCAAAATAGTCAAAAATAATTTAAATAAAATAAGTCATATATAATATAAAAAGCTGGAAATTGTGGCATCAAAATTATAAATGAGGAGAGTAAAAGTCTAGAGTTTTTATATTCAACAGAATTTAAGTGATTTTTCAGCTGTAAATAATAAAATACAATAGAATATTTTATGCAAGCCTCATAGTTATCGCTAAAGAAAAAATATACCAAATTTACAAATGACAAAGAGAAAGGAATAATAGCTACCACTATAGAAAATTATCAACTTATAAAGGAAGAAAACAAGAGAGAAAGAGAGAAGCAAAGGAGCAATAAAACAACCAGATAAAAAATAATTAAATGTCAATAGTAAGTCCTTACTTATCTATAATAACTTTGAATGTAAATGGATAACATTATCCAATCAAAACACAGAATGCCATGGATAAAGTGGCAACATCCAACTACAAGCTGTCTACAAGAAACCCATTTAAAGTTTAAGGACACACTGGATCAAAGTGACAGGGTGGAAAAAGGTATTCCATACAAGTGGTACCAAAAGAGAGAAGGGGTAGCTATACTTCTGTTTCCTAAAATATTTTCTGAGCAAAAAATATAGGCATAAAAAAATACAGCAGTTGTTGCTAGGGGCAGGGATGAAGAGGAGAAAATGGGAAGGGAGAGGCCAGAGGAAAAAAAAGAAGCAAATATGTAAGATGAACTAGTCTAGAGATCTAATGTAAAATATGAGGATTCTGGTAATAAATTTGGGTAGAATTTTATATTAAATTTTTCATATTTAATTCCTGTATGTGGGATTTTTGCTAAATGAGTTGATTTTAGCTGTTCTTGCCACACACACAATAAAAGGTACCAATGGGACAGGATGACTATGTTGTTTCACTGTACTAATGGTGATCAAAGTTTTGTTCCCCAGGAAGCAATCAGTTGTAAGTTTTTAATCTGGATGAACCTAATAACACCAAAATTCATGAAAAATTAGTGAAAGGGAGGTGGAATTTATATTCTTCCTGAATTACCTAGGGTTCAATGCTCAAAGTATTTCTTTCTTCTAAAACATGCTAACTGTACTGTAATAGAATTCAATTCATGCTCTGATTTAAGGACTTTCCCTGCTTGCACAGCTGATTAAATATCTTCTGTCCACTTGGCTCCAATAACCAGTCACCTTCCTTTTCACAAACTCCACAGAAGGAAAGCATACAGTTTGAGTTTGTTTCACCCCATTCATTACAGCAACCAACTCTGTTAACATAGCACATTCCTGAAATAAACTCCTCTTGAAATTGATGTTGCAGAAAAACTGTGGCATTAAATGACCAATGATGTGCCACTGAAGTCTAAAGATGAAAAATAGATGCTGAAATGTTTATTTTGTACTCAATAATGAACAATATATTGAAGAAGATTTAAGATAGTGACAAAAATAATTTTTCTTCTTTTTCTTCCCAGTCCACTTTTTCTAACGACTTTTTTTGGATGAGGCTAATCATCTACAACAATAGCAAGTGCTACAAGATAGCACTTGCTATTCATAAGCTAAAGAAACCTGGCACTGTGTGAGTGGGAGATAATCTTTAAAGGTGTCTTCACTGGTGGTGGCACAAACCTAGAGAAAGTTGATATTTTGGTCCTTTGAAATTTTCAGCAGTTATATTTTATCAGTTATTGAAAGTATATTAAACATGATTATAGCATTTGAGCTCTGGAGTAGCAGCCTATGGAGTTTTATGTCCATACAGGTTGAAATTTTGAAAATTTTTAATGAACTATTCTTCAAAGAACTCAATGTTTTGTTTTTATTTTGACATGTCCTTTGGTGGACCATATTTCGTTCTTTGAATATAAAACACCATCCCATGATGTACATAACTTTGGAGCTCAAATTTTGATATTATATACCTATCGGAAACATTGGTTGCTTAAACTATTTAAGATGACAAACAATTATAAATGAAAACTTAACATGAAATTTCATATATGTAATGCCTTAAACATTCTTCATATTTGTTTTATTTTGATGTGGTGAAAGCACCACTTAATATGTTTATAACAACAATGTTTTTTCTCTTCAAATGAATACATCAACTTTAGCATATGAAAAGATATTTTATCAACATTAAACAAATTTGTAAAAGTCAGCAAAATGAGGTACAGCACATTTCTTAATCAGCAGGGAGCAATATTTCCATAAATATTAACTAACAGCAGATTATGATAGATCTTTATTGAAAGGATTGTAAGTGGATGGTAAAGAGCTAACCCTTTACTCCAAAGAGAATTCTTAGGTAACAAGTAAAAGAATCAGGATTCACATATCATTTATATGAATTAAGATAAATAACAAAGGAAAATAGCAAAGAGTTGAAAATATTTATTATTATAAAATGATTTGTGTACAATTATTTTGATAAAATTAAACAAAGCAAAATAGTCCTCCTCACCCTACTTACACTAACCAGAGGCAACTACTCATAGCAGTGTGCATTTCATTCTAGTTCTCCCTATTAAACTTTAATTTACATGACTATATTGTAATTTGACTATTAAAATTTGAGATTATAAATTCTTATACGTGAAATGAGAAGTTTTGTACACATTACACTCTTCTATTCCTTCCCTTAATTTTTATTAGCAACATTGTTATTCATTCATAAGCTCAACAATGTTCATTAAGCCACTACTATGTTCCAGCCACTTAGGATACATAAATGACAAAAATAAATATCTCTGCTTTTGTGAAGCTTACGTTCTTAGCAAAAAATAAGTGAACATTAAATGTAAGTAAGTATTGTATCAGTGATATAAGATAATATAGTTATGTCTTTTTCAGGTGATGGATGCTACAATTCATCACTTACCACTATTATTCCTAGATCTGGAGGCATCAAGAGATTCTCTAGAGACTTTATTGGCTTCAGGACAAACACTTCCCTATATCCATTGTGCAGCATCAACATAGTTGTCAGACATTTTTGTCACTGTGAAAAATACCTGAGAGAACAACTTAAAGGATAAAGGACTAATTTCAGTTCACAGAGGGTTTAGTCCAACATGGCAAGGAAAGAGTGATAGCACAGAGCAGCTCACATCATGGTGGCCAGGAAACAGAAAGGAGTATGCTATGGTAGTGGACTTTCTCCTTTTCCCCCTTTTATTCCATCTGGGCCCTCAGCTTGTGGGATGGGCCCAGCTATATTCAGTGGAGGTCTTTACCCCCTACTCCCAGTTAATCCTCTCTGGAAAAAAAGCTCACAGACACTCCCAGAGCTAGGAGATTAGTGCTTTACTAATCTCCTAGGCATCTCTGAATTCAATCAGTTGACAGTCATGATTAATCATCACAATCAAGTTTGGCTTTTCATGGAAACCAAAGTTAATCATCTTTCAATGAGTTAGCCCTTTCTTAGCCTAATGGTTCATTGGTACAAGCAGTTAAGAGTCAGGTGGTAGTCATACCTGTAAGTTTAAGAATATCATCATTGTGTCTTTTAGTAGAAGCATTCTTTTGGTAATCCAGAAATGCACATGGTTGCAAGCACAGGAATGACATCTCTATAAGTGGGTCACTGGAGAGTAATGTAAAGGGAAGCCAATCTTATTTCTGCCTCCTGTGTTCTCACTGTAAAATATTCTTGTTTTATGGAAAATACTACCGTATATTCATCAGCATCCATGCCACAATCTGAAGGAAAGGAGTCGTAAGTTTCAGGATTTTGTCTTAAAACTGGTTTCTTTCCTAAACCTACAAAAGGTAATTCCATCATTCTACTTTTGGGTCGTGAAGTATATAGAAAATAGATCCCATTGTCATGGACCAATTATCT
This sequence comes from Castor canadensis, assembly GCF_047511655.1. Classification (NCBI taxonomy): domain Eukaryota; kingdom Metazoa; phylum Chordata; class Mammalia; order Rodentia; family Castoridae; genus Castor; species Castor canadensis. The sequence goes on along the minus strand of NC_133391.1, from coordinate 66,848,212 downwards.
CATCTCTGACCAACCAGCCAAGCCATTAGTCACTTGTCAAGTGTCCACACATGGGCATTCTATAGTCTACTTCATATATGCAAAGGGAATTTCCAAGTATATGGGCACAATTCTGTCTCCTAGGGTAATTTCCCTTCAAGAGTGATCTGGGTGGTAACAGAGATCACTTATGAATAGCACCAGCATTATGTTAAATTCTGATTTGTCTAAGAAGTAGATTCAAGTGTTTGCTTTTCATTCATCATTTGTCAGACAGAAGCAGAAAAGCCTTATAGTTAATTTGCCTGAGATAATTCTAGTATATTCCAGGTGTCTCAGAGGAATTATTAATAGCATCTACTTATATTTTAAAATGTATTAAAGATTGGATAATAAGTTATGAAGTTACTCTACACATGAAACTGAAATTAAATTGATGGAGCAGCACAAGTGTAGAAAAAGCACATATCATGAGCCATGTTTATGTAACTTACTAATATTTATATGAACCTTCTCAAGCCTGATGTAAAGTAGTCCATTTCCACCCTATGATAGATTGCTACTATGCTTAGTTTACATATGACCCAACGTTTGTAGAGGAAGAAGGAGGAGGAGGAGGAGGGGGAAGGGGAGAAAAAGAAGAAGGAGGAGGGGGGATGGGGAAGAAGAAAGAAGAGAGGGAGGGGAAGGAGGAGGAGGAGAGTGGGAGGAGTAGGGGAGAGGGAGAAGAAGGAGGAGGAGGAGAAGGAGAAAAACAAGGAAAAGGAGAAACAGGAGGAAGGGAAGGAGGAAGGGCACATTAAGAAGCTGTAGTTGCATAGCCATTTGTTTCATTGTCAGGCTCAATAGTATATGGAAAGCTATTTTTGAAATGGTAAATAATACTCTGCTGAAGAAAAGACCTTGCTATAGGATTCTACAAGTTTGTTCTACCTCTCTTCCTTAGGGATTGCCATGGATATCAAAAAACACTATTTATTGTCCTGAAAACCTATAGCACCATTACATATTCTAGGGTATAAACCAGATATATACCCTTCTTCTTACTCTGGACACTTTCCAAATTGGCAATCCTCTAACCTACTCAATAAATGGAACTTATTATTTCCAGGGGCAGTCACTTTGTTAGTACAAAGTGGTAGGGATGATGTGCTATGCCACATTCCTCAATGATCTGGATCTTCATGGAGTTTATTTTCTGGCCTCTGGAATATTTGAGCTTTATTAGTACTTTTACGATGCTTCTATAATAGTTGCCAGCTCTTGCTCACAGGTTCTTATGATGCCATTAATATAGTCAAATCATCCAATGCTCTATAGAATATCAGGATGAAAAAGATTGCTACAAACTGTTATGGCAGAAATCAGGGAGAAATATCATAGTCTACAGCAAAAGAAAAAATGCATCCTGATTCTCTTCTTATGTAAATACACATTGTTGCCGATCTTCCTTGTGGGAATTAAGAAGAAAACATTTAACAGATAAATAGCACACTTCAAATATTAAATTGTTTCAATAAGTATGTCAGGTTGAGCATAAAGGCTATGATTTGAAGTATTATTTGCATCAGTTACAGAAATTCCCCATTATATACCTAATTTGTCTATTTCCCCATGGGCAAATAGGTAAAACAGAAGAGGTATAGTGAAGATTACTACCTTATATCTTTTGTCTTTGAAAACTGGTATAAACTTGAAATTCCTAGTAAAGTGTGATATTGCTTCAGAGTTCATTTTTTGGGAAGTGTAGAAATTTTTCCACGTGGCACTTCTTTCTTCTTACTTGGCCCTTATTGGCTCTTATTTCATGAGTCAGGGAGAAAATATAAGGATTCTATCAGCTATGAAGTGGGTGAAATGGAGAAGGATGGGGACATGGAAAAATGGACAGGGGGAAATAAAGGGGGAAGGCAGAGAGAGAATTCATATTTTTTGTGTTACCCACTAGAATCAACCTAAGATTAACTTATGTCAAAATTCTATTTCATACCTCTATAGTTTCATCTCTAACTGGAGAACCACAATGGAGTTTTTGATCTGCTGGCAGCAGCATAAGTTCACAAATAATATCCAAAAATCACCAAATGATCTGAATATTCCATTTACTGCAATGCATAGTTAACCTGGTAACTATTGTATATTTCCTTGTGAGTCAATCAGAGAAATATCTATCATATGTACTTGTGGATTTGAAAAATTCCCCAGAGGAATCTTCAGTTAATAGGTTCTGGGTCAGTGAACTGGCTTTGATCTGGAAACTGAAGGAAGAACTGTGATTTTTCCATTACAATAGTTGATACCAGCCTTCTTCTTGCCAAATATTGAGAACATATTTTTTCATGAGTCAAGTCACATCCAAATTAGTCATTATCTATTTCACCATTTGAATACCATAACCATAAACCATCTTCAGGTATCTCTGGGTCAAAACATTCTAAATAATTGTGCACACCATGCTGCAGACAATTAAGTACCACCGTCTGGCCTCAGCCATTCTTTTCTCTATCCAAGGAAGCTCATGCATCTCCTGGAGTCAATCCCATACTGTAGAGAAATACCATCCAAGCTTTTCAATAGTACTGATATTCCACTTAGCACAATATTCCACTGCCTTAGTGGATCAGGTTTGTGCAGCATACTTCAGTGGAAGCAGTTTGGGCTGTGTAATTTTATGGGTCACATTTTCAGTTCGGCCCAGCTATTTACTAACCATGACACTAATTTTCTGGGCTTCAATTTTCCTAGTTGTAATTATGGAGTTAAAAATATCTACCCTTGTATGGTTACTTTCAAGGTTTTTTTTAAAAAAAAAAAAAAAGCTCTAGAGTAATACCTAAGACATATGTGCACCCTAAAAGATGTTCCTTGCCCTTCTTTATCATCAAAAGGAAAATGGAAATATCTTTACAATATCCATAGCTTTCTTACACATAATTGACCCATTTGTCAACAAGTTTGACCAATTTTCAAACTCAATGAGTGCATTACACTATACCAGTGATTTCTTCCTTATTTCCTTGCTATCTTTTCCCAGGTATCTCCACCCAAAATTTCCAGTAGGAGCATCATAATATGTACCAAATTTGTAATAGAGGTTCATCCTATAATTTTAACAAACTAAAGTAAGATAATGAATATAGTGTTAGGATTTTTGGAAATTACCAAAACACTTACATGTTATGCATATTCTTTAAAATTTCATTTCTAATTCAGATATAGGTAATATTAAATTGGAAAAGTAAACCAAGATGGTGGAATAAGAGGCTCCATTTATTGCTCCATGTAGAAACATCAATCTGAAATACTATCCATATAAGGAAATGCCTTCACAAAACTAAGAAAAGCAGGTAAGAGATCACGTTACTGGTTTGTAGCACAATATTAACAAAAGATGTACTGAAGAAGGTAGGAAGCTCAGTTTTGCATTAATGAGGTCATCCTTTCTCCAACCACAGGCAACACAACATGGGGAAAGATACCATCTGCTTGGGGGAAATAAGGAAAGTGAGCACAAGACTTTACCTTAGAGGGAAACATGAATTATGCTACAGTAAAACCCAGCACTAGTCATGCACTTGCAGCCCCAGACTTCAGGCCCATACTCACATTGAGCATGAAGCACATCCTTGTGCCAGGAAGGAAGGCCCCTACACTCTAGGCAGTAGACCAATGAGACTGATTCAATTTCTGATTTGTTTTTATCCTTGATGGACTGACTTTGAAGGCCCTAGTATGCAGATGACCCTCAGCAGCAGGCAGGCCTCAGTGGCCCTGGACACCTTGAACACACCCTAGTTCTATGCCAGCCCTTGGGACCTTGGGCTTTGGAAACATCAAGATAACCTAATAGAATAATCTGTTATAATTATATTTTTTTCCTGTATGACTCATGGTAATGACAAAGCATAAACCTATAGTAGATACACAGAACAATAAAAACCAAAGACTCAAAACAGTACTAGAGAGGCTCGGCATATGGTTCAAGTGGTAGAGCACTTGCCTTAGCAAGCACAAGGTACTGAGTTCAAAACCTCAGTGCCACCCAAAAACAGCAACAACAAACCTAGTGCTAGGGAAAATCATTTAACCACAAAGGAAGACAGGAAGAAAGGCACAACAGATCTACAAAATAATTAGAAAACAATTTCTTCATCACTAGAAGTCCAATGCGTTATCCATTGCACGACAGAGCCACCTAGAAAACAATTTCTTAAATGAAAGTAATAAGACTTTATCTATCCATGACCTTTAATATGAACAAATTAAATTTTCCAATCAAAAGACAGAGTGGCTGAATGGATTTTTTTAAAGACCCAATAATATTCTTCCTATACTAGACTTATTTAACCTGTATGGATACACAGTTAAGAGATAATAAAAGACCTTCCATGCAAGTGGAGACAAAAAAAAAAAAAAGAGATCAGGGCTATTAAACTACATTTCTGATAAAATAGAATTTAAGTCATAGACTGTAAAGAGAGACAAAGAAGAACATTATTAACCATAAATGGGTCAGTTTTGAAGAAGATATAACAATTATAAATATATACACACTCAACACTAAGCACCCACATGTATAAGGTAAATATTGATGTGTCTGAAGGCAGTCAGGCTGCAGTACAATGATAGTGGGGGACTTCACTACCTACTTTCAGCAATGGTCAAGTCATTTACACAGAAAAATCAATAAGTAATCACTGGACTTACACTACACAGTAGGCCAAAATTGCCTAAAGACATGTACATAGCATTCTGTATCCTAATGAAACATTATTCTAAGATAAATCGTATGTTAGGCCAAAAAATGACCCTTAAATTTAATTACATTGAAATCATATCAAGTATCTTTTGGAACCACAATAGTGTCAAACCAGAAATCAGTAACAGGAATAAATTCATATATTCACAAATACATGGCAATAAACCTACTCTGAATAATAAACAATGAGTATTAAAAGGGAAATTAAGCAAGCTGGGCACAGTGGCCCATGGCTATAATCTCAGTTACTCAGGAGACAGAGATTGGGAGGATCATAGTTGGAGGCCAAAGGAAAAGTAAGTGAAGATCCATCTCAACAAACAAGCCAGGTGTGGTGACACACACATGTGACCCCAGCTACACTTGAGGCCATAGGTAGTAGGATCATAGTCTTAGTCTAGCTGTGAGCAAAAACATGAGATGCTGAAAAATAATTAAAGAAAAGGGTTGGGGACATGGCTCAACTGGTAGAGCATCTGCCTAGCAAGCTTGAGGCCCTGATTTCAAACCCCAGTACTTCCAGGAAGGAATGAGGGAAGGAAGGAAAGGAGGGAGGGAGGGAGCAAGGGAGAGAGGGAGGAAAGAAGGAAGGAAGGAAGGAAAATTATGAAATTTCTTGAGAAAAATAAAAAATGAAACTCAGTATGCCAAAACTTATAAAATACTGAAAAAGTGATTGAAAGAGATGTTTTATAAAAACAAATGCTTACACTAAAAAAGAAGACAAATCTCAAAACAACATAGTGTTGTACCTCAAAAAACTAGAAAAACAACAACAAACTATACCCAAAGTTGTAGAAGGAAAGAAATAATACAAATCAGAAGAAATCAATGAAATAGAGACTAGAAAAACAATGGAAATTGTTTCATAGAAAAACAATGGAAAAGCAAAGAGTTGTTTGTTGTTTTGAAACTGTAAAATTGTCAAAACTTCAGCTGGATTAGGAGAGAGAGGGATCAAATTCAGAAATAAAAAAGGAGACAATGCAACACAACTGGTACGTCAGAAAGTGTAAAAAAGATCACAAGAGACTTATGAGCAAATATACATCAACAATTTGGATAGCATTTAAGAAACGATAAGTTCTTTGACACACAAAGCCTATCAAGATTGAATTATACAGAAAGAAAAGTTATACAGACCAATAATGAGGGAGGATATTTAATAAACAATAATATCTCCCATCAAGGAAGTTCTCAGGGCTTAGTGAGTACACAGCTGATTCTAACAAATGCTTAAAGAACTAAAACAATTGTTCCCAAAATAATGCAAAAAAATTAAAGAGGCAGGAGTTCCTCCAAACTCATTTTACAAGGCTAATATTATACCAATACCAAAGCCAGACAAGGACACTATGAAAAAGTAAAACTATAGTCCAGTATCCCTGAAAATCATAGCTATCGAAGGAACTAGAGGGCATTATGTGTCAGTGAAATAAGCCAAGCACAGAAAGGAAAATACTGCATGATCTCTCTCATACAATGAGAATCTTAAAAGGTTGGTATTGAGGAAGTTGAGAGTAAAATAGTGGTTGCCCAAGGTTGAAGAGAGTAGTGGGGAGAAGGGAGGAGTAAAGACTGATCTGTAGGCAATTAGTTACAGTTAGATAGGAGCAAGAAGTTCTGCATGTTACTGCACAATAATGACTATAGATAATGAAAAGGTGCTGTTTATTTCAAAAAGCTAGAGGAAAGGATTCTGAATGTTGTTTTTACCAAAAAGAAATAATAAATGTCTCAGGAGACAGGTAGGTTCACCCTGATTTGAACATTATGCAATATGTATGTCTATCAGAACAGTACATTGTACCCAAGAACATAGTTTTATGTATTCACTAAGAAAATAAAAAAATAGTGGCCCATTCTACATAAAATTTCTAAAATATTCCCAACAAAAGTTCTGGTATACACCTTTTCTTAGTGGGATTGTCAAAAGCAAAATATATAACTTCAGATTAATGACTTTACTACCTTACTTTAGGCTTCAGAGTTCTCCATTCCCAGCCAAAGTTCTGAAATAGAATGCAGGACATAAACAAGTGTAGTAGCCCCCCCTTCCCTGGGGAGTACATCCCGAGATCCCCAAGGCAAGTCTGAAGTTGTGAATAGTACCAAACCCCATATATACTATGTGTTTTCCTTTACAAGGAAAACAAGGTGTGTTACCTGTTAAAGTTTGGTTCACAAATTAACCATAATATGAGATTAACAACATCACTTTAATGATAAAACAGAACAATTATAACAACATGGAATGAAAGTTATGTGAATGTGGTCTCTCTCTCTCTCAAAATACATTACAATTTCACCTTTTTACTTAAAGCAAGCAATTTTCAGCTTCTCCTTGGCATATTTGAATTTTCAGCATCACTACTCCTGCCCTTTGAGGCCATTATTAAGTAAAATAAAAATTACTTGACTATGAACACTGTGACACTGATACTGTGACAGCTGATCTGATACAGCTAAGTGGACTAGTTGGAGAGAGATGTGTACAGCGTGGACAAGCTGAACAAATGGATGATTCACATGTGGAACAGAACAGGGTGGGACAGCATGAGATTTCATCATGCTGCTCAGAACAGCACACAATTGGGAATTTAAGAACTGTTTACTTCTGGAATTTTCCATTTAATACACTCACATCATGGCTGACTGCAGATAACTGACTGCAGAAAGTGCAAGCATGAAAAATGGGGACTAGTGTGGTATAAAATTTCAGAACTGCAACAATCTAGCACAGAAACTGACCACATAAGGTATTGCTACAGCAGGACAGGAGTAATTTATGGCAAATACTTATCATCACTGACCATCAATCATGCCTTGAAACTTATAGGTAAGATAGCCATTTTGTTTAAAAATGAATAAAAATGCTGAAGTAGCACTCTATCATGTTAATATTCCTGACTGAATTTGGCTTTTAGTGACTTTTTTTTGTAGGAAAAGGGCTCTCATTCTTTCCACTGTCAATAAATTGTCAATCTGTTCAGAATCCTAAATCCCAAATTAGTTCTATTTCTAACTTCATAATATCACTGCTTTTAATCTCATTTCCTAAATGTGTTTTTGCTGGAACAAATGCCCCTATTGAATCTAAGACACACTTATTCTTTGTATTTTCATAGGTCTTTACCTCCCTTAATTCCTCATTTCTTTTCCCTTCTGCCCACCTCTTTCACTTACTGAAATGAGAGTATATGTGAAGAAAAAAAAATTTTATTGATCAAGACAAAACTCACACTTAATACCAAGTAGAGAAAATAATTCCTGGTTAGTATTTGTAAACTGACCACTGAAAACACTGATTTACTAACAAACCTAGAATGTTGTAAGATAATAAACATGCTAGCTTAGAATGTTGTAAGACATCTCCTCCCATAGGTATGGGTGAGCTCTGTATTTGTGGTGGAATTGGGACCCTATATCCTAGCCCCTTTCCACCATGAAATTCAGTAAGGACTTTGCAAATTTTTACTGAGTTCATTTTCAATGCTAGGATCCTTGAGCGTTCTCATCTTCTTTTCACACACCTCATATGCTATCTTATAACATTATTTCTCATTCTCTGTAGGTTTCAAATCCCCCTAAACAGATTAAAAGATTTTGGAAGGCAAGGGATATGCCTTTTATTCCTTTCCATTCTCCTACTGTAGCTCACATAATTTTCTATATATTATATCCTTGATAAATGGTAGATGATTAGTTCTTATGCATAAATGTACCCTTATGATGAGTATATCTCCTGAACTTGCATGTTTTACCTAAAAATACAAGAAACATATATAAGCAACTTTTTGATGTTTTAACATTGGATTTGAATGACAAGTACTGTTTTCCTATAGACTATGAAGTTATCTTACACCATACTTTGCTACCCTAAATACAACATATGAAAACTTTGAATAAATAGCTAATTATATAGAAAAATTTTAATAAAAATGCTAAAATTGTAATTGGAACAGAAATGATGGGCTTCTGTGCATTGTGAAAACATGTAACTTGTATATAATACATATAAATATGCTCATTTAACTATGCAGGATTCAAGATTTTCCAAAAAGAAGCAAAAGAAAATAGGTTCTGAAAATCAGTTATAAGGAATAAAGTTGATTTAGAAGGACATTTTCTGTTACACTTTTTTTTAACTAAAATAGTGAACATGCCGCCAAGCACATGGAAACAGTTTGTGTCATAAATAAGTAAGAGCACCTGGAACTCCAAGAAGAAATTTGGGAGAAAGCATATACAAAATAAAGTGTTAACTTTATAACAGGTCTTTTACATAAAATGAACAAAAGTATATGATGGCTAAAAGCTTGCAAAAAAAATAATAAATGTGTGTTTTAGAAAAAGGAGGACTGAAGATATATATTAATATTTCTTACTAAGAAAAATACGCAATACTTTATAAAGAACTTGAAGCATGAAAAGTATTAAGGAAATAAGATGAAGGTGAAATTTAAACACAGAGATGTAACAGAATATTCAAAAACAATATGAAGTTCTAAGAACAAGAGAACTCAGTATCTTGTGTAATGAGCACATTAAAGTGTGTATTATTTAAGACAAGCTTGAGAAAATGCTTTTTAAAAAAATCACCCAACTGTTGTGCCAGCTGCGTACTGGGCACACTGTGTGTGTGACCTCACTCAGTCTTCTTTTTTTTCCACCTCAGAAGGTGGAAATTGTTGCTCCCCTTTCCTTTGAAGTGGAGAACTATCCAGTGAGAGCATTACTTAATTTGCCCAAGAGAAGCAAAATAGAAAATTCCCAAAGTGGAAAGCTCTATGCCATACTTCCTTCCATCTTAATCCTGCACTGTTAACTGACAAACCAGGTTCACAAATTGTATATTCATTGTGTTTTTAACTATCAAAATGCATTAAGATATAGATGAAAGAAATATAGCAACATCTGGGGAGATTTCTAAACAATAAGATGATAAAATAATTTTTTTTATATCTTTATATAATTTCTAATATAAGCATATACAATAGTTGTCCCTTATCTGCAGTTTCAATTTCTGTGGTTTTAGCCCCAATATCTTCTTTTTTTCCTGACCACCACGTGAGAAGCTTTGACCACTGTGTACTCCCTGCCATGATATTCTGCCTCTCATGGGCCTGTAAGCATTGAAGCTGTCCTGTCAAGACTGAAACCTCTGAAAATGATACTACATGAATCTTCTCTCCTTTAAATTGTTTTTGTTGGATATTTTGTCACAGAGATCAAAACACAGCTAACACACCAAACATTAGCATCTTCAATTTCAGTTATTTAGTTATTATCTAGCACATTTAAGAAAAATATAATTTAAAATTAAATTGAAAATACCAGGTATAATTCTAGTTATTTTAATCTTTCTACCTGTGTATGTGCAATAGACAAACATTTGAAATTGCTTTGCTCTCTACTTTATACTCTTTCATTTTATAAATTTTAAAATGACCATATATCATTTTATAAAACTACTATATTTCCAAAAGCATGAATCATAACTAAACCATTTAGTCTTTTCATTACCATTATGCTATCAATGTACATTCACTAAAGCATACATTTTCATAAGAAAAAGGTTACTAATGGGAGAGGAAGGGTACATGCAGAAAGTTAAGGAGGTAAATATAGTTGATGTACTTTCTATACAAAAATGAATGTGGAATTTTTCTTTCTTTCTTTTTTTTTTTTGGTGGCACTGGGGTTTGAACTCAGGGCCTCATGCTTGTTAAGCAGGCACTCTTAATGTTTCAGTCATTCTGCTAGCCCTGAATATAGAATTTTTAAACCTGTTGAAATCACCATAACAAAGGTATAAAGTAGAAAATTAGAGGGGAAGAACCAATTCAGGTTATAATACATATATATATGGAAATGTCACAATGAAACTCCCTGTACAGCTATCTTAAACAAACAAAAATGTCTTTTTTCAAAAACAGAGAACAGGAAGATAAAGTAGGTCCTCTCTGGGGGCTGGTACAACTGGGAGGGAGAAGGAAATAAAGGACAGCTGTAGGAGGGTGAACACAGTGGAATTATTTTTACTCATGTATGTAAATGGAAAAACAAGACCTGTTGAAACTATTCCAGGAATGGGGGGAGGAGAAGATAATGGAGAATGATGGAGGGGTGCATTCAACTGTGATATATTGTAAGAACTTTTGGAATGTCACAATGTACCCTCTATACAATAGTATGATAATAAAAACATTTAAGAAAACTGTTTTGCCATTACAGAGTTTCTGAATTTTATGTTATTAATTTTCACACACGGAGTAAAAATTGTGAAAGTAATTTCAGACCATGGAAAAACATGCTATTATTTTAAAATCTAATCTAGACACCAAGTGTTTGTATAGTGGTTGGTAAACTGTAACAACTGGCTTCATGCAGGACTGAACAGGACACCTGATGTAGATATTTAGTCAGGTGACAGAGCTCTAAGTTACACAGTGTATACAATATTGCTTTATGCTTTATTTATTTTTTTGGCCAGAAAAGATTATAAAATCAAGATATGTAATTTATCATCTCAAAATATCTTAAAACTATATTTTTGGTAAAGTTATAGTTTCTGGAATATGCACTTGTATCTAATTCATATATATATATATGATTTATGATATAATACAGATATATATATTATATATATTATGATATAATACAGATATATACATATATGCACATATATATACATTGTAATGTGGCATTCATATAGCTTCTACACTGTTTGAAGAATTTAAATATTCACATTACAATCATATGCCTTGCACTGAGTCATAAAATCCCCAAGTCTTCTGTATTAGTTTTCTATTGCTGCAATAAAAAATTATCATAAGCAAAGGGGCTGAAAAACAACAAAACATTTTATTTTATTTTATATTTGTGGACATCTAAATCTGACACAGGTCTCAATGAGCTAAAATTACGGTATAGCAGGGCTGCATGACTTTTTGAAGGCTTTAGGAGAAAATGTCTTTCCCTGTCACTTCCACTTTTAGAGCCACTTGCATTCCTTGGCTGTGCCCCCTTCCTCCATCAAAGCCAGCAGCACCTACAAATTTCTGATATGGAATCTTTTCAGTCTTTCATTTATAAGGGCACATGTAATCACATTGAGTTCACCTGGATGATCCACAGTAATCTCCCTATCTCTAGACAATTATCCACATCTGCACAATGCCTGATGCTAGGTAAGGAACATATTTATAGGCTCTGGGATTCCAGAATCCTTGGGGCCCATGACTCCTCCCATCACTCCCTTCCTTCAGGTTCATTTATCTGCTTTCATTTTGGGGCAAGTTTGAAAATAAGTATTTTTTTTTTGTTCATCTGTTTTTAAAGAAAGAGGAAAAATATGAAAGGCTGATTCCCTTAGTATACCACAGTACTCTCCTATGAAGTACAGTTTTACTGAGAACAGTTCTGACTACAGTCATCCATGAATGAGTTTGTAATTTGTAAAAATCAAGGGGAAGCTGCTTTAAATACACGAGATAAAGATAAAGTTTATCTTTTAGGAGAAGAGATGAACTGGGAAGACATTTAGATGGGAAATAGCATGTGCTGTAACTGATGAATTCAGCCACAAAATAATTATTGTGATAAAGCCTTCTTTAGATTAAAATTTTTTAAAGAATTTCTTCTTGAGGGATTGGAAAACCTGATTTCATAGTAGTTAGCTTTTGACTGTATATAGGGAGGAAAGGAACTGAATTAGTTTTGAAAGTTGCTTTTTGATTTTTGGTGGGACTGGGGTTTGAACTCAGGGCTTTAAGCTTATAAAGCAGGCACTCTACCTCTTGAGCCACACCTCTAGTCCATTTTGGAGTTGGGGGTCTCTTGGAATATTAGCCTAGGTTGGCCTTGAACAATAATGCTCCCAATTTCATCCTCCCAAGTAGTTAGTATTACAGGTGTGAGCCACTAGCACCTGGGTTTTTTTGTTGTTGTCGTGTTTTGTTTTGTGATGGAACTGGAGTTTGATCTCAAAAAGTTACTTTCTTTTAAGAGTATAATCTCTTACATAACATGCAACTAACTAAAACCTGGAAGTCTGAAGCTGAGTTTTACTCACTTGACAAAAGAGAAAGCCTATATAGGAGGATATGATTAAGTGTCCCAGTAATATTAGGACTCACCTCCACTTACTTCCATTACCATGGAAGGACAGAGACTGAAAAGCTATAATGAACTGAAAAAACTAGTTTTGAAGCAGGCCAAAAAACCCACAAAGAGAGTTCAAGCCTAAAGATGACAGGACCCCTCTACCTGAAATGTCTAGTTCTTTATGCATTTCTAAGACTACAAGCTGCAATAAGGAGTCATGTATGTGTTTTGGTCATTTTAATGTTTTATAATAGCACAGAGAATGATATCAGCACTTAAATTTTTTCTAAAAGACAGTGCTGATTTAGCATTTTCACATCATGAAGGAACACATTTACAAGCTTATTAAATTATGCTAAAATACTTAGAATATGGTCTGGATTTACTGATTAATGAGAAACACATATAAAGTAGATGGAAATTTATGTTCAGATCCCTCTACACATAGAACAAAGCAACTATCTATAAGTTAGAATAAGGGAAATGTGCTATCCAAGATGCACACATTTCTAGGGACTTCAGATACATACTGAAAGTGAAAACTTTCCTGTGCCTCCAGAAACTGGCAGTCAGGAGGGAAAACTATGCCTCAGAAGTAGAAGGAAGGAGATATGATTGCCTGTGAGGCTTTGGTCAGATCCCAACTAGGTCTGTGTAGGGTCATTGTTGTTGGTCCTGATCAAATATCTACTAGAAAAATGGAGAAGTTTCTTATCTAGAAGTGTAGAGAAAAGAAAATATAAATATCTGAATCCTTTCAAATTTCTTACAGCCCTATGTCTATAAGATGCCCAGATGCTCAGGAAGAATTCTGTATGTCACCTGGTTTCTTGTTCTTTCCTTTCTAAGTAACTTGGCTCAATATTTACACTAAGTTCCAGGAATGTTGTAAATACTTCTTATAGCCAAATCTTGTTCTCTGACAGAGAAGAGCACAAGCAGGCAGGCTCCAGTTTGTAAAAGGACTATATTTTAAATACTCCCTTGAATGTAAATAGTTTAATACTTGGAATTCATTCTTACAGAATCCATACTATAAATGAGATTCATTTCCTTATAAACTTCAAAAGTCTGTTTAACCTATGTTGTTCTAAAAGTATGGCATCAGGAGGATCCAAGATGGCAACTGGGACACAGCCGCAGACTGTGTGAGCTCCATGAATTAGGGGCCTTGCTGAGATGCTGGAGACATGCTTGGCTGAGGTAAAGCAACAGGGAGAGCTGAAACATCAGCACTTTGAAGCCCTAACTCAAGGAAGGTTTCTCCACACCATGATTTTCTAAAAGAACAGCTGGCGCTGCACACCAAGCCCCCTCCCATAGGCCCACAGAGCCACCCCAGGCCATGGAATCTCTGATCCTTGAGCCCACTCCTCAGCCCCGCCACAGCCACTCTCCCCCAAACTCCCACCCCTCAGACCCCTATGATATCTGCTGGACCACACCCCTAAGGCCTGCCAAGTTGAGGATCCACAGACACTCATGATCTACACCAGCTGTGCCCCCGTCCTGCCATGCAAGCAATCCAAATGCACGCACAACCTCCACCAGGACCACACCCCAAAGACCCGCCAAGCCAGCAATCCACAGGCACACAAGTTCTCCACTCTGCCAGGCCCACGCCCTTCAGGTAGTCAGGCCCATGTTCCAAAGGCCCATTAGATTGCCTCAATGACAGGCCTCCACCCACAGGCCCATGGGACCCCACCCACATGCCACTTGCCACAGGAGGGCTCCAAACCTGCCTAGGAGACACAGATATGTCTAGATGCTAAAAGAGTAACTGCAGAACTACTAAGACTGAAATTCCACTGTTCCTGAACTGGTGATTTTTTTCTTTTGCCTTCCTTTAAAGGATTGGCTGTCTGGTTTGCTCTTTGATCGCCCACCATCTCTCCCTGCTGATTTCCTTGGTACTTTCTTTTTATTTCTTTTCTCTTTTTTTTTCCTTCTACTTCTCATTCTTTCTCTATATTCTCCTTCTTCCTTGATTTTGTTACTTTCACTATTGTAACTCAGCTAACACTATATTACACATAGTACAGGAACAGAAACTGTACCAAGAGGAAATACGGGAAGACAAAAAAGGGATGGAAACCATTCTCCCCTCCAAAAAATAAATTAACACAGGATTCAGAGGGAAATGAAGGAAAAAGATACCCAGATCCAGACTCCAACAAAACAAAGATAAACTATGCCAAAGAACTCAAGGAAGCCCACAAGAACATCCTAAAAGAAGAAATCCTACAAGTAATCACTGAGAATTTCATGGAAATGTTAATAGACATAGTCAACAAAAATGTACAAGGGGCACTCAAGAAATTCCAACAGGACAAAAATAAAGAATATGAGAAAACACAAAAACAAATAAATGAAATCATAGGAGCCCTAAATAGAAAACAAAATGAAACAGAAAATATCATAAATAGAGAGATAAGTGAATTAAGGATGAAAACTGACAACATTAAAGAGAACGTGGCCAATGATATGGAAAACCTCAGAAAAAAGAATGAAACAGAAATACAAAAAAAGGAACAGAACAAACAGAAGACAGAATCTCAGAACTTGAAGATGAAATGGAAATTAAAGGAAAAACTAAAGAACTATCAGTCAAACAACTCAAGACCTGTAAAAGGAATATGTAAAACTCACTGACTCCATTAAAAGACAAAACCTGAGAATCATGGGCATTGAAGAAGGAGAAGAGGTGCAAGCAAAAGGAATGCATGATATATTCAACAAAATGACAGAAAATTTCCCAAATCTAGAGAAAACTATACCATCCAGATACAGGAAGCCTCCAGAACACCAAACAGACTTGACCAAAATAGAACTAACCCATGACATATCATTAAAACAGCAAGCACAGAGAACAGAGAAAGAATATTGAAGGCCGTAAGAGAGAAAAAACAAATAACATACAAGGTAAATCCATCAAAATCACAGCAGATTTCTCCATAGAAACCTTCAAAGCAAGAAGAACATGGAGTGAGGTCTTCTGGGCCCTAAATGAATATAACTTCAACCCTAGGATACTCTACCCAGCAAAACTATCATTCAAAATAGATGGAGCAATAAAAGTCTTCCATGATAAGCAGAAACTAAAACAATATATGACCACCAAGCCACCACTACAAAAGATTCTCCAAGGAATTCTACACACAGAAAGTGAAAGCAAACAAAACGATGAAAGAGCAGGCAGTACCAAACCACAGGAGAAGAAAAGGCAAAGAAATAGAGAGTAACATTGATTCAGCTACACACAATCAAACCCTTAAACAACAAAGATAACTAAATGAGAGGGAGAACCACAGACCTACCAATACTAACACTGAATGTTAACAGACTTAACTCCCTATCAAAACACACCAACTGGCAAACTGGATTAAAAAGAAAGATCCAACAATCTGTTGATTACAGGAGACCCACCTCATCAACAGAAACAACCACTGGCTGAGAGTGAAAGGCTGGAAGAAGATCTATCAAGCCAGTGGCCACCATAAACAGGCAAGGGTAGCAATACTTAGCTCAGATAAAGTAGACTTCAAACTTACATTGATCAAATGAGATAAAGAAGGACACTGTGTACTAATAAAAGGGGAAACACACCAAAAAGGAAATAACAATTATCAACCTATATGCACTCAATGTCAATGCACCCAATTTCATCAAACATACTCTGAAGGATCTAAGAACATATATAGACTCCAACACAGTGATAGTGGGAGACCTTAATACCCCCACCACTACTAATACATAAGTTATCCAAACAAAAAAATCAATAAAGAAATTCTAGAACTCAATCACACCATAGACCAAATGGACCTACACATGATGTCTATAGAATATTTCACTTAACTGCTGCACAATATACATTCCTCTCAGCAGCTCATGGAACCTTCTTCAAAATTGATCATATCTTAGGGCATAAAGCAAGCCTCAGCAAATATAAGAAAATAGAAATAATCCCATCCATTCTATCTGACCACAATGCATTAAAACAAGAAATCAACAAAGAAACAGCAGTAAAAAACATACAAATAACTGGAAGCTGAACAACACATTGCTCAATGACCAATGGGTCATTGATGAAATAAAAGAGGAAATTAAAAAGATCCTGAAAGTTAATGAAAATGAAAACATGACCTACAAGAATCTATGGGACACAGAAAAGGCTTTCCTAAGTGGAAAGTTTATACCCATGAATGCGTATATTAAAAGGTCAGAAAGCTCTCAAATCAATGATCTAATACTATAGCTCAAACTCCTAGAAAAACAAGAACAAGCAAATCCCAAAACAAGCAGAAGGAGAGAAAAAATTAAAACAAGCACTGAAATCAACAAAATAGAAACTGAAAAAACCATACAAAGAATCAATGAAACAAAAAGCTGTTTCTTTGAAAAAATAAATAAGATTGACAGACCCATGGCAAACCTGGCTAAAATGAGGAAAAAAAAAACCTCAAATCAGTAAAATCAGAAATGTAAAAGGGGAGATAACAACAAACACCACACAAATCCAGGAAATCATGAGAGACTACTTTGAAAACCTATACTTTAATAAATTCGAAAATTTTGAAGAAATGGACAGATTTCTAGATACTTATGATCATCCAAAACTGAACCAAGAGGACATTAATCACCTGAATAGATCTATAACACAAAATGAAATTGAAACAGCAAGTAAGAGTCTCCCAAAAAAGAAAAGGCCAGGACCTGATGGAGTCACTGCTGAATTCTGTCAGATGTTTAAAGCAGAACTAATACCAACTCTCCTTAAACTGTTCCATGAAATAGAAAGGGAAGGAACACTTCCTAACTCGTTTTATGAAGCCAACATTACTGTCATCCCAAAACCAGACAAAGACACCTCCAAAAAAAGAGAACTATAGGCCAATTTCCTTAATGAATATCGATGCAAAAATCCTCAATAAAATAATGGCAAACCAAATCCAACAACATCAGAAAAATCATACACTATGACCAAGTCAGCTTCATCCCAGGGTTGCAGGGGTGACTCAACACATGCAAATTTATAAATGTGATACAGCACATTAGTAGAGGCAAAGAAAAAACCACTTGATCATCTCAATAGATGCAGAAAAAGCCTTCAACAAGATCCAACACCACTTCATGATACAAGCTCTAAGAAAACTAGGGATAGAAGGAAAGCACCTCAACATAATGAAGGCTATATATGACAAACCTACAGCCAACATCATACTTAATGGTGAAAAACTGAACCCATTTCCCCTAAAATCAGGAATGAGATAAGGGTCCCCACTATCCCCACTCCTTTTCAACATAGTACTGGAATTTATAGCCAGAGCAATTAGGCAAGAAGAAATAAAAGGAATACAAATAGATAAAGAACTTATCAAAATATCCCTATTTGCAGATGACATGGTCTTATATCTTAAAGACCAAAAGAACTCTACCCAAAAACTCCTAGACACCATAAACAGCTTCAGCAAGGTGACAGGATACAAAATCAACTTACAAAAATCATTAGCTTTTCTACACACCAACAATGAACAAACTGAGAAGGAATACATGTAAACAATTCCATTTACAGTAGCCTCAAAAAAAATCAAATACCTAGGAATAAACCTAACAAAAGATGTAAATGACCACTACAAGGAGAATTGCAAACTGCTGAAGAAAGAGATCTAGGAAGATTACAGAAGATGGAAAGATCTCCCAAGCTCATGGATTGGAAGAATCAACATAGTAAAACTGGCTATACTACCAAAAGTATTCTACATGTTTAATGAAATTCCCATCAAAATCCCAATGATTTTCATCACAGAGATTGAAATATCTACCCTTAAGTTCTTTGGAAACACAAGAGACCACAAAGAGCCAAGGCAATACTCAGCAAGAAGAGCAATGCTGGAGGTATCACAATACCTGACTTCAAACTATATTACAAAGCAATAGCAATAAAAACAGCATGGTATTGGCACAAAAACATATATTAAGACCAGTGGAACAGAATAGAGAACCCAGATATGAATCCACACTACTATACCCACCTTATTTTTGACAAAGGGGTCAAAAATATTTGATGGAGAAAAGACAGCCTCTTCAACAAATGCTTCTGGGAAAAGTGGTTATCCATCTGCAAGAAACTAAAATTAGATCTATGTCTTACCCTGTACTAGTATCAACTCAAAATGGATCAAGGACCTTAATATCAGACCCAAAACTCTGAAGTTAGTACAGGAAGGAGCAGGAAATACTCTGGAACTAATAGGTATAGGGAAGTACTTCCTAAATTGAACCCCAGCAGCCTAGCAACTAAGAGAAAGAATGGACAAATGGGACTTCATAAAATTAAAAAGCTTCTGCACAACAAAAGAAATGGTCTCTAAACTAAAAAGATCCCCACAGAGTGGGGGAAAATATTTACTAGCTATACATCAGACAAAGGACTGATTACCAGAATATACAGAGAACTTAAGAAACTAAACTCTCCCAAAATTAATGAACCAATTAAGAAATGGGCAACTGAACTAAATAGAACTCTCTCAAAAGAAGAAATTCAAATGGCCAAAAAACACATGAAAAAATGCTCGTCATCTCTAGTCATAAAGGAAATGCAAATCAAAACCACAATAAGATTCCACCTCACCCCTGATAGAATAGCCATCATCAAAAACACCAACACCAACATGTGTTGGCAAGGATGTGGGGAAAAGGAACCCTTGTAGACTGCTGATGGGAATGCAAGCTCATGCAACCACTCTGGAAAAAAATTTGGAGGCTCCTGAAAAATCTAAACATAGATCTGCCATATGATTCAGCAATCCCACTCCTGGGGATATACCCAAAGGAATGTGACACAGGTTACTCCAAAAACACCTGCACACCCATGCTTATTGCAGCACTATTCACAATAAGCCAAGTTATGGAAACAGCCAAGATGCCCCTCTACTGATGAATGGATCAAGAAAATGTGGTATTTATACACAGTGGAATTTTACTCAGCTATGAAGAAAAATGAAATCTTATCATTTTCAAGTAAGTGGATGGAACTGGAGAATATCATTCTGAGCAAGGTTAGCCAGACTCTGAAGACCAAAAATTGTCTGTTCTCCTTCATATGTTGTCTTTAGATCTAGGGCAAATACAACAATGTTGTAGGATTTAGGTTACATGACAAGGGGAGAAACATATATGGGAGGTACGGGGTTAGATTGAAAACCAAATCATGAAAGCATTTGATGTCTCCACTCGAGGAATCAATGCAGAAACCTTAAAGCAACAGAGGTCAACACGAGAAGGGGATCAGGAACCAGTGTAAAGATCAGTTAGAGATGAATCAACCTGGGTTGTACCACATTTGTACATAAAGCAATGCTAGGAATCTCTCTGTATAGCTGTCCTTATCTCAACTAGCAAGAATGATATGTCTTTCTTATTATTGCTTGTTCTACTCTTCAAGGGAACTAGAGAAAAGTGCAGAACAGGTTCTGCCTGGAAGGGAGGGGGGAATTGGGGAGAGGGTGGGGGGGCAGTAGGGAGAAATGACCCACAATAGGGAGAAATGACCAAAACAATGCATGCACATGTGAATAAATGAATAATAAATGAATAAATCAATAAAAGTATGGCATCAATTGAGTCATTTTAATTAGAACTATCTACTACATTCTACATTACTTCTGAATATACGTATATATTTATTTATTTTTTCATGGCTGAGGTATATTGTGATAAAAAGTTTATAACATTTGAAAATATCTTTCCAATACTGCTAATAGTCTACAATTGTCAAGGACAATGGTAAAGATAATAAGAACAAGATGTTAATACATTTATCCTTAATCTGCACATAGTCTTATGCTTATCCTTGTATTTGTCTGCCTAAATACTCTGAATCTCAATTCAAAACACTAGGAACAAAAATGTATACAAATATACATCCTACCCCACTCTTCTCTGTTCTTCATTACTAATGATAACCTATTAGCAGGATGGGAAAAATTCTTTCAGACACTTTGAATTATATACAATACTGAAGCTATATAGCCACATGAAATAACTAAATCAGAAGTACTATAAAGCCAAAAGCCAGAGATTAACTCCAACGTGGAATTTTATTTGCCTTTGCTTCCCCAAAAATGTTCCTGCATGTCCTCATGACTGTGAGAAAGGCATGTCCCATGTGTATACTTAAATTGAAGGCACCAAAATATGACTAGCCCTTTATGTAATGCTTCCCATGAGTTATGATATATCTGTTTTATACATATTTATTAAATACATACAAAGCATTAAACACTATTGTAGGCATTGGGCTAAAATGGTAAATAAAAGCAAAAATTCTAAGTTTGAGAAGTATATGAGGGGTGTCAAATAACAAACAAATGAACAAAATATATATTACACTTTATTATATTAAATTTGGGCAAGTTCTATAAAGGCAAATGGCAAAGAAGAGAATGAGTAAACAAACCGTTGCTAAAAGGTAATCAGGGGAGTGCACTACTGAGATGATAACATTCTAGTAGGAGATGTGAAGGTGAGCCATACAGTTACCTAGAGGAGAAGTAACAAACATAGCACATGCCAAATCAGGCCAATTGCCCATTTTTTTAATCTAAAAATGATTTTTATATATTTTAACCCTTGAAAAATACAAATAATCCAAAGGTTACCATATGAAAATTACATAACAATTCTAATTTTATTGTTAATAAGTAAAATTTTCTGGAAATGAAAGTCTATCCACTTGTTTGTGCATTGCCTATAGCTATTTTCACACAACAGTGGCCCACTGAGGGGTTTTGTCAGAAATCATCTTTTCGTCCACAGATCCAGAAGTATTTACCAACTGGTCTTCAGCAGACAAAAAGTCTGCTGAAACCTAATCTAGAGAAGGAGTATTCCATATTATCACTTTCTTTCTTTCTTTCTCTTTTTCTCTCTTTCTCTCTTTCTTTCTCTCTCTCTTTGTTTCTTTCTTGATTATGATACTGCAGTTTGAATTCAGAGCCTTGTACTTGCTAGGCAAGTACTCTGACACTTGAGCCACACTTTCAGTCCTTTTTTGACTGTAGGTCTTACATTTTTTCCTGGCACAGGCCTGGCCCTCCATCCACCTATCTACAGCCTCCTGCTTAGCTGGGACTACAGGCACATGCCTCCTTGCCCGGCTTCTCTGTTGAGACAAGTTCTTACCAACTCTTTGCCCAGGTTGGCCTTGAACTGGCATCGTCTCATTCTCTACCTTCTGAATAGCTGGGGTTACAGGCATGAACCACCATGCCAAGCCTTGACCTATTAAATTTTTATGTTATTTTTGAGACTTACAGGTTGATAATAGTTAGATCTTTATTATAGAATTTATCCTTTGTTATCCATGTTAACCTAATTTAGTATTATACCAAAACTTTTCTTATATTAAAATTATAATCTTAATGCTTAACTGGTATGTCTTTGCCAATGCTGAACTTTATTCTTTCTAGTACAGGTCCCTATCCCCCTCAGGTGATGACACTGGGTACTCACCTACAGTTGAACAAAGCTGCATTTATTTTTTTTTTCTTTTTCATTTTTCTTTTATTATTCATATGTGCATACAAGGCTTGGTTCATTTCTCCCCTCTGCCCCCACCCCCTCCCTTACCACCCACTCTCCCCCTCCCTCTCCCCCCCCAATACCCAGCAGAAACTATTTTGCCCTTATTTCTAATTTTGTTGTAGAGAGAGTATAAGCAATAATAGGAAGGAACAAGGGTTTTTGCTGGTTGAGATAAGGATAGCTATACAGGGCATTGACTCACATTGATTTCCTGTTCGTGGGTGTTACCTTCTAGGTTAATTCTTTTTGATCTAACCTTTTCTCTAGTACCTGTTACCCTTTTCCTATTGGCCTCAGTTGCTTTAAGGTATCTGCTTTAGTTTCTCTGTGTTAAGGGCAACAAATGCTAGCTAGTTTTTTAGGTGTCTTACCTATCCTCACCCCTTCCTTGTGTGCTCTTGCTTTTATCATGTGCTCATAGTCCAATCCCCTTGTTGTGTTTGCCCTTGATCTAATGTCCACATATGAGGGAGAACATACAATTTTTGGTCTAAATTCTCCCAAAACTAATGAACCAATAAAGAAATGGGCACGTGAACTAAACAGAACTTTCTCAAAAAAGAAATTCAAATGGCCAGAAAACACATGAAAAAATGCTCACCATCTCTAGCAATAAAGGAAATGCAAATTAAAACCATGCTAAGATTCCACCTCACCCCTGTTAGAATAGCCATCATCAGCAACACCACCACCAACAGGTGTTGGTGAGGATGCGGGGAAAAAGGAACCCTCTTACACTGTTGGTGGGAATGTAGACTAGTACAACCACTCTGGAAAAAAATTTGGAGGCTACTTAAAAAGCTGGACATCGATCTACCATTTGATCCAGCAATACCACTCTTGGGGATATACCCAAAAGACTGTTACTCCAGAGGCACCTGCACATCCATGTTTATTGCAGCACTATTCACAATAGCCAAGTTATGGAAACAGCCAAGATGCCCCAGCACTGACGAATGGATTAAGAAAATGTGGTATCTATACACAATGGAATTTTATGCAGCCATGAAGAAGAACGAAATGTTATCATTCGCTGGTAAATGGATGGAATTGGAGGACATCATTCTGAGTGAGGTTAGCCTGGCACAAAGCTGCATTTAACGATGTGTTGCAATGGAAGAGACCAAACACCACGAGGAAATATGCAGTGTCTCCGTAACAACATGTTTAGGTTTAGTTGGAGAGGTTGAAGGAAGCAGAGCTTGGCTAAGGACTGAATGCCATGAAAGGAAGTAAATTTTACGGCTGTGTCTTGGTAATTCTTGTCTACAAAATGGGAGGACTAAAGCAAACAAAACTAACCTATAATTTACCAGCAGGGGTCACTCAGGAGTAAGTCTAGGTAATTTCGTGGTTTGGACAACTCTCTCTTCTGTCCTCTCTCTCCTCTCTCTTTCTAAATCTGTGCTCCAACATGACTACAGAGTGCTCTTGTTTTTGACTTGCTACATTACATAACAGAGAGACATTTTGATGTGGGTGTTACATGAAATTATTATATTTAATAGAAGATCCCCATGGACTACTTGCAAGAGCCAAGCCCTATCTACCTACCAACAGTGAGAAATATTAAATTTGCTGTCATTTCAAATAGCTTGTTACAATCACAAGCCTTATGGCTTTGTAAGTCTCATAGTAACCACAAAGCAGAAATCTATGACACACATACCAAAAATAATAATCATAGAATTGAAACAAACCACAGGAGAAAAATCACCTATGGACAGAGAAGGATAAAAAGAGAAACTATGAAAAGTTAGAAAACAAGCAAGAAAAATAGCAGCCAAACCTTACCTATCAAGAATTACTTTAAATAAGTAGATAAAATTCTTCCATTAAAAAAATAGTGATTGAGTTGATTAAAAAAAAAAGATCAAATTACATGCTTCATGTAAGAAACTTAATCACGAGTCAAGCATGGTGGTGCCCATCCTATAAAACCTGCATGTGGGATGCTGAGGCAGGAAGATTCTGAGTTGAAGCCCAGCCTGGGCTATATATTCAGAGGGGGGAAGGGAGGGAGGGAGAGGGAGAGGGAGAGGGAACAGAAAGAAGAAATTAACTCATATCATCTCTAAAGATACACATAGACTGAAAGTGAAGGAATGGAGTAAGATACTCCATGCAAACAGAAGCCAGAAGAGAGTAGGAGTAGCCATACTAATATCAGATAAAATGGTCTTTTAAATCAAAAGCAAAGAAAGAAATAAGGAAAGTCATCACAAAATGACAAAGGGTCAATTCAGCAAGAGCAAATTGTTAGGTCCCTGGCATTTTTGGGGCAGGCAAAAGGACCTGAGTTTAGCACCTTAAAACCAGACCCCCTGATTTATGACCACTTGACTGGAAGTTGAGGAACTTCCAGTTTCTCAACTAGCCAGGCATGTCGACCTGTTCCATCTGGTGATCGCAGATAATCAGAAACCAGAGGCTCTCTCCCTCCCCCATGGCTTGGCCCCTCCTATAAAGCCCACTATCCAATTCACCCAAGCCGCCTCACTCTGAACCTAAGAGTGACAGTTCTGTGGTCTGGACCAACAAACCTTTCCTTTCCACATGTGGTGTGGTCTTTATTCAGCAGTACCTTACATCTGGTGCCGAAACCCGAGAGGGGTTAACAGGATACTCTGGCCTGGGGCTGCTCCCTTGGCCTACGTGTCCTGCCCTCTCCTGAACCCAGACTGCTGAATTGACTCCACGTGCCTCCGGACTGTGGATTTCAGACCTTACTGCCTTGTTGGCTTTTCCATCCATTATTAGCCTTTCTCTTCCACTGCTCTCCAATTGACCTTCTCCTCAGGCTTGGTAAGTGTCACCCTCCTGCCAGGGCTACCTGCTCTACCTGGTCCTGAAGTCATAGCTATGCCAGGTATGCCTCTCCTGCCCACTGGGGCACCCACTGTTTAACACGGGGATGTCTGGCTAACCGGTTGGGACATTTCCTGCTGGACAGCAACCCAGGCCAGGGACGCCTGCCCTTGGGAACCAGTCCGGGTGACACTCCCACTCTCAATCCCTCTCTGCTGCTCTCCCTCTCTGTTTTCCTTTCCTCCACCTAGGGTGAGAGCTCAACAGCCCCTCCAGCTTACTTTAACCAAATGGCAACCAGACAATTCTGCTCTCCTTGCTGAGTCCTGTAAGGGAGGCTAGATCTTGACCTAGATCTATATTGGCCTGAAGGGTAAACTCACCAAGGCACTTGCCGCTCGCTCTCTCTCTCTCTCCCTCTCTCTCTCTCTCTTTCTCCTTTTTTCTTCTACATTATGGGGACCTCCCACTCTACATTAGACACATCCACTGGGACGGGATGCCTTCCCCGCACCCTCCCCCTTCGTCTCCAAGACGATATAAAGCCTAAGTGACTGATTTTCACACATTCCTAAGTCTTGACAATTTCTGCCATTGCAACAGCAAATAATCCAAAATTCCATTTGTCCAAGATTTCCTTTCTCTCTGCTCTCAACCCTCTCTGCCCCAATCTTGTAATGCTGTTCAAATCCTCTTTGCCAGCAACAAAACCCCTTCAAAGTCTATGTCTCTCCCTCCCACTGAACTCTTTTACTTGTGACCTCATGGGCTCTGTCTGCCCACCTCCCAACTCCTCCTACCAGTCCTCTACATCAATCTCTTCTCCCACCCCATCCTTCCCTGACTCAGACTCTCCTTCTTCCACCCCTGCTGGCTCTCCCAAACATCTGCCACCCTATTCCCCTTCTACAGTAGTCACAATTGACCCTGAGCCATTGTCTCCTCAAGAACCAACACGGCCAGCCTTGCCCTCAGCCCCTGCTACACCCTCTTCATTCTCCTTCCCACCTACATCCCATACCAGCCCCCATACCTCCTCCCAAACACACCCAGCCCCGTCTCTACCCACTCCGGGAGGAAGCAGGAGCTGATGGCATTATCAGAGTTCATGTGCCCTTTTCCATAACTGACCTCTCCCAAATTGAAGGGGGACTTTTCTCCTTCTCTAATGACTCAGCCTCCTATATTAAAGAATTTAAATCCCTAACCCAAGCATATGATATGACTTGGCACGAGACCCATCTTCCAAGGATGGAATAATTATTCTCAACTCTCATTTTATTTCCCAATCCTTCCCTGATAGTTAAAAAAACTTAAACAGGCAGAGGGTGGCCCTCAAACTCCCCAGTGAGATCTTGTGAAAATGGCATTTAAGGTATTTAATAACCGAGATTATGCTTGAGACCAGTGAAAGGCCCAGCTCTTGACGGCTGCCCTGAGGCTACCTCCTCCAACTTTGAGATGGGCCAGACAACAATGCATGCATCCAGAGGACTGCTTCAAGTTCAACCAGACTGGACACTGGGCAAAAAACTGCTCTTCACCTCACCCGCTGCCAGGACCCTGTCCACAATGTGGCCAGAGTGGACACTGGAGGACGACTGCCCCTCTTTGTCTCTGCAAGGTAGGTCAGTCTCCCACTCCCACTCTCAACAGAGTGAAGGCCTCATGGACCTCTTGGGCCTGGCGGCAGAAGACCAATGTGGCCCTGGGAACTTGGTCCCCTTCAAGATCAGCTCAGAGGATCTCAGGGTAACCATCCAAGTAATAAGTGGGCTTCAATTATCTACTTGGTGCTACCTGACTTCTCAGGTAAGCTTTATCCTTCACAGATCTCCATGGTGGGGGTGGACAGTCTCATCCACCAGCCAAAAAGGTAAGGCAGTTTTATTCAAATTAAAATTCTTATGAAAGTTAATTTTAAAATACAAGTTACAAAGTAAACAACTGGAAAGGATATAGATAGGTATTGAATGCATTTTTGAGAAGTTGAAGGAAAAAAGGAATGGTTTTTTGGATAAGAAAGGATTTTGTAAAGAAGGGTTTGTCCTAAAGATTGTTTCAAATAGGAAGGATAAGGACAAGCCATCAAAGGGTTTAGTATGTTGTATGAAGGTCTGAGTAAGTTTTAAAAGTGTATAATAAAAGCTTCAGTGTGTGATAAAGTCAAAGTTGACTATAATCTAAGAGTTACCTAAAAGATTTTTAAGGTCATGTCAAACTAAAATCTAATTCTCTATGTCTATAAAATAATAAGTGTATCTTAATATTATTCTGCTCTGAGTAACATCTACAAAAAAGCTGTTATAGGACTTGTGTTTTCTATTGATCTTGTCAAGCTTTAAGTACTACTAAATCAGAGTTCATTTACATATTTTCTCATGTGTCTTAAATGACCACCTTGTAACAGGGTTGTATCTATGCTTGATGTAAATATGGTACAAACATTTACAGAGTTAAAAGTGTCAGTTTATATAAAATAATGAGCTAAAGCTCTTTTTTATCCAAAAGTGCTACATTTAACCTGCATTCTTACAGTCAGCCTCTATTTGTCTTTAAAGGTCCCACAAATGCTTCATAGCAACTAACCTGGTCAGTTTTGCTGCAAGAATTTAAAGACAGCCTTCATCTTTGTGGACAGACCCTAACCAGAGACTCATTAGGTTGGCACTTCCCAGAGGCCACCCTTCTTCAGTATGACCTACTTTAGTGCAGAGCCACACAGCCTCTCATCTGCAGGACAACTGAGTCCTTTAAAAAAAAAAAAAACTTTCTGGCCTCTGGGGATACAAAGTCTCTAAGGAGAAGGCTCAATTATATCTCCCTCAGGTCACCTACCTAGGTGTGGTCTTAAAGGGACAGGCTCCTTGAGGCCCTTCCTTCTTGAGCCCCTTTTAAATAATGTATGGCTACCCATTTCTCTTAGGAAACTTGGCCTCCAACAGACTCTACTCCTCTGGCTAACTATCTACCTTGTCTTAACCTCCTCCAGGAACTTCTCAGAGAGCATGCAGACCAGATCCTGCCCCACCCTATAACAATTTCAATTAAACCAGGGGATCTTGTTCTCCTCAAGGATTTTCAACCTTCTCCATTGGGACCTCAATGGACTGGCCCTGGTCTGGTCATCCTCACAATGCCCAGCTCTGTCAAAGCTCAACAGGACCCCCCAGTGGCAGCACCTTTCAAGGATAAAACATTGCCCACCAACTTCAGGCTCTTCCACTACAGCAAGAGATGAGTACTCTTGCATACCACTGGTCCCCACACGGCTACACCTCCCCTGCAAACTCTCTCCTTCTTCCACTCCTGCATAAGTTCTTGGTCCTCATTTGGCTCTCAATCTGTTTTCCCTTTGCAGCCCAGAAAACCTCCTCTCATGACCCATGCATGCACATTGGGTGGGCAGGAAGTATTGTTACTAAGACTACTGTTCCACACTCACTATTCCTGTGCAGGCTGTTATTGGTTCATGCACTCACAATCACACCGTCTATCAAGTGTGCTCCCATGATAATCAATTTACCTGCTTCAACCCCACTTATCGCCCTGTGGAGCAGTGGTTAGAACTCAGGAGTGTCCACCTCACTGGGAACATTATTACTCACACCCAGGTGTTCAATTCTGAAAAACCAGTGTCATTATTGTTTGATGCATGTGCGGCCATAGACAAACTATGTGGAGGTACAGGCTGTGGCTGTGGAGGCCTGGGTTGGGAAGGACTTATACATCAAATGAAAAATATATGTGCCGGGGAGACAACTCCTGGTGTAATAATGAGGGTTATCATTTTTGCCCTTATTGGAGTTGTGTTTCATGGGCCACATGGCACAGGGCTACACACTTAGCCCTCCTTCAAAAAGGCACTACTACTCCTAACTGCAGTCAAGGCAGCTGTAACCCTGTAAATTTCAGTGTACTTAAGCCATCTGATTGGACACAAGGACAGATAATTAGCATAAGGATAGATGGCCAAGGCTTTGACCCCGAGACTCTGTTACACCTTAAGTTAACAACTGTTACCCATGAGAGTTCCCCACACCAGGTCTTCCACTCCTTTTATGAGGAAATGCCAGATAAATTCCCCATCTCTGTTACAACTAAAAACTTGTTCCTCACACTGGCCAAATCTATAGCACAGACATTGAATGTCACTTCGTGCTAAGTGTGCAGGGAGCCAACACCGGAGACCACTGGCCCTGGGAGGCAAGGGAGTTAGACCCAAGGGAGTTAGAAGGAAAGTGCCTTTCCATGACACAGGACAGGCATCTGGCTCCTTAAAACTTCCATTATTGGGAATTACTGTATCTCCCACCATGGAAAACAATTCTCCACCCTAGTGGGGGACCTAACTTGTCTAGGACAGAAGTTTTACAATGACACAACCCAAGAGACTCAGTGGTGGGATACTCCAAACAATACAGAACCCCAGCCTCACCCACTGGCCAACTTTTCTAATCTCAAAAACAGCATACACAATACTTCCCTGCTTCCTTCCCTTAGTTAACCCTAGATGCCTCCAGGATCATTCAGGGAACTCAGCAGAGAGACTTCCCACCAGATGCTACTACAACCTTCTCCCAACAACTGGCCTTGTTCTGCAAATGAAACCTGGGGAAAACCATCAGCCTCCACTCCTGGGGACCCCACAAATTTCCAAATTCCAGTCGAACCCCCCTTAACGATGTCCCCACTCAGCCCGAAGCAGCTAGATCGATTGGCGCCCATAATACCAACAAAAGGCTGGAATGTTAGGTCCCTGGCATTCTTGGGGCAGGTGGAAGGACCCAAGGCTAGCACCTTAAAACCAGACCCCCTGATTTATGACCGCTTGTTTCTCCCTGCCTGATTGTTTCTTGGCTTGCAAAACAACTGAGGAACTTCCAGTTACTCAACCAGCCAGACATGTCGACTTGTTCCAGATAATCAGAGACCAGACTCTCTCTCCTTCCCCCACGGAACCTATTGCTGCACCTCAAGGAACTGGAAAAGCTAGAACATGCAAACCCAAGTTAGTAGAAGGAAAGAAAGATTAAAGATCAGATAAGTAAGTGACTTTGAGACAAAAAGAAACTTTAAGTCAACAAAACAAAAAACTGCCTTTTTGAAAAGATAAACAAAATAGTCAAACTCCCCAGGTGCTCAGAAAAAAGGCTAAAATCAGAAACAAAAAAGGAGTCAGTACAATTGACAGCACAGACATACAAAGGATCATTAGGTACTATTATAAAGAATTATACATCAGCAAATTAATTAGATAACCTAGCATCAATGAGGAAACTTCTGAACATTAAATCATGAAGAAATAGGATATCCAAATAGAACAATAGTGAGCAATGAGAATGAATGCTTAAAATGTCTCATCCAAGAATAAAAATTTAAAAAGCCTAGTACAAGACAGACTCACTGGTGAATTCTACTAGATATTTAAACAAGAACAAAAATTCTTATTTCCAAATTCTTTGGAAATTATTCCAAAGACTTAAAAAGGAGGAAATTCTTCAAAACTCATTCTGTAAGGCAAGCAGTACCTTGATACCAAAACCACCTAAGAAAACAACAATAAGAACAGTAAGAAAGAGTAGTTCCCTAATGGGAGAAGGAGGGTAAAGGAAGTTATGAAGGTGAATGGTTGATGTACTTTCTATACAAGGGTGAATATAGAAATTTAAACTTGTTGAAACCACCATAGGAAGGGGAGCAAGGTAGAAAGGAGAAAAATAGAAACAATTCGGGTTATAATACATATATACCTTGAAATATCACAATGGAATTCCCGTATAGCTATTCTAAATAAACAAAATTGCCTTTTTTCAAAAATGGAGAACAGAGAAAAGTAAAACAGGTCCTATCTGGGATTTGGTACCAGTGGGAGAGGGGAGGATATAAGAAAAGTGTGTGGAAGGGTGAATGGTTTGGAAATATTATGTACACATGAATGAAAGTGGAAAAATGACACTTGTTGAAACTATTCCAGGAATGGGATGATGGAGAATAAAGGAGATGATGGAGGGGGTGAATTCAATTATGATATACTGTAAGAACTGTTGTAAATGTCACAATGCACCCCCAGCACAACAACAATGCAATAATGAACAAAGAACAACAAAAAATAGTTACAGGCAAATCACCTTGACATAGAGGCAAATATCCACAATAAAATATTACCAAAAAAAAATCCAGCAGCACATCAAAAAAAAATCTCCATGATCAAGTGGGACTCATTCCAGGGAATAAAGCAAAGCAATAAACATGTTACCCCACATCAATGTAATGAAGAATAAAAATAATATGATCATGTCAATAGATGCACACAAGGCATGTGATAAAATTCAACCTCACTTCATGATAAAAAGAAGACTGACTTAGGAAAATAAGAACATGCCTCAACATAATAAAGGTCATACTAAACACAACAATGGCTAACTAAAAGCTTTATCTCTAAGATCTAGCAAAAGATAAGGATGCCTGCCTTCACCATTTTTATTCAACATTGTATTGAAGTTCTAGCCAGAAATCAGGAAGAGAATGAAATAAAGGGCACCAAACTGGTAAAGGAATGGTCAAAATGTCACTATTTATATATAAAATGATTTTGTATATAGAAAGCACCAAAAGTTCTACCAAAAATAAATACGGAAAACATCGAAGAATACAACACCAACCAAAAAACTTAATTGCAATAAGCAATACTGAATTAAGGAAGGGATTCTATTACAAGGACTACAAAAAAATCAAAAAGGTTATGAAAGTTATAAAATACTGATGAAATTGAAGAGGATACAAGAAATGAAAGACATCATATATTTATTGACTGAAAGAATCAATATTGTTTAAATGTGTACCCAAATTAATATACAAATTCTATGCAATCCTAATCAAAATATCAATGACATTCTCCACAAACAGAAAAAAAGTTCTTAAAATTCATATGGACGTACAAAAATATCTAAAGCAAATGAGTAAAAAAGAACAAAGGAGGCATTACCATGCTATCCAATTTCAAAATATATTACAAACCTGTAAGAATCAAAACAGCATAGTATTAGTGTAAAGACAGATGCATAGACAAATGGAACAGAATAGATGACCTAAGGTAAACCCATGCATCTGTAGCCAGCTGTTCTCAACAGAGGTGCTAAAAACATCAAAGGAGAAAAGACAGTCTTTTAAATGAATGGCACTGAGAAATTGGAAGAAATTGGAAAGAAATTGGAAATCCATGTACAGAAGAATAAAAGTAATTCCCTATCTCTCACCAGTTAAAACAATTAACTCAAAATGAAATAAAAACTTGGGCATAGAACCTAAAACTGTGAAATAGTGCAAGAAAATACTTCAAGGTATTGGAATGGGCAGGAATTTTGGAGGGATGAAACCCTAAAATCACAGGCAAAAAAACAAAAATGGACAAATTAAACTAAATCACCTTAAAATACTTCTGCCCAGTAAAGGAAACAACCGAGTGAAGAGACAACCTACAGAATGGGAGAACATGTTTGCAAAGTATACATCTGGCATGGGATTGATCACCAGAATATATTAGGAACTCAGTTCAACAGCAAACAAAACAAAGCAAATCCCCAAATAACCCAGCTTGAAAATGGACAATAGACCTACCTAGACATTTTTCAAAAGAAGACACGTGAATGGACAATAGGTATATGAAAAATTACTTAACATCACTAATCATCAAGGAAACACAAATAAAAACTAGTGAGAGACCACCTCACTCCAACAGCTACTATAAAATATTCTAAGCCAGGTGCCTGTGGCCTACACCTGTAATCCTAGATACTCAGGAGGCAGAGATCAGGAGGATTGCGGTTCAAAGTCAGCCCAAGCAAATAGTTTACGAGACCCCATCTTGAAAAATCCCTTCCCCCGAAAAAAGGGCTGTGGAATGACTCAAGATGGAGGCCCTGAGTTCAAGCCCCAGTACCACACACACACAAAAAGAAATTCTAAAGATGTAAGTGCTGGCAAAGATATGGAGAAAGGGAAACCCTTACATATTCTTGGTGGGAATATAAATTAGCACAGTCATTATAGAAAAAAGTATGGATATTCCTTAAAAAATTAACAGTAGAACTACAACATGTTCCACCAATCCACTATGGAGTACATTATCCATAAAAATGAAATTGGTGGAAAACACAGTGGCCCACACAGTGGCAAGACCCCATTTCAATCAATAAGCCACCTGATAGCATACACAAAGGTCATGGTCTGAGGCAAAACCCTGGGCAAAAACACAAGACCCAATCTGAAAAATAAAGCAAAAATGAGCTGGGGGAGTGGTCCACATACTGAAGTGCCTTCCTAGTAAGTGTGAGTCCCTGAGTTCAAGGTCACATATAACTAAAAAAGAAAAAAATAAAATCAGTATGTTGAAGAGAAAAATAAAATCAGTATGTTGAAGAGATATCTGCACTGACATCATTATTACAACACTTGTTACAATAGCCAAGAGATAGAAACAACCTAAGTGTCCATCAGCCAATGAACAGATGAAGAAAATGTGGTACATGTACAGAGTGAAGTATATCTAGCTGTTGAAAATGAAATCCCAACATTTGTGACGATATATATGAACTAGAAGTTATTTTATTATGTTAAGTGAAATAAGCCAGACACAAAAAGACAAGTGCATATGGTCTCTGTCATATGTGGGTCTACAAACACTGACACCATAGAAATTGAGAGTATAATGGTAGTTATCAGAGGCTGGGAAGAACAGGGTCATGGAGGGATGGGAAAGATTGATCAACAGTAAGTTATACAGAGAAGAAATAAACTTTGACATTCATTATGTAATGTGACTATAGATAATTATCACATATTGCATACTTCCAAAAACCAGAAGAAAAGTATTTTGAACGTTTTTGCCAAAAAGAAATGAGAAGGATTTGAGGAAATAGATGTTCTTATCCTGATTGAACATTAATTATACAATGGATACATGTTCCTAAACATTACATAGGATATGCTACATAGTTATACATATTCAAAGTAAGTTTTTTAAAAGGAAAATATCTGAAATCAGTAACTTGAATGTCCAGCTAAACTCTATTTAAAAAGACGAATTGAATTAGGGAGAATAAAAGGAAACCCAAAGCAATTTTCTTGAAAGCTTTAATAAAATTCATAAATATTTGGCCAGGCTAAGAAAAACACCAACATCAGAAATGAAAGATATGATATCAACACATACTATACAAATAGTAAAAGAATAAAAAAGTAGCTTTGAGAAGCTTTATGAAAATTCAGAAACTTACATGAAGTTCAAAATTTCTTTGAAATGTATACACAAAGTTCAATAATGGTGAACAGATAACATTAATGGACTCAAATATATTCAAATTGTTAGCTTATAATTTAAAACCTTTCGTACTATGAAAATTCTAACCAGATTGAGTCAATGGTGAATTTTATCAGCCAATTAATGAAAAGTCAACAACAATTCTCCACAGAAAGCTTTTAAGAAACTGAAGAGAAGGATTTATTTTTCAACTTATTCTGTGAGGTCTTGATACCATCTTCAGACTGACATGGTGAGAAAATGATAGACCAATATCCCTCATGAACATAGGTCCAAAAATTCTAAACAATATTTTTAAACTGCAAAGCAATAGCAAAAGGGATAAATATTATGACAAGGTGAAGCTTTCCCAGTGACATTGGGGTGATTTAACATTAAACAATTAATTTATAATACTTGTAAACTAAAAGCAAATGGCATAAGACCATTTGAATAATGTACAAAAAGCAACTGACAGAATTCACGCCTACTGGAAATAAAAAAAAAAATCTCAGCAATTTAGAAGTCAAAGAGAACTTCCACATGATAAATCACATAAGTAACAATCTCCATCACCATCATGGGTCTCCCCATGTAACCCAGGCTGGCACTGAATTTCTGCTTCTTCTGTCTCACCTTCTTGAGTACTGGGATTACATGTGTGTACTATGCAAGTTCACAAAGATGAACCATAAAAGCATGATGTTAAATAAATGAAATAAGACACAACAGACTATGGACTGCATGATTACATTGACATGAATTTCTAGAAAGTTGTCACTAAAATGACAGGAGGCAGAAGAGTGGTTGTCAAGGACATGAGAACAGGAGAGAGGACTGAATGTAAGAGGAACTCTAGGCAATGATTTAGCCATAGACATGTTCTGCTTTGTGATTATGAAAGTGGTTACTAGAATGCATATACTTGAAAAAATTAGTGATGTTTAATATGTTAGTTCAACCCCAATAATGTGATTTTTAAAATAACCTTTTCATTGTCTTTAAAGCCCCTAACATTTAGTCAGGTTCACAGACCGATTCGAAAAGCATGCTATAGAAATAAGCATGGCATATTGTTCCAAGACTGAAAATCACAGGATCTCAGGAATTCTTCCCAAAGACTCTGAGAGGGATTATACTATTCCCTCTTTTTGCAGGTTTTATGCATGGTCAAATAATTTTGAAGAGATTGTCTACTCTCTTTATATAGAAACCTAATTTAATAGAATGTGAGCTACCTGCTTTTACTATACGTGTCCTCGGCCAGATGATAAATTAGTTATATATTAGCCTCAGAAATTAGCATTCATGATTTTGCTAAAGGATGATGGGACATTGAGGATGTGGTAAACACTCTGCACAGGAAGAGGAAGTCACTCCTCCAAGTTCATTTAAACAGAGTTTGGCTTGTGAAGCCAAATTTATCACTCTTTCAAATGCTCCTATCAGCCCCAAGGCTATTCTTTCTTGGAGTATATTTATGTGATTCTTTTGCTTTGTTTTCTTCTTTCCCCTACTACCTTCAACGACCCTATAGCAGCTGGTTTCAATGAACACTTTGAAAGCCAGCAGATTATTCCCAACTGAAATATTC
Source organism: Castor canadensis (assembly GCF_047511655.1). Taxonomy (NCBI): domain Eukaryota; kingdom Metazoa; phylum Chordata; class Mammalia; order Rodentia; family Castoridae; genus Castor; species Castor canadensis. Next base: position 66,812,074 of record NC_133391.1, on the reverse strand, counting down.
AGCCTTGATCTTGGACCCTTCTGTCTGGTGCTTTGAGTCTTCTTACTGGCTCTTTCCTATAAAAATAAATGTATTTTCTTTCCTCAGACATATTTTTTTTAAAGTCTTATTTTTTTGCCAAAGGTACAGCCATCCTCCTAGTTCCCCAGGCTCATGTTATTGGAATAACTGTTTAATCATTTGTGCCTCTTGATTTCATCCAATTCATCACTAAGTCTTTCCAAATCCCTTACCCAAACCTAAGCTTACATTACCTCATATCTGTTCTACTGAGATGATCTTCTTTCTCATGCCTCCATTCACCCTACTCTAAAATCCCTTACAAAGCTGTTATAATACCTTTCAAATCTTTTTCTTGACACCTCTTTCTATGTGAGAATCTATTCTTCCCATTTTCTACCTTAATAAATCCAATCTTTAGCATCAACCTTCATTCACTGTCTTAAAACCGTTGCTCTTCTTTATTTCCCATCTATCATAAGAAAATGTGTTTGCTTTCCCGTTTATCAGCTAATATATTGTACATGAATTTTTCATATTTAGTTCTCACAACAACCATAAGAAATAGATACTACTGTTAGCTCCATTTCTACAAATAAGGAAAAAAGAATCAATAAAACAAAGCAACTTGTCAAAAGTCATGTAATTTGTAAGCAGTAGAGTTATTACTTTATTCCAGATCATTTTGTCTCCAAATCTTATAAATTATTATGCCCTACTGTTTCCACATCAGATATCTGCCTTTGTCTGCATAATTTCCTTCACTAGAATATCTATTCACATCTCAAATTTCATCTCTTGAAAATCAGTTTTAATCTGAAGAGTACCCAGTTCTGCATTCCCTCTCAAGATTCTCTTCTCAGCCTTATGTACTATGTTGGTTTGCTTGGGTTTATAGATGATCTGAAAAATTACAATTTGAGAATTATGTGTGTCTTGTCAAGCCCATATCCCTGGCACCTAGCAAAGAGCCTAGACTATGAAACATGATCAATAGATACTAGTTAATTTAAAAAGTTCCTCAATTTTAGGAGCCTCTGAGTTCTATATTTTTCAATCATTTTGGTTGTGTACTTCTCTACACAAAGTAAATATTCAGTCAAGGTAAACTGACAGTTTGCTACACTCCTGGTACTTTAAATATGACATTATATATATTCTGTAAAAATTCTTTAAAGATAGCATTTGAATTATCTTGGACTTTCTCTCTTTATCTCATGAATACATACAGGTTGCTCTGGCAATGGTTGTATAAGATTAATCATTCAGAGCTTGGAACTAGTCTTCCTCAGACTCAACAAATCCTGAGCTTTGTCGTCTTACAACTCAAGGAAAAAAACAACAGAATTAAAAAGTGGCAAAAAAAACTAGACATTTATAAGAGTCATCCTTTTAAGGTCCAATATAATGATCTCTATTATTGCTAATGGGGACATATCTTAAGACACATGTCTGTATTACAAAAAAATAAAGACACAGAGACAATGGGGGATGTGAGGAAGAGAGTCTGATAGTATGCACTGAACTCTGCCCATAATGAGTGTACAACCATTTTTCTTTCTGCCCTTAAAACAGTAGAAGCCAGAACAGTTATCTTAATTTTACTTACAATGTTATCTGAATGAAATAAGTTATTTTTCCAAAATGATGGGTACTATATGTATTATAGCTGGAGATAGGAGTCAAGCTTTGTAAATTCTAACCCAGTATTCTGACATGGTTGAATGTTACTCCTCTTATAGTCAAAAACTCCTTCAGAATTGCCTTTGTGATCTGAAGGCGTATTTGTTAAACAGCACTACCACCTGCTGGTAAGTTTTCCAATAATTCACAAGCAAATCCTAAAATAGCAAAATAAGTAAATAAATAAATAACCCAATATAATTTATTATTACAACTGCATTCATCTGCCACATTTTCTAATTGTTCTTCTCCTTGCACTTATTATATATGTGTAGACACATATTTATTAAACAGACAAATGAATCTTGCAAGATGAAGTGTCCAAATATTTTTTTCACTTCTCTAGAACTTTGCTTTCTAGAATGTCTACATTTGGGAGAGCATTTTACTGATTTTTAAGTGTACAACTTGATAGCAAATTTGATGTCTGCTAATAATGTAGGTCAGTTATCTCCAAACTTTTGTGCATGTAAGAATCTCATAGTAGAAAAATACTTTAAAAATGTAGATTTATCAGTTATTCTCCTGAAAATTCTAATTTTGTCACTTCTGGCACAGAGTCAGGAAAAACGTGTTCTGTTTAATGATTACTCCTCAAGTTATCCTCATGCTGCAGAATGTTGAAAAATTCTAACTTTATGAAATAGTTTGTCCTGGCTCTACTCTTGGTTGGCTCTATGGATCTAGCCAGGTCAAAGAAATCCTAAAACTCAGTTATTCATGAGAGAAATGGGGGTTACAGCAATCCAATCACTAGATGGTGTCTAAGGACATTCCATTGGGGAAATACTTCGTTTCAAATAAAAAAATTTGGAGGGCTGGTGGAATGGCTCAAATGGTGGAGTGCTTACCTAGCAAGCATAAGACTCTGAGTTTAAGACTCAGTGCTCCACCAAAAAAAAATAAATAAATAAAATTTAGTGGGGGTTATCCATAAAATTGATCTATGGGAGACAAATTTATATGTGATAACTGGATTTTCAGATGAAATAACTAGAAAACACTTGTTATATCCAGTCAGAAGTTTTCACTTTCAATTAACTTTCCTACTGAACAATAAAAGACGAATTTAAAATGTTAAACTTAAAAATAGAGGAGATGAAACAAATCTGGCCATAATACATATATACACAGAAGTGCCACAAGAAAACTTCCTGTGTAGCTATTTTAAACAAGCAAAAATGTCATTTGTTTTTCTTTTTTTCTTATACAAAGTTGGGGAACAGGAAAGCAGAACAGTTCCTGCTGGGGGGTTGGTACAAATGGGAGGGGGCAGGAGGTAGGGAAATGGTGAAGGAGGATGAATATGGCGTAAATACTTTGTACACATGTATGTAAATGGAAAAGTGGTAGCTGTTGAAATTATTCCAGGAATGGGGGAGGGTGAATAAAAGAAAATGATGGAGGGATAATTGTGAGAACTTTTGTAAATGCCACAATGTACCACCACTAACACAATAAAAAGAAGTTAAATTTTAAAAACAAAGGGAGAATAAGAATAAAAATACATCAACATCAATGAGTTAAGGAAAGTAAAGTTTTCAAACTAGATATTTTGTCATAATCCTTTATCCACCCCTTCCCCCAAATCTAATTGAGTCAGAGCAGAAAGATAATAGCAGGAGAACCTCTAAAGGATTCCTGGCTGTAATTCCAGTAGTTAACAACCTCCAGATGTTGAAATCCAATGTCCCACAATTATTAGGAGAAAAATCAGAGAAAGGTTAGCCTAACTTGGAAAGTGTTAAGCATGTTAGAAGGGAGTAGAGTCTGGTTTAGAACAGACTGACCTGTGGGAGAAGAAATAAAGTCCTTAGCTGCCTTGCAGACTTAATCTGTATCCCATCATTAGCTTTTAAAACCATGTTGGCAACACACAGGATGCTTTCATTGAGTGAAACCACCTGCAACTCAGTAAAATAAAGGACAAAAGTGCAGCAGCTGCAAACCACGCATGCACTCCTTTGTTCTCAGACTTATAAGCATTTGGTATCACATGGAGAGCCACCTCTCTCAAGTAGTCAACAGGCAAGTTGTTCAGGCCTGGGCTGGTTAGGTCTGAGGTAGTGAGGCAAGAATTAACTTTGCCAGTTAATGTTGAAAGTGTTTTTGATTCATAGGCATGCCTTCATCTCTTTAAAAAAAAAATCTTTCTTATCCATAAAACAAAAACGAACAAGGACAACAGAAAAAAAACCCTCCTTATCTTCTCACAGGTTACAGGTCTGTGGCTACTACTGGATAACTTTGGAGGTACCCTTCAGTCTAACCCGGCTTTACCTAGATAGAATGTGAACTGTGATGCAATAACAGAGCCAGAACTGATACTCTCACAAAGCATGTAAACTGATTATTTTTCTTATTGACTGAAATACTCCATTGAACTGCACTATTCAAGAAACAACAGGGTGTGATATACTTTGAATCTTGGCTATGTTCACCTAGAACATTAAACCGTTCATTGTCTGAATGGGAAAAGTCCTCTGGATGGATCACACCAAACCCAGGGGAGTTGCAAGCATTCTAGTCAAAGCGTGGTCTATAGACTGGGAGTTCATTAGAAATACAGAATCTCAAAACTAATCTGAATTCAAAACTAATCTGTATATGAAATATTCTCAGCTGACCTGAATTCACATTGAAGTTTAAGAGCCACTCAGAATGAAATCCAAACTTCTTTGCATGGCTCACAGTCCCTTCATGGAATAGTCCCCCTTACCCTTCCTGCTATGACACTTGACATCTACCCAACCTAGGAGGATGTCATTGGCTGGTCCCTTCCTTCTGGGTTTTCAAATGTTTATTAGTTTTTTCTCAACACTCTTCTCCACACCATCCCAACTGCTTCCCTGCTAATCCCTATTCATTGTGTTATTATTCATCCAAGTAGTGACTTCCCTGGTAGATTGAGGTAGGTGTTTTAACTCAGCACTTTACTATCACCCTGCACTGCTCATCACAGAACTTTTTCCACTATTATAATGGCTTGTATCCTTCAAAAGGCTGTAAGTACTGCAGAATAGAATAGTCTTATGTGTTATTGCATACATGGCACAAAAATTTGCACATTAAGTGCACAACAAATATCCATCTAATATGTTGGAGGGTGGAAGACCCCATAGACTAGTTAGCTCTATTTTTTATTTTGCTTGTTGCCTGCTAAACTATGCATAAAAGTAGTTTTGTATATATTTCTAGGTGGTACTGGGTTTTTGACTAAGAGCTGTAGCAAGCCTATGACTCTACAACTTGAGCCATACTCCAGCCCTTTTTGCTTTAGTTATTTTTCAGATGGAGTCTCATGTTTTTTGACCAGGATAACCTCAGACCATGATCCTTTTACCTATGTCTCCCACATATCTGGGATTACATTCATGTACCACTATGCCTGGCTTCTTCTTTGAAATAGTGTATCAGTAACTTTTTGCCCAGGCTTGTCTTGAGCCACGATCTCCCTATTTCCACATCCCAAGGAGGCTTGTATTTTTCATCTTCCATGAAATATAGTTACGGAAACCTTTACTGAATGCAATAAAAAGATATATTGGGTGGAATCGGGAAAGAGTCAATCTGAAAGCCAGAATCTAAGAAAGAAGTCCGAGCCCAAATAAACAGTCCAGGAAGTTGTTCATCTAATGGGGGAAGTCCATACGGAAGATCTGAGTAAATCAGATGGGAACTACAGGGTTTGAAGTAGAACAAGAAATGTAGAAAAATTCACTGAATCAAGAGAGGAAATAACTTGTAATGGGTAATTGGCAGTGGACTTACCAGTGGATGGTTTAAGAACTCAAATGTTTTTTGTTTTCTTTAAAGGATATTTTTTCTTCCATTCTTAATATTTTCATCTATAAATAATTCACAGTAGTTAACAGAGAGGAGACTTTCATATGCTGAGTGATAAGATTTGCATTTTGGAAATGCTATTCTACAATATAGCTGTGATATAGAGCATGACATATTAGATTTCCAGAGCAGAGGTGAGAAGAACAGTGACAACAAACCAAGAAGTAATTATAAAGCCTGGACCAAGGTAGTGGCAGCATATAAAGAATTGACGTGTAAAGAGGCAGGCATGGTAAAATGGATTAAAAACTAAAATACAATCTCATTGGCTACCTTTAAAAATATTTCAATATCTGATTATATCCAACTCATTGCTGGGAAAATTATAAGTGTTTAACCTCAGTTTAATTACATGAGTACTATAAATAAAGGAGTATAGTTTGCATATGTATTCACTCTAAGTTTAAATCAGAAAATCTTTTTATAAAAGAAATGAAATCCTTGATGTCCATTTACCTTGACCATAGCTAAAAAGGAATCTAACACAAAAATCTGAACTCCATCTTCAAGATCAGTTTTCTATCTTTTCTTTTCTGTGATCAAGCAACAGTGTGATTTCATTTAGTTCTATAATTAAAGCTAAATCTTAGACTTTAGAGCAATCCTAAACCTCTTATCTTTTTTCAGCAAAAATAAAATTCATGCCCTAGTTTCAAAGACATTATAGAAATAAAAAGATGGTCTTTCTAGTAGAATGAATGAAGTCCCAATAAACTAAGTTAGAAGCTTGGAAATTGTAGTCCCATCCTGTGCTCCAGCAAAAAGAGGGATCTGGAAACTGGCATAATAACTGGATCTGCCTACATGATTAAGCCTCCATAAAAAACTTGAATGTGGGTTTGGGAAATTTTAACGTGGCATTGCTGGGAGGTTGGTACTTGTGGAAAGTATGTGGAAATTCCTCATCCCTTCCTACATCCATTAGTCTAGTTGTCTCCTGACTGAGTGTAGTGGTTGTTCATATCCTTTATCCTTTTTACCCTATATAAAGAATACACAGGATAATAGGTAAGCTTATTTCTCTGAACTTTGTGAGCTGCTTTACAAAACTAATTGAACCTGAGAAAAGGATCATGGGAACCTCCAATTTGTAGCCAAGTTCAATATAAGTTGTAGGTAACCAACTACCACAAAGAGCAATCTTGGAGAGCTTAGATCTTACCCTGTGGGATCTAATGATAGTTCTCAGCAAATAGTATCAGAATTGAGTTAAATTGTAGGACACCAATACTCTGTAGAACTGGTGAGAGAAAAAAAAATGTCCACATATATCAGTGAACAGAAGTGTGAGATTGTTGACTATGAGAGAAGAAAAGATTTGTTGTTCCCCCACAAAATGGTACAAGACTTCTTGGTCAACTTGATATGGGTCTATAGTTAACTGATTAGATAGAGATGGGAAGATGATTGGTAGTACATGAGAAAAGAAATATTAGCCATGTGGTTATACTATCTGCCACTGATACCCAAGGAGTATGTGCTCATAGTCAGGAAAGCATGTACTAATAATCACTTCCTTTGTATTCTGGTGAGGTTCTTTATACTGTGAAATCATGATTTTTAACTGATCCACAAAAATATATTGTCACTTATAGTATCAATAAGCAATAGTTCTAAAATAAATGATTTTTATTTGATCAGAAGGTAAAATATAATAGTATATCTCTTCATAAATTATGTGTATTAGAGATTAAGAGAGCTACATTTAGCCTTTATTGTGTTTTAAAATATAAATAAAAATTAATTTAAAATCTTTTGAATTTTAGATTCAAAATATAAATGTTAGCTACGAAGTTTCATTTTTGTGAACGTTCACATGAATGCTGGTAACTTCCTAGAATTTGATTGAGATTAATAAAAATAGCAGTAATTGAGTAAAAAGTGAAGTTTATTATAATACAAATTTATCCTAAAATTTTATCATGAAATATAAGGGATAAAAATGTCATCCCATAAAAATTGAGAATAAACACACAAGTATGATTAAGTATAAATTTAAATAAGCATTTTTGTCAGGTCAGTACTGGGTGTTGAACTCTGGCATTGCATTTGCTGGGCAGATACTGTACCCCTAGAGCCACACTCTAGAACTAAATGTGCATTTTAACAACTCACATTCCCATAATTTATTTTAAATATCTCTTCATAACAAATGCTTTGATAAAAATTATTGCACAGGTGAAAATAGTGATGGTTTTCACTTAAGGAAAAATCTCCCATTTAATTAATTTACTTATTTGTCTCATGTTAAATGAGGTGTGTATTGAGCACTTACAATGTGTCAGGCACAGTTGTCAATGCTTGGAATCCATCATTGACAAAAAGGAATGATAATATCTGTACTTACAGAGGAGAAGACAGCAGCCCATGAAAATAGACCATATACTAGTGCACAAAGCAAGCCTCAACAAATCTAAGAAAATTGAAATAACCCCCTGCATACTGTCTGACCACAACACAATAAACTGGAACTTAATAACAAAAGAAGCAACCTAAAATACGTAACCAATTGAAAGCAGAGCAACATATTCCTCAATGATTGGTGAGTCATAGAAGAAACGAGAGAAAATTTAAAAGTTCCTAGAATTTAATGAAAAAGAACCTATGAGATACAGCAAAGACAGTTCTAAGGGGAAAGTTTACAGCCATGAGTGCATATATTAAAAACACAGAAAGATCTCAAATAAACAACTTAATACTGTATTTCAAACACAAACAAGCTAAACCCAAAACAAGGAGATAATTAAAAATAAGGGCTGAAATCAACAAAATAGAGACCAAAAAAAAAAACCGTAAGAAGAATCAACAAAACAAAAGCCTGGTTCTTTGAAAAAATAAACAAGATTGACAAACTTCTGGCAAATCTGACTAAAACAAGGAGGGAAAAGACCTCACATTAATAAAATCAGAAATGAAATGGGGGAGATAACAAAAAACACCAAGGAAATCCAGGGAATCATCAGGGACTACTTTGAAAAGCTATGTTAAAATAAATTGGAAAACCTAGAAGAAATGTACTATTTTCTAGATACATATAGCCATCCAAAATTGAACCGAGAGTCTATTAATCACTTAAATAAACATATAACACACAATGAAATTAAACCATCAAGAGTCTCCAAAAAAAGAAAAGTCCAGGACTTGATGGATTCTTCACTGAATTCTACCAGACCTTTAAAGAGGAACTAATACTAATACTCCTTAAACTTTTCCTTAAAATAGAAAGGGAAGAAACACTGCCAAAGTCATTCTATGAAGCCAGTATTACACTCATCTCCAAACTGGACAAAGACACACACACAAAAAAAAAAAAGAAAAAAGAGAGAGAGAGAGAGAATTACAGGTCAATCTCTTTAATGAACATAGATGCAAAAATCCTCAATAAAATAATGGTAAACCAAATTGAACAGCATATCAAGAAGATTATACACCATGACCAAGTTGGATTCATCCCAGGGATGAAGGGATGGTTCAACATACGTAAATCTGTAAATGTAATACAGCACATTAACAGAAGCAAAGACAAATAGATCATCTCAATAGATGCAGAAAAAGCCTTCAGTAAAATTCAACACCCTTTCAGGATAAAAGCTCTGATGAAACTAAGAACAGAAGTAATGTACCTCAATATAATAAAGGTTATATATATGACAAATCCATAGCCAAAATCTTACTTAATGGGGAAAAACTGAAACCATTTCCCCTAAAGTCAGGAATGAGAGAAGGGTGCCTACTCTCCCCATTCCTATTCAACATAATCTTGGAATTCCTAACCAGAGCAGTAAGACAGAAAGAAGAAATAAAAGAAGTACAAATAGGTAAGGAAGAAGTCAAACTATCCCTATTCACAGATGACATGATCTTATACCTAAAAGACCTAAAAAACTCCTAGACACTATAAACAGCTTCAGCAAAGTAGCAGGATCCAAAATCAATTTACAAAATTCAGTAGCCTTTCTATACACCAACAGTGAACAGATTGAGAAAGAATATAGGAAAACAATTCCATTTACAATAGCCTCAAAAAAAAATCAAATACCTAGGGATAAGCTTAACAAAGGATGTGAATGATCTTTACAAGGAAAACTACAAACCACTGAAGAAAGAAATAAAAGAAGACTACAGAAGATGAAAAGATCTCCCATGCTCATGGATAGGTAGAATCAACATAGTAAAAATGTCTATACTACCAAAAGCAATCTACATGTTTAATGAAATTCCCATCAAAATCTCAACGACATTCATCACAGAGATTGAAAAATCTACTCTAAAGTTCATTTGGAAACACAAAAGACCACGAATAGCCAAGGCAATACTGAGTAAAAAGAACAATGCTAGAGATATCACAATACCTGACTTCAAACTATACTACAGAGCCATAGCAATAAAAAGAGCATGGTAAGGGCACGAAAACAGATATGAAGACCAGTGGAACAGAATAGAAGACCCAGATATGGTTCCATGCTGATTTTTCACAAAGGCGCCAAAAACATACAATGAAGAAAAGACAGCTTCTTCCACATATGTGGATGGGAAAACTGGATATCTGCCTGCAGAAAACTGACAATCGATCCATGTTTGTGATCCTGTACAAGAATCAACTCAAAGTGGATTAAAGACCTTAATATCAGATCTGAAAACCTGAAGCTAGAGTAGGAAAGAGCAGGGAATACACTGGAAATAATAGGCATAGGCAATGACTTCCTCAGTATAACTCCTTTGGCTCAGCAACTAAGAGAAAGGATCAACAATTGGGACTACATGAAATTAAAAAGCTTTTGTACAACCAATGAAAGGGTTTCTAAACTGAAGAGGACACCCACAGAATGGGAGAAATCTTTGACAGCTATGCATCAGACAAGGGACTGATAACCAGAATATTCAAAGAGCTCAAAAAACTAAATTCCAAAAAAATCAATGACCCAATGAAGACATTGGCAAATGAACTGAACAGAGCCTTTTCAAATGAAGAAGTCCAAATGGCTAAAAAACACATGAAAAAATGTTCACCATTCCTGCTGATAAAGGAAATTCAAATCAAAACCACATTGAGATTCCACCTCACTCCTGTTAGAATTGCTACCATCAAGAACACCACCAAAAATAAATATTTGCGAGGATGTGGAGAAAAAGGAATCCTCATACACTGCTGGTGAGAATGTAAGCTAGTACAACCACAATGGTAAACAGTATGGAGGGTCCTTAAAAAACTAAAAATAGACCTGCCATACAATCTAGCAATAACACTCCTAGGAATATACCCAAAGGAATGTGAGTTAGCTTACAATAAAGGCACCTGCACACCCATGTTTATTGCAGCACTATTCACAATAGCTAAGCTATGGAAACAGCCAAGATGCCCAACTACTTGTAAGTGGATTAAGAAAATGTGGTATTTATATACAATGAAATTTTAGTCTGTCACAAAGAAGAATGAAATTTTGTCATTTGCAGATAAATGGATGGAACTGGAGAACATCATGTTAAGTGAAGTTAGCCAGGCTTAAAAGGCCAAAAGCCACAGCTCTCTCCCATATATGGAATATGGACCTAAACAAATGCAGCAATATTATGGGATGCTGGTCACACTAAGGGGAGGTCATTCGTGGGAGGGATAGGGCAAGGGAAAGAAAGTAAGGAACTAAGAGTCTGACTCTGCACTACTGTCAATACTGGGTGAGAGTGCCTCAGAGAGGTTGCTATGGTTCCTTCTGCAGATTCTGCATGTGCAGTGTTTGGGCCTGCAGCAGTGATTAGTAGAGGATAAACATTTCAAGTTCATCACCATGTCTAGGGCTGCCAGTGGCAGAGGCCCATGCTGGTAGCAATGCTATCACCAATAGTTCCTGAATTTAACAAAGTGAAAAAAGTAAGATTTCACATGTTCATAAATTATAAATAATCCTGTTAAAATTCTCATAGTACTTGAAGAAATCTACAAATTCAATGCAATCTAATTGCCAGTAACATTCTTCACAAAATTAGAAAAAGTTTTAAATTCTTGATGTTCAAAAGCCTCAAAATAGCCAAAACAAAGAATTGAATTGGAAGCATCACAATGCCTGATTTTAAGACATACTTCAGAACCACAGTAACCAAGACAGTATGCTACTGACATAAGAATAGACTCATAGAACAAGGGAACAGAACAGAAATCCCAGAAATAAACACATGTACTTATAGCCAACTTACAAATGTGCCAATAATATGCGTTGAAGAAAGGATAGACTCTTGAATAGAATGGTGCTGTGGAAACTGGAGAGCCATATGCAGAAGATTAAAATTTGACCCCTGTTTCTTATCCTGTACAAAAACCAAGACATACCACATCAAAGACCTAAACATATAATCTGAAGCTCTGAAACCATTAAAAGAGAACATAAGGGAAACACTTTAAAACATTGGTACAGGCAATGATTTCCTGGACAGGATTGACAACTGGGATTACGTCAAACTAAAAAGCTTCTGCACAGCAAGGAAACAATAAACTGAGTGAAGAGACACCTACAAAATGAAAGAAAATATTTTCCACTATTCATCAGATAGGGGGATAATATCCAGAAAATATAAAAAACTCAAAAAATATGTGATCCAATTTAAAAGTGAAACATTTATTGCAACATTAGCTCTTCAGAAGACACAATATTTCAGTTACAAAGGAGGAAGAATTTTAAGACAGCTATTTATTATACAACCTGATAACTATAGTTAGTAAGACTATATCGCTTATTTGGATACTGCTGAGAGATTTTATATGTTCTCATCCTCCTACCACAAATAATGTGATTCAGATGTTAATTAGCTTGATTTAGTCATTCCACAATACACATATATCAATATAGTGTGCTATAAACCACAATTGTATATGATTTTGTTTTTTCACTAAAAATAAACTATGAAAAAATAATTATAGGATATCTATAACTGATCTTTTATGAATGTCTCTTCTAGGAAAACATTTGAGCTCAAATTCTATCACCAAGGACTTCTCTATTCAAAAGACCCCAAAATTGTGTTAGTATCCAGTGAAACCTTAGAAGTATACATATTAATAGCTTATTGTGACTGACTTGGAATAATTAATAGACACAAAAGCTTACTACTTTAGTTTTTAGCCATACACTTTGATGGCAAAATTTAGTAGACTTTGAAACATCTCAGATATACTTATCCTTTGTTTTTGTTTAACGTTTTTATTAGTTTATGATAGTTATGCATGGGGTTTTGTTGTGCCATACCCATATATACATATATTGTACCCTGGTTTGGGATGTACATGAATGCTTCCTGGGATTAATAATAAAAGTCTTCTGGAATTATAGAGCAAAGACTTCATTCTTTTCAGGGAAAAAAGCTATCATTTAAAAAACAATGAAATTTTCCTTCTGTTCTAAACTTTGGGACAGAGACACCTGGCCCTCAGTCTCTAACGTGTCTAGAAAGGATGAACAAGTCAGGCATCAGCATTTTCTGTTCTTCACAGCTTAGTCAGGTGGCTTCAAAGTAGCTTCAGCACTGATGATTAAGAAAACAAAATTTTATTAAAAGTTTCTGAAATGTAATAATGGGAAAATTTAGGAGAATGAAGATAAGACATATAGAACATTAAAAAGCATCTCCACAAAATACCAAGTAGGCATTTGGCCTCCTCTGTCTTTGCTGCATCTTCTACCCCCACTCCAGGTCTTTATGTATGTTTACTTGGTTTTAACTTTGCTTTCTTTTGTACCTCTACATTATAATAATGAAGCAGGACAGGAATGAGAGTGAATAAACCATCAAGGAAGTAGACAAAACTGAAGAGTAACAGGACAGCTTTATGTAACTAGCCAACAAGATGTGCCTTTTAACGTGATGAACAAAATTATATCATAACTGAGAGTCTGGCCATAGGAATACACCCAAATTCAGGGCTCTTCTGCTACTGAACTTCACAGAAAATGGATGTGACCTTGACTTATGAACTCAAGTTAAAAATCTAGCCTTTTTCCTCAAATCATGAATTTTGATTTAATTATCTTCATTTATTTTTTTTCAATAATTCTTTGAAAAGAATGTGCTGAGCTCTTGACTGACTAGCAATGACATTCATCGGCTTGTTAGCAATGACATTCATCGGCTTGTCCATAAAGGACAAAATCTTTAATACCCATCTTATCCCCCATATCTTGTGTCAATTTAACAAGGAATTTTACATGTACAACATTAATTATGCAGGGGAGGAAAACAAAGATGGAAACAGGAGTGAAAGTTGGTTTGGTGGGAGAAGTCAGGAGAAATGTGGTACTCGCTTTTCTCCACTTCCCCAGAGATGGCTGCTCAAAAGAGGCCCAAATTTAGTTCAAGTACATGCTTATTGTGGATTTGGTGAGCTTACATAGCTGCAATTCACAGCTCCTTTGTCATTGCTTCCAGGGAAATTGCATCTCTGTAAAGTCCTTCTGTTCTTCCTCATTCTTGTTTCTGCTTGCCTGTGAGTAGCTTGGGAAAAAAACAATTATTTTTTTATCTCCATAACTTTTGCAGCCAACACAGTATTTTGTACACATAAGATGCTAAATAAGTATCAATTTAATACAAATGGTTGGCTATATAACCCTGTCTCAAGGAATCCCATAATCATCAACTATTCCCAATTTCCTTTTAAAAGCTAAATGATGCTTATCTTCTGCACAGAAGATAAAATATTAATTGTTTTATTACAATAAATTTGTCATCTTGTCTAAAAATATATAATACATGTTGTTTACAAAATTACGTAAGGTATGTAAGACTCTCTTGGCCTAAGAACTTACTCTGCTTAGGTTATTGTAAAACATCAATCACCATTAGTCTGCTAAAGGTTTTCAGCCCTAATGTGTATTCCTAATTCTTTCTAATCTTAAAAGGCTTAACATGAAGATAGACTCCACAGATAAGCAATCATGATCAAACATAAAACTTAACAAAAGGCAGATTAACCATGCAGCTACAGCAATTAGAAATTAAGTTGGATATGCTTTGACTCTATGTACACAACTGCCAGAACACTGGAATGTATGCTTAGGTTTATAAGGGCATATATGTACTCCCAATAAGACAGAACAGGTCTTCCTTCTTTATGCATGTCAGGAGGATGTCTAAGTGGCAATCACAAGTTCCTAGTTTTTAAAAGGCAAAGGGAGACACTTTCTTCCTGAAATAATGTGGGTAGAAATTGATTTCTATTTTCATCTCACCAATTTTGGGCACTATCTTTTCATTGATCAATCTAAAATTTAAGTGGTTTTTGTAAATGTAACCACCAGGAATTATTTTGTGAGTTACTTTACAAATTAAACAGAAACATTTGGAGAACAGAAGAAGGAGACAATGTGAACGGCAAAGGTGATATTTTGTCTCAGAAAACCAGCAACAAGGTTTGTCCCATAATGACTCTTAAAAACTCAAAGTGGAGAGTGGGAAAACATTTTTGTTTTAACTGGTACAAAGGTAAAATATCAAATCAAATCGAATAAAAACAGATGAGCATATCTCTGGGAGAAGTAGCAAAGGAGCAGCACAGAGATGAGCCTCAGGATCAGTGTCAGAAATGTCTGATTTACCCCAAAGAAAGAAATCAGTGAAGACATGAGAATATGGAAAGACATCCCATGGTCATGGATGGGCAGAATCAATAGTGTGAAAATGACTCTACTACCAAAAGCAACCTATATGTTCAATGTAATTCCTACCGAATTTTCAATGACATTCCTCCTAGAGATAGAAAAGTCAGTCCTAAAGTTGATATAGAAGCTCAAAAGATCTTGAATAGCCAAGGAAATCCTGAGGCAAAAGAGCCAATGCTGGAGGTGTCACAATCCCTGACTCCAAACTTTACTACATAACCATAGTAATAAGAACAGCATGATACTAGCACAAAAACAGACATGAAGACCAATAGAATAGAATAGAAGACCCAAACATAAACCCATACAGCTAAAGTCATTTTATTTTCAACAAAAGAGCCCAAAACACGCATTGGAGAAAAGATAGCCTCTTCAATAAATAGTGGTGGGGAAAAAAGATATCCATCTGTAGAGACTGAAACTAGATCCTAGACTCTCACCTTGTACTAATATCAATTCAAAGCGGATAAAAAATCTTAATATAAAACCAAAAACTATGAAATTACACCAGCAAAGAATGGGGGACTACACTGGAACACACTGGCATAGGCAATAAGTTTATGAATAGAGCTCCAGTGGCACAGCAGTTAAGAGAAATAATTGACAAATGGGACTGCATCAAACTAAAAAGCTTCTGCACAGCAAAGGAAACAGTCACTAGGCTGAAGAAACAGCCCACAGAATGGGAGAAAATCTTTGCCAGCTATATACTTGACAATAAGACTAATAGCTAGAATATACAGGGAACTCAAAAACTAAACCTGCAAAGAATCAACAACTCATTAAAAAATGGGCAATGAGCTGAACAGACAATTCTCAAAAGAACAGCACATGACCAATAAATACATGAAGAAATCCTCAACATCCTTGTCCATAAAGGAATTACAAATCAAAATGACATTGACATTTCACTTAACTCCAGTCAGAATGTCTATAATCAATAACACAAACAACAACAAATGCTGGCAAGGATTTGGGAAAAAGGAACACTTCTGCACTGTTGGTGGGAATATAAATTAATGCAACTGTATGGAAAGCAGTAAGGAGGTTCTTCAAAAAGCTAAAAATAGACAGGTGCCAGTAGCTCGTGCTTATAAGCCTAGCAGCTCAGGAGGCAGAGATCAGTAGGATTATGGTTTGAAGCCAGCACAGGCAAATAGTTCAAAAGAACCTATCTTGAAAAAAAAAAGGCTAAAAATAGACCTACCATATGATCCAGCCATTCCTAGGCATATACCTGAAGTAATGTTCTTAGGTAAATGGATGGAACTGGAGAACATCATGTTAAGAAAATTAAGTCAGGATTAGAAGGTCAAAGGTTGCATGTTTTCTATCATATGTGGAAAACAGACCTATAAGATAAATGTGCACATAAATACATATATGATCAGATATATGTATATATGTGAATATATGTATATATATATATATGGAGAGAGGAAAAGAGAGCATGACTGTATTAGTGGGTGTGTCTGAGAGGACTATGGGGAGGCAGAAGAGGAAATGATAGAGAAGAGGGAATGATAGAGAGTGAAAACTATTGAAACATTGCATCTATATGTGAAGATAATATAACACAATGCACTGTAAGCTGTGAATAATAGGGGAACAGAGTGATAAAGAGTAAGTAACAGAGGGAGTTAATCTGATTAAAGCATGATACCAAGATAAAACGTTCTTGAACAATCAACATACACTTAAAAAAAACAAAGGGTACCAGTGGGAAAGGAGAAGGCAAAAGGGAAGGGTGAAGGAAGGCAAATAGGGTAGATATATTTTGCATTCATGTATGAAAATGGAACAATGAAACTTATTGAAGTTGTTCTAAGAAGGGGAAATGAGGGAGAATAGTGGAGAGGGGTGAATCTAATTAACATACAAGTATGCATGTAAATGCCACAATGAATATCTTTGTGTAACTATTATATTCTAATAAAAAAGAAATGTCTTATTTATTATTTCCGATTGCAAATGGTCATCATAATCATTTCTGACCTTGAAATTTCAAACTGACAAGGGTTGGAAAAGAAGTGCTCCATAGGGAAAGAGAAATTTCCCAGGTAAGGACAAGTTAGCATGTATAGTAAATATATTTAGAAGAAAAGGAATCAACTACTGAGTCCATTGTGAGTCAGAACCCAGGACAGGAGTTAACTGACATGCTGCTCAACACCTGGACCCAATACATGACAGTGATCGCAAAAGCCAAGAAAATGCTGGACAATACTCAGAAATTTTGCCAGAAACAAAACCGAAAATATAGCATCTCTTTAGTTTCAAACATATGTAACCTTGGCAATTCTGCTGAAGCAAACCATACAATGCTTAAGCAGGTTAGTGGAAGGACAATTAGAAAGGTAAGAAAGAGTATATGTAATGCTTTTAGCTATATGAAAACAGATTAAAAATTCAGGTCTCTAATGCATTAAGACATTAAGTCATGAAGGAGATGTGAAAGGAAAGGGAACAAGAGTTTCTACTTATAGAACTCTGATCAGAATTATTTTATAAGTAGTAATTGCTTTATAAAACTTATTTTTTAAATTATTCTAGAAAAAATTAAACACAAACACTTTAAATATGTATGATGGGATATTAAGGGAATCAGTATATTTTGACTCTTTAATATCCTGAGATGAATAATAACAAGAACAATAACCTAACCATCCCATGATAATCCTTCAGTGTCTCTGCCAGAGACAGAACCCAGACCTAGATGGAAATGATCTATTTAGTTAATCTAAATCTTGGAAACACATAAAGGAACATTTAAAGTTTATATATCTTCTTAAGGCAATTATCTATAAATTTTAAAAAGTTAATAATAAAAGTTTTGAGATACTTGTGATCCAAATCCTTTATTTCTCCCTTCTTAAGTCTTGTATTTAAAAGTGTAGAAAAAAATTTTCTCCTTAGAGTCACCTTTGCTCTGTCAACCAAGTGGAGTGAAAACACATCTACCTGCTTGAAAAAGCCCAGGGTATGCATCCTGCTGCTTCATGGTTATTTAATTATGGAATTATTCATCAAGTTCTCATTTAGTCAACAGAATTATGAAAAAGAGATCATAATGAAATCAATACCAAGGATTAAATTATACCAAGGGGCAGAATTTAGAAAGCTATATTGCTATTTTTCTTCCTTGCTGGCCTGATAGCCTAGCCCTCTGGAAGTTGGTCAGGAAACACTTGCTAGTGAGAATGATGAAGAATTTTCAAGATGTGTGGAAGGAATATTGGAAGGTATTTAATTTACCCCTGCCTGTTGGCATTCTTCTGTGTCTGCTTATAGTTTTTATGACAAAGAAAAATATTTTAGTATCAAAAGACCATTTTTAAAAGTACCATGGCAGTGAAAACGCATGGTCATTCTCAGATTATAAAGTAGAAAATAGGAATAATCTTGATTGTGTCCTAGCTAAAGCACAGATTTTAAGCAACAGAAATGCATCATATTATTCCAGAGCCAAGTTTGAAATCCAAGAATCCAGTCCTGCAACTGCTACCAGTATAAAAGCATACATGTATGAACCTTGGATATAGGTGGGTATAAGAGGGAATGAATTATAGAGGTGTGATGCTAACAAACTAAGCTGGGGCTGTCAGTGGGAGGTTATGATTTAAAAGGCAGCTCCTTAGTGCTAGCTCAAAACTACTCATATACTTACCTCTCCTTCCTGGAGCAAGAAAGGAGCACAAATATGAATAAGCCGAAGAGTAGAGAAAATTGTAGGAGTACATGTGGTAATTCAAGATTTTAACAATTTTCTAGAAGTCTTGATGTACATGGAAGTCTGTTGATAAGAAAGCAACACCATAGGGGGATTTAATGAAGGTAAAAGTCAAACCCCCAGCAAGATCACGAAATAGCTTATAGTTATAACAGGTAAGCATAGAATGAAAGGAGTGGGAAAAAAAAAAGAAGACTTAGTTAATGCATGTTTATGGGGTCCAAATCCCTCACCACACTTCTTGCCTTTCTCTTCCCATCATAAAACATGTTGACTGTCATAGAATCCTATAAGGAAAGGACACAGGCATACACATCAGAAATCCACACCAGCTACGTGGTATAACCAACCCACTATTTTTTTATTCTGAAATATGAACAATCACTGGTTATTTGCCATGTGAAGATACCTAGCAACATCAAGAAAAGAGTAACATTAATAAAACTGGTCTGACAAATAATTCAGGAGAGAAAAAAATGCTTTGTAAAATTGGTATCCAGCCTCCCAGAGAGATCTTAGGATATTTTGTACTCAAAAAAACATGTCTGTTCATCTGGTCTAGAATAGTGGGAGAAGGAGGTGGCGGGGAGCAGGGGGGAGAAATGGCCCAAACAATGTATGCATATGTGAATAAATTAATAATTTTTAAAAATTAGAATAGTAATCTGTGGATTTTAATAAAGATCAGTGAGGTCTTACTGGGGAACTTGGCTTGGCTTTCACCTCCATTTAGATTCCCCTAGTCTTACTTTTTCATTAACAGACTTCCAGGAAATTGTTAAAATCTCTAATTACTAGATGTATACCCTCAATCCTCTCTTAGGCTTTTTTTTTTTTTTTTTTTTTTGGTAGGACTGTAGTTTGAAATCAGGGCTTCCTGCTTACAAAACAGGTGCTTTACCATTTCAGCCACTACTCACTCATTTTGCTCTGGTTATTTTGGTTTGGACTCTCACAAACTACTTACCCAGGCTGCTTAAACCACAATCCTCCCAATCTCAGCCTCCCAAGTCGTTAGGATTATAGACATGAGCCACAGGGGCCTTAGGTTTACTCATAGTTTTATATATTTTTTCCTTTAAGAAAGAGAAGAGCCAAATGTACGTGCGTTTTGAATTAGAACCACTAATCATCAGCATCTGACTTCAAATAAAAAACAAGATGATCCTAGTCAATAAATCAAACTAATTAAATGTTGAAATGGGTTTGGAAAATAATTAAATGTTGGAAGATATTTCTTCTTTTAAAAACAAAAATAGATTAAAAGGAGAAATTATTTACCATAAATTAAATCTAAATAAATTAAAGTGCCCTTATTTTTGAACAATTGTACTAGAAGACATTTTTTTTTACTTTGGTGTTTAGAACATAAGAAAAATTTGCATCCTACACAATTTAGAATGTTGCAGTAGAGTATATATAAGGTTATAGTAGTTATATTTATTGTCTTTTTATATGTAGGATCATTCTATAGCCAAGGCACGGAAACAATGCTGTTCTGTATTTCTGTAAGTATGTTCTACTTCATCTTAAAAATCTAGAAAAGTATTTTTCTACATATTTTGCTAAATTCACCCTAAAACACTGGGTCACACTTGGTGATTTCACAGTTGGCCTGTTGACCATCTAAATTCAAAATTCCATCTTTATTTCCTTATTTCTGTCAGAGAACATCTTGTTCTGAAAACTAATTGGCATCTGTGCCCTGGTTGATTGTACATTTGTGATCTTTGGCAGAAAGGCAGCTGTGACCATTCTGCTCATATCCTATGTTAAATTCTTCCTAATATTTGTTCTCCTCTTCTGATTACTTTATCAATGAGCACAGCTTATTCTAGTAACATGGAGAACCAGGAAGGGAGTTAGCAAGCCAGAGTTGGTGCTGGCTGGCACCTGTATGTAAAAGCTCAGACAAAGAACCTCATCTGCCTACGCCTTTATTTCCCCAGCAGGAAAATAAGAGTAACTGAGTCAATACCCTCTCTTTCATAGCCTAAATTCCAAATGCTACTTTCCAACATGAAAGGTGAAACAGTCTTATTTGATATATGTATCTGAATATCATAATTACCTACATTCCATCTCTCATGTAAAACAAATTCTTACACATTATTATGAATAAGAATTTCTCTTCTGCCTCATGGTGACTGAGAATCTGTATGAGGGTTATATGAATGCCCTTCTCCCTTGTTGACTTCTCTAATTACTTTTAGACTTTTACTTCCTAAAACTGGTGTCTCACAGTATTCTGTTTTAGGGTGAAGAAAAACAAGTATTTCCTGAAGGTAAAAATTTGCCTCACTTTAAGAGTTGACCTATCAAATATGGCCTGCATTTTGGAATTATGGGGTTTTTTCCTTTTTATTCTTCTAAGTAATCTCTTGTTAGTTTAAAAACCATGTCAATTGTCAGCATTTTGTCCACAAAAAGACAGTGATTTATGGTTTACTCATACACTTAAAATGTCAGACTTAAAAAACTCCAGAAAGGTGAAGTCCACAATTTTAACTACTAGGAATGTGTATATGTGTGTACTGTGTTTGTTTGTTTAGTTGATTGGTTTTAATTAAATAACTCTACCCAAGTTTTAGAACCAGATGAAAGTTAATCTTACTTTCAAAAGATTAAATAAAAGGGAAATATAAACATTTCCAAATAGGGCAGCCTTGACAGTGTTCATGTTACAGACTTAGGAAATTTTCTCACTAAGCAAGAGGGAACATCATAAACAGGAAGGAGTGCTTCTACTCCTACACGAATCACTTAACTTCCTCAATATTCACTTCTGCAACCTTGGTAAATCATTAAATTCCATCCACGCAGAGTTGCTGAGAAGATGTCATGTGAGATCAAAATTATTATCATAATATTTCACAGTATAGAAAAATAAGGACTGTAGTGAAAACATAAAATTAAGAGGTAGATGAAGATTAGTCATGCAGTTTTGCTACTAATTACTTATGACAAGTTATCTGATCCCTTGGAGCTTGAGATTACTCCTCTGGGAAAGTGGGGCAAAATGTCATTTCACTATCAACTAGGAAATGTTATGATTGAACAAGTATAATGTGAGCAAATTTCTGATTTGGTAAGTGTGAGTCT
The DNA here is from genome assembly GCF_047511655.1 of Castor canadensis. Taxonomy (NCBI): domain Eukaryota; kingdom Metazoa; phylum Chordata; class Mammalia; order Rodentia; family Castoridae; genus Castor; species Castor canadensis. The sequence goes on along the minus strand of NC_133391.1, from coordinate 66,790,066 downwards.
CAATAAAATGATTGTTCTATTCTTATAACTTGCCCCAGACAGACTCAATCCCATGCACTTTTCACTCATCCATCTGAAAGAGCTGGTAATACCTTACTTACTTGGTAAATCAACAAGTAACTATTGAGAACCTGCTACATGCCAGGTAATCTGTGAAACTGAATTTAAAAAATTTAGTTCAAGGACTGGCAGAATGGCTCAAATGGTAGAGTGCCTACCAAGCATGAGGCCATGAGATCAAACCCCAGTACCATCCAAAAAAGTTAGTGCAAAAGTTGTTAAAAGTGGCTTATCTATTTCATTGCTCTCTCATTAATAGAAACTTTCAAAACAAGACAAAAACAAAACAAGTTGGGACTAAAAATCATGAAGTATATTTTAAGTGTACCAATATCTCATGAATTACAAACCAAATCTCTAGTGTTTCATTAAACAGCCCAGCTTTTTTCTCGCTTTTTCATCTTGGCACATTTTTTCATCATGATACATGTCTCCACTGTCTGCACAAAGTAATACAATAGGCAAGATTCATGCACATTTTAAATAGTCTATGCAACAGAAATTCCTTGAAAGTAATCTCCTATTTCATAGCAACTTACAAGAAATATGATTATGTGTACACATTATCTTTATTCATGTAAACTCATATTTATTTGTTTAATGTACTTTAAGAAACTATAAAGGGAAAAATTAAAGGAGATCTGTATCCCGAGACACAGTTCAGTGTCTATGATTAGGTCAGATTTTTGTGACTTTCAAATCATGAGACTAATAAGAAAGGAATATTAAATGTCAATGCTGATTTCATACGGAAAAGAATGGGATCAAGGACTTGAATTTTGGAAGAAATTCCGTAGCCCCTTGCAAATATTTTCTGAACTCTGGCTAAGATCTAACATCATTCTGAATAGAATAAAACCTTCCATCCACAGACTGTAAAACATAATGTAAGTTGTTATTAGCAAAAAGCAAGGTTGAGAAGAGTTCGAAAGCAGAGTGTTCCCATGGGCACTGATGTCAAATAGAGGTAGAAATGAACACTTTCTCCAATGCTGGGAAACGAGGTAAGGGTAAATATTTTCATAATTTATCCAAGGTTAGTTCATAAACATGCTTGAAATATTATCACTCAAGCACAGTTAAAAAGCTACTTTAAATTTGTATACCAGGATCCACAAGGATCTACAAACATATTTAGGGATCCTTAACCTCTAGGAGAGTTTTTAATTTTCATGTTTTCATTTTGATGTTGCATGTAAGGAAATTTTGTTTTATTAAATGCAAAGCCAAAAATTATCTTCTGCAGTGATACTTGCAATCGGAAGACATTTTCAGAGAATCAAGTATCATCCTCACAGATTAATATTGGTCAAACAGGGTTGTTTGGAAATCTACTGGCAGTCTGAAAGATTTTGCCCCTGAAGCATAGATTGCTCAAGTTTGGGAAACGTGAATCTCCTACAAAGAAGACAACTGCTAGAGGTGACCTCGCTGCTTCCATTCAGTCTAAATTAATGACATTCAGAAAATGAAAATTCAGCAGGGTATCTAAGATTCCCCAAGTGGACCTGAAAGAATTATTCATCATGCAGTTATGCAAAGAACTTAGAACTCACTTCAGAACTGTGATATGTGTCCGAGAGCGAGGCTAGTTTGAGGCAATAATCTAATGTCCTAAATAAGCACAAAAGTGCTTATTTGAAAGGTCATAATAAAATCCACTTTAAAATCATAGGAAAGATAAAAATGGGTATAGGAAAGAATAATACAAGAGTGAATATGCTCAAAATATGTTATATGTATGCATGGAGATAGCACAATGAAAGCCCCACATTGTGCAATTAAATATGTTAATAAGAAATGTGGGGAAAAGAGGACATACAAATGACCAAAAGATATATGAAAAATACTGATTATTACTAAATCATGAGGGAAATGCAAATTCAATTGATAATGAGATATTACCTCACACCTGTTAGAATGGCCATTGTCTAAGAGGTGAGTGAAAATGAGTATTGATAACAGTGTGGGGAAAGGGATCCTTACACATTATTGTATATTTAGTGCATCCCTTATGGAAAACAGTATGGAGGTTATTCAAAACATTAAAAGTAGAGCCACCATATGATACAGCAATCCCATTCCTGGGTATATATTCAAAGCAAATGAAATCAGTACACTGAAGAGACCTGCACTCCTGTGTATACTATGTGTGTGTATACAATATATATATTGCAATACTATTCACAGAAGCCAAGATGTGGCACCAACTTTAATGTTCATGAAATGTTGAATGAATAAAGAACAGTATTCAGTCTCAAACAGAAGGAAATTCTGTCCTAGGGATAATAAGGATGAACCTAAATCTAAAATGTCAAACTCATAAAAGCAAAGAGTAGGACAGTGGTTACCAGAGCTGGGAAGATTGGGGAGGAAGGGCATTGGCAGTACAAAATTATATTTGGGCAGGAAGAAAAAAATCAAGAGATCCATTTGACAGCATGGTAACCATAGTAATAATAATTTTGCAGCAATCCATTATCTGACTGAATGTGCAATGGAGCTACTTATTCAATTAAAATACAGAAATAAATTTAAGAATATCCACTTCAGTTTTGATACCTAGGTAAAATAATGCATATAAACTAATTCATTTTAGAGAGTATTCACACAACTCTGTAAGAATATTACTCCCAAATTTTGTATAAAGAAGATAACTTTGTGGTATCTATTTCAGAACTATACCACAATTGAAATAGAAAAAACTCTTGCCCAGTCTTTATTTGATAAAGTTTATCATGTTTCCTTGCATTCCATATAGTGATACAGGCTCTAACTCCATTTTAAAAAAAACACACACAACATTTTTAGAATAACTACAGCTGAGAAAATGACTTAGTTTTATTTTGTTAAATATTTTTGAGTGCAAGACTAAATCTTTATTATACATACCATTCTGATTACTAGCAGAAGTTATGCTATAAATTTTGATTTTGAATTCTTGGATGGATGAGAATCTCCCTGGGGCGAGATAAGCACCTTAAGGTAGGGCTAGTCCAATTTATGTCTTTGCAGTTTCAGATTTTACCTAACATGGGTGGAGACAGATGCAGCCAGGAGGAAAAAACACCAACCTTGTGTAGTCGGGTTTTCATTAGATTACTGACTAGCTATTTCTAATAAGGTGAAGTAAACAATCAACTTAGTGTGTACAACAAGGTAGCAACAGTGAGGTATGATTAAAAAACCTCAGCAGAGGAGTGAGATTGTACTGAGGTTGCTCTCTCCCTGCTCAGACTTCACCTATTCATGGTACAGAACAGACACTAAGGATAAATGCTCATTAAATTCATGTATTCAGGAAGAACACAAAGTTTAAAATCTCAGGACTTTGAATCAAATTGCATGTGCATCTTGTTAGCTAAACATAGGCGGTATGTTAACTTAAAAAGTCTCCTAATCAACAAATCTACATTTTTATCAACAACAATGAGTCTTCATTTTTTTCTGGTGGTCTACCTTTTCTGTATTGAAGGCTACCAGATCTTACAGCTTCAGTTACCAAATGTCACTTCACAACTTTAGGGGTACCTGAAAATCTTTGATGAAGCTTGGTTAGGAAGGTCCTAAAACCAACCACCTGAACAAATCACTAGCTAAGAAAGGTAAGCTTACATCTCAGTATCTCATCTGCAAAGGAAATTAGTTGAGATAATTTTGATGCTTGCATTTTCCAAGAAAATTTCTGATTATGCATACACAATCTCTCAATATGTCTAAGGTTGATTACAAGAAAGACATGTGCTTTCTAAAAGAAACAAAGGGATAGAAAACAAAGAGGAAACTTTCATAAGAATCTATTATCAAACAGATCCGAAAGAGAAAGTTAGAAATACTTTAGTGACAAGAGATCAAGTATTGTCATTTTCCACAAATGGTTTCTAAATTATCTAATCCTTTTTATGATATTAAAACCAAGATACTATCAGAATGTAAGCTCTACCAGGGCAGAAGTTGTACTTTTCTGAAGATGACAATTTATGTGGAAGGCAATTAAACATAGATGTAATATCAAATGATCACATTGTGTGCCATATAGATTTGTATGATTAAAATGAATAATTAAAGGATGCTGCAGAATTTTCTAAATTAAAAAGCAAACAAATGCTGAGCTATTTTGGATGATGTATTAGGAGAGTCTTAGTCTCATGACATACCTAGATGGGGACGCCAGAGAGTTTCTAACCCAGGTGTTCCTTGAAGGGGCTCTAAGTGCGTCTAGAGAGAGATGTGTTCTACTGAGATGTAGAACTTTCTGAGTAGTCAAACATGGCAACATACTATCCCCGTAAGACAAGCTTTATCTGTTTATCCCAAAGTGCCCTTTAGCTTTTCTTTTTTACTTCTGTTATGACAAAAAAAAGAAGAAAAAAAGGTCATAATAGCACATGACACCCATAAATGAGCCTGTTAAACTCAAGTTATAGACATGACTTGTTGGCCACTTTGACTACAGGACCTGAAGCATAAGGTACATCTGACTTCAGGCTCATCCACCTAAACAAAATTCCCAGCATGCCCACAAAGCTGGATAAACAGAGCACATAGTTTTCTGGGGGAAATGTTTTTTTTAAAATTTAATCTTCACAATAATTAGAATCATTCAGCTTGTTGCAAGAGAGGTGTACTTACTTCTGGTTCTCAGTTGTAAGCCAGGCCGTCTTTAGAGGGATAGCAGCCATTTTTTTAATTCATGTGACTGAAAGGCAAGCACCATTTATAAAGAAAATAAAATGCTGCAATTTGACTAGAAGTTGAAAAAGCAGATGGAGCCAAGGCCTTTGATATACGTCTTTTATATGTCTTTTTTACTGTTATTGTTAGCATACATTAATAGTACAAGAGGGTTTCATTGTGAAAATTCCATGGATACATACCGTGTACTTTAAGGAAGTTCAACTCTTTATTATATTCCCTTAACCCCTATGCTCTTCCCCATTGTTTTTGTTTTTCTGAGAAAGGAACTTACTATGTAGCCCATCCTGGCTTTAAACTTGTGATCCTCCTCCCTCTCAGCCTCCAGAGTGCTGGGGTTACAGGCATGTACCACCATGTCTGCTGACATACACCATTTGAAATCAATGTCTCTGTTAGGAAATAAATTTCCCTGCCAGATTAGGCTGAATATGGACAACTGCTTTATATACATTATGCGAACTTCTCTCACAAAGAGTCGTGCAAGAAGTGTTATCTCCTATTCTACAGACGAAAGAAAACTTTGGTTCAAATGACTAAATTATACAATATGATTTACCCATTCAAACTGGAATTTAGTCAAAACTCCCTCAGATGAGATGCCTGGTTGACTGAGCTATTCCTGAAGATGTTATGAGTCCATTTTGGAAGATTGGAGAAGTGATTCTGCCCTTCACCTTATCAGGATTATTGTTTGAGCTTTGAAAACACAGTCAGTGTGGATGGATAAATCTAGGCATTTTTATATTTTACAAAAAAAAACCCCAGAAGATTTTGTTGTGTAGCCAGCTTGAAGACCAGAGTTAAAAGCTACCTGATTAAAAAATAGAGATTACCTCTTATTTTGTTTTGGTGGGGTTTTTTTTTGGGGGGGGTAAGTGCAGCCCTAAGTGTGAACTCAGTACCTCACACTTGCAGTCACTCTACCAACTTGAGCCTCTCACCACCCCTTTTGTGTTGCTTTTTTTTTTCTTTTTTAAAGACAGGATCTTACTTTATGCCTAGACCAGCCTGGCCTGTAGTACTACTATTTGTTCTTCCCTGTGCATCTGGGAATAACAGATGTATACCACCATACCCACCTCAGGTGGGTTCTTAAGAAATGTTTTCCCAGACTGGCCTTGAACCACAATCCTCCAGATCTCTGACTCCCAAATAGCTAGAATTACAGGCTTGAGGCACCACGCCCAGTCAAAGGCAAAGTAATTCTTAAGTAAAACTTAAAGAGTGGTAACCGAATAATTAATTAAAACAATCAGAAAACATGAGATATGAGCTCTGACATGGTCTTCACAGTGACCTTTTCCAATGGAAAGTAGTGATCAGAAGTTACCACAGTTAAAGGATGTATTGGTGAAGACAAGTTCATAGAACTATAGAATGAGGAAAACTGAACCAAAACTGAGAGTTGATCTCAATTCTGGTGGCATATAGACTTACCTTGGGACAGTTATTAAAAACATTAATATCCAGAACATACCACAGTTCATTTAAATCATAATGTCCTGAAATGGGCCTTGGTTTTTTGAAGCTCTCTGTAATGTCCACCAGTTTGATTCAACAATGAGATGAGTCAGGTTACATAGGAAAGAATAAATTCTAAAGAGAGAAAGAAAAGCATTGGGAATCATGAATGAGGTGGCAAGACACAGAAAAGTATGTAGAAACTGAGGCAACAAAGAAAAGCAGGAAATAATTCCAAGCATAGCAATAGGAAGGCCCTGAGTTCAAATCCCAATACTACCAAAAAAAAAAACTACAACAACAAAAAAACAATAATAAACACCAAAAGAACAAATAATTTAATCAATTACTGGTAAAATTAACTGAACACTTAACAAATAAAGAAATGCAAATGGCCAATAAATAAGTGAAAAAGTGTTCATCATCTTTAGACATCAGGGAAATGCAAATCAAAACTGCACTGAGATCTATCAGAATGGCAGTCATCAGAAAAAACAACAACAAATGCTGGTAAGCAGGCAGAGGTGGGGAGTGGGAGGAAGAGGGTAAATTAGTACAGTCACTGTGAAAATCAGTATGGTGATTCCTCCAAAAGCAAAAAATGGAACTGCCATATGATCCTGCTGTACCATTCCTGGACATGTTATCTGAATGGATTTAAGTCAGCATACAAGATCTACCTATCCATCCATGTTTATTGCAGCATTGTTCACAATAGCCAAGTTATAGAAAGACTAGGTGTGCACCAACAGATGAATGAATAAAGTAAACGTGGCTTATATACACAACGGAGTATTATTCAACCATTAAGCACGACATCATGTCATTTTCCAGGAAAATGGGTAGAACCGGAAATCATAAGGTTAAGTGAAACAAACCAGACTCTGAAAGATAAACAACATGTGCTTTCTTTCATATGTTGAATCTTAGATGGAGGAAGAAAGAAAGAAAGAGAGAGAGAGAGAGAAAGAGAAATGTTGTAACCCTTAGGGAATAGGAAGAGGACCATCAAGAGGAGGGAGGGGGATAAGAATGGCCAGTAAGGGGAGAGATACATCAAATACCTTATATTCATGTACAAAATGTCATAATGAACCCATTATTTTGTACAATTAACATACACCAACACAAAATAGCTCTTTAGGTGTTTCCAATAGGTAGCAAAACTGGAGTCCACTGCCTTGGAGGGTTTATATAGACTGACATAGCAAAGATCAATTGACAAATAATGAGTAAGAAAGAATTGGAATAAGACCCCTTGCAGGTGATGGGTCAATCAACATGCAGTATCATGGCCCACAGACCAGCACCTACAAGTCAGGATTTTCATTTTCTGTAGAATATTTGGAAGCTCTGACACTACTGGTTCTTCCTTTCCTTCCCTATGGTAGCAATCAAGTGGAGCTAAGTAGGGTCTGCCTGACCCTTTGGAAGGTATATGAACTTTATCCTGTGCTAGGCACTACCTGTCCCATTTCATTTACTTGTTTACATGATTTGCCCTCTGGGCAATGAAGTTTGAGAGCTCTGGGTTAGGCGATGCCTACCGCACACTGACTCAAGCTTACTTGGCATGAACAGGAATTCCTCAGCATAGCTGTCTTTTAGTCAAAAGTGACTGTACATGAAGTGAATAACTTTCTTGATAGAATGTTTAGATATTGCCTTGGTATGTGTATTAACAAGCTGTCCTTCATAAATGGTATTCAGGAATTTTCAAGGCCACACACATAGTAGGGTAGTCCATAAAACAGATTTTGTACATTGCAACTCGCAGGCCAGTACTCTGTGTAGTACTTGGCTTCTGTGTTGATTATACTGAAAGCTCTCTGACAGATTATGGGAATTGTTAGTTTTTTTCCAGAACTGTGCTTTTCATCATGAACTAAAATCATTTAACACTTTTCCTATCCCGGCATATTTCATTTATATCTTTATTAGGTCTTTCAACAGAATAAACATTTTCAAAGTTTAAATAGAAAATGTTGAATGTATTTTGAGACGTGTCAACAAACTAAGCTGACTTAAACAGAATATTATTTAGCAAACTTTGTTTTCGCAGAAATGATACCAATACCAAAGTAAAGATCTGTGAAACATGCTTCAAAATAACAAGGAGTGGCCTTTTCATGAAAAAGAAATTATCTCAAACTATGCAGACAATCTTACATATCCTAAACTATACCTAATGTTCCAGAAAAGATAATTTTAAAGGTGTTCATACCTTCTTGTTTTGTGTAATCATTAGATTTTCATGGTTATCATGACTTTGAAATTAAGAATTCCTTAGTAATGTATTTCCAGTTGTATTTTCGTTTTCTAAAGTAAGTTGTATTAAAATTATAAATGGTGCTATTGATTCAACAATTATAGTGATTCACTTTCTCTTCTAAGAATCCATTTATCACTTAGGGACAATCAGCCTTGTTTGTTTGTAATACTTGGTTATATAAAAATTATAAGGCCCAGTTTTTAGCCTGAGGCAAGCTTTAATTTTTATTCTAAATGAAGGTTTTCAAAAAAGTATAACACTAAAAATTTTTACATGAAAGAACAGATATTTCTTGTTATCTGATCCATTTTCTATATGAGAAACCCAGAGCTATCTCAGAAAGGCCTGTCAAAGCTTACTACAGAGAGCTAGCACAAGAACCAGACCCAGACAGAGACTCTGCCATTTGCACTCTGGCACCCTGAATCTGTCCGTTGGGAGACAGTCCTCATGTGCGTCCTGAGATACTACTTGACTTGCAGGGCATGTCAAGACTTTAAGCTGAATGAACTTTTACCCAGGTGATTTCACAGTACTGTGTATGTTGCTGGTAACCTTGAGAGTTGAGGTAACCGCTCCTTTTGGACATAGAGCAGGATTGCTTACTGCTTGCTACAAAAGCCAGGTGTGAACCCATTGCATTCATGGCATCTATCTACCCGGCACACAATACATTGCACCCTTGGGATATGAAGGAAAAGGGAATTGTGCAAATATTCCGCAGCTCACTCTGCTTGCAGTGTGATGAGAAATAAAGTCCTTTGTTCCTGATCCAGGATTTCATGCTTACTGCCAGATTCCATGAAATAGTTACAGGCAATTTACTAGTTCATAAGAAGAGTAAAATCAAATCCGAGACCTGACATTGTCTCATTTTAGCTTGAAAATTCTTGTTTAGAGTTTATCTTTATAGCAAATGATTTCATTATAATTACTTAGAATATATCACATTGTTGAGTCTGAGAAAAAAGCAAGGGCTATTGCACATGTTCCCACTACTACAAAATTATACTTATTTTGGTAATCATAATTTACACCACTGAAGAACTTGTATTTCACTGATCTTGAAGCTAATATATTTAGAAATTAGAAGAGTTAAAGACTTTTTTAAGTTTTAGATATAGTTATCTTAAAAGGAAAGGTAAAATATGCAAAAAGTAATTTGCCAAAGGCTATTCAGCATAGATAAAATAAACTTCTATTTATCACTCAAAGATTTGAATACAGAGGTTGAATGTGTTGAAAAAGTGGTTTCTGACTAAGAAAATTGCATTTTTGATTGAAAATTGCATTTTGAACCTAGAGCAAATTAATAGAGCAAGAAATCCAATATCTTGTAGAACTGTTTGTCAATGAGTTTTCTAAAGAAATTAATGTAAAAATCTAAGCCGAAAAAAAGTCAAATGATAGCATACCCTTGATTACAGGGAGGGTTGTTGAAGAATAATAAGAAAAAGCTTAGAAGAAATAGCTCCCAAGTTGCTACCATCCTTCCTGCATCATCAAAACTTGGTGGCAGTTTCCATAGTACCTGCCATATTGTCTGGCTCACAGGATGGCAACGTGGGGCAGTACTTGTAGCAGTGCCAGACACAGTTCCTAAATCCCAGGCTCAAAGCTAAAGCTAAAATTTTATCCTCTACATTTCCAACCAGTTGATGATCTCACTCTGTTCCCAGTTACATCACAGAGTTTTGAGGATTGTTGAGTTGATGGATAGAAAGCATTCAGGTATCTGACACTTACTAAAAAGATTTAATGAATATTTCCTAATATTATAGTCACTCAATAAATTGATGTTAAAATAAATGTTATTCAGTTTAAAAAATTGATGCATAGAAATTGGAACTGCAATGGATCTGAGATGTGATGAAATTTAATCTCATTTTCTTCACCTTGTAAAAAAAAAAAAAAAGGATTTCCTTAAGTGTCAAAGATATTAAGAATGAAGCCAGGTCTTCCAATTCAGTGCTTTCAATTATATAACCTCTTGGCTCTTTCTCTGGCATGAAAGGGGAAGTACCCCATTTTTAAGTATTCCCTGTCCATCCTCTTTAACAACTCCAATTTGCAATATTTTGTTTAAATCATGTTGTCTTATGTGCAATAATAAATTTCTGAGTCTAATTCCAAAATCTTAGGACAAAAGGTAGTTAAGTTTTGCCAACTTCTCCAAAAGGAAAAAACACTTACTTATTGTCATACAAATAATACAACCAAAGAGACAGTAAAATTTGAATAGAAACAAATTTTTATTACATTCTTCATTCATTTTCATGTACTCTTTCTAGGGTCTTCATTATTTGGAAAAAATATAAATTTATAAGACCTTTCACATTTTTACTTGAGGCTGCCAAACAGGCTATTTAAAGAACACAATATGCATTTTCCAGAAGCCCAATTCAAAGTTGCCTGTGCTCAACAAATATTAGCAGCAAGTGCTTGTATATTAACTATAGGTTCTGCGACACATCACCTCTTATTTCTTGCATTTACTGTCTGAAGTGGGAGGAACCACTTAACAAAGAAGCAGCTGTGAGAACAATGAACAAGTCTGAAGCCAAGTGACTTTTAGAGATGTGCAGTAAAATTCAGTGTGCAACTAACAATTACATCAAGAAATGAAGCTTCTGATATGACAGGCATTCTTTAAGATGACTATGTTCAGCAATAGGAAATAGGAAAAGCTAATCTTACAATGAAAATGTTGTATTATTAATATAATAGGCTACAGTACAAACATTCTTCTTCAGTGGTCAAATTGGTAATTAATTGAGATAAAAGAGACAGGCTCATTTTATTCTCCTGGTGACATCCTACTTTTCATTTCCTTCCTCCTTTCCTTTACTGTTAGATAATGATCATAATAAAGGCATCAAATTAACTATGCTATTATACGCATAAGCCAATGTGCTTGACTTTTCTTCCTTAAGTCAATGATTTCATGAGCACATGGTGGATGACCTTGCAATATTTGCAGATGCTTGGCTATCAGAAAGCAAACTAAAAATGCCTAAGTTTCTTAAATTTAGTAAATTTGACTAGCACAAAACCCAACACCAACAGAAGGAAATTTTTGGTCAATGCCTTAGTAGTAAAGAGTCAAAAATGTCATCCTTCTATTATTGGAATTAAGATATTTGGGGGGGAAAAGCCTGACTTTCTTCCTTCCTATGATCTAGTGGATATTTAGGGCGAAACCATAATTAGGTGCTTTTTGTTACTCAAAAAAATGCATTTTTTGTCAAATAAAACTTATAAACCATGAAGCAAGCAAGCTATTAAGAGAGTAGTTGAATTCACTCAAAAATATTTATTGCATTTAACCATCATGATAAATGCAAGTTCTAAGGGCTGAGGATATAGATATGGCAGTGACCAAAACATAAATATATTCTCATCCACTTGAAGTTTACATGGAAAAGATAGAAATCTTAAAAATTTATGTTAAATGCCACCAAATGGTAAGGAAAAAATAAAGCAGGGAAGGGGGTAGAGACTAGATATATAGTAATGGGGGGAATGACTGCACTTTTAAATAGGGTAGTGTGTAAAACTCTCACTGGAATGATACATGATTAAAAGGATGAAGGATGTGAGCTCCTGGTTATCTGAAAGGCAGGGTTAGACAGAAAGTGCAGCAAGTGCCAGGATACTGAGGCAGGAATGTGAATGAAATGTTTCAGGAGTAGCAAATAAGCTGGAGTATGTCTTAAATAATGTGTGAAAAGGGGGGAAATGTAGAGATCGGGTCAGTTTGGACAGTAACAGACAGCTGTAAATTTGCATTAAAAACTGGGAGGCTTTGTCTATTCCCCAAAATCTGTAACTGTTGCGACCATTACAGCATGGGGGAATTGTCACCATGTTTGCTCCAGGCCTCATCTTTAATAGGATTAACGGCTTCTGTTTTGGTCTTCTGGAGCCCTGGGATACCATGGTAAAGAAAGTGCAACTCTCCTTCAGGAGGGACCAAGGGAGGAAGCCCTGAGACCACATGGCCACAGGGAGGAATCCAGCTGAGACCAGCCCTCCAGTTTCCTTGCCAAGCCACCCTTCATATAAGTAAAGTCAGCTTTGACCTCCCAGATCCACTCGGTCATCAATTATACACTGTCAAGTTAACAGGAGAGGTGATGTGGAAGAGATTCAGAAAGCTCTACTTCAATTCCTGCCTCTAAAAATCATGCATAATCCATTCCACAGTAATACAAACCAGAATCAGTAAAACATGTGAGGAGGATGAACAGATGGTGTCAGGTCTATTGTAATCAGAAGGCAACAAATGCTGTAAAAAATAAAGGTTACTATTTTGGTTGAAGATAAAACCTATGCAGGTGGACATTGCCAATTTTAGAGATGTTACAGATTCCTAATATAAAAGAACATGCCAAGCACAGGAGTAGAAGTTAAGTTTTTCTGTTAAAATGTTTGCTACACAAATATCTATTACTGTCTTCCCAAAAATTCCTATGTCACAAACCTAATTACCAATGTGAGAAGGATTAGAGTCAGGGACTTTGAGAAGGGGTTAAATCATGAAGGGGATCCTCATACGTGGGAGTAGAGCCCTTATAAAAGAAGTTCCACAGAGCTGCCTTGTCCCTTCACCATGTGAAGACACAGCAAGAAAACTGTGTGTGAATCACAACTCAAGCCCTCAACCAGACAATAAATCTGCCATCATCCTAATCTTGAGTTTCCCAAGCATCAAGCCCCATGAGAAAAAATTTGTTGTTTATAAGTTAGCCAGTTTTACAATTTTGTTATAGCAGCTCGAATGTGTCTAAGACAATGGTACTCTCGTCTCTCAAGCACAGGTTACTATTGAGCAACTCCTTGAAACTTTACCTGAGAACTCAGTAAGGTTCTAATACCCAGCCCTTCAAACACTAATTTAGGTGTTATTTGAAAATATTTTGTAGATGTAATTAAAGTTCACAACCAGCTGATTTTAAGTAATGAAGATAATCTTTGATAATCTGGGTGGTCCTGACTAAAGCATTTGGAAGGTCTTAAGAGCAGAACGATCGTTCTCTAGAAGAAATTCCACCTACTGAAGACAGTGTCAACTCCTATCACAGTTTTAGCCTGCCCTTCCTAAGGACTTCCCCTCCAGGTTTGGGCTGGTCTCAGCCAGTCCCCCAAACTAGAATTGGCTTATTTGATTGCTTGCAATGAATCATAGCTCTGTGTGTGTGTCTTGTTTTGGGTTTTGGGTGTTTTTTTTCTAGTTGAACCCCAATCATAGTTTCTAACAGACTTTTGGGGAAAAAGAATGAGAGGAAACCCCTGATAACCTAGGGGAATTTAAGAGAAGATCCATGCCTCAGTCCTCATCAGGGTCTCCTGGGAAAGATCACTTAGCATGAGAGCCCAGTGCCTTCTCCACACATCACACCCTCCCCATGCCCATTCCCTGTCCCCTTAGCAACAATCTGGTCCGGATGACAATTCCAAATCTTCCAAAGCTTCCAAGTTTGAATACGGTTGGGAAAAAGCTAAGAGTTTTGTGGTTAAAAACAGTCAGGAAACACATGGAGTTTGGACACAGGGAAAAGCCAAAGACTTTTCAGTCAGCACACAAGCCTGGGGATAACAAACTTAGTTCTCTCAAAAGAAGCTTAAAAGTTCTGGAATGATTGTATTTAACTGTGTTTTTCAACATCAGTAGATGCATGATGCTAGAGTGGGAGTTCAATTATACAAAAATTTTATTTTGTACATCTGAAATGCCAATTATACTCCTCATTAAGTGAGGAGGGGTTTCTGCCCTTTATTGTTCTGGGGTCACGTATCACCTGTGCTGCCTGACATTTCTCTGACCCTTTAAATACAGGGCTTGAGCAGTAAAGGAAAATGGAATGCAGGCCTAGAAGACAGCAATGAGGAGTCCAGGTTGGGACCTGAAGCTTTAGGTAAACTTCAGTGACCACCTGTACTAGGCAGATGAATGATCCACAAAGAACAAGAAAGATAGGTTCTGCCAAATAACAGAGACAATCGGTAGAATTGAAAATACCAAGTAGTGCAGAGGTTGAACATGACAGTAAGCTGAAATCCTCATCTAAAACTTTAAATGCAGTCTTACCTAAGCATATTATTCAGTTATGGAGGCAACCTACAGAAAAGAAAAGGTCAAAGTGGTTTCTCCTAGGGAGGAAGAATAAGGGTAGGGAGGGGAAGGAGTAGAAAAGGCCTGCTCTTTAATAGTTCTACACTTTTTTTTTAAACAACACACATGCCTCCTATGTTGTTAAAATTTTTTAAATGATTAATCCCCATTGTCTAGCAAGGACTAACTTCAAAAATGATGCTTCCATTAAATGGGGGGAAATAACATCTAAAAATATCCACCTGAGGTTGTGTGTTTAATAAGACATCCCTAATTAAACATGATTGTTAAATTTTTTTAAAAAGCCAACAAAAAACCAAATGTATTAGTTCTGTGTTCAGAAGTCCAAGACTATATTTTTGGCACTTGTCTTATAAGGTGGAAATCAAGGTTATCAGCCAGACTTGGCTCCTCTTGAGGTTCTGAGGAAGAATCTTCTTCCAAGTTCCTTCAGGCTGCTTACTAAACAAAGTTCATGTGGCTGTATCACACAGGTCCCTGTCTCCTTGCTAGAGGGCTACTTTCAACTCATAGAGGCCACCCACATTTTTGCTCTGTGACCCTCCTCCATCTTCAAAGTCAGCAGCAAATCTCCCTCACAGTGAAATCCCTCTTGCACTTCAACTTGTTTCTGCCTGGAAGAGCCCAGACCATGTTTAAAAGTTCACTTGATTAAAGCAGGCCCACAAATTAGTCTCCCTCCTTTAAACTGCTTTGAGACCTTAATTATCTCAAAAAAAAAAAAAAAAGCTTCACAGCATACCTAGGAACCTAAATTACCATTCGATTGGGTAATTGACAGATGTATGTACACCAGGGAAGTGGGGATCTCAGGAATCACTTCAAAATTCTGTTTTGTATGGCAAGCAAGTCCAAGATTATAATCTCCTCACCAGGAATTTATAGGGCATTTATATCCTGCAATTCAAAAAAAACTTTAAGCATATGCATACTGAATGCAATGCTGTTTTTTCCAGCTTTGAAATATAATTGATAAAAATTGAATATATTTAATGCTGTCTGATACATGTAACCACTGTGAAAGAACTACCACCATGAAGCCAATTAACATACCCATCATCTTACATACCTTGTGTGTGTGTGTGCGTGTGTGTCAAGAGCATTTAAGACCTATTCTTGGCAAATTTCAAGTATCCAGCCTTCTAAAAATATATGTTCTTAATAAGCCGGCTGCTGTTCAACCACAATAAGACTGAAGAGCAAAGTAAAGAAAAACAACATGGACGTAAGAATTATACAGGCAAATTTTAAGTATTTTAAAACTTCATCTCAATCATATCAAGTAATTCATATACCTTACTATAATTAGTGATTTTATTATTTTTTTAAAAGGGCTAAACTGCAGCGATGTTTCATGTAGAAGTAAATGACCACTCATCAATTGGATGATGTGGACAATTTGATAATGAAAATGACTATTTTTATACTGCCAGCCGTCACCCCAAATTAGTTAGGGAGATGTGCTTTAGAGATCTCCAGGAAGAAATGAAACGACAGATTATGGCAAGGGAAAGCTACCAAGAGCATATCCCAGTAGCTTTGCTAATCAAAATGATACCCTGTTATACAGATGGTAAAATGTGTCCTTTTCTGGGCATTTTTGTTCTTTCCCTTCCTGATAACCCCTAGCATTATGAATTAATTGAACAAAATACAGGACAAGGAGTTAAGTAACCTCAGTTCCGATCTTCCTCTGCAACTTTGGCAAAGTCATTTATCTCTACATCCCATTGGCAGGATCCTGGAATTTTAGAACTGAAATGGACCTTTGAGGTCAAGATCTTTATCATTCCACCCAGTTCTCAAATCATATTTTACCCAAATATCAACTTTTAAAAGGGGAAATATTCCACTTAGAAAAATATGGTATTTTAATGAATATAACACAGTATTTGGCTTCCTGGTTGGTAAGTTATTACTTTTAAGTTTAAAGTTTCTACAGAGGTTTGAGCATTTCAGTAAGTGAAACCTCTTGCCCTGCTCCTAGGCGCCTGGTGATTCACTACACTGAACTACTCTTTTGCTTATATTGTCAAGTTCTTTATTTGCACCAACTTATTTCATTATCCTATAAAGTTATAGATGATTCCAGTTTCAAGTCCTAATACACTCAAATCAATTCAGTTTTCCTGCCACCTTCTTGGCATGAGCTACAAAACAGAAGGCAGAATTCACAATTAAATTATTCTGAACTTTAATGTATTAATATTCCTGGACCTCTGATATAATTTAATTCAACCCACATTTACCAAGAGGTTATGATAGGTCTGATTTTGCACCAACACTGTTCAATTTTTAGGTGTATTTTTTATCCCCAGAACACAGTATGTTTAAAACTGAGGTACAAATAATTTCCAGAGGAGTACAAATAGTCACAGGCCTTGCCTTCAAAGACATAGTGGAAAAGATGGAAATAGGACAAATGACAGAATGAAATAAAATTCTAAGTCATTTGGTGGTGTTTGTGTTATACAAAATGGCCTCCCAGAGACATCCATGTCCAAATCCCTGGAGCTTGTGAATGTGTTACATGGCCACAGAGGAATTAAGGTTATAGATGAATAAAATCACTGTAAGTGGACCTTCAATTACATGAGATCTTAGGCTAGGAAGAGGGAGGGAGAAGAGTCAGGTAGACATGTCCTAAGGACTGGGTACAGCTTGTTGCCTAAGATGATGAAATGGAGTCACAAAAGCGAAAATATGTGAGTGGATTCTAGAAGCCTGGAGCAGTAGTAACAGATTCACCCAAACAGGTTCCAGAACACAATTCTACCAATGTGATTTCACCCGTGAGCCCCATTTCAGACATCTGTAGAACTCTGAGAGAGTTCTAATATAGCTAACTTGTGCTAATTTGTTACAGCTGTCATAGGAAACTAGTCTTGTGCCACAAAATTGATTTTAGCTCTGAAAAGGGTTCACTGCTATGGTACTTTCTTAAGGTGGGAAAGGCCTGAGTGCAAAAGGGAAGAACAGCTGTTTGTGAGTTAAATTCTTTCTACCCTAAGTGTGCTCCCCTTTCTCAGCAGCATTGTGGGAAGTGGCTCTTTATTTTTTTGTGTTTTGGAAATGCAAAAAATGCTAGAGTCAAGCACTGGTGACTCAAGCCTGTAATCCTAGCTTCACAGGAGGCAGCGATCAGGAGGATTGCAGTTCCAAGCAAACAGTCTGAAACTGAGACCCTATCTGGAAAAAGACCCTTCACAAAAAAGGGCTGGTGGAATGGCTCAAGGTGAAGGCTGAGTTCAAGCCCCACTACCGCAAAAAAAAAAGGCTACAGTCAGCATCTTAACAAGATGCCCAGAAAATGTGCACTGATAGTAAAGTTTGAGAACCACTAAATTAAATTTATTAAAAACTACTTTAGAAACCTAACTCTTCCTTTTGACTCATAGATATCTGGAAAAAGTATTTAAATATACCAACAAAAAGAATGCTAAGCTGCTGTTGATTACCACTGACAAAAAGATAAAAGACATTTCCAGTGCTTGTGAACAATGAAGGCCCCTCACTAAAATCCCTTGGTCCTACCTGCAAAGGATTTCCCTTTTGTGAAAATTCCCATGAGTTAAAACATTATATATATCAAAATTCATTACCTTTGAGTACATATGACAATTCTGAACTATTATTCATTGAGCCGTCTTGTGAAGGACAAAATAATTCTGCTCACAATACATTTTCTTTAATTATTTTAATATAAAAGACAACAATGTTTCATATTTCACACAATATTAAAAAAAATGTTAAAACACTCTAAGTAATGAAAATAAATTTATTGAAGAGTAATAACGATCACAAAGTTAGTACTACCAAATCATTACTGATGCCGGCTGCATTAACATTTGGAGGGTCAGCGGAGAAAATATAAAACAGAGTATGAACATTTAAAAACTACATTTTACCAGACTGTATTTCTCTGCAAACTATGCTATGTACTCCAGATTGTTGTAAAGACATTCATTCAGCTGTAGTCCTACATCAAACATGTTAAAACAGCCCTCTGCCAGTCACATAGCATTATACATCATTCCATCTTTCTACAAAATTAATGGGTCTTTCATGGTAAGAATCAGGCAGGAAAAAAAAATAACAGAGAATTAGTAATGGTGACAAGAGTAAGAAAATCAGTACAATCAAGAAAGGTATGTAATCATTTAACATAATTCAGTCTGGATAGATCAATGCAACTCACTCAGTAAATACTCCAAAACACTGTGAGACAAGCAGGTACATGATCTAGAATCCTGTTTGTAAACCCATGTATAATAATTCTATTTCAATCAACCTGTAAAGTACAACCACTGAATCTACATTAACATTATAACATATATCTTACAATAATATAAAAGGCAAATCATTATTGGTACATATTTTTTCTTTGAAGTGCACAATTTCAGAAAACTTCACCAAATGTGCACTTTCGAAAGGTATAATCATGTATACAGTATAGACAAAACAGGCACCTCCATTGTAATGTTTTAATAAATAAAAGCCCATTAAGAAAAAAGAAGGTAAGCAGCACCTGAAGCTTCTGACATCGGTAACTAAATGCTGGTACCCAAATGATCTAGCTGTTAAATGTTACTAAGAGCCGCAAAAAAGGAGCCATTTTTGACTTAACATTTTAATTCTAGTAGAGACATGAGCTTGTCTGAGCTTACAGTCCTGTCACCTGATGGTGAGGAGGATACCAGTCTTTCCAATGTCCTATACTTTGGAAAGCAGACCTGACTCTGGAGCACTGGCCTTAATGAGATTCTGGATTTCCTTGAATTTTGGATGGTCTTTATCAGCCACCAGCTGTAGCAGAACAGCTTCACTCGTGGTCACTATGATCCCAGTTCGAGCAAGACGCTATAAAAGAAAAAATGAACATTAACAAGAAGTGAGCAAGAGAAGGAACACTCCTTCTAAACAGCTGAAGTATGCCAGGACACAACAATTACATTCCTCTAATGTAATGTTTGACCATGGTTCTCAGTCAAACCACCAAACTCAGAGATGGGGAAAGACTTCAAAACCAGCCATACCACAAACTCACTGTGTGTATTCTCAGGATCAGTAAAATGGACTAGACACAAGTAAAAAGAAACCAGGTAGCCAATGTGATGACCAAGAGCAACAGGGGCAGGAGGGTAATCAAGACAAATGACTGTAAACATGTAAAAGATGATAGAGAAAGAATGCTACACACTGTATCTACATCATGGACTATTTGGACATTTTTCATTGCTGCTGTTCCCTAAATACTAAAGATTTGTGTCTCATCTCTCATGTCACTCACTCAAATGAGGACTGCTTTTGATTTCTAAATATTAAACTCTTGTATTTTTATTTCTACCACCAAAAAAAAAAAAAAGAGGTGCCCCTGTCCCCATACAAGCTAACTGAAATATATGACACTATGAGATGTGTTAACATTTCTGTCTGGCATTCTTGGCATCTGACATCTATTTATTTAAAAAGAATTTGTGCTACAGTTAATATTACATCTGTCAAGAATATTTCAGTGCTAATTTATTTTCCAATTTCATATAACTAAATTTTTAATTGCATTAAAACTACTAAGATTAAAATGAGAATTCTTAATTTCCTTTTTCTGCCAACAAACATCTGACATACAGCATGTGAATTCTTTCCGTAAGTAAGAGAGCCCTTGTCTAGAAATGAGTGGCGGGAGAAGAAAAGCACCTCATGTGATGGTTAAGAATGTGCCCTGGTTTAACAAAACCACCCCCTCTGCTGCCATCATTAATTTTTTAAATCACTCAACAAGAGTATAAAATGTAGGGTTGTGTAAAGCTTCCCTAACAAGTCAAAGAATCTCCTTGCCAAGCTGCTGCATTGTAATCATAATAACTAGGACGGAAATCTCAAGGTCAGGAAGAGGGAGAAGGGAAGGAAAGAGGACAAAGAACAGAAAGTCCAATGGGAAAAATCAGAGAAGTGGGAGGAATGAAGGAAGAAGAGAACAAAACTCCATAGCAGAGATCCATTCTCTGCATATATCTGTTACGGAAAACCCTGGGGAGAAACAGGGCAAACTGTTATTCCAAGAAGCATCCACTGTAAGAACCACGGAAGAGGAAGTGGTTAAAAACAATTCCTAGGCAAATCAGAGAGAAGGCCCAACTCAGTCTCCTCATAAGGAGGGTGCACTTGGATAGCCAGGACATATGTGCAAGTGTAAGTAAATCTTCCCTCAGATAGCTGCACATCCACAGAACCAGCCTTTCCACTGGCAGGTTCCTTCTCTTTATCCGCAGGACACAGAAACCTAAAAGCCATAAACCTACTTAGGAAGCAAGTTTTATCCTCAACAGCCAGTACAGAAAAGGGGGCAGAGCAACTGACCAGGACTCTAAAAAGTGAAAAATGGCAGGGAGTTTTGCAGGAAAGTGGTACAGAGTAGGTTTGCAAAGCCTTCTATAAGGTCAGACAAATATCAGGGGTGAATTTGTTTTAAAGATTTCTGGAAACTCTAATTTCCTACTCCTTGAGTTTAGTCAGCTGATTATCTTACCAAAACTCTTCAGATCTCAGAACATCCTGTGCTTGCCTTAGACAGAACAGCAGGGCATGTAAGATGAGTGTGGAAAAAGCACTGAATGTCCACTTACTCAAGCCCAACTCTCACCCCTGCCAGCCACCCGCTCAGTCCTGCCTTCCTTCCTTTTACTATTGAATCAAGGCTCTTTCAAGGATTCATTGTGAATCACAGACGTTCCATCTATGAAACTGCTTTGTATGATTCAACGTGCCAACAAAGGTTTGTTCTTACTCATCGTTCTAGTTTCCTTAGTGAGGCAGAAAGGGGAGAAAATTTGCCATGATCAAGGAAGAAATCTGTTGGCCCAGGAAGGACCCTGATTACAAAGTATATCTTTTTCTAGTACTCTACTGACCACGGTCTGGTTCATTCTGTCCCAGCTGTCCTCAGGGATGCTGACAGTCAGGTCACTGGGCAGAGGCAGACTGGTATGCTCATGTCACAGAAATACATGTGTGTAAGCTGACACCTATACAATACTAATTAGCTTCAAGACTGAGATTGAACAATGTTTTAAATAAATAATAGCCAAGAAATCTGTTAGGCATGGCACAGAAGAATTCACAGCTTTTAGAACAAGCTCTTAAACCTCTGCATAGTACCTGACAGGTGCCTGTGCAGACAGAAAACAGCAGGAGCTTTTCCCGACACACCTGGAAGCTAGAAGGTTCCTGTCCACCAACTGGCCATAGTTGGCCACAAGCCCACTTTTTTTTCTTCTGGGTTAAAAAGGGATGAGTAAAACTGTGACTATTTAATACACACGGATATATGATTTTTCCCTTCCCTAGAACTTCTCAGGACTAGCCCGTTATGGATCTTGTAGCTTATTCATTTCTGGTAAGATTAACCTTGGGAAGACAACAGCAAGTAATAATAACAAAGAATAAAACTCAGCATCCAGCAGTTGAGTACTTACTGTGTCACACTATACCGACTGCTGCAGACATACCTATTACCTCAATTAACCCACACTGCAGTTCATACTGTTTCTGCTTCACCAGTGAGTGATCTGAGGCATGGAGGTTGTGTAACTTGTTCAAAGACACACACTTATGAAACACCGGCTCTGCACTTAAAACCACATTACTACCCACACCGTAACTCCCAATCACTGACATGATGGACAGACAGGCTGTCAAAGAATGAGGTCTGGATGGTAATTAGCTGACTATGTTTTTAATCTACACCTTATGGGAAGATAGAATTGCTAACAGTCAGAATTCCTTGTGATAAATACCTTAAAAAAAAACACATACCCAAGAAACATGAATGTAAGGACATGTCCTTGAAATTTCTTTACAGATAAGGAAGGTTTTGTTTTATTTATATGGCTTTTTACTTCATTGGAAATACTTTTAATATCTGGGCCTCAGCATGAAAATAAAGGTATTCAGCAAATCCAACAGTCACAATGGACTTGAAAACAGTTTAGCAAAACAAAATTATTTCCACCCTTAACTCCAATATGGGACTCACTGCTCAGGAATAACTGAAACAGACAGTCACCCAGAGCCTTAAACAACTGTAGGAGCCAGCTATGGCCTGTTTCCCTGTTGGCACTCCACAGTCAACACTCCTAATTTTTCTTTAC
This sequence comes from Castor canadensis, assembly GCF_047511655.1. NCBI lineage: Eukaryota > Metazoa > Chordata > Mammalia > Rodentia > Castoridae > Castor > Castor canadensis. Next base: position 66,767,289 of record NC_133391.1, on the reverse strand, counting down.
TTCTTTTTTATTTTTAACTTGATTAATGACTTATTTTCAAGCAGAACTATTACCTCAAGAGCAAACATCCTGTCCATCATGCTTCTTGATGAGGTGGCATCAGCAACAATATGAACCTCTATTCCTCGGCCAATCAGCTCTAAAGCAGTTTGTTGGATGCACACATGAGTCTTGTTGGAAGATAAAAAAAATCATATATAAGAACACAGTAAACTGAAAATATTTTGAAAGTGTAAAACAACATGGTAAAACAGAGACCACTACAAATCTAACAACCTTGTTCAACATCTAGCCTTGCTCTAATCACCCAGGTGAGTCTGAGGATAAATTAGCACGTCTGGCTTTGGTTTATTCATCTGGAAAATCAAGAATTAGATTACATCAATGTTTTTCACTGGCGACCTTGAACATATTCTCAAGGGTTTTGTGAAAATTTGTAATGATTTTCATCTGCACCTTCTAAATAGCCTCAGGTAGCTGACTACTACTGTTCAGTTTGTGTTTCATTTGCATTTGGGTTTATTGCTGTACACCAAATGCCAAACACAAAGAATGAGTCTGCAGTATTGCAGAATGAGAAACCAGTAGGAAAACTAAGTTATTACAAGCTGTCCAGTAGTCAAGGTAGGAAAAACTAAAATAAGTTATGAAAGAGGCAAACATTATCATATGTAAAAACATGGTAACCTAAAAGCATTTGATAAATATACAACATGATAAAACAGACAGAGCACCACAAATCTAACAACCTTGTTTTACGTTTAGCTTTTGCCTCTAATTAGCTCAGTGATCTTGAGCCCAGTCACCATCTCTGGCTTCCGTTTATTCATCTAAAAATCAGGAACTAATGTCATCAACACCTGTATATACCAACGCCTACTTTGTAAATACTAACTGGTAACAATTCTTTAGTAAAAACACTCCTACACACACACAACACACACATAAAACAATTCCTTACTAAAAACATTTCAATATATAAAGTATATACAAAGTAAAAACAGTCCAATAACTGCATTATACAGCCAATGAAAGCAAATTTCAGTAATGCCACAATGCCAACTTTATCCTCACGTGACAAGAGAGCTGTGGAGAATTACTACCTGACGCCTCATTAAAATTACCCTTGGAGGACTGCTCAAAGAATATTTTGATGAAGCATGAGGTCTAATTACGATGAAATTGAGAAAAAATGTACAAAAGCCAGCAACAGCATTTGGTATGACATATTTACACTATCATTATAAAAATACCAGAAATATTTACTGTTTATCTTTCTATAACTAAAACCTACTATGATGAAACCTAGTGTCAAAATAATCATATTAAATTGATAGTCATCTTTATTTCACTCTTAATAGTTCATAATTCAAAAAATATTAATGTAATAGTTATTTAAAAGCTAGAAATAGATTAACTGTATCAGCACTAGGAATCTATAGAGTATTTTTTCCCCTTAAATGGGTTTGTATGTGATTCATACTTACAGAACAATGAACATGAACTCTAGGATTTTTTTCCCAAGAGTTTTTTGTAGAAAACATGACCAAAATGAAGTCTTACAACACATAAATAAAAATAAGGCCTTTAGTAAAAATATGTTCCAAATTACTAATTTCTAAGAATCAGGTGGCCTAGATTCAAATCCCACCCAATCCCTTACTAGCTCTCCAACCTTGGCCAAATTACATCCATGTATTTTAGTTTCCTCATCTACAATATTAGGAGACACCTAGAGTTGTTGTGAGGGTTTAAATGAGTTAACAGCTATAAAGTGTTTGAAACAATACCTTGCAAGTGATAAACAATAAATGGCAGCTATTTTCCACAATCATGGCATTCTACATGCAAAACTACATTCTGAAAATAGTAAGTTTTTCACGATGATGTTACGCCCAAAACCTAAGAGAAGCTACTTACTTCTACTCCAAATAATACGACACTTCTGACTCCAGGAATCTCTGCTAATGCTGTTTCCACTTCTGGTAGTACCATTGAAAACTTGGTCTTTGGAAGAACCAGTTTTACACCCGTTAAGTCAATTTCTTGAACAGTGCTTCCAAGACCTTTAGGATACTGTTCTGTTACAATAACTGGAATTCCTAAAATCCGGGCCCCTTGCAACTGAATAAAACAAAAAAGCAATTAGCAATATACCTGAGTATATGACGAACATACATCAGGTCACAGCAAATTAGAAGAAAGAAAGAAGCATACCAGCCTTTGTCCTACGCTGATAATATCCCCAAAATACTTGATGGCTGGTCTGAACCTTTCCTGCATGTCACAGCAAAAAAACACAGTGCTTGAAGGTGTGAGATTTCCCAGGGTAGTGAGCTGAGGAAGAAGAAAAAAACAATGATTTAGCACTTGTTATACAATGACATTTACTTGCAGCAGAGGTCATACAGGAAGAAAAACGTTCCTATTGTTTGACCCAGTAAGTCAATTTCTACAATAAATTATCTGAATTATAGAAAAAGAACATAACCCACAAAGATGTTCTCTGAGTTCTAATTAATCGTGAAAATTAGGAATAATCCAATGATCAATAATACAGAAATAGTTCAATTTTAACACATTCAGACAACACATTTTTAGCCAATTAAAAAATATGCACATTTTCAAAGAATTTGTTCCACCTAAGGAGAAATGTGCACTGTAAAATGTTAACTGTAAGAAGAGCACAATTCAACAGCCTTTCAATCGTGTAAAAAATATGAATGAAAAGCAAATATATAAAAATATTAACACATGGTTATATAATTAAGAGTATTGGTAATTTTCTTCTCAAATTTTTTCTGAATGCTAATATTTGAATAAATCACTGAATATTATCTAAAAACATATTGCTCCTATAATCAGAAAGAATTTACAATAGCAAAAAACTAAAATTTCATGGTCTGTGTTAAGAAAATGGCAAAATTTTAAAAAGAGTATCTGCAGCACAGACTCTGAAACATAAAAACTAAACTCACAAATCAGAAACAAATACAGAGGCATATAAAAATAATTGCTACCAAGATAAAAATATGAAGATGCTATTCTCAAGAATTAAATCTGAGAGTTCAAAAACAATGAAATGACATGATGCCAAGCATATCCTCACTGTTAAACCAACCGCCCTGTGCTGCAAGAGGAACAGACTCAAGTGCAACACCTGCATTTTTGAACACTATTTATCACAATTGGGGAAATCCATGATTAAGAGGATAATTGCATATTAGATTTCTAAGCTTCATATTAGTTGCTGTAGTTAGCCAACTTTAATAACTTGGGTCCAGTAAGGGTCTACCAAAAAGCAAAACTTACTGCTGAGTGTAAGAATTTAATTTCACTGGATTCTTGGAAGTCCACAGCGCTTTTCTTTCCACCTTGCAAATTACAGAAAGCTTTCCAAAGGATGTGCTCTGGTCCTGAATGAACCAACACCATTACTCTTAAAAGTCACCCTTAGGAGTCCCCTTTAATTATCCTATTTTTACCCCCTAAAAGCACTCACAGATTGCAATTACTAATAATTTCCTAGAGGAGTCTGTGTCCCAATTACATGGTGGTAGCTTCACCCCCACCACAGCTCTCGACAATGCCTTGGCATCTCTGCAGTTGGCAGACTCTTGGGAAACAAGTCCTATATGAATTAAATGAACCATTGAAACAAATCTCTTATCCTTAAATGCTGTGGCTGTTCTAATCAGTCTGAACTTTATTTTCTCTATGTTCTGTTCTGAGACTCTAGTACTTTAATCTCCTGTCACTACTAAGTATATATTATGTGTAGTGATTAACCATGTGTAAGCCAACACTAAATCGGTATTGGATTTGTGAGAGCCATCTGTCATTCTAACACTATGTATTGCATCATTCTTACTTTAACAATAAAGTATGATTACAATAACCATTCAAGCACCTTCAATTACGCATTCCAACACTAGCTGTTTCCTTACTTCATTTTGTAATGCAAGAATTATACCTCCATTTTGGTCATTTCATAAGCGGTGACTATGATCCACACATAAAAGCATTGCCAAGAAAACCAATTTTTGTATACTTAGGATACTGTTTTAGAAAACATTCTCTACTTATGAGCAGTCATTTTTAATTTCCAGTAAACACTAAATCTTGGTTCAGACCTATATATTTTCTTTTCATAAATGTGAATCAGGGGTATAGCCACCCCCAATGTGATTATGGCACACTATATAAGAGTTTGCCTGCATCTGGCCTCTTTGAAAAAGTACAGTGACACAGCTCAGCCACACTTGTCATTCCACTTGCCAGCAAGAATAAAAAATAAAACTCCTGATGGTTACGTAAGTGCGTTGGTGACCGTGTACTGACATGCCTACGGCTTACACTTGCTTGGAACTCCAGCTCTCAGATACATCAGGCTACATTGTCTTACTCTCTGTACCTCCCTGAAAAGTTTGGTGCTCTAGATTCTAAATTCACAGAAGATTATAAACAGTAAATCAGAAAGGAAAGTGCTACAGTCAGGCAAACAGACAGTAGCAAGAATTGATAAGCGACATAAGAGATTCAAAATGCAGGAAAAGCAGATCAAACTCTGTTCTACCATTTGGGCTTCTGGTGAGAGAATAACACACTGTTGTAATGCAAGAATACAACATTCAAGGACTTATTAAGAATATGCTAAATAACATATTGTTTTCAGAAGGACTACAAGTCAAAATGATCAAAATATTAAGTTACAAAATTTGAAGGAGTACATCCCGACTTTGCCAGAAACTCTCTATTTACTCAGAGTTGTGGCCTCTGCGTTTTCCTGTTACTTGGTGTGTCCCTGTATCTAATGTTAGCTGGACAGGTGACAACATTAGATGCATTTCATATTAGACCAGGATTGAGATCAGAAAATGCAGCCCTAAAATCCTCAGCACCCTGTGACACCTTTCTGATAGGAACTCATCATATATAAACTTGCAGTAAACACAGAAAGAAACCCTAGAGGATACAGTGGCAAACCATGTTTTTATGCAGAGAAAGATCATCAGTTGTAGTTTTGTGGATTCAAAGTACTCTACCTTACAAAGATACTGTCTGCATTCCTCTGAATGTGGCTAACTTTGGTAATCTGTTTAATAGAAGAGTATAAAGGGAGGAGAGTAACTTTACCTGACACACAGGAGAAACCTGACAAACTGATCAGAGAGGTGATACTGACTAATGTAGTTAATGGTAGCACATTGATAAAATGTATAATAAACACTATGTGATGAGAATGACTTCCTTGAACATCACAGTGTACCCATGAAAAAAATATCAAACAAGCCAAAACTGGGAAACATTCTACCAAAATATCAGGTTAGTACTCCTCAAACTGTCAAGGTCATTCAAAGAAATGAAAGTTAAATAAAGTGTTACAGCCCAGAGGAACCAAAGAAGATACAGCAATTAAATATGTGTTACCTTATAACTTACAAGTCAGAAAGGAGGTTTCCAGACTACCAAAAACAATCCAAAAAATTCTACCTATATCAAACCAATGTTTTCCACTCCCCACCTCAAATACACATTCATGTCAACAGACTGTTATAAAAATTATAGAACGCAATGTAAATTCAGTAACTTCTTCCTTTCAATTTTTTTGAGCTTATTTTTTTTATTGTTGTGCTAGGTGGGGGTACACTGTGGCATTTACAAAAGTTCTTACAATATATCATACTTTAATTCACCCCCCCCCCACCATTCTCCTTCATCCCCCCACCCTCCATTCCTGGAAGTTTTAACAGGTATCATTTTTCCATTTACATACATGTGTACACAGTATTTGTACTATATTCACCCTCCTACACCCTTTCCCCATCTTTTCCCCCTTCCACTGGTACCAACCCCCACTCCTCCAGGCAGGACCTGTTCTACCGTCCTTTGCTCTAATTTTGTGTAATGAAAGAAGAAAAAAATTACATTTCTGGATGCTTAAGATAGCTACACAGGGAATCTCCTTGTGGTACTTCCATGCTTATATGTATTATAGCCCAATTTGGTCATCTCCTCTATTTTTCTTCTTTCTACTTCAGTCCCTTTCTTATGGTGGTTTCTTATGGCATTCCTATCCAGCACAGGCTGATAGGCATTAGTATTTGAGTCCAAATCTCAATCTCAATTGCACTAATCCCAATTTCATGAACTTAGGTAAATCATTGTTAATAATGTCATCTAAAATGCAATTTCTGTATCTGTAATACAGGAAGAAAAACTTGTATCTACCTCATAGGGCTTTTTCAAGGATTAAATGAGCTTCTCGTAATCAACCAAATAAATGTATTAGGCTGCTGTGATATCCTATGAAACACTACACTCTGCAGTCAGCACGTTAAAAATCTTTTAATGAGGCTAAATATTACTTACTACTAATATCCCTCTAGGCATCAATAAGTGTGTAGAAGTACCAAGACTGCATATCTCAGGATAACTGCAGAATTAGGAAAGTGAGTCACAAAGTAGATTTCCAGATGTTGCCAAAGACTCACCCTTACGTGATCTGTTCCCGGTAAAACAGATTTCGGTCCTTTCAGTTTAGAGTGCTGAAGAATAGTGTCCTCTTGTTTTTACAATATAGTCACCTACTGTGAGCACTGATGTCTCTGGCCTAACACTACTCTCAAGCCTATCAGTTAAAGTCTGAGCTCTCTGCTGCCTCAAGGGAGGCCAGTTGCCCATGTCAGAGTGAAGGACTGGGGTGTTTCTTAACGATCATCCTCAAACCTGGAGTGAAGGTGAAGCTGCACAGATCCTAGGAGTATCATGACATTTAAATCTACATTAGGATTTCCCTTGCCTAAGTTAAAGAAAAGAATTCCAAATGCAGGTCACTCTCAAACACAGTTATTTATAGATGGCCTCTAAGGTAGTCACAAGAACAGAAGAAAGTATACAATGTTTTGTGTATTACCCTGAAATGTTAAACGTTTTTAAGTGACCCTTACACCCTCACTCCAATCAAACCAATGGGCTGAACACCATACCTCAACCTAGGAATCCAGATTCTCTGTGCCCTGATAGCACCTCAGCCTCAGATACACCCTGTCTGTTTCCCTACCCAGACTTCTGAGCATTAGCTCACCCACCAGCTCTTCCTACCATTATGGCAAAGGACTTATCATCAAGCCTAAGGCAGACCAGAGTCCTTTCCCTCTTCTTCCTAAACCCTGCCTGTCCTCCCTTTAGCCAGTGAGCTCTACTAACGCTCTAACTGTAAAATGTCTGTGTCCTGTTTAAAAAAATTCCAAGAACATGAAAGCTGAATCCAAATTACTTCTCAATTAACCATCTGAGGAAAAGGTCAAAATAACCTTCTCAGGGAAGCCTTTATCTCCTACCACACAGAGCAGCCAAGGCCTTTCCTTCCACGTACAGAGGGAAGCAGTCTCCTCCCGACATCCTTCTCACTCCTCTGCTTGGGTGCTTCCTTCCCTGATCAAAGTCTGCAAACGTGCACCGGCGGTGGGGTGCCATCCAATTTACATGAGCTTCCAGGGTTAAGTGTTTCCATTAGTTAAAACTTAGAAAACGCCTTCTGAAATCATAAAAATGACCTAAGTTCCCACTATAAATCCTCTCATTTATATTCTGTCCCCTGTCTCTAAACTCATCAGACTCAAGAGTTTGATAAAGCTGCAGCCACATAAACCATGCATGAAACATGAGCTATGTCTTCAGCTACCTGAGCTGTCAGCAGGCACTCAGTCACTTTGACAGAATACTTAAGAAAAGGAGACAGGAAGAACTTACCACAGACTGATGGGGCAAGGGGGGGGTCTTAATGATTACTTCCCACAGAACCCCTACCAACCACAGGTACAGTATGGCACAAGCAACTACTGTGATTCACAAGGTCACTAGCCACCACAGTCACAGCCAGCATGGAGGCAAACTCAGATCCCTGTAAAACAAGAGCACATTCTAGAATAACAGTACATAAGCCAGGGCCACAGAGGCTCCAGGACCTGCTTTTGGAGAAATAATAAATCACACTATTTAAGCATGGGACTACCCATGACAGACTTTGCTCTTCGTCCCTGCTTCAAAGAAAGGGTCTACTATCCCCTGTAGCACAGTATTCCCAGTAGGCCACCTTGGGTCTTCCTGAATGACAGGTGTTTATTTTAAACAATGTGCAACATCAATATTCTATTAAGCAAAAAAACCAAACCAGGAATGCTATGGCAAGTGTTAACTGGGGACCTACCTACACGTGGTTTGCCAGCTCTACCACATGTACACATATAATCTTGGGTAATTTCCTAACCTCCCTACCTCTACAATGCTCTGCTTTTCCGGGAAATGACTTAGATTACTAGGTAAGGAACAAAAATTGAATCCAGGTTCTCACCCGCTGTGCCGTGCACTCAAAGCTGCCACTTAAATATATGTGTAATTAATGCTAGGGTCTTTTCTAGCCATAAAATGTCCATGGAAACACTTTCTCTTCTAAGAGTACATCTCCACACACATTATGCATGTATGTGTGTACAGAATATATATGTATGACACATAGTATCTGTATCACCTCATATACGTACAAAAAGGTAGCTAGAGGGTATGTGGTACCTGGTGTCTGTATCTATGCATAGTACTTCTTTCTATTATCTACTACCACATTAGGAGAGGCATGTGACTAGAGCAGTCAAAGGATTACGATTATTAAAACAGTATTATAATGTTTTAAATACTTCAAAAATATAAATCATAACCACGTATAGGCCGCACACCTAAAATCACAGTTACTTGAGAGCGATAGGTAGGACAGCGGATGGAGGCTGGCCCCAGGGCAAAAACAGGAGACCTTACCAGAAAAATAACCCCAAAGCAAAAAGGGCTGCAGGCACTGCTCAAGTGGTAGTAAGGATGTGAGTTCAAACCCCAGTACTGCCAAAAACAAATTTTTTTAAATAAACATATATAACTGATGAGCATAACTCTTGGACTGTTTAGTGAGAAAAGTAACATTTTTCTGAATGTATGGAAAAGAGTAATATTGTTATTATTATTTTAAACATCATTACAAAAATTAACTATACATAAAATATTTCAAAAGCCACAATGATAATATACATTATCTTTTGAGAATATGTAAAACTTTTCAGGTCCATGCATTTGCAAAGGTGATTTTCAGAAAGTTTAATTAAAGAAATGTCAGACCTGGAAATTTCCAAAATATAAAAAATCCTGCCTTGGGGAGGGAAAAAAATCTGGATGTGAGGGCCTAGTTTGGCAAAGCATTGTGCCTCCCAATTGTCCTTCTCTGCTTCACAAAGAAGTCTGTATCTTCAGAATAGCTCCAGACCTGCTCAGTATTTGGACACTGGCCTTTATAAATGGACTTGTCAAAGATGCATCCAGTATCTCAGGCATTTGGCAGCAGTAATCCAAACAGACTGACAGGGAAGGCTGCAGAGAAGTGTCAGCCATAAGAATTCTTCAAGACATAAAAATGAGGGCTCTAGTCATGTAGGACACACCTGGACTCCGGGTACTCTGGAGGGAGAAGCATGAGGATCATGAGTTTGAGGACATCCTAAGCTACAGTGAAATCCTGTCTCAAAAAAAAGGTGGGAGAGAGGGAGAGGAGATCTTAAGCACCAAAGAAAGCAATTCTCCTCCAGCAGCAGGGCACCCACTGTGGGTCCCTTGTGAGTGTTCAGTGGAATGTTATGGACTCTGTCCTCTGAACCTAAGAACTTTGTTCAGGTTAAAGTACCTGTTTTGCATGCTTCTGACATGGGTGTTGGGGTGAAAGGAAACACCGCCCACTCAGCCTCCCTCTACAGCTGAAAAACACCTAAGAAAAGATCCTCAGAAAATTGCACTTGGGGGCTGGAGACACAGCTCAAGTGGCAATACACTTGCTTAGCAAGTTCAAGGCCCTGAGTTCAAGCCTCCAGTACTGCAAAAAAGAAAAAAAGTACTACAAAAAAGAAAATTACACTTGGATATTAAAATCCCTTTTTAATCTCAAATTCCACATTTCAGTTTGGTCTTCCAAACAACTGATTTACCATTTATTCAACTGAAGAAAAAAATGTGGATGGTTTAGTACCTAAACTATACCTTTATATTGTTTCCTTTCAAAAATATAAATTTTCCTGTGCAGATTGGCCTACATAATCTTTTAACAACATAAAAATAAGAAACTTTTAAATTACCCTCAGGTTACAACTTTCTCAGCCAGCACGACTGGAAATTCAGGGTCTAGAGTAAGTTAGGTATTTAAGAGGTTACTGCAGTTCTGGATCAAACGTCATTTTAACATGTAATCAGAAGAATTAGGCAATTAGCAGGAAAACGCTACGTAAATGGTTATCTCACTCAAAGTGAAGCCCAAGGACCGAGGGTCGAGGAGAGGAGGAGGAAAGGGTCTGTAAAGTTTGCGTCTTCGCAAGTGGTGAACTCAACTCCGGCTAACAAGCACTACGGCCAACAAACACCCGCACAGTCCCTTTTCTCCTGTTCTCCATTACCCATCAAAATACAAAACAGCGCCGACCACTCGGCCTTAGGGTTACGCGGGCGGCTGGCGCACGCGGCGGATGCTGGCGGAGAGGACCACACACATGGGGGTACCGCGCGCGCCGCCACCCTCCAGGAGGGCGGCTGGTGACGGCCACCTTAGGACGGGCGCGTCCTCCCGCCCGAGGCTAGTGACATGGTGACTGTCGCACGGCCCTTCCCACCCAGCCTGGCGGCTGTGGCACCTGAGGAGCGCGGCGGGGGCGGGGACCGCGCGGGAGGGCGGGCGGCGGGACCCACCTGGATCTGCAGCGGCACGAGGCGCACCTTGCAGCGCTCGCTCACCGCGAAGCCCTTGGGCAGGTCCACGTACTGGCCCCACTCCTCCGCGAAGAGCTGCACCACGAATTTGCGGTGCATGTCGATCTGGTCGCCGTACAGGCTGAGGAACTTCTGAATGAGCAGCTCGTAGCCCGCGCCGTGCGGCACCGCCGAGGGCCGCGCGAAGACCGAGAAGCAGAAGAGCACCGGGACGGTGCCCGACGGAGCCCCGGCGCCCCCGCCCGCCAGCGCTTGGACCGCCGGCTCCGTCGCCGCCATGTTCCCCGAGCGAGTGCGAGCGCCGAGGCCGCCGGGGCGCAGACACTGCCCGTCGCGTAGCGCCCGCCCCGCCCCCGCGCGCAGCCCGCCCGCCGGCTCGCCAGGCGGAGGGGGCGGGCCCTGGAGGCCGCGGCTCGCGCGCTCCCCGCCCCGCGGAGGCGGAGGGGTGGGCGGAGGGCGCGCGCGCGCGGGCGCGGAAGGAGCGCGCCCTCCCCCTCCACCGCCCCGCCCTCGCCGGCGGCCCTGCCCCGCCCTTGGGGTGTGCTGCTCCCGCGCCCGGCTCCCCGCCACTGTACCGAGCGGCCGCCGCGTGACCCAGGCCCGCAGACCTATGACCTGTACCCTCCACCCCCACTCCGCCGCTGCCCCAGGTGGCTCTAGGACTTGAGTCCCTGGTCCTTCCCCATCTCCTCCGCCTTCCGACAGCCAGCCGTGGGAGGATTGCCTTGGGGACCGAAGTCGGCCGGGCTCATCTGGGATGGGTTACCTGTTGGCGGGTGCAGAGTCCTTCCGGAGGACGGCGGCGCTACCTTAAAGTCAACGAGACAGGTTCATTAAGAAGAGGAGTGGAATTCAGGGATTCCTTGCAGGGCCAGCCAAGATTTGAAATTTCGTGATTTCTTTTCTTTTTTCAGTCCCAGAGAATACAGAATTTCCAGTTATAGAGTTGAGATCTTGGTCTTCCTTTATCTCAGCCTGATTTCTGGGATGACTTGAAATGTAACTGCAAAATATGAAAAGGCCTACAACTGGAGATTTCTGTTTGTTCCCAAGTGAGTAAAAATGATCACCTTCAAATAAAACCAGCCTGTGCACACTGTAAAACACTGAAAGTAAAAGGAAATCGAAAAGTGTACAATAACTTTCTCTACTCTCAGAGTTTAGGATGATGGATTTAGGAGTGTAAACCATAAAATTCCATTAGAGGTACAAGTAATACCTGCTAGACAGGGTTTCTCAAACTGTTGATGTATGGAAATACTTATCTTTCCTGAGGGATATGGGTACATGTATAAGATGTTTAGTGTCATTTCTGCCCTTTACCTTCACGGGATGCAGTGTGCCTTCTGCTTCATGGTCATGACAGTTCAAAAGGTTTGTGACATAGAGAGCCCCAGGGAGCAGGTTTGTCCCCAGTTGAGAACCACACTGGTTTAAAATAACACTAAGACCATCATTTGGCTGAACTTGGAAATTTCTAGTCTTCATGAAACAGATCTCATGTATAACAATTATCTAAATCCATCAGACCCAAAATAATGTTTTCTCAGATAATTCTATTGGAAGGTCCTCCATATGCAGATGTGTAATTTATGTTAACAGAACAGCCCCTAGGCTGTTACTAAAAGGAACCTAGTCTGCATGGACTAATTTTAAAAAGTATCAGTTGTAGTCCACTAAGGATGGGCCTGGGTTTCAGGACCCCTCAACAAGTAAGTCAACATACTCATTCCATCCAGTTTTTTGGTTTTGTTTTGTTTTTTCTTTTGTTTTGGGCAGTACTGGGACTTGAACTTAGATCTTTATGCTTGCTAGGCAGGCATTCACCACTTGAGCTTCTCCTCTAGCCCTTTTTGTTTTAGTTATTTTTCAGATAGGGCCTCAAGCTTTTTGCCCAGGCTGCCCTTGAATTAAAATTCTGCTACCTCTACTTCCTGTGGAGCTGGGATTACACTCATGTGCCATCATACCTGGCTTGTTTGTTGAGATAGGATATCACTAACTTGTTGCCTGGGCTGGCCTCTAACCTCAGTCTTCCCAGTCTCCCTCTCCTGAGTAGCTGGGATCCATTCACATTTTTTAAATTGGTTCCTGATTTTGGTAAAGAAACCAGTTTTCACAGATACTGTACTACCATATGAGACTGGCCTTTGGCAACCCGATTTAGTCATGCAGTTTCTGGTAATAGCACATCAGATAGCATAGGCACCTTCACTTGTATTGAGACTCGACTGTGTGTCAGGCAGTGCAGCACTGTAGTAGAAAAGGGGCACGTGTGCTCATTTCACTGAAAAATACTACTCTTAGGAATTCAATTAGAGTGATAATTAAAGTAACTTATAAATGCTATTGGAAGGAGTCAGTGAATAGGAACCCATAAATGGATATTCCAATAATACATAGAATATAACCATCCTACTTAACAAAATCACTATTATGGATAAAATGCTCAAAATGATTTCATATGACTCAGAAGCTTAGCTAATTAAAATTAAGCACATACTTTCAGAATTTAAATTACAAGCAATTCAAGAAGTTAGATTATACAATATTGATTAATATGTTAATGTACTACAAAAATAAACCCAGAAATATCAATGGATTAACACAACAAAGACATGTTTCCTAGTGAACAGCAATATTTGATAAACTCATCACTCTCTTCATTTCAGCTCTTGGATATCATGCTTTAACATTTCTTCTTCTGCCTCATTTCCAGGTGCTTTTCCTATGTTCTTCTCGTTCCCCAATCCTCTGACCATTTGAGGACACGAAGACTCAAGTTATCTTAAGAGACCCTCAGCTTAAAATACCATCCTTATACTTTTGACTTCCAAACTGACATCATCCAGGCTCTCAGCCCTAAACTCTAGACTTTTATACAAGTACCTATTCAACATCTCACTTGGATAGTTAATAGTTGCCTCACCTTCAACATGACCAAAAAGAAACTCTTGGTTTTGCCCCCTTTTTCAGCATTTTCCTTCCTCTGTTAACATCTAAGCAAATGGCAACTCTATTTTAGTCAGAGAGTACATTAACCATGGGTTTATTATTTAATTTTCTTCTTTTTCTCCTCCTCCCCCCAATCTATCAGGAAGACCAGATGGATCAGAACACTTCGCCAATATCTCTGGAGTGCAGATGGTCCCTGGCAATTGTTAACCAGTGGCGAACTGGACTCATGTACTAAGGAAAAGAATGCGAAAGCTGTATAACACATTTGAAACATAGGAGAGGAAATACTAGTTATAGAAATAAAGGAATCAGTGATATTTGATAATGAAAAGATAATTGGTATTTAAAAGCTAAGTGTGAAAGCCTGTAGTGTAACTGGTCCTCCTGACTCCTAGCCAGTGTAACTCCCTCTTGCAGCAAGCACCATTTAGTTGTTCTGTGTGTCAGCACAAATCCTCCTTCCTTTCAAAGTGAGCAAAACCCCTGACAAAAGCAGTAAATTTCCCAGGATTTGTGTCTTATGGTATTTAAGCCTGTAGTGACTTCTGCTGTTTTGATATTAGGTGGTTCTCTAAATTAAGTCCAAGTTCCTGCTATAGAGGTAAAGCTGTATCAATAGTAGTTTCATAGGTGATGGATTGGTGGCTTCAGGAGCTCAGGAGACTCTTAGCAGTTTTGGACCAGCCTGTTCTGTAAACACAGTACTCCGCAATCATCCACTTCTAAAACTCATTTTACTCATTAAAGCTGGGCTTGTTTGAGTCATTCTTTGGGCTGTGATGCCATCACAATTTAGAGGCAAAGGTTTCTTTATAGGCCTCCTGAGGAAGTTCACTCAGCAAAGCCAAAAGACTATTTTGGCAACATCAAAATTGTCTCCCAATTCCTTCAGTGGAAAGACAGAAAAAGTTGAGAAACATTACCAGGACTGAATATGAAGAGGAGCAGAGGTCCAGTGAGTTTAAAATGAATATCTAAAAATGAATATTCACTTCGCCGAGGTCAAGGCCTGCAACATTAGTATAATTTTAAGGTCCAGTGTCCTGTGGAGTTCTAAGACATTTCCTCTGAAGTACAGAATAAATTATTGCTTCTTACACTTGCACTTCCCACCACAAATAAGGAAGCACAATGTTTAGGAGGTCTTTGGCTCACAGAAGCAACATACAACCACAACTGAGAAAAGCTCTTGACTCGTGCTGTGTGACACACATGGCTTCAGCTTTGAATGGGGTCCAGAGTAGCAGAAGCACCTTTGTAGTAGATCTACACTGTAGTGTTAGCAGCCCTGCCTACGAAGCCATACAACTTGACAAATTCTGTAATACTTGAAGTATCAGTGATACAAAACAATGACATTAGATTTATGGCAAGTCCTAATGCAAGAACTATAATGCAGATACCACTGCATCTGCACTTTCTCTTCAGAAGAAATTTATGTTGTTTTGGTAGGCCTCCGAGCGGCCATGCCGATGGCACTATCCATGGTGAACTGTTTTCTATCAGTCCCACCAAGCATGAGGTTGAGCAGCCCCAGAGAAATTCGTAAGAAATGAATGTGGTCCATTTGACTTCAAGCACAGAATGTGACCTAGATGCTCAGATCATCCACTATTGTTCTGCCAGTGGCATCCCTCTGCACACATGGGCTCCATTATTACCAGGTGATGGGAGAAAGCTTGAGCTTGGTTCACAAATGTGATGACTCAGTATGTTAGTGAAATCCTTAAAAGAGAGAAATGAGGGATCATCTTCCCATGGGCCACAGGAGAGACACTGTGCCACCAGGAAGACAAGAGAACATACAATGACTCCTGTTAATCAATAATAAAAGTCAAATAATTAAGATGAGATAAAAGACTCAGACACTTCACAAAAGAAGATAAATAAATGTCCCACACACACTTGAAAAAGTGCTTAATACCACTAGCTGTCAGGAAGTGTAAATTAAATGTACAAAAAAATCCCTGCATTCCACTCACTAAAGCAGCTAAAATTAAAACACAAAAAAATATAGAAACAAAGTTTTATACATTGTAGTGGTATGTAAAATGGCGTAACTGTTTTGGACAAATTGATATGGCAGCTTTTATGTGGTTACACATGCACTGGTCCTTTAATTACACAATCTGAATCCTAAGTATGCAATAAAAATGGAAACATGTCCGCAAAAATAATTACACACAAATGCCCTGGCATCTCTATTCCCAGTACTCCAAAACTGGAGATAACTCAAATTTCCATAAATCAATCAATAATGTATGCACACAAGGGAGTAATGCACAGAAATAAAAATTAATGAATATCCTATACATATAGCAACATAGGTGGATCTGAAAAATAAAAACAGACACAGAAGAGTACATACTCTATGATTCCATTCATATGAACTTCAAAGCAGACAAAACCAACGTCTGATGATAAAATCCAGAACATTGGGCTGGATGTGGTGGCACATATCTGTAACTCTAGCTACTCAGGAGGCAGTTCAAGACCAGATTGGAAAAAGTTAGCAAGACCCCATCTCCACAAACAAGTTGGATATGGTGGAACATGATTATAATCCCAACTACTTATGAGGTACAGGTAAGAGGATCACAGTTATAGGTTGGGCAAAAAGTGTGAAACCCTATCCAAAAAATAACCCTATCCAAAAAAAGCAGAAAAGTGATGGATGTGTGGTTCAAGTGGCAGATCACCTGCCTAGCATGCAAACCCTAGTACCACCAAAAAAACATATATTAGAATACTGGTCACCTAGGGGGTAGTTAGGATGATTGGATTGGAAGGGGTCACAGAGAATTTTCTAGGATAATGGGAATATTCTACATTTTATTTGTGTCCTTAAGATTTGTGCATGTTAATATATGTAATTTTTTTTACATTAAAAAGTACAACCCAATGTTTTATCTCTCTGATCCTAATTTCTTCTACTCACTCTCTGGACTCCAGCCCCAGGGACCCCTAGATGCTCTTCATCCTCTGTCCATGCCATGATTCTGCCTGAAAACACTGTTCTCCAAAATAGCTACTCATCTTTTGCTTCCTCATTTAATTTTGGTCTGTGTTGAAACACATTCCTCAAATTAAAGAGATCTACTCTTATGGCCTTACCTAAAATATCAATTACCACAGTCACAACGTATATCTATTTCCTGCTTCATTTTGCTTCTTAACAGTTTTTCACCATTTTTATGCATTATGAAATCAGAAACTTGTTTGTTTTGCTCACTGCTGTGTTATAACCCCTAGAACACAAATATTTGTGATACTGCCTACAAAGAGTTGTTGCATGGTATATATCCTAAAGATAACTATATTTTAAAAATCAAAGGTATATTCAATCAAACATGTATTGTCAGGTAAATGCTTTATCTACATTGTAAATTAATCCCTGAATAGCTGTTTTTAGGAGACTATTGGATTACCTATAGGTAAGCAAACTCCAAATAAGATTATCTGACTCCATTTGTATTTTCTGAAACAAAGAAAGGCAGGAAAGAAAGACAAGAATTAAAACAGCTTTCACACCTCCTCCATGGAGAATTCTGACAATATTCTTCAAAGGAAAGGCAGAGTGTCAAAATGGAATTTTATACACAGATGGAATGTGCTGTAACCAAGTGATTTGAAGAGCTACCAGATATATTTTAGAACCAGGAAAGACCTTACATATTATTTAGTAGACTCATCTAGCAGAAAATTATTATTAGGATTTTTTTATTATTTCATCATAAAATCACCAAGATCTTACAGTTAATTTTTGGCCTATCCAGCTAGAGTCTCACCCATCATGTCATTCCAAGTTAATGTAAGTGACACTTTTCAATTTTTCATCTATTCATTAAATCAAGCAAATATAAACACTAAATATTCTGTGTTGCAAAAGAAGAATAAGTCCCATGCTCTTATGGGTTGAAGGCTAGGGATGATAAACAAGTAAGCATATAAGTAATGAGATAACCCTAATTAGTGCTAAGACAAGAAGAGAAGTCCTAGAACACAGTTGGGAGTGATGTAGGATGAGTGACATTTTAAATTGGCTGTCTGCAGTCTGCTTTCTTTAGGAGGAAACATGTAAGCTGAGATCCGAATAGTAAGAACAAGCATTCCCAAGGGAGGGGAGAATACATCGAAGCTTAGTGACGCCTAGTATGACTGAGGAACGTGTGACTGTGAGGGGAACATGGTGAATTGCATGAGACGAGACCAGACGTATGAGTGATGGTCAGACCATGGAAAGTCCTGAAAGCCTCATGGAGAAGTTATTATTCTTATTCTGAACAAAATGCTTTACTTGGGGAAATGACATAAACAGATTTATAATTTTAAAACACTTGTCTTAATACCATGTAGATAACTAACGTAGCAGGTCAAAGTAGGAGAAAAGAAACCTGTGTGGTTGGCTATTATAGGCATAGGTGATGACAGATTGCTGTAGGGCAGAGATTCATAGCCAGAGATGAGTTTTTGCTCCAGGGCATATTTGCCATTGTCTAAAGACATTTTTGGTTGTCACAATTGGGAACAGAAATGCTGCTGGTATCTATTAGGTAAGGCTAGGGATAGTGATAAAAACCCAACATTGTGCAGGACAGCTCCCTATAATGAAAAATGCCTAAGCCCAAAATGTTACTTGTGCCAAGGATAAGGAACCCACTCCATGCAGTTTGTACATAAATGGAAATGGATGGATGGGCCATCTTTTTGAGGCAATAGTAAGAAGAAACTTTTCTATAGGCTAGCTGTGGGAGATGAAAAGGCAGAAATCCAGAATGACTTGTAGTCTTTGCAACTGAGTATCCAGCAGTGCCTCAGGTCTATTACTAAGATGAAGAGAGGGTAGAATTCTACTTTGGCTATGTTAAGTTTGAGATGCTTATTGGGAATCAAAAATAAGGTGGTGGGTGGGTAGTTGCATATATGGACAGGACCTCATAGGAAAGGAGGCCTAAGATACAAATATGAGAGACATCTCAACACAAAGACATCATGTAAACTATGAGACTAGGTAAGATCACCTGGAGTTAGATATGAGCTACAGCAGAAAATAGGACCAGTGACAGTTAAGGTTAAATAAAGGAGGCAAAGGCAGAAACTGGATTTGTAAGATGTTTAATGTTGAGATTGGAAAAAACCTGAACAGTAGAATCAGAATTTAAGAACAAATCTTACTATTAAACTGAGCCAAATGAGTTGTCTAAGTAATTTTAGTCCTACAAAAACATAAATTTCATGTGTGAAGCTAATACAAAGAATAACTATATCAAATATATCTGAGAGGTCAAGTAAATGAGAATAAGCCTAGAGACTATGGTGACAACAGGCTTGTGGTGGCCTCTGACATGAGCAGTACCAGTGAAATAAAGGGGATAAAAGCCTGACTTTATTGAACTCAATGAGGAAATTGCTAATGAGGAATGAATCAACCAGTTCTTTAGCATAGGAATAGATGGATTCAAAAGAGTTTCTTTAAAGGCAGGAAATGCTGAAAAAAAAATTAAATTAGCATTCTATGCTGGTAAGAATTAACCAGAAGTAAAGAACAGATTTTCTGGGCATTGAAAGAGCACAGTCTTTGAAAGACAAAAAGGATTAAAGGATTAATTCTAGAGAATGGAGGCAAGTTTGCTCTTCTTGTAGACAAAGGATATGTGTTCCATTGAAAATGGAAGGTAAGAGAGTGTATAAAGTTAAAAGTAGAAAGTGAGATAAGAAAGCAGAGGAGTCAGTTGTCTAAATACATTTTCTTTTTGTGATATGTAACTGTACACTATTTTTAAATAACCATTATCCTCATTTCTTACTATGGTTTAGATTTACATCGCTATATTCAAGGCAGCCATAATTTTGACCTGTCCTTACATCCTGTCTTATTTTCTTTTCACAGAACATACTTTCAGAGACACATTTCTATTTTAGTGCATTCACTTCACCATGACCATATTTTGAGGATAGAAAGATGTTTGTAATTTATTATGTTTTGAATTTCAAAATTTCCATGTATTGCATCAGGAAGTATCTGTCTAGGGCTAAGTCTGGTTAATTTTTCAATAAATGGACTCCTGGAGTGCAAAAAAAAAAAAGGCAAAATTATAAACTCTTTCCCAAAGCGGAAACTACCATTGTCTACAAAATGTATCTTAAGATTTTGAATTTATGCAACCTAAAACAGTTTAGCAACATCTTTACTTAATCATATTTTGTCTGGCTTCAATTTCATTAATTCAGTTATTGCCGACTCAGAATTAATTCTTAGTCACAATGTTGCTGTCATCACTGTCTGACTGCAGACGTGCAAGCCACCTTAGGTAAACAGAGTTTTGTGATTTGACATTGTTTGACTGAAAGTTGGCAGAGACTTTCAGGTCAGCACAGCATTTCAGGTCCACATCTTCCCTCCTCAGAAATTAATTGAAGCTCCACTTGGATTCTGGATCCCTCCATCCCTCAGCAGTTTCTGTTCTGCAGTTATCCCCACTCTGCTACTACAGAAACAAATGTCTTCCTCTCTTCTGGATAGCTCTCATGAGAAATATTTTTTCTAAGCAAGAAAACAATAAAATAACTCTTTTATACCTCTTCTCCTACAAATTTCAACCTATTTTTCTGCTACTCTTAGGAAAACAGCTTTAAAAGGATGATTCAATTTCTCTTTTTTGTTTGTTTGTTTGCTTGTTTGTTGATACATGGTCTTGCTCGGCAGCCCAGCTAGCCTCAAACTCACAGTCCTGCTTCAGCCTCTCAAGTGCAGGAATTACAGACATGTGCAACCATGTCTAGCTTCCTCTCTTCCTATTTACTTCTTTTTTTATTATTAGGATATATTCAATATACAGGGGGAGATTCATAATGACAATTTTGATTAGACTTATATTGTTCTTTTGCTATATTGTCCCCATTGTCTCTCCCCCTCAACCTCCTCCCTGCCCCACTTAAAGCAATTGCAAGAGGTTTCTTTGTTATATTTCATATAGGTATATGAAGTCCATCAACCATATACCCTCACCTTAATCTCCTTCCTTCACCCTCTCCCCCTCCCACTAGTATCCCCACACACATACACTGTGCCTATTTTACAATATGTCTTTCATTATGAATATTTAAGTTGATGTTCAAAGGAGAGTCTCAGTGTATGCCCACTGTGAGTATACTTTACTTTGGTCCATTTAACCCCTTCCATTATTCTACCTTGCCCCTTTACCTCCCACCCCTCCATTTTTCAATAGCTTTCAATACATATCCTTATATCCTCTACCTTCACATCTTGTGGTATGCAATATTACTGATGTTCTATTTTTTTCTTTTCCTTTCCCACTTTCCTCAAGTTCCATAGAGCAGTTTCACTGTCACAAACATGTTATACATATGTTTTGTGCATATGTTTGTCTTTTGAATCTATCTTCCACTTTGTCTTTCTCATCCTGGCTTACTTCACTTAACGTGATGTCCTCCAATTGCATCCATTTACCTCCAAACCACAGGTCTTTATTCCTTTTGGCTGAGTAAAACTTGATTGTGTATATATACCACAAGTTCTTGATCCATTCAAGGACATCTGGGATGTTTCCAGAGCTTGGCTATTGTGAATAGTGCTGTGATGACCTTGGTGTACAGGTGTCCCTATTGTATCCTGACTTACATTCCTTTGGGTAGATGCCCAGGAGCATTATCACTGGATGATATGACAGTTCTATCTTTAGCTTTTTGAGCCATCTCCACACTGCTTTCCATAGTGGTTGTACTAATTTGCATTCCCTGTTTACTTCTCAACTCACTCCATTATGGCTTCTGCCTTCCTAAGTACACTAAAATTGCTCTTATCAAAGTCACCAATAATCTCCTTAGTGCCAAACCCCATCACCATGTCCACGGCTGAGGGCCAAGTCTGTAAACTCAATTTATGAAAAAATTCAAATGAATTCAGCATAGCTCTGTTTATATATCATTAATTACAAATATTTTACTTGGAAGATACAGAATGTCTGACAGCTGGGGCTTTATATTTTGCATACAGTTAGAAGTACAGAGGAGCAAGTTGGCTTTGGTGGGTGAGCAGATCACCAGTATCATAATTTGAGGTTGGCACTTCCCTAATCCTACCAATTGTTTTTCTGAGGTCTCTTTGTAGCCACTGAAGTTCCAAGCACCACACAATTGTATTAAGAGGCTGGAAGCAAGAGAATCACAATGGAGACAAATTTTCTTGCATTTTTGACATTACTGAAGTGAAAATATCTTCTTTGGAAACCTCTCAGCAACTTATCTGGTGTAATGGACCAGAAGTAGGTTGATGCCCTGACACTTAAAAGCAGGGGAGACTAGAACATTCTCCACTAAGGTAATACGTATCTGGCTTTTTCACTTGGCTTCTTGTGGCTACTTTATGTTGTGAATTCTAGCACCTCCATTAAAATTTCAAATCTAGCCATGAAGAGTTTAAGTGATTTCTTGTATTTTCCTTGCTGCAGCTTAAACTTGGAAAAATAAGGTTTCTATCATTTATATGGCTTTGATGCTAGCATTTACTTTCATATTTCCCATATTTGAACTTTATTAAAAATTGATTGGAATATTGCTGTCTTACTACTTTTCTTTTCAGGAACAACCACTCTATCCCTAAAATGCTACTCCCAAACATTGCACTATTTGCCTTTTAAGCCTCTCAGAGTAAGCAGTTTTCAGAGCTAAAATAAATAAGAAACTTAATTGGACTTTTTGCACACAAAGTTTGTACATCCTGTTAGCTTTCTAAATTGATTGTTTACTTAACACTCTAGGTTTCAAAATAAATCCGTGTTTTTTTCCTCATCTTTTTAAGACACTATTGTTTACTGTTAACCAGGTCAAGCAGTAAGCACTTTATTATTTAATTTCACTCATATAATAATACAACAAGGCAATGATGTTTTAAACACATACAGAAAGAGAGAGAGAGAAGGAGAGAGAGAGAGAGAAACAGTTTATAGAGAAGACTGAGACTCAGAGAGGTGAAATAGCCTAGTTGGGGTCATGTAACTTGTAACTTCAGGACAGGGATTCCATAGAGTCAGTTTATCTGATTCAAAAGGCTCTTAGTCACATAGTAGACTCCATGCATTTGCTATTCTTTGGGAAGCAAGTGTTAGCTCCAGATACTGCTTAGGGTTGCTGTTTTCAAGGCTTTGGCAATACCTCAGACAATCATTCCAGAGGTGTCATTGCTTGAAATATAAACAGGATATCTTAATTAAGCAAAAGGAGAATGCCTTGGAGGTTGGCGCCTTCCTCTTATGCTGCACTTGTCCCTCACCCTTGCTGCATCCAATTAAAATGTCTACTGATAGAAGGTGGACATTCCTATATATATATATATATATTCCCTTCATATATCCCTCATCAAAATAAGCTTTCTGTCTGAAATTCCCTCCCTACCCTAGCAGGTAAGCTCTTTGAAAACTAAGTTAAAAGTCCTTGAGTTGTCCTTGTTTTTAGTACTTCAGAGTATGAATATCTGGCCACTTTCATGGAATAATAGCAAATTCTTAAGACTTTGATGGCAAGGGTCTAAATACTAGTATTAGTTTATGATGGGGTGGTTGTTGAAATAAATTACAGCAAACTGGGTGACTTAAAAGAAATTTATTCTCATCGTTCTGGAGGCAAGAAGTGCACTATCATTATCATTGGGCCAAATTAAGACATCAGCAGAGCTGCACTCCCCATGAGGCGATAGAGGAGAATTTGTTCCTCATCTCTTCCAGCTTCTGGTGGCTGTTGGCATCTCTTGGGTTGAGGTCACATCACTCCAATCTCAACACCCATCTTCGTATCACCTTCTTTAGCTATCTGTAGTCAAATCTCCCTCTGCCTCTGTTTTATATTGAAATGTATAATTGCATTTTAGGGCTTATCTGGATAAACTCTCCCATCCCAAGGTCCTTAATCACCTCTGCAAAGATTCTCTTTAACATTCAAAGTAACATTTATACATTCCAGAGATAAAGACCAGATAATCTTGGGAGCCATGATTTAGCTTCCTGCAGTATTTATACATACAAATCATTACATCAAACAGCTATTGAGATTAGTATAGTGAATACCCCATTTGCTTATTTGGGGAAACTGAGACAGAGAGCAATTTCACAAGTTACTCTAGATCAAATGGCTAAGTGGCAGTGTGTGAATTTGAACCTGTGATCTTTAAAACTGTGTGCCACTAGAAATGCAGGAAAAATAATTCAATAACCCACTATGTAAATCAATATGGAGGCTTCTCAAGAAACAAAAAATAGAATTAACATATCATCCTGCTGTACCATTCCTGGATGTATAACCAAAAGAATGTTAGTCAACATACAACAGAATGTTGTATATAACCCATGTTTAGAACAGTGCTATTCACAATAGTCAAGTTATGGAATCACTGCGGGAGCCCACCTACTGATGAGTGGATAAAGAAAATATACATATATACAGTGGAGTATTATTCATCCATAAAGAAGAATGAAGTTATGTCACTTGCAGGAAAATGGATGAAACTGTTGATCATCATGTTAAGCAAAATAAGCCAAACTAAGAAATAAAGACAGACACGTTTTCTCTCACAGGTGGACTCTAAATACATAAATACAAACACAAAAACAAAAAGTCATGAACCTAAACGGAGGACTATTTGAAAGGGGAAGCATAGGGAAAGAGAGACAAGGATGGGGTAAGGGAAGGAGTAAGATCAAAGTATATTAGGTTCTTGTAACCCATTATTTTGTGCAATTAAAAAAGAGAGAGAATCCCTACTCAAATAAAAAGAATTTCTCCTTTCAACCTGCCTTCTAGGTCATGCAATTTTCTACTTTCTTACATTTGGCAGACTCCTTGTTCTGGCATGTACTTTATCATCTTATACATACACAGTCACTTTAAGTGTAGGGCTTTTAGACTAGTATGATGAAAGTGTGCTCTATAAACTGTATGCACTTCAGGTATTTGCTGAACTAATGGACTTAACCAATTCATCAAAAGAACACCTCATTTGAGTTGGCAACAAGCAGTAAGCAGAGTTTTCTAGGTTTTTTTTTTTATCATTTTTTGCTTATAAACACAGACCTTTCTAGAAGTTTGCTAGACTCTAGTATCCCAGTCCTCCATGCTACTGAAAGCTTCTTTTGCAACTCCTAGAGTCCAGAAAAGGGTTTTCTAAACTGAGCATCATGTGGCATCAAATTTGCCAAACTCCTAACAAATAATCCACAACCTTTGAACTAAAGGATCCCTGAAGGATCTTCCCCTTGAGACTTTTGACAAGTGCCTCTCTGCTGCTTACTCAGGGCAGGTGGTTTTAATCACGCAGCCCACGTTTCTGTTTGCATGTTCTAGGGTTTCTTCCTGACAGCTTTGTATTTATATCCCTTACCAAGTCTACAATATTTATGTCAATTCATTCTATATTTTCCCCCAAAATCCATTCTCTACTTTTCTCAGAATTTCATCAAAAACAATTTTTATTGTTCCTCATATTACCACATTTGCAATCAGATCTCTTGACTTGAAAGTCACATATTCCTTTCACAAATTTCATCTCAGTAGCTCACATGTGCATCAGTATAGAGCCTTAAGTTGCCCACTAGTGCTGGCATGACACACATATAGTTTTTCTTTTTTCTTTTTGGTGGGATGGGTTTTTGAACTCAGGGTCTCACACTTGCCGGGCAGGTACTCTACCATTTGAGTCATGCCACCAGCACTACAAGTATAGTTATTACAACTGCTGCAAAGACATAGTCAAACAAAAATATTGTATCAAGTAATGAAAACATTCAAAAGTAATGTGTTGGCAGATGGAATAAGACAGTGTCTCATACATTTCCGGTGAGCATGTACTAATGTGATCCTTATAAAAAGCAACCTGACATCATATATCAATGACCTTTAAAATATTCATGATATTTATGACTTCTAGTGTGTAAGACAAAATAGGTTAAAGTGGTATTACTGATTGTCCCAAATATATTAGTGAAATAAACACAAGAGAAGTTTATTTCTCATTCACGAAAGAGCTCTGTGTTGAGTGGATCTTCTGAACACCCTCACTCAGAGATGAAGATTTGTCTTCTAAAGCTGTACCACCCCCTATGCCCTCCTCTTCATCTGCATCTGGAAAGCAAAGAGGAAAGAGTATAGAGGAAGATGTACTGACTTAGATGTTTCATCCACCAGACTATACATCACTTCCCCTCATATTCCTTGGGAAAACTTATCACACACCTCACCATAAGAGAACCCAGAATGTAGTCTAGCTATAGAACCTGAAATAAGAAGAACTTACCTTTTATTGATAACTAACAATCTCTGCCTTGTAGAACTTTCAAAAGAAATAACTCTGAGTACTGTTAACGCAGTACTCAGTCTTCTGGGACAGAAATATAGACTCAGGTTGGATGCTGTTTCTGGCTTTCATAAACTGGGGCTCTTGGCAAGTTAAAAATTGTTTCATCTTATACTTCAAATGATCATTTCTCAGGGGATTTGGTGAAGATTAAATGAGTAATTGTATTTCAGCATTTACTGAAATATTTGTTGCATAGTAATTATGTAATGAACGTTTACTATTATTATTGTGGTGGTCATTTTAACCTTTTATGTAGAAATGTATTTATAAAGAAAATGTGGTACATATACACAATGGAGCATTATTCAGCCATAAAGAAGAATGAAAGTGTTGATTTTAGGAAAACAGAACTGAATATCATCATGTTAAGGAAAATAAACGAGATTCAGGAAATTAAAAATCCTATCCATTTATGGAATCTAGAACTAAGAAAATATGAAAAAAGACATTAATGTAAAAGAGAGACTGTTGAAACCTGTTGTAGAATTAACACATATTAATACAAATGTTAGTCGTGATAATAGTGAGGTTTATTAAATATTGTCAAATCATTCGTTGAGTTTATATTCCATTATCAATATGTGAGATACAATTTTACAAAAATTTTTTGCCAGATTCTTAAAACTTTCCTCTATTTTGGTGGATTTTGTGATATTTAATGACATCTCTCTGTGGTTTCAACTTTCCTCTCATGGAGTAATTATGAAGCAAAAGGTTTTCCCATTTATTGAACATTTAGGTTTCATTTTATATTGATTATATGTAACCTTATATATTATTAATATACTATTATATATAACATGTGTATTCCTAAGAATAAACTCATTTTAAAAATAAGCATTTTAAATGTCATTACCTATTTTGTATTGCTAAACAAATAGTTAATTTTTAATGTATTGCTTAACAAGTAAAGTTAAAAGATCAAATTAATACTTGGTAACTGGTGGGAAATTATAATTCTTTCCACATTGTTTTTATTGTGATTCATACATGTGCTTTCTAAAGGGATTTCTGAGGGCAAATGTATATATTCCACACAGATCAAAGAACAACAGGCCACTAAACCTCTTCCAGTTCACCTTCCCTGCAGTAAACGACAACAGAATCTAACGATGCTGCCAGCTGTCAAGATTTTTAAACTGCACATCTAGGCTTAAATATCTGCTCATTCAGATAATGGCAGCAGTCCATCAGTTAATAGTATTTAAAAGTAAAACATATGGCCAGTACCTGGGAGACCAGCCATTAGCTAATGTGAGTAATGTCCAAATGACACAGAGATAATTCATATTGTCAGTATGAATTCTATTCGAGTTGCATGACATGTACCAGGGTTGGCTTTAGGAATAGATACCAGTGACTATTTATGTCCTGACTATTAAGGGGCTTTGCAAATTTTGAGTTACAATCTGGAATAAACACTAAAGCTTGAAGGAGATAGGGAAGAGATAAGAGAAAAGTCAAAACAGACTAGGAAGAGCCACTTATCTTCTGCTTTAGTTAAAAGAGGTGCTAGGTTATAATCCATAATAATAACAACCCCTAATAATAACCCAGCCATTTTCTTTGTTGCTTATATGGTCAGCCTGGGTCAAAGGGCTAATGTAGTATATGACACAGTGTACATTTATCCCATATTTGTTTGTCAGTTCCTAAATCTGCAAAATTAAATTTGTTGGGAGTTGATTAAATTTAAACTCCAGGACTCCTTTAGCAAATGCATTTCTATTTCTATTTCCACCTCATTTTTCTACCTGTCTATATGATCTGCAACCCTCAGCTCATTGAGACTGAAGTATAAAGTCTGTGCTTCTAGAATCTAGTTTGTTGTGCCCAAACTGATACTTCTGCTAACAGAAGAGAGGTCTACTAAGAGAAGAGGAAAATTTTGGTTGAAGGAAAATGGTATGTCACAGCAGTTTTTAATGATGATATAATTGGCCAAAAAATAAATTCTAAATGAGAGAGTGTGGGTGAGTATCTTTTAGTATGTAGATTATACTTCAAAAGGAATAACATCAGGAAATAATGCAACAAGGCAGGAAGAAGTACCGAATGCTACACAGCAAAGGGGATGAACAGTTGAAAAGAAAAAAGCCTAGGGAAATTTTAAATAGAAGTGAGTAAAGCAAGCACACCATTGCCATCCTAGTGTGTCCTGTAAGCCAACAACAGGGCATCCTCTGGGTCTTTTGAGAATTTGCATCCCAAAACTTACAGAATCAGTCAGCATTTTAACACAGTCTCTGATGATTAGTGTTGCACCTATCTAGATTGCAATTATTGAAAGTTATTTTTTAAAAGGAAAAATATAATTATTAATGTATCCTTACATTCAAAAACCAGCACCTAATATAGTGCTTATAACTAATTGGATATCAGTAACTATTATTAAAACCAAACAACCCCTTTTGTACTGGAAATATATACTGAATAATATAGAATATTATTGCTGAGATCAAGTTTCTGTAGAATGGCAAAACAGTAAATGTAAATTTTGAAAACAGTAAGTAGAGGAATGCCTTACCATTTATATTTTTCTTACATGAATGTAAATACAATCATGTGGACAAATCTATAAAATTTAATATAAATAAAACTTGTAACCTTTGTCATGTAAGATTCTTTATACAAAAGTTACTTGGAGAAGTCATTCAAAGTCTAAAAACTCATTAAATAGCAGAAAATGGAATAGAATTTAGTTCCTTTAACCATAATCCTGAATTATATCTAATAACATTGAGAATTAAGTATTTTATTAAGATTAATTACATTATATTCAATGGATGAGTTTCAAGAAAGAATCAAATTATGATTTGAAAGATATGGGTTTTACACTCATCTTCTGGAATTTTTAAATGAATAAAAAGTCATATTGTGATAAATATTTTTCAAAATTTATAATCGTATTCAAAGTGCTTTATGTTATTTTATCATTAAGGACTTGTTTTACTTTCTAAACAAGACAGGGAGGAAATTAGTTTAATCATTAAGGCTTTAGCTCAGAGAAATTTAATTTCATTAAGGTGATCACAAAGTTTCAAACCTGAGCTTTTCTTATGCTTGATTGGCTTTAATTCATTCAGTTTTTTGGGTGGGAACCATAAAATATAAAATGGTGAAAAGTAATTAATTTTGTGAATAATTTTCATGTGTACACAGTAAGGTTCCACCTCATCCCTGTTAGAATAGCCATCATCAGCAACACCACTAACAACAGGTGTTGGCAAGGATGTGGGGGAAAAAGGAACCCTCTTACACTGTTGGTGGGAATGTAAACTAGTACAACCACTCTGCAAAAAAATTGGGAGGCTTCTTAAAAATCTAAACATTTATCTGCCATACGATCCAGCAATAGCACTCTTGGGGATATACCCAAAAGAATGTGTCACAGGTTACTCCAGAGACACCTGCACACCCGTGTTTATTGCAGCACTATTTACAATAGCCAAGTTATGGAAACAACCAAGATGCCCCACTACTGACGAATGGATTAAGAAAATGTGGTATTTATACACAATGGAATTTTATGCAGCTGTGAAGAAGAATGAAATGTTATCATTTGCAGGTAAATGGATGGAACTGGAGAACATCATTCTGAGTGAGGTTAGCCTGGCCCAAAAGACCAAAAATCGTATGTTCTCTCTCATATGCGGACATTAGATCAAGGGCAAACACAACAAGGGGATTGGACTTTGAACACATGATAAAAGCGAGAGCACACAAGGGAGGGGTGAGGATAGGTAAGACACCTAAAAATTTAGCTAGCATTTGTTGCCCTTAATGCAGAGAAACTAAAGCAGATACCTTAAAAGCAACTGAGGCCAATAGGAAAAGGGGACCAGGAACTAGAGAAAGGGTTAGATCAAAAAGAATTAACCTAGAAGGTAACACACACGTACAGGAAATTAATGTGATTCAACTCCCTGTATAGCTATCCTTATCTCAACTAGGAACGCTTGTTCC
Organism: Castor canadensis; assembly: GCF_047511655.1. Lineage (NCBI taxonomy): Eukaryota > Metazoa > Chordata > Mammalia > Rodentia > Castoridae > Castor > Castor canadensis. The sequence goes on along the minus strand of NC_133391.1, from coordinate 66,737,204 downwards.
TTCCTATTATTGCCTATACTCTCTCTTCAACAAAATTAGAGATAAGGGCAAAATAGTTTATGCTGGGTATTGAGGGGGTGGGGGGAGAGGGAGGGGGTGGAGTGGGTGGTAAGGGAGGGGTGGGGGCAGGGGGGAGAAATGACCCAAGCCTTGTATGCACATATGAATAATAAAACAATAACAAAAAGAAAATGTGGTATTTATACACAATGGAATTTTATGCAGCTGTGAAGAAGAATGAAATGTTATCATTTGCAGGTAAATGGATGGAACTGGAGAACATCATTCTGAGTGAGGTTAGCCTGGCCCAAAAGACCAAAAATCATATGTTCTCTCTCATATGCGGACATTAGATCAAGGGCAAACACAACAAGGGGATTAGAATTTGATCACATGATAAAGCGAGAACACACAAGGAAGGTATAAGGATAGGTAAAACACCCAAAAAACTAGATAGCATTTGTTGCCCTTAATGCAGAGAAACTAAAGCAGATACCTTAAAAGCAACTGAGGCCAATAGGAGAGGGGGACCAGGAACTAGAGAAAGGTTAGTTCAAGAAGAATTAACTTAGAAGGTAACACACATGTACAAGAAAGCAATGCGAGTCAACTCCCTATATAGCTATCCTTATCTCAACTAGCAAAAACCCTTGGTCCTTCCTATTATTGCTTATACTCTCTCTTCAACAAAATTAGAGATAAGGGCAAAATAGTTTCTGCTGGGTAGCAAGGGGGTGGGGGGAGAGAGAGGGTTGCGGGGAGAGGGAGGGGAGGGTAAGGGAGGGGGTGGGGAAAGAGGGGAGAAATGACCCAAACATTGTATGCACATATGAATATAATGAAAAAAATTTTTTCATGTGTAATTCACTGTGCCACAATAAAAGTTAAACTATCTTTACTACCATTTTTTCTCTTTAAAATATTAGCATTTATTAGCTGCAAATTTTGATGTACATAATTAATGGTATTATTTGCATCTATAAAGACTTTGAAAACAGAGAATGTTGAAAATCTAAGCATATTTATACTAATGAAAACTTGCATGTGTATCATGATTACAATATAAAATATTCATGTACAATGGGTGAAATGCAAAAATAGTGCTATTTTACTAACATAGAAGTATAGATTTGGGCTATTCTTGATATTTACATGAGGTTCTTATTCTCTTCAATAAAAAGTGAGCCTAGGGCTGGGCACGGTGGCTCACACCTGTAATACTAACTATTTGGGAGGTGGAGATAGGAGGATTGTGGTTAAGGCCAGCATTGGGCAAAACATGAGGCATTGTTTGAAAAACAACTAAAGCAAAAAGGGCTGAAGGCATGATTCAAACTTGTGGCAGAGTGTTTGCTAGCAAGCATGAGGCTGAGTTCAAAGAAAACCTCAGTAACACCAAAAACAAGTAAGATTGTACTTTTTCTGTGTGTCTCTGTGTCTCTATCTATATATATCCTCTATCTATCTATCTATCTATCATCATCTATCTATCTACCTATCTGTATGTATGTACAACAAATATACAAGCATGTACAACAAAGGCTTTTTCATTCTCTGTGGCTTATCAGGTAGCCCTAAGGTCTTAATTTTAATTGAACTAGAGATGTTAATATTTTTCTTTATAGCTAGTGCACTGGTTCTGTTTAAAATTGTTCATACCCTTAGTACATAAAAATATTTTCTAGGAACTTTATTGCATTGATTTTCACATTTAGATTTGCAATCATTTTAATAAATGTTTGTTATGACATGATGTTAAAATATACTTCTTTGTTTTCCAAATGAATATCCAATGTTCTCAGCATATTTTGAAGCTAATTTACTTCTCCACCCTCCTCCAGTGCTTCTTCCTTCATAATTTCAAAGTCCATATGCACACAAATATGTTTCTAGGTTCTTTAGAACCTAGGGCCATTTCTCATCCTTGTTCAACTATTCTCTCTTGGAGTATTGTAACCTAACTATACTAGTTGTAAAATAAACTTTATAGTTACAAGAATATCCAGATTTACCACTTATTTTTTTATCATTTTAAATAAATCAGATTTTTCTAGTCTAACATAAATTTATCTGAATTCCCAGAAAGGGGAGAGACAGAGCGAATAGGATAGCAGGGATTTTTGAAGAGATAACAGCTAACAATTTTCTAAAACAAATGAAAGCATTCAGTCCGTACACTAAAGAAGCTCAAGCTCACTTAACAATGTCCTCCAGTCCATCCATGTTAGAAATCACAGAATTTCCTTCTTTTCAATGACTGTACCATGTTTTACTTTGTGTTTTTACAACATTTTCTTTATCCACTCATTTCCTGACTGGATACTTTTAAAAAGGATATTCTGTGACTTCTTAACAACATGGATAGAACTGGAGGACATTTTGCTAAGTGAAATATACCAGGCACAGAAAGACAAACATTGCATGATCTCACTTATATATGGAACCTAAAAAACGTCAGCCTCATAGAAACTGAAGATAGAAATGAGATTACTGAAGACTCTGCAGAGGATGGAACAGGGAAGATGTTGCTCAAAGGGTACAAGTCTCAGAATGAGTGGAATGAGTTTAGTGATGTATTGTACTGCATGGTGACCAAAGTTACTAATAATGTATATTTCAAAATTGCTAAAAGATCAATGGATCTTAAATTTAATCATTTAAATGAAAAAGAAACCCATAAAAGAGAATAGTTTTGAAAAATATTCTTACTATAATTAAGTTTTAAGGTTGTGGATACTCACTACCACTTTTGGGTTCTCAAACACCCCTGAGCCAGAGCCCCCATGCCTGACTCAATTCTCTACATTTCTGTCTCAGGTAATTCTTTACTGCCTTGTTCAGATCCTGATCACTTAAAATAAATGCTTTGTTGCTCCTGTTTATTTGCTGTTGGTTTTGTCGTTTGGCATTTATTTTATTTATTTTTTGAGATAGGATCTCTATGTAGCCCAGACTGGCCTCAAAAAGCCTTTAAACTTGCCATCCTCCTGCCTGAGTGTGCAGAGGATTATAAGTATGTACCACCATGCCTGGCTTCAAATAAATATTTTACAACATATTTTATGCAGGTTCTCTAATTTCTCTCAGTAGTGACACTGATCTTAGTCACCTATTTCATTGCTTCCAGTAAAGGGAATTCCTATTTCTTTTTAAACAAATATAAGGGTGGTTGTTTTACCTCTTTCTAACCTAGTTAAAACAATTTCCCAATTCCTAAACATTTAAAAATTAAGATCTTTAGTTAAACAGTGTAAAAATATCATTAAAAGTCAAAGAATCTCTGAACTCAGTCATTAATATTATAAGTAATACTTATGTATTTAACCAATTCATTCTATGTCCTGCCTGGGAAGCTAATTCCACCAAGATTAAAAGGAGCATACATCTTTTGCAAGAATGTTCAACATCAACTCTCACCTAGCTAACCCTATAGAAAAGCACAGTAATAATAGATGGAATATTAAGGATATGCTACAAGTATACTCCAAATATTTAGAACCTGAAGATGAGAGAGAAACAAGAACATCACAAAGCTGAAAGGAAGGCACAGAATTAAAGTTTGAAGTGTACATAAGACAAATTTCACTGTTTTCTTCATTTTCTTAAGCTCCATGATGGTTCCTTGGATCTGTTGTAGAATAGCTGGCAGTTCTCCTAGTATGCAAATAATGTTGAATTTGGAGGCCAATGTGAATATTCCTCTCATCTCAGTTTCAAAGTTGTTATGCTTGGTTATTCTTGATAATGAAAATAGAGCCAGATGGTAATATGCTCCGTGAGACAGTTTCCACAAGTTAAGTGAAACTTAGTCTTAAATAACTCAAAGGGTTTCAGTTGCTTTTCATTGAATGGAAATGTGCAGTCACAGGCAAGTGAGGGACTCTATTATTTTAATACTTCAAGTTTTGTTTAATGAAGTTCTGTTTGGAAGCTACTCATGGAGTAAAGCCAATCTCTTGGTAAAGACAAAGGTCTCTGATGACTGTTGAATATGAAGGATGAATTAGCAATGCAGAGAAGGGTATTGATGAAGGATAATCAATACAGGGAGATAATTAGAGACATATTTTAAGGCCTTGTCATATAAGAAGCAAGAGAGCAGTTTCTGATTTGAATGAGTGGGTAGAGGGATAATGATGATATCCACTGTGATCAAAAATATGGTAGGCTGAAATCTCAAGATGTATCAGTGTTTAAGAAATAAGGTGAGAGCTGGAGGCATGGCTTAAGTGATAAAGCACCTGCCTTGCATAAAGCCCTGAGTTCAAACTGCAATAAACACACACACACACATACACACAGACATCAAAGAAACAAGAAAAGAAGAAAGAAGGTGAAAAATAAGGGCAAAGGACTGTGAGATGAAACAGAGAACCAGAAAAAAAGCAATAAATATCTCTGAAATCACTAATACAGAATTTTAGAGGAAATAGTGCTTAAAGATGTCAAAGTCTGTAATTCTAAATAGAAAGTACCATAGGGTTTAACAATATGTTGATCATTAAGATTTTCTAGTGAGCAATTTTAACATGATGGCATCAAAAATAAAATTTCAGTATATTAAGATGTAAACGCAGTAAAGAAATGGAAGCAGTATCATGTAGACATTCAAGAACCTTAGCTGCCATGAGATGGGGTGGTAGCTAAAAAGAGATGACACACAGAGGTAGAGTCTGTTGGTCTTTTTGCTTCTTTCCTTTTTCAGAAAATGCTCTAAGACTGAGAAAGACCAAGGGGGAGTAGCAGAATAAATACATGAGAAAAACTTCATAATTGCTTGAGAAGGAGAAACTTTTGATTAAAAGTGATAGAAGTCATTGGCCACAAAACTCCAGGACATTTTTAACAACAGAAAGTAGTCATAAGTTGCTTAATGGAGGTACACATGTGAACATGTTTGCAGAAGCTTAGCTGTATAGATAAGGCACTGTCAGACCCTAAACAATGCAAGACAGATTGCTTCAGCTGCACTCTGAAAACTCAAGGTTGATTTTGAATACAAACATAACTAAGAAGATAATTTTTTGTAGTGATTGACAATGTAGACTTTGAATTAAGGTAAATTATTTTGTTAACAAATCCAGCAAGATCTTAAAAAGAATCTTGCTCACAAGACTGAGTTTGAATTACTATGGATGGGGGAGTTGATTCTCCACACAGACTATCTTCTAATCAGTGTCACTGCCCTTACACTTAAAAGACATCAAGTCTTTCAACTAATATAAATGCCAGGGAGGACATTCACAAAAGTATGATACAAACTGACAGATGAGGGAAGGGGTTTTGTGGCATTCACCACAATTCACTGCACCTGGTAATCTCTATCCCTACTGTTCACCTGTGCCCATCTTCCTGAATCCATTTAGTTCTTAGGTGAGCTTTGATTTAGGCATATCTGGTTAGATTTTAAATCTAAGAAAGCTCATGCTGGAGTTGAGTATGTTGAGTTAGAATAGCTAATAAATAAGTCAGAGAACTATGTCTAGTGGTGTTTGACTTAAGTTCCCTTAAGGCAATGCATTTTGCTTTAATCTAATTTGACTTTGGCAATTATGCTTGGTCTGATAAAGCAGCTGTCAGACTACAATAAATTAGTGAAGGCTGAACCATTGACCCGATGGTAAAAAACTAATCACTGGGAAAATGCATAAGAGGTTCTTCATAACTTCCCAGAAGCTCTCTTACAGATTCCTAACTGGTCTCTATGTTAACAGCTTGTTTTCTAGAAAGAAACATTTGCAGCCACAAGGGAACAGGAAAGGACCATACAGCATCTTTTTTCCTGTTAATTTGTTTTGACTTCCTTCTTTTCTCCATCTCTTTCCCACTTTTGAAAAACTATTGATTTGTATATTTGAATATCAACAAAATGCTCTCCAGGAAGATAAGAGATCAGTGGTTGTACTCTCTGGCATCAGAAACACTTGAGGAACTTGTTAAAACACAGACTGCTGAAGCTGCGCCCCCCGCCCCGAGTTTCTGATTCCGTACATCTGGAATGAGGCCTGAGAAATGCACTTCTAACAAGTTCCCAGGTGATGCTGATGCTTCAGGTTCAAGACTACACCAGAGAACCAATGCCTAGCCATAAGTAGCTACTTAAAATACCTTCTCCCCTGTGTGTGACTTCAGAAACATGATTTCCCACAGTGCAAAAGCAGGCCTTCCTGCATTGAAATCCCAGTCACTGGGTGTTAGTCATGGACCCCAGGAGACTATGACTATGGGGTAATCTTGTGAAAATAAATGGCTACTAAATTGCCTGACAACAAATCTGAAAAGTTACCAACGCAATGCCCATTTGAGTCGGACATCTACAATTTGGAAGTCAATAGTCTCCACTGTTTATATGCCTGGACATGCCAGCTCACTCCTATTTACTTATAATTGTTAAATATCAATTTTTTCATTTTGTTATATCATTACAATTTTAATGATAATCTTCAACATTATAAATCACTTAATATAATTAAGTAGTAAACCATTGTTCTAATTTTGTAGTTTTTAACCTTCCTCTTTCCTTTTGGCCCTGAACTTATTTTGAGAAATTGAAAAAAGCTATGGACATGGATACTTTTCCCAGGTAAATGTGTACAATTTGTAGGGAAATATGGGTTCCCAGAGGGATCTGGTTTCCAGGGTAAGACCCTCTTGCTCTATGTACACTGATCAATCAGTGTCACACTGATTGCTCCCTGTTGAATGAGCCAATTCATAGTCCTATGATGCGAAAGGTTACCTTTGAGAGGATTTCAGAACAGAATGGACAAAATTTTCCTTACCTTTTACCTCAATCTTCTTTTGCCATAGAACTTGTCATCTATATTAATTTTAGCTGTTATGACAAATGGTCATAAACTTCATTGCTTAAGATAACAAAAGTATATTATCTGATAACTCTGGATGTCAGAAATCCTAAAATCAGGAAGTCCACAAATCTGCATTTCTCTGGAGGTTCTAGTCTGTTCTTGCCTTTTTCTTGCATTCCTGGATCTCTAACATGTGCCTCTGTTTTTAAATGTGATAGCCTAACATCTTCATAGTTTTCATCGTCATATCTCAAACTTTGAATCCTTCTTTCCCTTATACAGTCCCCAGTGAACAGTCCAGCATAATTGTACTATCTCAGCACAGTCCAGCATAATTGCCTGGTCTCAAGTTCTTTTAACATCACCACATACACCAAGTCTCCTTCATAAGTCCTAAGAATTAAGACACAGACATCTCAGAGGTATGGGGTACATTATTCTATCACACACCAGCTCTAGGGTGATTAGCATTACTTTTGACATCACTCCAGTGAAATTAATAACTATTAATGTCAGTCGCAGCATCTTTAACTTATTTCTGATATTTGATAGGATGTAGTCACTCCACGAGATGTGAAAAAAATTTTAAATTTACATGGCATAATCAATCAAAAGTTCTTGTACATACTGTAAAAAAAAATCCACTATGAATATAAGGAGAAATACATGATTCCAAAAAAATAGTGTCTAAAGGAAAGTTGTACCTTTTTATTCCATGCTCAACATGAGCTTTTACAGATTGCACAATCTTCAATTGCATGAATAGTAGCTTATTTAGAAAAAGAGATAACGCAGTCAGAAGATGCACACAGTCCTTGGTCACTGTGGTCATCTGTTGGCATCTGAATTGTACATCTTCCCATTTTCCATCTGGTCTGCAGGCCATGACACTTGCAGATGATTCTCCAATCTTAAGGTTTTTGTTTCTGATCTTTCGTTACTTCTGTGCACTTGTAGAGGACTTGGGAAATACTTGGCTGTATTCCCAAACCATGCTAGCACAAGAACTCTCTCTAGTGAGCTCAGAACCTTTCTGCCTAGACCTGCCAAAGGCAACTCCTCCCACACTCCATACACAGCACCATGCTGGATGCAGGGCCCTTGGACTCTTGTTACCTCCGTCGAATGTATTTGAACCTCTCTCTAATTAAACTTCCTATTATTATTCTCTTCCCTGGTATTAAACATCAGCCAGGGCACAGAGCCCTTTCTCAGGGAACCAAATAAAAATCCAACCCTGTTCTATCTACCCCCTTCCAGTCTAGCAAACTTAACTATTTTTTCCAGAGACAGAAAACATTGGCTGTGACCAAGTTTGCTAAGAAAGCTTCCGAAGCTCAGAAGCTAAGAATACTGACTTTTTTGTTCCATGATTTACTATAATAAACAAACCTCCTTGAAACAATGAATGCACTTGTCCTAGCTAGTGAAAGCGGTGATGAGGAGGAAAGAAAGCTGAGTAAATGGGTTGTTCCTGAGATAACTGAGAGAGAGAGAGACCCATGTGTGGAGCCTTAGACTAAAACTCATAGACAAGGAAAGGACAAATGTGAGAGTGAGTATCTGGGGGGACGGTCTTTAAACTATGTGGAATTCTTTAATTTAGGTGAGTTTTGAAGATGACTGCTTAGGAGAGAAGAGTACTAGAGAGCAAGGTCTTGGTTGAAGCAGAAATTTATCTACACAGAGAAAAGAGAGAAAATTGCCAGTCAATTAACTCCTGTTTTTGTGTATGTGTGGTTTTATGAATAAATAAATTTTTCTTATTGTAAGTTAAATTTTAGATTTTGTAATTGTTACTGAAGCACCAGCCATAAGATTCTGTTCTGGATCCAAACTCTTGTCTGCAATGAGAAAATGACATAATATATAAAGAAATGGAATGACAAATTTATTTACCATTTTGGTCAAAACTGGGAAGAAAGAAATTCTCAGTCTGTTTCAGTTTTCCTTATAGCTGTCACAACTTAGAGAAAGAGGAAAAAGACAGGAAATATGCATATGGAGATAGACGTTCCCCTGGGAGAGGAGTCTTTCTTCTGGGGCCAGGGCTTCTGCAGGTGGCCCATCTTCACTCCCAGCATGGAATTTCCTACAGGAACCCTAGTTTTTTACCCCTCCCCAAAATGCATTATGAGAAATACTTTTACTGTTTATTCTTCTCTAGTCACACAATAGTTGAAAATTTGTACATTTGGAAAAAGTGGAATAAAAATAACAGTGAACGCATCCTATCACCCTCTCTACTTATAGAATATTTTCAGTCCTAATCTGTAGATTCTGTGAGATACTATGAGAGTTCTCTTTCTGTGTCTTCTCCTGAGATTTATATTTTTGTACTATATTAAAGTAATGTCAGTTTTTTCCTAGATAGTTGTAGTTCTTAAAGCACAATGCAAATACTATTTTATATGACAACAGGAAAAAAATCTAGGCAGCAGCCCATAAAAATGTTATGTTCTTGTGGTGTAAGTAATGATCTGCTCAATCCTGTGCAGAACAGAACTCTCTAATTCTATAAGGCTATACTCGTGAGGCAGAACGCTTGTTGGGTTTAGGTGGCCACAGCTACCAGCAGAGGAGAATGCTCTGAAACTGGCCACCTAGTCACACTACCTTGGGCCTTGCAGGCTGGCCCCAGCAGATGCTGAGCACTTGAGAACTTGAACGCCACCTCCTGACAAGTGGAGAGCAACAAGGCAATCCAGAGATATCCTTACCGTATAATCTGTTCTCATATTTGAAAGTTCATTTTATTTATCTTAAAGTCCCATTTACACAATGTAGTGTTTGACATAATTTGTTCTTACAAATGATTTCTCTTTAGCAATAGCAGTTTATGTTATTCTATTTCACCTTCTGGTTATGTCTTAGTAGTGTTGCTTGCACTGTCAGGCTTTGTGCTTGATTTATAATATGAACCCAATTTAGCTGTCCTCCTGACAGACTCTCATGTGTTTCCTAGCAGACCATAAGCACATGGAAACCCTTTTAGTGACTGGTAGCAAGAACCCTAATCAAACTAAAGGGACTTTGTGACATCTCACCACTAGAAGTCCAGATGAAAACTTACTTGAAGGAAAGGTCCAATTAGGGATTTTATTCCATTTCTCTGCCATGGTTTCAATTTTGCAATTCACTATGAGTTGTTCTCTAATAAGTACAAGGAAAAACCTTCCCAGGAAACATATGCTTGTCACTCATTAACCAGACTATGAGGCTCATTTTCATTTTCAACAAGTCACTTGTAAAAGAATACAGTTATACCTTTGAGCTGAGGTCAATTACACAAACTATATCTTTCCCTATGAAAGGAGAGAGTAAAATCAACATCACCATCACTTAAGGAAGATCAGGGAATTAAGCATATTTGCCTTCGTTTATGGAGCTGCTTCTTTTGTTAGAGACTTCTACTACCCCTTCTTGCCAGTTACCTGTTCCCTCAGGTAACTGGATTTTTAAGTGGTCTTTTTCTGAACTTCTTATACCAGTTCTCCTTCTCATGCCCTTCCTCCAAACTTCCCAACCAAGCACATTCCCTCTCCTTAAAATCTGCAAAATAAATGTAAATAAATGCAATATATGCTATTCATTTCTGTACTAACTTGCTGATTGATATACACTTTAAATACTTTTGTGGCAAGTAATATGTATGAATATAATTTGCTTTGTTAATTATGATAGTTATGTTTTGATTAATAAAATGTGTCAATCCATTTCTTTAGGAATATTAGTCTCCACTAAATGTCGCATTTCTATGGGAAATAAATTTCATCATTTCCATTGCCATAAATTCAGTTATCATGTAAATTAGCAAATGCCTATATACCTAAATACCAAGTTTTCTTGTTAAAGTGTTGGTTCAATAGAAATGATATTACACAATATTATCCTGAGGTTAGAAAAGTGGGTATTGTGTTACACTTTCTTTGCTGTGACAAATACCCAAGACAAGCAATTTAAAGGAAGAAAGACTTATTTTGGCTCACATTTTCAAAGGTTACAGTCCATGGTTAGCTGGATGCATTGTTTCTGGGCAGAAAATCATGGTGGAAGGATATGGAACAGCAGAACTGTTCACCTCATGGTAGTGAGGAAACAGAAAAAGGTAACATAAAGGTTAGGGCAAAAATATACTCTTCAAAACCATTCTCCAAGAGCCCTTCCTCCAGTGTGGCCCCATCATCCACAGTTCTCAGTAGTCTATTCAAATTTTGAATCCATCACTGAATTAAGCCATCAATCAGATCAGAGTCCCCATGATCTAATTGTCTTTGGAAACACACTCACAGACATACCCAGAGGTGTGCTTTACTAACCTTCTAGGTGTCTCTGAAACCAGTTAAGTTGACAATCAAGACTAACAATCACAAACATCTCTGATTTTGCAAAATGAATGCTGCATAAGGGTTTTGTATATTCTGTAGACAGATGTAACAAAAATTTTATTGAGTATACACAAGACCTTCATATTTGCTGTTTATTTCATCCTTATAATACTTTTGCAAGGTATACTTATTATCTCTGTTTTACATATGAAATAAACAAGGCTTAGAGAGTTGATTTGCCAAAGGTCAGCCAGCTAATTAAATGGCAAAGCTGTGATGAAACAGAGCGCAGAAATTCTGACTCCAGTTTCACCTCACTTGTGAAATTTATGAGTTGAATAACTTATGAGTTGAAATAGGATGCCATAGTGCTAAATGCCAGATAGAGTGAATTCATAATTTCAGAAACCATTTATTAAAGAAAATGTTTTGTTCCATCTGCAGTGTGGGATAGTAGACAAATGTCACTGTATGACCAATAAACTTTTAAAGATATTACAGATTAATAGGCAGGAGTAATTACTATTCTCTATTCTATAGAATTTATAGAATGTTAAAATAAGATCTGTACTACAGAAAGACAATAATTTTCTTCAAATTGTACAATATTTAGGTGGTATAAAATTAAGCTTCCAGTTATAAATACAAGCTTATTCAATAAACACATGTTTTAAAAGCTGTTAGTAACTATAAAAAATTTTTTTGGCAGTACTGGGGTTTGAACTCAGGGCCTTATGTTTGATAATCATGTACTCTACCACTTGAGCCACACACCCATCCATTTTTTGTTTTAGTTATTTTTCATGTAGAGTCTCATGTTTTTGTTAAGGACTGACCTTAGACTTTGATTCTCCCACTTATACCTCCTGAATAGATGGGATTACATGCATAAGCCATGATGCCCAGACTTATAACCATAATAATTTTGATTACTACTTAAGCCTCAGCCTTCATTTGATGTTGATAACTTTAAATCAAAATCACACACTATGAATAAATACTTGAATATTAATATGCTAAGCATCTCTACAGAATTACTAAATCCTTATTATACCCTTGAAATAGTCAGTTATGAAGGAAGGATAGCCAAATAAAAAAACATCTTGAGGAGTGGAAGGTTGCAGGAAAAGGCTAGAATGAGCTACATGGTAGTGATTTAGAGATGGTGTTCGAACGTAAGGTGTCATATTCCAAGGCAAAAACAACAACATATGCTGGTGAGGATGTGGTGAAACAGGAGCCCTTATAAGCTGGTGGTGGGAATGCAAGTTAGTATAACTATTATGGAAAGCAGTATGGAGATTCCTCAAAAAGCAAAAGATAGAACTTCCATATGATCCAGTGATGCCACTGCTGGGCATATACCCACAGAAACATAAGTCAGAATATAGTAGAGATATCTGTACATCAATGTCCATCATAGCACTATCACAATAGCCAAGCTATGGAAACAACCCAGATGCCCTACAACTGATGAATGGATCAAGAAAATGTGGTATATATACACAATGGAATTTTACTCAGCCATAAGGAATAATGACAGACTGTAGTTTGAAGGTAAATGGATGCAACTGGAGGACATCATGTTAAGTGAAGTAAGCTAGGATCAGAAAGACAAAGGCCACATATTTTCTCTCATATGTAGAAGATAGATCCAAAAGATAAACATATGCACAAAAGCAAACATGATCATACACAAATTTATATGTAGAACATATTTGTAACAGTGGAACTACTCTATGGAACTCAGGGAAGGAGGGAAAGGAAAAGAGACTTGATAGAGCATCAACAATATCGTAAAACATAACATCTGTGAAGGTAGAAATGGGGCTATGTATGTATTGGAAGCTGTTGAAAAACAAGGGGTGGGAGTTAAAGGGATAAGGGAGAGTAATGGAAGGGATTGAATGGAGCAAAGTAAAGTATACTCACAGCAGGGATACATTGAGAAACCCCTTTGAACATCTACTTAGATATTAATAACAAAAGACAGGACTATAAAATAGGTACAGCATGCATGCGGGATGGGTACTTGTGGGAGATGGAGGGTGAACAAAGGAGATTTAGATGAGGGAATATGGTTGATGGACTTAAAATACACAAAACAGAACAAAGAAACCTCTTGCAATAGTTTTAAGTAGAGCAGCAAGGGGTAGAGACAGTGGAGGTGATCTAATCAATGTACAATATAAGCCTATTTAAAATTGTCACAATGAATACCCCATGTACAACAAATATATCTTAATAAAAAATTAATGGAAAAAAGTATGGATTCATATTTAGCTTAATATGGATATAGGTCATTATATCTAGAAATAGTCATGCATATGTATTTGTATATGGGTTAATCTATGCACTTGCAATTTCCTTGCTCTGTCTGTTGGCAAGTCCTATAAGCAACAATATGCAAGTTACAACCCATACCTTGGATACTTCCATTCTCCAACAGAAGGATATAAGAATGATTGATTGTGGCAATTAATACGGGATAGGACAAATAATAAGCAAGATGAGAATGGATAATCTTGTACTGCCAAAAAAGTGTACCAAGAGCCCCAAAGATAATGTTTGATTTGTTGAAATGTTATATGGACAACATTTATTAAATGTTCCCTCTAAAATAATGTTCATACTGCAGTAGGCTAAATAGATTCACAAGATTTTTTTAAATAATCTTTTTACTTTAAAACAGAGTTAGATTTATAGAAAAATTGGGTCATACAGAGCTTTCATATACCTTACATCCAGTTGCCTCTATTATTAACATCTTAATTTAGTGTGGTATAAGTTGTTACAATTAATGAGCCAATATTGATATAGCATCAATAATGAAAGTTCCTACTTTTATTCATATTTCTTTAGCTTTTATCTAATATCATTTTCTTTTCTGGGATCCTATCTAGGATATCATATTACATTTAATTGTCATGCCTTGTTTTTATGGCCTTAATAATTTACAGCAATGCTGGTATGTTGTAAGAATGTTCTCAGTTGGGGTTTCTCTGGTGTTTTTCTCATGGTAAGACTGGGGTTATCTATGAGTTTTGCCCTGAATTTTTTATCAGTCCAATGTCAAAAGAGTCTTAAAAAAGTATTTGAAACTTGTACTATATTGTTTTATTTTTCTTATAGAAAATTATGTAGAGGGTGGGGGGGAGAGGGAGGGGGCAGAGTGGGTGGTAAGGGAGGGGGTGGGGGCAGGGGGGAGAAATGACCCAAGCCTTGTATGCACATATGAATAATAAAAGAAAAAAAAGAAAATTATGTAGAATGTTTTCTCATTGGGTAAATGGGTAATGGGTAAAGAGTTAACCCATTTTATAACCAACTCCATTTTATCTAAATGTCTCTTAATGTTTTTGTATTGCCCACAGTTAGACCATAATAACTTCAAGCAATGTTTTCTTTTAGGATTTAAACAGGCTATTAAACTGACAGAGGCCACTATGGAAAGGGGACTAGGAAGTAGTGAAGAGGTCTGGTAGAGATGAACCAATCTGGATTATAATATGCATGTCCATGGAAACAATACAACTAATCTCCCTGTATAGATATTCTTATCTCAAGCTAGCAAAAATGCCATGGTTTTCTCATCTTTTATGTCTTTTCTTTAACAAAATCAGAGAACAAGAGAGCAGAACAAATTCTGCCCAGAGGCTGGTTGGTGGGGGGGGGGGAAGTGGCCCAAATAATATATACACGTGTAAGTAAATGTAAAAATGATAAAATGAAATTAAAATAAATAAGTAAATAGGCTATGAAAGTAAGGAAATGGCCAATCAGGTATTTTGACCACTGATAGACTTCCTTTATAAGGTTGATTGTTTGGCTTGCTTATTAATCACTTTTGACTAATGCTGAATTTATAGAAGGATGTATGATCATTATTTGTATTATAATTAATGAGTTCGTAGGTTTCCATGGTAATATCAAAAAGAATTGCCTTTTCATTTGTTAAATTCAGTGTGACAGGAAGTTTTTCATTACATTATTGCTTTTTTGGCATGAGCTTTGATATATCATCTTCAATATCTTTAGAATGTATGGAAATATAATATCTGGGCTGAATAGTCTAGCTCTTACTATATTGAGCATTTGCTTTAATTTTCCATTATGTCATTGATGATATATAAAAACTATATCTATAAAAAATGGTACTTTTTGTCTCAGACATCTACTTATAAGTCCAAGTTACTACTCATTCAAGCTGCTACTACTTGGGAGACAGAAGGATATTCGTGAGTTTGGGTCCAGCCCAGGCAAAATTATTGAGACCCTATGTCAACAAAACAGTATAAAGAAGAAAAGGCTGGGATACAACTCAAGTGATAGAGTACTTAACAATCAATCCTCAGTGTCACAATTTTTTAAAAAAGAATGGAAAGGAAAAGAAATAATATAAAGAAGAGCTGTAGTAATAAATAGCAAATGAGTTACCTCATGATTAGTTTCGTTTCCAGTTTGGCAACACTGTGTCAGGATAATTCTGTCATCTGACTGCCCTCCCCTAGCATTGTCTTTACCCACATGCACATTGAAGCTGATGCAATCTATGGTTCTTATTTCAGCTCTGATTCACAGACATAGGAAAGGACAAAGTATCTGTCAATCCTAAACGATCTGCTTGAGCATCATATTAAAAAACTCTTAAGATGCATAGTCAGTAAATAGTCCCTCAAGTTTCTGCCTATAAGGACTTAATTTTACAATTTTTCTTGTATGTTAAGAATTTAAGGTTTTCCTGCAAGGAATTTAAATTTCAGTTCTGATCACAATAAGTCTAATTTCAAGTCTAATTTCAGGATTGCAGAATTTAAGTTCGGATAATTTTGACTACTCTTTTTCCTACATTTCCCTGGGCATTTGTTCTAAAGGTCTTGAAAGTGTGCTAAATATATTTGGGATTGGATTACCAACCATGCAACTGTTCCAAAACAGTCATTAGTTTATTTTGTTCCCAGTCAAAGATCCACAGCCAATAAAATGCCCCCTTGTTCGCAGTCACTATGCCTCTTGAAGCTCAATCCCTTTCTCACCAATGTTTTGCCAAACTGCAGTCATAAAAACCATCATTTCTGAAATATTCTCATCCCTTCTCATATATCTCTTTCTCTAAAGCAAAAGATACTCATCTCTGGGTGTAAGGCTCATTCTTCTTGAAATTTCTTACATTGTTGTTAGGATTTTTTAAAAATTGAAATTGAGTAGTCTTTCTTCCCCCTGCTTTTTGTCCTGCCAGATTGGATACTGGTCGGAATCCCATTATTTATATTCTCCTCTTTACCCTCATTACTCTTTCCTCCCACATTGCCCAGAGAAGCATTTAGGAAATGCCAATCAGCATTTCTTCCTCATGATTCCCCCTTCCCAGAAGAATTCCACAACAACCCCTTTTTGCTCAGAAAAAGAGGTTGAGTCCTGTTGAAGAAGAATCCGGCAATACTTGGGCAATTATATACAGTAATAATTTTTCATTCTCCTAGTCATAGACTCAGATAATGATACACTAAGAAAAGGAAATACCTGACTATTTTAGGGCTATTGAATGGGAAATTATTTTAATGTACTAAGGATCTACAGTTAAAATATGACCTACCCTCTAGAATATAAATAAATAAGAATCAAGAACTAAAGCAATTATTGGCCCAAGTTCAACTCACTGTGGCTAAAAATGGCTTCAAAGACACAGCCTGTGGTCATTTCCTCAATTCTGGGCTATACAATAGAAATGGATATACTGAGTAAGTGGTAGAACATACATTAATTTCTCCATCTACAGAGTAAGATCAACAATAGTAAAAAAATACAAATAGAAGCCTTTAAATTCTGCTAACTCAGGCTAAGGTAGACATCGAAATAAAATTTATGTGAAATCCTATGCAAAATAGCAGAAATGTATGCCACCTTTACAGTCTTGTAGGGTATAGGGGTTGTGGTTTCCGTTGTATCTCCAATTTACCAGTTTGGTCCCTAGCTTAATCCACCATGAATATAAAAAATGGAAAATGTGTTTGGAGCCTTACTTCCATAATGTTACATGCCCTTCAGAAGGTAGCAGGTAAATACTATTAAACATTCAAGGCCTGACATATCAATGAAGTTTTTAGAGGCACAGTAATCCAGTTTCAGGAAATGCCCAGTTGGGGATGCTGTTTGTCTCTTAGAATACTCCATATTCCCCTTGCAGTCCTGGCCAGTCTTCCCATGCTCTTCTTCCCAGCCCTGAGGAGCAAAGGGTTTCTGCCATCAACACCTCTGTCAACCTGGACCAGAGCTTCCCTGTGTCCTGGGCCTGGCAGGGAGTTGGCTGGGATAGAACTGAAAAGGAATGGGGTCTTCCAGGGAGGCATCCAGTGGGTAAGTGCTGACCCGCTGGAGGAAAGCATTTGAAGTGATACTCTGGCACTGCCCTAAGAGTATTTAAATGCAGTCCATGGTGGGCACATTTTCTAAAAGGCAGATAGAAATGCATCCCTGCTGTGCTTAAGAGGCCAAATTTGGAAGGCTTTTGTCCAATTAATTATTACTGGGAAAAAAAAGTACTACTGAGTGCATATGCTCCTCAAGGTTATTTCTGAAGAAGCAGGATGATATTATTTATTTATTTTTCTACATTTAGGGCAGAGGTGTAGCAAAAAGCCCAGTGCCCAATGAGGACAAGAAGATGCCCGAGTCTGTGCTGATGTAGGTGCCTGAATTCTGTGTTTGTGTGTGTGTGTGTGTGTGTGTGTGTGTGTGTGTGTGTGTGTGTGTGTGTATGTGTATGTGTTCCCTTCTTTCTAGCTCTTTTTTCAGTAGCTATGAGGAGTTAGACTACCTAAGTCTGAATCCTGTGTTTGTATCCTTGAGCAAATGAGAATGATACAAGTACTTGCCTCATAGGGCTGTGAGTGAAGGCACTTAGCAGGGCAGCTAATGCAGCCAAAGCACTTAGGGTGCTAAGCAGGCACATAGTAGGTGCTGGACAAGTTGTTTTTTCCAAAAAAATGAAATGCCCACTTGGATCCAAACTAAAGGAGAAGTTATTGCCTGTTTATGCTCCTTACCAGTAAGAAGGCAGTATAGTGCTTACTAGGTCTCCTAGGTGATAGACCAATAATGCCGCCATTTTGTAAATCAGCGGCACCTCATGGAAAATGGAGCCATTTCCTCCCCCTTAACAAGGTTTCCCGTGCTCCCCAAAACAAGCTCCACTCAAGCTCCACCTCCATCAGGGACCCCCGGCGTATGTGCCAACCCTGTACCCTCCCTTTCCTATAAAAGGCCATGCCTGGCCTGAACCCCTTCCCTTTTGTCCTTTCTTCTTCCTGCACTACCTCGTACCTGCCATTAAACCCTACCCTTGGACGTGAGTTTTCTTTGTGTGACGTTTTTCCTAACACTAGGGATTTTTAAAAAATTATTGATGCATATTATTTACACATGTATATTAATGTGCTTCACTGTGACATTTCCATATACACATATATCATGCTTTGGTCATACCCACCCTCTGTGCTACCCTCTGGTACCTTCTTCACTTCTTTCTTCCCTCTCTCTGACCTCCTTACACTTCTCTCTACTACATTTAGGTTCCTTTTTTGCTCCCTGGATTCCACATATGAGAGAAAATAAGCAATACTTGTCTCTTGCATCTGACTAATTCTTCTTAACATGATTACCTCTAGTTCCATCCATTTTCCTGAAAGTGACATGATTTCCTTTTCCTAAGTTTAAAAAATCAATACATTCTACATTTGTGAATATTGCTTTGACTTGTTTATCATGTGATAGAAAAGGCTTCTAGTTTTGTATGGAATGTACAGCAAAAAAGGGATCAGAAGTATGAATAAGCACCCATGATCCAGCATGTCTTGTGATCCAAGTTATTGTTTTGGTACCTGATGTTTTCACTTTAAAATATACATGGGAAATCTTTCTGAGTTATTATACAGAGAGCTGCTTAAGTTTTTAGTATTAAAACTTAAAATTTAATGCATGTATCATAGTTTATTGAAGCAGCTCTCTACTACTGGATTCTTGGTTTGCTTCCAATATTGTGCTACTATAAACAATGCTTAAATTAGTGACCTATTAAATATTTCTTCCTGTATAAATCTACATGCCGCTGTTGAATAAACTCCCAGAAACATGATTGCCAGTTCAAAAATCAGTGTTCACTGTTCAAAAATCTGTCTGAGTGCCTCAGACTGCACTCATTTAGGAAATGACATCCTCAATTAGCCTAGTCAGAGGTTCTGAGTGTCTCTTAAATCTTTGCGTTCATCCAAACTGCTGTCTTCATTTTTAGAAGGCTCCAAGAAACTAGAGTTATAGAGCAGAGCCATGAGACTTGCAAGATAGAAGTCAGTCCCTCAAACCAAAGGAGAAAATGTTGGGATATTATATTGTATTCCAATTTCTTTTCTCCTGAAGAAGAAGGTGGAAACTGGAGTTTATTGCCTGCTTACTCTGCACCCAGCTGAGGAGGTGATCTCTAGAAAATTCCTGTATGCTTATTCCAGTTACACACATTTAAACCATTGTTATGATCTCTGTCATCCCCAGGGGCCTATAAAATTCTAGGTCTCATATGCTGTCAGAAACAGGTAGATTAGAAGTTAATGCCTCAGGTAGAAAGCTAAGTGTGTGGTCCAGCTCTTCTCATGGAGAAGCTGGAGGCTTGGTTTTACTCTGAGGAAAGCCAGAAGGAAGAACACATGAGACATATCCATGTCTATATTGTCTCCCAGAGGACTACTGAATTCCTGCTCCAGCAGCTCCTAGATATAGACATCTGTTTTAAATGTCCTGTGTTTTCTGTGGTCCTAGGACACTACTGATATCCATGGCCCTTCCAGAAATAAGGAAGGTAAAGCTAGTGTCTCAAGATCCTTCACTCTTCAAGGAGACAATGGTAGATGGGTTTTTTTCTTGATTATATGATGCTGTGGTGGTTTATGGCAAGAATGTGTCTCAGCTTTTCCTACTCATTTTTATGTGTGCAGTGTATGAGTCACTAAAATAGGAACCAATGGATTTAAGTCCATGGAGGGTAGAGGACATAGCGGATATTGAGGTATTATAACAAAGATTGTGGGGTCCTTAAGAGTTAATGAGAAGAGGTTTGTGGTGATGGGCTACTTGAGGGTGTTGGTTGTCCCAGACCCACAAGTCAATTTGAGGAAGTTCAGGAATAAGAGGAGAGGGGAAATCCAGAGGCTTTAGGAATGGAGGGGCTGCTTGGATTTGTTGAAGGAGAAAAATGGTGGTTGAGTTAAGTGGATATGAAGAAAGGCTTCTAGTTGTGGAGTATGTCTCATCCCAAGAGAGGAATCAGATATTGAGGCATTATGAGAAAAGAATGGATGAGAGTAACCTGGCAAAAAGAACAGAGAACTTTTGGTGTCTGCTGGGGAAAGCTATTGGTCCCCAAGATTCCCATTACTGGTGTGTGGCTTTGTTCTGAGGGTCCTAACCAAGAGGTGAGGAGGTTGAGAGTAACCCCAGTATCAGCCACAAAGGTTGTCTGTTGGCCTGCCACTGTACCCTGGGCTCCCTGGACTCCAAGATGTTTGTTGGAGGGGCTAAGGGGGCCAGGCCTCCTCATTCCAACAACTGATGATACAGGGTTTCTGGGGCAGTAGGAAGCACCAAGGGCTAGGTGTTCTGATGCTGGGAGAAATCCATTTTCCAGTGTCCCCATTGGCCACAGGAAGGGCACAGCTTGGAAGGAGGTCTGAGGTTTGGGCAGGCTTTGGCCCAGTGTCCAGGATTGCCACACTGGAAGCAGTTTCCAGGAGGAGTGCCAGTGGAGTGACAGGCAGGGGTAGGGCTTGAGGCCATTTTATGTGGGTGCACATGGGGCTGTAGCACTGAGGTCAGAAGTTGGTATTTAACTTTGAGGTGTTTTTCCTTTTCTTTTTTATGTTCTTCATCTCTATTATTGAACATTGGAAATGTCACATTTAGAAGTTCTTATTGAGGGGTCTCGGATCCCCATTCTAATTGCCTTAGCTTTTTTTGAATTTATGGGGATGACTGGCCTATAAATTGAACATGGAGAAAAAGATTACCAGCCAGGAATTAAGTCTAGATTGGTACATTCAGTTATGGCATCTGTGAGACACCCTAGAAAGAGAGTCAGATTCTCCTCTGGTCCCTGGTGATCTCTCATTTTGTCATAGCTAACCTGGGTATGAGCATTATTTTTCTTCCCCTCAAGGAGGCAAGAGATCATATGGTTAATACGAATTGTGCCAACATCCCCAGGTTGGTATGTCCAGTCTGGTTTGGTAGAGGGAAAACGTTGTGAGCTACTGAGTGGAGGCCAGGATTTTGTCCACCTAGCTGATTGGCATGTTCCTGGGCAGACTGACCAATACAGTTGTGCTCATCTGGGGGTAGGGTAGAAGTGAGAATATAATATAGGTCAGCCCAGGTTAGGTGATAAGCTTGAGTCTGCATAGAAACTCCTTGCAGAATCTGCTGGGATTTTCAGAGAAACATACCAGGCAATTTTCTATCTGAGATATGTCGCTTAAAGAAAAGGGAACATGAACCCTAATAGTCCCCTCAGCCCCTGCCACCTCCTGGAGAGGGAACATACGAGCTGCCTGTGTGCGAGACTGGGTAAGAGGAGGGGAAGGCATGGGTCTGGGGTGAGGACTAGTTTTGATGGGCTGGGAGGGTATGGTAGGAGGTGAGGATAGGGAGGGAGTTGGGGAGGGAGAAGGAGAGATACAGTTGGGGTGCCTGGTATGGGGGGTTCATCTACAGGGTTTGTGTGTCTGAATCAGGATGAGGATCATTAGAGAAGGTCTAGCGTGAGGGAGTCAATTTTGAGGGGGGGAAATAGGGTCAGAGAGAAGGAGTTGATAGGTAGGCCAGTTGGAACAGAGAGAAGGGTGGAAATGGAGAAGAAAGGTGGCCTGTAGGTCCAGGACCTCTGACCATTTGCCATTTTGTTGAAGAAATGAGTTCATGTCCTGGAGAATGGCGGGGTTGAAAGTGTCATATTTGGGCCAATGATTACTATTGTCCAGTTGATATTGAGGCCAAATTTGGACACAAAGGTGTGTGAGTTTTTTGGGTCTGGTGTTAAACTGAGGACCCCAAGGTTTTTTAAAAGGCAAAAAAGAAGTCTGTCCATAAGGATAGATTGATTTGATCCCTTGTTGAGAAGGAAAACAGGAAGAGGAGAGGGCCTGTGGACTCAGTAAGAGGGTGTCCTGGTTGCCTTATCCAGGCCAGATAAGGAGTTCTTGGAGAGGTCGCGTGAATGTCCTTGGCTTCAAGTTATCCAAGAGGGTCCCTGGGACCTGGAGGGAAAGAATTCCCCAAAAGAGGCATTGTTCTTGGTGCACTGCCAAGAGCAAAGCAAAATCCTTACCTTGTGTCTCCCAAAATTAGTGGCTGGTGTTGGGCACAGAGAAACAAATGGCAAAGGTCGCTGGCCTGGAGGTCTCAGCTGTCCAATTTGAGAGAGAGAGAGAGAGAGAGAGGCAGGCAGACAATAGCAGTGGGTTACTTGGTCAATCCAATATGGCCTCCATTGGGTGGTCTTCCCCACTCATGTGACAGTAAGGCAGTGAGAGATGTAAAACATCTGGGTTGCTTACCAGCTAGCTGCCATTTATTCTTAGTGAGCTTGGGGGATGACAGAGATCCACTGTGTAGTGTTGAGGGATAAGGGAATGGGAGCAAGGGAGAGAAAGGAAAGAAGATAAGAGAGAGAGAAAGAGAGACAGAGAGTGCTGGAGGAGAGAGGGAAGGAGAACCCAGGCTAATGAACTGGGAGCCTTCCTCCTGGGTTTCAGCACCAAATGTTAGAAAAGAGGACTCAGAGAAGAAAAAGAAGCTCAGACCTCTGCAGACCAGACCACGCTTTATTTCGCATTGATGAGGAACATCCAGCACTCTCAACAGGTGGAGATGCAAGTTGCACCGGGGGCTAGGGGTGATGAGCTTTTATGGGGTAGGCAGCCAGAGAACGATAAAGGGAAGTGTCCTTGTGATTTCAGACAGCTGCACCTTGCAAGCATTCAGGAAGCGATAAGGGGAAGTGCCTCATGGTCTCAGGCAGCTAGGCCTTTCATTATGTCAGAGGTTACTTAGGCAGTGTGAGGGTCTCCGCTTGGGACTTCTGGGACCCTGGAGAGTTAACTCTTTACCAGGAACAATTCTTAAGAAGGGGAGAAAAGATTAATTCCAGAACATATGTGAAGAAAATTGCTTTTGATAGCAAAAGGGACATGATGTTGTGGCAACAAGAACAAAGTAGCTGGTATATATACAGAAGTTGTTAGGATTCTAGAAAAATAATGGTTGTGTTCCAATTTGATGACTTGCATATTCTCAAAAGAATGACGGGGCTTATCGGGTGAATGTAGTTGGTGGGAAGGGAAAAAATATTTGAAAAATTTGATAACTCCATAGTGGAAGAAAACTCAGATGACTGGGTGGAGATTGGTGTTGATTGATGACATGAATTGTGGAGAGAACAAAACCCTGTGTCCTTTGATGAAATTCTAAAGAGAGCACCAAAGAGGCATCAGGAACTGAGGTTGTTGAATCAAGATGGCAGAGTCCTCACAGGAGCAAGAAGAATACTAGTCTAGAAGGGACCACAGGTACAAGGAGCACACCATCTCTTGAAAACAACATGTGGGATGTGTGACCATTAAAGTTTCCATGTTACTGAACCATAAAGAAAATGGTACCCACCAGAGTGAACCATGTTTCCCATAAAGCAAATAGTTGGAAGGATGGGATAAGACATTGAAGATTTACAGAGAATTTGGTGGACATATCTTTGAAGTACCAAGGGGTGCAGAGGAACATTTGGAAATCAGAGTGAAAATAGAGGATGAAAATAAAGAAATAGGATATAATAATAGCTAGAGTTCAGAATTCTGGAGCTGTTGTCAACAATTTGAGTTTCCAAGTTTACACTCAAGAGTTTTAATTCAATAGTCTGGGGAGCACCCAGAAATCCGCATTTTAAAAAATTGGATAAATGATTGTTATGCGCTCTAGCTTTGAGAACCATTTGTTTTGTTGGTGGTGTTGGAGGCAGGGGACTAAGGAAATAAAGATTTCATGTAGTGATTTGATGAAGGGGAAGAGCCATCACTGTTCACAAGGTCAGATGTGTTAACTAAGAAAGCCATTTTTATCTTCAACCCTTCATCACATTGCTTAAATGTGAAATAATAAAGGGATGTTATCACACAGCTGTGTTCTCTAAAAGACTTTGAATTAAAACCTTTACATAAATGAGATGTCAGTTACACTAACTCAAGAAACCAATAATCTGAATAAGGAAAGCACTGCAAGGAGTTCATAAAATAAACTGCATGGGCATCTTTCATACTGCATTTTAACTTGATTTTTAATTTACTGACATTACCCAGAGCTTCTTCATATGAAAGCTACAGTGCCAGCACTAAATCCCCTCACCAGTAAGATAGCCACACATGTAAGAGGCACATTGAAGAAAGATCATCTTCAATGTGGCTCAAAGTTGGACTTTGTTATACACATTAAAAATTTTGCTTACAAATTTACAGAAATTGGTGGAGAATTAACAGGCAGGGTGTTTTTCCTCAAGAAATTAATACTGATGTCTCACATTTATAGAAAGTATCAGGTTTTTTTATTCTTTAATCATCTTAAAATAATTTTTAAATATCTCAGAAATTGATGGAATCTACAGGGAAGTAAAATACATGGAGAGAAATAATGACAACGTAAAATTTGTTTCTACTATGAAATTGGTCACCAGTCCTGGTTTGTTGGTTGAGATGGGGGTCTTGGTAACTTTTCCCAGGGTTGGCCTCAAACTGCCATTCTCTCAGTTTCCACCTCCTGAGTAACTGGGATTATAGGTGTGAGCCACCATGCCTAGCATACTTACTCAATTTTGTGCTTTTGTTTTATGCATACCTTAAAGAAGAAAATGTACTTAATGTACTGTCTAGTTATCTTAAAAGCATAAATGAGCAGTATAAGCCATTTTAAGACACAAATAATACAAAAGGTTTAGAGTAAAAACCTACCCATCCCCTATCCAACTATTTTCTGGCATTAGTAATTAAAATTGGTTAAAATTGCCCTTCCAAATATTTCTATTCCTCAATGTATTTTTAATAAATAAACAATAATATCAGACCCCAAACTCTTAAGTTGATACAAGAAAGAGTAGGAAATACTCTGGAGTTAGTAGGTATAGGTAAGAACTTTCTCAATGAAACCCCAGCAGCACAGCAACTAAGAGATAGCATAGATAAATGGGACCTCATAAAACTAAAAAGCTTCTGTTTATCAAAAGAAATGGTCTCTAAACTGAAGAGAACACCCACAGAGTGGGAGAAAATATTTGCCAACTATACATCAGACAAAGGACTGATAACCAGAATAAACAGGGAACTTAAAAAACTAAATTCTCCCAAAACTAATGAACTAATAAAGAAATGGGCACATGAACTAAACAGAACTTTCTCAAAAGAAGAAATTCAAATGGCCAGAAAACACATGAAAAAATGCTCACCATCTCTAGCAATAAAGGAAATACAAATTAAAACCACACTAAGATTCCACCTCACCCCTGTTAGAATAGCCATCATCAGCAACACCACCAACAACAGGTGTTGGCGAGGATGTGGGGAAAAAGGAACCCTCTTACACTGTTGGTGGGAATGTAGACTAGTACAACCACTCTGGAAAAAAATTTGGAGGCTACTTAAAAATCTGGACATTGATCTACCATTTGATCCAGCAATACCACTCTTGGGGATACACCCAAAAGACTGTTACTCCAGAGGCACCTGCACATCCATGTTTATTGCGGCACTATTCACAATAGCCAAGTTATGGAAGCAGCCAAGATGCCCCAGCACTGACGAATGGATTAAGAAAATGTGGTATCTATACACAATGGAATTTTATGCAGCCATGAAGAAAAACGAAATGTTATCATTCGCTGGTAAATGGATGGAATTGGAGAACATCATTCTGAGTGAGGTTAGCCTGGCCCATAAGACCAAAAATCGTATGTTCTCCCTCATATGTGGACATTAGATCAAGGGCAAACACAACAAGGGGATTGGACTTTGAGCACATGATAAAAGCGAGAGCACACAAGGGAGGGGTGAGGATAGGTAAGACACCTAAAAAACTAGCTAGCATTTGTTTCCCTTAATGCAGAGAAACTAAAGCAGATACCTTAAAGCAACTGAGGCCAATAGGAAAAGGGGACCAGGAACTAGAGAAAAGGTTAGATCAAAAAGAATTAACCTAGAAGGTAACACCCACGCACAGGAAATCAATGTGAGTCAATGCCCTGTATAGCTATCCTTATCTCAACCAGCAAAAACCCTTGTTCCTTCCTATTATTGCTTATACTCTCTCTACAACAAAATTAGAAATAAGGGCAAAATAGTTTCTGCTGGGTATTGTGGGAGGGGAGAGGGAGGGGGCAGAGTGGGTGGTAAGGGAGGGGGCAGAGTGGGTGGTAAGGGAGGGGGTGGGGGCAGGGGGGAGAAATGACCCAAGCCTTGTATGCACATATGAATAATAAAAGAAAAAAAATTAAAAAAAAACAATAAATATCCTTTTTATTCTTTTTTTTTCTTAGTGGATATCAGATATTCATGCCAGTCAGTTTTCTATTTGAGAAAAATCAACTTATTAAAGGAGGAAAGTTTTGTTTTGTCTCATAGTTTCAATCCATAGTCTTAGGCCTGTGGCAAGGAAGAAACATCTTGATTGACAGGTATGGTGGTCAACCTCATGGCAGATAGGAAGCAGAGAGAGAGGCAGGAACAGGCCAGCAACAAGATATATTCTTCAGTGACCTCCAGGGACCTCCAACCAGGCTCACCTCCAAATAGCACATTCAGCGTGAACTCATGAATGGATTAATCCACTGATGAGATCAGTGCTCTCAGGTTCTAATCAAATGTCAATAAGGCCATCAACAGGGGACCAAGCTTTCAACATATAAGCCTTTTGGGGAGATTCTTCATATCAATCCACACAAGGAATTATAACTTATTTTATACATTTGTTTAATATTTCCTCTTTGAAGTCTATATTTATGAATCAGTATATATTGACCTACTTTACTATTTTTAATGATCACATATCCACTGTATGGTGATATCAATCTTTGCATGTTTTATTTATTTGATGATTAATATTTTTCAAACTATTTTTCTTTTAAAAAGAAGAAGAAACCACTGCATAAGACTATGCAAATGTATACAAGGTACGAGAGATATTATATATTGTCTAGAAATAGAAAGCTATATTGACTGATATATACATTTAATATTTTAATAAATACTGTCATGTTGCTTTTCCAAATAGTTGCCCTGATTTATACTGTAAATAAAGGTTTTATACAGTTAAGGTTTCCCCATATCCTGACTGGTCAAACCTGGCTATAAATGTATATAATTATTGCCTGATTAGAAAAAGCAGATTTCATTATTTAACTTCTATTTTCTTAACCAATAAAATTTAATATTTTCTATCATTTGTCAGATTTATGATCCAGATTTTATGTAGTTATTTAATATCTTCCTCATTTAGTCTGTAGACTTGACTTTGTTTACTAGTGTATCTGCAGAATCTGGCATTTTACACACACACACACACACACACACACATACACACATACCCACACACACATAAACACAATGTATACATAGGTGGGGTAAATTAAAAGACTGGATAAATTTGAGTTTTAATATTTGCATTATTAAGTTGCCTATTCTCATGTTATTCCTTCGCAATTATTTTGCCTATGTACTTTTTATTTGTAAATGGTCATGTATGTTAGAAATACGTCAATTACTTTTCACCAGGTTCTAGTTATTTTCTCCTAGTTGTAACTCTTTAATCCTTATTGTTTTTTTCTCTTAAACAAGTTTTATGTTCATGTATCATTTTCCAGTTTTTCTTTTAAGTCATGAATTACTTTATCTGCTATAAGAAGTTTTCTATATGCAAAGGAAAGACAGGGAACCTTATTGCCTCGATTCTCTGTAATTAAATACCCTGATAATTGCACAGAGGCTTCATCTTGGTCTTTCTTTATATGTGCTCACTGCGTTGTTGGCATTTCATTTGCCTTTGAAGTTTTCAGTTGTGTGTGTTTGATGCTTGTTTTCCCTGTTCCTCCACTCTTTCTTTGATAATCTGATCTCATCTGTTTTCTATTTTTCAGTAATTTACCCAATGTTTCATCCATTTATGACAGTTTCTGTCTCCATCTTCATTTTAAAATTGTTCCTTTCAAAATATTTTCCCTTTAATTGCAACGGATATGGCAGAAGTAGTGGTAATGGGGTGATATATGTACATATAGTTCACTGTCATGACCCAATTGCCAAAATTTTTAAAGAGCTAGAAATTAGTATATCCATGTTAACTCACTGTGATATTTAAAGGACACCTACATATTAAAAACCTAAAGGTAAAAACATTTTAATGGAAAAGGCAAGGAACAGTCAAATATTAATATGAAAATGAAGTATTAGCTTATACACTCACATAACACTTTTTAATAAAGGAAATTAATCCATTTTCATTTATATATTGGAATTCTTAAAACATTTCATAACTTTTAATATTTCTTTTAAAACTGCTGACTTTTTAAAGTTGATATTATTTTTTTCATCTGAAGTGTGAGCTATGTATATACTGTACATGGTTAAATTTTATTAAAAAAAAATTTTAACTTAATATATGTTTTCCTTACAATGACAAAAATGAGCCCTACAACTTTGATTCCAACCAACACCAGCTCTTTAGCATGTGGACAACAACATGCAGTAAGGTAAACTTTTCTTTTGGTTGTACAGAGAGCTAGGCTTATGGGTACAGGGGTTCTTTATAGGGCACTATTCCACTTTGCATTCCAGTTCTACAATGTTTTCTATCTTAATGAGTTTTCTGTTGCTATAATAAAATACCTGAAGCTGGATATTTATACAGAAAAGAGGCATATTTAGCTCACAGTTTTGGAAGTTGAAAGTCCAAGATTGGGTGACACCATCTGTTTGGTCTCTAGTGAGGGAACCCATGATTGCATCACAGTATGGCAGAACAGTGAAAATAAAACAAGCTGTGTTCAGAAGTAGTCAAAAACATGGGATGTTGTTGCTTTATAAAACCCGCACTCAAAAGAACTGCAGTTCTGCACAAATGATTTTGATCCCTTCTAAGGGTGGTTGCCATCAATGATTGAACCACTTTCCACAAGGCCTCACCTCTTCGAGGTTCCATGGACTTCAGTGTGGCCATATTGGGAACCATGCTTCCCATACATCTACCATTGTAAGATCCACTCAACCATACTGCCTTCCTCTGGAAAACACCTCGCCTTATTAAAAGAGTCATTTTTGTGGTTGTAGCTTAAAGGAAATTCTTAAGCCTGGTCCTTTCAGCTTGAGATAAGAAAAGCTGTGCTCATCACACTGTCTGGTAACAAATTTACCAGATGGCCACTGACAAAGCTGTTCTCATTTACAACCCTTCTGTCTTTGATCTTGATAACAATATTAGAGTGGCATACTAGAATATTCTCTGTATTATTAGTGGTTCCTGTAGCTCCAATGGGTTTTATTCTTAATTTCACTCTATTTACATATCTGACAAAAATTTCTAAATGCTTTGGGCTTACCAGTTTTCCTACTCTGCTCCCTCATTTTTTATATATCTTCTATCATCTTAGTGTGAGTTTAAGAGAAAGAATATAGGAGTGCTGCATTTAATCAGTCAGCTTCCTCTGACTGGAAGTTTATAATTAAAAATATCAAAATGAAGACTCAAATCACATAACAATATAGTTTTATTGAGTTATAGGAAGAACACATAAAAATAAAATATCTGAGTAAAATTTAACCATTTATTGAAAATCAGAAATTTATGTATTAGAAAGCACTTTTAAGTGACCATCCAAACTGTTAACTATCTAATGTAGTATTTAAAATCTTTATTATTAAGGCAAATATTTAGTTACACACTAAATCCCTGAAAGAGAAAAAAGAACAATTGACTAAAGTTTATATCAATTAAAGCAAATCTAAGTGTTACTAAATTAAAGAAATTCTTTTGCATGTTAAGGGTATGTAGCCCATGTTTAATGTTACCTCCCTCCCAAACTCATACTGAAGAATCACATACAACAGTTCTGAGTGTGTGATTTTTCTGATTTTACTTTTCTGTTGCATTCAGTAAAAGCTATGCTTTGAATTGTGATCTTTCCCCAGGCTAGTGATGCGCAGTATGATCCTCTCTTGGGATGCTGGGCATAAACAGCGAGCAGCAGCTTCCATTGAGGTTAAACAACTGATTCTTCACAGTGTACTGTGTCGCTAAGTGTGATGTTTGATAGGCGAGGCATATTAAGTGCATTTTTGATTTATGACATTTTCAACTTATAATGGGTTTATTGAGATGCAACCTTACTAACTTTACTGTAAGTCAAGGAGCATCTGTATTTAGCCCCCATTCATTGAAAGAAAGCACTTGAAAATCTCATATGTAAAATATTAAAATTTCAACTTCTCTGATATTATATGATCATAAAGCTCTTTGGTCAATGGAACATAAGCTTTTTTAAAGTTATCCAGAAAGTAAAGCGGATCAGAAATTTTCAGTGGATTAAATCCTTCTTCCACCAAGTGAAACTTCTGTAGTTTGAATGTCCCTGTTGTTTCCATTTTTTCCTATAAAACAATTACCAGGATGAGTGGAATAACTTATTACTATCCATACAGTCATTATACAGAAATAAAATATTTAACACCATAGACCACATTTCATTGTAATATTTTGTATCTAAAAATATTCTCTACATATACTATTAAAACTTTATCATTAGATATAAAAATGTTTTGGAAAATATTTAAAACTTTGATTTACCTCTAAAATTTATTAAAATAATTGTTCAATACATAAGAATTAAAATAATTAATAAACTGATTATTAATGGGTGGAATACATATCCTCTCTCTTCAAACCAATGCCAAACAATAGTATGTGTACAGAACAGTATTTCAAGTTAAGTTAAAAGTTATAAAAAACAAAAATTTGCTATAGAAATTTTCTGTAGTGGTTATGACAATTTGTGTTTCTACAAGCAGAATGAAGGAACCAAGTTAGCTTTATTCCAGCAATACAGGGTATAATCATATTTAAAATTATTGAAGTTATTGGTAAAAATAATCCCCTTTAGAAAATCTGTGCTAGATTTTTAATAAGATGCTTGTTTTAATCATTTTATCAGAATTAATTTTAGTTTTGGATTTTATCAGATCATTTATTAGTATAATTCATTTATTAAATAAATATTTTGATTGATGACTAAGGATCAAGTTTTGTGCTAACTCTAGAAAATGCTGTGATAAACATAACACTAATGGCCCATGAGCTTTATAAATATTTAAGGATAATGAAATATTTTTTAAACTTATGAAAAGCTGACTTAGTCTTCTAGAAAAGTCTGATGCCAAAATTTATCTTCTGCTTTAGGAAAGTAAACTTTAAGTTGCCTTAGAGAAATGACCCTTAAAATATTATTGGCTCTATCAACTTTCCAACCTATCAAAAATATTACTTAAGGGATAGTATGGAGAGGGACAAGAGGGAATAGAGCATGGTTATAAAAGGACTACATGAAGAACATCCTTTAGGTTCTGCATACTTCCTGCAGAAGCATTGACGTCTGCTTGGTGGAACCTAATTACAGACAAAGAGCACCATGTGTCTTCACAGATATGTGCAAGGTATGGTTTTAACTGTTACCTTCACTGGGACTACCACTTCCTCTCTGGTCCTAACTGCAGAGGAAGAGAGCAATTCTATAATAGGGACAAAGACATATATATGTATATATGTATATATTTGTCATTTCATCAAAATTCCTTCTTATTTAAGCTTCAAATATGGCATCAATTGGTATCAACTCTACCTCCCTATGTTTTTGTTACTCTTCAAATTTTCTAATATAAATAAAATACATTATCTAAGAGATGCAGTACTATTTTCCTATTAAACTGCCTCCTAGTTTCCTGACCTTAAGTTTAGTAGTACATTTAGACCATAAAATTACCTGAATTCTTAGAAATTGTGGACAGGCATAAGCTGGTAGAGATGTTATAACTTGTTCATACATTTTTTCTAAATCTAAAGACTTATTTGGTTTTAAAATAATAGAAGCCATTCCTGCTTTTCCTTCATAACCTGGAAAAAAGTTTGGAACAGAATCAATTTTATAAGTACTAGACGAGTTTTAAAAAAATATTCCAGCTTTGTATCCACTGTCACATGGATATTACATCTGTGACAACAATGCAACAGCAGCATAAATGAGTGTATCTTTTCCTAAGCATATGATTTACTCCTTACAAAGAATATAACAATAGGAAAGGCCATAGTCTATCCCTAATTGTCCACACTACAGAAAATAAATAGAATGCAAAATTCTATAAATTACCCAGAACTGGCATCCTAACCACTAACAAAAATATTAAGAAAGAAACTTTATAGTCCAATATATTCCAGTGGAAATGTACATTTTTAACAATGCAAAAAAAAAGGAAGGGTGTATTTTAAGTTAAAGAACAAGGAACTGGTATTTCCATAATAAGTACTGCCATCACACCATCTATAGATCTCAGCAGGAACCAGAATGTCCTGGAGACTTTCTCCAAAACCCAGTGGCCACTTAGTAACTAAATATCCCCTTTCTCTGCTCTCATATCCAAACACCCCCACCCTGGCATCTCCCAAACCTACAAGCATAGCTGGAAAATATTGACATTTGCTTTAAAAACACGTATCTATATCTATCTATCTGTACAACTTCAAATTGGTCACTTTTCTATGTCATTGCCATCATCATATATATCTTTTAAACATAATGATAACATAAAAATTTTCAAATAACCCACCTTAATTTAGTATTAAGCATTTAAACTCCAACATATTCCTGTTCAGTGGTCTGTACCAACATTGGTCATAACAAGAAAAACAACGGGCCATCCAAAGCTTCAGCTACTTTCTAATAGCGAGTCACTGACAAAAATTTTCAAGCTCTGCTTAAAAGTATACACAGACATTATATGTCCATGAGGCTTGTTACCTAAATCAAGGCATTACCTACCAAGAAAAGACTGAGATATTTATTTTAATAGGTAAAAATTAAGATGGTGAATTAGTAAAATAACTTAAAAACTAAACAATAGCTAACATTCTATTCAGAGAATCCTTCAAGGTTGGAAATGTATTGTTACCTGATACAGGCACACCATACACATTGGTCTCCTGTATGAAATCCAACATCCCAATAACATCAGCAACCTCAGTGGTTGCAACATTTTCTCCTTTCCATCTAAATAAAACACAAATTCCAAGTCAGTACAACCATACTTGAAAAGCTAGGTCCTCACTCTCAGTAGCAGTGCCTGCATTTGGCTCTCTGCAAGCACCTCATGACCAAAAATAACTAATAGTTTTCAAAACAAAAGCCATTTCTAAGAAAGCATTTTACTGGTAATTCAACAAAACCAGTCTCTTTTCTTTTTTTAGTTAAAATTATTTTATCTATGTCTTACTGGTATACATTTCTCACTATAAAATATTTTATAATGTATAATAAAAATAAAATAATGAGGGCTATCATTACAAAAGCATTTATTTTGTAATAACAAAAATCAAGTTTAAACCGTTCCCTATCTCTGGTGTTAGCAATATGAAGAGTTAAAAGAGAACCTATGGTTGTCTTTTAGTATACTGATACACTTTAATTGCTAGCCATTAACTCCTTTAATTCATATGAATGAATATTTTATTTTAGTGAAATGCTTTTATGTAAGATGAGCTTTTAACATGTTAGGAAAAATAACTTATTTATTCATTCAAGCATTTGCTGAATACTTAGCCACGCCCCTCCCCCTCAGTTCAGATGGCAATCTGCTGGCTTTGCCCTCCCCATGGTTTAGTATAAGCATTGAAAGCACCTGAAAAAGAAAAGCACACTCTCTCTCTGCTGGCAGACTCCACCTGCAATGCATCATGCTCCATTTTTATTTCCTTTCCTAACTTTTAATAAACCCATTTATACCCATGTGTTCTTCTTGGATTCTTCCACATGGAAACACAAGGACCAAGGTCTTCTGAAAACACCGTTTGTTGTCAACATTTGGCAAGGCCAGACAGGAGGCTCATGGTGAGCTCCCAAACCCTACACTTTAGAGGGTCACTGTCATTCTTTTCACTGTTTTCCCTTCTGCACTGCAAAGGGAATGGACTGAGCTCTGTCCTCAGGGAAAGTAGCTGGGAAATGCTAGATCAGGACCCAGCATTGTCCGCCCAACAGGTGCACCTCCCTGCAGGTCTTATTGCAGAGGGAGGTAGCAGCGTCTGTCTGCCCAATGCATGCTCCCCTCATGGCTTGGGGCTCAGGAGAATGGGTAGGCCAGGGCGCCTTAAGCTGCACCTTGCTTTCCCTTTTTCCTCCCTAACCCTTTACCCTCTTCCCCATCCTCTCCTTTGGGGATAATAGTTGTTGTAGGAGATCATACTCTAAGGTCTGTAACCACCACGTGGCTGGGGTCAATTAGGAATGCCTCTGGCTGAGTTTCTTGCCCTCCCCCTTTTCTTCCTCTTTCTCTCCCCTAATCAGCCGTTTTACAGCCCCAGCTATGAGAGCACTAGCTGCTGCTAGCTCCAGCCGCTGGGGAGGGGCGGGAACACATCACTGTGTTCCCACAGTGTTCCCACAGCTTCCAGAGCTGGCCACATGGACAACAGCTTAGACCGCATGGCGCATAGCAATGTGCAGTGAGGGGAGGGCGCAATGGCGGCGGGGCGCAGCGCATGGCAGGTAGCACGTGCAGCCTTAGCAGTGGTGTGCACAACTGCACGCCCCAGGAACCAGCGGCTACCAAGGGTCCATAGCCTTCTCCCTCTTCCTTCTCTAAACTGCTCCCTTCCCTGCCTCTGTTTCCCCTGGCCACTTGATCCCAGTTCTTGCCCACATTCCCCTTGCCCCATAGCCTACAGGGATTGAGGAAACACCTTGAGTCACACTGCCTTCTGCCACGGCTAAAGTTTTATTTTTAATACAAAGTGAAAAACCTCGATCAATTAAAAAAAACCAAATCTATTTGGCGGAACTACCACTGTCTTCATAAAAGCTTTATTTTTGTTACTGCTGCATACCTAGATCTGTGTAGCTGTGATGTTATTACTGCCTTTAAATATTAAATATATTTAAATTTTCTTAAGTATGATTTCTAAAATTAAAAACAGTGCCATTTAATTAAGGATCTGACATTGGTCACCCATAAAGTATATCTGTAACAAAAAAATTTTAACTTATTTAAAATTCATTTACTCTACAGGCAAAATTTAAAGGGAAAATTCATTCTTTTACTAAGATACCTTTTTTACACTAAAATATTAATTTTAAATATATACTTGAGATAAGAAAAGCTTAATAGTACTCATTAATGCTGTCATCATAATTATTATTCTAAAATGCAATATCCAATAACTATTTGAAAACATTCTAACTCTGTTATTTGATAAAATTTTATCTTCTGATAAAATTAGGCTTACGTACAGCCACGAGGTCAGAAAGAATGGGTGGTTATGTGTGGGTATTTTAAATAGGCAATTTAATTAGAGGTTTTATTCTTAACAATTATTTTTGTTAAAATTAATAAAAACTTTATTCTCTATGGCTCATTGTAGTGTGTCAGACTCTGAACTTGTTTAAGGTCCTTTCCAAACTGTAGCTCTGTAAATGGCTGGGTTCTACAGGACTTGAATTCTTGGCTTTTTTGGTAATAACAAAACCCTTTTATGAGAAAACCCAGGATCTAATCGTAAACACCTGGAGTAAAATGGACACTAACAAAGCTTAAAGATTTACTGCCATTTGCCCTAGCCCTAGTAATAATAAATTTAGATAAGCCTTTAAAGCTAAAAGACAGGACATTAAATTCAGAGAAAGAAAGTCCTATAACCTATGACCAATTCTCCAAAACTGTCAAGTGAGATCACACCCCAGGAAGCTAACACAACTTTTTCAATCCCACCTAAGCTTGCTTCAATTTGGTTTTTTCATTAGCATGCCTCACTCATGGACACCTGTCTCTCAGAGGGAGATGTCATGTAGTCCTATAATAGATTGTTATTTTGAGCCTGTATGTTTCATGTAACATGTCTTTGTGTTGCATTTGAGAGGCCCTTTGGAGAGACCATGTGGTCACAGGGAATGCTGCCACCATAAAGGAGCCACCATGTGTCCAGCGCCATCTTGCCACTCCCTAGGAAAAGGAAACTCATGGGTGATGCCGTCTTGCCATCCTCTAGGAAAGTTATAACTAAATTGTGGTTAAAATTCTCTAGATTAATATAGTTTTTATATATGTTGTTTTTCTACATTGGTCTGTTAAGGATTGGACAAAGGGTAGAGTGTTTGTATTGGAGATCTGTTGTAAACATACACTTAGATTAAATATATACTTATATTAGCTGACTTAATCTACTAAAGATAACAAATGGTTTATTTAATAAGAGTAAACTCTAAATTAATGTAATTGTTTTGTGTGTTATTATGTATGTCTTTTCTCCTACCAATTGTGGCCACTTAATTTTTACTTTTTGAGGTCATTATGCATGCTTATATTCTTTGGCATGCCTCGATCAAAACATCTCTGGGTGGTGTGTGTGTGTGTGTGTGTGTGTGTGTGTGTGTAGATGTCTTTAGGATATTTCTCAAGCTGCTTTTTTTTTTTTTTTTTTCCTGAATAGTCTTATATCTTTATTCTTCAAATTCACTTTATTTTTTTTTCTTTTTTTTTCTTTTATTATTCATATGTGCATACAAGGCTTGGTTCATTTCTCCCCCCTGCCCCCACCCCCTCCCTTACCACCCACTCCACCCCCTCCCGCTCCCCCCCCTCAATACCCAGCAGAAACTATTTTCCCCTTATCTCTAATTTTGTTGTAGAGACAGTATAAGCATTAATAGGAAGGAACAAGGGGTTTTGCTGGTTGAGATAAGGATAGCTATACAAGGCATTGACTCACATTGATTTCCTGTGCGTGGGTGTTACCTTCTAGGTTAATTCTTTTTGATCTAACCTTTTCTCTAGTACCTGTTCCCCTTTTCCTATTGGCCTCAGTTTCAAGCTGCTTTTATAAAGTTAAAGGTATAATTGTCTCAAAAGTTATCTAAAGTTCTAGTTTCACCCAGGCCTAAAAAGTCTCTGCCTTAAAACTAAAAAAAAAAAAAAAATTATAAGCAATAACCTCTGTTTCATTCTATCATGAGAGTAATTTACATTTAACTCTTTTATAGTTAGATTTTATAGGTAGGTTTATTGAAGCATGTGTTCTTGTAGATTGCTATTTCTGAAAAGATGGTTTAATATTATCTTCTTCCTAAGTCTTTTAAGGCATAAGGTTTCTAAGAGTTTTATTTAAAACAGTATTATCTAAATTCAGGTTTTTACAAAGGTTGTTTCAAGATACAAATTAATGTCTTTAAGCTTATAAGCTTATATGCGTGTAATTAGGTTGACTATAGTCTAAAGTTTGCCTAGAGAGTTTTCTAAGGTCAAAATTTAAGGTACTAATGTATACTAAAAAATGGGTTTCTATTTTATCAAAACAACTATCAAGATCTTTTGCTGCTGAGGCTGATACAAAATTTTACCAAAACCAAACAAAAGCTCACCCTCCAAATGGAATGATAAAACCTTAGATTTTTAGGAGTCTACAAAGAGGTAATTAATCCTAAAACACCAAATTATTGACATCGTTAACTCCCAATGGCTGAGCCTGTTATCTTGGGGCTCCAGGGGCTGCATGCAGGTTAACAGCAACCCTGGCATGTGTCCCAAGTCATAATGCTAGGTAATATCAACAGTATAGGATGTAATTTCTTAACAGCATTTAAGACCTGGCCCTCAGTCATTGGATCTCCTAACTTTATGCACATCCCCTTATCTCTGTTTCTGTATCTAATTATTTGAGACATTAATCTTAATTGGGTTATTATTACTTAATAATTTTGTATTGGTTGCACAAAAAGTTCATATTAAGATGTTTCCCTTGTAACAATCAACAGACTGTCTTCCTACATATTGTTTAAACATCAGAATTATTACGCACTGGGCAAAGAGACTGACACCAAAACAACATGTAAAATGAAAAGATAACAATATGGTAAGTGGTTAGGTAAACATTCAGAATCAGCCCACGATGTTTATCTGACATTGACTAAATAATATATGTGATATACAATTGACCATCAAAACAGGGGTTATTTAGAATTACAAACACTGTCTTTCCCTAACCATTGAAAAAGTTAGGGTTTTTAATTGTCACTACTATATTGACAGTACTGACAACCACTACCTTGTTAATTTACCTAACCAAAATTCAAGGTTTAAATTGTAATTAACCATGGTTACTTCCAGTTTTATCATTATAGTTCTGATCTGTCAAGAACATTTACAGGCAAGCCCATGAAAAATGACTCTGACAAGTGCTTATCTATCAACCAGGACAGATAGTCTTTAAATATTGGGGTCATTTTGTCTTTTCCTTGTAAAGCTTTATAACTGTTGTCTGCTGATACTTCACAGCAATTTAAAGGTGTCAGTACATTCCCTACGGGACAATTAGATTGATATAAGGCCAGCCTAAGAGCCATTTTTTAAAATAAATCTCTTTGTTGCTTAATTTGGCCAAAAAGGTCACATTGGCACTGACTTCTGATCTGTTAAATGTGTTGCTTCCCCTCCTCTGTGGACAAAATCTGACTTTCTGGACTTCCCAGGATAAGCACTCCTGTCCTGAGGGACAAAAGTGCCAAATTGACATAATCTTCAGAGACAACTGTTTGGAGAAACAGTTTAAGAGGATGTGACCCCGCAAACAGTCAGGATCCCCCCATTTCTCAGAGAAATAATTGGCATTGGACCATAGGAGACAGTTCAAAAGGGCTGCACAAATGAGGGGACATTTCCAGATGCAGATGGAAGTCAATTATGCCAGAACTCTAAAAGTAACCAAAGCTGAGACATTTTAAAAAGGGGGCTCTTACACATGTGCTCTAATATTTAAGACTTAGAGGCTTTCGGCAAAAGGCAGTCATGTCTTTGGGCAAGGCCTTCTGTTTAAACAAAGGCAATTTAACTTTCAATGGTATCTACCTTCTGCTTAAGGATGCTGTGTGTCTTCTTCCTATACAAAACTGACTTATTAATGTTTACTCTCTAATTGGACTGACACCTGCTCCCTGGTACACCTGGTCCTTAGTATAGTCAGCCCACTATAATGACAGTCCAAAATAGAGGGCCATCTAGGAGTTAAAAATAGCTACAGATACAAACACCCATAGGCAAAATAACCATAAGACTCTCTGTGACTTTTCAAAATTACTTTATCCTTCCTGCTACACCTGGCAGGGCCCTTTCTGATGCTCCTATCATTGTTAATGTTTGGGTCATGCATTCGAAACCAAATTTATCCCTTCCAGAATAAAAGCCTTTAGGACCCAAATCTTGAGGCAACAAGGCTATCGATCTCTACAAATAAATGAGGTCTTCATAAGCAACCCAGATCTCCATGAGGAACCTTGACTATGCTGGACAATAATTCAGACACCTTATGTCCAAATGAGCCCCAAGGAAAAAAGAGACAATTTCCCTTTATAGGTGGGGTCTGCTGCCCCTTGTCAGCTCGAAACAGATATTGAAGAGGGACCACCCCCTCTTCAGCAATCCCCCAAAAACAATTTTTTGTAATATTGTCTCTCAAGGGGAATTTCAGGTAGGCTAGAAGTAGGAAAAGTTTGGGGCTCATGTAAGTTGTCCAGGGATGGCCCAGACCACCCTTACCTGGCTGGGAACCACCCACGCCCCTCCCCACTCATTCATTATTGGGTGGGTGGAGTGAACTTTCTCTTACTCCTGTTATTACTGAACCTAACTGGGGCTGGCTGGGGATGACGTGAGATGCAGAAAGGACAAATAGACAAACATGCATAAAGCTGGGGCCAGGTATGCTGGGTGCTCGGATGGTGATGCATGACACCCTTGTTGCTTCTTTTCTCTAATAAATTTTCTTTTACTTCACTTCTTTTCTCTGTTATTCTTTTTTCTATTCTTTAAGGCTTTACTCCTTTACAGTTCTCTAAAACCTTGCTTCTAAAGCCTTCTTTTCTATTCTTTAAAGTCTCTTTCCCTAGACTCATTTTGTCCCATGTTTTCTCTTCAGTTTTCTTTAACATAATCTCTCGTAAAGTCTTTGCCCTCAGACTTGCACTGTCCCATCAGACTTGCACTGTCCCATGTTCTCTCTTTAGCTTTCTTAAAGTCTCGGCCCTCAGACTTGCAGACAAACAACAGCAGCTATGTCATTCAGTGGCAGTTCCCTCGCAAGCTGCCAACCAATTCTATGAACCCCTCTTTAGCAATTCCCCTTTAGCAATTCTCCTTCAGCAATTCTTTTCCCTTTAGCAATCCTCCCTTCAGCAGTTCTCTCTTCAGCAATTTATTTTCCCCCTTCAGCAATCTCCTTCCAGCAGTTTCCCTTCATCCAAAAACCCATTCAGCAATCCTCCCTCCAGAAATTTCCCTTCAGCCAAAAGACCCCCCATCAAAAAGCCTTGCATCCTCCTTCAGTGAGTCTTTTATATCCCGTGTTAAATGAGGAGGTGGAGCAACAGTTCTTGGAGAGAGGCATGACATTGTAACAGGAGAGACCTGCATTCCTGCTTCTCTGAAGGTAAACAACTTAGGCAAAGCAGCTGAGTTGCATCTCACCTTCTCACTGTCTTCTGTGACTGGGGCTGTGCCAAATCTCAGCCTACAGATTATTTGACATAAACATCTTAGGAAAAGCAGATGATCTGCATCTTACTCTTGCCCTATTTTGTGGCTGGGGCTGCGCCAAACTCAGCCTGCAGAATATTGAGTACAACTGTGCTTATGTGCTCATAGGCTTCTTCCCACAGATGGGAATCTCCTGGGTTTGCCCTCCCCATGGGTTAGTGTAGGTTTTAAAAACACCAGAAAAAGCATGCTCTCTCTGCTGGTGGACCCCACCTGCACCCCACCATGCTCCCTTTGTATTTCCTTCCCTAACTTTTAATAAACCCCCTTTATATACATGTGTTCTGCTTGGATTCTTCCACAGGGAAGCACAAAGACCAAGGTTTTCTGAAAACATCATTTTGCCATTAAAAAAGTTCATACCTGAAAGTGTCTCCAATACGGTCCCAAAAGTAAAGGAAATCCTCCTGATCTTGGACCATTAAGTCTCCTGTGTTAAAGTAAACATCTCCCTTTTTAAAAACATCAAAAAGCAATTTGCTTTTTGTGTGCCTGTAAGACCCAGCATAACCAAGGAAGGGATTCTTTGTGCTCACAGGAGAAATGAGAAGTCCAGGGTGCCCTGCAAGAGAAAAGAGCATTTTTGCAGCCATTAATTTTGACTATTGTTACATGCACCATGCATGTATCTAAATTGTATCTTGTCAACACAACTAATTGTACTCATCTTACTTCCCTTTGAATTTATTTGGATTCTATTTGGTGTCACTTACTTACTCTTAGTGCCTACATCTGGTACATCCTTTCATAATTAGCAGAAACACAAATTACTTTGGAAAAAACAATGAAAGGGGAATTGAATGTGAAGAAAATGTGCATTAAATTTCTTTTACATTCAGACTAATGGGTATTTTTTTTTACATTACACAGATTTTTAGCATAGGTAATGCTGACAGAAATATAAATAACATCTCTAATAATAATGTTAAAAAGTGATCATAGGAATAATTATTAAACAGCTATCATGATCACTTTGCAACTGTCATTTATTCTTTACAGAAATCCTCTGAAATGGATGTTCTAATTCTTATTTCACAAAAAATGAACTAATGCCAAGAGGGTAATGTAAGTTGTCTAAATCTATGAAAGAAATAGATCAAGAACCTACATTCAAGACTACATTTTTTGGCAACATTTCTGTAACATACTATCTCTGATCTGATTAATCCACTATTAAAAATTTAAGATGGCTTATTCCTCTGGTATGTTATTGTGGAAATTCCTGGAAGGGAAGAGATAAGAGGTTGAAAAAATCTCTATCTCATGTTGTTCATAATTTCCATTTACAGTTAGACACATTAATTGAAGTAATTTTTCCAATCAAACTTATTTAAACGAACCCAGATATTCTCAGCTGTCTGCAAGGTAAAAGTTACTTCCAAGAGAAGATAAGGAGATAAAGGAGAATAATATACTACACCAGAATCTTCAAGACCACTGTTTCTGGCTTGGCCTGCTGTGAAGAGGTGCTGTATCCATGCGAGTACTCAGAAGGGAATGCATTTCAGCAAGCTGCTAGCAATTTCTGTCATTTTAAGACTTTCCTTTCCTCCCATCCCTTCTGGACACATGGCTTCCAGGGGTACACATGCCTCTGGCCAAAAGACACATACTTTGCTCCAATAGAGCATTCTCATTTCCTTGGCCTTTTAGGAAACCATCTTAGCAGCAGCAGTACCATCATTACTCCTCCTGAGCACTTTCTAGGTATTGGGCATTAATCTGAGGACTTTCTATATGTATTCCATCTAATCCTCACCACAAACCTGTAACAGAGGCCCTAATAAACCTTCATTTTACAGATGAAGAAAATAAGGAAGAAAAAAAGTAATTTGCTCAATGTAATAAACTGTCAAATGCAAGAGATGGAACATTTTTTAATAACAGGTGATATTCCCTACATTTCAGAATTTTCAAAGATTCTTTTGACTCTCTCAAAATTTATGTTCCTTGGTTTTCTTCTTCAGAACACAAGTATTACTTTCTTCTCTGACAAACTAATTATAGCAAATGCTTTAATGGGTCACAGTGTAGTCATATCTTTCCTGTCTAGGTGTAATTTACTTTGTAAAGACACAATGCCTTAAAGAAAAAAATATACAGAATAACTCGTAATGAAAATTCTAAAATAGCAAAGTAGATACTGGGGCTCAATCAGCTTAAAAAACTCTGAGAGGACATAAATACAGTTCTAAAATTCAAGTTCTAATATGAGATATTACTGTAATTATAATAAAACACCCTAGAAGGGTGTTTAAGTTCTTTGGAAATTGTATTTTTCTTAGGCATTATCTACAGAATTGAGTTAGAGGAACACAGTTGGTAGATGCCCTTGGGGCTTAACATTCAAAGATTTGGGAAATTTGTTTTATTAATAAATAAAGCTTATTTTTTCAATCTGTCAGCTTTTGAAGATAAAAAAAAACAGGTTTGCAACTTTTATTGCCACATTTGAAATAAGATTTGAGAAATCATCTCTGACATAGTTTAAGGCAATAGAAAGCAGTAAAAAGTAATTGTGTCCTCTTTAATATAAGATACCTAAACAATTCTAGTTGCTCACTCTATTTTTTATTTTCTAGTTTGATTATATGCAGTTTAATTGATATGCTTGCTTTTATTAAAATTTCTAGAATTGTTGGAAGGGGAGAATAGTGGAAGCAAGAGAAAAGGAAGGTAACAAGCCATAGAGATTTATATATACCTCACTTAATTGTCAGTAAAAGCCTCATGAAATAGTATCACCTCTACTTTATATATAAAGGAAGTGAGAGTCAGATTGACTCATTTATACACAGTTGCACAGTTCCTAAGGGTTAGAGTCCAATTTAAATCCAAGTCAGTTTGACTTTTCATTGTATCTAGAATGACATAGTAGTTAGCTAACTTTATGTTGCTTGGTGATTTAGGATATTAGACATATGCCACTATTACAAACTAGAAGTGGTGGCTTAAGAAAACACGAACCAATGTGTAACTACTTTTATATTTTAATAATTTACCAGCTGAATAAGTTGAGGCATCTAATATCCAATAATTAAGCCATTCTTCCTGCATTAAAAGTCTAAGTAAGTCAAATTACACGAGAACTAGTAATTTTTTTTCTTTCCCAAATTCAGTAATAATTACAGGACAAACAAGTTTGGACACTTTGTTTAAAGAGACATTGTCAAATATTTGTCTTACCTTTTTTCACACGGATACACCAGTCCTGTTCATTTCTCATGGGTTCATCTTTCTGAAAATCATACTTTATCAATTCAAAAGGGAAAAAAAGCTGGAAAACCAAAATCAAGCAAATAAAAGCAAACATTTAGTTACTTGTGCAATGACATCTGTTAATAGATTTTATGTTCAATTGGAGTAAATAACTAGAATATGGTTTCATTAAAATAATTTTCACTGATAAAAAATTAAATATTTGAAAGTCAAAACTGAAGGCATTAGTAAATAGCCCTCCCTACTCTCTTTTACTTTCATTTATTCAAATTGCATTTCACCTTAGTAAAACACCACTAAATATTAATCTTTAATGACTGATATGAAATACAGAAGCAATTCATCATTCAATTATTTATTCTGCTAACTATAGACAGGAGGTATATTTTCAATAATTTAAAACATGTTTTGAAAAGGAAAGTTTTGGGGCGGGGATGGTATTGAAGTTTGAACTCAGGACCTTGCACTTGCTAGACACACTCTACTGCTTGAGCTATGCTTTCAGCCATGAAAAGGAAAGTTTTAGTAGA
The DNA here is from genome assembly GCF_047511655.1 of Castor canadensis. NCBI lineage: Eukaryota > Metazoa > Chordata > Mammalia > Rodentia > Castoridae > Castor > Castor canadensis. Next base: position 66,692,409 of record NC_133391.1, on the reverse strand, counting down.
ACTAAAATCTAAACTATGAATACCAGGAAGTTTTTGTGTATTTTTTCCTCACAGCCTTTAGAAAAGTGATCAGATTCCTAAGAAGTATGGTTTCTTTGTTTTTTATCTTTATTTATTATTGTTGTACTGGAGGCACACTGTGACACTTACCTAAGTTCTTACAATATATCATCGATGAGTTCACCCCCTCCATCTTCTCTTTTATTTTCTTTCCCCCATTCTTGGAACTGTTTCATGTTTTCATTTTCATACATAAGTACATAATATTTCTACCACATTTCATCCTTCTTTCTATACCTTTTCCCTGCATCCTCCTCCTCCCACTAGTGCCAACCCCCAGACAAGACCTGTTTTACCTTCCTGTCCTCCCTTTTTAAAAAAAGACATTTTTATTTGTGTAAGGTAGCTATGTGGAAAGTTTCCTTGTGATAGTTCCATGTATATATGTATTATAACCAGAATTAGTTCAGTTCCTCTATTTTCCTAACTGCTTTAGACTTTCCCCTGGGTCTTTTCTTTAGAAGTACTAAATTCAGTACTTCTTCATGCTATTGTGATGTGAGATGACAAATTTGTTCAAAAATCCTTATAACATTAAAAAACAAGCTAATTGGATATCTCCCCTCGACTCCAACTATAGATTGCTTCAGTCCAACCCATACACTGAGGTTGCACTGACCAACTAAATAATTAATCTTATTGAGCTGATTTAGAAAGTAACAAATTAGGTAATAAAATTCAATAAGAGAAAATAATAAGACAAACAGGAGAGAGAAAGGAGGGGAAACAGGAGGAGATGAATAGAGAACAAAAAAGTGTGAAGAGAATAAGAGTAGTGAGATAAATATAAAAGTGTTACTTAGTATCAAAGACTAAATGTGAACATCTCTTGTTTTTAATCTTAGTACAAATCAGCATGTAACTAGAATCACAATTAATTATTTGGGTTAAAATATAAATGAGAGCAACTAATATTAACTGAGCATTTTTTGTATGCCAAACATAATGCTAGGAATTTAAAGAGTTCTATTTTATTTAAGCATCAAAGCATTGTATGAAGTAGAAACTAGCATTACCCTATTTTAAGATTAAGGCCAATGGAAGAGGCAACAAATCACATGCATTGTTATTCTAGATATAAAGATTCTTTATTAAAATGCAAGCTTGCATTTTGTTGGCTTTATCTGTAACTGGACTAATAGGATATTGGCCACTTTCCTAAGAGCTGTTAGAAAGATTCCAGAAGTTCTGAATTGCCTTCATCATCTTGGTCAAGCAGCAACAGAGTGCTGCTCATTACTAATCATGTTCTTTTCTTTTAACAACATGCTTTATGTTTGAAACATCTGACCAGCAACGTGTGATGTGATACCAGCTTTACTGTTATTTAGATTAACTTGGCAATGATGTGCATGGGTGAGATTCACTCATAACAAATTGCTGTTCAGTGTGTCTCTTATCAGATACAGAGGGTGTTGATGGCCGGAAATTGAGTAATTGTATAACTCAAATGAAATTACATATATTACAGCTTCTTCTAAGAGTAACCTGGATTGGAGCATTAAATGTTCATCTAGATGTATTTCTAGTTCTTCCTACTTTCAAGAGGTACCTGTGAGCTTACAACAATGACTTTATTATGATGACACTGAAAAAATAGATATCAGACCTGAAATCTTCTAAAAGTACATATATATGTATATGTGCACCTGTCTAGAGCACAGTTGCAGGAGGTCCCATTCACAACAATCTCGACAGATGACTTCTCTAGAACTGTGCAGGCCACTCTTACTTACCCATTGCCCTGGGAGTTCCCTTACATACCTATGTGCCTTTGTATCCTTTGATTCATAAATTTATATATTAGAAAATGAACACAAAAATCATTTCTTCGATGACCACATGAGAAGATTTTGCTGGGGAATGTAACTCATCAAAGTCACAAAGTCAAGTAGTGGCAGTGCTGATATTAGAACTGGAATATGAGTCCCTATGTAGAAAAGAATTCAACCTTGCCAGAAAAAAAAAGATGCCTGACCTTCACCCTGAGTTTCTGGGAGGTAATCGCTATGTCCATGAGTGTCATTCTTGATAGGAATGTCTTTATTTGTTTGAGATGAGAAATCTTGAGTTAGTACTGTTAAGTTAGATTCTTCTAGACATTTGTCTAACTCATCTAATAATTTCAGATTTACTGATATGGACTCATTCACTATGTCCTCTTATCATATTAATATCTATCACAGCTGTAGTGAGTCCCCTTTCTATTCCTAATATTGGTTATTTGCACCTCCTCTTTATCCATCAATCAAAATCTGTTTCTTTATTTTTAAAAAATCATATTTGCATTTCTGTTTGACATCCCTCACTAAATATTTTTCTATTTCATTCATTTCTGCTCTTTTATTATTTCATTTTTAATTTTTTTTATTTTTAAAAATTAACATATAGATATTTAGCACCATCCAACTAATTTTTGGCTGTTCTTCACTAAGTGTATGACTTTTTAAGTATAACACTTTTACTGTGATTCAACATCTTCTAATTTCCATTATTATTTTCTTCTTTGATCCACACTAATTGGACATGTTTTATTTCCAAAAATATAAGTTATCTAGTTGTCTTTTTAAAATTTTATTTTTAATTTCATTAAATTGTAACCAGACAATAAATAAATAACCGAATCTTTGAGATTTAAGAATTTCCTAATTGGACCAATATTTTTGTTCATGTTTGTAAGTGCTTGGGAAGAATGGGGATTCTTTGTTAGACACATTTTCCTGTAGGTATCAGTTAGTTCCAGAAGCTTATTTACTGTATTGTTCAAATACTCCACAACACCAAGGAACTGTTTATTACCCCTTGAAGACTTTTTGGTGGATTTTGTTTAAAACTTTAGAAAGTTTATTTTCACCTTTTTCTTAAAAAATATTGTTGTTATGCATAGATTTGAGTTTGACAGTTATTTTCTCTAAGGCAGTTGAAGATGCCTGTTTATTGTCTTTTGTTTTTCACTTTTGCTGGAGCAATCAGCTGTCATTCTTTTATGCCTAAAAAGGTGATTTTTTTTTTTGGCTGCATGTAAGAATATAGTGGTATCTTGATTTAGTTTCTAAACAAACCATATATTACATATCTATACATATTTTTAAATTGTGTACATGATGAAAAATAAGTGGGAACAATGGAAGAAAAACACTCAAGGAAAATGGAAAGAGTAAAATTAGTATAAATCAGAATTTAAACCTACAATTTTTATGTTATATCATTAAATGTGAAAGCTGAACAACAATTAGGTATTATTATCCCCTTTTCATAGAAGGAAAACACTACAGCACTTGGAGTACCTACAGACACTACTCTACTTATAAAAGTCCTCAATTTAAAAAATAGTGACAATGTTTACCATAATTTATAGGCACAGAATCTAGAGTTAGCAAAGAGCAAATATCAACATGTTTCCTTTGAGAAAATAATGTACTTACTTTGTAAAAAAAATTTGTTCTCCCCACGGATCCAATTTTCCCAGTGTGGTTCATGAAACTGATGCTTCCTTCAGTAGCTCCATAAAGTTCACACATCTTAATATTTCCAAATCTGTCTAAAAATTGTCTCCATACATCACTCCGTATGCCATTTCCAATTGCCAAACGTACCTGATGATCCCTTTCTTCTTCTCTCTGTTAGAAGAAAAGATCTTGCTTGTAATCAATTCCAGTTGCTACTTCTTTCTTTCCTTATTATTATTTAAATATAAAATATCCTAGAGGTAAGCTGCATATGTGCAATAGTGGAAGAGAAGTAAAAACAAATCCAGTAAGCCTGTTGTAGAACTGTGTCCAATAGCTGATGAAAGTAACATTGGTTAAGGGGAATTGAGCTTGTATTTTCTCATATCTGGGAAAAACTTTCTAAATTTCAGACTACTGAAGTCCTTTTTGGTAGATATCAGATAAGGAAGAAAGTATCTTTCAGGATAAATAGTATTATTTTTATAGTATTATAAGACATATTTAACTTTACTCTCCATGTTATATCATTTATTGATAATATAATTTTGAACAAGATGTTGATTTTCACTCTAATTCTGTTTACTCATAGGTTAGAAAAAGGATAATACCCAGCTCGTGTATATACTGCAGTCTACTACTATTTCCTAACGCCTAGCTTAGAGTGAACAATAAATTTGAGGCCACAAAATCAATGTAATACTTGACTTACAACTATTATGACAATTATGTGGAAATATTATTTTAGAATATACAATACGCTCAGATTTTTTTGTAGTTCATACATTCACATTAAATTTGGTATTTCAAATTCAATGTATTGTATATTCAAGAAGCCCTTTGATTAACATGAATTATATACAAGTCTAATAGAATGAGAAAAATATATTACCAGTGTAGTCATAATAAATCCATGATTTGCTCAGAGCTATCTCTATCATCATTAAAAGTAAGACAAAGTAACCAGAAGTAATAATAAATAGACAACAATGAACTAGAGAAATCAGTATCCCTTTACTTAAAATTTAAAATGATTGATTGATTGATCATCTTATGTGTCTCAAGTTCTTTTCCAAGCACCAGTAAAATGGTTTTAAACAGAAAGATTTTCATCAATAGAGTCTCATAAACACAGAAAAGTGAGCAAGAGGTAACTCTGGAAACTAAAGAATAAGTACATGGTAGGCATGTGTCTGAGCAGAGCGGATAAAGCTGATAACTAAGCCTGCAGGCAGCACCCACCAAATTCTCCTAAAGGGTCAAAAAAGCATCAAAAAAAGCCAGGAAGGCAGAAAGCACAGTTAGAATTTTTTTCTTTTAAGAAACAGCTATATCACTAGATATTCCAATAAATTAAACCATCTGAGAGTGTGCACTTGATACACATTGGCCAAACACTAGAGAGTTACTCTCTGCAGAAGTGCAGACAGAAAGACACAAGTTTAGAGTATCTGGAGTGAGGGACCTACTGAAAACAAACACATTAAGTGAAAGCCTGCATATTAAATAAAGAGCTCACTGAACTCTTTCCCTGTTCTAACCTTAGAACTCTAATACCCAGAATTATAAACCAGAGCAGGACACTGTGGAGTTATTATCAGAGAAACTGATCAACCTAAGAGAAAATATACTGAGTTTTGGAAATACTATAATAAAACATCTTTTTTTTTTTTTTACAATTTCATCTATTTTATTAGATTCCAATTGCTTACCAGCATACATTGTATAGGTTTTTAATTGTAATGCACATACCACCTAACAATCTTCTTTTTCCTTTAATATATTATGAGATGATCTCTATCAATAAAACATCTGGGTCTCCCCTAAATCACCCTAGAATCTGACTCTTTGGTGACAGATTCCATACATGTGTAGCTAAGTACCTCGTTATGAATATAATTAAAGTGTGCATTTTTAAGGATGAAAAATATATAAAAATTAAAGATATATGGGCCAAAATAAGAATTTTTAAATATATATAAGAATAGTCCTTCAGAACAGTAAAAAGAAGGAAAAGTAGTATGTGAAGAAATTTTAATTAAAAACTCTCCAAAAGTGATGGGAAACATCAAACTATGTATTCAAGATCTAAAAAGTCAGAGAGGCTAGGAAAATATGCTTGGATATTTTCTGGCAAGATTGGTGGGAAGAAAAAATACAAAAATAACAGAAAGAGAGAAAGAGAGAGCTTTAAAACCTGCCAAAAAATAGACCTGCTGAGTCTATTACTGAGCTGTATTCCCAGCTCTTTAGTTATGGGATTTCAGTCTTATTAATTACCTGTGTGCCCTTTATAGCATTTTATAGTCCATGAGAGTGTTTTTCATAACTAAAGGCAAAAGGCATGTTGCCTGATAAATAAAAACTAAAAATGATGTTTTTAGTAGAGTGATGGTAGATGGAACACTAATGGATATTCTTAACACAAAAGAAAAATAATATCCTGTAGGAACATATAGAAAAACAAAAAGCAGGAAGCAATGAAGAGACCAGAATGCAAATATAAAAAATTAATGGAGGGTCGAGTGGGTTGATGCCTTTGTGCAATCCCAGCTATTCAGGAGGCCTAGGTAGGATGTTCATGGTCCAAGGCCAGTCCCAGGCAAAGATGCGAGACCTTACCTGAAAAATAACTAAAGAAAAAGGGTCTGGGGGTATGCTGTAGTGCCAGAGTGCCTGCTGAGCAAGCATGAAGCTGAGAGTTCAAAACCCAGTACTGACAATAGAAATTAATGTTAATAATGCTTTCAAGATCCTGAATGTGTGGAGTTAGGTTAGATGAAAACAAGAACAAGAAAGATTAAAAACAAATGGAATTTAAAATTCCTTATACTGTCAAATAAGTGGGAAAAGTACTATTTTGAGATAGAATTTAGAAAGAATGAGTTTTACTCTTTAATGCAATAAAAGTATTCAGTGAAAAAAGTTTATAAAGAAATAAACTAAAAATGAAAGAATATCTTTCTAAAAAGCTAGTCAATGAAAAAGAATTAATAATAATAATAAAAATATAATTTCAAAAGGAGAGAAGAAAAGTGGAAAATGAAACAAACAACAGCTGAACCATCGCAATGAAAATAGCATGACAGAAGACTTGGCCCAAATATATCAGCAAACACGTGAAACACAAATGGGCTAACTCCTGCCTTGGAAAGACTCTCAGCATAAGAAACACATCTTAAATGTCAGATGACTCAAAACTTGAGTGTAGCTGGATAGAAAAAGATACACATGTAATCAGCCGCCAAGAGGAAGGTGGCATAACTACACATCTACTAATATCAGACATGGCAAACTTTAAATAAAGAAACAGTTCCCTTAACTTTATTCAGATATGTCTTGACTACAATAAAATTAATTCAGATATCAAATACCAAAAGAAAACTAGAAAATCTCTAATTATTTGAATACCCAACACAATTTTAAACATCGTATGGATAAAAGAGAAAGATTACCAGGGAAATTAGAAACATCTTTTAACTAAATAGTAAAAGCTAAGACAGTAAAAATTAAGTCAGTACATATCAAAAGGAATACTTTTGGGAAAATTTATAGTGCTGAAATATTTAAATAGTTATGATTAATGTTCTCTTTCTTTCATTTCCTCAAAATTAACAAGAAAAAGGACACACAGAAAAACAGACAAAAACCTATTGGGAGACAATTCTTCATGACTTAAATTAGTATATGTGTGCATATGTATGTATGTGTATAAATAAATATATGATCTCATATACAGTCTGACTCAAGGAAATTATACAACAAATAATATTTATTAAACTTGTGTTATACGTAAATAGTTGTCTAATAGGTATATTTTTGTAATATAGGTGTGGATACTTATATATATATGTACATGGATATACGTGTAATTAGAATCACATGGAATGATTGATATAATTAATTAATAATTAGACTATGAGACTCTTTGCAAGCATGTTTGTATAACAAGAAGCCTTGCAAGCTACAGATAGATTTTGGGTGACAGAGAAAATTTATTTACATTTTATGACAGTAAACTCTCCCTCTTTTCTGAGAGAACATTTCAGGTGTAAAAGAAGTACAGCTCACCAGCAGCTGCTTATGTAACTGAGAACTTTGTAGGGGTGGTATTCCTTAGAGACAAGTCCTTCACCTAGGCTCACCTCTGCCTTGCCCCCATTGGGACATGGGATGGGAGACTGTTGTATACATGAGATGTAAACAGAAGCTTGTGATACCTTCTGTGCAGAGAGTAATAAACTATACATTCATCTGAGCTCACTGTTCCCTTACCAATCAATTTCATGGAAGTGTGTTTGAGCCAAATAAACACCATGCTGCTGTTACTGCTTGAGTGCTGGACAAAGTGTTGAGTGAGTATTCCTTCAAAAAAGTTCAATCATACATCCAATAACTATATGAAAACATCATTAATCATTAGAGAACTACAAATCAAAATGCCACGGGATGGCAATAAATTTATAAAAATAGCTACCTATTTCTTCTTTAACACTACAAATTTTCCACCAAGTGTTGGCAAGGAAGTGGGCATTTGGGACGTTAATAGACCATGGGTAAGGTGTATATTATTACTGACATCACTTTGATAAAATGTTTGGCCACAGCTGTTAATGCTGAGGTTTTGCATATAATATAATCTACTAACTTCACTTCTGATTATATACCATGGAAAATACATTTGCCAAAAGACATATGCGAGTGTGCACAGCATCAAACATGTTAAGTCTCAAATGGAAGCAACACAGATCCATCGAAAAGATTTTCTTAAAAAATAGATCTTATAATAGATTTTTAAAATGTGTTCTCTTATAGAAACAGAACACTTTTTACTGCTGCCACACAAATCATCCCAAATGTAGCAGTTTATAACTAAGCAAATTTATTATCCCAAAATTTCTGTAGGTCAGAAGTCCACATTAGCTCAACTGATTTGTGTGATCCAGGACTTACAAAGCTAAAATCAAGGTGTGAACTAGCTGGCCTGTTATCAGGAACTCTTGGAAGTATACACGTCCAGACTCTTCTTGGCAGAGTCTAGTTTTAGAGGTCATCTGCTTGGAGCTTCAGAGCCTACACTCCAGCCCTTGCATATGGGCCTCTATATGCTAGAACAAGAAATAACACATGACTTCAAAAATCTCCAACTTCCCTTCTGCCAAAATCAGAGGAAGTTCTCTGATTTAAAGACTCTTGAAATTAGATTGCATCTACCTGGATAATCTCTGTCTTTTACTGTCTGTAACTGTAAATATATCCTCAAGGTTCCTTTGCCAATATTCCTACTGAGCACATATTTGCATGTTCTAGGAATAAACACCTGGGCATCTTTAGGGGGCTATTTTCCTGCCTTCAAAACTCTAAAGTAATGAGAGACATGAACTACTTGAGTCTCCTAGACATAGTGTTGAGTGAAATACACATGGATAAGTCTATCTATATTCTACTTTTTAAAAAACCAGAAAAACTAATTTGTAGTGGTAGAAATGAGAATATTATTCAAATTTGGGAGGACAATGTCTGAAAAATAATTCCAGAGGCTATACCTTTAAGAAAAAATTATTAAAATTACTTAAAGGGTTGTGAAATTCTACTGAGAAATTTCAGCTATGACAAAGAGTTTGAGAGTAATCAGTGATAGGCATAAGAAAGTAAAACTGAAAAATAAAAACTTGGCAATCATTATTTACAGGAGATAAAACGTCAAGAAATTCAAATTGAAATACATCTCAACTATAAACAAAATTTATATATTTGTTTATTTATAAGAATCTAAAAATGGATACCAATATACTTTTAAACTATCCTAATTATCCTGGGACTTTAAAGAGAGAAGAAACATATATCGTGAGTGAGTAGGAAGGAAGTCAGGGAGATGATAGTTCAAATGGAAAAGTCAAGAACTATGAAGATAGCAATAATCAAAAATATTGCAAGAGAATGAAAGATACTTATCTCTAGAGATTAGGATTGACAGTGTAGAATGTATCCTATCTTGAGAGTACTATTTCCATTTTTTCACTGGAAAAAATAAGAGCCAAGATCGTGGAGTCATCTAAAATAACACTCTCACCATATCAAATGGGCTTAAGGTAAATTGAGCCTTCAGATCAGCTCCATCCAAGACAGAGGGCTCTTCTCTACCACTGAACACAAGCCAGAGCAGTTCTGTCCTGGTTCCCACCTCCTACCCACGTCAGGTATTGCTTACCTGGCATGGAGCCAGCTCTTCTGTTTTCTAGTATAAAGCACTAGAAATTGTATGATTATTTTGCTTGAAGAGAGGACAATCTTTGTTATGGCATAACTCCTGGGTGTTTTTCAGGTCAAAGATAAGCTTTGGCGAGTATCATTATTTGTGAAAAGTGTTGGCATGCTTCAGGACCCAGCAGTAAGGTAGTTAATAAACAAACTCCATAAGCTTTGGCTTGTGTAAGCTATGATTGTATAAGCTTACTAGATAAATAATTATCCTAATACTTCAATTGATAGCGACAATCAAATAATTAAAACTGGGATGGAGACTTTTTCCTGAAATATCAAATTTGCTTCTCTAATCTCTAGATATCTTTATTCCACTTTCCTCTCCTTTAAAAGAAAACCCAGAAAATAGTGCTATGAGGAATATGAGGAGCAATCACCTGATCCATTAAATAGTATTGTGGGAGGAAAGAAAATATCTTTTTTTTTAATGCCAAAATATACATACATCATAGAAAACATGTATGATACAGAAAAATAAAAAAGGAAAAAATCTGTAATCCTAACATACCATTATGATTAATATTTCACATGTCCAGCTATATACACAGAAAGTTATAATCACATTGTAAAACACCTATCTATTCTGCTTTATTAATATTCTGAATATTGTTCTAAACTATTAGCTATTATCCTTCAAACATGGTTACATGCTTGTCTTTTATCACAATTTATTTCTTCATCAACTAATTTTGTATTACCACACTGTTTTAAAATGTACACCATTATAAATAATACTGAGATAATATCTTGTCTACAAATCTTCACATTTCATTAGGATAAATTCCAGGTTGTAAATAATTTTATCACTTTGCTACTAAACTTGTATCTAACATGTGGACTCCAATTTATATTTAATTGAAGAAGGTGAGGAGACTAACTCCTCAGTAAATAAGAACTAAGGATTTTTGTTTAAAACATTAATAATAAAATACAAGGTATTATACAGATTTAATTGACTTTGTTTTTAAGCAAGTTGAATGCATGTCATTTGATAATACATTCAGAAGATTACACTATTTTTGCTTTTTTTTGTTTGTTTTTGGTGGTATTGGGGTTTGAACCCCCAGTTCTTTTTTGCTTTAATTATTATTTAGGTAGGGTCTCCTGTTTTTGCCCAGGTCCAGTCACAGACCACAGTACTCCTCATACAGTCTCTATAGAAGCTGGGATGACAGACACACACTACAATATCCAGCTTTTATTGGTTGAGATGGGGATCTCACTACATTTTTGCCTGAGCTGGCCTCAAACTGCTATGCTCCAGATCTCTGCTTCCTGAGTAGCAGGAATTACAGGCATGGCCACTGTGCCTGGCTCTCCACTATGTTTTAACAATTACAAGTATTCTTCTTTTAAATTTCAATTTATTTTTAATAGTACATTCAGTGTTCATTTCAACACTTAAACACATTTACTTCTCTTGCTAATATTTTTAATTAACATGATTAAAAGTAGATTTTCTTGTCTCAAAATAGTGATAATAATCCATACATCATTTTCTTTATCTCATCTTTACATTTAACCATTACAGTCATACAGAATTAACTTTATGGCAAAGATGCAACTTGTTTTGCTTCATATAATAATTTATCTCATTTATGGTCAATTCAGATTTCATGAAAGTTTAATTTCGAATCTTTTCAACTGCAGTTATCCAAATATTTGCAAATAGTATACTTTCAATTAATAAAAGTCTAATAGTTTACAAACATTTCAAGTTGACATAATAGACACAGGTACACAAAATACTTTTAAGCAATTTTTTAAAATCTTTCTTCAAAAAATAACTAAGAAGTCAGTAACATTATTCAGATTTTTGTTTCCTTGATTCAAATTAAGAACATAGAAATATATAGAAATGAAAATGCTTTGCTTGTAATAATAAAATAAATTCATATAAAGCCCTGTAGCAAGCCCAAAATATAACCTTGTTTGGGGCATACATTTACAGACACATACACTTTCTCACATATTCACATAGGGACGGAAGGAGAAAGAGAGAACAAAGCTTAAAGAACCATTTTGCACAAAAATGAAAATTTTATTTTACAGTGATATTACAATATTATCCTCAAGTCTAAATCAAGGCTTGGCGAACTACAGGCTGCATGGGCTAAACTTGATCCACGTCCTGTGTTTGTCAATAACATTTTATTAAAACACAGCCATGCCCATTTATTTGAAAATCATCAGTGACTGCTTTTGCGATGCATAGGCATTCTTAAGTAATGAGACACAATGACCCACAAAGTCCAAAATATTTATCATCCAGCTGCTCTACAGAAAAGCTTGCTGACCTCTACCCTGCATTATAAAAAAAAAGTCCACATAATGAAAACTTATATTAGCTCAAGTGAAGCACCATTTGGCTAACACGACAATGCTATGTATCAATTAAGCTTCCTTATCCAGACTCCCATGTGCTCCATTGTATGCATCTTTTGTTGAAAGGACTTTATCCAATTGGAAATAACTGGGAGCTTGTTTTATTCATAAAGTGGGGTGGATAGCCTGGTCAAATACATGGCTTCTAATGCACACTGGACATACTGGAAGGGGAAAACAATACTGGTTGGATGAGCCCTTTAAAAACAACTACCAAGTTACTTATATTGTGAAACTCTTGGTGGTTCTTGGAAGATGAATGGAAGCCAGAGGAGAGCATCAAATAGACATTGATATAATACCATTAATCTGACTCCAAGCAATGCAATGAACTGGGAAGTCAGAGGTCAAAGATAGTAACTGAAGTGGTTCAGATCAAAGATGTTGAGGGTAAGTACCCAGATTATGTCATAGAAATGAAAAATCACACTAAAAAGAATAACAAATGTTAGAAAGAAAAACAATAATCAGAATTGGCAAAGAGACCCTTGTAAAATAACCCTGGAATATCTTGACATTGAGAGGAGAGTCTGACAGTTGCTAACTATATTTGGTTTTATATTTGTCAGTTTTGAGATACTGTGAAAGTAGTGGTTCATTACCTAAAGCCCAACCAAATCTTGATAACATCCATCTATAATTTTAGAAATTCCCTCTGTCCATAAGTCCCCAACAAGACTTCTTTAAACTAAATTTCTACTTTTTATTATTCTTCCAAAGACATGAGGTTGCTACTAAACACCAATGAATGTCTAGAACAATCAGAGCATGCATAAATATGATGAGTTCAAACACATACACACAAACATGCAAAAAGGAAAGACATGGTATGACAAAAACAGAGAGACAGACAAGTAGAAAGCAAAAAAAGAGTAAAAGTAAATAAAATGAGAGATACTGACAAAGAACAAAAGCAAAGGCAGAAATACAGAGTAAAAGTGTGTGTGTATATGAGAGAGAGAGAGTAAACAAGATAGCTTGAGAGGAGCCTCTGAGAGAGAGAAGGAGGAAGAGGAGAGGATTAAGGGAGAGAGCAAGAAAGGAAAGGAGAGAAAGAAGATGAACAAAACAGAAAAAGAGACAGAGTGAAATAAACACACACAGAGACACAGATATACACAGAAACAGAGAAACCCACACTGTAAAAGAAATTCTGACAGACTTGCATATACTGATATAAGGATGCAAAATGAGATACCTTCAAACACAGAGACCGCCACACAGACATACAGAGACAGAGACTCATCACAGATTCCCCTATGTATATATCTCACACACAGATACACACATACAGAAAGAGATACCAAAAAAAGAGACAAAAAAAACCCCCTAGATTCATATATACACAAAGAAAGACACACAAATGAAGATACAGTTAGAGTTGCACAGAGATGAAGGCGCTGAGACACACAGAAAGAGACACTTGCAAAGAGTGACATACAAACAGAAACCAAAAAAGTGACTAAGAAATGAGCACACACAGAGAGTGCCAGGCAGGAACAAAAACCATGCTTGCTGCATGACAAGAGAAGCAAATGGAGTAGAAATGTTTGAGTGCCCACAACCAGGGTATTGTATTTGCTTGTTTTAATCACCACAATCACTACAAAATGAGGCTCAAGGTCACATACCAAATAGAGACAGAATTTGAATTAAATAAAATACAAGCTGTGTGAGGGGAAGGATGGATGACTGTCCAATGAACTATTTTAAATCATAGTAATTTGTAAAGAACTCCGAGATTTTACTGCTAGGACTGTGCCCAGAGTGGTGCTGCAGTAGGGCCTGGCACCTAAAAGGGGTTCACTGTGTACTTAAAAGGAAGAAAGGGAGGCAAGGAGGAAGTCAGCTCAAAACATCTGTGTTTTATTTTACAGAGACTATCTTCCTGGTTTCAGTAATAGGAAGTCATCAAAACTGAGTTTTAAAGGAATCTGAAAAGGCATACAGAATCCTTTACAATTTTACTCTTGAGTGCATACGTATTTCATATACACAGATTACGTCACTTTACAATACAAAGAAAATACTCCTTTCATCTTTGGTTATCTAAAATCCCTTTTAAAATTTAAAAGAGAACTTGCTGAAAGAGTCACAGCTTTTAAGTCAGAGATCCCAAGGCTTTGGATTTCAGTAAACATTCCCTCTGGCTCTCATTACAATGCACCAAATTGATGTGGTGATAACCTTGTGGAGTGGTATCAACTTGAACCAAGGCTCTGGTTTCCTCAAAGGGTTCTTTGCTAAGCTGCTATCTGGTGAGGAAGAGTTGAACATATGAGGGCATCCCTCATATGAACAAGTCTCTTTCTTCCAGAACACAGGCTCCATGCTATTTAGGGAAACCCTCACACACCCAGGCTGAATACCCTCTTTAAGAAAAGTGAAACTCCAGAGTTTCTGTCTACATAAGGATAATTTTTGTTTAACTTTAAGTTTTGAGAAAGAAGAATGTTTTCTGATAGATGGAAAGACTAGAAAAAAGCATAAATTTGTACTGAAAGCAGAGGGCAAATCATGTTTGCCTTCAGATGTGCATAATTAGTTATTTAATGCAAAAAATAGTCTTATTCCTAAAAGATCATCTAAAATATAAACAGCATATGTTAGGGATAATGACCTTCCATCTTGATTCTATTTAAGACCTCTTTTTCTTAAAGCCTACTGATAATTATGTATGCACCAGTCACACCAACGTACCTATGCATCATTAAGAACAGTGCATTCCCAGTCCTTCTTTTTCAGACATTCTGATATTATGCATTGTAACAATATAGGAAGGAAGTCAAGTATTACAAAATGGGTACAAAGTAACAGTAATGCAGAGATGGCAGAGAGTCCCAAGGCACAGAAGAGTAAGAATAAAGATTGTTCTGAAGAAGGAAAGGACTGGTGGAGGGAAAGGGTCCAGCCTCTTGAAAAATAGGAATAGCCTATAAGGTGCAGAAGCACAGGCTCCCACTGCCCTTAAAAGCCTTTGTCTTGTTTCCCAAAGCTGGGTTTGGGCAGGCCATGGTTTCAAGGACCACAGCCATCAATTCAACAAAAGGCATAAGTAATGTTTGAAGAGACTCTGAGATCTCAAGTGTTAAAGCCAAAAAAGACCACAGTGTGAGCTCCTCTCAAGCTCTTCATTTTCCTGACATAACAGTAAGAGGGCCTCCATTTATAGACCACTTGCTGCAAGTGGTACTTTCTCTACCACAGCACTTGGTGTATACTGGAAGGAAAGCCCTGGGACACTAGAAGATGACTTGCAGAGAAAGAGCAGCTCAGAGTGAGTCTACAATACTTGGCACTAACCCCAATAGTTTTTTCCAGTTCCTCCTTTAACTTTAATAAACACTCCAATGTCAATAAAATCCATTTTTTTTCTCCAAGGTATACAAAAATCCAAGCCCTACAAGTCCCAGTCCATGGATGGTCCAGCCACACTTTTCACACATCCAGGCTATGTACTCTCTGGGCCTCTTCCTTTCCAGCCTTTAATCCCCAACATTTCTGCCTGTATGCCAATTACTGTGGCACGTTCTTAGCTCACAAGTCACTGTTTCAGCAAATTGTTCCCAGACTCCTCAATTTAATAAGCGGCATCCTACTCCCCACCCACTCTTTTTCATCACCTCATCCTGCTTTGTTTCTTAATACTTGTCATTGTCTATAAACACTTTTTGTCATGTGTTTGCTGGCTTATTTTCTCTCCCCATCCCACCCCATTTATCTTCTTTCATGGTGTATAAATTCTATGGGACAAGACTTCTGATTTGTCTTATGTGCCCCTGTATCCCTAAACCTACATTACTTGAAGGAATGAACACATCAGTGAGTGGCATAAATGATCCTATGCCTAGATATATTGCTTGATGTGACTGTTGACTGCATAGGGCAGAATTAGGTACATAAAATAGATTCTGCAGCAAGACCCCACAGAGGGTTGCAGATATCTAGAGTTCCACCACTTTCTTGCTTGTCAGTAATAAAGACAGCATCAGTATTAAGAACATAGGACTAAGGTTAGGAAAGTGATAGAGCATCTGCCTAGAGAGTGCAAAACCCTGAATACACAAATAGATCCAATCTGGAATTATATGCTGGTGTTTCAGTAATGTAAAATTCAGAAAGTGTGGAAGATCTGCCTTCCTAGTTTCAGAGCAAGAGAATAATTTCCCCATCTCTCCATGACCAAGTCAGTCAGTCCCTCTTGCTTCTTTTAAGGCCATTGCTGCTACCAGCCATCCTTAAGAGGCATATGCAATGTTGGCACCAAAGGAACTTTAGAAACTAGAATTCAAATAAAAGAAGGAGAGGGCTGAGGGTGTGACTCAGTGGTAGAGTGCTTGCCTAGCCTGCTTAATGTGCTGGTTTCCAGAGAGAGAGAGAGAGAGAAAGAGAGAGAGAGGGAGAGAGAGAGAGAGAGAGAAAGAGAGAGAGAGAGAAGAGAGAAGAGGGGAAGAGAGGGAAGGGAGGAGAAGAAAAAGCAGGGGGAGGGATGATTGGGGGGGTAAGGGTAACGCCTGCAGGTATGTCTTTAGAATACACTCTTTCCTTGAAATTGATGACAAATCTGGATTTATTTAAGGAACATGTGCTTTTGCTGTCTTTTATTCAAGGATTTCTTTTAGATGAATGTGTGTGAGGTTTCCAAACATGGCTTATGAGGTACTCAATTTTAACTCTTTGAGGGGAGCCCAAGTCACTTGTTCACTCTCTGGGGCTTCCAGAATGTACTGCTAAGCTGACTGCATTGCAGGCATTGCCCCTTCCCACCAAGGGCAGGTCATGAGAAAGACATACTGCACAACAAAAAGCAAGATCACTTAGAATGGATGTCACAACAAAGGACACTCCTTTCTTAATCTTTAATGCCAAGCACTGCTTGTACTCACTTTGTGTAAAGTCAATAAAAGAGGATTAGGTAATGTAATGCTTCTCTGCTTTAAAAAAAAAATTGCCAAGTTCTCCTTTGGACAAAACTGTCTTTACTGCTTTTTCTCAGTTTAGATTCAGGTAAGCATTTAGAGATTATTTCACAAATGTCATCTTTCCTTCAAGGAGATTAAGTAAGAATTAAAATTAGAAACTAAATTAAAAAGTAATCAGGAATTCTGAATTTTTTTATTTTCTCAAATTCTCTGCAGCTATAATATTTTCCCAGAACTAGTGTAATATAAACTCAAACATGTAAAAGAATATTCCATTTCATAACAAAATCAAAGGAAACACTGAGAAAAAGACTTATAGCTCATATGATAAACTATTAATATCTTTATTATATGAAGTGAGAGTTCAAATAGATATAAGAAAGTATTATGTGTCAAACAGATAAAAGAGTTAAAAGACTCAGAAGAAACATTGTAAAAGGGGAGTACTGGCTCATGTCTACAATCCCAGCTGTCCAGGAGGCAAATATGGGAAGGATCACAATTTGAGACCAATCCAGACAAAAAGTTATGCCAACTAATAAGCTGTCCGTGGTGGATGCACCTGTCACCGCAGCTACATAAGAGGCATAAACAGGAGGATCTCAGTTCAGGCTGACCTAGGAAAAAATGGAAGACCCTAGATGAAAAAAACAGCCAAAAAAGGATTGGAGGCTTAGTTCAAGTCTCTTCAGTAAGTGCGAGGTCTTGAGTTCAAATAACCAGTGCCACCGAAAAAAAAAAAAAAAAAAAGAGGGGCGAGGAAGTAATACAGCTAGAAAGTCATCCTACTTGGCCAATTATCTAAACAGAGAAAATAAATGCATGTTTCTTCTATCTATGAAATTATAAATAAGATTAAAAATAATTTTCCCAATTAAAAAAAAAAAGAAACTTAAGTCAGACAGAGAAGTAGAAAGATTGCAGTTCAAGTTTGGCCCAGGCAAAAGTGCGAGACCTTACCTGAAAAACTAAAAGAAAAGCAAACAGGCAGGGGTGAGGCTCAAGTGGTAGAGCAGGTACAAGGCCCTGAGTTCAATTCACAGTGCAGCCAAAAGCAAAACAAAACAAAACCTTAAATTTCCTTTATTTAAACAAAGTGTTATTGAGAAGTCCAAGCAAATCGGGTTTTAGCCCCGATATCTGAAAGGGTGAGCCTTGGAGACTGGCCTTCTTGTTTCCCTGCTCTCTATTTTTCATGAACTTTTTAGGGGTCTTCAAGGACTTCCAACTCTCCATAAAGCACAAGTGAAAGGCCACCATTTTTAATAGCACCAGGACTGACAAAGACTATCAATAGGCATATTCCCATATGATGAATGGGGTTTAACTCACTTCCACCACTTTGATCTGGAAATGCACCATAAAAGTCACAAAACTGTCCATACCTATTGACTATTTACTCTCACTTCTGAGATCCTTCATGGTCACACTGCATGAAAACACTAAATGTAGCATTATTTAAGCTGGCAAAATTTTAGAAAAAAGAAGTATGGATTCAACCATTCATTAATATGTAACTGAGCAAATAACCTGGCAAGAGCTAATGATTCTATTAATGATTGAAATAGGAATGGCTGGATGATGATTCAGAAAGAAGATGAAGAATGTCATTAGGCAGCACATATTATGTCCTATACTGTTTATAGTCATGGAACTTCATTAAAAGTGACTTAAATCTTACTGAAGGGCATTGATTCCCTAAATTAACATAGTCCAGATGTCACTATCTAAAAAAACACTGAAAACTAGAAGATTTGAGTTTGGGTTATTATAACTGTTGGTTGTTCTACTGAAGCAATTCAGATAAGACTATAACCCTTACCTAAAGCAAAGTCTTCTTGAGAGAAAAAAAAAAAAAAACAAAACCCAGAAAATATTTCTCTGAAACTTCAGGACAGCTATGAGTCTATGGAATCTATAGTTGTTTGAAGCACTGCTGACCCCCTAAAAATGAGTAAGGTGGCTTCACCAAAAAGAGGTAGATAAGAAGTCTTTCCATAATAAACTCCAACCTTAAGATGAATAAAGGCATTCTGTAAATCAGTTTTCCAACTTTATATGCTTTTCTTGTGTTTCTTCTCTGTGTAATCTAATATATTTAGTAAGACATATTTGAAAGGGTGGGCTTTTCATTTAAATGCCCCTAACTTAGTCTCATTTGTGTTGTGGGTAATTAGTGGGAGAATCATAGGTACACATTTTATCCATAGGAAACAAGAAAAACTATCCAGTCCACATCCATGCCTTAAGCAAGTGTGATGATGGTGGAGGTGATGACTGAAAGATGCCCCCAGCCTAGAAAGTCCAGTCCTATACAGGGTGTCCTGCTAGACTGCTATTCTTGAAGGGGTCAATGTTGACTCAATTAAAGAGTCACTTCTTTGCAGCCTCAAACTATGTTCAGAAAATCAGAAAGTTAAAAAAAAAAAGTATTTCAAAGATAAGAGTCCAGAGGAAGAAAAATAGCTGCTGAGGGCAAAAAAGCAAACAAACCAATAAAGACAAACTTCAGGCTCTTAAAACTCATTCTGCTTGTCTATTTTTCAGGTGGTGGCAATCAATCAAAAGAATGACTTCTTCTGGTGGGGAAGTGAGTATAAATCAAAACAAAATTTCTTTTTAAAGTAAAACAAAACAAAAATATATCCTAATTCAATCATTTATATAAAAGAAACATAAGAAATCAGTGTTATTAGTATTTTAAAGAACAGCATCTAAGGGATTACCTGTTTTAAACTTGGAGTAATTAATTTCTTCCACCTAATTTCATAACAGAAATTCTAATTACCTAAACTTAAAGTAGTCTGCATTATAGGCCTGTCTTATCTGCTAGGACAGGACAAAGCACATTATTAGTTCTTTTCAGGATACCTTTCCTTTCATTTGCTCTGACTACTTTATATTTATTTTATCTTGGTGCACTGCAAGTATCTTGGTATCTCGGCTAAATCATGCTCTAAAAGAATGTGAAGTATAAACAAAGAAATAAAATTTGCCCTTTCTTTCTCAATACTTAGTCTTTGTAAAATGCTTTATTTCTCTAATAATGATCACTCACCTTAGGCTGTTTGCAAAGGTAGCGACAAAGTTCTCCAATATACTGAAACACGGTCACATTATACTTCTTGCAGTCATTCCAAAACTGGCTTGCTGAGAATTTCTTCTTTAACACACAAGTGGCACCTTTGAGAAGAGGCAGAAACATGGACCAGGAAAAAACCTTGAGGGCAGAATCAACTTAAAAGACAAATGATATTGCACTGTCTAAACATTTGTGTTCACCTCCTAGGCTTTTATAATTCACAAGTAGTTTATTATCAAGCTAATTTGAAAGCATGGATTTCTGTGGTCCAATAACTTTTTTAAATATTTAAGTTGTAACTACATATTTTGATGGCAAATATGCTTTTTGCAGTACATGGGGTGAAAGCCATAAGTCAAAATAACTAGTAGAGTAAAAAGTATTAGAGCATGATCACAGATAAGAGCCATCCTTCTTTATGGGGACAAAGAATATCACTTACTTTGAATATATACATACATTTCATTTTTAAAACATTAAAGCAACTTCAATATCAAGATTTAATAAGGCAAAGCTAAGTAAGATAGAACCAACAAAAATTTTATCAATGACTGTAGAACTTAATTGTCAAACCACTTGATTTTTTTTAACAAGGAAGTCTGTATTTTTTATTGGGATACAATTCACATGTAATATGATTCAGAATTTAAAGTGCATAATGCAGTGGTTTTTGACCAGTCAAGAGGTTGCAACCATCATCACTATCTAATTTCAGAACGTTTTTATCATCCTAGAAAGAACTCCACACCCACTAGCAACCTTCCCAGTTTCCCACTTTCTCTCACCCCTGGCAATCATTAATGCCCTTTCTGATTCTAATTTGCCTATCATGGACACTTAATGTATGCAGACTCATATATGATGTGACACCATGTGTCGTGCTCCTGTCATGATAATATTTCCAAGGTTCATCTATGTTATAGCACATATCATTCCATTTTATGACTGAATAATAACCATCTCATGGATATATTTTGTCAGCTCATTAGTGAGTATTTGGGTTGTGTCCCTTTTTTTTTTAAATCAAATGGATTGTTTCACTTTTTGATTAGCAAGAATAATGCTGATATGAACACTCATGTACAAATTTTTATGTGATTGCATGCTTTCAATTCTTTATATACATAGATCTATCTATCTATACATTTATACATATATAGATAAAGATATATATGAGTGGAGTAAGTGGAATATTGGGTCATACAGCTACTTTGTGTTTTATTGGGTTTCACTGCAGTGGACCTGGGACTGAGCAGCAACACATAGACCTGGACTTGCTTTCATGCCCTGATTCACAGTGGACAGAGTCTTGATCCCAGCTCAGCCTCTGGAGGTTGGAAGAGGGGTGTTAGAGGAAATCAGTGACCAAGCCTAAGGCAGTTCCAGTGGTTGTCAGGAACCGGTATGGGTCAGATGGTAGAGGCCATGGGGGCTCTACCTGACAGTGGGCTTCTTCCAATTTCCTGGTAGTGGATTTCAAATATAAAGCCTAGGTTTATAGTCGTCCTTCTCCCTCCCCTATCTCTCTTTATGCTGAGTTGGAGTTGGGAGAGCAGTGACATGGCAACTTTGATGTGACTTTTGTTTTTGTCATATTAAAAACAGGCACATGTGCTGTCCTATGGTTTCCTCAGCTCCTGAGAAGGTATTTTGGTGCATATATAGTTGTTCAAGTTGGTGTTTCTGTGGGGAGATGATTACCAGAAGATTTCACTCAACTGCCGTCTTTCTCTGCCTCCGACAAACTGGTTTGGACAGCAATGTCCAATGAGGACATATTCTTACAGAAAATTTGAATGTCTTTCATCATTATTTATTGTAGATACTGATCACATTTGGAATTGACCACATTCCAAATATACTATTCTAAAAATTACATTAGAGCACTGTAAACCTATAAGCACAAATGAATTGCTGTATATTAGTTTAGGACAAATGATTGCTATATATTAGTTTAGGACTGGTAAATGACATATAATCTTGCATGTTTATGAATGTAATTTACTGAGTTATAAGCTTTGCCAACTGACTTCTTGAAATTTGGGGGTAAACTATTTGTAAAAACAGCTTTAACAAGTCCTTCTCTGCATTTACCTTTGTAATATGAATTTGTTCCTCTTCCCTTGAAGTGGTGGGGCCTGTTTCTCCACCCCTCAAATCTTGACTCTAGGATGGCCTGGGACTTGCTTTAATCACAGGAAGCAGGTGAAATAATCCCTGTGATTTCCAAGACGTGGTCTATAGAGTTTTGCAGCTACATATTCTTCCCCTTGAAGCCCTCTTATGACAATTTAAGGAATCTGAGGGTAGACTCCTAGAGGCTGAGCAACCACGAGGAGATAAAAGCCCAGTCAACAGCCTGTCCCAAACAAGTGGCCAAATCCCCAGGACTTTGATCTTTCCATTTCAGGAATACATGATAGCATGAAATTCTTTCCTTTCCACAAATATTATAATTATGTAATATTTACTCAGAATTCTACTGATAGTTTTAAACTTTAATGACCACAAATTCTATTATTAGGTATTTTGAATAATTATCAAAAAGAAAACTTACCCAACTCAATGCATCCACCAACTCCCAGGAGAGACGCTGCGCTATGATACAGCGGAAGGGTTATATAAATGACGTCATCCTCTCTACAACCGAAAGCCCAAAATCCAGCAGAGCCCCTTAAAGCCTGAGAGTGACTAACCATAGCTGCTTTTGGAAGACCTTAAAGGCAAGAAAAGAAAAAGTTACACACACACACACACACACACACACACACACACACACTTTGTGAAGCTGAGGTTCTATAAAGACGTCAAATCTACCTTAAAGATCCTGCAGACTCTTTGATGTCAGTCTAGAAAAGGATTATGTAGAGAAGGAAAGTTGCAGGTAGTCATGCATAATTATCTTGGGCTATTTTAGGATATTTAGAAAAATAGTAATTTACTTTAACTTTTATATATAAGCTAACATCCCTGTGACTGTTAAGTAAACACTTTGGAATGTATTGTTAAGTTTAGCAGACGTCTAGCTTTTACCAGTCTAAGAATGCTGTAAGATAACATCTAGACCTACAGAAAAGATTTCCCTCCTTTGCTGTAGTCTGCCTCCGTAACACCCCCACCAATGTATTTGTTGAATGTATTAATTTATAGCCTTTTTGTTTTATAGTTACAAAAGTTCACCTAAGCTCTTCCTAGAGAACACACCACACAGGATAACTTCAATCTGTTCCAAGGTCATGGTCACTCTTATTAGGCTCACAATAACTTATTATTCCTTTAAGCCAGAGTTATTTTATATCATAAATATGTGTGTGTAACAGAAAGATTATTCCAGTAACAGCTACACAAGCAATTAAAAAACATATATCAAAATATTCTAGATGCTTTATAAAAAGAACCATGAAAATTTTAGTTACTACTACAATTAAGTTCTAGAGTCTTAGACTTTTCCAGAAAAACCAAACTACAAAAATTGCATAGAGTTTGAGGTATTATAATTTTCAAAGATCTATAGATGCTGTAAAAATGACAAAAATACTGGAATATGAAAATGTTCACCCCAAATGAAGCAAATCACAATATAAATTTAAATTATATTTGCAGTAGAAGTATCCTAGAGAACAATTCCAGCTCCAACTAGGACTCTCTCAATTATAAGCTGGATATTTCCTACTATCGTCTGCTTATGTAATACTAGAGTCCTACATTAAAATATACTCCTATGTCTAGTGTCCATTTTTATAGTCCAAATTCCCTACTGCTTACTACATGTTTCTGTGGGTATGATCTGTTCCCATGTAGTTTCTTATTGCTGGATCTACTTGCCACTCATCATTTGCTTGTCTTAGCTCAATCCTTCCCTTATATGCATCTGTTTTGCAATTGACATTTTGAACCACATAGTTGATGCTCTTTCTACCAATAGATATCTCATGCAGATAATCAGTTGTATCTATTCTATACAAACAAGATGAATTTTGCTTTTGTAGGCCTTCTCTGATTTTACAATATATTCTGTAGTCTTCTTTCTCTAGAACTACTTATAATTTACAGTCAACTGCTCTATAGTCTTACTTCATGCTCTGTCAAGGCTCAACGTATTTATGGATGAAAGCTGAAGTTTTCACAGGGTTTTCACTTGTAACAGCACTATAATTATGGACCACAGTCTATAGTGACTTCTAAACACTCTTAGTAAGAAACCTGAAGTCCATCTTGTTCTCTGCCTCCACTGATGTTTTCTGATGGGCTTTGTGCTTCATTAACTGGATCAGAATGGACCTCCTACATGAAGTTGGCATCTTACTGCCTATGATCCTAAGTAAAATTCATCTAGTGATATTCTGAAAAGAAATCTCAGTAGCTATTCCAACCAATAGGTTGGAATTTGACAACCTGAAAGAGTTTAGTGTCACTCACATGCACTGACAAGCTCTCTAAATTTCCTCTCAAACCCACATACAGAAATTTTGAATGAGATGTGACTGAACCTTGATGGCTAAGAATACAATGCAATTCTGTACTTCATCCAGAATAGCAATTATTTATACTTAAAAGAATCTTTTTCTATTATTATTGTACTGGGTGTACATTGTGACATTTACCAAAGTTCTTACAGTATATCATAGTTGAATTCATTCCCTCCATCATTCTCCTTTATCTCTCCTCCCCTTGTTCCTGGAATAGTTTCAAGAGGACTCATTTTTCCATTTTCATACATAAGTACATAATACTTCTGCCATATTCATCCTCCTACACCTTTTCCTTATATCCTCCATCCTCCCATGGGCACCATCCCCCAGACAGGACCTGCTTTACCTTCCTGTTCTCTGCTTTTGGAAAAATACATTTTTGTTTGTGTAAGATAGCTATACAGGATGTTTAATGCCTTCTCTAATTCAGAGAAGTTCCATCCCATGGTTCTCTGTCACCATTTTTCCTATTCCTTACAGTGTCCCTGGATCTCAGGGTAACCCAGCTTTTAAAATAATAATTTTCCATTTGAAGCCTCATCAAGGAAAGAAGAAGACTATATCTAGCTCTTTACCTATATGCTGTGATACTCCCTTGAGGTACATTGCTAAATTCGTTAAGCATGTTTCTCTTTCTGCCTTTAAGTGAATAATGATCTCATTAATTTAGTAGATTTTTTAAAGGGAGATGATAGATATTTTTAAAAAGGAAACAATAGATAATAAAGTTTATCTAGCAAATGAAAGTAGTAGAAAGCTGAAGGTTTAGGATTTGAAAGAAGAACAAAAAAATAAATTAAGTTTGATAAAATTACATTTTAGATCCTTCCCTTAAAATACTTAGAGAGCAGGTTAACACATTGAAGGTCATGAGAAGTCAAGTAGTACAGAAACTTTGATGTCTATATAGATCACCTTTTCAAATTTATATGGCCATAAAGCCCCCTTTCAACTTTTTTTTTATTTGAGAAACTTCCTTGAGAAATGCTACTGTTGGTGGTTAATAGAGTCCTTGGGTATTCTAAACATTTATGATTTCCTGGCATTGCAACTCTTCAAATATTCCTTGATTTTAGTAGATCCTTGGAATGTGGCCCAGAAATAGAAATGTGCCTGGTGAATTGGGTATTAGGAGGGAAATAAGGAAAGGTAGATGAAGCCAAGAGAAAACTAATTCTAAGGAAGGGATAGTTTGGGGAATAATTTTGAAAATTGGGCACAGTGTTGGGAAAAAAGGAAGGAATCCATAAGCAAAAGAATGTGACATGAAAGGAAATCTTTAGGTGGTGATTGTGAACGCAAAGACATGGTTTTCCTTCTGCTACTTTAGGAGTGGCTGCATGTGTGGCTACTCTGGCCAGGCAGAGACAGCATCTCTTAGAAACTCATGATGCCACTTCATTTAGTCCAGCTAGCAATGGCCAGCTAACAGCAACAAAATTTGATTAAAGAGATGAATGAGTATGGTACGTGAAAAACACACTCAAAAATCTAAACCCAAGGTAAAGCCAGGAAGAAGACTGATTTGCCACCACAGAACACCAGAAAGGCACAGAAACGGGAGAACAAGGTACCTCAAAGAGTAGAAGATACTGCGGAACTTCAAAGAAGTACCTTTATGGGAAGTTCTATTTAAGAAACAATTGTAATCCTGTATTGCTTAATTAACCCTGAAGTTTACTCTGTGCAAAAAAATAACTTCTGGAAACATCAGGAAAAACAGAGGTTAAGAAAATAGAGAGATAAGAAAAAGTCTACAAACATTTCCATACCTGCTAGATTTACTCTTCAGGATTCTTTTCTGAGGAATCTACCACATGCAAAAACTGAAAGACAGGGATAGACAGGGATCCCCTCCCCAACCCCCCACCAAAAAAAATCATTGCACTTCCTGTACAATGAAACCATTTAGTATGTAAGTCCTACCTAAGCACACAGACATTATAGATATGATTTTATTTGTTTTATGTTTTAAATATAAACTAACATTAAAAGTTTACCCAATATTTGAGGATATTCTCTAGCATGAAAGATAGAGACCAATATAAATCAAAACATTATAAAGGATGCTGGAGAAAGCAGACAAAACATTTTCAGAAAAGTATTATGAATATTTTGAAAAATATGAGACAATAAAGTACCAAGAATGTAAAAATAAACTTTCAAGGATTAATATTCAGAGAACACAAAGGTTGGAAAATAAATCTGTCCAAAGGTAAATTAAAAGCTAAGAAAAGGGAAAATAAAAAGATTCGATATTAATGATTCGGTCCAGGAGACCCAATCTTTAAAACTGTAAGTCTTCCAAAGATGAAATAATGAATAAACCAACAAATTTAATGGAAGGAAATAATCTAAAAAAAGAGCAATAAAGAAGAAATGAAAAAGGGATCTAGAGTTTTCTTAAAATTTGAAAAGTACCTAGAACTGCAGGATATGTTTCTACACTAAAAAGTATTATAAATTTCCCAGAAAAATAAGACAGTCCCAGTACAAGTCACCATGATGTAACTGACTACTGAAGACTGGTAAAAGAGTCTAAAAATTCAAAAACAGCAATAAAACTGTTTGCATAAAGGATACAAAATCAGAAAGTCAAAAGATTTCTCAATATGTACACTGAAAGTCCAAAGATAATAGAGCACGCCTTCAAATTCCCACATAAAAGTAATTTCTAACCTGGAATTCTATAAACTGCCACTCATGTGCAAGCATTTTTAAAAGAGACATCCTCAGACAGGTGAATACTTAAGAATTTTCCTGGCCAAATAGTTTTTCTTTATAAGACAACTTCGAAAACTAGTGCACTGACAAAATGAAAAATAAAACAATTTAGGATAAAAAAAAAGCTATTGAAGGAAATTCCCACAGTGACGGTGAAGAACAAATCCAGGACAGCAAGACAGCAATTGGTCAAGATGGAAGGAATGGAGAGAAAGTCTCTGGTAAAGAGATGGCCAAGAAGATGGACTTGACAAAACACACATTGCCCTTTCAGTATCCTAAAAGTAAGTTACTTCTTGAGAAAAAATGAGTGTCATGTCATAAATTCATTTAGCATAAACACCATCTTGGCATCCTTTTAAAAGGCCTGATATAAGTTATTTGAAATTCAACTGTTAACTTTGTTTTAGTGAAACTTTCCCTCCCCGTGTGATTGTGATATAGCCCTTTGTGCCTCATTTCACTGACCCAAAACCCAACATCTCACAATTATAGACCACGATAAACCTAATTATCAACATGTAAGTAAGTTCCCCTCTTCAGGAGTATTTTGTTTAATCTAGTCAATCCATGATTCCCATTGTGTCATAGGATTGCCTAAGGGATATTGTCTATGGACCTTAATGAAGGCTTAGTCCCACAGTCCTCTCTCTCACTTCCTACCTGCTGATGGAGGTACATGCTGCCTCTGCATCACCCATTAGCATCCCTAATCTCTTCACGTCCTGTAAAGAATAAATTCTTCTGTTTCATACAATCTGGTTTCACTACTTTGTTGTATTTCACCTGTCACACACACTCAAAACTTCCTACACACAAGGGTTCTATAAAGAATGAATATCTTGACATATGGCCAATCTCAAGAGAAAGGCCTCAAGATCAAATAATGAAGAAACTGTTGGCAATAATGGCGCCGATAGGTTTCGGTTCTTACTGCACCCTTAAGCTTCTGTTTTCCAGGGTCACAGTCCTGCCTCCCAGGGTCACAGTCCTGCCTCAAGTCTAGCTTGAATCCTCCTTCTGCCCCAACCTCCAATCAGCATGAACCATAAGATCCTAACCAATCAGATCATGCTGAGTCCCACTGAGGGGTATTTAAACCCTTGCCCCTTCTGCTTCTCTTTCTTGGCTCCCTGCTCTCTCCCTCTCCCACCCAGCAATAAAGAATCTCTTGGCCAGATCACTCCTCTCCATGTGGTCACTTTTGGGGCCTATATTTCTTTACATTTGGTGCCATGACTCGGATGGGGGCTCCGCACTAATCCTGGTGGGACCCCCATTCCAACTCACCCCACAACCACCCTGAGGACATGACTGGCCAGGATTCATCCTCCCGATTGCCCTGCTTGCATCCAACACCAGACATTCTTTGGTGAGTCCACATACTCTTATTGGGCTCCCTTTGCGGTCTCTCCCTTTGGTGTCTCTGGGGTTTAACCACTCCCCCTTTTCGAATATCTCTGGGCCTCAGATGGTAGAAGGGCATTCCCTTCCCTCTGTTCGGCTTGGGTCTATTTTTGTCGTCGGTCTCAGAGACCGCCCATCTGCAAAGCCTGGCACTGGGTGACCCACAGCCTCCGGGCCCCAGGGGCCCTACAAGCCACTTGAATGCAGTGACGACTGTTTCTCATGTGCCTTGTACCATTCTCAGGCTATTCGAGCCACGTGGGGATGCTCTGTGACTCCATATATCCTTCCAACCATCTCCCACTATGGGAGCCACCTCATCTTTGCTGTCTGACTCCCCACTAAAATGCCTCCTCAATAATTTAGACACCTTGGGTCTGACCCCAGAGATAAAACCAAAAAAATTGATCTGCTTTTGCACTCAAATCTGGCCCACTTATCCTTTAGACAATCAAAGTCACTGGCCCCTTTAGGGTCTTTAAATCCCAACCTTTTATGGGACATATAACTACTGTGAACAATTGGGATGATGGGGAGAGATTCCATTATGTCTAAGCCTTTTCATACCTCCGTCTAAATCCAGCTTTCGGACTTCTAATCCTCCCTCTGTACTTTCTGTTCCCCTGTGCAGATTCTACCAGCCTGTAAACCAGTTTCTAAATCAGCCAATTCCTCTCCAAACCTCCTCCTTCCCCATGTAAACAGACTCCTTGCACTGCTTACCATACCTATCTCCTCCTATCTTCCTGAAAAACTTTCCCTGTCATGGAGTTAAGCAAGCCACTCCTTGCCAATTCTGACCTCAAGGCGGTTCCAGCTCTGAGAGAGCTCATGCTTTATTCAGTGATTGGAGAGTGGAGGTTTCATTTTGCTGAATGCAGGCCAGTACCAGTCAAGGGAGC
Source organism: Castor canadensis (assembly GCF_047511655.1). Lineage (NCBI taxonomy): Eukaryota > Metazoa > Chordata > Mammalia > Rodentia > Castoridae > Castor > Castor canadensis. The sequence continues at coordinate 66,662,742 of NC_133391.1, read as the reverse complement.
AACCTAGAGACACAGATGATGGCAAATCCCTTAAGCGTGTGTCATGCCTCCAGGCTCTGCCTTCCCCTCCCTTACCTAAGATGTCAGCTCGACTTTTCTGCCTCTTCCATGGTCTCACCACATGTCCTTTGTCTCTGTCTGCCTTCCCCTCTCTGGGCTTACTGGGACCCTGCCTCCCATGAAAAACCTGTAGCATGGTACCTTATGACTTAAGCTATTCCAACTAGTTTGCCAGGCCTCTCAGTCTAACATAACTTTAAATCAGCTGCTTTACAAAAGCGCTTGCAAAAACCTGCAGCTGCCACGCTTAGGCTCTAACTCTGCCCCCACAAAGGGAAGAGGGAAAGCAAACAGGTGCACCTGTGCACAGGATGCCAGCTTCTGGACACAGCAAAATGCCTGCCATAGCTAAGAAAATCCATAGAGAGAACTCAGTACATCCTGGGCCCCTAGCCACACGTGGCAATGGCTGTGGCCCACCGCCACTTCCCCTAGAATAAACACACGCAGAGTACACAGGAAGCGGGGAGAGGCGACAGGCCACAGGATCAGGCCTAGGCAGTCAGGGTCATTTGTCCCAGGTGTGTGTGGAGGGAGTGGCACCTTGCACAAGTCCTGCTCCTAGCCCCACCTCACACCTTGGGGCATCAGACCCAGCTCTTGTAATCCAATTATTAGCTCAAGGCTATTGTTCCAGAAATAACAAAATAGACATTACTGTGGTCTCTAAACTTATCGTTTAGAATTTTCTATACCTTTGGCCTCAGCATAAATTTTTCCCTCCATATATTAACACTAGCTGTCCCGTATGGCACTGTTATTGGCCTGAAATGCCCTCTGAATGCCCTTCCCTAACTTTACAAATGATTTCTTTGTTAAAAAGATAGCCTTTATTAAAGAGGTTGCCTGCTGTTAGCTAAAAGACAGGATCCTAACGTTTTGTTCTTTCTAGATGGTACCTGCATCTTCCAGTCTTCTGGCTGGTAGATGTTGGAAGCTTTGTACTGAGGCCTGGCCTCAGTATGCCTTGGGTGACCACGAGAAGTGGCCTTCACAGGGTTCCTTAAATTACAATACCATACTCCAATTAGACCTTTTCTATAAAAGTAAAGAAAAAAGTAAACTGAGGTCCCCTATACAAATTTCTCTCATTAGAAAAGCAATGGGTTCTGGCCCAGGCCACTCAGGTTGGAAATGATTTTATGGCTCAAGCAGTAGAATGCCGCTTTACAAGCACAAAGTCCTGAGTTCAAACCCAGTACAGCCAAAGTAAAAATAATAATAATAATATTTGGGGCTGAGGAAGTAGCTCAATGGGAGAATGTCTGCCTAGCATGTGCAAAGCCCTGGGTTCAATTCCCCAGCATTACTAAAAAAAAAAAAAAATGGTGAAGAAGATAAGTGGCATTAATGTCACTTCAGCCATCTTATAATAGAAAAACGTAGTTTAACCTAGACCAGATCCCTCATTCTTCAAGTGAGAAAACTGAGGCCCAGAACAGTTCAGAGACTTGCTCTCCAGAGTGTCAGGTGTCAATGTAAAATAACAACTTTACTTTACAGCAACAACCTATCAGAAAGCAGACCACAGTGTACTCAGAGTCACAGGTAAGAGAGGTTCTCCTCAAAGATAAATTTCTAACAGTCAGCCCCAGATATTTGTAAAAACTCAGACTGTGGCTGAAGGGAAAAGTCACTGAACCAAGTAATACAGCTAGCCATGTCTGTATTTATGGCTATGTCTGTATGTCTGGGACCTTACTAACAGGAGAGAAAAAGATAAGAGACACCATGGCCTCATTGCTGCTCTCAGAGAGGGCCCCTCCCAACTGGGGCTTGTATCCTGAACTTGCTACTGTGGTGGATAGGAGGGGCACTTCTGCAGAGAATGCTTAAGGGGGACAGCCTGGGAGACAGCCCGGGAGTCAGCCCCACCCCCAACCGGGACCCTGCCCTCTGCAAGGGTAACCACGGGAGGTCTAAGTGCCCCCCCCATCACCAGATGGAAGGCGAGGTGCCACCTCCTATAGACTGATGGGTCCAAGCCTCCTGGCCACACTCCACTTCTTGGCGTCAATGTTGAGGAGCCATAATGGCAGAAAAACAAAAGGTCATTTTCCTCCTAGACAGTGGAGCCTATTTCTCTGTTTTACCTTTTTCTCCTGGTCCCTGGTCCAATGACAAAAGTTATCATTCGGGGCAAATCTGGCTAGCCCCTAGAGCGCTAGTTTACCTGGCCTCTGGCCTGCTCTTGGGGAGACATCCTCTTCTGTCACTCTTTCCTCATAGTACCTGTAACTCCAGTGTCCCTGCTGGGACAGGATTTACTATCTCAATTAAAAGCTCAAATTCTCCTCCCCCCAGGCAGCTATCTCTGCTGCCACCTCCTTCAGGAACAAAGAGATTCCACAGTGTGGACTGATGAGAAGAGTATAGGGTGAGCCAGGATGGCCCTCCCTATTCAAATAAAACTCAAAAATCCCTCACAGTTTCCACACCTAAAACAATATCCCCTCAAGCTTAAGGGATGATGAGGTCTTATGCCTATTCCTTAAAACAACAAGGGCCTAAACCTATTCCTATAGGTCTTATGCCTATTCCTTAAAACAACAATTTTAAAATACAAGTTACAAAGTAAACAACTGGAAAGGATATAGATAGGTAATAAATGTATTTTTTTGGGAAGTTAAAGGAAAAAGGAATGGTTTTTTTGGATGAGAAGGGATTTTGTAAAGAAGGGTTTGTCCTAAAGATTGTTTCAAATAGGAAGGATAAGGACAAACCATTGAAAGGGTTTAGTATGTTGTATGAAGGTCTGAGCAAGTTTGAAAAGTGTATAATAAAAGCTTCGGTGAGTGATAAAGTTAAAGTTGGATTTAATCTAAGAGTTGCCTAAAAGATTTTTAGGGTCATGTCAAATGAAAATCAAATCCTCTATGTCTATGAAATAACAAGGTTATCTTAATATTGTTCTGCTTGAGTAACATCTACAAAAAACCATTACAGAGAAAGATTTTATCAAAGAAATTATTCCTGTTTTCTGCTGATCTTGTCAAGATTTAAGTAATTCTAAATCAGAATTTGTTTACATATTTGCTTATGTGTCTTAAATGACCACCTTGTAACAGAGTTATCTGAATATGGTATGAACATTTAAAAGGTTAAAAGTGTCAATTTATATAAAATAATGAGCTAAAGCTCTCTTTTATCCAAGAGTGTTACAACTAAATCCTGACAGCCCCTGCCTCCCACAGGTCACCTACCTAGGTGTGGCCTTAAAGGCACAGACTCAGTCCCTGAGTCATAAATGCATCGACCCAATTTTCCGTTTCCCAACCCCCATACCATAAGACAGCTTACAGCTTTCCTGGCAGTTATAGGATTTTGCAGAATTTAGATCCCTAGGTATGTAGTCCCTGCACAGACACCTTTTTATGCTCCTCCTAATATTCCTATTTGGGTCTTAGATAATGTATGGCCACCCATTTCTCTTAGAAAAACCTGCCTCCAACAGACTCTGCTCCTCTGGCTGACTACCTGCCTTCTCAGAGAACTTCTCAGACAGCAGGCAAACCAGATCTGCCCCCACCCTATAACAATTTCTGTTAAACCAGGACATCTTGTTCTCCAAAAGGATATTCTACCCTCTCCATTGGGACTTAAATGGACCAGCCCTCATCTGGTCATTCTCATGACACCCACTACTGTCAATCTCAATGGGTTCCCCCAATGGCGGCACCTCTCAAGAAACAATTAGAAAATGGAGAAGGGAATTGGAGAGCTCTTGAAATTGTCTAGGGGACAACATTTCACAGTGATTCTCCTTGCCAAGGGCCATCCTAATGCCTATGTTCTTGCTCTCCTATTCTTAAGCTTCCTTCCTTGTATCATACTACATGTCTGCTATTGCTAATCAAAAATTAGCAATATCTCCAGGGATACCAACCTCTTCAAAACACCAGGATAGTGGGCTGATACCCACCATGCGGAGGTCGGAGGATTGGCTCGAGACTCTTTATGACCTATGGCTACAAGGGACCTTCACCAACTTCAGGGAAGAGGAAATCTTCATTTTTGGAGCCTGGGTATATGCCATCATGAGGCTCAGCACCCCAACATTGTTTGCCAAGTAACCCTCCCTTCCCATACGCCACCCCTTGCCAGCTCGAAGAAGCCAGAGCGAACACAACGCCCCCCTTCCTTAACAAACAAAAAAGGGAGGAATGTTGGCAATAATGGCGCTGATAGGTTTCAGTTCTTACTGCACCCTTAAGCTTCTGTTTTCCAGGGTCACCATCCTGCCTCAAGTCTAGCTTGAATCCTCCTTCTGCCCCAACCTCCAATCAGCATGAACCATAAGATCCTAACCAATCAGATCATGCTGAGTCCCACTGAGGGGTATTTAAGCCCTTGCCCCTCCTGCTTCTCTCTCTTGGCCCCCTGCTCTGTCCCTCTCCCACCCACCAATAAAGAATCTCTTGGCCAGATCACTCCTCTCCACGTGGTCACTTTTGGGGCCTATATTTCCTTATAGAAACCATAATAATAGAAATCACAACAGTGAATATGAACCAGTGCAAGTACATAGTAAACTAAACAATCAGCCAAATAAACCCAAATAGTAATCACTTCCTGATTGATTTTTGATACTGACCCACCAAAACATATGATAAAACAATATTAGGAAGAAAGTTAATGTGTCTACATCAGAAGGAAGTAAGTGGAGAGATAGGGCAGTGATAAAAGAAGACAAAATCCTCACCTCCTACGGTGATAAGCCAGTAAATAATTCTTAGTAAGTATCTAAAGTCTAAAGTATCTAGTTAAGTTACTCATTTACTCTAGAAGTAAGAGAGCACTGTAAAAAGCAAGGGCTAAACATACTTAACACAGTCACTTTGGGGAATCAGAAATGGGATTAATATGATACTTTTCTCTAAAAGGTTTAAAACTGATTTTTTTCACTTTTGTGCTGTATAACTTTAATACCAACAAATATCAGACATAAAATTAGTAGTGCTTTTGCTTTAAGCCTGTTGTCTAAAAGCATAGAACACTTAGCCTTAATCTTGAAAAACAAAAGGCTGTAATGATCTGTGCCAGACTGTTTCTTTTGGGGTGGAGAAGTAAAGACTATTTCTTTTATTAAAGACCAGAGTCACTTTGCCTTCTCACAGTGAAATGACTTAAGATGAACTAGTTAAGTACCATCTGTTAGAAGTTTTCAAAGAATATCATTTCCAGAATTTTATTCTCTTTTTTGAAGTCCAAAGTCAAGCTAAATTTATGCTGACAACTTGAGACATATTTGCATTTTCCAGTTCGTGTATCAAAGCTAGTCTAATCATGCCTTTAAAATGTAGTGTACCCTCCAGTCTAAAAGAGGCCACAGTAGGGAACGGAACAGCTTTTCTTTTTAAAGTTCAGAAAGACTTCACTTGTGCAATAGTAATTTTGCTTACAATCATACCTATGCATAAGAATCTAGCAGAATATTGTAATACATCTAAATCAAATACCCAATCATCTTTAAACTAATTATAAAAGCCTAGATAGCCTACCATTAATTCCATTCAATTTTCCCTAAAAATCATTGAAGTTAAAACATTTCTCCTGAATTCGTCAGTAGTTTCATTATTTTTTTTTTGTCGTCATTATTGTTGTTTATCCCTCAAAAGAAAAGAAAGTTTAGTTACTTGATTCTATTTTGTATCTTCTCCCAAACCCACAATGTTTGTGAGACTTCCTGTTGGTCATTTGATCTAATTACTCTAGCAAAATTAGACGAGTCAGTCACTTGTGCTTAAATTGCAGCTATAATGGGATTATGTTAAGGATTGAACATTCTATGCAGGAATAAAGAAAACTGTTTTCATGTAGATTTGCAGATTTTTTAGTACAGAAGTATAATTAGGAACTATTTAAATTGACTTCTTTATTTTAGCTATGAGGAATCTGAAGATCAGAGAAGATAGCAAAGATCTTGCCAGAGATGCTAGCCAAATATTTGGTGTTGAGAAATGGGGTTGGATTGAGATCTTCAGACATTTTGTGCTCTTTGTTCTACCACAAGGCCATTGAATAAGGGGATGTGCAAAAATCAAAATGAATAAAATTTTAAATTCAAAGCAAGTAGTTTTTCATCCACATTTGAAAGCTCTAGAATCTGAGAAGCTTGGGTCTTCTCACGTGCATGCTCTCCTGTTTGTCTAGTCATTGCCATCAGACAATATGCTGCATTCCTTTTAAGCCTTAAAAAGAACTGGGACCTACCTGTTGTTCCAGAGGTAAAAATATAAAGAGAAGTAGACTTGAGGTTTGACACAACATGATGGCTACATGGCAGGGGCTCGTCAGAGGATGTACTCAGTTTTTGTTTGAGTGACACCACACCTTGTGGAACAGAATCATTCATGCCCCAAACACTAACATCTTTGGGGAGGCAAGGAAGGATTTCTTCTATACGTCCAAGCAAATCTAAAAAGCAAAGAATTAGAAATAGGTAAGCAAAACTTAAATTTCACAACAATTATATGGTTGTTTTTTTTTTAGACTGGAACTTGCTATGGAACACAACAACCTGGCCATGAGACTAAGATGCTCCTACCTCAGCCTCTTGAGTGCGAGAATTATAGGTGTGTGCAACCACACCTGACCTTATGGTTCTATTTCTTTCTTTTTTTTAAACATGTATTAATTGCACAAAGGAGTTTCATCATATTTCTGTATTGCACATAATATGCTTTGATCAAATTCACCCCCTTTTATTTTTCTTGTGCTGGCTCCCTTTATTAAAAATTTTAATAAGTTAAATTATTCTATTTTCATACATGCATACAAAGTACTTCATATTCACCCACCCACACACTCAGTCCTTTCTCCCTTCACCTTCCCACTAGTTCCCACCCCCAAACAGTCCCCATTAACACTCTGTGTGATTCATTTTTTTGAGTCTAGATTCCACACTGAAATAGAACATGTGATATTGGTCTTTCTCAGTCTGGTTTATCTCATTCAACATGATGATCTCCAGTTCCATCCACTTTCCATTCTTCCTTACGATTTAGTAATATTCCATTGTTTTTACATATCACATTTTCTTTATACATTCATCAGTTGTTGGGTGCCTAGGTTGATCCTTCAGTTTGGCTACTGTGAATAGTGCTGCTATAAGTGGATGTATAGCTGTGGTTCTATTTCAGCAGGAATAATTGAAAAGGCAATTTGGTTACCACCTGATTGAACAATACAGGTAGGCCAATTCAGGTTGAATTTTGGAGATTACATTATCCAAATTATGTTTCAAAATTTCCTCAAATCTCAACCCAGGATACTGCAGTAGACATGTTCTTTTAAATACAACTTGGTAGCTAGCTATTTCTAAAACACATCTGTGTATCTCTGTGTAGTTCTACTATGATGAAAGACATTGAGGAAATCCCCTTATGGTTCCAAATCACAGGATCATTGTAGTTTAGAGACCATTTTAGAGCTGAAAGTTGAAACAGGCCTATTTTGTTCCAAATCAGCCTGTTTTGCCGATTTGAAGAAACACATGTATCACTCCAAAGACAACCATTCGTGTTAGAAGCACGAGCATCTAGAACATAGCTGCCAAATGAGAGTACAGTTAGTTTTTCAAAGGAATACTTCCCAAAATTGAAAATTTTGAAGGTGAAGTTAGGCAAAGATTGCACGTAAGCTGATAAAACACATGATCGCTTGAAAGAAAGCCATCTGTGTACGAATCAAGAGCATGTAGCATATGGTTTCCCAGTGAGAACAGAGTAAGTTATGAATTGAATACTTTCTGCAATTCAGAAATTTTGTGGTGGAGATAAGCTAGATTTGCTCCAGATAGTTTTTGTCCAGTTAAATTGAAGGACCACATGTATCTCTCAAAAGAAACCATCTGTGTTAGAAGCAGGAGAATCTCACGCTTGCTGTGCACTGAGAACTGAGTTACTTTTTCAGAAACACGTCCTTGTCTGAAGTGTTTCATCATTGAGATAGGCTCTGTTTGACCCAACTAGGCTGATTCAGCTGAGATGAAGAAACACATATCTGTCCAAAGAAAATCATCTTTGTTAGAAGCAGGAGAATCTAGCCCATTGTTTCCTCTGAGAATTGAGTTAGTTTCTGAAAGGAATACTCCTTGCAAGTGACATATTTTGAAGTGCAGATAGGCTCAGATTTCTCCAAATAGGTATATTCAGGGGAGTTGAAGAAACACATGTATCTTTCCGAAGAAACCATCTACGTTAGAAGCCAGAGCTTCTAGCGCATTGTTTCCCAGTGTGTATTGAGATAGTTTTGAAAGAAGTACATTACAGAAGTCATAGTTTTCAAGAGGGAGATATTTTCCATTTGCTCCCCATAGGCCTATTCAGTTGAATTGAAGAAATGCTTGTATCTCTCAGAAGAAAACCATCTCTGTTTGAGTCTTCCTGCATCTAACCCCTTGTATCTGTATGAGAATTGAGTTAGTTTTTAAAAGCAATACTATCTCCAAATTATACTTTTCAAGGAGGAGATAGGCTCCGTTTGATCCAAAAAGGCCTATTTAGGTAAGTTAAGAAATACATGTATCTCTTGAAAGAAAACCACACTGTGAGAAGCAGGAAAATTTATGATATTGTTTTCCTAAGAGCATTGAGTACCTTTTTGGAAGACATGCTTCCTGCAAATCATAGTATTCAATGTGGAGTATAGCTCCACAGAAGTCTTTTTTCCTGCACCATGATGATTAAAGATAAAAAGTCTTTGAAATTAGAGGATTCCTTGTCTTTTCTTCTCCTGTGGTCTGGTACTACCTGTCCTATCATGGTTTTGTTTGCTTTCACTTTCTGTGTGCAGAATTTCTTGAAGAATCTTTTGTAGTAGTGGCTTGGTAGTCATATATTGTTTTAGCTTCTGCTTATCATGGAATACTTTTATTGCTCCATCTATTATAAATGATAGTTTTGCTGGGCAGAGTATCCTGGGGTTGAATACCTCACTCTCTGCTCTTCTTGCTTTTAAGGTTCCCTTTGAGAAATCTGCTGTGATTTTGATAGGTTTACCTTTGTATGTTATTTGTTTTTTTCTTTCTTACAGCCTTCAATATTCTTTCTCTATTCTCTGTGCTTGTTGTTTTAATGATTAATATGTCATAGGGTAGTTCTATTTTGGTCAAGTCTATTTGGTGTCCTGGAGGCTTCCTGTACCTGAATGGGCATATTTCTCTCAAGATTTGGGAAATTTTCTGTTATTATTTCATTGAATATATTATGAATTCCTTTTGTTTGCACCTCTTCTCTTTCTTTAATGGCCATGATTCTCAGGTTTGGTCTTTTGATGGAGTCAGTGAGTTCTTGCATATTCCTTTCACAGGTCTTGAGTTGTTTGACTAATAGCTCTTCAGTTTTTCCTTTAATTTCCATTTCATCTTCAAGTTCTGCGATTCTGTCTTCTGCTTGTTGTAGTCTGTTGGAGTGGACTTCCATTGTGTTTTGTATTTCTGTTGCATTCTTTTTTCTGAGGTTTTCCATATGATAGGTCACCTCCTCTTTACTATTGTCAATTTTCATCTTTAATTCATTTATCTCCATTTATACTGTTCTCTGTTTCACTTTGTTGTTTATTTAGGGTTCCTATGAGTTCATTTATTTGTCTCTGTGTCTTCTCATATTCTTCATTTTTGGTGTCTTGGAATTTCTTGAGTGTCTCTTGTACATTTCAGTTGACTATATCTAGTAACATCTCCATGAAATTGTCAGTGATTACTTGCAAGATTTCTACTTTCAGATTGTTCTTGTGGATTCTGTTGGGTTCCTTGATGTAGTTTCTTTGTTTTGTTAGAGTCTGGAACTGGGTATCCATTTTCTTCATTTCCATCTGAATGCTGTATTAAATTATTTTAGGGGGGAGAATTGTTTCCATCCCCTTTTCATCTTCCCATTGCTCCATTTGGTACTGTGTAACTATGTTCTTGATAAGGTATTGGTGGTTTCAGTCACCTGTTTTCTTTACTTTGGTTTAATTTTATTTTAGGGGTGTATTGGGTTTTAGGTTAGTGTATGTATGCTATTTCTGTTCCTGGTCTGTGTGTAATTTAGTATTAGCTAACCCACAATATAAAACTAACAAAACAAAATAAAACAAAAACAAGAAAAAAAAAACAGAAATCAATGGGAAGAGATAGAAAAACACAAACAAAAAACAAACAGAAAAACAAACAAACAAACACACAAAAAAATTCTAGGTTCAGGAACAATAGAATTTCAGTCTTAGTACTTCTGATGTTTCTCTTTCAGCATCCAGTACTGGTGTTTGCATTTAAGCAGAGGCTCTGTCTTAGTAGTGGGAGATTTTAATACCTGCCATCACTAATAGATATGTCATCTAAACAAAAAAATCAAAAGAATTTCTAGAACTAAATCACATCATAGGTCAAATGGACCTAGCTGATGTCTATAGAATAGTTCATCCAACTTCTGCACAATATACTTTCTTCCCAGCAGCCTATGGAACCTCCTCCAAAATTGATCGTATCTTAGGGCACAAAGTAAGCCTCAGCAAATATAAGAAAATAGAAATAATCCCATGCATTCTATCTAATCACAATGCATTAAAACTAGAACTCAACAACAAAAAAACAGTAGAAAATACAAACAATTGGAAGCTGAACAACACATTGCTCAATGGTCAGTGCAACATTGATAAAATAAAAGAGGAAATTAAAAGGTTCCTGGAAGTTAATGAAAATGAAAACACAACCTACAGGAAACTATAGGACACAGCAAAGGCAGTCTTATGGGGAAAGTTTATAGTCATGAGTGCATATATTAAAAGAATGGAAAGATCTCAAATCAATAACCTAATGCTACATCTCAAACTCCTAGAAAAATAAGAACAAGCAATCCCAAAACAAGCAGAAGGAGAGAAATAATAAAAATAAGGGCTAAAATTAATGAAATAGAACCAACAACAAAAAAAAAGAAAACCATACCAAGAAGCAATGAAACAAAAAGCTGGTGCTTTGAAAAAACAAACAAGATTGACAGACCCCTGGCAAACCTGACAAAAATGAGGAGAGAAAAAAACCCAAATCAGTAAAATCAGAAATGCAAAAGGAGTGATAACAACAAACACCATGGAAATTCAGGAAATCATCAGAGACTACTTTGAGAACCTATACTCTAATAAATTTGAAAATCTTGAAGAAATTGACAAATTTCTAGGTATTTATGACCATCCAAAAATGAACCAAGAGGATATCAATCACCTGAATAGATATATAGCACAAAATGAAATTGAAGTAGCAATAAAGTGTCCCAAAAAAGAAAAGTCCAGGACCTGATGGATTCTCTGCTGAATTCTATCAGATGTTTAAAGAAAAACTAACATCAACCCTCCTTAAATTGTTTCATGAAATATAAAGGGAAAGAAAACTGCCTAACACATTTTATGAAGTCAATATTACACTCATCCCAAAAACAGACAAAGTCACTCCAAGTAGGAGAATGATAGGCCAATCTCCTTAATGAGCATCCATGGAAAAATCCTCGAAAAAATAATGGCAAACCAAATCCAAGAACACATCAGAAAGATCTTTCATCACGACCAAGTTGGCTTCATCCCAGGGACACAAGTGTGGTTCAATATACACAAATGTATAAATGTAATACAGAATATTATTAGAAGAGAAGATAAAAACCCCTTGATCATCTCAATAGATGCAGAAAAAACCTTTGATAAGATGCAACACCACTTCATGATAAAAACTCTGAGAAAACTAGGAATAGAAGGAAAGTACCTCAACATTGTAAAGACTATATATGACAAACCTATAGCCAACATTATATTTAATGGAGAAAAACTGAAACCATTGCCCCTAAAATCAAGAATGAGAGAAGGGTTCCCACTATCCCCACTCCTATTCAACATAATCCTGGAATTACTAGCCAGAGCAAGTAAGAAAGAAGAAGAAATAAAAGGAATATGAATAGGTAAAGAAATGGTCAAAATATCCCTATTTGCAGATGACGTGATCCTATATTTTAAAGACCCAATAAACTCTACTCAAAAACTCCTAGGCACCATAAACAGTTACAGCAAGGTGGCAGGAAACAAAATCAAATTACCAAAATCATTAACTTTTCTATACACCAATAATGAATGAATTGAGAAAGAATGTATGGAAACAATTCCATTTACAATAGCCTCAAAAAAAACCACAAATACCTATGAGTAAAATTAACAAAGTATGTGAATGACCTCAACAAGAAGAAAGCCCTGAAGAAAGAGATTGAGGAAGACTACAGAAGGTGGAGAGATCTCCCGTGCTCATGAATTGGTAGAATCAACACAGTAAAAATGGCTATACTACCAAAAGTAATCTACATGTTTTGCAATTCCCATCAAAATCCCAATGACATTGATGGCAGTGATTGAAAAATCTACCCTAAAGTTCATTTGGAAACACAAGAGACTGCAAATAGCCAAGGCAATACTCAGCAAAAAGAACAATGCTGGAGGTATCACAATACCTGACTTCAAACTATATTACAAAGCAATAGCAATAAAAGCAGCATGGTACTGGCACAAAAACAGACATGAAGACCAGTGGAACAGAATAGAGGACCTGGATATGAATCCACACACCTATGCCTAACTTATTTCTGACAAAGTCACCAAAAACATATGATGGAGAAAAGACAGCCTCTTCAACAAATGTTTCTGGGAAAAGTGATTATCCATCCACAAAAAACTGAAACTAGATCCATGTTTATTACCCTCTACTAGTATCAACTCAAAATGGATCAAGGACCTTAATATCAGACCCAAAACTCTGAAATTAGTAAAGAAAAGAACAGAGAATTATCTGGAAGTAATAGGTATAGGCAAGGCCTTCTTCAAAAGAACCCCAGCAGCTCAGCAAGTAAGAGAAAGTATTGACAAATGGGATGTCATAAAATTAAAAAGCTTCTGCTAAACAAAAGAAATGGTCTCTTAAACTGAAAAGACCACCCACAGAGTGGGAGAAAATATTTGCCAGCTATACATCAGACAAAGGACTGATAACCAGAATATACAGGGAACTTACAAAATTAAACTCCCCCAATAAAGAAATGGGCAAGTGAACTAAACAGAACTTTCTCAAAAGAAGAAATTCAAATGGCCAAAAAACACATGAAAATATGTTCACCATCTCTAGCCATAAAGGAAATGCAAATCAAAACCACACTAAGATTCCACCTCACCCCTGTTAGAATAGCTATCATTAAAAACACCACTACCAACAGGTGTTGGTGAGGATGTGGGGAAAAAGGAACCCTTGTACACTGCTGGTGGGAATGCAAGCTAGTGCAACCACTCTGGAAAAAAATCTGGAGGGTTCTTAAAAATCTAAACATAGATCTGCCATATGATCCAGCAATCCCACTCCAGGGGATATACCCAAAGGAATGTGACACAGGTTACTCCAGAGGCATCTGCAACACCCAAGTTTATTGCAGCACTATTCACAGCAGCCAAGTTATGGAAACAGCCAAGATGCCCCATTACTGACAAATGGCTTAAAAAAATGTGGTACTTATACACAATGGAGTTTTACTCAGCCATGAAGAAGAATGAAATCTTATCATTCTCAAGTAAGTGGATGGAACTGGAGAACATCATCCTGAACGAGGTTAGCCAGGCTCAGAAGACCAAAAAATAGTATGTTCAACTTCATATGTGGACTTTAGATCTAGAGCAAATGCAGTAATATTATTGGACATGGGTCACATGCTCAAGGGATAGCACATACAGGAGGAATGGGGACAGGTAGGAAACCAAAAATTTGAAAGTGTTTGCTGTCCCCACTGCAGAGGAGCTAATACAGAAACCTTAAAGCAACAGAGGTCAATATGGGAAGGTGACCAGGAACTAGTGAAAAGGCCAAGCAGTGATGAATCAATTCTGGGTGTAATACACTTGTGCATGGAAGCAATATTAGGAATCTCTCTGTATAGCTATCCTTATCTGAACTAGCAAAAATGCCTTGTGTTTCTTATTATTGCTTATGTCTTCTCTTCAACAAAATTAGAGAAGAGGGCAGAACAGGTTCTGCCTGGAAATGAGGGGGCGTTGAGGGCAGAGGAAGGGGGCCAGGGGCAAGGGAGAGAAATGGCCCAATGTATGCTCATATGAATAAATGAAAAAAAAATAAAATTATGCTTACATAAATACGATAATCTAAGAAGAATACATTTTAGAAACAGAGTTAAATTTGAAGCTAAAATGAAAAACAATGCCCTTTACAGTAGTATAAAGATGTGAAGAAGTTGGAGTAAAATGTATACAAGATCATATGTTAAAAGCTACAAAACAGGGATGGAGAAGGTGAAGGAAACAGAACTAAGAAACCTCTTACAATTGCTTTAAGTGGGATGGGGAGGAGGTTGAGGTAGAGAGATGATGGAGGTGATGTAACGAATGTACAATGTAAGTCTAATCAGAATTGTCACTATAAATCCTCCTTGTATAATGAGTATACCTCAATAAAAATGTATTAAAAAACTAAAAAAATAAAAAAGAAAGTAAAAGAGATAATGAATGCCTTTCAGAAAAGGCTGTAAGCTCCTCTGTGCCTGGGAGGATCTGTGGCAGGTGAGAGGAGGCTAAGAAGAATGGAGCTTCCAGCATCAGCTGGGAGACCCAAGCCTTGGGCAGACCCAAAGCTAAGCAGAAAGGAAGGAGGCCTAGAAAATATAAGAGAACTGGGGTCTTCTGACCTGAAGGACTTTGGAGTCTGACAAAATTAAAGATGTGAGTAAAAATTCAGGGTTCAGAAAATATCTGTTGCCAGGATAACAACAACAACAAAAAACAGTAATTGAGTTATTCTGAGTGGCTGAACCAGATCTCCTTAATTTGGCCACTGCTGTAGGGTAAAATATGATCTCAGGAGGAGAGCACTGATGAGAAAAAAGGGAGGCAGGAGGTGGAAGCAGGTCCCTGATAAGAAAATAGTTCATATTAAGATCACTACACCCAATGTGATACAAAGAAACAAAAAGCCATCATTCCTGCAGAATCGTTTGTGGAACTGAGTAAGGCATCAATTTTTTTTTTCAGACCAGAGAGATATATAGTTACTTATACTCCTTCTATTCTTTCTACATTTAATCTGCCTTACTTTAACTCTGACAGTAGAGTTTAACTTTTATATTAAACCCGGCTGTTAACTTTCTTCCCATCTTCCTAATTTTCTAAAGCATCAGGGACTTCTGAGTATTACCTTACTCACTGTAAAATCTATATTAACGTCCTTGGGTATGCTAAATGATTGTACCCACTGACATTTTGGAACAAATGCAAGAAAAGTCAAGTATTACTGACAACCACCAGAAGCTAAGAAGAGCCAAAAAAAAAAAAAAAAAAAAAGATTCTTTCTTAGATCCTCCTGCAAGGACATGAACCTGCCAACACTTTTGCTTTACTGTGCTAGCCCCCAGAATTGTGAAAGAGTGCATCCTCTTGTTTGTGGCACATTATCATAGCAACTCTAGGAAATTAGTACACCAAGGTACAGGTTGGCCTAAGTAAAATTACTAATCTAACCCAAGTCTAATTAACTCTAAAACAATAGGTTACCTCATAAAAAAAGTTGATGATTAAAATAACACTATTCAATGTACAATAATCCCTGATCAGAATGCTCAAAAACATGCAATTATTGACTTTTATGTCTTATACAATTATTGTTTTAATTTTTAAAATAAAACTTCAAAAATAACCACGAGCTATATTTTGCTCTGAATCTGAACTCATAATACTACATTATACATTTTCCTGGACACACAAATCAGTATCTTGTTAACTCAAAAAGCTATCTATCAGTCACAGCTTAGTACAATTATGCTACCATACATTTGGGAAGCACTCATGATTTACTTTCTCAAAATCTATAACTCAGATTGATCATAGAAAAGCAGCAAAAAAATATGTCACATGGGACTAGATAGTTCACAAAATCTGTAAGAAATTCAAAGCAAACACAGAAATGTTAATGAATTATGTTGTTGTGAAGCTGACAGGAGATTTACTGAATTTTATTTCTACAACAAATGAAAACAAAACAAAATGTAAGAATCCAGCATGTCACACACAGTATATAGACTGCTTTTGCAAAGAAAAGTAAAACCCACAAGGAAGGCTGAAAGGAAAGACAAGTCATACCAATGAAAAAGCAAGATAATGCATCTAGGCTATTTAAGTATTTATTCTAGATTTTGTTTAATGACGTTTTCTGACATTTGAACTAATAAGTACAAGTTGCTGAACTGACTCATTTATCTTAATTTAAAAACTGTCATCTGAAATTATACATTAACAGCACAAATTTTTATATGTTCTTAATGATATGTATGTCTAAATTTAGGAACGAGGTACAGAAAAACATACAATCGGATTAACTGTGCTCCCAAATCTTTGTTGGAATTGTAGAGTCTAAGAGGCATTGATGATTTACAAAGAGTGATAATGTTTATAAGAATAAAAGAAATGGGAAAAAATCAGAGTAAATAGAACATTTTAAAAAAATAAGCTGGCTTAGCTGAGGAAGAATTCTCAACTAGAATTTTTTTAGCCAAATTATTTCTAAAATAGTGATGGAAAATGTGAGTGAGGACAATGAAAATTCAAGTAAAAGGTTGAAAAGTTATGCAAATTTGAAAAGTTGTGTACAGGATAAAGACTCACTAATACTTCTTAACAATATGATGAAGGTGTTGTTTGTTTTTTCTGGGGTTTTTTTTTCTTTTTTCTTTTTCTTTTTTTTTGAGACAGGGTCTTGCTATGTAACCCAGGCTGGCCTTGAACTTGTGATCCACCTGCCTAAGCTTCCTGAGTATTAGCATTACAGGGTTGTACCACCATGTATGGCTTGAAAAAGGTTTGTATCATTTGAAAGTAAATTCTGTTATTCTGATACTGTATCTGATTAAATACTTCAAGGAAAGTGACTTTATTTCATGAAGATTTACTCCTCAGTGAAATAGACTACCACTGGTGCCTATAGAACTACAAGGAGATCAATCTGTGTCCCACTCTGTCCTTCCGCTGACTGTACCTGGTGCACATGCCACAGATGTGGGCTTAGAGGAATGGAGCTATGCACCATGGGATCCACAGTAAATGCAGGCTTTGATAGTAAACTACTGTGAGAGAAGGAAACAGCTGGATTGCCTATGACATTTAATAAAGTCTGCATTGCAGGAGAAAGCTTAATGTCCTTTTTTAAAGTAGCATGCTCTTTTGAGAAATGTGTATTTTTTTTCTCCCATATACAAAGCCCTGCATTCAGAAGGGTTGCAAGTACAAAATAGGAAACTTATACTCAATTTACCTAGACATAAATTGCACAGCCATTTCCATAGGCTTAAATTATGACCATAAATTATGCCTATGATCCTTTAGCTCTTTTTATACACATTGGCTTCTTGTTCTTATATAATTTTATATCTCTAATTCACAATTCTGAAACTGTAAAATCAATGGATAAAATTTTCATATAATTCCCTAATATACCACTAGTTTGAATTTTGATATATTTGTTACAGTAAAATTTGTTCATATCATCTTATCCTAAGTAAAACAATCTAATATTTTCAAAGGTAGGTAAAAGCAACAATTGACTATAGCTTTTAATATAGTGATGCAGATTTCAATTTAAACTTTTATTCTGTACTGGGGGTATAGTTCATTGGTAGAGCAATGGTCTATCATGTGTGAGGCCCTGGGTTTGATCCCAAACACCAAAAAACATGGTGCATTAATAAACCTAATATAAAAATCAACTATAAATTGTTAACTTGAGCTTTCCACACTGTAAAACAATACTCACAAAGAATCCAAAGTAAAATTATAGATCTCATCACATGCTTATGACTATCATCTTCCTAGATAGAGCAGGTCAATAGGTTTATCAGAGAACATGGGTATGCCACAGTTTCTAAGAAAATTGATGCTTAAATCAGAAATGTCCTAAACCCATGTATATTGAGATGCAGACATTCGTACTTCATATGGGGCCCAGAAACCCATTTTTACATGAATAATATGCCAACTACTTTTACAAACATTATTTTATTAATAATCATTAAAATCTAGGAAATGTGTGTTACCTCCATTCTTAGGAAATCAAGCATAAGAAATTTGAAGGCAATTGGAGGTTAGAAAAGTTGTTAAGTCTATGACCTGCATATGAGGGAGAACGTGATTTTTGGCCTTCTGGGTCTGACTAACTTCACTTAAGATGATGTTCTCACCTCCACCCAGGGAAAAAAAAGAGAAACTGAGTAATAAACAATAAGAACAAATAAGACACGCAGGAAAGAGGGTGGGGCGCACTGAGTGCCGAAGATTGAGGGAAAGGAATCCTTCCCGGGACTGTAAATAAACAAGCCAGGTGGGCTGGAGAGCCTCTGGTGGGAGCAGGGGTGCGTGCCCAGCAACCAGGAGCAGGAAAGCTTGTGAGAGTGGCGGAGGGAGGAAAATTCTACAGGAGAGGAGGGAAGACCTACTTCCCCCATGAACTGTAAACAAACATGGCGGCTGCCAGGAGCAGCAGCACCACCCAGTAATCAGGAGCAGGAAAGCTTGTGAAAGCGGAGGTGGGAGGAGAACTGCACAGGAGAGGGGGGAAGACCCACCTCCCACATGAACTGTAAATAAACATGCAGGCCTGAGAATGCGGGTGCAGTGTCACCTTTCCCAGTGCTTGGAAAGGGGAAAGCTTGTAGCAGAGGCTCACGCACAGGAGAAATCTGAGAAAACAAAGCCTGCAGGGCTATGTGAGTGATAAGCTTACCCCAGAGATCTGCATAAATAACGCCTCCAGCAACAGCAGGCTGGAGACAGACTCTTTTTTTTTTTTCTTTGTCTCCCTACCTTTGATGAGAGAATAACCGAATTACAACTGCAAGATGAAAAACTTACTGAAACTGTATTGCATTTGAACTTGGGACACTTGGTGGGGTTTTTTTTGTGCGTGTGTGTGTAGTTTTGTTTTTCTTTCTGCATCCCCTTTGATGAGATAACTACATAACAACATCTGAGGCACCATCTCCAGGATTGGAGACTGAGACTTCACTGCATTTGAACTTGGAGGTTTTTTGGTTTTTTAATTTTCTATTTTTTCATTTTGTTTTAATACATTTTTATAAATACATCTTTCTTTCATTTACTTATTTTTTATTTTTATTCTTACCTTTTTTTTATTTTTGATTTTCAATTGTCTCTCTGTCTCTCTAATATCTGTTCAGCTTACTGTCAATTAGTACACTAAAGCTCCCTTTTTATACCTTTGAAATCTTCTTGTCTGACACCTTGTTCTGTTTTCTCCCTCCAGTCTGTGTATTTGTTTTTCCCATTTCTTTAACTTCTTGCTTTCCATCTCAGCTCACCCTTCCATTCTAAATATTACCATTGTTATTATTACAAGCTAGAAAATACTTAATTGCACACAGTACAGGGACAGTAACAACACCAAACACAATGATGGGAAGACAGAAAAAACAAGGAAACCAGTTTCCCCACAGCAGAAAATTAGTACAGGAACCAGAGGGGAATGAAGAAAACAGGTACTCAGATCAGACTCCAACAAAATGAAGATAAACTATGCCAAAGGACCCAATGAAGCCCACAAGAATCATTTAAAAGAAGACATACTACAGGTACTCAATGAGAATTTTATAGAGATGATACTGGATAGGGTCAACCAAAATGTACAGGAGACACTCAAGAAATTCCAAGACAACAAAAATAGAGAATTTGAAAAAACAAAAGAAAAAATAAATGAAACCACTGTATAAACACCAAAGTGAAAGAGAGAACATGATGAATAAAAAGATAAATGAACTCAGGACAAAAACAGACAACATTAAAGAGGAAAACAGCCAGGATATGGAAAACCTCAGAAAAAAGAACGAAACAGAACTGCAAAACAAAACGGAAGGCCAATCCAGCAGAACAGAACAAACAGAAGACAGAATCTCAGAACTTGAAGATGAAATGCTAATTAAAGGAAAAACTGAAGAACTATTAATTAAACAACTCAAGACCTGTGAAAAGAAAATGCAAGAACTCACTGACTCCATCAAAAGACCAAACTTGAGAATCATGGGCATCGAAGAAGGAGAAGAGATGCAAGCAAAGGGAATGCATAATATATTTAACAAAATAATAACAGAAAATTTCCCAAATCTAGAGAAAGATATACCCATACAGATGCAAGAGGCCTCCAGGACACCAAACAGACCAGATCAAAATAGAACTACCCCACGACATATCATCATTAAAACAACAAGTTCAGAAACTAGGGAAAGAATATTGAAGGCTGTAAGAGAGAAAAAACAAGTAACATACAAAGGTAAACCCATCAAAATCACAGCAGACTTCTCAACAGAAACATTAAAAGCAAGAAGAGTGTGGGGTGAGATCTTCCGGGCACTGAATGAAAATAACTTCAACCGCAGGATACTCTACCCAGCAAAGCTATCATTCAAAATAGATGGAGCAATAAAAGTCTTCCATGATAAGCAGAAACTAAAACAATATGTGACCACAAAGCCACCACTACAAATGATTCTTCAAGGGATTCTGCACACAGAAAGTGAAACCCAACATAACCATGAAAGGGCAGGCAGCACCAAACCACAGGAAAAGAAAAAGCAAGACAGTAGAGAGTAACCTCAACTTAGGTACACACAATCAAACCTTCAAACAACTAAGACAACTAAATGACAGGAATCACCACATACCTATCAGTACTAACGCTTAATGTTAACGGACTTAATTCACCCATCAAAAGGCACCGCTTGATGAAACGGATTAAAAAGGAAGATCCAACAATTTGTTGCTTACAGGAGACACATCTCACTGACAGAAATAAGCATAGGCTAAGGATGAAAGGCTGGAAGAAGATTTACCAATCCAATGGCCCCTGAAAACAGGCAGGAGTAGCAATACTTATCTCAGACAAAGTAGACTTCAAACCTACATTGATTAAATGAGATAAAGAAGGATGTTCCATACTAATAAAAGGAGAAATAGACCAAAGGAAATAATAATCATCAACCTGTATGCACCCAATGTCAACGCACCCAATTTCATCAAACATACCCTGAAAGACCTAAAAGCGTATATAAACACCAACACAGTGGTTGTGGGAAACTTTAACACCCCATTATCATCAATAGATAGGTCATCCAAACAAAAAATCAATAAAGAAATCCAAGATCTAAAATATGCAATAGATCAAATGGACCTAGTTGATGTCTACAGAACATTTCATCCAACTTCTACACAATATACATTTTTCTCAGCAACCCATGGAACCTTCTCCAAAATAGATCATATCCTAGGGCACAAAGCAAGTCTCAGCAAATACAAGAAAATAGAAATTATACCATGCATACTATCTGATCACAATGCAGTAAAAGTAGAACTCAACAACAAAACTAAAGACAAAAAATATGCAAACAGCTGGAAACTAAATAACTCATTACTTAATGAACAATGGATCATTGATGAAATAAAAGAGGAAATTAAAAAGTTCCTGGAAGTCAATGAAAATGAAAACACAACCTACCGGAACCTATGGGACACATCTAAGGCAGTCCTGAGAGGAAAGTTTATAGCCATGAGTGCATATATTAAAAAGACTGAAAAATCCCAAATCAATGACCTAATGATACATCTCAAACTCCTAGAAAAATAAGAACAAGCAAATCCCAAAACAAATAGGATAGAAATAATAAAAATAAGAGCTGAAATCAACGAAATAGAAAACAAAAAATCCATACAAAGAATTAATGCAACAAAAAGTTGGTTCTTTGAAAAAATAAACAAGATTGATAGACCCCTGGCAAACCTAACTAAAATGAGGAGAGAAAAAACCCAGATTAGTAGAATCAGGAATGCAAAAGGGGAGATAACAACAAACACCATGGAAGTCCAGGAAATCATCAGAGATTACTTTGAGAACCTATATTCAACTAAATTTGAAAATCTTAAAGAAATGGACAGATTTCTAGATACATATGGCCATCCAAAACTGAACCAAGAGGAAATTAATCACCTGAATAGATCTATAACACAAAATGAAATTGAAGCAGCAATCAAGAGTCTCCCCAAAAAGAAAAGTCCAGGACCTGATGGACTCTCTGCTGAATTCTATCAGACCTTTAAAGAAGAACTGATACCAACCCTCCTTAAACTGTTCCATGAAATAGAAAGGGAAGGAAAACTGCCAAACACATTTTATGAAGCCAGTATTACACATATCCCAAAACCAGGCAAAGACACCTCCAAAAAGGAGAATATAGGCCAATCTCCTTAATGAACATTGACGCAAAAATCTTCAACAAAATAATGGCAAACCAAATTCAAAAACACATCAAAAAGATTATTCACCACGACCAAGTAGGCTTCATCCCAGGGATGCAGGGGTGGTTCAACATACAAAAATCAATAAACGTAATAAACCACATTAACAGAAGCAAAGACAAAAACCACTTGATCATCTCAATAGATGCAGAAAAAGCCTTTGATAAGATCCAACACCATTTCATGATAAAAGCTCTAAGAAAACTAGGAATAGAAGGAAACTACCTCAACATTATAAAAGCCATATATGACAAACCTACAGCCAGCATTATACTTAACGGAGAAAAACTGAAACCATTCCCTCTAAAATCAGGAACCAGACAAGGATGCCCACTATCTCTACTCCTATTCAACATAATAATGGAATTCCTAGCCAGAGCAATTAGACAAGAAGAAGGAATAAAAGGAATACAAATAGGTAAAGAAACTGTCAAAATATCCCTATTTGTAGTCGACATGATCCTATACCTTAAAAACCCAAAACAACTCTATTCAGAACCTTCTAGACATCATCAATAGCTATAGCAAGGTAGCAGGATATAAAATCAACATAGAAAAATCATTAGCATTTCTATACACTAATAATGAGCAAACTGAAAAAGAATACATGAAAATAATTCCATTTACAATAGCCTCAAAAAAAATCAAATACCTAGGTGTAAACCTAACAAAAGATGTGAAAGACCTCTACAAGGAAAACTATACACTTCTGAGGAAAGAGATTGAGGAAGACTATAGAAAGTGGAGAGATCTCCCATGCCCATGGATTGGTAGAATCAACATAGTAAAAATGTCAATACTCCCTAAAGTAATCTACATATTTAATGCAATTCCCATCAAAATTCCAATGACATTCATTAAAGAGATCGAAAAATCTACCATGAAATTTATATGGAAACACAGGAAGCCACGAATAGCCAAGGCAATACTCAGTCAAAAGAACAATGCAGGAGGTATCACAATACACTATATTACAAAGCAGTAGCAATAAAAACAGCATGGTACTGGCACAAAAACAGACATGAAGACCAGTGGAACAGAATAGAGGACCCAGATATGAAGCCACACAACTATAACCAACTTGTCTTTGACAAAGGAGCTAAAAATATATGATGGAGAAATAGCAGCCTCTTCAACAAAAACTGCTGGGAAAACTGGTTAGCAGTCTGCAAAAAACTGAAACTAGATCCATGTATATCACCGTATACCAAGATTAAGTCAAAATGGATCAAGGATCTTAATATCAGACCACAAACTCTAAAGTTGATACAGGAAAGAGTAGGAAATACTCTGGAATTAGTAGGTATAGGTAAGAACTTTCTCAACGAAACCCCAGCAGAACAGCAACTAAGAGATAGCATAGATAAATGGGACCTCATAAAACTAAAAAGCTTCTGTTCATCAAAAGAAATGGTCTCTAAACTGAAGAGAACACCTACAGAGTGGGAGAAAATATTTGCCAGCTATACATCAGACAAAGGCCTGATAAGCAGAATATATAGGGAACTTAAAAAACTAAATTCTCCCAAAACTAATGAACCAATAAAGAAATGTGCAAGTGAACTAAACAGAACTTTCTCAAAAGAAGAAATTCAAATGGCCAAAAAACACACGAAAAAATGCTTACCATCTCTAGCAATAAAGGAAATGGAAATTAAAACCATGCTAAGATTCCACCTCACCCCTGTTAGAATAGCCATCATCAGCAACACCACCAACAACAGGTGTTGTTGAGGATGCAGGGAAAAAGGAACCCTCTTACACTGTTGCTGGGAATGTAAACTAGTACAACCACTCTGGAAAAAAATTTGGAGGCTACTTCAAAAGCTAGATATTGATCTGACATTTGATCCAGCAATACCACTCTTGGGGATATACCCAAAAGACTGTGACAGGTTATTCCAGAGGCACCTGTACACCCATGTTTATTGTGGCACTATTCACAATAGCCAAGTTATGGAAACAGCCAAGATGCCCCACCACTGATGAATGGATTAAGAAAATGTGGTATCTATACACAATGGAATTTTATGCAGCCATGAAGAAGAACGAAATGTTATCATTTGCTGGTAAATGGATGGAATTGGAGAACATCATTCTGAGTGAGGTTAGCCTGGCCCAAAAGACCAAAAATCATATGTTCTCCCTCATATGTGGACATTAGATCAAGGGCAAACACAACAATGGGATTGGACTTTGAGCACATGATAAAAGCGAGAGCACATAAGGGAGGTGTGACGATAGGTAAGACACCTAAAAAACTAGCTAGCATTTGTTGCCCTTAACGCAGAGAAACTAAAGCAGATACCTTAAAGCAACTGAGGCCAATAGGAAAAGGGGACCAGGAACTAGAGAAAAGGTTAGATCAAAAAGAATTAACCTAGAAGGTAACACCCACGCACAGGAAATCAATGTGAGTCAATGCCCTGTATAGCTATCCTTATCTCAACCAGCAAAAGCCCTTGTTCCTTCCTATTATAGCTTATACTCTCTCTACAACAAAATTAGAAATAAGGGCAAAATTGTTTCTGCTGGGTACTGAGGGGGTAGGGTGGAGAGGGAGGGGGCGGAGTGGGTGGTAAGGGAAGGGGTGGGGGCAGGGTGGAGAAATGACCCAAGCCTTGCATGCACATATGAATAATAAAAGGAAAAAAAAAAAAACTAGATTTGGCTTAGAAAAAAAAAAAAGATTACGTTCTCCAGTTCCACCCATTTACCTGCAAATGACAAAAATTTCATTCTTCTTTGTGGCTAAATGAAATTCCATTGTGTATAAATACCACATTTTCTTAATCCATTCATTGGTAGTGGGGCATCTTGGCTGTTTCCATAGGTTGGCTATTGTGAATAGTGCTGCAATAAACATGGGTGTGCAGGTGCCTTTGTAATAACCTGAGTCACATTCTTTTTGGGTATATCCCTAGGAGTGGTATTGCTGGTTCATATGGCAGATCTATGTTTAGTTTTTTAAGAAGCCTCCATATTGTTTTCCATAGTGGTTGTACTGTGCATGAGAGATATAGGGCAAGAGAAGGAAACCAAAAACTTGAATGTAGTTGATGTGCTCACTGTAGAAGAGCGAATACAGTAATCTTAATCTGGCCAAGACCACTACGGGAAGGGGACTAGGAAGTAGTGAAGAGGTGTGGCAGAGATTAACTAATTTGGGTTCTAATACACATATATGTGGAAACAACACAAGGAATCATCCTATATATGTATCTTTATCTCAAACTAGCAAAAGCACCATGTTTTTCTTATTATCTTTTATGTTCTTTCATCTACAAAATCGGAGAACAAGAGGGCAGAACAGGTTCTGTATGGGGCAAGGGGAGTTGGCCCAAACAATGTATATACATGTAAGTAAATGCAAAAACAATTACAAAAACTAAAAAAAGAAATAAAAAAACCTTGCCTAGTCACCTAGTTGAATAAATGATACAGTTTATGTTTTGAACTCCAAAATCTCTTTCCTAAAATTTAAGCCTTATTATATTATTGCCATTCACTATAATTATTAATTATTTTCAACATCAATTACATCCATATGATTTACTCAATAATTCTTCCCAATTTTCTCAATAATTTTATATAGATAATATAAGTCCATGGAACTGACCCACTTATTTTTAATCAATGACAATACATATTACTTTCTGTAAAACATAAAGGGTCTTTATTTTTCTTCTAACTTTTCCTTTTGGTCTTTGAAAAGCAATTGCCTTTATGGCTGAGAGTCATTAAGAGGATTACAATGGCTCAATTGTGAACCAGAGTGTTTGCCTTCCACAGTCAAAGTGCAGCAGCTCACAAAAACTCGGAGCACATTGCTGCATACATTACTGAGTTAGGATAGAGAAGACATAGGACTTTACTTCTCCTGAAACCTGAAATCCTTTAAAATAGTGGAGATATAAAATAAAATCAAATATAAAGTAAAAAAGTTCAGGGTGCTATGAAATTTTAAGTTATCTGTTTATAACTACAATGATTTAATGTGTAGTGCACTGAGAATCAGAGAAAGTAAAATAAGTACATGCAAGTAAAGTAAAGCATTCTTTATCTTTTGAGTACAGTGACTCAAATGTTTAGCAACACAGATATCAAATTAAATGACAGGGAAATCATAACTATATTTCTGCCCTCAAAGAGCAGTTACCACATAGAGAGGAGAGTGAGCAATTTGTTAGCAAAAGTGTACAAGTGAATTAAAAGTTACCAAGTGCTATGTATCTTGTATTTTTTCATTGCCGTATTCATTCACTTATTTATCCAAACAGTATATATTTATTTAACATCTTTTTTGTGCTAAGTTGTGAGAACTTAGTGATGCACCAAACTTTCTCATCTCAAAAACTTTCCAACCTAGTTCTTAAACTATTCCTAGAGGCTACACAAATATGTTTACCAACTGGCTACAGAACTTTGTGACTTAATTGAGTCACTGTAAGTAGCGATAGCACACCTGAGGCCAGAGGGTTCAGTGGAAAAGGTACTGAGAGAAGCAGATGTATAAATAGAATGTAGAAAGAAAATGAAGGCTGTGAGGAAAGAAGATGGAACTGAGACAATAAATGGAGCAGAAAGGAGGACAAAGACAAAGGCCAACCCAGTGGGATTTTCTGATCTGGTGTAGAGAAATCTGGTCTCCAGTCCGCACCCTGCCTTTCCTGGATCCATACGCTTGAGCTGATGACTTGCCCACTGTGATCATGCCTTCCTCATCCTTAAAGCAAGGCTAATGTCAACTCTTATGGCGATCGTAAGGATCTCAAAAAACAACATGTAAAAACACTTGCAATCTATAAATTACTTTAAAATATAATTACTAATTATATACTTACTGATGCAATTATTAGTAATATAATTACTACTAATATAATTATTGTAATAGCTAATGAGAAAAAGATATAATTATATATATATACATAATTTTTTAAATGATATAAAAACATCCCAACATGTTTCTTTTTGTTCTAAGTAAAGGCAAAAGCACAGATCATTAGATGATAATCTAGGCAGAAGACACCACCATATAGAGATGAAAAGTTAAGGGTAAAAACTTAGGCTTAATCAATAGAAATTTAATTTTCCATGAATGTGAAATTTCCTGGGGAAGTTTGGGATGACACTTGACTATAAGACTCCATTGCAAGTACTTTGAATCTTCAGACTATGTGGGAAGGGAATAATAGTTTTATAAACATTTTAATTTTTCTGTCTGTATATGAAAAACCTGCTATCTCAATATTGATGTTTATTTTAATATTTTCATGAATATATATATTTATAATTATATTGAAGTAAAATTGACAGGCCCCAGAATAATTGGACTATATGGTACAGCAGAGTCTTAAATAAGAAGCCACATTTTATATCCTGGTTCTGTAACCTACTAAGCTATGTTGCCTTAAACAAGTTACTTATTTTCCTCTCATTTTCCAAGATACAGCATTGCGTCTACCTCACAGAGCTATTGGGATTGTCTTGCTAATAGTCAGCCTGGAGTAAATGGTAAAGTTGACACTACTGTAAGTGACAATAACAAAAATAACCTTTATCTGGTGATTTACCTAACACCTTCCCTCTGGTTTAATCCTGAAGACAGTTACAGATACCAAGCCATGATGGAAACTTCATTTATCACCAAGTCCTCGCCTATAAAACCCACTTAAACCCAGTTCTATATAACTTATGAAAAGTATAAGTTTTATAAAACTAATGTGTTTAAGGTCCTATTCCAAGCAAACTATATACAAGTCGTTCTTATAAATAACACCAAATCAGGTTGTAGCAGCAAAATCCAAATGAGATCTCTTATTAAAAGCTCTATATATCTTTATAATTATAATAGCAATTATTTTCATTCACTAAGGATCTAGTTAGTGGAATTATGCTATGAAATCTATGCTATTTTCACCATTTTACAACTTCGTGAAGTTACACTCAAAAACAGATAAGACCAGGTAGGAAATGACAACCTATACATGCAATTCAGGTCTGTATGAATTATCTCTGTCTAAACTACTTGATTAATCTTTGTACCTCAGTATACTCTCTCTAGGAATACAATGTAGTAGATCTCCATCAGAATTATCCAGCAAGAATCTAAGAGCTCTGAAATTTGTATGCAAATATGTATAAAATCTGTATCTACTTATCATTCATTTCTGCAGCTCAAGAGGTCAAGAATACCATATTTCAATGCAGTACCAATAAATATTCCAATGACAACGAACTAGAAAAACAATTAAAAACTCACATGGAAAATGCAGAATACTCCAAATTGCCAAATCAACCCTGAGCAAAAAGAGCAATGCTGGGAGTATCACAATACCTGACTTCAAATTACACTGCAGAACCACAGTAACAAAAACAGCATGGTACTGGCAAAAATACAGACAAGTAGACTGCTGAAATAGAGTAGAAGGTCCATAAACAAGCCCATGCAACTAGAGCCATCTTACTCTTGACAAAGGCACCAAAAAGGATACATTGGGGAAAAGACAGCCTCTTTATAAGTGGTACTGGGAAAACTGTATATCCACATGTAGAAGACTAAAATAGACCCACATCTCTCACTCTGTACAAAAATCAACTCAAAATGGATTAAAGACCTTAATGTGAGACCTGAAACTTGGAAACTGCTATAGGAAAACATGGGGGAAACACTTGAAGGTATAGGTGTAGGTGATTCCTTTCTGAATAGGATGCCAATCACTCTGAAAATAAGAGCAAGAATTGGCAAATACCATCGCATTGTATTAAAAAGCTTCTGATCAACAAAAGCAATGATCAACAAAGTAAAGAGATAGGTTAGAGAATGGGAGAAAATCTTTGTCAGATATTTATCCAACAGGAGATTAATATCTAGAATATCTAAAGAGCTCAAAAAATTAAACATCAAAAAAGCAAATAATGCAATCAATAAATAGACAATTGAAGTGAAAAGAAACTTTTAAATGAAGAAGTACAAATGGATAATACACGAAACTGTCAACATCTTTAGTCATTAGGGAATGCAATCAAAACTATGTTGAGATTCCATTTCACCCCGGTCATAATGGTTATTATCAACAAAACAAAAAACAATAAATGTTGGAGAAGATGGGATGCTGGGATGGGTAGGGTAGAGGCAGGACCAGACACATCCTATTCACTTCTGGTGGAGAGGTTAATTAGTCCAGACACTAAAGAAATTAGTATGGAAGGTTCCTAAAACAATTAAAAATAGAACTTCCATATGATCCAGGTATATCACTTCTGGGTATATACCCAAAAGAATCAAAGTCAACTTATTACAGAGACACCTCACAACCCATGTTTATTGCAACAACATTCCCAATATCTAAGCTATGGAATCATGCTAGGTGCCCATCAGCTGATGAATGGATAAAGAAAATGTGGTATATATACACAATGGAATTTTATTCAACCATAAAGGATAAACTTATATCATTTGTACTTCTGTCATCTTGGCATCAAACATCATCAGGTTAGGTGAAATAAACCAGTCTCACAAAGACAAGTATTCCATGTTTTCTTTCAGATGTGGACTCTAGAGGATAAAAAGAGGACATGAAAGTAAAAGAGAGACTACTAAGGGTGAGGAAGAGGAAAAGGGTATTAGAAAGAATAGAAGGGGTGAATATGAATTAAGTGTGTGATATGCATATATGGAAATGCCATAATAAATCTCTTACTTTGTACAATCAATATGTGTTAATTAAAAAGAAAATAATAAGAATATACTTTTTCAGAGTAAGAACTTTAAATGCAGATAATTTGCTATGATCAAGGCTACAGCTGACAAAAATAATCCATTCATTAATCTATATTAGGACTGGGTGCATAGCTCAGGTGGTTCAGTGCATGCCTAGCAAGTTCAAGACCACAGTAACTTCAAAAATTTTTAAATTGTCTTATCTTTGAAAAACACATATAATTTGTGTTTCAGAAGTATGCTGAAAAGAATGGTAAGTACAATTTAAGCTTGATTTCTCCAGCTACCCATGTACTAAGCAAGTAGACTAAATATTCTTGGCTTAAAAATCCAGTATCCCAAAATAGCCTTATTATATTTAAAGAAAAACTAACTTCATGCTAAAAACAAAAATAAGGAAATAATGCAATTAGTTACCAGCAAGCAAAGCAAAAGCTGGCACAAATAAAACTTCTAGATTAATTGGACCTAATTAAAAGCAGCAAGTCAGTCAACAACAAAGCTTGAGTGCTCTACTTTAAGAGGTCACCAGCCAAGCACACTTTAAGAAGAATCTAACTGGATTTGTTTTGGGATGCTTCACAGAATGGCTTTAATACCTTGGCCACAGGAACCTTTTCAGGGATACTATAGCCCTCTTAGTTTGCTCTTCTAAAGGGTATTTGTGGATTTAGCATTTTTAGGGACTTAGGTAACTGTTACAGAAACTCAACAATCTAAATAGATTTAGCAAAGATATGAGAAGTAGTAAAAAAGGTCGGAGTGTATCCACAGATGAAGTTGGATAACTTTTCCTGATACGTTCATACCACATTATCAAAAATCTGTATAACTCATTTTTTTCTACTTATTGCTACAGATCCTTGAAACTTAAATACACTAAACTCTTTGCAAAATGAGAGAGAGATTCAATCTTGGAAGACAGGAGTGAAAAAATAAGCAAATAATATACAAGGGTCACTTTCTAGCTTCTCTGTTCCAGTAGCCCTAAACAATATGACATCACCACTCGAGAGTAATTTTACCACATTAGCAGGTCAGTAGTTGAGCTGGAAGGCCAAAGAGAAGTTGGAAGAGTGGTAGACCTGATGGGCCAGACTCTTTTTTTGTCTATTGCCTAATTCATTTCTTTGTTGTGTGCAATATTATAAGATTACCTGGAAAGTTCTATTCTTTTGAGATCACTGGGGTATAAATGTAGATTATTTCTCCATATTGCTCTCTGAATCTAAAAGTCTATATGAGGTAGCAATATGTATTTATTACTTTAAAATACCTAAATATTTTACCAAGGCCTTTACCACAGATCTTCCCCGCTCCCTTCTTTCCCTGATGCAGAAGGAATAAGCACAAACCAGTTAGATTGTACCAAATAAGCATCATTTTACATACTTCAATTCCATTTTGTTTTGGGTTTTACTTCAACCCATCTTTCTAGTTTCTTGGTTAATTAGTCATTACATCAAGGAATTTTGTTTGTAATTCAGTGTAGACATAGGAAACAAAAGCCTCCTTAAGTCCAAGGTTTTAGGAAGACGATAAAGTTTACTGAAAGAAAAAAAAAAAAAGGTAACAGATGGGGGAACAGCAGAAAAGAAAACAAGAGGTCCAGAGTCTGCCAAGGGCCCGCCCACTGACAGGCAGGTGAGAACCCAACCTTGCTCTGGCAAATCCTAGCTTGTAGGCAGTATAAAATAAGAACAGACATAAAGATAAGAAATTATGCACTTCTGATTAAAAATCTGCAAATGCAGTCAAACTTGACAAAGATTCTATTAGAAGCAGGAAGGTATCTGACAATGAAGTCAAGATAATTTTCTTATTCATCAAACACTTTGCTAGAGCTGATGAAACAGAACTCTTCAAGTTCTGAGTTTTCCTACTGACTGAAGGTACCAAAGTTAGTAAAACTGACTCTTCCAAAAATGGTAGGAAGCAGTAATTTCTTACAAGTTCTCTGAAATTGCCTTGATATTTACTAATCTACAAGAGCAAATGTTTGAAAGCGACGGGAAGTATTTATTAAACCACTGCCCATAAATTGTAAAACTATCTTTCTACTCTTAGCGTACACTTTATCATACACTCAAAAGAGTTAGATATGAGTTATGGTAAAGAAAAGGAAGGCAAGATAGGTTGGTTCTCGTTCTGCAAAAGCAGGACACCTATACTCTACCTCCTCCCACCACTAGGGCGGTGGGCTCGCAGGTGCGAATGCAATGCAGGAGGGAGTTGGAGCGAATGTTGGAGTTGAGGAAGGCCACCACGCAGCCGAGCTTGGCCAGGCCGAACCACACGTGAATGAAGTCAGGTTCATTGCTCATCAGTAAAGCCACAGTGTCTCCTTTTTTCAGCAAGGAATGGTTCAGGAAGACATGGGCCACTCTGTTACTCCTCTTGTCCACATCCTGATAAGTGTAGATGTCTCCCTCATAAATGATGAAAGGTTTCTGGGGTTGCCGCTTGGCCTGGCTCAAGAATTTATCCAGCACAGTGACCAGCTTCCCTCTCCGTTTGCACATCTCCATTTGAATTCCATTGCGTACCACCTTCAGCAGGAACCAGAAATCGTCCCAGAAGTAAGGGAACAGACGTTTCTGCACGAAGTGCAGGAAGACCATTCCTGCACCTAGTCCTGTAAGCCATGACAGGAGCATGGGGACCACAGGGACACTCTGCGGGAGACTCCTCTTTACTTCTCAGAACTGGCACCTGCAGCTCTCGCCAGCCTTTCCAGAATATCCTGCGAAACAGAACCAGAGATTTTCACTCGGGTTACCCCACAGAAGGCTGGAGATAAAGCTTAGGACACAGGTTGAATGGAGAGCAGAGCCCTGGGTTCCTATGAAAAATGCACAGCACAGGCACCCGCAGGCGCTGGGAATTTACCTTAAGCAGCCTTGCCCAGCGCCCTCGCCTCCCACTCTCCACCGCCCGCTGAAGCTGAAGCGGGTCAGGCAAGCTGGTTAAGTCCTTGGCGCCTCTGCGTCCCTAAGCAAACCCCACTACCCTTGGAAGAGTCCCGATGCTCTCTTCCTTTGGCTTAGTCCTGGTGGCTGAGATTTTGAGGCTGGATTGGAGCTGGCAGAAGCTTGGGAGAGGATTACTGAGAGTTGCAGCAGCTTCTAGTCTCCACCCGGCCAGCAACCGCGCAGGGCCCCAAGCTCCAGGAACCCCCAAGCCACCCCCGCGCCGCCCAGGGCTCCCCTCGGACGCACGTCAGGGCGAACTTTCCCAGGTGACCACCGCGTGTGCTGGCAGGAGGTGTCCACTGCCGCAACCAGGGCTCCTGCTCCAGGCGAGCGTTCTTGAAGCATTTGCGTCCACTGGGAAAGGTGGCGGGGGAGTCGCCCGCCCGCCTCCCGCCTCCCGCCTCCCGCCTCCCGCCTCCCGCCTCCCGGCTCCAGTCCAAGTCCCGCGCTGGAGAGCGGCCGGAGCTCCGCTGCTCCCTGCGCGCCTCGCGCAACTGGGGTCTGTGCGCCGCTGGCCAAGTTCACTTAGTACCCAGGGGATGAGACCCTAGAAAGGACTCTGGCGAGAAACAGGACAGTCCCATGCAGGGAAGGCCAGGGATCCAGAGGCATTGCTGGGATCGCAGGGGAACCGGGATGATGGAATTGGGTCCGGGCGTGGTAGAAGAGTGCTGCAGGAGAGGTCATTTATAGAATTGGCAAGAACTAAGCAGAGGCTAGAAGTAAATAAATAATAACAAAAGCTGTTGGGGGAGGGGAGGGTTGGGGAGACAGAGAGAGAGAGAGAGAGAGAGAGAGAGAGAGAGAGAGAGAATTTAGGAATGTACACAACCAAGAATATTATTTGTGAAAAATATTTGAACTCTGTTCATGAAACATCAAGAAATTGTTTTTCTTTTACAAACAGTATTATTGATAACATTGTGAAGGTGGTATTTATATTTATAGCAAACTCTCTATCCTTACAGTGCTTTTTACCAAAGGTTCAAAAGCATTGATTTGAGAGCTTAGGTTGCTATTCATATCCATGTTTAGAAAGAAACACAAAGTATAAACTGCTGCCTATTCTCTGTCTGAAAAATAACTTTTTTTTCCTGTGTGGTCATTTAAAAATGTGAAAAACTTCAAACTAAGGATTCTAAAGGGAGCTTAGAGTGGGGAGGAAGCAGGTAAATGGAAATAATTATAAAAATGTATTTAAAAATGGCATTTCACTAAAGATGAAATGCCGAGGAAGATTTAATTACACATTTTTCCCAACAGGCACCATCATTCCAGCTCTCTGCTTTTAAGTGAATATAAATGCTTAATTGATGTATTGAAATGATAAACACTGCCTCAAGTGTCTGTGTCTGGCATTTTTCTCTTCCATCAGTTGGCTTCTAGCTAACCTCGGATTCTCTGATAAAAGGAAAAATTATAATTCCAAAGACAGACTGTAGTTCATTACCCTGAATTCTCTGAAGTCACAGTGAAGAGCCTTAAAGTAACATAGACTCTTACAATTCATTCTTTCATATAAATGAAGAGAGTGCTTTCTAACTTTACCCAGAGGCTCTGTCTTTTCAACTCAGAAATATCTTGTTAGTTAAAGGGGAAATGTTTTAGTATTGCGTATTTTGCATCTTGAGAAATTAGTCTAGCACTTGAAAAATATATTTAAATGAGATTCTTTTCCCTTCTGACTCGGGTCTGATTCACCACCTTCTAGTGAGTCACAGAATAGAATATGGAGCAATTAGTCTCAGGGATTGGAACCTCCAATATGAGTAAAATCTGTCCTCTATTGGAAAAAACACAGGGAAAGACTATTGACTTGCCATCTTTTTACTTTATAAATTTCAAACATTAAACACACATTACAACAATTACTGTGTACTGTTGCTATTGTTCAATAAAGGGAAGGATTTATTTCAACATTACAAAGAAGACAGAGTAGTACCATTATAATAAGGACAGTCTTTTAAAATGAATGAAATTAACTTTATGAAAATGTGCTATACTATACTAACTTTTCTTATCTTGTCACACCATCGCAATGCTTGGAGCTAAAATTTTAGCAACTACTGATATAAATGAATGCAGCATATTTGCAACAATAAATCTGACACAGTTTAATGTATTAGGGAGAAGTGCAATCACATGTTGCTTAAATTTATAATGGTCCAAACAGGTGAAGGTCACCATGAAAGAGGGACTCAGTGAAAATCATGGGCCCAGTAAGAGGAGTGTGTACATTCCTATATTAGCCCATGACTCTATTCCTATTTTGCCCAGAAATTTTACATTCGTTTTCAATACTATTAAAGACAGCTAAGTAAAATGTAAATAATTTCAATCACAATAACCAATTATTGCACAATGAAAGAAAAACAATAGCTACAAGTGAACAAATCGATCATTTAACTAAAAAAGAAATAAGCGCATACAAATAGACTAGATATTTGTGTTAACATTTCTTTACATCAGGGAAAGCTCATATTTCTCAGCTTCCTCTTCAACCCCTTCCTCATTTCTGACTTGACATTCCTCTTTAACCCAATTCTGGTCCATCTTGCACCCCAGTTCTGTTGAGGATGAGCTGTTAAATCAGTAGATAAGAAATACTGAACAAATAGCATCACACAATGGACACCGACTCATGCTCCACAAGATTTTGCCACCATGGCTTAAGAATGCTGATGCTATCAAATAACTTGTCTCCAGAAGTCTTATGATGAAATCCTACAGAAATTACCATTTGGAAAACCGGAGGTTTGGGTGAGAAGCAAAAGATTCAGAAAGATGTCCAATGATGCTTTATTGGTGCAAAGTATTGCGATGGGTGCTTGCAATAGGCTAAGAAGCTGACCACTTGGACTGTAGCTGGGGCTTGGGAAAGGGGATAGAGGTGAGTGGAATGTGCTAAGGATTTGGGTGACTCTGAAATGGGAGTGCAACTTCTAAGTTTCCCCTGTAGAATAAAGGCCCAAGGAAATCATGGAAGAGTTGCCTCCTAAACCTGCATGGAGAAACAGACATTATGGATGATGGAGGTCATAAGAATTCTCTGCTCACCTCTCCTAATCTCAGATCCTTAATGACTGCTGACCTTCCGTTTCCACAGCTGTTTTTGAGTTATTGCTTGCACTTCCAAAAGACTGCCCATGACTGAGTATCACAAGGGCACTAAAATAGGCTCCTTACACAGAAAAGCAGTATTCCTCTTATGGAATATGGCCAGAGATGATAAGCAAACTCTGTCTGCTAGTTGATTTTACTCAAAGGAAAGGTAACATTTCTCCTCTCTTCAGGAAATGGTAGTTTTCTAACCTGGGACAAGGCACTCATGGTGAAGTTAGACATCTGTCCTTCACAGAGACAAGGGGACAGGGGTACTACCCTCCCACCATGATTACACTTCCCAGAGGGGGAAAAAACAGGGATAAAAATACTGAATTCAGTATTAATACACTTCATAATTCTACTCAGGACACCTACATGGGTTTTGATCTGAAACTCACTCTATAATCTAATTTTACTTGTATTAATGAATAATCATTGAGCAAAATATTATTCCACTCAAGGACTATGGAGCAAGTTCAACATTAAAGATGAGGAGTGCTCTTAAGGACTCGGGAAATATTAGCATTACTACATGTCTTAGACACATCAAAGACTTCTTAGAATATAAAACTTTTATGGCATCAAATGAGTGACCCTATAATAATAGTCTGGAGCAACTCTCAAACAAATTAAATGTTTAACTATCATTTTTAACACCACTTACAAACTATAGGTAGAAATTTATGTCAGTCAGGATCCTGTCAAGAAGGGATTTTATACATATATTTTATTCTTGGTATTTGAACACAGCTTTTTTTATATATCCATATACTTCTATTTATGACAGTTTTCACTTCTTCAGTATTGATGAAACTGAATGTCTAGAAGAGACATTTATGCAAAGTTTCATCACTGACTCAGTCCTCAGGGCAGCCTCATTTCTAGTTTATAAGCTGGTCACTTGGAGGCAGGTCATTTGGTCATTAGTGGAATAAACCAAAGAAACTTTTGACACTATCTATTAGGAACCCATAATGCTCCAAGTTGCATTCCTGAACCCCCAAATCTTGCATGTCCCAGAAGGTCTAAGATTTAGTTTCAAAGGTATAGGAAAGTATTGTGGGACTTCTGAGACTTAGAGTGTGTATCCTATCTCAATGCATTCTGCAAATTCACAACCTTTAACTTAAAAAATACTTTCCTAATGACTTATGTATAATCACTGTTTTCCATGAGTAGAATATGCCGGCAGCACGTGGTCTTGGGATGGCCTGACTCTGCCACTTAACTTAATGCTTGTTCTCTACTTATGGATTCAAGGCAGCCACTCCAGCTCTATGCTCTCCTGTTCATCAAAATGGAGAAAGGGAACCAATTGCTGTTTCTTTGCATCAATTTTGTTCTTTAACTTTTTATTAAATCAAAATGTTCAAGCATACATAATGGTAGAAATAATAAAATATTCCCCAATCCTCACCTGTATTTATCACCCGGATTTAGTGATAAATATTATGCCTAATTTGTTTTATTCATTTTTTGAAATATTTTAAATAAATTGCAAATATGACATTTCATCCCTAAGTACCTCAGGATGTATTTCTGAGAAGGGACATTTTCTTCCATATTCATAGTACTATAATCACACCTGACAAATTAACAATTCTTTAACACTTCCTCTAATAATTCCTCCATGTTTATTTACTTACTTTCCAAATGTCACCTGGAGTTTGTTTGTCTAAATGAGATTCAATGTAAGTAGTAAAGTGTAACTTCTCCTTCAATATATAGTTCCAGTCACAATCTCTTTTTCTCCCAAGATTCACTTGTTAAAGTGGACAGGTTCCAGGTCTTGCCCACCTTCTGGTCTGGTTGTTTCTCCATGTTCTCCTTTACCAGATGGTTTTGCTTCCTGAGTTTCATGTAAACTGGTAATTCAGACAAAAGACTTCATGACAGGTGAAATATTTTTGCAATACTTCATAGACCAAGTGGCCCTTGCTCTTCTGTGAATTCCTCAATTGTGCATCCTTCCTCAATCCATTATTTCATAGATATGAAAAAATGATAATTCCTTAACCCAAACATTCCTCAGCAATTCCTGAACTGCCATCTGACATTTTTTTCTAAAACAAGAACTTTCTTTTATTGACAAGAGTTGTATAATTATTCTGAAACAGAGTTTATAAAAGTAAGATAAATGTTTAATTCTTTGTTCTCAATAACTAACTTTTAAAGTAAGAAATTGTGCAACAACAACCTCCATTAATGACAAATAGATGGTAATTTGTTTTAAATTATATATTTTGATTATGAAAAAATGTTAAAGTTTATGTAAAAGTAAGGTTTAAAATTTAGAAAATATTTTAAAAATCAGAAAATTTGGTTTTTGGCTTAGTCTCTCTATCCCTGTTACAAGTACATTAATAGTAATAATTTTTATTTGCTTTTAGTTCAGCTTTCCAATGTTTCATTCTGCAAATATAAGAAATTTATATACTTATGTTTTCTCTCTTCCATTTTATAAAATGTACTTTGTGATTTTCTTTTTCACTTAATATATCCTGGTGATTACACCCTATTATTACATAGAGATCATTTTCATCTTCCTTGTGGTTGCATAGAGCAATGTATGGCAGTATCAATCAACTTGCTCTCTGCTGATAAGCATTTAGGTTTATTTCCAAACATTTGTCATTACAAACAATGTCACAATTAATGAATCTGCACACTTGTCTTACTTGTGCTGGTGTAACTTTCAGGATAGCTTCCTAGAAATGGAATTGCTGAATACGAGAGTAAAGATACCTGAAATTATTATGGACATAGTCAATTTCCCTTGAATGCTGGTTGTTTCCATTGGCATCCCAGCCACCATCAGTGTATGATAGCATTGGGGAAGTATAAAAGAAGTCTCAAACAAGACTATTTTTCGCTATACTTGAAATACTTAGAACCTTATAAAACGTCCCCCCAAATAAGGGTAGGCATACCTATGCTTACCTATGCACTCAGCTTTTCTGAAATGTGTGGGCTCTCACTGCTCCATTGACTATATCAGTGAGATTCCCCCATCTTTCTCTTTCTTTGGGTCTCCCTCTATACAACAATATTGAATTTAGATCAATTAATAACC
Source organism: Castor canadensis (assembly GCF_047511655.1). Taxonomy (NCBI): domain Eukaryota; kingdom Metazoa; phylum Chordata; class Mammalia; order Rodentia; family Castoridae; genus Castor; species Castor canadensis. The sequence continues at coordinate 66,623,453 of NC_133391.1, read as the reverse complement.
TGAAAATGGCCTTTATATGTTCAAGTGAGAGGAAATGTTATATCTCTCATTCCAAATCAAAACTAGAAATGATTGAACTTAATGAGGAAGCTTTGTTAAAAGCTAAGCGAGTATGAAAGCCACACCTCTTGCAGTAATAGTTAGCCAAGTAGTAAAAGCGCAGGAAAAGTTATTAAAGGAAATTAATTGTGCTACTTCAATGAATACATGAATGGTAAGAAAGTGAAATGTGCTTATACCTGATATAAAGTTTTAGTAATCTGGACAGGAGATCAAACCAGCCACAAAATTTTCCTTAATCAAAGTCTAATTCAGAGCCAGGCCATAATGCTCTTCAACTCTATGAAGGCAGAGAGAGGAGAATAATCTACACGAGAAGAATTTGTAGCTTGAAGAGGTTGTTAGTGAAGTTTAAGGAATGAATCTCCCTCTATAGCCATAAAAGTTCAAGGTGAGATAGTAAGCAAGTATAAGCTGCATCAAGTTATCCAGATAGTACTCTATCTGTGCCCTGGCATACTACTGGTGAACCAAGCATTTAGAATGTGAACCTCACAGTAGTCTGTTGATGCTCAGATGACATAATGACCCACTGTACAGAACTTATTCATCTAGACCAAGTGGATCAAAGAGTTTTATCTACCTTCTTTATATGGCCTAGCACTATGGGATCTGGTCAGTAGACCTACATTGATATTCACCCTCAGATTAGCTAAGGTGGCCCACTGCTATGAATCATCTTCAAGTACATTCCTGTCCTCTGGCTTCTAATATATAAGACCAAAGAATCCTAATTTATATCTTTTCAAAAATTGCAGGTATAGTTTCGCTGTGGTACATACCTGTAATCCCAGTGCTCAGGAAGCTGAGACAGGAGGATCTTGAGTTCAGGACCAGCCTGGGCTTCATAAACATACCCTGTCTCAAAAACAAAACAAAACAAAGTTCAGGTACATATACAGTTTTAGATAGTACTCAGTTCCAAGCCAATAGCAAATGAGTAGAACACTGTAAGCTGTCTACTATTCACTTCATTGAGACAGGTATTTAATCAGTATAAATTCTTCATTACATCAACATTTATTCATCTCAGCATCACTGTGACTGCATCCACAGCAGGATGTGGACAGGAAGCTACATGACAACCAAAAGCACCCAGAACAGATAAATTAAAAATACAAACTTTGGCTAACAGCCATATATCCTTCAGGTCTATACACAGCATGGAGCCCTGGCAGGCTCTCATCTTTCTATAATCATTTGCCTGGAACTTCTTCTAAATACCTCAGAGATTTCTTGGCTGGTGCTCAGAGTCCCAGTTAATACACCAGAAAGGCATCTGTCTGAAACTTCTTTTAACGTCTTCCAAGATTCGAACCCTGGCTCATCATTCCCTCTATCACTATCCCATAAAACCCCATCTCATTGCACCTTGCTCCTCATCAGACTCAGCACTGACAATAGAGGACTAGGACATGTGGCATGATGATCCTGTTCTCATAGAACTGCAGGTTAGCTGCAGGATCATGTAGAACGGGAGGGATATGGATCTAGTTCAACTTTGTCCTAAAATTTTTTCACTTTGTAATCCCTCCTATATCTCCCCTACTCTCTCACCAAGGAAATCCTAACAGTGCTCTCTATCCTTATAGATTAGTTTATATTTTCTAAAATTTCATATAAATAAATTATATAATATGTACTCTTTGCCTAGCTTTTTGGATAGGCATTATTATGTCTACATTAATTTCTTATCACATATAGAAGTGGTTTATAAGTTTTGACAGAACATTTTGTTGATGAATACTATGCCATTAAATACATACACCACAATTTGTTTATCTACTCATTCTTAATGACATTTGAATTGTTTCCCTTGTTTTGTCTGTTATAAGAAAATCTTCTAGGGGCTGGAAGCATGGCTCAAGTGGTAGAATGCCTATCTAGCAAGTGCAAAGGCCCACGTTCAAACTCCAGTACTGCAAAAATAAATAAATAATAAATAATCTTCCATGAACACGATTTTTCCCTTTTTTATTGTTGTACTGGGGGTACATGGTAACATTTACCAAAGTTCTTACAATATATCATAGTTGAATTCACCCCTTCTATCATTTTTTTTATCTCCCTTCTCCAGTCCTGGAATAGCTTCAACAGGTCTAATTTTTCCATTTTCATACCTGAATACATAATATTTCTACCACATTCACCCTCCTAAACCCTTTTCTTTTATCCTCCCCCCTCCCACTGGTGCCAAACCCCAGGCAGAACCTGTTTTACCTTCCTGTTCTCTGCTTTCTAAAGAAGGCATTTCTGTTTGTTCAGGATAGCTATACAGGAGTTTCACTGTGACAAGAAGGTGAATATTGCTGATGTACTTTCTATATAAGAATGAATATAGAATATAAATATATAGAACTTTCAAACCTTTTGAACTCACTATAAGAAGGGGACTAAGGTAGAAAGGAAAAAAATAGAAGGCATGAACCATTTCTCTATTTTTATATTTTTCTTGTTTTTTTATTTAGTTAATGAGATATTTTTATATAATCTGGATAACAATATATAGCATGCAAACATTCTTCCCTTGTCTGTGGCTTTTAAAAGTTATTTTGTTAAGAATATCTTACAAAGAGCAGAAGTTATTTATTTTAATGAGGTACATATAATTTTCATGAGGTGAATTATGCTTTAACAATAAACCATAATTTATCGTCTTATGGTTTGTGGCTTTTGAATCCTACTTAAAAGATTTTGCCTAATGTAAAGTCACAAAGATTTTCTCCTATGCTGTTTTCTTAAAGACTACCAGTTTTAGGTCTCACATCTAGGATTAATTTTGAGTTAATTTTTATATGGCACAAGATAAAAGTTTTTTGCATATGCTATCAAATTTTCCAGCACCACTTGCTGAAAAGCACTACATTAAATACTGAATGTTTTGTGCAACTTTATTGATAATCAGTTGTTCACCAATGTGTGGTTCTGCTTTTGTGCTCTCTATTCTGTTCCACTGGTCTTTCTGTCTGTCTGAACACCAATCTTTCAATGTTCTTATTACTCCAGCTTTATAATAAGTCTATTACTACTCAATCAATGTTAAATTTCTTTTTCAAAGATTGTTTTTGTTTGCAGTTCCTTCATATAGTTCCACTTCAATTTTAGAACCTACTTTCATTTTTTACTTGCAGTATCTTTTCTATTTTCAGTATCAGGCTAACACTTCCCTAATAGAACGAGTTGGGAGCACTATTTCCTCTTAAAATTCATGGAATAGTTTATCTTCCCTTAAAAATTTATCGGGGAAGTGATGTTATCCTGAATTTTAATTATAAGTTATATAGCTATATATGCAATGCCTTTAATACAGATAGAGTTGTTTATATTATCTATTTATTCATCAGTGTATTTTAATAGTTCATAAAATAAATTTATCCTTCATCCAAATCTCTCACTTATTGAGATAAATTTTCTTACAACCAACTGTTGTAAGAAAAGTAACAGCCAGCAAAGATGCCCACTTCTCAATCCCCCAGAACTTATAAAATTAAAATCAATAAAAGAAAAATCTATAAATATTTATCCTTCTATGGCATAAAGGTCTTTGCAGATATAATAAAGCTAAATATCTTGAGATATGAATATTGGTCCATGTGGACCCAGTGTAATTAGTCACACTGGTCTTACAAGTAAAAGAAGATTGCATGAGAGTCAGAACAGAGAGAGATGTTAAGAAGTTGCCTTACTCATTTTGAAGATAGTGGAAAAGGCCATGAACCAAGAAACTGAACAACCTCTATAACTTTGAAAAGCTGAGGGAACAGTTTCTCCTCTGTAGCTTCCAGAAAGAGTACAGGCCTGTTAACACCTTAATTTTAGCACAAGGAAACACATTTCTCAGTTCTGTCATCCAGAAATGCACAGTAATAAATTCGTGCTGCTTTAAGTCCCTAAATCTTTTCATTTGTTACAGTGACAATAGGAAGCTAATATATCTACCAGCCTTTTGAACATCTACAAAATCTGTATGGAATCACCTCTCTTTGTTCTCATTACTAAGTGTACCTTCTATTTCCTTTTCCTGATGAGTCTATCTGACACTTATCCACATTATTGATCTCATCAAAATACTTACTTTTAGTTTCATTAATTGTTTATCTGTTTTCTATTTCATTAAATTTCTCTAGTGTTAATTTACTTTATTCTGCTTACTTTGGATTTAATTTGGTCTTTTTTTTCCCCCTGTTTTGTTTTAAAGAGGAACTTACATCCTTCATTTTCTGCCAAGTACTGTCTTAGTTGCATCTTGTAAGTTTTGAAATGTGATGTCTTTACATTTTTTTAGTCAAAATACTTTAAGATTCTCATTTGATTTCTTCTGTGAATCTCATTTTTTTAATATAAAGGAGGTATTAATTTCTAAATATATTCAGATTTTCCAAGTAGCCTTCTCTTATTGATTTCTAATTATTTTACTGTAGTCAGAAACACATATTTTATTATTTTAATAATTTGAAATTTACCAACACTCATTTTGATACCCAGAATATGGTCAATAATTGTTTCAAGGCCACTTGAAAATAATAGGTCTTTTTCAATTGGTGGAGTGTCCTATAAATGTAAAATAGTTCAATTTGATTAATCATGTCAATTAAGCCTCCTATGGTATTACTGGCTTTCTGACTATTCTTTAAAACATAATATTATAAAGAGTATTCCATATAGATATGGAATATATAGTACATATAATGATACTATTATAAAATTATAGCTACACTATCACAGAACATATATAGTGTATAGACTATATGTAATTATATTATTATAAAGTTGTATTCTATGTAATTTATTGAGCAGGTACTTAAATCTTTAAATTTTTGCATTTATTAACTTGCCCTTGTAACTGTACTTCTTTTTGCTACTTGTATTTTAAATCTTATTCATTATATACATAAACAAATGGAACTATTAATGTTTTCTTGATGAATACTTTTATCATTATTTAATGATCTTCATAGCATTATTTCTCTACTACTTTGTCTATTAACATAAATATTAGCAATATTTATGTCTTCTATTTTTACTAATGCTCAATGTTTTTTATTTTCTTGAAAATATGGAATACAATTATACTACTGCTCAGTTATCCCTTACTAATTCCATTATGCATAATTTCTGTGTTATTGCCAATGGATTGTTACCAATAGATTGATTTTCCATCTTTCATAACTGGTAGTTTTTGAGCAGATGCTAAATATTTCAATTTAACTTAGTGTTGCATATAGTTATATTTCTTAAGTATTGACTTACTTTCTGGGATATAGTTAAGAAACATGGTTGGTATACCCAAAAGACTGTGACACAGGTTACTCCAGAGGCACCTGTACACCCATGTTTATTGCGGCACTATTCACAATAGCCAAGTTATGGAAATAGCCAAGATGCCCCACCACTGACGAATGGATTAAGAAAATGTGGTATCTATACACAATGGAATTTTATGCAGCCATGAAGAAGAATGAAATGTTATCATTCGCTGGTAAATGGATGGAATTGGAGAACATCATTCTGAGTGAGATTAGCCTGGTCCAAAAGACCAAAAATCATATGTTCTCCCTCATATGTAGACATTAGATCAAGGGCAAACACAACAAGGGGATTGGACTTTGAGCACATGATAAAAGCGAGAGCACACAAGGGAGGGGTGAGGTAAGACACCTAAAAAATGAACTAGCATTTGTTGCCCTTAATGCAGAGAAACTAAAGCAGATACCTTAAAAGCAACTGAGGCCAATAGGAAAAGGGGACCAGGAACTAGAGAAAAGGTGAGATCAAAAAGAATTAACCTAGAAGGTAACACCCACGCACAGGAAATCAATGTGAGTCAATGCCCTGTATAGCTATCCTTATCTCAACCAGCAAAAACCCTTGTTCCTTCCTATTATTGCTTATACTCTCTCTACAACAAAATTAGAAATAAGGGCAAAATAGTTTCTGCTGGGTATTGGGGGGGGGGAGAGGGAGGGGGTGGAGTGGATGGTAAGGGAGGGGGTGGGGGCAGGGGGGAGAAATGACCCAAGCCTTGTATTCACATATGAATAATAAAATAAAAGTATATATATATATTCTTTAAAAAAAAAAAGAAACGTGGTTGATTTGTGCTTTTGAGAGTTGTTTTAAGCTTTATTGGGCAGAGCCAGAGTTCTGTCCAATAGATATAAATATTGTTAATATTTATGCTAATAGATAAAGTTGTAAATTTAAGAGAAAATAATACTATGAAGATAAATAACTGATAAAGGTATTATTCATCAAGAAAATATTGTGCTTTAATACTGAGGCAAACTTTCCTGACTACTGTACCTATGGTAAGTGATGAGGGATTTACTCTAAATGTTGGAAAATATTCCAGGCCCTGCGGAAGCTTTAAGTATTTTTCCCTCTCCTTCTGGTTGACTATCTCCTCAGCCTTGGGCACTTTACTCACATGCATCCACTGATCAGAACTCAGTGTAGTTACTAATCGTCTTCTCTGTAGCTTTTGAGTTTTCTCTGGGTAGTTCTGTCCTTACTGATACTGTGTCTTGTAATCCCCAGACATATTTGTCTCCCTGATTCTGGACTTCATCTTCTCAACTCAGTGAAATTGCCTGATTATACCTAGTCCTCTCACTGCACTGTTTCAAAATTCTCTCTAGTCAGTAAGTTGAAAAAGCCACAGGGCTCACCTCCTTTTTGACCCCATCTCTCAGGAGCACAATTCTTCAAAGCTGGATGTTCAATGTCTTAAAAAAAATTTTTTTGATATATTTTGTCCAGTATTGACATGGTTTGGGGCACAAGGTTTTATCCAACACAATTATCATATCTTAACCAGAAGCAGCAGTCTTCATATGATTGATTTTCTTATTGCTATAAAGTAGATATAATATTTTCTTCTCAAAAACCCTTCTATTACTTTAAAGATGTATCCACCATTCTGCTTGCCAGAAAAGTCTTAAAAGTGGTAGAGTGCATATTGCCTAGCAAGAGACCATGAGTTCAATCCCAGTTCCATAAAAAACAACACAAAACATAAACCTCTATTATGTTACCAGCCCCAATGGTAAATCTGTGGATAATAATTATCTGGAGCAGCAATCTTTTGTACTTCATTAAGATGCATTTCAGCATATATTGAGAAAAATTATTCTTCTTAAGGTATTTTTTATAAAAGAGGATAATGTCTAAGAAAATTAATAAAGGACATAACATGGGTCAACAAGTGAAGACATTTCCAAAGAAATCATCTCTCCTGTATGAGAAAGAAGTCCATACCAATCAGGATGTGGACACAGAAGCAATCAGGTTGATCACGTCTTGCTGTACATGGCAGTTCTTAAAAAGAGGGTCATAATTGTTTTGCTGCTAAGCGCTATAGAAATTTCATCTGTGTATTGTTGGGACTGGCTAAGTTGAACAAGTCCTACTATCAATGCTCAATCCAGTTCTTACTTGCACTATCCTCACTCAAGCAGAACCAAGTTGTCTGAATTGGATGCTGATAAGTCTCATTTTGTTTATATTGATGATCAATTGGCTGACTTTTACTTCCATAGGACCATGTTAAATATGCCACTCATTTACTTAATGGATACATTCAGTACCTATAGTGAACTACATAGTGATAAATTCTTGGGAGGCAGCAGAAATATCACAGGCCCTTTTCAAAGAATGGAAGGCATGCTTGGGGCAACCCGTACAATTGTTTATATAATAAATAGTGTATTTTACAGCACAAGGAAAGAATTATTGATTTGCCTGGCAGAGTCACTTTTAAGGGAAAGTGATACTTGAACTGTGTTCTTCTGAATTTTTCTTATATCAAAGAGCAGAGTAAGGGTCAAGAGTCTCACCTGGCTATTATCTGATATTGTATGGTACAGAAAAATGATTCAACTTCTCTGTGTTCCACTTTCTCAAGCACTATTGTGGGCACTAAATGAGATTATATAGATAAAGGACAACAATGTCTAGCACATAGTAAGCTTCTACTAAATAATATTTTTTCTTGCTCTCTTTTCTACCGAATGTTTAGTTATACTAGGTATGAGAATTCATAGATGAGGAAAAGCAGATCTGTAGAGGCCAGTCAGCCACAGCCACACAGGTAATTAATCACCTGAAATAATTTCCAAAATTAATTTATTACTCTTTTGGAAATAGAATTTATTTCTTTTCTTTTTTTAAATTCTAACCATGTGTAGATTATGAGGTTATTATTTCTAAAGGTAGCACTTCAAAATTTATGACATAATGAGCAAGATATTCAAATCTTAACACTGTTTTAACTGTGCTAACCCTTTAATCATTCTTTTCATCAATTGGATCAGAGGATAAAACTATTTCTTCTAAGTTTAAAAGTCATAAGTATTTTCCTCTTATTCTCAATTTTTGAAAGCAAACATTAGCATTCCACTCATGAGCAAGAATTTTTCTCTCCAACATATAATGCTTTATTGAATAAAGTAGATGAAACCCCCTAAAAATTCTGTCCCTTACAGTTCAAAACTTCATCAAGTGTAGGCAGTCATGCCTGAATCATATTACAGTCTAAATCCATAGGTGATACCTGTTAATTATTTATCCATATTGTTTAATATCTCCACTACACAAGAACCATATGAACAATATCTGTGGCCCACATCTATTTCTTGTAATCACAACACAATTTAAGAAAATAAAAATTCTAGGAGGAGCCAAAATGGTGGCTAGGGTAAGGAATCAGAAATCCTAAGCTCTGTGACACTAGAAGCCTCCTAGAGATATTGGAGCTACACTTGGGTAATTCTGATTGTTCCTAGCCAAAATAATAACCGCCAGAACATTAGGTGCAGATAAAATTCAAAGACTGACCCTCAGATTAGCCTTTAATTGCACCTAACAGCCATAAAAATCCTGTGTGGCACAGCCAGCAAGGTGTGTCTGGCCTGGAGAAAAAGTCTCCCACCTGTTAGCTGTTTCTTTTCTTTCTCTCTCTCTCTCTTTTCTTTCTTTTTTTCTCCCAACAAACAGAAGCCAGAACATCAATCAGAATCAAACTCTGATATCCTTGACCACTAGCCCACGGAAAGCTTTCCTATGTCACACCACACCGAAAAGACATGGAGCCAATTTTCCCCATCAGTCAGCTCCAAAGCTGCTTGCATGAAACTGCAGAATAAACAGGTGAGCATCACACACCACACATGACTCCCCTACCCACCCCCCAAGAAAATAATCCACTGCAGCCTTTAGGCAGACTGAACCCCCACCCCCCACAGCAAAACTGAAAAACATAAACAGCAAACTGTAATCTAATAATGACAGCAGAGGTGGGGGTGGAACACTGAACCTGCTGCAGTGAATGGGGGTGAGGCAAGGAGCCGAACTCTCAGCACTGAACTCTCAGTGATCTAATGGAGGTAAACCAGCAAACACTTAGAGTGGGGCAGGGCAATAAGTCAACCTCCCAGAGGAGCCACCAGCACTCAGCAGAGAGCAGGAAAAGCACAAAGGCTGAGAGCAGGGGTAGGGTGACAAACCAACCTCCCAAAGCAGGACAGATGGTGGATCCCAGAGCCTATCTCTGGGAGACAAAGGGCAGCATTCAAAAGTGAACTGCCCCACCTTGCTGGGGGAGGAGCTGACCAAAAGGAGCTGCAGCTGAAGGGCAAACAATTCTGAACACCCTAACAAGCTGGCAGTCTTACCTCACCTCACAATTCCAACTAATCTTGTGGATAGAAGGGCCAAATACTAGTCACAAGCCAGTCACCTGGTGAGACCACATCAGAGTTTCTGCTTGTACACCAACACCAAGATTGGACACCTAAGGAATAACTCCAGAACTTTTACCAAAAGACTGAACTGTTTGTGATCCCTAAACCTGATGGTTTTTATTGTGTTATTTTTTTTTCATCTTTTTCTTTTTTTATTTTTTATTCCTGTATAACTTCACCATCACTATTCTTTTATCTGTTATTACCCTCTTCACTTTCCCTCCTTTTCCTGTGCTACAATCCATTGTTCTCCCTCCCAGCTACTCTTTCTGCCCCTTCTCATCCATTCTTTCCCCTATCTTTACCTCTCCTCCTAACCTCCTCCAACCTGTCACCACACTACCTCTCCTTTCTGCACACTCACCACCCACTGACTAGCCTACTGTACCAATTGTACACAACCCCAGTCCCCTTCAACCCCTGACACAAGCACACAGTAATAGACTCAAACACACACAAGGGCCACAAAATCCAGCAGCTCCCATACCTCTTCCCCTATCCACCCACCACTTTTCCCATTCCCCCATTTTAGTGCCACTTTTACTAAATCCCCAAAATCCATAACTAGCCCAATAACCATTATTCCCTCATCTCCCATTGTTTACAGATATTATCATGAAGGAGTTTTCTTTATAATATGTAAACAATAAGTATGGCATTGAACTTATGAACTTGTTATTGCTAAATTACAACTCCAGGCCAGGAACAGAAAGAGCACACCAACCTAGCTAACCAAGTCAGTCACAACACAAAAATTAAATCAGGGAAAGAAATCAGACAATCAAAACCACCAACTAGCTTATCAGAACATAGTTGGACAACTTCCCAATGCAAGAGGAGCAATGGGAAAAAGAAGAAGGGATGGAAACCACTCTCCTTAAAAAAAAATTCAACACAGGGTTTAGTGGAAATTGAAGAAAATGGATACCCAGTTACTGACCTTAACAAAACAATGATAAATATCACTAAGGAGCCCAGTAACACCCATATAAAGAAGAAATCTTGAGAGATATCACTGAGAAATTCATGGAGAAGACACTAGACACAGTTAAACAGAATGTACAAGATGCACTCAAGAAATTTTAAGGCACCAAAAATAAAGAATGTGGGAGGAAATAGAAACAAAGGAACTCAGAGAGAACTTCAACAAACACCAAAGTGAAACAAGTGACACTATAAAAAGAGAGAAATAAAAATAAAAATAAAAAAAGAGAAATAAAAAGTCCATTTAGTCAAAAAAGAACACAGTGGAAGGTCACTCCAGCAGACTAGAACAAGTGAAAGACAGAATCTCAAAGATCAAAGATAAAATAGAACTTAAAAAGAAAAACAGATGAAATCTTAGTCAAACAACTCAAGAGCCATAAAAGGAAAATGCAAGAACACAGCAACTCCATCAAAAGACCAAACCTAACAATCATGGGCATTGAAGAAAAGTTGCAACCCAAAGGAATATGTAATATATTCAATAAAATAGTAACAGAAAATTCCCCAAATTTTGAGAAAGTTTTGTCCATTCAGGTAAAAAAAGCCTCCAGGTCACCAAACAGACTCGACCAAGATAGAACCTTCCCATGTCATATTATCATTAAAACAACAAGCATAGAGAACAGAGAAAGAATGTTGAAGGCTGTAAAAGAGAAAAAGCAAATAACATAAAAGTAAACCCATCAAAATAGCAGCAGATTTCTCAATGGAAAAATTAAAAGAAAGAAAGTCATTGAGTGAGCTATTTGGGGCATTGAATGAAAATAATCTCAGCCCTTGGATATTCTACCTAGCAAAATTATCATTCAAAATTGACAGAGCAATAAAAATTTTACACAATAAACAGAATCTAAAACAATATATGACCATCAAGCCACGACTACAGAATATTCTACAAGGAATTCTGCACACAGAAGATGAAAGCAAACAAAACCATGAGAGAACAGGAAGTATCAAAACACAAGAGAAGAAAAGACAAGTAATCAGAGAGTAGCATGGATTCAGCTACACACAATCAAAACCTTAAACAACAAAAACAACTAAATGGCAGGAATCACCATATACCTATCAATATTAACACTGAATGTCAATGGACTCATCTCCCTCATCAAAGGACATTGTTTGGCAAACTGGCAAGTGTTTGGCAAGAGGAAGGAATAAAATGAATACAAATAGGTAAAAAAAGGTCAAAGTATCTTTATTTGCAAATGACATGATTCTATACCTCAAAGACCCAAAAAACTCCACCCAAAAACTCCTAGACACAATAAACACCTTCAGTAATGTAGCAGGATACAAAATCAACTTACAAAAATCAGTAGCCTTTCTATGCACCAACAATGAGCAATTTCAGAAATAATGTAGGAAAACAACTCAATAGCCTCAAAAAAATCAAATACTTAGGAATAAACTTAACAAAGGATGTAAATGACCACTACAAGGACAACTACAAACCACTGAAGAAAGACATGGAGGAAGACTTCAGAAGGTGGAAAGATCTCCCATGCTCATGGATTGGCAGAATCAACATAGTAAAAATGGCTATACTACCAAAAGCAATCTACATGTCCAATGCAATTCCCATCAAAATCCCAATAACATTCATCACAGAAATTGAAAAATCTACCCTAAACTTCATTTGGAATGGCAAAAGAACAAGAATAGCCAAGGCAATACGAAGCAAAAAGAGCAATGTTGGAGGTATCACAATACCCAACTTTAAACTATATTACAGAGCCATACCAATAAAAACAGCATGGTACTGGCACAAAAACAGATATGAAGACCAGTGGAACAGAATAGAGGACCTGGATATGAATCTACACAGCTACGTCCACCTTGTTTTTGACAAAGACACCAAAAACATATCATGGAGAATAGACAGCCTCTGCAACAAATGTTGCTGGGAAAAGTGGTTATCTGCCTGCAAAAAGCTGAAACTAGATCCATGCCTATCACCCTGTACTAGTACCAACTCAAAATGGACTAAGGACCTTAATATCAGACCTGTAACTCTGAGGTTAGTACAGAAAAGAGCAGGGGATACTCTGGAAGCTATAGATATAGGCAAGGACTTCTTCAACAGAGCTCCAACATGCAGCATCTAAGAGAAAGGATGGACAAATGGGACTACATGAAATTAAAAAGCTTCTGCACAACAAAAGAAATGGTCTCTAAACTGAAGAGACCATCCACAGAGTGGGAGAAAAAATTTGCCAGCTATACATCAGACAAAGAACTGATAACCAGACTATACAGGAAGCTCAAAAAACTAAACTCCCCCAAAATCAATGAACCAATAAAGTAGTGGACAACTGAACTAAACAGAATTTTTTCAAAGGAAGAAATCCAAAATAGCCAAAAAACACATGAAAAAGTGTTCACCATCTGGCCATAAAGGAAAACCAAATCAAAATCACACTAAGATTCCATCTCATTCCTGTTAGAATACCTAATGTCAAGAACACCATCAACAACAAATGGTGGTGAATATGTGTGGAAAAGGAACTCTTGAGTTTGGGGGATTCCAAGATGGCAACTAGAGGGAGAAAGCAGAAAGCATGTTTCCTAAAGTGAAATCTTGGAGAGACGCTAGAGACACACCTTGCAGGAAAAACCATCAAAAAGAGGCAAAACTCCAACACCTCCACACCCCCAGCCTACACATAGCATCCCCCCTCCATGTTAAATGCAGAAACCAGGAGGGCTCTCGAGCTGCCAGACACACAAAAAAAGACATGTAGCAAAGAGGGCAGGGCGCCCTGAGCTCTGGAGAGTGGGGGAGGGGCACTCCCTCACGGAACTGTAAATAAACAAGCTGGCCGGAGAAGGCAGATGTGGCGCAGGCTCCCCCAGTGTGCTTGGAGAGGGGAAGGCTTCCAACCGCAACTAAAGTGTGGCATGTGCCACAGGAAAGTGGGGGAGGGGCACCTCCTCATGTGGACTCTAAATTAAAAAAAAAAAGAATGCAATTGTAAAAGGTGGGTAGGGCTGTATACTGGAGAAAACAAAAGGGGCATGCAGCAGCAGATGGCTGACAGTAGAAGGCAGGTGAGGCTCAGCCTCAAATAGACATTCACAAAGCTGTCTCCAGACTCCTTTTTTTTTTCTCTTCTTTGATGAGACAATGACAGAACTAGGACTGGATGCTGAAGGACTAACTGAAACTGTATTGCATTTGAACTTGGGATTTTTGTTTGTTTGTTTGTTTGTTTTTTCTTTTTTCCCCTTTGATGAGAAAATGACAGAACTACTTCTCAGACACTGAGGAGTCTTCAGGACTGGAGGCTGAAGGACTAACACCAAAATCATTAAGACTGAAACTTTACTGTATTTGAACTTGGGGATTTTTTTTATTATTATTATCCTCTCTCTGTCTCTCTAATACCTGTTTAACCTACTGTTTATTAGTACACTATGTCTCCCTGTTTATTTCTTTGGCTCTGTTTTTTTTTTTTGTTTGTTTGATTGGTTTTTTTGGTTGTTTTGTTTTGTTTTCCCTTTTTCTTTACTTTCTTTGCTTTCTGTCTCCTCTTGCCCTTCAGATCTAGATATCACCATTGTTATTATTACAAGCTAGACAATACTAAATTACACAGTACAGGGACAGTAACAATAGCAAGGTCAATGATTGGAAGATGGAAAAAAGAGGGAAACTACTTTCCCCCCAATAACAAATTAGTACCAGAACCAGAGGGAAATGAAGAAAACAGACACCCAGATCCACACTCCAACAAAATGAAGATAAACTATGCCAAAGAACACAGTGAAGCCCACATTCTGAAAGAAGAAATCCTGCAAGTAATCAATGAGAATTTTATAGAGATGATACTGGATATGGTCAACCAAAATGTACAGGAGACACTCAAGAAATTCCAAGACAACAAAAATAGAGAACTTGAGAAAACACAAGAACAAATAAAAGAAACTAAAGAAGTACTGTATAAACACCAAAGTGAAACAAAGAACACAATAAATAAAGAGATAAATGAACTCAGGATGAAAATAAACAATATAAAAGAGGAAGAAACTCAGGATATGGAAAACCTCAGAAAAAAGAATGAAACAGAAATGCAAAAAATAATGGAAGGCCAATCCAGCAGACTAGAACAAGTTGAAGACAGACTCTCAGAACTGGAAGATGAAATGGTAATTAAAGGAAAAACCGAACAACTATTAGTTAAACAACTCAAGACCTTGAAAACAAAATGCAAGGAACTTACTGACTCGATCAAAAGAACAAACCTGAGAATCATGGGCACTGAAGAAGGAGAAGAGGTGCAAGAAAAAGGAATGTGTACTATATTCAACAAAATAATTACAGAAAATTTCACAAATCTAGAGAAAACTGTGCCCATACAGGTACAGAAAGCCTCCAGAACTGCAAACAGATCTGACCAAAATAGAACTACCCCACAGCATATTATCATTAAAACAACAAATACATAGACCCAAGAAAGAATATTGAAGGCTGTAAGAGAGAAAAAACAAATAACATACAAAGGTAAACCCATCAAAATCACAGCAGACTTCTCCACAGAAATACTAAAAGCAAGAAGAGCTTGGGGTGAGATCTTCCAGGCACTGAATGAAAATAACTTCAACCCTAGGATACTCTACCCAGAAAAACTATCATTCAAAATAGATGGAGCAATAAAAGTCTTCCATGATAAGCAGAAGCTAAAACAATATATGACCACAAAGCCACCACTACAAAAGATTGTTCAAGGGATTCTGTGCACAGAAAGTGAAACTCAACGTAACCATGAAAAGGCAGGCAGTATCAAACTACAGGAAAGAAAAAGTAAGAAAGTATAGAGTACCATTGATTTAGCTACACACAATCAAACCCTCAAACACTAACACAACTAAATGACAGAAATCACCACATACCTATCAGTACTAACAGTTAATGTTAACGGATGTAATTCCCCCATCAAAAAGCACCATTTGACAAACAGGATTAAAAAGGAATATCCAACAATTTGTTGCTTACAGGAGACCCATCTCTCGATAGAAATAAGCATAGGCTTAGGATGAAAGGCTGGAAGAAGATTTACCAAGCCAATGGCCCCAGAAAACAGGCAAGAGTAGCAACACTTATCTCTGACAAAGTAGACTTCAAACCTACATTGATCAAACGAGATAAAGAAGGACATTCCATACTAATAAAAAGGGAAATAGACCAGAAGGAAATAACAATTATCAACCTATATGCACCCAATGTCAACATACCCAAGTTTATCAAACATACTCCGAAGGACCTAAAAGTATGTATTAACTCCAACACAGGGGTTGTGGGAGACTTTAACACCCCACTATCATTAATAGGTAGGTCATCCAAACAAAAAATCAACAAACAAATCCTAGATCTAAAACATACCATAGATCAAATGGACCTACTTGATGTCTACAGAACATTTCATGCAACTTCTACACAATATACATTCTTCTTAGTAGCCCACAGAACCTTCTCCAAAATAGATCATATGCTAGGGCACAAAGCAAGCCTCAGCAAATATAAGAAAATAGAAATTATACCATGCATACTATCTGATCACAATGCAATAAAACTAGAGCTCAACAACAAAAATAAAGACAAAAAACATGCAAACAATTGTAACCTGAATAACTCATTGCTTAATGAACAATAGGTCATTGGTGAAATAAAAGAGGAAATTAAAAGGTTCCTGGAGGTTAATGAAAACAAAAACATAACTTACCAGAACTTATGGGACATAGCAAAGGTAGTCCTGAGAGGAATGTTTATGGCCATGAGTGCATATATTAAAAAGACTGAAAGATCTCAAATCAATGACCTAATGCTACATCTCAAACTCCTAGAAAAACAAGAACAAGCAAATCCCAAAACAGACAGAAGGAGAAAAATAAAAAAAAAAAAAAAGAGCTGAGATCAATGAAATAGAGACCAAAAAAAAAAAAAAAACAAAGAATTAATGAAACAAAAAGTTGGTTCTTTGAAAAAGTAAACAAGATTGACAAACCCCTGGCAAATCTGACTAAAATGGGGAGAGAAAAAACCCAAATTGGTAAAATCAGGAATGCAAAAGGGGAGATAACAACAAACACCATGGAAGTCCAGGAAATCATCAGAGACTACTTTGAAAACCTATATTCTAATAAATTCAAAAATCTTGAAGAAATAATACTTATGATCATCCAAACCTGAACCAAGAGGACCTTAATCACCTGAATAGATCTATAACACAATTAAAGCAGCAATCAAGAGTCTCCCAAATAAGAAAAGTCCAGGACCTGATGGAATCTCTGCTAAACTCTATCAGACCTTTAAAGAAGAACTAATACCAACCCTCCTTAAACTGTTCCATGAAATAGAAAGGGAAGGAAAACTGCCAAACACATTTTATGAAGCCAGTATTACACTTATCCAAAAACCAAGCAAAGACACCTCCAAAAAGGAGAACTATAGGCCAATCTCCTTAATGAATTTTGATGCAAAAATCCTCAATAAAATAGTGGCAAGCCAAATTCAACAATACATCAAAAAGATCACTCACCACGACCAAGTAAGCTTCATCCCAGGAAGGCAGGGGTGGTTCAATATATGAAAATCAATAAATGTAACAAATCATATTAACAAAAGCAAAGACAAAAACCACTTGATCATCCCAATAGATGCAGAAAAAGCCTTTGATAAGATCCAACAGCATTTCATGATAAAAGTTCTAAGAAAACTAGGAATAAAAGGAAAGTACCTCAACATTATAAAAGCTATATATGACAAACCAACAGCCAGGATTATACTTAACAGTGAAAAACTGAAACCATTCCCTCTTAAATCAGGAACAATACAAGGATGCCCACTATCTCCACTCCTATACAACATAGTATTAGAATTCCTAGCCAGAGCAATTAGGCAAGAAAAAGGAATAAAAGGAATACAAACAGGTAAAGAAACTGTCAAAATATCCCTATTTGCAGATGATATGATCCTATGCCTTAAAGACCCAAAAAACTCTATTCAAAAGCTCCTAGACATCATCAATAACTATAGCAAGGTAGCAGGATATAAAATCATCATAGAAAAATCATTAGAATTTCTATACTCTAATGATTAACAAACTGAGAAAGAATAAATGAAAACAATCCCATTTACAATAGCCTTAAAAAAAAGATCAAATACCTAGGTGTAAACAACAAAGGATGCGAATGACCTCTACAAGGAAAATTATAAAGTTCTGAAGAAAGATGTTGAGGAAGACTATAGAAAGTAGAGAGATCTCCCATGCTCATGAATTGGTAGATTCAACATAGTAAAAATGTCTATACTCCCAAAAGTCATCTACATGTTTAATGCAATTCCCATCAAAATCCCAATGACATTCATCAAAGAAATTGAAAAATCTACTGTTAAATTTATAAACACAAGTGGCCACAAATAGCCAAGGCAATACTCAGTAAAAAGTACAACACTGGAGGTATCCCAATACCCAACTTCAAACTATATACAAAGCAATAGCAATAAAAACAGAATGGTACTGGCACAAAAACAGACATGAAGACAAGTGAAACAGAATAGAGGACCCAGATATGAGGCCACACAACTATAACCCACTTATTTTTGACAAATATGCTAAAAATATATGATGGAGAAAAGATAGCCTCTTCAACAAAAACTGCTGGGAAAACTGGTTAGCAGTACACAAAAAACTGAAACTAGACCCAAGTTTATCACCCTCCACCAACAATAACTCAAAGTGGATCAAGGATGCTAATATCAGACCCCAAACTCTAAAGTTGGTACAGGAAAGAATAGGAAATACTTTGGAACTAATAGGTATAGGCAAGGACAGGAAAGAATAGGAAATACTTTGGAACTAATAGGTATAGGCATGGAACTCCAGCAGCTCAGCAACTAAGGGATAACATAGATAAATGGGACTTCATAAAACTAAAAAGCTTCTACTTAACAAAAGAAATGGTCTCTAAACTGAAGAGCCCACCCACAGAATGGGTGAAAATATTTGCCAGCTATACATCAGACAAAGGACTGATAACCAGAACATATAGGGAACTCAAAAAACTAAACTCTCCCAAAATTCAAATGGCCAAAAAAAAAAACCACATGAAAAAATGCTCACCATCTCTAGCAATAAAGGAAATGCAAATTAAAACCACACTAAGATTCCACCTCATCCCGTTAGAATAGTGATCATTAACAACACCCCTAACAAGAGGTGTTGGTGAGGATGTGGGGGAAAAAGGAGCCCTCTTACACTGCTGGTGGGAATGTAAACTAGTACAACCACTCTGGAAAAAAATTTGGAGGCTTCTTAAAAATCTAAACATAGATCTTCCATATGATCCAGCAATACCACTCTTGGGGATATACCCAAAACAATGTGACACAGGTTAGTACAGAGGCGCTTGCACACCCATGTTTATTGCAGCACTATTCACAATAGCCAAGTTATGGAAACAGCCAAGATGCCCCACTACTGACAAATGGATTAAGAAAATGTGGTATTTATACACAATGGAATTTTATGCAGCCATGAAGAAGAACGAAATATATCATTCGCTGGTAGATGGATGGAATTGGAGAACATCATTCTGAGTGAGGTTAGCCTGGCCCAAAAAACCAAAAGTCATATGTTCTCCCTCATATGCGGACATTAGATCAAGGGCAAACACAACAAGGGGATTGGACTTATGATAAAGCGAGAGCACACAAGGGAGGGGTGAGGATAGGTAAGACACCCAAAAAACTAGATAGTATTTGTTGCCCTCAATGCAGAGAAACTAATGCAGATACTTTAAAGTCACAGAGGCCAATAGGAGAAGGGGACCAGGAACTTGAGAAAAGGTTAGTTCGAGAAGAATTAATTTAGAAGGTAACACACATGTACAGGAAAGCAATGCCAAGTCAACTCCCTGTATAGCTATCCCTATCTCAACTAGCAAAATCCCTTGGTCCTTCCTATTATTGCTTATACTGTCTCTTCAACAAAATTAGAGATAAGGGTAAAAGAGTTTCTGCCTGGTAGCAAGGGGGTGGGGGGGGAGAGGAAGGGGATGGGGGAGGTAAGGAAGGTGAGGGGGGAAGGGGGGAGAAATGACCCAAACATTGTATACACATATGAATAAAATAAAAAATAAAAAAATGGAACCCTCATACACTGCTGGTGGGAATGTAAGCTAGTTCAACCACTTTGGAAAACAATATGAAGGCTTCTTAAAAAACTAAACATAGATCTGCCATATGATCCAGCAATACTACACCTAGGGATATACCCGAAGGAATGTGACACAGGTACCACAAAGGCACCTTTACACCCATGTTTATTGCAGTGCTATTTACAATAGCCAAGTTATGGAAGCAGCCAAGATGCTGCACAACTGACTAATGGATTAAGAAAATGTGGTGTTTATACACAATGGAATTTATTCAGCCACAAAGAAGAATGAAATTTTGTCATTCTCAAGTCAGTGGATGGAACTGGAGAACATCTTAAGCAAAGTTAGTCAGGCTCAGAAAGCCAGAAATCTCATGTTCTCCAACCTTTAGGACTATGGACTTAAAACAAATGCAGTAATATTATTGGACATGGATCACACATGGGAGAAATAGGGAAAGGGAAGGAAACCTAAAACTTGAATGTGGTTTTTGTGCTCACATAGAGGAGCAAATATAGTAATCTTAAACTGGCAGAGGGCACTATAGGAAGGGAACTAAGAAGTAGTGAAGAGGTCTGGCAGAGATGACCCAATGTGGGTTGCAATACACATGTATATGGAAGCAATGCTAGGAATCTGTCTGTAGAGCTATCTTTATCTCAAACTAGCAAAAACGCTATGTCTTTCTTATTATCTCCTATGTTTTATCTTCAAGAAAATCAGAGAATAAGAGGGCAGAACAGGTTCTATCCCAAAGCAGGAAGTAGACAGGAGAGAAGGGAGAGGTGGCACAAACAATGTATACAGATGTAAATAAATTTAAAACAATAAAATAAAAGAAAGAAAATAAAAGAAAAATTCTAGAAAAAATTTCTGAGTTTAAGTGGAAAATCAAGACATCAATATTCATAAATAATACTTTTCCAAAAATTTAAAATCAAAAGTGATATTTTGATATTAAAATAACATTCAGATATGTAAGTTAACATATAGTTAAGATTCCAGCACAGTCATGTTTGTAGCAGCACTATTCATAATAGCCAAAGTATGGAATCCAACTAGGTGCCCATCAACCAATGAATGGGTAAAGTGTCATACAAACACAATGGAATGTGTCATTTACAGGACCATGAATGAAATTATGTCATTTACAGGACCATGGATGGAACTAATTAGCCTAATGTTCAGCAAAATAAATCAGGCTGAGAAAGACAAATATCACATGTTCTATCTCACATATGGAATCCAGTCCTAAAAAATGAATGACAGGAATGTAAAACAGGGTCTTTTTTGTGATGGGTACCAGCAGGAGTAAGGAAAGTGAAAGGAGAGGGTGAATGGGAGGTGGAGATGATTGTTAAAGTATTTTAAACTCATGTATGAAAATAGACTAATGAAACCTGTTTAAATTATTTTAAAAAGAGAAAAAAGGGATAAGAATAATAGAGGTGAATTTGATCAAAGTGTATTATGTGCATCAATTTAAATATCCCATGAAACTCCTTCCTACAACTAATATATGCAATAAGAAAAGTTGAAAAAAAGAAGAAAAGCTTTTATATTACTTGCATCTACATGCCCACTGCTTAAGACAAATCAATTGATATCTAAATAAAAATATTTGCTAAAACTCTTTTTTGGACTTTTTGTTACCTTACCATATCCCATGTTGCTTTGTTAAATATTTCATCAGTTCTTATTTGCTAGGACATTTCACTTGCCTTAGTAGCAGGCATAGAAGTCATGATATTTACATGTATGTGTTAATTCAGTACAGATTTGGGACACTGGTGACATTTGGGGTGAATTAGTTTTCAACATATCTCCACTTTATTTATTCACTAAAGTTTAGTCTGAAATCTCCTGTGCCATGAATATTGTTGAAATGAGAAAAGCAACTATATAGTTGAATGAGCTTGCTACATCTTTGTAATTGAGGACCTCTTTGTTCTAATCCTATTACCCATGAACTGTACAAGAAGTAAGGTACTGGTTGGATAAATCAACCTGGAGAATTTATCCCTTGACTAGGAAGAATTGAATTAGATCCTAGTCTATTGACAGATGATGGTGGTGACGGTAGTGGGGGTAGTGATGATGATGATGTTTATGTGGAAGAATACATGACCTTCCACTGCTTATCAGACATTAAACATCAATTTACTTTACGCATAATTTTATCTCACATATGTCCAGGACTGGTGTCTTGCATGAGCAAAGGAAGGGTCAAAATTAATTATTTTTATTCCTCAATGATACAAAGAATGCTTCCTTCCTTTTTCTCCCCATTGAATCATTCTTTTCCTGTTCCCCCGAAGAGAGTTTTTGACAGTAGAAGGGAAATAATAAGAAAGCTAGTTAAGAAAGGAAAGTTAAAAAAGAAAAGCAGGATGGATTATTCTTCCACTTAGTCTTTCAGCAGCAACTGAGCAACTGATAATATTAATACTTTAAACAAACTCATCTCTCTGGTCTTCCCATTCTTCCCTTCAAGGTCCTTCAATGTAGATTTTGCTAGGAATTACCACAACAATCTTCTTTAATATAAACAGAGATAAAATTCTTCATGTTTAGTTAAAACTTAGGGAAACTGCAGTTGATAAGAAACAAGAGAAACAAAAGTATATTTTGTCAGATTTAAACAGAAAAAGAAACACCAGGAAAGAGAATCAGACATGGGCAAGGCAAGAACAAAAGGGTTTGTGCACAATGTCTACAGTGAAATCCATACCACTAAAACCCATTTGAATACAAATACTACTGCCATTCCTGGTAGAAATTGGGTGTAGCATCTGGAACGGAACCCAGGCCCATTTGGCAATGACAGTGTATGCTGTGTACCATTCTCATTGTAGCCAATATTAATTTATGCTGCCAGAATGAATTCTTGTTTCAGATCGAGGGCCCCAACAGTCTTTGTTCATCCTTCACTTCTAGGATCCAAAGAAACAGGGTGTGGACTGTGGAAATTTTTAATAGTAAATATGCCTTCTTTCTCCAAGTTTCATGAAGCGGATAACTTCCCAAGAGAAGGACATTCAAAAACTAAATGCTGCCAGGCATGGTGACACATGATGGCTGAGGCCAGACACTGTCTCAAGAAACAAAACAAAAAAAACATTTCATTTCTAAATGTCCAGTAGAGTGACATTTTGGGGTGGATTTCAAAGTTTTGTGTTGCTTTAAACTATTTTTTAAAAACTTTATTTTTTAGAAAAACAAACTTTATATGTCCTTCTAAGTATATATTTTAATGGTGGGGTAAAACCTGTAAATCACTCAAGAAGTCATATTTACTGAGCTATGATTACTATTTTAACAGAATAGAACAAAGTAGAAAATATCAATGTACACATTGCACAGTACAAAGTGTTTTGTTCCATAAATTTTGTTCCAACGCACAAATGTGGAAGGGCATATTTATTTAATTATGATGGTAAATGTTTCTATTGCTGTGAGTCACAGTAAAACAAACAAATACTGAAAACTGTTGTTGCTAAGGACTTTGTACTTGATCCAAGGACCAGAGACTTGAGAAGAACTTTGTGCAGGGCAGAGGCCTAAAGAAGAGAGAATCTGGTGCCAGGCAACTAACTGAAAGAATGAAACTGTCAATATCTGAGCCACTCTCTGGGCCCCATAAGAAATGTAATTAAGAACAAAACCAAGAACCTCTAAGGACTGCTTTTGTTTTCTTATTGTCATTTACTCAAATGCCAGAGGCTGGAGCTGTTTTCTTTTTTTCTTGTTAATTTTTAATTAACCTGTATTAACTGTATATATTAGTAAGATTCAGTGTAATATTTCCATACCTCCATTGATCATATACAACCACCTTTCTTCTTTTACCCTAACCCAGCCAACCCCTGCACCTTTCCCAAGCCCTCGTAATAGCTGTTCTATTTTCAAGTCAACCTTTCCTTAAGTTTCCATCTATGAGAGAGAACATGTGGTACTTGTCTTTCTGTAACCGGCTTATTTCGCTTAACATGATGTCCTCCACTTCAATCCAGTTTGCTCCAAATAATAAGATTTCATTTGTATTTATGGTGGAATAATACTCTATTGTGTGTACATACCACATTTTCCCCATCCATTCATCTATTGATGGAAACCTAGGCTGATTTCAGATCTCGGCTATTGTCAATAGTGTCACAATAACCATGGGCATGCAGATATCTCTTCTGTATGCTGACTTCATTCCTTTTGGATCTACATTCAGGAATGAAATTGCTAGACCATATGGAAGTTCTGCTTTTAGGTTTTTGAGGAACCTTCATGTTTTCTCTTATAATGACTATAATAATTTATATTCCCATCAACAATATACAAGAGTTTCTTTTTCTCCACATTATCTTCAGGATTTGTCACTATTTGGGGTTTTTTGTTTTTTTGGTTTTTTTTTATAATAACTATTCTAAGTAGGTGGAGATAGTAGTTCATTGTAGTTTTGATTTGCGTTTCCTGATGGCTAATCCAGGTGCATATAATTATTTGGATTAAGTGATTAAGGTGAGTTTGTTGGAAAGGTTTACTATAGTGGAACATGATGCATTATTTCAAGTTAGAATCCATTAAGAACTTCTCTGGAGAGAGTTTAAAGCACAGTGATGATGTCTACAGTGTTATTATAATACTGTTCACTAGTATACATGTATAACACTTTTCCTATAAGAAGTACATCCAATTTCTTAACAACTGATTTATTATAAGTTGATAACTTTTTCTAATAGTTCCATGTAAAAGTAGGGGTGGGGAAATGTCTTATTGACAGTAGAGGAAGTAGCTCTAGATAACCACATGAACAGAAGTAGAAGCCATGTAGAGACTGCTTTGCCATTTATTTTCTAGTGCAAAATCCTTAAAAAATCTTCTCAGATTTAATTTGGGATTTTCACAAATTGCAGCAATATTAGATATGTGTATATTATAGTCTTTATTATTGATTTTCAGGTCTCTCTAAAACTGAGTGTCATTACCTTGAAAATACTGAGAGCCAGTCTGATTTTTCTTTTTGTGGATATTATCAGATTGATCTCCTTATGTATATGCCAAGGCATTGGGAGTTGAAGGTTGCAATTAGTCTTGTAATTTTTCTGCTGATTAAACATTGCTCTGTCACACAACTAGCTTGGTGTGATGTACTTCAAAGGACAAGGAGCTACAAGAGAATCATTACCCAAAATGCAGAGAAAATTTTTTCCTACAGAACACTAACTGTGGACTTTGTAAGGGTAAGAAATGTGATTTACTTAGCTTTGTGTTCCAGAATTGAACATCGAGCTCAACACACCATTCTTGAGGTGATAGCTACATTTCTTTCTAACATTTACTGAGCACTTACTATGAAACTCTTACTCTTCTATGAGTTAGACTTGGTAACTTAATCATCACAAAATCACTGTAAACTGGGTTTTGCTGATGCCTACATTTTGCAAATAAGTACATTAGAGAGGTTAAATAATTAATTGCTGATACAGCTTGGGAGAGGCCAAGGAGGGATCACAATTTATGTAATCTAATTCAAATGTCTGTACCCTTGGTCATTGAGCCTTGCTGCTGCTCTTGATATGGAAGAGTCGTTGGAAGAAAAGGGAATCACAGGAAAATTACCGGAGGCTTGACAGAAATTGCCAAAATGAGAACAAAGGTGAAATTACAAAATTCCTGTTAGTTAGCTTTCTGTTACTGCAACAAATGCCTGAGACAATAAACGTGTAAAGGTAGAGGCTTGTTTTTGCTCACAGCTTCAGCGGTTCCAGTCCAGGGCTGGCTGGCCTGGTTACTTTGGGCCTGTGGTGAGGAAGCACATCACGGCAGAAGCAGAGCAAAACTGGTCATCTCACAGCCAGGAGGGGAAAGAGAGGAAAAGGAAGGGGCTCAGGTCCTACTCTCTCCTTCAAGGGCGTGTCCCAATGACTTGAATACTTCCCACCAGGCCCCACTTCTTAAAGGGTCCGCCACCTCCCCTCTGAGGAACAAACCTTTTACACGTGGGACTTTGGGGAACATTTTATGATCAAACTATAGTGTTCCTAATAGAGTGTGCGATCCCCTTTGCTACAGTAACCCTCCTCTGAATCCTCCACCCACTTAGTGTGTCTACAAGGCATTTAGATTAGGATCTGTTTTAACTGTGTAGACCAGAATTTCACTGAATGAAAGGGGCTTACACATATTAGAAAGCTACTTTATTTTCCTGCAAAGCAAACCTTAAGGAGGAAGCCTGTCTCATGTTTTCATCAGAATCCAAATCCTGTCTCTCTGATCTGTCAGATTAGTGCAAGATTTCCATGTTCAAATCACTTCATGACCCAAGGTGATCTTTGTATCAAACTCCAAACATGATGTCCTAACCCATTTTCTGTTGCTATAACTGAATACTACAGATTGAATAATTGATAAGGAATAGAAGACAATTTCACTTGTGATTCTGGAGGCAGGGACGTTCAAGAGAGCGATGCCAGCCTCTGTTGAGGGTCTTCCTCCTGCATCATGGTAGGTGGACAGTACCACATGAGGAGATGGAGCAAGAAAGCCAGAGAGAGCTGCTTTTATAGCACAGCTTCTTCCATTAATCCCAACCCCCTCCCAAAGGTCCCGTCTGCAGACTAAGTTTCTAACACATGGCATTTGGGGGACAATTTCAAACCTTAAAAATATCTGAGTTGTGGACCAGAAGACAGATAACAGTCAAAAGTTCTTTCTGTGCAAGTCAGCTACTTTTAATTAACATTCACAGAAATCACACATGATTATTTTGTTGACATCTTATCAACCAGTGTTTACTCACATTGTTGAATCTGGCTTTAAGGTAGCTTGAAAAATTCAATCTTTCTTTAACTGTGTTCAGTTAAAAAACCAGAATTCTATTACTAAAAAGTCAAAAGAGCCATTGATAGTTAAGTAGACAACCAGTACTTTCTGCCACATATAAACTAATCCATGAAATCTTTCAAAAATTTTCTAATCTGGTGTGGTCATTCCTCACTTAGAATTCCACAGCACATTGTGTTTGTGTTTCAAATTACAATTTGTATTTTCTGTAATACATTATACTTGTGTCTTTTCCTTACAATTTGATGGTTGGATTCTTAAAGGAAAATGGTCTCAATCAGTCCTCCTTGCAGTTCATACAGTACCAAGAACACAGTCTTCCACTAACTAGATGTTCAATAAAAGTATACATTGCGCCAGGCACCAGTACCTCATATCTGTAATCCCAGCTACTTGGAAGGCTGGCATTGGGAAGATCACAGCTCAAAGCCAGCTTTTGCAAATAGTTAGCAAGAGCCCTCCTGAACCAATAACTGAATGTAGTGGCACCTGCCTGTCATCCCAAGGAACTCAGGAGGCTGACATTCTGATGCCAGGCAAAAAAATAGTTTGTGAGAACCCATCTCAATGGAAAAAAACTGGGTGTGATGGCATACGCCTGTCAACCCAGCAATGGTGGGAAGCAAAAAACAGGAGGATCACTGTCTAAGCTAGCCTGTGCAAAAAAGCAAGACCTTATCTCTAAAATAACCAGAGAAAAAAAGGGCTGAGGTGTAGCTCAAGTGGTAGAGTGACTGTCTCGTAAGTATAAAGCCCTGAGTTCAAATTCTCATACTGCAAAAAAACCAGATAAATTGAATCTTCTTTTTTAAGGTACAATTTTAGGAAGTGATCATAAATGAAGCTCATATTAATATATAATATCAGAATGGATTCCTACATATAAATGAGACTGCAGCATTCCCAGCAAATTAGAAATATGAGAGCTTCTACTCAGACCTAAGAGAATAAAAATGCTGAGCTTATAATCACTACCATTCCCCTTATTTCAGGAAGATTCTAAATAAAGAAGTTAACCAGTGTGTAAAATATGAGCAAATCCCCAGTACTATCTGAAATAGGAAAACAAACCATTAAAAAGAAAAAATGCCACAAGCATGATAGACTTTCCTCAGAAGCCAATTTTGCAAAGCTAGAAGAAAATATATTTGTTAATTAGGAGTGATGAAGAGCTCATATCTTGTATAGCAGCACATGGTTGTGAGACGTGTTCAGGAAGACATCCTTGTACAAATCATATTTCAGAAAAGCCTGGAAGTACAGAAGGTTGACAAAAGGCAAGATGGCTGAAGCTAGAAGCTGTAGGCAAAAGTGCCATTCATTGAGAGATGGGCTACATAAACAAGGAAGCATAGATGTGAGTGTGAAAAGCACATCTCCCGCCCTCAACATCAAAGCTTTTGCTGTGATCTAGATCTGAGGAAGAGTGGTCTCAGTAGGCAGACTGCAGGGGAGACGGAGCAGAGGTAAAGGATGTGTTAAGGGCTGAACATTGGGGTTCCTTCCAGGATTGTTTCTTGAGGCCTCATCCCTGATGTCATGGTTTGGGGCAGTGGAAACTTTGGCAGGTGACAAGATCACGAGAGCAGACACTTTATTTTCTGGCACCTTGACTTTGAATTTCACATCATCCAGAAGCATGACAATACAATTTTGTTGTTTCAGCTCTCTAGTATATGATATTTTTGATATAGCAGCCTGAAGTGGCTAAGATAATCTAGATGTAGTACTTGTCAATAACTTTGGTATAAAAGGAGGGGAGAGACTCAAATAGTTTAAGTTGAGCCTGGATGACTACAAACATCCTATAAATACATAAAATATATCAATACATGATTTTTGTCACACAGTTAACAAAATGATAAATCTGCAAAGCACCCTGCTTTAAGGCACAGTTTACTTTATCACAAAGAAATAGAGGTTGTCAAGAGTGTCTTTCATTTAACAAGGAAAAATAAAAAAAACTATGGCTTTTATGTGTAAATAAAATTTTTATATACAAGCCATATTGTTCACAGCAGCAACAAAATAATATGTCAGAAAAGGCTGTGTAAGCCCTAACCTCAGTAAGAGAATTTTTTCAGCTGTCAAATAAATATGTATGAGGTATAGAGTTTGGTTTTGTTTCTCTGTCTCGGAGAACTCTGAGGCAATCACTCCTAGTATCTTGGTCCTATCAACATGCTCACAGAATCAGCTCTTGAAATATAAAGTGGACACCATAGTAAATGTCCATTATTTTGCATCACTTTTTCCTTTTCTCTCATCAATCCATTTCTAACAGCTAGCAGCAAAATGTGCACTATTTATAAGTTATTTGTAAACTATGGGCCTTTTCAGAAAAATCTGCACTTAAAGTTTCCCTACTTCATATTAAGTAGATTTATGCTTCCTGATCTCAAGAGACAGAACGGAACCACAATGGAGTTCTTGATGTGTCCTGAAGAGCTATCTAAACTATTTTCTAGGAATTGAGAAAAGGCTGCAGTTAGCTAGAATGTAAGGAGAAAGTGAAATGAGTAGAAGTCTCTGAGAAGAACTGCAAAACAGAATAAATAAACCACAACATTCACCACGTCCTCTAACCCTCTCCTGGAAGACAGCTCACGCTGGACTCTCACCAAACTGTGCCACTCTCTGCCTTCTGCAAGCTCCGTGTTCTCCTTTCCCCGGGCTTGCTGTGTGGCATGCTCTTCCGCCCTCTGAACAAGATCCTTCCTTCCTCTTTCAAAATCAAATTGAAAATAGTCCTCTTCCCTGACGCATTTCCTGACACCCTTAAGCCCATTAACATTTATCTAAGCACCAGCTATGGTGCAGGGTGACCATTAAAGGCATTGCATTTGTGGGAAGAAAAGTGTCAGCTGGAGTCCTGTTGTGGTACTGACTTGTGAATTGGAGTGAGCCATTAGTGTTTCAAAATAGAATGGAAATAAACTCCCTGACCTCTGAGGCCTGATGTGAGAAGTACAAGATAGAGATGGTGTATTCAGAGTACCAGCACCTATTGTTCAACAGGGATGTAGTTAGTAAGAATGCCTTGCATGCTTCAAATAGCCAAGAGAGAAGATTGCAAGTGTTCTCGCCACAAAAAATAAGTATTGAAGCAATGTATATGCTAATTAGTTCATATGTTAATTAGTTCCACTAAACCATTCTACAAGCATTCAAAACATCATGTTGTATACCATAACTATACAAAATCTTGCCAATTAAAACAAAAAATAAATGTTTTTAAAAGAACAAAGTGTGCTGGTTATAGTGGTACATGCCTGTAATCCCAGATTTGGAGGTAAAGATCAGGAGGCATGAGGTTTGAAGCCAGCCCCTTCAAAAATTTAGGGAGATGCCATTCCAACTGACAAGATGGGCATGGTGGCACACAGCTGTAATCCCTGCTATGCAGAAGACATAGGTAGGAAGATTGTGATCCAGTCAGCCAAGACAAAAAGCATGAAACCCTAAACAAAAAGTTAGTGGTAGATTGCCTGCCTAACAAGCACAAGGATAAATAGAAGACCTGAGAGAGAAAGAGAGAGAGGAGGGAGGGAGAGAAACAGAAAGAAAGAATGGGAGAGAAAGAGAGAGGGGGAGGAAGGAAGGAGGGAAGGTAGGCAGGGAGGGAGGAAAGAAAGGAGGGAGGGAGGGAGGGAGGGAGGGAGGGAAGAAGGAATCATTTTCCATTCTTTTCATGCAGAATATTAAAGCTGGGCAACATTCAGTGAGGCATTAGGCAGCTACTTTTGGTGGGTGTTCGGGGAAGTCTCTGAAGAGCGTACTTTCCACCTCTGAGTACAACATTCTCCCTACCACCAAAGAACGCAGAACATGGTAACATAACATTTCATACAGTTGCAATGAACATCAGATTTGAGATTTTATGTCTGGCTTCTTTCACTAGGCATGTTTTCAAGGTTTGCCTTGCTGCAACATGTTTCAGGACTTCATTTCTTTTACTGGTGAATAATGCATGGCCACATGGACACACCCCATTTTATCAGTTGATAGACACTGGACTGTTTCCAGTTGGGGCTATGCTGCTGCATGAACAGTCATGTGTAAGTATTTTGTGCACACTTTTTTAATTTCTCCAGAGTATATACTTAGGAGAGGAATCACTAACACATTTGGTAACTCTATATTTAGCATTTTGAGGAAGTGTCAGACTTTTCCAAAGTGTTTCCAACTTTACATTCCATTGCTAGAGCACAAGGTTTCAATTTCCCCACAGCCTCATCAGAAGTTTCTCTCTCTGACTATAGTTATCTGAGTAGGTACAAAGTGTGCATTTGGAGATTTGATTTACATTTCCCTGATCATAATTATGTTGATTATAAGGGCATTTATATATCTTCTCTGAAAGAAATGTCTATTCAGTCCCTTTGCTAATGTTTCAATTGGGTTATGTCTTTTTTTTTAATCATTCAGTTTTGTTATGTACTTTAGATACAACTCCCTTATCAAGTAGATGCTTTGCAAAAATTTCCTCCCATTCTAAGGGCTTTATTTTCATTTTCTTAACTGTGTAATGTGAAGTAAGAAGCAGTTTAATTTTGATGATATCAAGATTATCAATTATTTCTTTGTTGTTTGTTTGCTTGGTTCACATTTAAAAAACTATAGCCACATCTAAGAGACCATCTTCAACTCAAGATCGTGGATTTGTACCTATATTTTGTGCTAAAAGTTTTGACAGTTTTCTTATAAATTCTTCTTGGGAGATTTATAGCTTTACCTTTTACATTTAGATCTCTGATCAACTCTGAGTAAGTATCCAACTTCATTGTCTGTATTTGGATATTCAGTTGTCTCAATACCTACTTGTTGAAAATATTATTCTTTATCAATTGAATGACCTTGAAAACTTTGCTGAAAATTAATTAGCTACAAATTTGAGGATTTACTTTTAGACTCTAATAGTATTCCACTTCTATAAGTAAATATGTGCACTCTTATGTCAACATCATACAGTCTTGATTACTATAGCTTTGCAGTAAGGTTTGAAATTAGGAAGTATGAGTCTTCCACTTTTGTTCTTTCCAAGATTGTTTTTGTTATTGAAGGCTCTTTGAATTTCAATATGAACTTCAGGATTATCGCACTGTGAATTTCTGCAGGGGTTATCCAAGAACTTGGTAGGATTTGTACTGTGTCTCCCCTTGGAGAGAATCACCATCTTAACAACACAATGTTGTGATCCAAGGGCATGAAATGTCCCTTCATTTTTGTTGGTTTCCTCTAATTTCGTTCAACAATATTTTGTAACAATATTTACATTTTTTGTTTACATTTATTTTGTAAGGATTTTATTCTTTCTGATGCAATTGTAAATGATATTTAAAATTTTACTTTTGTACTGTTCACTTCTTGTTAAATTTCTTATCCAACTATAGCAAGCATATAAAATTTTATCAGTGTATTTATTTTATTTTTATTTAAATTAAATTTATTTTTAAAACTGTTTTAAATTAGATTTATTTTTAAATGACACATAAAAACAAAAATTATACATATTCGTGGGGTTTCATGTGATGTTTTGATGCATATATACATTGTGTAATGTTTAAGTCAGGTTAAACATATCTGTCTCCCCATCTCCCCAAAGATTTATTATCTCTTCATGGGGACCTTCTAGCTTTGGGAGGTGTGCATTCTTGTTATCTGCAGTCTCCCTACCATGCGACAGAGAAGAACTTCTTAAGCCTATCAAACTTAACTCAGTGCCCACCAATCAACCTTTCCCATTGCTCTGCACTACACATGTGCATTTTTAACTAGGCTTTTACTGACTTAATTTCATGTTCCTACAGTGATGCTTTATTTTACTTCGGAATTTACCTTAAGCATGCGAATAATCTTTCTGCATTTGTATACTGCAAGCTACCGAGTACAAATAAAAAAACTAACATTCATGTACTGTACTGATTGTACAAGTTGCTTACACAGAACTGAGAAAAATTTGACCTTCCTCAGGAGCACATCATAATGATCTTTTCTCTCTCACTTTTATATTGGTCCATTTTTATGAAGACAAAAATAATTATAAATATTATCTTCTGCAAGGTATGCATCTAACACGTACATAAGTTACTAAATAGCATTATTTTGCAAACTTGTTTTCATTTTATAAATCACTGCATCAGGCTTAATATGTCTTATTTCTTAAAGTTGTTAACAGTTTATGTTATTTTTTAGTTTTATTCACTTAAAAAAATGATAGTTAGGGGCTGTGGTAAACCACTTGCCTAGCATGCATGAGGCCCTGGTTTAAAAAAAGAAAGAAAAAGAAAAATGATAATAAATAAAATAATAGCTTTTATGTAAAAGCAAGCATATGATATAACAACAAACATTTTAATCTTCCCACACAGCATGTATTAAAGATCACTTAAGAAAATAGAATTTATTAATTTTGAGTATTTTGCTACCCTAAATAAATATTTTCCATAAATGCTTATCCTTGCATTTTAGAAATTGAACAAATATTTTGAGACATTTTGCTTTATACAAAATGTTGTTAAATATGAATTATTTGCCTGAAATTGCTATTTTTTTTTACAAATTCACATAGAATTTACTGAGCCCTAATTAATTAAAAAATGTAACTCAATTTATTTCCATGTTCCTGATGTTCTCTTCTAACTTAGAAACAACTTCCATGATGGACTTTTCCAAAATTAAGTTCTGGGATAACTGTCAAAACTGCACAGCGACATATTCCTGTACAGAGGGGAGTTCTGACCACTCTGCAAGTAGCCATGTCTGAACTTGAAGGGCAGGGCCCCAGTGGTGACCGATTCTGCTCTTAGACAGTCCAGTGGTTCCCAATCAGATTGATTTTTGCCCCAGGACCTATCTGGCAATATCTACACACATTCTTAATCACCACAACTGAGGGGCCAGATGAGAAGTGATAGGGGTTTTAGGGAGAAGAAGAGAGGAAAGTTCACTGATAGCATTTTGTGGCTAGGGATCAGACTTGTTTCTAAATAACGCTAAAATGCATAGTATGGTGCCTCACAACAAGGAATAATCAAACCCAAGATGCTGACTGTGTCCCAGCAACTATGGATATGGTGTAGTGATAGAGTACTTTCCTAGCATGCACAAGGCCCTGGATTTAATCCCAACACTAGAAAAAATTAAAAACTAAAACTTAAAATAGTGTCCAAGTTTAGGCTTTCATGTAAACAGAAAAGAATTTTTTCTATCCAAATTCTCTGTCTTCTCTTGCTTCTAATGAAAATTATTATATATTGCATTCCAAGTAGCATGTTAGGACTTAACCCTGAGTCATTTTCTCTTTTAACCTATATAAGTTACTTCATCTCATCTGTACATTATTTATGCAAGTTAGATTTTCAGAGTAATTAAAATAATTTGCCCAAATTTATAAAACCATAAAGATATCAGACATGGATACATGGGCCCAAATCCAGACTGACTCAAAGAGACCATACTTCTTTTGTTATATTAGACTGCCTCTCTGAAAGTTTATAGCCACATTGCACGATGGATTAATTCACATGTTGTGCATAGCACAATCAGAACACCTGAAACAAATAAAAGGGTTCAATTATAATCTAATCAGGCCTTGGAAATGGCCCTTTGTCCCCAAATGATTGCCATTAAGCTTGTCAATTTAAGTGATATATAAATATGTACTAACATATGAAAGATCACCACTTCTTTCTTCAATTTTCTCTGCTAAAATGGACTAGAATAATTCATGAATTTTTCTTAGAATCAATCATTAAACCGTTATAAACTGATATATACTTTTAGAATTTTCAAACTCTTGAAGAAATTATTTGTAGTATAAGACAATCCAATACCTCGGACAAGTTTTCATGTCCACTACCAAGTTCTGCAACTGGGCAGGATAATGGTCTATAGGGCATGGATTTCACAAAATATTGTTCACATGAGCAGCTATGCTAGGCTTTGCCATGCTTTAGATGCTCACAAAAATCAAAATACATCTGCTGTATTGGCCAAGCATTTAAAGCTGCTAGTGAGTGCTTTGTTATGGTTAGTGACCATGACATATTTATTTACTTTTAAGCATGACCAAGGTCATCCCCCAAATAGTTGTCTTTTTCTTTTCTTTAAAGCTGGTAGAATGAATAAGGTTTTAGAAAGGAGATATGAAATTGAGACAAGTCAGAAACAAGTTAGATTTGGGTTGCAGTTTGATATAAAAATAGGTATAATTAAGCAAGAATATATGCTATTAACACAAAATTCAAGAAAACAGGATTTAGGGAGTAAAATGGGGAGTGAATTTGATCAAAGCACATTGTATATATTTATGGAAATATCACAATGAAACACCTTTGTATAATTAATGAATAATCCTAAAGTAAAAGAATCCAAACATAGATTAGCTTGAAACAGTCCAAATAAAATCAGACGGTCTTGCTTCTGCTTTTATGGGACTTCACCTAAATATTAATGGCAAATTATTATCCAAAATTTTAAGCATTGAAGAAAATGTCATGTTTTAAACCCACACTTGAATGTTTTTTCAACTAACCTGAATTCAAAGGTTTTTTTTTTCCCTCTTCAGCCCATTAAAATTGATTTGAGGGAAAGAGTCATTGGGGGCCTTCAGTAGGTCTATGATATTATAGAAGACACATTTCTTAAGATCATTTGATTCATTAATGTGAAAATTTTTTATGGATAACAGAAAAGTTAATGTCAAGAAGAATCTAGGGTCCCTGTGCTTAGGAGGTATAAATCAAGAGGATCACAGCTTGAGGCCAGCTCAAGGTGTGCAAGGAGTTTGCGAGACCACCCCCTCCCCCCCATCTCAACCAACATCCCAGATGTAGTGAGCAAGTCATCTCAACTACACAGGAAGGCATAAGCAGGAGGGTTTTGGTCCAGGCTTGTGCAGCAAGAACACAGGACCTTATCCAAAAAATAACTAACGTAAAAAGGGCTAGAACATAGCTCAAGTGGTAGAGTGTTTACCTAGCAAGTGCAAAGCTCTGAGTAGAAATTCTAGTACTGCTTTTTAGAAAGGATCTAGGGAATTGAGTTATGTGGAAAAAGAAAATTACCATGAAAATGACTAAGTCATCTTTATTATTATTACTTCAAGTCTTCCTCACTACTAGGTCAAGAACACCTGTCAATTTACTACCTAATATAACCTAGGTTTTGCTACAAAACAAACAAAAAACTTAGATTAACATTTAGGAGTAAATTTCTATTTAATGTTTAATTAGTGGCTGGACATTTGTAATTTTTAATAAAAACATGACCTTTCTCTGCTGAACAAAAATATTTCAAATATATCTGATGATTGACATTTAGCATCTTTTGATTTAGGGCGAAGGTTGGTATTTCGTTTCATTGCCAGATCACCCTTATTTCTGACTATTGCCTATTTCTACATACCCGAGACAATTTGGATTGTTAATTATACATGCTAATGAATACATAAAAGTCACTTACTTTGATGTCATCCATTCAGTGTCACTTCCCATAGCAATTTTGTGTAGATAAATATAAAAAAATAACAATTTCATAAAAAAAAATACTCAAAGACTTTCACTTATATCATGAACCAAAATCTGATTTGTTATGGAAAATTAAATCTATCACAAACTGAGCAAATGTAATCAAAATAATAATCAAAACATAAGGACATTTCTAACAATTTGCTAAAAGGAGACCTAAGTCAGAAAAACAACTGTGAGAAAGAAAAAGAAACAGAAACTTCCTGGAGCACTGAGAGTGAAGGGCTGCTTCCAGCTTGTGCTGATAACATTAGAAACTGAGAGACACTGTACTTTCATAATTGGCATTTTGTTATAATGGAAGACCATAGAAATTGAGTTATGCAATATTGCCATTTTTACCGTTCAACTAGATCTTTATACAGTTGATCAACATAAAAAGGTTTACCCAAAACTTGAAAGTGTTTGATGTCTCCACTGCAAAGGAGCTAATATAGTAACCTTAAAGCAACAGAGGTCAATATGGGAATGTGATCAGGAACTAGTGAAAAGGTCAGATAGAGATGAATCAATTCGGGCTGTAATACACTTGTGTGTGGAAGCAATGCTAGGAATCTATCGGTATAGCTATCCTTATCTCAACTAGCAAAAATGCTTTGTCTTTCTTATTATTGCTTATGTCTTCTCTTCAACAAAACTGGAGAAAAGGGAAGAACAAGTTCTGCCTGTAAGTGGGGTGGGGGGCCAGGGGAGAGAAATGGCCCAAACAATGTATGCACATATGAATAAATGAATAAATAAATAAATAAAGGTTTACATAAAAGATACATTGAATATCACCATTGTAACAGTTTCATACATGCTTCCTTGCTAACTATGAAAGAGTAAACTTGCTCAATTATCCAAAAGGCACCAAAGAGTGTTGAAGTGTGTCACATCCTATCTTGAGGCCACTTGACCTGAGATCCTCATTTCAAAGTCTGGGAGTAACTTCGAGGCATGCAAAGTTACAGCGTTCTGAGATAATCCTCAATGTGCCTTCTGTCATCATCAAGGAACAGAGTTCTTCACAGAAAAGCAATAAGAAACAATATGTTTTCCATAACCACACAAGGCTAAGTAAAAGTCGATGCTCAGAAAGAAAGGCTTCTATACTTTTATTCATAGAATCATTATAAATCTTATTTTAAGACCTGGATAGATTTTTTTAAATCCCAAACTACAAAGTGAATATCCTCCTTTCCATAGTAGGGTAAATGGTGTCCCCAAAAGAGATATGTATGCCCATGTCCTAAACCTATAAATCTGCAAGTGTTACCTTATTTGGAAAAAGGATCTCTGAAATTAACTTTGATATAAGGAGATCATCTGGATATTCTGGGTGGAATCTAAATCCAAAGGCAAATGCCTTTAAAAGAGATGCAAAGAGGCAAAGACCGACACATGGTGGAAAAGGTATTGTGAAGACCAGATAGTAGAATGATGTGACGACCTGCCAGACATGGGAAAAATTCTCCCGTAAAGCATCTGAACAGAAGAAAGTTCTCTGGACCTCTTGATTTTTGGACCCTGGCTACTAGAATTGTGAGAGAAAATTTTCTATACATTTAAACCATCAACTTTCTGCAATGTTGCAGTTGCCCCAAATGGATACACATTCCAAACCACACATACACACAAATTTAAACATTGAACATATTCGTTCATATAGCTTCCATTAAAAATCTTAACAATTCGAAATATTGTGCAATGTTCTTCAAATCTCCCCAATTGCTCTAAACTCTGGCTATCATTTTTCCCCAGAGGATGTTCTCATGAATAAGAGAACCATAGAAGAAGAGTACCTTGAGAATTTCCATCTTTCCCTTGTTCCAGAATGCTTTCTACCTCCATACCAGACAGTCTGCAGCTGGCAGCTGCATGTTTAGATCTAACTGATTTTCTAAAAGAGATGCTTCCATTGTAATGAGCGATCCCTAGTAAATTCTGGATATGAAGTTACACTAATGGCTATGGACTTCCACCAAGTGTGTGTAATATGCAAACCCATTGGTTTTCTGTTTAGTACAATCTTATTAAATGACCTGAGATTAGTCATACACCTATATTTTGGTGCAATTTAAACAAGGAATATCTCCCACCAGTAAGTACTAACAATGACTCTTTTAAAAATAACAAGAGAAATGTATTTCCAAGCTATCAGTACATAATTGCCTATGTCAGGGATTGAATAAGTGGGAAATTTTCATTTTTTTTCCATTTTATTCATCAGAAGAATTTGTCTTTTTAATATTCCAAATAATTATAAATTAGCCATTTATAGTCTATGATAGAAATGAAAAGAGGACTAAAAGCAAACTCCTAGAGTATGTATTTGTGAAAGTAGATAGTGTTATGAATCTGGGATCCCCTTATTTTTCTTTTCATAGTTGAGTTTTCTTTTTTAAAATTGTTTATACATTTATTCATATGTGTATACATTGCTTGGGCCATCTTTCCCCCTGCCCCTCCTCCCCTCCCCCTCAGCCTTACCTCTCTTACTTCCTGACAGAACCTGTTCTGCCCTCTTCTCCAATTTTGTTGAAGAGAAAACATAAGAGAGAATAAGAAAGACATAGCATTTTGCTAGCTTGAGATAAACATAGCTATCTATATTCCTAGCATTGCTTCCATGCACATGTGTATTACAACCTGAATTGATTCATCTCTACCAGACCTCTATAGTACTTCCCAGCCATTTTACCATAGTGGCCTCTACCAGTTTAAGATTACTTTATTTGCTCCTCTACAGTGGCACATCAAACACTTTTCAAGTTTTAGTTTTCCTTCTCTTTCCCTATTCCTCCTGTATGCATTCACCCTTAGTTTGTGACCCATGTCCAATAATATTACTGCATTTGTTTTAGGTCTATAATCCACAAATTAGGGAGACCATACGATTTTTGACCTACTGAGCCTGGCTAACTTCTCTTAAGTTGTTCTCCGGTTCCATCCATTTACTTGTAAATAACAAAATTTCATTCTTTATGGCTGAGTAAAATTCCATTGTGTGTAAATATCACATTTTCTTAATCCATTCATCAGTAGTTGGGGATCTTGGCTGTTTCCATAACTTGGCTATTGTGAATAGTGCTGCAATAAACATGGGTGTGCAGGTGCCTTTGGAAAAACCTGAGTCGCATTCCTTTGGGTATATCCCAAGGAGTGGGATTGCTGGATCATATGGCAGATCTATGTTTAGTCTTTTAAGAAGCCTCCATATTGTTTACCAAAATGGTTGTACTAGCTTACATTCCCACCAGCAGCATATGAGGGTTCCTTTTTCCTCACATCCTCATCACATTTGTTGGTGGTAGTGTTTTTGATGATAGCTATTCTAACAGGAGTGAGGTGGAATCTTAGTGTGGTTTTTGATTTGCATTTCCTTTATGATGAGCATTTTTTCATATGTTTTTTGGCCATTTGGGTTTCTTCCTTTGAAAAAGTTCTGTTTAGTTCAGTTGCCCAGTTTTTATTGATTAAACAGAGTTTAGTTTTTTGAGCTCCCTGTATATTCTGGTTATCAGTCCTTTGATGTATACCCATCAAATATTTTCTCCCACTGTGTGGGTGGTCTCTTCAGTTTAGAGACCATTTCTTTTGTTGTGCAGAAGCTTTTTAATTTCATGTCGTCCCATTTGTCCATCCTTTCTCTAGTTGCTGGGCTGCTGGAGTTCTACTGAGGAATTCAATGATTATACCTATTGCTTCCAGAGTATTCCCTGCTCTTTCCTATATTAATTTCAGAGTTTCAGGTCTGATATTAAGGTCTTTAATCCACATTGAGTTGATACTAGTACAGAGTGATAGGCATGAATCCAGTTTCAGTTTTCTGCAGGCAGATAACCACTTTTCCCAGCATCATTTCTTGAAGAGGTTGTCTATTCTCCATCATATATTTTTTGGTGCCTTTGTCAAAAATAAGGTGGACATAGCTGTGTGGATTCATATCCAGGTCCTCTATTCTGTTCCACGAGTCTTCATATCTGTTTTTATGCCAGTACCACGATGTTTTTATTGCTATGGCTCTGTAGTACAGTTTAAAGTTAGGTACTGCAATACCTCCAGAATTGCTTTTTTTCTCAGTATTGCCTTGGCTATTCGTAGTCTTTTGTGTTCCCAAATGAACTTTAGAGTAGATTTTTCAGTCTCTGTGATGAATGTCATTGGGATTTTGATGGGAATTGCATTAAACATGTCATTGGGATTTTGATGGGAATTGCATTAAACATTGTTTGGTAGTAAAGTCATTTTTACTATGTTGATTCTGCCAATCCATGAGCATGAGAGATCTTTCCACCTTCTGTATTCTTCCTCCATGTCTTTCTTCAGTGGTTTATAGTTCTCCTTATGGAGGCCATTTACATCCTTTGTTAAATTTATTCCCAGGTATTTGATTTTTTTTGAGGCTATTATAAATGGAATTCCTTTCTTATATTCTTTCTCAATTTGTCCATTGATGCTCTATAGAAAGGCTACTTTTGTATCCTGCCACTTTGCTGAAGCTGTTTATGGCGTCTAGGAGGTTTTGGGTAGAGTTTTTTGACTCTTTGAGGTCTAGGACCATGTCACCTGCAAATAGGGATACTTTGACTATTTCTTTATCTATTTGTATTCATTTTATTACTCTTCTTGCCTTATTGCTCTGGCTAGGAATTCCAGGACTATGTTGAATAGGAGTAGAGATAGTGGGCATCCTTGTACTGATTTTAGGGGAAATGGTTTCAGTTTTTCTCCACTAAGTATGATGTTGGCTGTAGGTTTGTCATATATAGCCTTTATAATGTTGAGGTACATTCCTTCTATTCCAAGTTTTCTTAAAGCTTTTATCATGAAGTGGTGTTGAATCTTATCAAAAGCTTTTTCTGCATCTATTGAGATGATCAAGTGGTTTTTGTCTTTGCTTCTGTTAATGTGCTGTATTACATTTACTGATTTGTGTATGTTAAACCACCCCTGCATCCCTGTGATGAAGCTGACTTGGTCATGGTAAATAATCTTTCTGGTATGTTGTTGGATTCAGTTTGCCATTATTTTATTGAGAGTTTTTGCATTGATGTTCATTAAAGAGATTGGCCTATTGTTCTCCTTTTTGGAGGTGTCTTTGTCTGGTTTGGGGATGAGAATAATACTGGCTTCATAGAATGAGTTAGGCAGTGTTCCTTCCCTTTCTATTTTGTGGAAAAGTTTAAGGAGTGTTGGTATTAGTTCTTCTTTAAAGGTCTAGTAGAATTCATTAGTTCTTTAAAGATCTGGTAGAATTCAGCAGAGACTCTGTCAGGTCCTGTACTTTTTTGGGGGGAGACTCTTTATTGCTGCTTAAATTTCACCTCGTGTTATAGATTTGTTTAGGTGGTTACTATCCTCTTGGTTCAGTTTTGGGTGGTCATAAGTATCTAGAAATTGGTCCATTTCTTCAAGACTTTTTCAATTTATTGGGATATAGTTCTCAAAGTAGTCCCTGATGATTCCCTGGATTTCGTTGGTGTTTGTTGTTATCTACCCTTTCGTGTTTCTGATTTTACTGATTTGGGGCTTTTCCCTTCTCATTTTAGTCAGATTTGCCAGGGGTTTTTCAATCTTATTTATTTTTTTCAAAGAACCAGCTTTTTATTTTGTTGATTCTTTGTATGGGTTTTTGGTCTCTATTTCACTAATTTTGTCCCTCATTTTTATTATTTCTCTCCTTCTGCTTGTTTTGGGTTTTGCTTGTTTTTGTTTTTCTACGAGTTTAGCATTAGGTCATTGATTTGAGATCTTTTTATCCTTTTAATATATGCACTCATGGCTATAAACTTTCCTCTGAGGACTGCCTTCGCTGTGTCCCATAGGTTCTGGTATGTCATGTTTTCATTTTCATTAACTTCCAGGAGTCTTTTAATTTCCTCTTTTATTTCATCTATGATGCACTGATCATTGAGCAATTTGTTATTCAGCTTCCAATTGTTTGCACATTTTCTGCTATTGTTTATGTTGTTGAGTTCTCCTTTTAATGTCTTGTGATCAGATAGTTTGCAGGGGATTATTTCTATTTTCTTATATTTGCTGAGGCTTACTTTGTGCCTAAGATATGATCAGTTTTGGAGAAAGTTCCATGGGCTGCTGAGAAGAATGTATATTACACGGTTGTTGGATGAGATATTCTGTAGACATCAGTTAGGTCCATTTGATCTATGGTGTGATTTAGTTCTAGACTTTCTTTATTGATTTTTTGTTTAGATGATCTATCTGTTGGTGATAGAGGCAATTAAAGTCTCCCACTACCACTGTGTTGAAGTCTATATGTGCTTTTAAGTTCTTTAGAGTATATCTGATGAAATTAGGTGCACTGACATTGTTGCATGTAGGTTGATAATTGTTATTTCCTTTTGGTGTATTTCCCTTTTTATTAGTATGAAGTGTTCTTCATCTCATTTGATCAATGTAAGTTTGAAATCTACTTTGTCAGATATAAGTATTATACTCCTGCCTGTTTTCAGGGGCCATTGGCTTGATAAATCTTATTCCAGCCTTTCTCCCTAAGCCAGTGTTTGTTTCCATCAATGTGATTCATCTCCTGTATACAGCAGATTGTTGGGTCTTCATTTTTATTCCAGTTTGACAAATGGTGTCTTTTGATGGGGAAGTTGAGTCCCTTGACATTCAGTGTTAATATTGATAGATATGTGGTAATTACTGCCAGTTAGCTGTTTTTGTTGTTTAAGGGTTTGATTGTGTGCAGCTGAATCAATGTTACTCTCTGAATCCTTATCTTTTCTTCTGTGGTTTGGTACTGCCTGTCCTCTCATGGTTTTGTTTGCTTTCATCTTCTGTGTGCAGAATTCCTTGGAGAATCTTTTGTAGTGGTGGCTTGCTGGTTATATTGTTTCAATTTCTGCTTATCGTGGAAGATTTTTATTGCTCCATCTGTTTTGAATGATAGTTTTGCTGGGTAGAGTATCCTAGGGTTGAAATACCTCACTCCATGCCTTTTTTGCTTTTAAGGTTTCCATTGAGAAATCTGCTGTGATTTTGATGGGTTTACTTTTGTATGTTGTGTTTTTTCTCTCTTACAGACTTCAGTATTCTTTCTGTATTCTCTGGGCTAGTTGTTTTCATGATAATATGGATAGGAGGTTCTATTTTGGTCAAGTCTGTTTGGTATCCTGGAAGCTTCTTGTACCTGAATGGCACATGAAAACTTTTTTGAGATTTGGGATATTTTCTGTTATTATTTTATTGAATATATTATGAATTTCTTTTCCTTGAACCTCTTCTCCTTCTTCAATACCCATGATTCTTAATTTTGGTCTTGTTATAGAGTTGGTGAGTTCTTGCATATTCCTTTCACAGCTCTTGAGTCGTTTAGCTATCAGTTTTTTTCTTTATTTTCTATTTTATCTTCT
The DNA here is from genome assembly GCF_047511655.1 of Castor canadensis. Classification (NCBI taxonomy): domain Eukaryota; kingdom Metazoa; phylum Chordata; class Mammalia; order Rodentia; family Castoridae; genus Castor; species Castor canadensis. The sequence continues at coordinate 66,579,776 of NC_133391.1, read as the reverse complement.
AGTTGTGTTATTTTGTCTTCCACTTGCTCTAATCTGCTGGATTGGTCTTCCACTGTGTTTTGTGTTTCTGTTTGATTCTTTTTTCTGAGGTTTTCCTTATATTTGGTCACCTCGTCTTTAATGTTTTTTATTTTCATCTTTAATTCATTTATCTCTCTTTTATAGTGTCCTCTGTTTCACTTTGTTGTTTGCTTAGGTCACCTCTGAGTTCATTTAATTGTTTCTGTGTCTTCTCATGTTCTTTAGAGGACTCTTGGTGGTATTATCTGTAAAACAGTGGGAGTTTGGGGAGTTTGTTCATTAGGCTAGCTATAGAAATTTGGGAAATTGTTTAGGGTTGCACTAAAAGAGGAGGTGGGAAGTGGGGTGGGTGAGTGGGGAAATGATGTAGGGACTGTTAGGTTTTGTGGTCCTTGTGTGTGTTTGGGTATATTTCTATTGTTGTTGTGCAGGGTGCTTGTGTCAGGGATTATAGGGAGTTGGGGTTGTGTAAAGTTGGTATAGTAGTTTGGTCAGCAGGTGGTGAGTGTGTAGGAGGGAGGGATAGTCTGGTGACAGGTTGGGGGAGAACAGGAAGGGATGGTGAGGGCACAGGGAGAGAGAGTGGATGAGAAGGGGCAGAAAGAGTAGTTGGAAAGGAAAACAATGGATTGTAGCACAGGAGAAGGAGGGAGTGTGAAGGGGGTGAGAATAGGGATGAGAAGATAGTGATGGTGAAGTTGATAGTACAGAAAGAAAATAGGAATAAAAATAAAAATAAAAAACCCACAATAATATAACAAACAACAAAAAAATAAGAACACAATTTAAAAAACACCAGTTTCAGGAACAATAGAATTTCAGTCTTAGATTAAGTTCTGGAATTATTCTTCTGGCATCCAGTCCTGGTATTGGCATATACACAGAAGCTCTGATGTGTTCTTACCAGATGATTGGCTTGTGAGTAGTGTTTTATTTTGTCTACCAGTTTAATTGAAATTGTAAGGTGTGGTAGGTTTGCCAGATCATGCAGGGTGGTCAGAGCTGTTGTTTTCCCCAGCTGATACCTATGTTATCCTGTAGCTGCAGCTGTTTGGTCAACTCCTCCCACAGTGAGGTGAAGCAGTTGGGTTTCAAATGCTGCCTTCTGGTTCAGGAAATCAACTCTGTGATTCACTACCTGCCTGCTTTGAAGGTGGCTTATTGCTGTGTTTGTTTCATGAGAGTTCTTTGCAGAGAGTTTAGTTCCTTGCCCCACCCCTTTCTCTGGGGCAGGTTCAGAGTTCCATCCACCCCTTTTGCTGTCCATGTTTATAATTACAGTTTGCTGTTTGTTTTTCAGTTTTTCAGGCAGTTCAGTTTTGGATGCTGCTTTCTGGCTCAGGAGACAGAGCTCTGTGATCCATTACCTGCCCTGCTTTGGGTGGTGGCTTTTCACCCACCTGCTCTCAGCCTTCACTGCCTTTCCTGTGCTTATTTACTGAGAGTTCAGCACTGAGAGTTTAGCTCCATGCCCCACTCCCTTTCTCCAGGGCAGGTTCAGCATTCCACCCACCCCCTCCTCTGTCCACATTTTATTACAGTTCCCTGTTTTTCAGTTTTGTTGGGGGTGGAATCAGTCTGCCCAGGGGCTGCACTGGTTTATGTTCCTGGGGATGGATAGGAGAGTCCCACGTAGTGTGTGGTGCTCACTTGTTTGTTCTGACAATTGACATGCAGGCAGGTTTGGAGCAGGTGGTAGTGGTGGGAAGAAATGGCACCAACTGTGGCGTGGGGAGGCTTTCCATGGGCAAGGGGTTCAGGATGTCACAGAATTTGATTCTGGTTGATGCTCCATTTCTGCTTGATGGAGGAAGGCGAACAGAAGGAAAAAGAAAAAAAAAAGGAGAGAGAAATTGTTGTGGGGGAGGAGGATTTCCCCAGGGCTGGACCTGCCTTGCTGGCTGTGCCATGGGTCACAGCTGTTAGGTGCAATTAAAGGCTGATTTGAGGGCCAGTCTTTGAATTTTTTTCTGCACCTAATGTGATTGCAGTTATTAATTTGGCTAGAGGCAGTCAGAATTACCCAAGTGTGGCTCCAACGTCTCAGGGAGGTTTTTGGGAGTCACAGAGCTTAGGTTTTCTGCTTCTATACCCTAGTCACCACCTTGGGTCTCTTCTGGGATCCCCTTCTTGGTGTCCAAAATGGATTTCTGAAGCTCAGTAGTAGGGTGAAGGATTCATTCCGATGATGTATTCTCAAAAGTACATAGATGAGGCTCAGTCTTTGAAGAGTTTTAGACATAGTTTTCAAACTGAAATTCATTATTTTAGGGATTCACAGGGGACTTTTTCAATGAAAGCTCTCCTATTTCATCTTTCCTTGTCTGTCCTTAGACACCATCTCCTCCATAAACTGATAAGATTTGCCTCTTAATCTCTGCCTTTCACTATCTAGAAACCACTGTGTCTCTTTCTGGTTCTTATCAATATTGTTATCTTCTTCTTCCCTTCAGTTTAAATCTTAGATTTGTAGATTACAACTTCAGTGGAACTTATGCTTGCATTTTTTAAAGTTTAAATTAAAAAGCCTTTATGTTTCTTCTTTTTAGACTATTTTCTCAAGGAAAGAAATAGGATCATTTGAGTAACAATGGATGAATGGAAAATTTAGATGAGGTTTTATTCATTTTTATTTTTTTAAATTAACACATTTATAAATTTAATATGCAGTATATGAATGTATACAGACAAAATAAACTTGTTTGAAGGAAAATTTGCAACTTTTGGACAAATATAAACTTATTTTCCATGCACAACATATTTAATTAGATGGAAAGTAGGACATATCAATCATAGAAGTTTCTGAGGTCATTGAAGACCAGATTTTCCAATAGAAGTCAATGTACATGGAGTGCAACTAATAGAATAAACCAGATGAAATTTCAGCTCAAAATTTGGTCAGTTATTTTTTAAAACCATATAAATTTGCCAGAAGGAATTCAATTCAAAGACTGCTTATTGCAGAGTTGAAAAGTTACCATCACCTGCTGATGTTATGGCTGTCATAAAATCATAATATAAAAACATATCTTTGTGTTTTTGGTAATGCTTTCATCAACAAATCTACCACACTGTCAATCTTATAAAACTATAGCACATGCAAATGTGTACAGTACACAGTACTTGACAATGATAATGATAATGATAACAAATTATTATGTTACTAGATTAAATATTTATTTTGCAGTTGATCTTTGAACATTGTAGGGGGCTAGGAGCATTGATACTATGCAGTTAAAATTTGAGGCAAAATGGTTGACCCCTTGCAAATGTAAAAGAAAGTAACTGCAAAATTATCATAGTAGTGTGTTATTACTAGTTGATTTAATTCAGTTAAGATTTAATACTGAATCATTACACTTTTTTACATTTCTTTTGACTGAAAATGGTCTGTTTGCGCAAGTTTTGATTAATTTCAACTTTTTATAATAGATTTGTGCATATTTTATAGTGGTCAATTTTAGACTATTATCTACATCTATTTCATGCATTTATGATATATTTAACTTTCTGGGGGGGGTTGACATTTCTAGGCTTCACACTCTGTATATCATCTAGGTTTGGGTAAGTACACTCTGTGATATTCACACAACAATGATATCACCTAATGACACATTTTTCAGAATGTATCCCTATATTTCAGTAGTGTACAACTGTAATAGTCTAACTAGGAATTAGAATTCCTCTAGAGGAGGAATTAGGGCTTGTTTGTTTTTAGCATTGCAATTTCTTAGAAGTTATACTTTCTATATACACTACTCTGATGATAAATTTTGCAAGGTATGAGCATGTTTTTCCTTAAAAGTTCTGTGCATCGGCTCAATAGCAATGCTCTTACTTGACTTATGGGGTATGAGATTTAACACAACACTAGAATACAGATGCACTTATCACTAATTACTTTAATTGAATTTTGGCTTAGTTTACCTTGTTGTAAAAGTGATAAACTATGAAATTCCTACAGCACAAAGTTTAAAGAAGTATTTCATTCACTTGATAACTTCAAAATGACTTTTGAGCCATGTAAAATGTCAAACAACAATTATAATTATTATCTGTTCATCTTAGGTGCCAAAAAGCAGGTAGAAATAAAACCAAGAGCTGGATGGGAAATGAGTTTGGAGCATGGTGTGAACTTCCTCCTAAATTAAGCTGTGGTAAGGAAAGGACTACCACTTTCAAAGAACTGTACTTGATTTTCATTAAATGGCTCCTGACTTCCTTCCTCTGATGGGGCCTACAAATATGAAGAGTTTGCCTGGGCTTCTGAAGACTGTCATAAACTGGTGCAATGAGTGAGTGCGACACTGGCATCCTGGGAGCAACAGCTGCTAGACCCTGAAGTGAAAGAGCCGTTTGGAAGAAAACTATAAATGCTGATCTTGAGTTTTCAGTTCATCACTGAGGGAAAAATAATGACATCACTACAGAAAATCAAGTGAAAGAGCCGTTTGGAAGAAAACTATAAATGATGATCTTGAGTTTTCAGTTCATCACTGAGGGAAAAATAATGACATCACTACAGAAAATCAAAATAACTGCCAGGCAGGCAGGTTGGTAGTGCCATAGTCCCTTGAATTTCTCTCAGATTTATATAGAGTTGTGTACAAGGTATGCTCACTGTGATGTTGAGTGGACACAAGGACTGGTTGTCACTGGGCATGTAGTGGTTATGCAGCAAGTACTGTTTGCTTTTTACCAAAACACAACCTTTTATTTAAAAAAAACCTTTAGGAATAGCAAGCAGTTGGAAAAGGAACTGTAGACTTTTTCACAGACATTGAGGACATAAAATATAAGTGGTGGCTTATTATGGTGACTTAAATGTTATTACGGTAACATTTCTATTACTCAGACGAGATATAGCTTCTTCAAACACTCAAATTATCCACAGCAATGAGGCAAGTTGGGGGTTGTCAGTATGGATTATTCATACTGGTAATTTCAGTGCTTCTCCTTTCTTCCAGAGTCACATGTCCTACCCAGGGTAAGAAGCTTTTCTACAACTGTCAGTCCTTCCTCATGTTCATTAATATTGGGTTTAGAAGTTACCTTACTTGGCATGCAACCAAACATGGTTGTCCTTAAGTCTGATCCACAACTGAACTAGATAAATCAGGATTGTTAAAAGGAAGAGATGAGTCCCAGGATGCTTCAATATCACAATTTGTCTCTGTGTCTAATTATTTAGTGCCAACTCCCTCTTGAGGGAAGCTCTCCATAGCCCTTACCTCATGTTGGCAGGAAGGCAGGTTCCAGTACTATTAATCTGGAATAACAATCTAGTTTCTCCAGTTCTGTTTGGCAATGAAGGGGGCTAAAAAATCCTAACTAGAATGGAAAGTATTGAAAACAATGCTGCATTAATTTTAAGTTTTATTAACTAGAATCTTTAGGAATGTGTAAAGACAACCCTAACTTTCAAGTGTTTGAAGGGCATCCCAATGAGAAAAGAATGTAATTCCAATATCATCTCTGACTACTCTTTCATCTGGATGAATCTTAGAAGTCCAATAAAGGAGAACTGCAAAAAGATCTTTTCTGGCAAGGTTTACTTATAATCATGATATTTTTCAAAGCAAATGAGGATGATTCTGAGAATCTGAAAAGCTGCTATGATTTTATGATTGTCTGACAATTTTCCTAGTTAGCACTGTTATATCACACATCCTTTCTTTTATTATTTCTTGCTAAAATTATAATTTTAATTGAATTGTGAATTTCAGGTTATGCAAATAATGATCAGGTTTCATGAATACATTTTGCAACAAGAAGGCAATGGTAAGTCCAAGCATTTTAGAAAATATTCTTCTTGTTTTCTTTTTTTTTGCAGTACTGGGACTTAAACTCAGGGCTTACACCTTAAGCCACTCCTCCAGTCTTTTTTCTTTATGGGTTTTTTCAAGATAGGGTCTCACAAACTGTTTGCCTGGGCTGGATTTGAACCATGATCCTCCTGATCTCTGCCTCCTGAGTAGCTAGGATTACAGGTACAAGCCACTAACTCCTGGCTAGAAAATATTCTTACTAAAACTGAGTATATTAATTTCTTTGCTACATGAAATCTAGTAAATTAATAGATAGAGATGAGTCTTTCTGTTTTTTGGTTTGGAGTTTTGTTTTTCCGGTTTTTTGCTCTTTTTTTGTTTGTTTTCTCAGTTTTGGGGGTTTGAATTTAGAGTCTTGCACTTGCTATGCAAGCGTTCTATCACTTGGCACATCCCAGCCCTTTTCATTTTAGTTATTTTCAGATAGGGTCTCATGGTTTTTGCCCTCACCTGCCTAGATCATGAGCCTCCTATTTATGCCTTCTAGGATTAGCTGGGATGAAACACACATGCTATCACACTTAGCTTTATTGATTGAGATGAGGTCTTGCTAAGTTTTTACATAGACTGGCTTGAATAGAGATCTTTCAGATCTCCACTCCCAAGTAGCTAGGATAAAAAATTTGAGCCACTGAGCCTGGCTTTTTCTAATTTTTTTTAATAGTAAAAATGAGTAGTATATAGTCAGCTGTCTACACAGTACTGATCCTCTATAACCAAGTCCCAGGTGCTGCCCTCTAACACACGTTTTTAAAACCTGCCTATTCTAGAGATATCTTACACAGGCTTGGGATACCACTGTGCTGTGTTTCAACTATGGATGAGACAAAGCCTACATGTGTATTGTCATATTTGTGGAGGCCACAGGGCTGGTTGAGTCAGACAAGGGCATTAGATGATTTAAACAATAGCTTCATATTTGGAATTCTGTTTTTATATTTCTCTCTTCTCAAATCCATTTTTTCAAAAGGAGAATGGTGGAGGGGGTGAATTCAAGTATGATATATTTGATATATTATAAGAACTGTTGTAAAAGTTTCAATGTACCCCCACCCAGCACAACAATAAAAAAAGAGGAAAACAAAATAGCCATATTAATTAATGCTACTAAAATACCAATTCTGGGTTATTCCCTTTCTCAAAAATGCTCACTCAGTTATCTTTCATATCTTCTAAGGTAGAATTCAAGCTTTCCATGATGGTGATATCAGGCTCTCTAACCTGCACTCCTCTCCCAACTATTTAATGATTCATGCCATAAGTTCTCAATACTGCTGTTTATCCCAAACTACCCATTTCCAACTTACCTTATTTTTCATGCTATTTTCCCCTTTCCAAAGTGCCAACTATTAAGTTTGAGCCCAATTTCTTTTTAAAAATCTCAATATTACACAAGCACTTATATATCTGAATTCTTATAGCACTTAATTTCTTTTTTTAATATTGAGAAATCTCTAATAAATGATTTAAAGTGTGTTTTGTTGGTTTCTAGTCAAAAAGTTTTCCAGAGCTCTCTTCTTGTTCTATACAATCTGTAAATAAAGAAATACACATCCAATGAATATGATATATATATAAACAAAATAAGTATTTATTTCAAGTTCTTCCCTCTATGACTAAAATGGTTTACCAATCAACCTAAAATTTTTTTTTGCAGAGTACATATGTGAATTTTGGTTATAAGTTCATAACTTACCCAAGGGTATAGACTCAGAATTAATTTTCCTTTAGGCTTTTTTTTAAGCATCAAATTGCATAGATCTGTATCTTATTAATTATTTCTTTAAAGTTTAATCAGCTTTTAAAAATTAGGCACTTAGATGATAATTATTGCTGTTGTATGAGACCTTACAGTTTCCTACTTAGCAAAGTATTTGCTCTTATCTGGAGCCTGCCTGTTAAATGAGTGAATATTGGGAGATCAAGTTCAAATACACTGACCTAAGGAAAATCAAAAGTATGTTAAGTCCTTTGGTTACTGAAGTCCAGGAGACCTCTCACCTGTGATAACATCAGACGCCATACACTAGCTGCAAACGACCTCGGCCTGTGGTCATGATGCAGCATTAGTACCTGAATAAAAATTTTGACAAGGTTTTTTCCAGTGTATTGTTTTCAATATGTCTTCTCTTGATATTTCAGAATATCTAATAGTGGTCACTATCACACTTTGCTTGTTTCAAAAAAGAAAAGATCTTACATTGATTCAAAATGGGCATGAAATACTCCCGCTAACATTTTAAAAAGTAATAGTAGATCTTACATATTAAAATAAGGAATTCTTTTTTGCCATATGATTTCTTTGGAAGGCTATGATTACTCAGGTTTCATTTATTGAAATGTCTTACTGAAATTTATAATCACATCCAGTTTACTGAGAGAAAAAATTCTTACATTATCATCACAATTCATTTTGTTCTCAAGTAATATTTACTTATTCACTAAATTTAGCTCCAAATTAAATTTTTCACAAATTAAATCTTCCTTCAAATGATAATATAATATTATTGATAAAATTTTTAGTTGTCTCAAATACCAAAGGTTGTATTAGGCAGATTGCAATTCTTGTGATGTAATACCTGAGATAAACAAGAAAAATGAAAAGATTTATCTTAGCTCACAGTTTGAGATGTTTCAACCCATGGTCACTTGGTTCCATTGCTTTGGGATTGTGGAGAGGCAAACATCATAGCAGGGAGCACATGATAGAGCAAGCTGCAAACATCAGGGCTGCTGGGAAGCAAAAAAGAGAGGGAATGAGGTCTCAATATACCCTTTTCCAATAATAATCTTCTTCCTCTAATTAGGCCACACCTCTCAAGTTTCCACTACCTCCAAATATCACCAACAGTTGGGGAGCAAGTATTTAACACTTGAGTTTTGGGAGACATTTTAAAGATCTAAATCATAACATAATCAATTATGAAGAAGGAGTTCAAAATATTTTAAAAAAATTAAAAAGCAATGTAAATGATGATATTTCTGGTTTCCAAGGGAGACTTCTTTGAAGATTAAAAAGAATACCCCTTTTGGACTAGGGATGTGACTCAGTGGTAGAGCACATGGTTATCATGCATGAAGCCCCAGGTTCAATCCCCAGCATCCTCAAAAAAAGTGCAGCCCCTAAATGTACATTTTTTATGTTTGTTAATATAATTGTTACATTTAGCATACTATGAATGCCTGTATTTTTAATATGGTCAATTTCAGTTAAAATAGCTACTAATCACCATGCTGGAGACAGAAAGAGAAATGAACTAGAATGAATCGCCTCATGTAGCTCACATCTAGTCAGGAAGATGTACAGATATACAATGATTTATAACAAAATGCTGTAAGTTCAACTATGCATTGGATCTCTAATGCTTGATTTGTGATTACTTTTGGCAATGAGGAAACTAGAGGAATGTCAACCTTTTTCATGATCACAAGTGTTATGTTACAAAAAAAAAGTAATGCCTCATTGAAGTAGCTGCCATATCACAAATTTTAAAATTTACTGTAGAAGGAAAATAGAGTACAAAGATAGAGACATGAAGAAACAATGTAAGCATAAAGGTTGGTGCAATAATACTGACAATACTATTTATTCCATCTGCATTTGTTTGTAGTGTATTCTTTGTTTTTACTTTGCTTAATTTCTTTCATGCTATTTACTTATTAAAGACACTTAAAATATTTTGACAAGAAGATATTAGTATATATGCGTATAAATATAAATATGCATATATCAGCATTAATATCAGGTACACATCATATAATTAGCTAACATACTCACTCTTAGGGATATTCTTTTTCTAATTATTAAAGAGTTTAAAAACATTATCTATTGGAAAAACACCAATCCCTCTTGAGATTCATTGATATGACATAATGATGAATGAAGGAACATTAGATTTTTTCTCTTTTTAATAAAATTTCCATAATTTTCAAAAAGTAATATTTTACCTTTGTAGAGATTATGTTCTATTAAAGGAATGAAGACAATGAGCAAAATTAAGAAAGAAAAATATGTACTATATACTTCATTAGATAGTGGTAACATGAATTATAGAAAGATGAAACAAAGAATGGGGATAGTGGTGTTGGGAGTGATTAATATTCTACATAGGGAGGTCAGAGGCCTATAGAATGGTGAAAACCAAGCATCAGTCTGAAGAATATGAGAGGTAATGCAAGTGAGTAAAGAAAGAACATACCAGGAAGGTGTAAAGATCTTGAGGGAGAAGCCTGGTCAGTAAGTCTAAGGAACAGCAAGGAGCCTATTGTGTGTGAAAGAGGAATGAGAGTGTGAGACAGGATGGGGACAATTGCTAGGTTAGAGGGATGAGGTGGGTAACATTAATATGAAAGGTGATCAGAGCAGTAAGAAGCAGATGCATGTGTCATAGAGCATTAAGGACTGTTATGGGGCTTTCACTTTTTCTGGGGCATTGTCTTTTTTTTTCTTTTAACTAACAGCATCCATAGTCCATTAGCCTTTAGGAGTCAAAGAATGCTATGATTACCCTTGTAGTTTAACAAAGTCACTCTAGATGTTGAGATCAAAATAGACTAGCAAGGCACAAAAACAGATATGAAAGCCAATGGAACAGTCTAGAAGAGCCAGACATAAATTCATGCAACTATAGCCACCTGATTTTTGACAAAAGAACCCAAAATATATAATTGAAAAAGACAGTTCAATAAATGTTGCTGGGAAAACTGGATAGCTGCATGAAGAAAACCAAAACTAGATCCCCGTTTTTCACCCTGTACAAATAATTCAAAGTGGATCAAAGACTTTAATGCAAGGCCAAAACTTTGAAACTACTGCAGGAAAGAATAGGGAATGCACTGGAACATATAGATATGAAACTAAACAGCTTCTGCACATCAAGTGAAATGGTCATCAGACTGAAGAAGCAGCCCACAGATGGGAGAAAATCTTTGTAGCTATACATCTGACCAGGTATTAATAACCAGAATTTACAGGGAGCTCAAAAAACTAAACTCCCAAAGAACCAATGACCCAATGAAGAAATGGGCAAATTTACTGATCAGAAGTTTTTCAAAGGAAAAATGCAAATGGCCAAAAAAAAAAAAACACATGAAGACATGCACAACATCCCTAGCTATAAAGGAAATGCAAATCAAAACCACATTAAGATTTCACATCATTTTTGTTAGAATGGCTGTCACCAAGAACACAGCATATGTTGGTGAGGATGTAGAGAAAGAGGAACACTGTACACTGTTCGTGGGAATGTAGACTGGTATAGTCACTGTAGAAAGCAGTATAGAGGTTCTTCAAAAAAACTAAAGATAGAAGTACCATATGATTCAGCAATATCATTTCTAATCATATATCCAAAGAATGTCAGGATACAATAAAGGCAATTCCACAACCACATTTTTTGTAACATTATTCACAATAGCCAAGTAATGGAAACAGCCCAAATGTCCTACAACTGATAAATGGTTTAAGAAAATGTGAAGTTTTGTTGTTCATAGGTAAATGAATGGAACTAGAGAATATCATGTTAATTGAAGTAAGCAGCTTCAGAAAGACAAAGGTCACATATTTCTCTCATATGTGGAAGATAGGTCCAAATACAAATACAAGAATTATCATGTTTCCTAAAGTGGGACTGAGGAGGGAAAGAAGAAGAGAATGATACACAGTGAATAATACTGAAATACATCACATCTGAGTAGGAGCAAGACACACCAAAACACACTCAAAACTGTTGAACAATGCAGAGTAGAGGGAAAAGGGTAAGGAAGAATAATATATGGAGGCTAGACTGATTAACATACAATATATTTATAGGCCAAGTACCAAGGCAAAACCCCACTGGACAACGAACAGACACTTAAACAACTGAAGGAAAGTAATGTTAAATAGGTTATGTTAAGGGGAGGGTACTACTGGGGGGTGGAGAAAGTAAAAGAGGATGAATATGGTTGAGGTATTTTCTGCACTTGTCTGAATATGGAACACTGAAACTTGTCAAAGCCATTTTAAGAAGGAGGAAGGGAAAGAGGGAAAAAATAGACCAAACCAAGGAACATTGAATGCATATATGGAAATATCACAAGAAAACCCCCTGTACAACTATTATATACTAATAAAAACATTTTTTCAAAAAAAAAACAACCTTAGTTAGAAGGTTGAGCATACTGCACAATATTCCACTCTAGGAAATAAGTCTGAGACTCAAAAGACTTCTCTCTATCACAGTTTTCATTTTAGAGCAGTTACAAGCTCTGTATGCCTTATGAAAATGCACTCATATGCCTTATGAGAAAGAAGCATGCAAAAAACTAGACCAGTAGATAAGGGCAAAACCAGGAAACTGGCACTGATTTTCTCCAGGAATAAGAATACCTTGGGTCAGCTGATAGCAGTGAGGATGAAGAGTGCCTGATGTTGGGACGTATTAAGACAATGGAGACAACAGTACATGCTGATAAATTACAGGTTGGCCTATGAGAGAAGGAAGCAGCCAAGGAAAACTGCAAGAGGAAGTCCTGGCTGAAGACATAAATTTGCAAATCATCACATGGTTTGAAGTCATGAAACTGGATGATAAAACCAAGGGATTGAGTAGAACTGGAGAGACTGTCCAATGACTGGGCCCTGAGGTACTCAAATATTTAACAGCCAGGGACAGGAAGAGGAACAAGCAGAGGATATTAATGAATGTGGAGCCAAGAAAAAATGTCAAAGCTTAGACTTAGGATTTAACTGCACCTATGATATGGTTAAGACTACATGATTACCTGGTGTGAGTGAGGGGAGATACTTGGAAGAAAAGAAACAAGTTCACAGCAGAACTCAAAATCCCAAGGAGCATCAATATTTAAATTATGAGTATGCAAAAAGAAAAGCACATACCAAAAATGAGAGGAAAATGTATTTAGAGAGACTAGTTGAGAACTGGGAGAAAAATATATCATGGACCCAAGAAGAGAGTCACAAAATGAAATGAAAGCTCAGTTTCACATAGGACAGTCATTTAAGATGAAGACAGAAAACATACTTGGATTTGACCATTGTATCACTGGTGAGATTTTATTACAATGGGTTAGGGATATAATTTGATACATTGTAAGAACTTTTATAAATGCCACAATGTACCCCCACCCAGCATAACAATAAAGAATGCAAAAAATTTAAAAAGAAAGACAAAAAATGAAGGCAATGTGTATAGAAAAGTCATTTGAATAAATGGGTGATGAGAAGAGGCAAGAGTGTGGAGCCATCAAAGTAAAGTGGAATTTTTCTGGAAAGGATTCATTAGAGCATGTTAGGGACAAAGAATAAAGAAGCAGAAATAGAAATAACAAAAGACAGCATTCTGTAGGTAAATCTGGAACTTACATATTTTCTTACAAATTTGCCTAAAGATAAACCTACTAAATCTCCATACAAGAAAATTGAAATGCTTTTGAGGAGCCGTCATAATGTTTTCCACAGTGGCTGTACTAATTTACGTTCCTACCAGCAGAGTATAAGAGTTCCTTTTTCCTGAATCCTCACCAACATTTATTGTTATTTGTGTTTGATGATAACCATTGTCTTTCTTTTTAAATTTTTTGCATTCTTCAGAAATGAGGTAGAAATAGAACTTCCATATGATCCAGAAATACCACTCCTAGGGATAGATCCAAAGGAATATGTCAGATTATAATAAAGACATCTACACACTCATGTTTATTGCTATTCACAATAGCCAAGCTATGGAAATAGACAACATGCCCCACAATTGATGAAAGGATTAAAAAATGTGGTATTTATGTACAATGGGATTTTATTCAGCCATAACGAAGAAAGAAATTTTGCCCTTTGCAGTTAAATGGATAGAACTGGCAAACATCAACTTAAGTGAAGTTAGCCAGGTTCAGGAGGCAAAGGCCACATGTTTTCTCTCATATGTGCAATATAGACCCAATACAAATACAACCCATATTATGAAAAATAGGTCATGCTAAGGGGAAGTCACTAACAGGAGAGGGAGGATGAAAGAAGGAAGCAAACAAGGTGAATATAGTTGATGTACTTTCTATTCAAGAATGAATTTTAAAACCTGTTGAAATTATCATAAGAAGGGGAGTAAGGCAGAAAGGGGCTTATACATGGAAATGTCATAATGAAATTCCCTGTGTAGCTATCTTAAACAAACAGAAATTTCTTGTCAAAAATGGAGGACAGGAAGGTAAAATAGGCCCTGTCTGGGGGTTGGCACCAATGTGGGAGGGAGAATATAAGGAAAGGATGTAGGAAGGTGAATATGATGGAAGTATTATGTACTTGTGTATGAAAATGGAAAAATGAGACCTGTTGAACTATTCTAAGAATAGAAGGGGGCATAAAGGAGAATGGTGGAGGGGGTAAATTTAAGATACATTTCAAGCACCTTTGTAAAGGCTATAATGTGCCCCCAGTACAATAACATAATAATAAAAAATAAAGCAGATGGTAATGGTGGAAATAAAAGAAAATTGAGATGTAAAATGATACAATGAGTTGTCAAAGATGACATGGATATTCACAGGTTAACCTCCAAATCACTTTTACCTAGTTGGTTCTAAACGAGTCAGAGTATGTTAGCAAAAAGGTGATCTTGGAATTTACCTTTACATGTTCGATAGAAAGAGACCAGAGTGCCATGTAATTAAAATGATGATGCATTCTGTTTGAGATTATTGAAAGTTAGCTTGTTAATCTTCACACCTACTAACAATTCCTCTTATGTGCCTGACAGACTTATTTTTGTATACCTACCAACAGAAATATAAACTTAATTTTTCCAATAATTTCACATCTCTAATGATTTTTTAAATTTTTGATTGTGGTATTGATAGTCTTAAAAGCTTCAGAGAGTGTCAGGATTGTCTCCCTGTAAAACCACAACCAAAGCAGTTGACATTCTTTGAAGTATGAAGGTCTACAAGTGTGTTGTACAGTGAGAAATGGCATGTGGATTAATTTCCTAAACTATTTTCCCACCATTTTTATAGAAAACTTAGATGAGGAAAAATGTGGATTAGTACTTGTCCCGGCATAATCCTTTATTTGTGTTATATATATGCTCAGCTTTTACCAGTATATCTAATAAAAGCCAGAAAGCTTTAGAAAAATGCTTTGTGGAAGAATTTCAGGCAAGAAATAAGAAATTTAATTAGTAGAGTCCTGGGAAAGACATTTTTGTGAATCAATGTTCAGAGACTAGGGATGTTTAGAACACCATGGTTGCTATGAAGGTTTCATTCCAAGGCAAGGGTGCAGTGAAATAAGAACCCTTATCCACTGTTGGTGAGAATATAAATTAGTAAAATCACTATAGAAAACACTATGGAGTTTACTCAAAAAACTAAAAACAGAACTCATATATAATCCAGTGATATCATTCCTGCACATACATCTGAAAGAATGTAAATCAGGATATATTAGAGACACTTGCACATCCATGTTTATTGCAGCACTATTCATAATAGTGAATCTATGGAAACAACCCAGATGCCTTACACTGATGAATGGGTTAAGAAAATGTGGCGTTTATACACGATGGAGTGTTATTCAGTCAGAAAGAATAATGAAATACCATTTGCAGGTAAATGGATGAAGCCAAATATTATTCTGGTAAGTGAAGTAAGACAGATTCAAAAAGACAAAGGTCACATGTTTTCTCTATCGTGAATAAAATAGATCCAAAAGATAAACACAGACACAAGTACATATACATATATATATATATATATGTGTATGTATAACATGTTTGCATTAGTGGGACTGTTTGATGTTTGATGAAACTAGGGGTTGGAAGGAAAGAAAAAGAGAATAACAGAGTGAACAATATTGAAACACATTGCACCTGTATAAGAAGATAGTATAAAATGCACTGAAAGCTGTTGAGTAATAAAGGTTGGAGGAGGAGAAGGGAGAGTAATAAATTGGGTGAGTCTGATTAAAGCACAATGTATTCACAGGTGAAATGCCATGGCGAAACCCCTTTGAACAGTGTATATACACTTAAAAAATGAAGGACAAGATTATAAAACAGGTCCTGTTAGGGAGTACAAGTAGGAGAGGGGAGGGTGAATGGAGGAAGTAAAGAAGGGTAAATAAGGTCAATATATTTTATATACTTATATGAAAATAGGATGATTGAAGTTGTTTTAAGTAGAAGAGGGATGAGGTAGAGTGTTGGTGGGACAAACCTAACCAAGATATATTGTAAGCATACATGTAAATGTCACAATGAAATCCCCTGTACAACTAATGTATGCTAATAAAACATTAGATACAATAGCAAAAAAAGGATTTAAAAATTAGAAAAATATTTTATTGTTTCAAAGTTTCCCAACTTATCATAGATTCATATCTATGTCAAGATGAATAAAATAGTTTTATTATCTGTATTGCTCAAATAGAAACAAGATCTACAAGATTTGAAAAACAGCACACGCACACACACACAAAAAAAAACCCAGCAAGAGTCCCTTACTAGGGGAACAGAACAGAAATGAGAACTTCTACCTCTCCATTCTTAGGTTAGGATTCTTACAGATATACACATGCCTTGTTTAAGTACATCTGCTGTCTTGCTGTGGTTATTCATGCCAGCCTTCATGGCCATGCATTCAATACATGTTTAGTGAGCACCATGTGTAGAAACTCTTCTAGAAGTTGGGGATGCAACAATGAACTAATCTGACAAACTCTTGTCTCCAGTGGAGATATATTATATTTTAGTGGGGAAAAAATAGTAAATATTCAACTAGTAAATGCATTTCCCTTGTGAGTCAGCATCAGAAAAGAGGCCAAGTAAGATTCCAGGAATGGGGAGGAAGGGAGATAAAGGAGAATGATGGCAGGGATAAATTCAACTATATTTGATATATTGTAAAAACTTTTGTAAATGTCACAATGTACTCTCTGCACAACAATAATGATTAAAAAACCATTTGTGAGTGAAGATATTTTTCTCCCATTGACCTAAAAGTAAATAGATTTCTCACCAGGTGGCTTAATTTTTAAAAGAAAAATTTAGATCTGATATTATGGGGTCAAAAATGTGTGTTGCTCTTGAACTTAATAACATGAAAATCCCCAAAATAAGCAATAAACATTCTAGTTGGTGGAAGTATAGCCTTTGAATTCATCTCATGCAGGAGTGCATGCCAGGGCGGGGGAGGGTAAATGGAGAGGGTGAGGAGGGTGAATATGGTCAATATACTTTGTATACTTGTATGAAAATTGAATGAAACCTGTTGAAAATGTTCTAAGAAGGGGGATAAAGGAGAATGATGGGGGGGTGGATCTAATTAAGATACGTTGAAGGCACATAAGTAAATATCATAATGAATCCCCCCTGTGCAACTAATATATGCGAATAGAAAATAAACATAAAATAAGGAATCAATCCTTTATATGTCCAAAACCCACAGGAGGCAGCGGTAGGCACCTATGCCTGTGCTGCCATCTCGTGGCACAACAGAAAAGTGATATTAAATAATTACGTTAGTACTAATACTGGTTCCCCTAGTTGGCCAAATGTTTGTCCTGGAACAAAAAAAACATGCTTTATAACTGATCCTTAAGATGAAATTCTTTGAATTAAATTACCATGGCATAAAAAAACTAAAAAAGTGAAATTTATTTAAAAAATCACAGCTTTATCACCTGGGCTAATAAAAAATTAATTACTTAATACATAAGATTTTTTTTCACTATGCACCATATATAAGTTTAAGATTGATGACCTCATTATCATCTAACCCCCAAATCAACTTCTTTTTTATACTTAGGCAGATTTTGTCTTTCTGTCCTCATGAATTGCTTTCTGCATTGGTTACACAACATACGCAAGGGTAATTTTCATTCTTCTCTAGTCCTCAACTTTTTCATGTTTTTGCTGAAAGTGACTTGCATGTTGCCTGAGTAATTATTAACAGAACTGTGTTTGGAAGAATATGGTTCCTATGGAGCAGCTGCCTGAGGAAGTGAATTAATTTGTCTGGGGAGTAATTTCTCTGTCACCTGGAGAGTTAAAAAATGGGATTGATATCCCATTAACCATTGGTGTTACTGTGATTCATTTGCCTTAAGAGCAAAAGCATGTGAGAGATCACTCTATTGTGAGGCAAAGTCACAGACTAACCTTTGTCTCCATCCAAAAGAAGGCTGTCAGGAAAGGATGGATAGTGAGGAAATGTGTGCAGGGTCCTTTGCTTACATGAAATATCTTACTGAGTCATTCCTTAAAACTTACACTGCTTGTTTTTAACTCAACACAAAAAGCACATCATGCACACTGCGGTTACTCATTCACTCTGTGTTCTGTGGTCCTGTTCACTCTTAATCCTGGATTTGTCACATTCACCTTACGAGAAATTCCTGCTTGGTGAATCTCATAGACCTTTCTTCTCCCCATACTAGCTGGCATTTTTATATTGTAAAAATATATTACATTTACATTGGTTGTATAACAGTAACCTTTCCCATTGTCGAGCCTTGAATCTGTGTTTAAATGGGTTCATTGTTTATGGCAGAGAGATCTAGTGGTCCTCATATACATCCACCCTCCACCTTGTCCATTGGAAGAAACTGAAATCCCAGTTTTCTCCTGAATATTTGGTAGCCCATAATGAAGAGTAAATTTCCTGGCCTTTTAAGTATATCTGCATGACTAGGTTCTAGCTCATAAAAGGAAACAGAAATGCTAAAGTGATGCTTCGTTTTAAAGACAGTTAGTGTCCTATACAATACATTATTTTAAGTATTCAATTTCAAGAGGCCATATGTACATTGAAAGACTCTAGAAACATTAAAAGGTGAGAAATAAGTCCTACAAAATATCAGAGGTCACAACATCAGTTAAGACTATTAGGAGTCTAATAGTGTGGGGTATATCAAGACAGTCTCTCTAAAATAAGAGACAAATTATTACTTTTCAAAGCCTTGCCTCCTGTGGGATGACTCTGGAGGACCATCTATCTCTGATTTCTCATGGAATTAGAGTCTCCAGGACAACTCACCTGTTCTTTCTGCCCAGCACTGCTTCTCTACTTCCTTAGAGTCAAAGAGAGAGGCACAGATCCCCTTTCAAACCACAATCAAATTTTGTACACATATTTGTACTTCCGAGTGTTTTTCCAAGGAACCCAACTCAAAACATAATTCAGTGTCAACCCCATCTCCACTCAGACTTATCAGATTTACATGTTCTTCTGAACCCCACAGGGTCTGACATAAGTTTTTGTTTTGTTTTGTTTTTTGCAGTTCTGTGGTTTGAACTCAGGGCCTACACAATGAGCTACTCTACCAGCCCTTTTGTGTGATGGGTTTTTTGAGATATGGTCTCATGAACTACTTGCCCCAGCTGGCTTCAAACTGTGATCCTTCTGATCTCTGTCTCCCAAGTAGCTAGGATTACGGGTGTGAAGAGCCAGTGCCTGGCCTAAGTATGTTTAATGCTGAACTCTAACCCCTTACGTCCATGTAGCTCTAGTATATACAGTTTACAGTTTACAATGTACATTTGATCCTATACATGCATATATATACTTTTCAAGAGATGAGAAAAAAGTAATCAAAAGAATTATCTCTAGACAGTGGATCTTTTATTGTTCTTTTCCTGATTCTTTCTAAAAGGATAACTTTTTTATAATAAGAAAAACATGTCAAATAAAGCAAAAAACCTGCCACATCTAAATAATAATAATTACTACCAACCAGGAATACCAAATATACAAAATAAATCAGATGGATTTGTAGTAAAAACATTTGTAGGGACTGATAAACACATAAATTACTTCAGGCCTGTCTATTACATGCATTTCAAACAGAATAGGAGGATAAACCTTATAGCTCTGGCTAGGAATATTCTAACACTCAAAAAAGAGGGAGAGAGAAATGTCCAGGCAAGTTCTGCAACCCTTGTCCAGTGTATTTCTGTTATAATCTGCTTTGAGTCAAAAAAATAATAAACATTATAAAAGTGTAGCGTGAAAACCATATTGTAACACTTTCACATAATTTTCTTTACAGTTAATCAGTAAGAGTGCCTTTTGACAATTTATCAGATGGGAACTTCTAGTGGTATTATTACAAATTCTAGAATGAATTGTCCATTCACATTTTGCTAACGTTTTTCTAGATTTCAATTATAAATCTCATGAATTATAATTCATTTAATAGTGTCTCTTTTCTGTTTCTTTCTAGTTCCATTATATGCTATTTTTCAATTTTTACTGGATTTCATGGGCAAAAAAAAGAAATCTCATAATTCTTTACAGATTTAAATCTAATGCTTATTTAGAAATGATGCTTATCTTTCTTTGGGGCCATTAGCTACATAGGGGTAGGTAAACAAGTTGTTTCTATGTGCAGATATATTGACATTTTTTATTTTTGAGGCCTCTCATTTTTTGCATATAGTGATAATCATAAGTTAAAATCATAGTGGGAAGTTCTCTCTCTCTCTTTTTCTCTCTCTCTCTCTCTCTCATATGATGAGTTTGTGTATGGTGTGGGGGGGGTGGGTGTGTGTGTGAGAAGTCTCTAGGACTTCATATGTCTGACACGTGTTAGTTCTTTCAAATCTGTAAGTCTATCATCATTAATGCCACATTTTATAACCTACATCTTTTTTCCCTCTAAAGTTAGACTTTAAGAATAAACTATCTTTTAAATTCAAAAACAATAAATAGTATTACCACAGCTGAATGCCTTGGAATATTAACAAGGAAGGAAATAAAATGTTAAATAGGCTTGATACTTATGAATTAACTTAAATTATTTTAATAACAGTAACCCTGCAATCATAAACACTCCTGTACATACTCTTAAATGGGCTGGGTGGCCAACTTTCCTGCAAATACCATCTTTTTCTTGTTGGTGTTTGTCGCAGCATGATTATCATCTCAGTACAGTCTTTGCTCTAAAGAGGGACTTGATCTTGGGTTCAGATTTGTACTCCCTAGCCCAAACACAGTGCCAGGGAATTGAACATAGATGGTGCCAATAATTACTGGTTTAATTCTTTGATAGACAAGAGATCAATATTGTGATAAAAATGCCCACGTGTTTTCATCTTGGAGGAAGAGTGAACAGGTGATGCGATTTAGTTAGCAGCAAGTGAATGGTTATCTACCTGCATTCTGATTTTAAACTGAGCCACCAGATATGGCTTATTAAACATGCTACAAATTGACACTTTTCAAACTGAAACAGAGCACCATGTCCCTTTCCCTTGAATCTGGGTTAAATTTTGACTGGTATGACTCATGGAGTAGTGCAGAAATGACACATTATAATTTCAAATGCAGCATTACTAGGACTGATGATTCCCTTGTGGTCTCTAGGAGCCCCAGAACACCATGAAAGAAATATGACTACCTGAGGAAGGAGCCCTGAGACTATTCTGGACAGGGAGGAAGAAAGGCAGCTGAGGAAAACAGGCATCTGAGAAAATCCTTGTGTCTTCCAAACCAGAGCAGTTACCAAATGACCCTGGTTGATGGTTCATAGAGCAGAAAAGTCACCCAGTTGATCTCTGCTTGAATTCCTGATTCACAAAACCATGAACTATCATTAAAGGTTTGTTTTAGTCACAACCTTTTGGTGTAGTCTCACACACTGCAACCAGTAAACAGAACAATCTACATCCTGCTCCTGATTTGTCTAACGTCCCAGTTTTTTCTTGTTGTCCAGACATCCTTTAATGATTGCCCCAGATGAATAATTTTTCACAAAGTATTAGTAGTTGTATGAAAACATGTCAAGATAAGTTTGGTAGTTTCTCTCATGGTCTCATCTATAAGAGTGTGAGAACTATGAGGAATCAACAGTTTAAACTTGAAAACCTACTTAAACTCAAAGACAACTAATGAACCATTCTCTTTTTCTGACATTCTCAGACTTGAGAAATCTAACATTTTCTTTTCAAGGGAAGCATGCTGATAAAGTTATGTTCTTGGGACATAAGCAGCAAGAAACAGCTATCTCTGGTCACAGGTGAGGATGGCAAGAGGAGCATTCTTCACTGCCTTGATCTGCACAGCTTTGGTCTATGAGGCAGAGAAATGTGGCAGGCCACTCATCTCATCCTACAAGAAGACTGTTCACAATAGATGGGATAAGGGACCTTGTGGGGAGAGGGTGATTGTAGGTTAAGTGCACATGACAAACAGGTAAGAAACAGAATTGGAGCTGTCCTTATTTTGAGTGACTAAAGAGTAGTTTGTTCTTTTGATATAGTGGTATTATCATTATTATATAATATAAATCTCTAATATTTTTATTGTTTAACTTTTAAAGTTTTGCAATAAATCTCAACACTAATGAGTTAAAAATGAAAATGCATACTTAGTGATAATTAAATATTGAATTTTCATTTCTCCAGAAAGTAAATGATGAAAAGAAATTTGCGCAATGTGTTCATATTCCATCTACCATGAGTTATTTACGGTATCTCTGACACATGAAAATCAGAAGACATAAGTTTAAAGAAGCATCAGCATCTAACTCAAACTTATTTTAAGAATATTATCTGAATAAAATAATTTCATATGCATAGCTGCAGAAAATGTATTTGCATATCAAACTGTGAAGCATGACTTTCATTAACATCAAAAGACAATTTTCCTAAATCAAATTTCTAATACCAAGATTTTGTGTGAACATTTGAAAGTGAAGAAATAGCCAAAAATGCTACTGTTATAAAAAAATTTTAAGGTTAATTAATGATGTTTTTCATCAATATCATCAGGTACTTCAAACAGAAATAAGTTAAATCCATGTCAATAGTCATTCAAATATGGGGAGTCAAAAGTTTTTAGTTTCTTTCATAAAAGTAAAATAGGTGACAGCATGCATATAATACTGTAAAATTAGCTTTTAAGTTCAGTGCTAAAGAAAATTATCTATTTCATGGCAAAAATATGAACACAAAGATAAACATAATTTCATGAAAAAAATACTAATATTAAAAATAAAATAAAGGGATAGTTCACTTAGCATTAATCACGGTGAACATGAAATTCATAACTGAGTTTACAAAGGCTTCAGTATTCTAATTGCTATCCAAGATGGCGACTGGAACACAGCCACAGACCTTCTGACCTCTGTGATCCAGGGACCTTGATAAGAAGCTGGAGACCTGCCTGATTGAGGTAAAACACCAGGGAGAGCTGAAACATCTGACTCCAAACCCCTAGCTTATGCAAGGCCTCCCCACATGGCCATATACTAAAAGAATAGCAGGTGCCAAGCAGGCTAAGCCACACCCCATAGGCTCAGGGAGCTGCTGCTCCATACCCCGTGATCTCCAATCCTCCGGCCCTGCTCCTTTGCCCCACCAGGGCTGTGCTACCCCAAACTCCCACCCCTCAGAACAGTGAGATCCCCATGGGAGGAGCTCTTAAGGCCAGGGATCCACAGACATTTACAATCCCCGCCAGGCCATGTGTTCCCCCTCCTCCCCAGGCCTGCACAGCCCTGCAGGAGCTCCCTTTCACTGGGCTGTGCTCCCTAGCCATGCACAATCTCTGCTTTCCCAGCCATGCCCCCAAGGCCTGCACAGCCCTGAAAGATCTGCCCTGCCAGCCCAGGTCCCAAGGCCAGCCTCCCCCGAGATACAAACACACATGATTTCCATTGGGTTGGGCCATGCCCCCCAAGGCCAGCACAGCCCTGCAAGATCTCTGCTCTGCTGGTACACGCCCCCAAGGCCTGCTGCGCTGGAGATACAAACACACACAATCTCTGTCCACTGGGCCATGCCCCCAAGGCCTACATAGCCCTGCACAATATTCACTCTGCAAGCCAGAGACCTACACACCCACAATCTACCTTCTGCTGGACTGCACACCCCTCCAAAGCCTGTCAAGCCAGGGATCCATAGACACACAGGATCTCCACTCAGCCAGACTGTGCCATTGAGGCACGCCAAGCCTACACTCCAAAGGCCCTCTACTTCACCTCAGCTAAAGTCCTCCACCCAAAGGCTGTGGGACCCCACCCACTGGTCCACTTGCCACAGGAAGGCTCCAAACCTACCTAAGAGACACACACAGACAGGTCTGGATGCTAAAGAATTAGCATCAGAACATTGACTGCAATTCTACTGTCCCAGAATTGGTGACTTCTTTTTAATTTTAATTTTAATTTTTTTCCCTTCTTTAAGGGATTTGCTGCCTATTTTACTGTTTGACCATACACCACCACTACCTTGTTTTTTCTCATTTCCTCACTACTCTATTCCTTTTATCTTTCTCTCTCTCTCTTTTTTATCCTTCTTTATTGGTTTTGTTAGTTTTAATACTGTTACCCAGCTAATACTAAATTACACATAGTTCAGGGATAGAAACATTACCTAGTGGAAATATGTGAAGAAGAAAAAGGGAAGGAAACCATTTCCCCCAAAAAAATAAAGGACTACAGGATTTAGAGCAAAATGAAGAAAACAGATACCTAGATCCAGACCCCAACAAAACAAAGATAAACTATACCAAGGAACACAATGAAGCCCACAAGAACAATCTGAAAGAAGAAATCCTACAAGTAATTAATGAGAATTTCATAGAGATGTTACTATACATGATCAACCAAAACATACAGGAGGCATTCAAGAAACTCTAAGAGGACAAAAATAAAGAATATGAGAAAACACAAAAACAAACAAATAAATGAAATCATAGAAGCCCTAAATAAATGCCAAACTGAAACTGAGACCACCACAAACAGAGAGCTAAATGAAGTAAGGTCAAAAATTGACAATATTAAATAGGAAGTAACCCATGATATGGAAAACCTCAGAAAAAAGGATGAAACAGCAATACAAAACAAAATGGAAGGCCATCCCAGCAGAATAGAACAAACAGAAGACAGAATCTCAGAACTTGAAGATGAAATGGCAATTAAAGGAAAAACTGAGGAACTATTAGTTAAACAACTCAAGACCTGTGAAAAGAAAATGCAAGAACTCACTGACTCCATCAAAAGACCAAACTTGAGAATCATGGGCACTGAAGGAGAAGAGGTGCGAGCAAAAGAAATGTGTAACATATTCAACAAAATAATAACAGAAAACTTCCCAAATCTAGAAAAAACTATGCCCATTCAGGTACAGGAAGCCTCCAGAACACCAAAAAGACCTGACCAAAACAGAACTACCCCACGACATAGTATCATTAAAACAACAAGTACAGAAACTAGAGAAAGAATATTGAAGGGTGTAAGAGAGAAAAAAACAAATAACATACAAAGGCAAACCCATCAAAATCACAACAGACTTCTCAACAGAAACATTAAAAGCAACAAGAGCATGGAGTGAGGTCTTCCAAGCACTGAATGAAAATAACTTCAAACCTAGGATACTCTACCCAGAAAAACTATCATTCAAAAGAGACGGAACAATAAAAGTTTTCCATGATAAGCAGAAACTAAAACAATATATGACCACCAAGCCACGACTACAAAAGATTCTCCAAGGAATTCTGCACACAGAAAATGAAAGCAAACAAAACCATGAAAGGGCAGGCAATACCAAACCACAGGAGAAGAAAGGCAAGAAAGTAGAGAGTAGCATTGATTCAGCTACACACAATCAAACCCTTAAAAAACAAAAATAACTAAATGAGAGGGAGTGCCATGTATTAATCAATACTAATGCTGAATGTTAGTGGATTAAATTCCCCCATCAAAAGACACCGACTAACAAACTGGATTAAAAAGGAAGATCCAACAATCTGCTGCCTAAAGGAGACCCATCTCATTGACAGAAACAAGCAATGGCAGAGGGTGAAAGGCTGGAAGAAGATTTACCAAGCCAATGGTCCCCAAAAACAGGCAGGGTAGCAATACTTATCTTGGACAAAGTAGACTTCAAACCTACTTTGATCAAACAAGATAAAGAAGGACACTCCATACTAATAAAAGGGGAAATACACCAAAAGGAAATAACAATTATCAACCTATATGCACCCAACGTCAATGCACCTAATTTCATCAAACATACTCTGAAGGACCTAAAAACATATATAAACTCCAACACAGTGGTAATGGGAGACTTTAATACCCCCTTATCACCAGTAGATAGGTCAACCAAACACAAAATCAATAAAGAAATCCTAGAACTAAATCACACCATAGATCAAATGGACCTAGCTGATGTCTACAGAATATTTCATCCAACCTCTGCACAATATACATTCTTCTCAGCAGCCCATGGAACCTTTTCCAAAACTGATCATATCTTAGGGCACAAAGCAAGCCTCAGCAAATATAAGAAAATACAAATAATCCCATGCACTTTGTCTGACCACAATGCATTAAACTAGAAATCAACAAAAACAGCAGTAAAAAACACGCAAACAATTGGAAACTGAACAACACATTACTAAATGATGAATGGGTCACTAGTGAAATAAAACAGGAAATTAAAAGATTCCTGGAATTTAATGAAAATGAAAACACGACCTACTGGAACCTATGGGACACAGCAAAGGCAGTCCTGAGAGGAAAGGTTATAGCCATGAGTGCATATATCAAAAGGACAGAAAGATTATAGATTACATTAGAGATTAGCTGTCTTTGAAGAACAATCCTGTAAATCATCCTAAGTGTTCTACAATGTCATTAAACATTTCTGTAAAATAATCCTTTAAAGATTAAGAGACCTTTAAGTCCAGTTGGAAACATAATCAAAGTGTTGTACAAATTGAGCACCAGAAATTTTTGAAGCATTTGCAATTTCACCACCTGAAAGCATTGCTTGGAAATGTACAGCAATGAATATCATTCTCACAAAAACTAAAGAAGAAGCTGGGCACCAATGGTTCACTCTTGGAATCCTAGCTGCTCAGGAGTCAGAGATGAGGAAGATCATGGTTTGAAGCAAACTTGGGCAAATAGTTTGCAAGACCCTATCTCATAAAAGTCATCACAGAAAAAGGGCTGGCAGAGTAACTCAAGTGGTAAGAACACCTGTCTAGCAAGCATGAGGTCCTGAGTTCAAACACTATACCTGCCAAAAAAGAAAAAACTAAAGAGGAACTGACACAAAGAATATATGAGATTAATGTTTGACATTCTTTAAATTTTCTCAATTTGTGGGATGAGTAAAAACTTAAGCTCCTATTTTAAACAGATCTAAATTCCATACTGAAATGTAAGAAAACTGAAAAAGTGTACAGTGTTCTAATACCTAAACTCAGCAAAATATTGAAAGGAATCAAACATAGAGGATTTTTTGATATATTTTTTTCTTGGAATAGTATTTGTCAAAGATAGTTTCCTAAACATTAGAAGCCAAAAAAAAAAATCTAAAATAGTCATCTAAAATATTTTCAGTCTTCTTTCCTGAACTTCCTGAACTTGCAGCTCTGCTCTCCCTGATCTATAAACTCTGGTTTGGATTCTGCATCCTTAACACCATAATTTCAGAATTTCTACATGTTCCCAAGAGCAAAGAAAATGAATCTATCTCTGAGATCGATATATACCCACCACCAAACTTTACCTAACCATATTTTGTTGTCAGCACTGGTTGTGAGCACCAACAAAGGGTGTAATGTGGTTTGTGCCACATCTTCTTCCTTTGTAGTATGTGGACCTGCACCATGACTGATGGGAAGACAACGGCTTTAGGACCCTCACCACTGCTTAAGCTGCCAGTGCCAAAGGCCCTGGCTAGTACCAGACATTCCATTGGCAGTGCCCAAGGAAAACCCCACCACCTGATGTGGTCCACTTCTCCCACTCACTCAATCTACACCGCACTTGTCTAAACATCTAGACTGCCTCCACTCTTAGAGACAGTGGGTCTCTCTAAGTCTGCCATGAAAAACAAGGAGACATGAGACCTCCATTAGAGAAAATAATTCTCTAGCAATAGATTCTCAAGAAATTAAAATGCACAAATTGCCTGATTCAGAATTTAGAAGAATGATTATTAAAAAATAAAAAAACTCAATGGGTTTTCAATGAGAATCAGAAGAGTACCTATAAACAATTAAATGAAATTAGGCAAAAATTCTGTTTATATACTTGAAAAATTCAATGAAGGAAGGAAGGAAAGGAGGGAGAAAGGGTGGAAGGAAGGAAGGAAGGAATGAAGGAAGGGAGGAAAAGAGAAAGAGAAAAATGAAAATAGTATTCCAAGACTTATTGGACACCATTAAAGAGTATCTGATGTTTTGGAATACCTGATGGTGAAAAAAAAAAAGTTTAGGGCATAGGAAACCTCATAAATGAGGTTAGAAAATGTTCCTAATCTTTGGAACAACATGCATATCCATATACAGAAGGCTATTAGAACCTGTCAGATATGACCAAGAAAGATGTTCTTCATGGTATATTATAGTCAAACTATTCAAAGTACAAGACATAGAAAACATTGTAAAATCTCTATAGAAAAGCATCAAGTCACATTTAAGGATATTCCTATTAGCCCAATAGCAGGTTGATCAGCAGAAACCATATAAGACAGGAAGGAATGGAAAGAGGGCATTCCATGTCCTGATGGGAATACCTGTAAACCAAGATTATCATATCCAGCAAAACTATCATTCAGAAATGTAGACAAAATAAAGTTCTTCCAAAGCAAAAAAAAAAGGGAGGGAATTCATGACCATGGGATCAAACTTACATAACCATCAAACCATAAAGATGAGCAAGAGGGGAAGAAAAGAGCAAAGAATATTTAAAACAAATAGAAGAAAATCAGCCAAAGACAGGAATAAGGCCTTGTCTATCAGTAATAATCTTAAATGTAAATGAAAAAAACTTCCAATTAAATGATACCGACTGGCTAAATGGAAAAAGCAAACAAACAGTATGCTGCCTGTAAGAAACTCACTTCACAGAAAAAGATACACAAGACTGAAAGTGAATGGACAGAAAATTACATTCTGATCAAATGGAAACCAAGAGTTGACAGGAAGAGTGATCTGACAAAATAGACTTTTTTTTTCTTTTTTCTTTTTTTTTAGTTTTATTCATATGTGCATACAATGTTTAGATCATTTCTCCCCCCCCTCCCTCCACCCCCTCCCTTACCCCCCCAACCCCTCGCTACCAGGCAGAAACTATTTTGCCCTTACCTCTAATTTTGTTGAAGAGAGAGTATAAGCCATAATAGGAAGGACCAAGAGTTTTGGCTAGTTGAGATGAGAATAGCTATACAGGGAGTTGACTCGCATTGCTTTCCTGTGCATGTGTGTTACCTTCTAAATTAATTCTTCCAAACTAACCTTTTCTCTAGTTCCTGGTCTCCTCCTATAGGCCTCAGTTGCTTTAAGATATCTGCATTATTTTCTCTGTGTTGAGGGCAACAAATGCTATCTAGTTTTTTGGGTGTCTTACCTATCTTCATACCTCTCTTTTGTGCTCTTGCTTGATCATGTGATCAAAGTGCAATCCCTTGTTATGTTTGCCCTTGATCTAATGTCTGTATATGAGGGAGAACATACAATTTTTGGTGTTTTGGGCCAGGCTAACCTCACTCAGAATAATGTTCTCCAGTTCTATCCATTTACCTGTGAATGATAACATTTCATTCTTCTTCATGGCTGCATAAAATTCCATCATGTATAAATACCACATTTTCTTAATCCATTCATCAGTAGTGGGGCATCTTGGATGTTTCCATAACTTGGCTATTGTGAATAGTGCTGCAATAAGCATGGGTGTGCAGGTGCCTCTGGAATAACCTGAGTCACATTCTTTTGGGTGTATCCCCAAGAGTGGTATTGCTGGATCATATGGTAGATCTATGTTTAGATTTTTAAGAAGCCTCCAAATTTTTTTCCAGAGTGGTTGTACTAGTTTACATTCCCACCAGCAGTGTAAGAGGGTTCCTTTTTCCCCACATCCTCGCCAACACCTGTTGTTAGTGGTGTTGCTAATTATGGCTATTCTAACAGGGGTGAGGTGGAATCTTAGTGTGGTTTTAATTTGCATTTCCTTTATTGCTAGGGATGGTGAGCATTTTTTTCATGTGTTTTTTTGCCATTTGAATTTCTTCTTTTGAGAAAGTTCTGTTTAGTTCACTTCATTGGTTCATTAATTTTGGGAGAGTTTAGTTTTTTGAGTTCCCTATATATTCTGGTTATCAGTCCTTTGTCTGATGTCTAGCTGGCAAATATTTTCTCCTACTCTGTGGGTGGTCTCTTCAGTTTACAGACCATTTCTTTTGTAGATAGAAGCTTTTTAGTTTTATGAAATCCCATATATCTATTCTATCTCTTAGTTGCTGAGCTGCTGGGGTTCCATTGAGAAAGTTGTTGCCTATACCTATTAGTTCCAGAGTATTTTCTACTCTTTCCTGTACCAATTTTAGAGTTTGGGGTCTGGTATTAAGATCCTTGATCCATTTTGAGTTCATATTGGTATAGGGTGATAAACATGGATCTAGTTTCAGTTTTTTGCAGACTGCTAACCAATTTTCCCAGCAGTATTTGTTGTACAGGCTGTCTTTTCTCCATGGTATATTTTTAGCTCCTTTGTCAAAGACAAGTTGGTTATAGTTGTGTGGCTTCATATCTGGGTCCTCTATTCTGTTCCACTGATCTGTTTTTGTGCCAGAACCATCCTGTTTTTATTGCTATTGCTTTGAAATATAGTTTGAAATTGGGTATTGTGATACCTCCAGAGTTGTTCTTTTTACTGAGTATTGCCTTGGCAATTCGTGGCCTCTTGTGTTTCCATATAAATTTAATGGTAGATTTCTCAATCTCTTTGAAGAATGTCATTAGGATTTTGATGGGAATTGCATTAAACATGTAGATTAGTTTTGGGAGTATAGACATTTTTACTATGTTGACTCTACCAATCCATGAGCATGGGAGAGCTCTCCACTTTCTATAGTCTTCCTCAATCTCTTTCTTCAGAAGTTTATAGTTTTCCTTGTAGAGGTTGTTTACATCCTTTGTTAAGTTTACACCCAGGTATTTGATTTTTTTTGAAGCTTTTGTAAATGGAATTGTTTTCATATATTCTTTCTCAGTTTGTTCATTATTAGTGTATAGAAATGCTAATGATTTTTCTATGTTGATTTTATATCCTGCAACCTTGCTATAGCTGTTGATGGTACCTAGGAGCTTTTGAGTAGAGTTTTTTGGGTCTTTAAGGTATAGGATCATATCATTTGCATATAGGGATATTTTGATAGTTTCTTTACCTATTTGTATTCCCTTTATTCCTTCTTCTTGCCTAATTTCTCTGGCTAGGAATTCCAGTACTATGTTGAATAGGAGTGGAGATAGTGGGCATCCTTGTCTCATTCCTGATTTTAAAGGGAATGGTTTCATTTTTTCATCATTAAGTATAATGCTGGCTGTAGGTTTGTCATATATAGCTTTTATAATGTTGAGGCACTTTCCTTCTATACCTAGTTTTCTTAGAGCTTTTATCATGAAATGGTGTTGGATCTTATCAAAGGTTTTTTCTGTATCTATTGAGATAATCAAGTGGTTTTTGTCTTTGCTTCTGTTAATGTGGTTTATTATGTTTATTGACTTTTGTATGTTGAACAACCCCTGCATCCCTGGGATGAAGCTTACTTGGTCGTGGTGAATAATCTTTTTGATGTGTTGTTGAATTCGGTTTGCCATTATTTTGTTGAGGATTTTTGTGTCAATGTTCATTAAGGAGATTGGCCTATAGTTCTCCTTTTTGGAGGTATCTTTGCCTGGTTTGGGGATAAATGTAATACTGGCTTCATAAAACATGTTTGGCAGTTTTCCTTCCCTTTCTATTTCATGGAACAGTTTAAGGAGGGTTGGTACCAGTTCTTCTTTAAAGGTCTGATAGAATTCAGCAGAGAGTCCATCAGGTCCTGTACTTTTCTTTTTGGGGAGACTCTTGATTGCTGCTTCAATTTCATTTTGTGTTATAGATCTATTCGGGTGATTAATTTCCTCTTGGTTCAGTTTTGGATGATCATATGTATCTAGAAATCTGTCCATTTCTTTAAGATTTTCAAATTTATTTGAATATAGGTTCTCATAGTAGTCTCTGATGATTTCCTGGACTTCCATGGTGTTTGTTGTTATCTCCCCTTTTGCATTCCTGATTTTACTAATTTGGGTTTTTTTCTGTCCACATTTTAGTCAGGTTTGCCAGGGGTATATCAGTCTTGTTTATTTTTTCAAAGAACCAGCTTTTTGTTTCATTAATTCTTTGTATGATTTTTTTTGGTTTCTATTTCGCTGATTTCAGCTCTTATTTTTATTATTTCTCTTCTTCTCTTTGTTTTGGGATTTACTTGTTCTTATTTTTCTAGGAGTTTGAGATGTATCATTAGGTCATTGATTTGAGATCTTTCAGTCTTTTTAATATATGTACTCATGGATATAAACTTTTCTCTCAGGACTGCCTTTGCTGTGTCCCATAGGTTCTGGTAGGTTGTGTTTTCATTTTCATTGACTTCCAGGAACTTTTTAATTTCCACTTTTATTTTATCAATGACCCATTGTTCATTAAGCAATGAGTTATTCAGTTTCCAGCTGTTTGCATGTTTTTTGTCTTTCTTTTTGTTGTTGCATTCTAGTTTTATTGCATTGTGATCAGATAGAATGCATGGTATAATTTCCATTTTCTTGTATTTCCTGAGACTTGCTTTGTGCCCTAGGCTATGATCTATTTTGGAGAAGGTTCCATGGGCTGCTGAGAAGAATCAAAATAGACTTTTTAAAAAATTTTTATTTTATTGTTTTTACAATTATTATTTGGGCCACCTCCCTCCTCCCCTCCCCACACCCCACCACATCCCCTCCTCCTCCGGGCAGAACCTGTTCCACCCTCTTGTTTTCCAATTTTGTTGAAGAAAAAACATATAAGAAAAAGGAAAAACAGCATATTTGCTAGTTTGAGTTGAAGATATCTATTCAGGGAGATTCCTTGTATATATATGCATATGCATATGTGTATATTGTTTCCATGCATATGTGTGTTACAACCCAAATAGTCTTTAAGACAAAAACTGTAAGATGGGACAAAGGTCACTATGTGATGATCAAGGGATCAATTTGACAAGAGGATAGAATGATTACAAAATCTATATGCACAAGCACCTAACATTAGGACACTCAATTTTATAAAACATTATTGAACTTAATGGAAGAGATAGGCACCAATATAATAATAGTGGGGAACTTCAACACCCTAGTTTCAGTTACCTGACAACAAGTCATCCAGGATTATTACAAAAAAAAAGCCATAAGCTAAAAAATTGGAAAACCTAGAAAAAATGGATGAATTTCTGGGTACATATGACCTACCAGAAGTGAACCATGAGGACTTAGAAAATCTCAATAGATCAGTAACAAATGGGAGATTGAGTCTTTAGTAAAAAGTGTCCTGACAAAGAAAAGCCCAATATCAGATTGCTTCACTGTTGGATTTTGGCAAACTTTAGAAGAAGAGCTAACACCAATTCTTCTTAAACTATTCCATAGAACAGAAAGGGAGGGAATCCTTCCAAACTCATTCTATTAGGCCAGTGTTATCTTATTACCAAACAGAGAAGGACACAACAACAACAAAAAGGGAAAACTACAAACCAATATTCCTAATGAGTATTAGATATAAGAATTCTCAACAAAATGATAGCAAATTTCTTTCAACAGCACATCCAAAGGATCATTCACCATGACCAAGTTGGTTTCATTTCACAGATGCAAATATCGTTCAACTTATACAATTCAAAAAATTTAATACATTAATTACATCAATATAATGAAAGATAAAAATCATATAGTCATCTCAATAGGTAAGAAAACGTCTTTGGAAAAGTACAACATCCCTTCATGATAAAACCCCTGAATAAATCAACTATGGAAAGATCATAACTCAACTCAATAAAGGCTCTATGGAAAACTCACAACCTATATCATACTGAATTGGAAAAAACTTTAAAATCATTTCCTTTAATATTAGGAACAAGATGAGGGTATCCACTCTCACTTGTTAAATATAGCACTAGAAGTTTTAGCTAGAGCAGTTAGGCAAAAGAAAGGGAAAAAAAGGCATACAAATAGGCAAGTTTGGGTCAAATTATCTCTGCTTTCAGATGATATGATTATATATATAAAGAGAAAAACCAAATGATTTCCAAGAGACTATTAGATCTGATAAACAAATTCAGTAAAGTAGTAAGATACAAAATCAACATCTAAAAATCAGTAGCTATTCTATACACCAATAACAAATTTGCTGAGAAAGAAATCATGAAAGCAATCCCATTCATAATGACCATAACAAAAATAAAATACCTAAGAATAAACTTAACAAAGGATGTGAAAAATAAAATTATAAAACACTGGTGAGAGAAATGGAAGAACAAATAAACATGGAAAGACCTCCCATGTTCATAGATTATAAAACTTAATATTGTTAAAGTCCCCATAACATCCAAAGTGATGTATAGATTTAATGCAATGACAAATTACCAATGATATTCTTCACAAAAGTAGGAAAAAAATACTAAAATTCCTATGGAAGGACTATAGACTCCAAACTGTCAAAGTAAGCTGGAGCAAAAGAGCACTTGTGGAGGCATCACAATGTCTGACTTCAGGAGCCATACTACAGAGCCGTAGTGACCAAAACAAGATGATAAAAACAGACACAAAGAGCAATGGAACAGAATAGAGATCTCAGAAATAAAGTTATGTATTTATAGCCAATTTATTCTTAACAAAGACAATAAAAGCATGTGTTGGGGAAAAGACAGCCTCTTCAATAGATAAATGGTGCTGGAAAACTGATATCCACATGCAGAAGACTGAAATTTGAGCTTTATCTCTCACCGTTTACAAAAATCAATTCAAAACTGGATCAAAGACCTAAATGCAAGATCTGAATCTGAAAGTACTGAAAGAAAGCATTGAGAAGCATTTCAAGGCATTGTTACAGGACCCCAATAGCACAGGCAATAAAAGCAAAAATTGTCTTACAGAATTATATTAAACTAAGGAACTTCTGTACAGCATATTTAAAAAAAAACAATAGGAGAGTAAAGAGACAACCTATGTATTTGGAGAAAATATTTGCCAGTCATTCATCTGACACAGAGTTAATATCCAGAATATATAGGGAACTCAAAAGACTTACTAACAACAACAAAAAATAATCCAATTACAAATTTGCCAAATGATCTGAAGAGACATTTCTCAAAAGAAGAAATAGGAAGAGCCACCTACTATGTATTTTAAATGCTTAATATCATTAACTACCAAAGAAATGCGAATCAAAACTACGATGAGATACTATCTCATTCTAATTAGAATGGCTACTAATAACAATGGCAAAAACTAAAACTAACAAATGCTGGTAAGGATGAAAAGAAGAAGGAACACTTATGCACTGTTGGTGGGAATGTGAATTAGCACATTATAGAGAACAGTGCAGAGTTTCCACAGAAAGCTAAAAACAGATCTACCATAGGATAAAGTTATCACACTTCTGAGTATTCATTATTATTCTTTTCAATTCCAGAATTTTTATTTAGTTATTTTTCCAATCTGCTGTGACATTTGTCTTCTCAAACTATTGTAATTACTTATTTTTGATACATAATTTTCATACTATAATATTCACCATCTAAAAGTGTACAATTCAGGGACTGGGTGCATAGCTCAGTGATAGAGTGCTTGCCTAGCATGCATGAGGATCTGAGCTCAATTCCTAGAACCACAAAATAAAATGAAATAAAATTTAATATGTACACTTCAGTGATTGCTGGAATAGTGATAAGGTTATACAACCATCAGTACTACCTAATTTCAGAATATTCACCACTCCCAAAATAAACTGCATGAAATAAGCAGTTGCTTCCTTCATTTTCCCACCCGGCTACTGGCAACTCCTCATCTACATCTCCTTTCTATTTGCTATTCTAGATAATGCACAGAATATTAGGTATTTTGTGTCTGACTTCAAGGTTGTAGCATGTATCAGTACTTCACTACTTTTTATGGATGAATAATATTCCATTCTATGGTTATGCCACATTTTTTTTGTCCATTCCTCAACTGATGGTAATTTTGGTCATATCCACTCTGTCTATATGAATAATGCTGTCTCATAGACAGCATGTAGCTTAATAATGGTTTTATACCCATTCTTCCAATCTATGCTGATTAATTGAAGAATTTAATTCATTGACATTTAATATACTTAAAAACAAGGATTTATATATGCTACTTGTTTTCCATTCTTCCATTCTATTACACAAATGTTATTTGCACATCTCCAAGTCCTAATGTAAAATATATAATTAAATGGTATTCTGCCAGGCATGGTAGCTCAAGCCTGTAATCCTAGCTACTCAGGGGACAGAAGTTAGGAGGATTGCAGTTTGAGGGCAGACCAAAATATTATTGAGATCTATCACAACCAATAAAAAGCTGTCTATGGTGGTACACATCTGTCATTCCAAGTACAAGGAAAGCATAACTTGGAGGATCATGGCCCAAACTAGCCTGGGCATAAACACAAGATCCTATTTTAAAAATAACTAAATCAAAAAGCAATGGAGACATAGCTCAAGTAGTAGAGCACCTGCCTAGCAAGCACATGTCCCTGAGTTCAGACAAGAAGATATATATATGAATATAATCATACATGAAATTCTGTTAATGATCAAATTATTTGCAGTTGCTGATGGTCTTCATCTTCATCACTATTGTGCTAATCCAAACCAAGCTATTATCAACTTTGCTGGTTTTCTTTCAATATATCCTTAACTGGTCATTTTCATCCTTCTCCAACCCATTCTATACAGTACAGACAGCATAACATGTGCTAAAACTTGTGCTTAAAATATTTCATCAACTTCTCACTCCTCTTAAGAGAGAGAAAAATCCTGAATGTGGTCTATATCTCTGCATGGTTTGGTCCCTGCTTACTCCCCACTCATTTTAAGCCCCTCTCCTTCTCTCCTCTTTACACAGCTGCCACCGGCATTTCTCCTCATGTACCTTTCTCCCTCCTGACATTTTGTTCCTACTCCTCACTCTCACTCCATACACATCTCTCCATACACATGCCTTCTTTTTTTTTTGCAGATTCCTAAGATTTATTTTTTAATTTTATTTTTTAATATTATTGTACTGGGGGTACATTATGACATTTACAAAAGTTCTTATATCATAGTTGAATTCACCTCTCCATCATTCTCCTTTATCTACCCCCATTCCTGGAGTAGTTTCAACAGGTCTCATTTTTCCATTTACATGCATGTATACCTACTATTTCCACCCTATTCACCCTCTTACACTTTTTCCTTATATCTTCCCCACTCCTACTGGTACCAACCCCCCAGGTAGAACCTGTTTTGCCTTCCTGTTCTCCATTTTTGTAAAAAAAAAAAAATGTCTTGTAGTCACCTAGTTAACTATTGCTACATACCTATTAGATATCAGTGCAAGCTCTTCTTTTCAAGGAATACTTTCTTTACCCATCTTCTCCCTCCATAACTCCACATATATAGGTCAGGGTCTATATTGTTATACTCATCTGAAAATCATGTTCTTTTTTCTTTGTAGCACTTACATGGCTTATAATTAAATGCCATTCACCTATATGATTATTTGAGATAATGAACGTGAATATAAAACGGGAACTGTCTGGGGTGATCAGAGGAGGGGTGGGGGAAGGACAAGGTACCATGGGGTGAAGAGGACCAAAGTAACAACAGATAAAAACAAGACTGTTCAATCAAGTACTCCAGGACCCATAGCAATAATAAAACACTGCCAGTTAAATACAAGGCCCAGCACATACAAAGAAAAATAGTCGTGTTATTGCTTGCTGATCTCCACATACTCTTTTGTCTCTGACATGTGTAGAGATGATCATATTCTTATAAATAAATAAGTATATGTATGTAATAGAAGTATGTGCATGTATGTATCTGGACACTTTCAGTAATGATCTAACATACAATCAGGTCACTTAATTCTCTTTTCTTCTTTTATCACCTACTGATTACAGGCCCAACTCCATGAAAACTGTGAAGTTGTCAACTTTTTTAATGTGTTCTTCCACCCTCCTTGTCAGCCACCACTGCCACACTCTCATTCTTTTCTCCTGACATCTCAGGCTCTCATGGGGCCTCTAAATACACTGTATCATCTTCTCTACCTCTTCTGGCTTAAGCTTCCTTCACCTCCTTACCCCCTACTATTCTGAGATGATTAAAGAATATTGTCAGATGATTTATAAATTTCACAAATTCTTATCCTTCCTGAGGAAAAAATCTCCACTGGTAGAAATCAATTATCTAAACTAAACTGATGGATGGTAATTTTTAGAGCAAGAAATAAGTCTCATATTCAAATATGGTATCTATCATCTACCAACTACAGACAGCCCAGCTCTTTCCAATGGTGCTGTTCTTAGCTAGTGTTCAAAAACAACAGCCAGAACAACATATCCTTATATGTTTAAAAGTGTCTTAAAGTTATTCAAAATGTTTTAAAAGAAAGAACCCACCCCTAAATCTAAACACTACAATGCTCACTGTAGATTTTCTTCCTGCTTTTGGAAACTACCCAAATATTTTCATATGGTACTTAGTAGTAGTTCTCCATCCCCTGTGATTGATGTGGTTTGTATGTTAAAGCTACAGTTCCCTTGTCATCTGTTTCCTCTCAAACTTCAGACATTTTAATTCATACTCTAACAACAGCCAACTCAGTTCTTATGAAGATCAAATTAGCCTACCATCAAGGGTATATGAAAATTGTTTTTTGGATTCTAAGCAGTGTTCCTGGATGTTCCTAGATATGACTGAATACCTAAAAAATGTTCTAATTATAGAAAACAAATTCTATTTATTTAAAGTTAAAAGAGGTTGATTTTAAACATCCATTTTTCCTCCACAGAAATCATTTAACTTTCATGCTGACTGCATGCATCCAACAAAGGCAGGATGTGAGAGTATGTACAAAATAACAAAAATACACCTTTTACTATTTTATCTTTGATTATCAGGATAATTCAGGTAAAGAGCCTGAGTTACTTGAGCCATGCCTCAGCTGTGGGGACCCCCTGATCAATAGGTATAGGTGACTTTTACGTAGCAACTGTGCAATATTTCTGTTCGTCAAGGTTTTCAATTAAAATGAAGATAAAATGACTAAGCTCTGTGCTAAAGCACCCAGAAAAGGGAAGAGGATTCACAAGCTTTATGTTTTGATGAAAATGAAATTTATAGAATTGTGGTAATGCTGGCCTCAGTTTCCACCCATCATCTGCCCTTTCCGACATCCCTTTGTTAATGCCATTTCAATAAAAAATCATACCAGGACTCTACTGCTTAAATCAGATACTGGGACAAATAATTGATTCCAATCTCTTCTATATCTGTAAGCAACAACACATTCTCTTGCATTTACCTCTTTCTAATAATTCCAGAATTCATCAGTTTCTTGTCATTCCCACTGGTTGAAGTTTAGTTGAAACTTTCTAGATTATGGGAGAACCTCTGCCTAACTTCTCCACACATCTCTTAATAGTGGTAACTCCCAGTGCCCTCACACACTCCCACTCAACGAAGACATTTGCAGTGCCTCCCTCAGAACACACATGCACACACACACTGACATATATCATGATTACTTGTACTTCTGGGATTTGTGTATCTTGCTTCCTACCTTGACTACTTCTTGTATTTTTTGTTCTTCACAGCTGAGCTCAGTAATTGCCCTCCCTGACCCTTCCCTTCACCAGAGTCTGTTAGGTGTCCCTCTTCTTTGTATTTTCAGTCAAAAGAAACATTTAAAAACAAACTTAGGCTTTAACTACCACAGTATAGTTTTATTACGTTAAACCATACTTTCCAACAGACTTCATGAATTAATGGAAAATAATATGCATTCTTTTTGACTATACTGAGGCCAGGGATGCACTGAGTAAGGCAGGGTGATGGGTGTAATCTTAGGGTCAGCATTACAATGGATTTTTCTTGAGACCCCTTCATTACAGACTTGTTTATAAGAAGGACATTTCCATAATTTTGCATCCTTTTCTTGTCAATTTTACAGTCCACAACAGAATGTGGATAACTTAACTATTAGAAGTTAAGCACTTACTCCTTTTTGTAAGTACCCATCTTTATTACTGGTTTTCCCTTAACTAAAAAGCCTCAGAGCTGGTATTTATTCTATGACTCTGACATAGCATTAATGCATGTGGCTCACTACAGAATACCACTTTTTCTTTATAGGGTTATCTATCATTTCCTCAAATTGCAATCATTCAAAAATATTTGTAGGCTAAAACAGAAGGAAATGAGTTTTCAAATTTGAATTATTTCAACAAAAGGAAGTCATTCACTTTTCTTAAGTCCCTATATGTGCTGAATATAAATACGATCTAGAAGTCACCAAAGTTGGGTCTCATTACCCTCAGGCACTACCCAGGCTGTGACCTTTTCCAGTTTTAGTGACTCTCAGGATCTGTGTTTTTCCCTGTTTCTCTACCTTACCTTAGGAAAGTATAACATTAGCTCATTCAAAGTTGTATTCTCCCAGAACTTAAACTCTGCAACATGTAGTTGGGGCAGCATGAGAAATGCTGATTCTCTTCCCCTTCTGTGAGATGCAACAGCCCTCTAACTGGGAATTAGGGAAGAGGGAGACCTGTGTTATTGGTGACATTCACCTAGAGTGTAATTCCATCATGAAAGGATGGGATGGCAGGAAGGAGATAGCAGGTCATCAAATGCCACATACTATGACTGCTCTTATCAAGTTTTAGTAGGCTTCCTTGTTTCTTCATTTGCTGTATGCCCTTAGGACCATTTCCAGAAAGCCTGAATGGTTGAGGTCATTTAATTTTTTTCACAAGTTTTACTAGGGAGTGAATCCACAGAACTGCTGGTTTTTCTGGGTAGAAGTAGGACTTTCTTGTGTACCTGCTTTTAGTGAGTAAGTAGACCTAGCACAAACAACTGGACTCAAGTCACCAACAAATCACAACAGGTTTACTTAAATAAAACTTTCCTTACTTTCAAACATAAACAGAGAGCCCCAAATTAGAAAGCATGAGAGAATGTAGCTATCATGACCAAGTTGTTAATAGAACAGACATTTTTATACTCTAAAGTAGACTGTAGAACCATCAGTAAATACTAACATTTAA
Organism: Castor canadensis; assembly: GCF_047511655.1. NCBI lineage: Eukaryota > Metazoa > Chordata > Mammalia > Rodentia > Castoridae > Castor > Castor canadensis. Next base: position 66,538,784 of record NC_133391.1, on the reverse strand, counting down.
ATGTTATACTATTTAAGAAAATAAAAATAAAACAAAGTGATGTGACACCTCCAAATATTCTACCTCATCCCTGTTAGAATGGCTACCATCAAGAACACAAACAAAAACAAATGGTGGTGAGGACATGGGGAGAAAGGAATCCTTATACAATGTTGGTGGGAATGTAATTTAGTACAACCACTATGGAAAACCATGTGGAAGCTTCTTAAAAAACTATAAATAGAGCTTCCATGTGATCTAGCAATTCCACTCTTAGGGATATTCCCAAAGGAATGTAAATCAGGTTACAATAAAGGCACCTGCACATTCATGTTTACTGTAGCACTATTAACAATAGCCAAGTTATGGAAACAGCCAAGATGCCCCACTACTGATGAATGGATCAAGAAAATGTGGCTTTTATACACAATGGAATTTTATTTAGCCACAAAGAAGAATAAAATTTTGTCCTTTGCAGATAAATGGATGGACCTGGAGAATATCATCTTACGTGATGTTAGCCAGGTGCAGAAGGCCAAAAGTTACATGTTTTCTTTTATATGTGGAATATAGACCTAATACAAATAAAGCAATTCCTTGAAAGACAGGTCATGCTAAGGGAGGTCACATATAAGAAGGGAAGGGTTAAAAAGGGAAGTTAAGAAGGTGAATAGTTTGATGTACTCTCTATGCAAGATGGAATATAGAATTTTTAAACTGGTTGAAACCACCATAAGAAAGGGACTAAGGTAGAAAAAAGAAAAACAGAGATGAACCAAATCAGGCTATAATACATATAAACATGGAAGTGCTACAAGGAAACTCCCTGTGTAGCTATCTTAAACAAGCAAAAATGTCATTTTTTTCTTCTTTCTTTTTCTTGTACAAAATTGGAGAACAGGAAATCAGAACAGGTCCTGCCTGGGGAGGATGGTACCAGTGGGAGGGGGGGAGAATGTGGAGAAATGGTGAAGGAGGGTGAATATACTGCAAATAGTGTATACACATGTATGTAAATGGAAAAGTGGTATCTGTTGAAACTATTTCAGGAATAGTGAGGTATGAAGGAGAATGGTGGAACGGGTGCATTCAAGTATAATATATTTGATACATTATAAGAACTTTTGTAAATGCCACAATGTACCCCCACCTAGCACAATAAAGAAAGAAAAAAAGAAAAGAAAAATATATGCTAGGCTTATGAAAAAAATAAGTAAAATCTCTACAAAATGAAAAAATAATGTTACTGAAGTAAGTCAAAGGAATTGTTAATGTACATGTAAGTCGAAATGGAGATAAAATTAATGAACACAGTGGCTGTTCCAAACTAATTGCTCAAAAAGCAGCATGTGTGAAATAGAAGCTGGATTCATGAGAAGCTAACTAGGAAACATGGAGGAAAGAATAAGACAGACCAATGTGCCTGTTATTAGAGTTTTATGAAATGGAGATGATAAATGAAAGGCAATATTTAAGGAAAATAGCTGAAAATTTTCCAGAGTGATAGAAGATATCAATCACCTGATTCATAAAATACACTCAGTCACAAGCAAGGTAAATAAGACCAAATTCACACATCAGTACAATTACATTAAACACTGTGTTCTATAGATACAAGCTCAATAGCAGCCAGAGAGAAAATATAGATTGCCTAACATGCAAAAAGAAAAAAAGAAAGTAAAAGAAGTTTTGAAAGAAAAAGGAAGTAATAGCCTCAAAGTGATGACAAATAATTGTATCTCATAGCAAAACACAAAAGAACCAAAAAACTATCTTACAAGAGCAAGGACATGAAAAAATTAAGGCATATTTAAAAGAACATTGAGATGATTTGTTACCAGAAGACTTTCATCTGAGGAAATTTAAATTCTCCCAGAAAGGAAGAGTAGGGGTAAAAGCAGCAATTATGAAGAAAGGAACTGGTAAATTTGTAGTTATATTCATACAATCAATGATTGTGCAAACTATAGGAAAAATAGTTAATTGATTCAGTAATTAACTTAATGGAGACAATCTTCAAAATTAAAATAGGCTAAGTTATTGTTCAGAAAGTGAAGGTGTTGGTTACTTTTGATTTCTTTAGTTATCCATAAGTAAGTAAAAATTCAATAATAAAAATTGAAATACAGCTTCTACTTCAACCATATATCATAAAAAATAAGAAAATCCCGCTCAATTCTAACAAGATTATTAAAAGAGAAATAATGCCAGCAGAGTAGTACAAATTTGTAATGCTAGCACTTGCAAAGCTTAGGCAGGAGAATGGTGAATTTAAGGATACATAACCTGGGACACATAGTGAGTTCCAGCTTGGCTACATAGTGAGACCCTGCCTCAAGAAGGAAAGGGAAAGAAGAAGAAGACAAAGAAAATTAATAAATACAAATGGAAAGCAGAAAAATATGACAATAGGAAAAACACATGTACTTAAACCATGTCAAACTACACCTATTTAAGAAATAAACTTATAATGCAACATCACTGAAAGTTAAGAGTCCACAGGAGCAAACAAAAGTCCATGAATATTAAAGCAAGAAGTTGTATTTGCCATATTTTTGAGAGGTGATGGGCACATGGTATTATTATCTTCCTAACTTTTTGACATGCCTGAAATATTCACTAATAACAAAAGAAGACAAAGGAAGTAACTTGTGAGTCAGGGTTAGGAGGCAGTCCCAAGACTTCTAGAAAAGCTCTAGAGCTCCAGTAGCCAGTTAATACAATGGGGATTTTGACCTCTGGGGCTCAAACTATCACTGGTGTTTTTACATAATGGTGTGTATAGTATGCTAATAAATCTGTCCACTGTGAGCCATGAATCAGTAACAAAAAAGCACAAGTGTGTTGTGTTAGCAGCCTCAAGGGACTTTTTAGTTTTTATTTTTGTCTTTCTGGGCACTCCAAATCTCACCTCAATTGAACAAAGATCAAATCTCTAATTTTGTAGTTAGCTGTTTGAATCATTGTGAAGAAGCACAGCTATCATGTGGAACAAATCTTGAATGAAGTGGGCAGAGACTGGCTTTGGGAAGCATGTCAGATTTCATGTCAGTAAAGCAATCACACACACACACACACACACACACACACACACTGTCCCCCACCACATGTACACAGCTGTTGTCCTATTCTCTATAAATGCTTAGAGATTTCAGAGCAAAGTGGAAGCAGCTAGAGCAAAGACAGGACAAATGAAGGCAAACAGGGTTTCAAGAAAGGAAAATCCAGTTTTTCTATCAAAGAGTGACCCAGAGATCAAGGTGGGGGAGGGATTACAGAGTGAGAGGAAAATAGAAAAAGAGGAAGAAGATAGAATGGAAGAGGAGAGGAGCGATCAGGGAAAGGAGGAACAAGAGTCAAGCCTCTCTCAGAAGTCAACATAAGGTCACCGTTTCATATCCATGAGTGAGAAATGCGTTGTAAGACAATGTTGTCTTGTGTGAACATCAGTGTACTTACACAAACTTAGTTAGTATAGTGCACTATACACCTGTATTATAAACTATGGGAGGGAACAGTGTTGTATAAGCAGTCCTTGTTGACTGAGGCTCTTTTCACGTGCTTCTTACTACTCCTCAAAATCCTGAGTTATGGCTCTTCCTTCTTATACGGCACAGTAAACTCCTTCCTCAATCTCTGTGTGTCTCTGTTTCTCTCTCTTCCTCCCCTTTGCTTTCCCTCCTTCTTCCTCTCCTTCTCCACCCCTCCCACCACTTGCTGGGCAGCACCAGGGTGGACATCATGAGAAGCAGAGAGCCTCACACCCTTTCTGTTCCATGACATGTCTACTTGCAACCAAGGCAGAGTGATACAGAAGAATAAAACACAGAACCCAAAAACAGACCTGTTTTTAAAGCCTGGCCCACAGCCCAATGGAGCAGAAAGAAAAATGCCAGACATTGCAATATAAGAGGCTCCATCCATGCACATCTCAGTACTCCTCAGAACCATGGGCCATGGGTATTTTTCCTTTTATGGCACAGTAAACTAAATTGCAATGGAGTTTAGTAAATAAATGAAATGTTATTCTCTGGTGGAGCTCTCATTTGTTGCCAGTTTTCTGTGAGTCCAACATCCATTTAGATTCCATCACATCTCACAAAAGTCCCTGTCTCTCTATGGGTCTGTAATTCTCCCCATTAAATCACACCCATTGGCACAAAGTTCCTCTGATGTGCCAGTTCTCAGGCTGTGAGACATGTTTATCTCAAAGCCAGCCCAGTAATTCACCCAGGACTCCTGCAGGCTGACGACTGAGCTCTCCCTGGTGTCATTAATGGAGCAGGACTCAGAGTTGATCACACACCATGGCAGTTAACAAATGTTAAAAATTTATATTTGACTTGAGAGACTCTCTGGGTAAGTTTGAAAGAGTTCTTCTCTCTGGGTTGGTTTTCTTAGATTGAGACTTTTGCCAGCATTCCAAAGGTATATACTCACTCATGCAAGGGGCCCAGTAACTAGAGGAAGCACCACTTCGGAGTCAAACTCTGCCAAGTCTAATACTAAAAGTAGGTGAATGAGATTTGACTGCCTCCTAAATTGAATGTCTGAGAAATTTTTTGGACCTGAAATAGAGCCCAGAACAAGGTCTGTATAGTAACAGTGTCAGTATTTGACAAACTGTCTTGCCAGCATCATCAGTAGAATGTTCATTTTGGCACAAATTATCTATGGAAAAAGCAATTAGGAAAAAGTTGTGCAAGCAGCAATTAGAAACTGAATAACCTGCCTTATCCCTTTTATCCAGACTATGCTTGGCTACTAAACTGAAATAATGCTCTGCTGGAACTAGATTACAGTCGGTCACAGTAGCCTCTGTAATACATTGTGGGTATACAGAGGAGGCAGAGGTTTTCTTTGGTGCTTGCCTGTTTCCTCTTCTTGCCTCTTTTGTCATTTTGGACCCTGTCCTGTGGCTGTGATGATTATTAGGGCATAGTTTCCCTACTTGGCCACAGGCTAGTCCCAAGGGAGAGAAAAGAAAACCCCTTCCAAAGAGTGGCATTGTAACATGAATTCAGCCTTGACCAACATTAAGCTGTTCTTCGACAGAGTTAATAAAATCTGCCTCTCTTGTGACTGGTAAAGTACCAAAGAAACTCGTTTGTTCATTCATTCTATTCATTCAGATATGAAAGAGAGATTGAATACTTCTATTGTGTCAGACACTGTTCTAGATGCAATAGAAATAATAGTTAAACAAAATAGGCAGACACTCCTGACTTCATGGATATTGCTTTCTAGTGAGATAAGACAGATAATAAACAAAAATGGAAGATATATAGAATGCTATGTGGTCATAAATGGTATGGAAAAAGTGAGAGTGGGTTCTTGATGTGAAAAGTTTCTGTAAACTGGTTATGGTGCAAAATGTCACAGAGTAGCTAGAACAAAAACAAAAACCTGACAGCTGGGAGAGAATAGTCCACATCTCAGGAAATAACAGCAGGACAGAGCAACTGGCAAATCCAAACGCCATGAGGGATAAATTCTCTAGTGGAGCCAAGAAGGAAGAAAGGTCAGTACAGCCATAGAGTAGTGGGAAATGAAGTCAGAGAAGAAAAGAGGAAAGAATGAGCATACAATGTAGAGAGTTTGAGTGACCCTTAGGAGCGTTTTGAGCAGAGGAGTGAATATGACTGACCTAAGTTTAAAAGATGACTCTGTTGAGGATGTTTTGTAGGGGTGCAATGGGAGAAACACAGTCTTCATTAGGAAGCTAGTATAGTTGTTCAAGCGCAAAGAAATGAACAGATATAGGATGTATTTCAATTGCATAACTTGCCAGTAAATTTTTTTTCCAGGATGTGAAAAAAGAGAAGAGTCAGAGATGATTCAAAAGATTTTGACATGAGCAACTGGCATTGCCATCTCCTGAAATGAAAACCATCTGGGTGTGGAAGACAACTGTGTGGTACCGGGAGGCAGCAGGTTAGTTTTGAACTTGCTAATTTTCATATGTCTCTTACATGTCCAAGGGAAGATAGTGAAGAGGCAATCTGATATGCAAGAACAAGAGTTTAGGGATTGTTCAGGATGGAAATATATATTTGGAAGTTGTAGTGTGGAAGGAGAACATAAAATGCTGAGGTGAAACAAAATTGCCACTGAGGGGAGGTTACACAAAAAAGATGAAGTGCAAAGATACACCACCATTCAGAGGCTGGCAACAGGAAGAAAGCAGCAAAAGAAACTGAGAACTAATGATCAGGAAAGCAGCAGCAAGACCTATAATATGCACTATCTTGACAATCATGGGAAAGGAAGGCTTGAGAAAGGAGTGATCAACTATGGACCAAGCAGAAGGAAGTGATCAATGTAGGGGAGTGGGGTGAGTCACAAAAAAAATATGTCCTGGCCCTAAGTTAGGTTTTTCCTAATACATTCTGTTCAGCTCTTTTGTTATATGTATGGTTAATATATATTAGCTATGTGGGGCCCTGCTAACATTTGGAAAGGAAATAAGATCTCTACTTTGCTTCCTTACTGTGTAACTTCAACTGCTTCTGTCCTTTGCTTTGTACATTCTTACATAGTACATGTCCATGCTCAGCAGCTCAGCACATGCATACACAGAACTATTTCTGGGAGCCCAGGGCTTGGTTACATGTGCCTGTGAGCAAGTCCTGAGAGTGGCCATAGGGTGTTTCTCTTCTGTCTTCTATAGGGATGTTTGCTACTATTGCACCAGACCACTTAATGTGTTAAGAGTCCTCAAGATATTAGAGGCCAAAATTTTTAGGAGGTGTTGGTGATCAAATGGGGGGCAGGGGGCCTTGAGCATGCTAGGCAAGCATGATATCTTGAGATACATCCCCAACTCTTAGAGACCAAACTTGGTATCGGAAGAGTACTCATGTTACTATGATTAAATATTCTATTGCCATTGATTATTAACTCATGATGCTATTACTTCTACAAAAGCATATTAGAACTAAACCAGAATGTTTTCTTTCCTTTCTTCCTTCCTTCCTTTGCTTCCTTCCTTCCTTCCTTCTGTCCTTCTTTCCTCCTCTCTTTCTCCCTCCCTCCCTCCCTCTCTCCCTCTTTGCCTTCCTTCTTCCTTTTCCACCTCACCCTCCTTCTTCCTATAATATGACCAGGTTGTTAGTAAATATTTTGAAAAGATTATGGTAAAGATATAAGCAACTTCATTCAGTTATACATAAATGTATATACCATATTTTCTTTGTTCATTCCTCAGCTGACAGACATTCAGTTTCATTCCATAGCCAGGCTATGTGAATAGTGCTGTAATAAACATGGTGGTGAAGCTATCTCTTCTCCATAGTGATTACTTGTCCTTTGGACATAGATACAGCAGTGGGATTACTGGATCACTTGGTAGTTTCATATGTAAGCATTCTTAAGAATGTACAGCATGGCTGATGACAGTGAGAAGTTGAAAAAAACCCAGGTGTTCATGTCTAAGATAAGAAATAATCATCATACCCTAACTTGTTATCCAGGAAAAGTCTAGAAGATAAACCTCCAAGTGAATTAAAAATACAGAAATTTTTGTGCATGTGATGAATTTGGGAAGAAGGTAGTCTAGTAGCAATTTGTTGGTGAGGGAAAAACATCCTGGTAACAATAAGGAATCTGGAGGAAATAGCACAAGCAAAATATTAGCCAAAATATAGTCAGGTTGAGTTTCTGGTGAGGAAAATCATGCAACCAGCAACACATTTACAGCTGGTTCATTTGCGTACAGCAGATGAACTTGGAGGGGATACTCTATGTTTCCTTGTTTGGGGTAATATGTTTTCACATGGATTAATTAGAATACCAATTCTAATTGTGTGGTATAGCTAGTCAGATTTCTAGCATATGGTCATTTTATTCTGGTCATTCTAATCACTTTTAACATTTTAAACTCTCATCTCCTACTCTACATGTCCCCTCCCATCTCACTGTTCCTACATTTCACCTGCCTCCATTCCATCCCAACACATCCATTCCCACATGTGTATTCTGCCATGGATGGCATCTTTGTTATCAGCCCAGCATCCTAAATTTGAATTCAACATCACATTTTATAGTCATTTCTCTCAAGGCTATTTTTAATATCCACGATACCACAATATTTATATGGTCATCTTAATCTAATCTTCTGACTCTCCATTGGAAAATGACAAGAACCTGGCAACACTTTCAATACCTCAATTGAGTTGATGGATTATTTTCTATTTTAAGCACTCAGGTTAGAAACATTTTTTTAGAAATTTGGCTATTTTTAAAAGACATCATCAAGACACTCTCTGCTCTGTTTTTAGTCATTGCTTTGCTTTGTTTCTGTCAGTGAGGAGTCTGTGCCCTTTAAAAAAAAAACTCTTCAAATGTTGAAATTTGACCAATAAACTTTGATCATAATTAGATTTAGCTTCGGCCACCTTTAATGCTACAAATTGACTTAAACCTTTTGGCTGTAGTGGATCATCCACATAATTGGATGCTGATATGGAAATTAGAAGGTGTATTAGCCAGGTACAGCCACACAAACTGGATTAGAGAATGAAGTGATTGAAGGATTGGCTTGCAAACACTGTGAAACAGCCAAAATGTCATTCACATTGAACAGATTTGGACCTGTAATCTAGAACTCCAAGTTGGTGGTTTGGCTGCTAGAAGACGCTCATTTAATCTTTCCGTTTAAAACCCAGGAAGCTAGTATTTATCATGTTTTGGGAAAGAAAACAAGAACATGATGCACAGAGAGCCTGGATTCTTATTCTATATGAACTGGAAATCCTGTGTCTATTGAAATGCCAGAAATCATCATTTTGCTTGAGATTAGGCAGACCATTAAATATCATGCTGTAGGCTGAGAATGAGTAAGAGAATAAAAGACATGTGTGTCAGTAAGAGGAACAGAATAAATAGTGTGTGCATGGAGGGGGAGGAAGAGAGAGAGAGAGAGTGAATCTCACTTACTTTAAGGGATTGATGCATATTATTTGGGACTGGCAAATCCAAAATTTGTAGAGCAGATTGGGCAGCCAAAGATTGAGGGAAGGTCGCAATCTTAAGTCTGGAGGTAAGGGAGCAGTCTGGAGGCAGAACTCCTTCTTCTTTGGCCTCTCAATCGTTCCTCTTAAAGCCTTCAACTGATTGGATGAAGCTCACCCACATTATAGAGTGTAATTTCCTTTTTTCTGTGTGATGATTTAAGTGTCAATTACATTTAATAAAACCTCCTTCAGAGTAACATCTAGGCTAGTGTTTGACCAAACATCAGGGTACCACAGCCTAGCCACATTGAGACATAAAACATGATAACCTTTATTTGAGTTCCTTTATTCATTCAATCAAAAACATTCACTTAGCCCCTACTCTGTGTTAGGTAATCTCCTGGACTCTCTGGATACAGAAAGGAATGGTACTGACTGGGTCCCTACTGCCACGGAGCTCACAGTCCAGCCAGAGATATGAACAAGAAAAAATGCAACAGGACTTTGAATGAGGCTACTGATGAGGAATTTTGGTAGAAGTCTGAGAAAAAAATAGGAGATAATTACCCTGATATTCCAAGGAAAACTACTTGTTTTTCATGAGTAAATATGCACATACTACACAGTATATGAAATCATTTACTTCAAAATTGACTAACAAATTTAAATGTCTCAGAAGGACTTGCATTTTTAAAGCTATTTATGTTACATAGATTGCAAGGAAAATGATTTTAGTCAGTAAAATATCTATCTCCATATTGAATGCAAGTATTCAAACTGACAGAACATGTCTACGTAAAGGATTATCCTTTAGTGAAATTTCTGTTAATGTTCTGGATCATCCATAAAATACTTTGTAGGACACTGCTTCTCACGGTATAAATAGACAATGGCCAAGAGGCTATCCTAACATTTGGATTTAATGGGTTTTTCTGTGGAGGTATAGTGGGACCCAAGAGCCTAATTGGGATAATATTATGTTTTAAAAATGTCTGGGGGCAATTCTTTGGGCACTCATTCTGTTCGCTTTGCTTTTTATGTGGAATATGTCTTAGTAGCCTAGGTAATGGTACTGATTAATTTTCCAAAAGGGAGACTGATGTCTCAAGAATGGAAAAGATTAATTCAAGTTAGTAAGATTCTAAAGATATATGAAGCTAATCTTAGAAAGTTTAGACTGCTGGGCTTTAAATATGACTTAAGAGCTAACTGATCTCAGGTAAATGGCTTTGGTTCTCTGAATTCAGTTTGCTGAGACAACACTGTGCCTATTTCATTGGATTACTGTGAATCAATAAAACAATGTGTGCTAATAAATTAGCATAATTCTGGCACTGAGGTAATTCAATTATGTAGATACTGTATATGGTATATACTTCATGTATTCATATATTTATATTCTCAGTGTATATGAATGTATAGATACATCAAAATGTATCTTTATCATTGTTTTCCATTGTTCTTTAAAATACACTTAGTGGAAGATACCGCGTAGTAACATTTCCTGAGATAATACCTCTTTCTCTCCAAACAGATCCTACTTTTAAAAACCCTTTGGTCACTTTAAGTTCCAAATGAGTTTCAATGAAGCTATTAGGATATACAATCCCAAATAAAGTTATCGAATCAATGTCATGCCTGACCTGTGATCAAATCCTCTCTTCCACCCTGCTGAGAGTGGCCCCTAGGTCTCTTGTTACCTAAGGTTTTTTCCTCCTTCAGCACATTTCTTCAGGGTTCATTCTTAGAGGAGAAAGGGTGAGGAGGAAAGGGAAGTCAGCTTGTGAGTACAGTTGTCATCTACATCATTGCAGCCCACTCCCACTGGGTGCTAGTTACAATTGCTGTCACCATTATTAGGTGACAGTTAGCTTGGAGGCCAAAGCGCTGCTCCAGAAATGACATGAACTACTTTTCTCGAATGTAAATTTGTGTTCTTATGCAGGCATACACCCATCATTACCCCCCCTTCTTTCCCTCCCTCCCTCCCTTCTTTCCTCCCTTCTTCCTTCCTTCCTTCCATCTTCTTCTAGATAGAATCTTGCTAAGTCGCCCAGGCTGGCCTCTAATTTAGAATCTTCCTGCTTCAGCCTACCTAGTAGCTGGGATTACAGAAGTGAACCAGCACACCAAATTGTAATTTTCGTTTGATTCCAGAAAAAAAAAAAAATACCTTCTCTACATAGAAGCTGCATCATTCTGGGGAAGCCAGTCTTGGCACCCCTCTTTTTCCCCATGGCAAAGGATGATTTGAGAAAAAGGAAAGCTTTAAAGGAGACATTGATCTGCTTAATAATAAAGCATGTGAAAAAGTTAGGGAAATGTGAATGAATCTATAGCCTGAATTTATGTAACAAGTTACATAGTTTACAAATACCTACCTTATAGAGTTTGTAAGTATGTATACTTATATATAAGTATACATGTATTGAGTCATGTATTGATAATCTCCTTTATAGTTAGCATTAAGTGTTTCATATCTGTGTTTGAGGAATCTAACAAACAGTAGGTGCTTTATAAATAGTCATTCTTGTCTCTTTCTCTCATTCTCCCTTGCTCCTTCCTGCCATTCTTGAATCATCTGTTTATCTGAATGATCTTCAGATCACTCTGCTTCCTAAGATCTTCCTTATATTTTCTCCCTATAAGATTTCTGTAAGATTTCTAGCAGAAATTTACAATAGGAAAAAATTCTTTAGTTGCCAAAATATATTTGCAATCATAAACAAGGGCTGGATGTCCACGAGGCAAAGTAATTGATTTCCTTCCACTCAAGATTCCCTTCTTTTTCCTTCCTTTTTATAGCAAATTTTAAGAACATAATAAAAGTCTTATTCTCTTTCATGATATCATATAACTCCATTAAAATATTTGAAAATTACAAAACTAGTATGTACAATTGTTCTTCCTTTACTAAATCCACGTGTACTATTTTCCAGTGGTGACCTACAGACGCTCATCTCCTCACGTTACGTTTCGTGAACATAGGCCTGTCATGGCCATTTTCCTTATTAGTCCACAATCAGTGCCCAATATTTCACGTAGCACATTATTCTTCCTTCTCCTACTCTTTGTTACCTCAATTCTTTACCAAAAATAATCTTTTATGCATTTTTGGATTAATGTCTTCTAGATTCAATTCACAGATATGGCAGTTTGGGAAATTTTTCCTACACACAAATATTTTCTCTGTGCTATCCTCAAGTCAAGTTGCCCAGTATTATAAGCTGCCTTCAGCAAACCAGATAACTCTGCTGTTAATAAGCTAAATATACCTCAGGAATCAGACTTTTTTTAAAAAATCAGACTATTTTAAGACTTAAGACCCCATGCAACAATCAGGAGTCATACTGGGATGACTGAAGAGGCTACAGAAATGTCCACTTCTAATGTGGGATCCGCTAGAATTAATGAGGAGCTTCTCTCTTAAGCCAAGAGGTAAGGATTTGTGAAGGAAGCAAGGACAGGAGAAGATAGAGGTACAGTGCAGACTCACCTGCCCTTCCCTCCTGGATTGAGCTTCATGGAAGTGTTTTTGAAAGAATTGAAAGTGTGTGTATCTTTTGGAAAATATCCATAGCATGTTTATAAAAGATTGCTCTGGTAAGCTCTTGGCAAGCTTTAAGGACTGTAGTTGTCATCCTTACCTATCCTTCACAGTCTGGAGAAAATGAGTAATGACAATGTTTCTCATCTACGAGAGTTCAGTTTTCTCCATAAACACAGCTGTGTCATGAGTTAAGCAAAATATGTGAAATTTGGATCGATGGAAAAATAAACAGAAAATGATTATTTGGACCATAAAAGAATTCTGTGCTACATGAAAGACTCATCAAGGAATTACTTTTTTACATAATAAATACTTTAATTTTTATTAGTATATATTAATTACTCAAAGTAAGGAGTTTCATTGTGACTTTTCCATCCCTGCTTATATTTACTTTCATTATGTTCACCCTTCTATTACCGTTTCTTATTCCCCCTTCCCTCCCCTTCCCTATTACGTCCCCAATAGTCTTTTTTTAGTTTCATGACATTGCTAAAAACAATTTATTTCTTCATGATATTGTTTTTAAAAAATTATTAACAATAAATTGTTTAAAAAACAATTTAGAATTCATTGTTTTTGTGGTTTTTTACCCTAGTTTTGTGGGGGGTTTCTCCTACAAAAAAGAGAAAACATGCAATATTTGTCTCTGTAAGACTGTCTTATTTCACCTAATATGATGATCACCATTTCTACCCATTATGGAATTATTTAGAACTGTGAGATCCTTAGTGATCCTGCAGTACAATTCTGCACATGAGTAGGTGATTAGTGGACAACTTACTAAGTCCTCATCAATTGACACTGAAAACCACAACCACACTCACAATCCTCCCTTCTCCTTTGAAACTGGTTGTTTGTCTTTCTAAAGACAGATCAATTTTGTTATTTTTATCATTTAGATGTGAACTGTGATATAAGTTAATTTCTCTCACACATTCACTGTAATCGTTATAGTTAACAATTAATTTCTATATTAATGATTGCTATGATTTCAGTTCTAGTTAAAATAATTTTGCCCAATTCACCACCTAATTCTGTAATTCTACAATAATAGAGACATTAATTTAGTTAGAACATGATTTGTAATCACATCACATGTCTTCCAGCATCAGCTGCCTCTAAAAGAATAATTCACACTCCATTATGGAATGAAGAATGGGTGGGGAGAAAGTGGACTCCAGTGTAAGAAAGACTTGAAAGATTTCACCAGTTCATAGTACAGATGAGTAGTCCATCTTGCAGAAGGCTACTTAAGTATATATAATTACATTCCAGACTGACGCATGAATTTAAAACTGGAGAAAGTTGGAAAATGGAATCAAGAAATGAGCTGAGACATTCATATTCTCAGTTCTGTGTTGAAGGGGTTATCCTGTTAAACACTGCTAAAACAAAACAAATTGCCATTTGAACCTCTAAAGGTTAAGCCAAAACAGAATAGCAAAAACCAATAATGCACTCTTTAAAAACTGGAAGAAAGAAATGAGGATTTGATATGAATGAACTAAGTTTTACCTTCAATCATGGAGAAGTAGCCAAAATATAATATCTAAAATTGCAGTTGAGAACAGCAAAATGGCAGAGCATCACATTTAAACTCTCCAATGAAACTACCAGAAAAATGAGAACACAGGTGACAAGAAGTGATTCTTTGAGAAGCAGGAATGAGGGAAGAAAGTGTGATGTAGAGAAGGTTGCTTTTCAGCAATATCCAGCCCTTTCTTTTAGACCTTAGATAAAATCTATGTATCTGTTTTATTTTGATTTTAGCAAACATTGGCATATATACACATATCCACACAATTACATCAGACTTCCCATATGCTCATGTCATTTTGACAAAATGTACAGACTTCTTAGGACAATCACAGAGCCACTGATGATCTAAACACAACTGAACTGCTAACTTCTTTTTAACAATTTGTGGTATGTTCCTGTGGCCCAGCTAGATTGAGTGATGATAGCTCCTCCCGACTGTCTTTTTCCTCCCCTCAATATCCCTGCATGGTCTCTACTTGTTGTTTGTCCATTTGCTCTCCCACCCTGGTCTGTTCCATATTACAGAGAACTGGTCCCTGTAAAATATATGCGTAGACACTCATGCCTGGACAATGGGAGGCAGGGATGATGAATGCAGAAAGAAGATAGAGATCAGGGAATTTTTCCTTATCTCTACAATAGGCAGCTTCCCTGGTAGTGCTATTTGTCCACTCTATCCCAGCTACCATGAGCAGGCTTCATATGGCTGGGTTCCCACCTGGTAACCCCAATTGCCCTGCTCCTTCCAGAAACAACCACTTGTTCTCTTTGTCTCTCCATCCCTAGAGAACCCAAGTAGCTTCCTGGAGATCTCTAATTCCTTCACTTTTTCCTCTGTGCCCTGTCATCCCTCCCAGCACCTCTGCCTTAAATTCCTCATCTTGAACTGCACAGAGTAGGTTCTATATTGTCCTGGATAGACTCTTGTTGAAAGAGCTGGCCAACTCTATTTGTTCATAAAGATCTGGAGTCAACAACTTCAGGAAGGCTGCCTGGATTAGCAGTTGTTCCCCTGCCTCCTGGGGCATCCTGAATGGATCACTATTCACACTTTCATATCACTTTGCACTTGTTTTTCTTGTCTGTCTCCCCAGAAGAATGGGAATGTCTCAAAGACTGAGACCCTGCTGTATTTGATTTCTGTCTTTTACATTGAACAATCACAGGGCCCAGTGAGTACCCAGTAAATATTAGTTGAATTATGTTATTAGAAATATGGTTTTTTTTCTTTCAAGCTTGAGAGGATGATCTTCCAAGTATCCAAATTCACTAGTCCTTAGATGAAATCCTGAGGTAGTTCTTATGAATGTCCACTAGTCTAAATAACTGAATCATTCATCTAAATAGTGACTCTCAGATACTTACACCCAGTAAAATGTAAACTGTACATAAAACTCAGTATTTAATAAGAGTATTTAAAATTATGTTTTTGTTTTGGTGATATGTACTTATCACCAAAGACTATTCTTCTCAACTCAGCCCTATTTTGTTTCATTAAAAATATACTCATTGCAGACCACTAAATTAACCTTATGACAATCTAATAGTTTATAAACTTTCAGTTGAAAGTTTACCCTGAGTGATAGAGATGGACTTTACCACATAGGGGGTCTTCAGGAACACAAAAAATAATCTCTGCAATCCTTCAAATTCATTCCCTCAAATGTATTGTGGATATTCGAAATCCTATTTTGGATCTGTAGTTACCTTATGTAAAGATTCAATACCTATTAATAATAATATTAGGATAATTATAATTCTCTTTTGAAGATGAAATACTTTAAACTATTACCAAGTGCACTTGAAAATATGTAAATGAGTTGTAGGTCTCTCTCTAAGAATAGAAGAGAAGTAAGAGTAGAGAAGGAGAAAGTGCTGAACATCTGAAAGTAAAGGGAAAAGGTTTCCTGATTTGGATTTACATACGTACAAAAGTTTAGACTCAAGACAACCTATCCACTTTTAATAGTTCACCTTATACATTTGATTGAACAGTTTACATATGTTAGGTTAAGATTATAGATCAAAAGGAACTCACATACTTCTCTATTGATATACATGCTTAGGAAGCTGATTTTTGATGCATTGAATTCTACCATGTTAAAAGTTTGAAAAATATTTGTAACCATGATTGGGATGTTGTAGCATAAAATAGGATGTCAAAATTAAAATTTTAAGGCCTCATTGACCAAATATTTTGGACCAGGCTTCCACCAGAATTTCCTCAGCAGATTTATAGGGCACTAATGCAGCACCCTTTCTTGGTATATAGGTATTGTTTTTCTAATTAGAAATTCATGCACAGATACAAAATAATTTTTTCCCATGTAAGTAAAAAAAAAAAACATCTCTGAGCCATCTGTGAGCAATTTCACATCTGAAATCAATAAGCCAAGGTCAGGATAAAAACCACATAATAAATGGCTTAGGGTCAAAGTCTACATCGTGAACAAAGAGGTAGATATGATCCAAAGCAAAAGAAACCTTGCATTATTTTCTTGTGCTTCAGCTTCTAGAGATCATCACCTTAGGATTTGATCAATGGTGTAGAGGAGAGGTAGATGAGAAATTTTACATGTAATTTATTCATTTGGTACAGTTGTTAAAAATGGTTGTATGTACTCTATTGAGCTACTGTTTGGTGTCATTAAAGGTCTTCGTGGTCAACAGCAGAACAGATAAAATAATTTTCACTTGGCCAGATAAAAACAATTCTTAGAAAACCAAGTTTTGCTCTGGCCTGCATGTGTATATCCTGTGTGTTTGCTAAGCTTAATGTGTTGAAACCGGGCAGAGTAGAGAGAAAGAAATAATGACAGAATGAGATAGAAAGAATAAGAGAGCACAGATGACCATGTGTATCAGGTTAAGTGTCTTTCTTTCCGGAGTTTAGACCTTACAAAAGGTAAATGGTGTTATATTTCAGATGAGATCCTGCTCAGAGCTTAGGTTTCTTGCCGATGATTAGTTTGACCTTAAAAGGGATGCTGTTATGCCACGCATTTTACCCCTTCAAATTATCAAGTGTTAAAGTCCTAAGCCCCAGTACATTCCAGAATGTGACATTCTTTGGAAACTGCAGATATAGTTGGCTCAGTTAGGGTGAGATCATATTGGGAATGGTGTTCTGACAAAAAGGGGGAATGTAAAGAACACAGGGAGAGGATGACCATCAGGAAGTCAAAAAGAGACTTGACCAGGTCCTAGTCCTCAGAAGAAGCCAGCACAGCCAGTGTCTTTATTGCCAAAGTTAAACCTTCAGAACTGTAAAACAATTAGTTTCCATGGATGAAGCCGTCTGGTTTTCTGAACTTTGCTAGGACTTCCTAGCAAACCAATACAGATACGAAGGCAGATTTTCATTCACCTACTGAATACACAGATGGTGTGTAGCATACTAAGTAGTGCTGAAAGGTAATGACAGAATAATGGGGTCCTCAACCTCTGCCCTCAAGGAACTCTGACCACAGCATAGTGGTCAAAAGTGAGAAAACTTTTATCACCCGATTTGAGGGAAAAGTAAAGGGTGGATATCATTGTCTGACTTACACAGTCAAGGAACAAAAGAAGAGAATCAAAGTGACTTCTTAAGCAAAACATCACAAGGTGATATTGAAATTTTCCAAGAAGAAAATGGTGTCATTGGAATTAAAAGATAAGAGGAAGTAGGAGTAGAAAGTCTCTTCTTTACCTAGGAATCATTGGGGGGTGGGGTGGATATTAATACAATAGTGTACAAAATGTTCAAACATTTTTCTCACTTGACCATTCCCTGTCTTCACCCTTATTTATATATTTTTTCTTTCCTTTCCTCTACTAGTAGTATATTTGTGAGGTACTACATATGGTGGGCCCAATAACAAATAATATTAATATTTCTCAGATTATAAAAAAACAGTAAATGTGTTTGAAGTGAAAAGAATCTGTTACATCGAACCATTTCTTAGAAATATTTTATGTCAGTGAATAATTGAGCTTTTTGTCATTTTTGACTCTTTGGGATAAGAAATAGTAAGCTGTGTTTGAAATGGTACCATCTAAGTAGGCTAACTACAATTGAATATGGTCACTTCTGTTTTTACTAAATTTTACAGTAGGATTTCCATGAAGACACATACAAGATTCAATATTCAAGAAATGATTATAATGTGCACAAATTGACCCTGCAGAATCTTGAGTCTGAGCACTTGGATTATGGTATATACTGCCTCAAAATCACTCTGTCTTGTATGGATGTGCTAACACAGATTACCAGGATTCAGTTAGAGACTAACATTAGAATGATTTCCTTTTGTAGGATGAGTTAAGTACTCACCTAACCACAAGAGGGCAGTGTTTCACAAATTTTAATTCCACTTCTCTCGTTTCTAATGGTCAATTTTCTGACAAATGGGAGAAAAAAAGGCTTAGAAAATTCTCACTGTTGCAATAACTATTTCACTTAGAATTTTGAAGATAACGTACATGAGGTCTTTATATAGAATGCAATCTTCAAGAGCATAGTGGATATATTTTTTCATTTACATAACACCTGGACATAAGTGACTACACATGTATAAAATGTTTGTAAAATCAAACTAACACTAACATAGCTATGTAATAAAATAGAAAAGATTCATATTATACATTGGGCTTCATAAACTCTATCTGTTCTTAAATTTTTTTCACCGGCTCATCTAAATGCTTCATCTCCTTATACTACCTCCATATACTAGGCACAAAGAAAGAGCAGGCAACAACTCTTTGTGGCATCATCAAACCAAAGAAAACTAATGCATGAAGAATATTCTAAAAGGAAAATCATTGGTTGTGCAATGAATATTTCTGGACAGTTAGTACATTTGAGAAAGGTTGATAGAAGACTATTACTTTATTTTTGTATAGTTGGAATTTGATATAATAATGATATATAGTATGTATTTTGTAAAATTATATACTACGTATCATCTTCCATTTCAAAGATATTATTACTTAAGGCTGATTGATATAAAGATATTTTAGAGCAAACTATTCTGTATATAATCACAGGTACTGAATTCAGAGCAGAAGGCCAGGAATAAAGTAAATGTAGCACTAGCCATTTTTATTCTATTGGTACAAGTTATATCATTTTGGGGAGTTTATAATTTAAAGGTCCTATGAATCCAGTGAAAACAGAATTTCACCATGCACTAGTTCTACACGAAAGAATTTTCTAACCTAGAATAAACCTAATCATTGACATAGGGAAATATTTAGAATTAAAGAAAAAAGTATTTATAAGAGAAAATGAAAATAATATCTTAAATGAACAAACTTTGGCATGCTTTTACTCTTAGTAGACGCTCAGATGGAGATAGTAATTGAGAAACTCATTCTAAATTCCTGTCAAAATGGAATGTCACCTGGAAAAATTGTTAATTCTTGCAAATCATCAAACACCAGGATGTGATGTCAAAGCACATATCCTGTCTACTCCATTGTTGTATTCCTGCTTTCTGAGCTTTCTGAGTCTTACCACTTTCTTATGAATGCCCTCAACTACTTTAGTTTTTTATAAGACTTTAAGAGGTGAGCAGATAGGCTTATTTTACCATGTAATATTATCTGCTTCCCAGATTCTATTCATTAATTTCTGGATTGTTTGTTAAGGACTAAAACTAAAGTGTGTATTATGCATCTCATCCCTTCCAAGAAGTCTCTGTTTCTAACAGAACCATTTGGCGTGGTAGAGCTCTATGTCTGTAAGAGAGCTGAAAAGTAAATGTATAAAATTTAAACTTTCTCTGGCCAGAGATCTTAGCAATATTAGAGCATCTACAAACAGTAGCTTGAATTACCTATAGAAAAAGAATAAGTAGAACAGGAGTCTTTTTAATATTTTCCATAGTCCTCCAATATTAACTTTCTCTCAACCCTTATGTCTGAAACTCATGAGTAATGTGCACTTTGCTTGCTGGGGCAGAATGGTGAGTGAAAATGGCCAAAAGGGAAATCTGTGGCTTGGGAAATTCTGTGAGTTTGATGGTTTAATAGCAGTGTGAGATAACAAGTCTAGACTATATGAATTGAAATGCTATTATATGTTTCAGAATAATGGGAAGATCTGGAAAATGCATTTACTTAATTCATTTCAGGCTCACACAAATACCAAAAAAAAAAAAAAAAAAAAGGATCTGCAAGATGAATGTAGAACTGAACACTTGTGCATACTTTACCATCACCAGTGGTCATTTAAATCTTTGAATTAATTAATACACCCATTGACTTATCTTTTTAGACCACAAACAGTGGTCTTCAGTTTCTTCTTAACTACCTTGTCTGGGGTAAATTGAGCCAAAGAGTAAAGACTGCCTCTGGTATCCATTTGGCTGACCTGAGCTTGATATTAAAACTAGGCCAAGGTTGGAGTCTGTGAAGGGAAAAAAAATAAAAAAAAGATACTCTCTGCCAGGCCTCAAGGTGGGGCATGAAGAATGTGTTAACACATTGCATTTTGGGAAACATACAAAATCTAAGAACTGAGGAAGAAGAGGAACCTGAGGCCATTTCAGGTTGACAGGTCATTGGGCTTCCTCCAATGTTCCCATTCCCACGGAGATTTTTAAATCATGCCCACTCTCAAGTTCTCCAAGACTTGCCAGCTCTCACTTGGAAAAAAAAAAAAAAGAAAAGAAAAAGAAAATTCTCCATATTGATTCCCTGGGAACAGTATTAGCTTCAGCTCCTTCAAGTTCCCTTCTTTCCTTTCTGTTTGTCTTACCTCTTTTTTCTAAAGAACAACTACCTCCACCATTTGTCTAGTCTATCAGATGTGACTTTTTCCTTCTCCCTTGAATTCTTGCTTATTAGCATATGTTAATTATACAAAATAATGGATTTCATTGAGACATTTTCACACATGTATATAATGTGCTTTGATCATATCAACTCCCCCATCATCTTCTCTTGTCCCATCTCATTCTTTTCCCTTAATTCTTTTCTTTTCTCAGTCTCCTTTCTACTTTCTTATCTTAAGGGGTTGGGTGTATAGGCCAGTGGTAGACCCCAGTATGCCCAAAACCCTGGATTTAATGCCCAGTACTGAAAAAAAAATTAATCAAAGATAATTATAATAATCTCTTGCCAACTTTTATGTCTTTGTTTTTTAAATCAAGGTTCAGAATATAATCTTCATTCCATTCAATTATCCCTTCAGGACCTCCCTCCAGATCAAAATGCACAACATGCATCTGTTCAAAGACAGTATAATGAAATCCACTAAACATTGTATAAAAAAGGGGGAAGAAGAAGGGAAGAATGAATATAATGAAGGAAGTAAATTTGTTCAAGGTACACTGTACACATGCATTGAGTTTTCACAATGACATTCCTCATATTATTAATGTATACTAATCCAAATATAATAAAGCTATTTAAAAAAAAGAACCTCACTCCATCAATTTGTGTCTTATTTTTCCTTTAGATTAAATAATGCTCAAATATTTTTATTAAAAAAATTAATCTTTGGTGATCCACATTCTTAAAGAGACATCAATACATCAATATCCTGCTTCTTTTCCAAAAATGCTTCTTGAAAATGTAGTCTGCATTTTCATTTGTTATATTGACTTTGAATCAATACTACCATTGGCTATAACCAGCTCCTGATTGTGTTAGTATAAAATGATTGACAAAACTTCTAATGTACAGATACAGTGACTATTGTGGCATCAAACTTCCTTGGGTGCCCAATTTCTCTGTTTGCTTGAAGACACTTTTTTTTCTTTCAATATAGTAAATTAGTTGATTTCAAACTTTATGGTGTATCAGAAGCATCTGTAACATAGGTTTCTGAATTCCACCAAAAAGTTCAGATTCACTAACTCACTAATTTGAGAACTTTCATTTTAACACATGCTAACTCTGATATTGCTAGTCTGAGGTCCTCACCTTGAGAACCACTGCTTGAGGTACACATGTTCTACTCTCTTTATCTGCTTTGCTACCATTTTGCATTCTTTTATTATGAAGATTTATTTATTCCCATCTACCACTTGTTACTTACATATGAATGACTATCCAGAGGACTAATCACTCTCCCTACTAAACTCCTCCCCCAGGTTTACTACTGCCTAGCAAACATCTCACTTCTGCTTATATATTTATAGGCATCTCAAAATCAATATGCCAGTATGGTGCACTTTGTGTCCTCCACTCCAAATGCACTTCTCATTTGCACACTCATTCTCCCTTATCATAAGCATCAATCCACCTGCATAAGCAAGAACCTTGCCTTCAACTTTGACTTCCCTTGACCTTTCTCCTTCTTGCCCCACATCTATTGGTTATACATAGAATTCTACAAATTATACTTCTGATATATTCTCTACTCTTGTTTTCTTTAATTTTTCTTTTCTAGTATATCAAAAATATATCCAAACTTGATTCCCTGCTTTTACCCTCTCCCATTAAGTTCTAAAATTCATCTTTTTAAAATCTATATCATGTCAATTTGACCCTTCTTTAAAAGCGAATTTTCCAGTAGAGCTCTAATATCTGCAGAATCAAAATATGATGTCTTTCCATAACATTTGTTTATCTAGAAATCACCTATTTTGTTATCTGTAATTACCTACTTCATCCTATGAGTCTACTTTTTATTTCTGGATTTATGGTTATACCATAAATATAACACTCACCATGTCCAGAAACCACCACACTGAGTTCATTCATGGCTATCTTCATGCTGGGTTTCTCCCTTCTACATTGTCATTCCCACAAGTTCTCTTCTAACTCTCCGCACAATTAATTGCCTTCTCTTGGACTCTTCTACCATTTTGTTCACATATTCTGCAGCATTCTTTCCACTTGGTATTATGCGCCTTTGTATATGTCAGGCTACCTTGCTGGGTTGGACACTCCTTAAAGACTGAGTCAATCATGTTCATATCCCTAGTATGTAGCACAATTCTTGGCAGATCAGAGCCCTTCAATAAATATTTAGTTTGAATTGAAATTCTACAGTTAGATGAACATCATAAAGTGGGATTGACAGATACCCGTGAGACTTGGGTTTCTAGCTACTGTGGCTCTGGAATTATGGATTTCCATTTCTCTTTTTGTTAGCATTACCTAACAGGATGGATGCTCCCTCTCTTACTAATTCCTCATTCACCCATGGAGCTCATCCTAGCTCTCAATTTGATAAGTAACTTGTCTGTGCCTCATTCTCCTCATTTCTAAAATTGACATAAGAGTATTTACTGAACAGACTCTAGCATGGGCTTTTAAAACTGCCTCTCCACTCATGCCCTGTATTCATTCTTTCCCTCTCCTACTTGTAAAGTATTTAGTTTAAATATAAAATGTGTAACCATGTATTGTATTATGTCCTGAATAAGTAGTATTTTTAATGTTACCTTTATTGTGAAACTCTTTCAAAGAGTCACAGTATAGAATTAGAAAGATTAAGGTGTCTAGAGTATTTGTGTCTACATTTTATATATAATCCTTAGAGATGAAAAATTGTTATGACAATTAGATCTAGAACTACTGGAAATTTCTTCAAGCTCTTTAGATACTAGAAATATATTTTACCCATCTTATATAAACTGAGTTCTTTTATCACATAGAAGCATATTCCTTTTGCTGGTACATTTCTACACACCTCAGGAGAGAGAGCAACGTGCCTGTATCATGTTCTTAAAAATGTATATGGGGGAAGCAAATGTCAATATGCCAAAGTTTGCATTGATCTACTTTTTCTCCTTATTAATAAAAGCTATGTCTCTCCTTACCCACAAACATATTAAATTATCTTCTGGGAAGGAAAGAATACAAGTAATTTGACATAAAAATCTAAAATCATTCAAATTCCTTTATCTATCCCACACAGAAGTTTTAGCCAAAATATTTTTCTATTGAAGTTATTTTTATTCCACATTTAGAAAATATTCATTCATTCTTATGGCTTACTCAGGTTTTAAGACAGATAATTCCAAAACCCTATCCTCACTTTACCCCCTGAAATTTGAGACTCTAGAGGCAGTCTGAGACATCAGAGGTTAAATGGCTTTCTCAGGACCACACACCATGTTAAGGTCAGAGCTGAGGTTAGAAACTGTGAATTTCTCCATTTCATAAGTTTGGCAGGGCTATTCTTCCTCTCTATTTATTTAGGTGTAGTGACTGTGTAGTGCCGGTCAGCAGTGACTAGAGTTTCACAGTGTGACAATAAGATATTTAAAATATGACCTTATAAGAAAACATTTTGTGCCCTTTGTTTAAAATAATACAGACACCATCAGAATAAATCTTTCTTTCCATTTGTATGGATCTGGAAGCCTGCGTACGTCAACATAGCAGGTAGCCAGGTTCAGGATATATGGGCATCTTCCTTGGCCTTCCAGGAAAATCCTTTTCCTGAGGATATTTTATTTTACATTTTTGTAAGAAATCTTCAATGTATCTCCCAAATCATACCTTGGAAAATACTTATTTACCGTCATAGCATACAATATTTGTGATATAAACAACTAACCAATAACTTCTATGACAGGGATACAATTCAACTGAGTAGGTGACCAACTGTAAAGTATATCTTTCCCAGTGGAGCCCATGTTCATGGTACCCTCTGGACTTGCACAGTTCACAGCATACATGACCACAAATCATGGTCCTTTTGGCAAAGCTGACGGTAACATTCATGTTTAGAGTAATTTACAGCTTATCCCTCTGTCCTTCTGCTTTGCCCATGGAATATGGAAGTATTGACTGACATCTGACAATAAAATATTTTAAATGCTGTAATATATGGAAATAATTAAAATTTACTTCTAAATTTTTGTGCCTTCATCTTTTATCAATTTTTAAAGATCCATTTTCTCTCTTTTTTACTATCACTATGTCTCTGCTTTGCCACCGAAGTTCTATTTTATAACTTTTTTTTCTTTTACTTTTCTCTCCAAATTAAAAAAAAGGAAGGGGTGCACAAAGTGTCTATATCAAATGTGTTCTTAATGAATGTGGGGGTGACGACTGTTAATATGTCAAACACTATTGAACCTATTTCTACTTAGTAATAAAATTTTATTTCTCCTTAAGTCATTAATATGAAATTGTCAATTTGAGAAAATTGATTTTCACTTTAATTTAACTATTATTGCTCTCCTTGAATATGTCTCTTCATCCTCCTCTTCCTTCTCTTGATTTACTTTCTTACTAGTTTATTTTTAGAAATTGATAAGCATAGGAACAAGTAAGCCAGAGCAAGTTGGTTCTAATTCCACGTTTCTACACTAGTGATGCTCTCTGTGGTCTAGATGTTCTGCCACCTCATTTGAAAATTAAACAGGGTGGATCAAATAATCCATAATCCTCTCACGTGTTTAAAGATACAACCGGTAAATTATTTCTTTACAACACTAACACATAGCATATTACTTATGCTTTGAGAAAAATGCTCTATCTTGACCAGCAATGCAAAGTATAGCTGAGAAACTCCTTAGGGTTAGACTTTTGAAATTATGAGAAAAAAAAATCTGTACCCAGAAGGGCAGGGTGGTAAGCAGAGGGTGTGTTAAGGTTGGTAAGTGACCAAGGGTCAATCCTGTGATCGTGATGGTAATTGTGGTAGTGGTGAATCCAGTATTATTTCTACTGCTAATAGCTATGACACATTACTTACGCTAATTTTTATATCCTAATCTGTACAACAGATGATACATAAACCATATAGTTTTGGTTAGACTGAAATGAGATAATGTATATGACATCCGACACAGAGAAAACATTCAAGTAGTGTTAGTATACCTTTAGTCTTTTTGCCAACTCAAAGTAAAAGCAACACAAAGATCAAAGTTTTTATATGGGAGGGACTAAAATTAAAATATTATCTTTTATTTATGTAGTTATAAATAAGAGTATGGTTTGGTTGATTCATGAATAGGCAGTCAATCCAAAGATAGTGTAGAAGCAGGAGCAGCCTTTGGTCTGAGTGACATCTGAACTCACTACATGCTGTTGGATGTCCAGCTCTGTCTCATGACATAGCATGAACAGGGTGTCTAGGGCTGCCTAGTGGGACTTAAAAATTAACATGGAAATAGCAAGCATGAAATGACCAAATAAGTACCATATCTATTTTTAAAAATATTTTGAAATATGGCCACAAGGGCAGTTGAAGTTTTTCTCAAGATGAATGACAGAAGTTGAAGATTTTTCTATTTACTCATTCATATGCAATACTGGAGATTAAACCCCATAGGCTTGGGCTTGCCACTTGAGCCATAAATCCAGCCCTCAAGGTATATTTAAAAATCAATTTGTTTTCACTTGTTGAGCAAATGTAAAAGATAGCCTGAGGAAGAACATTTAAAGATGAAATGAAACATTTAGGAAAAGAATCTGCTTCATGATAAAAGCGAGAGCACACAAGGGAGGGGTGAGGATAGGTAAGACACCTAAAAAACTAGCTAGCATTTGTTGCCCTTAATGCAGAGAAACTAAAGCAGATACCTTAAAGCAACTGAGGCCAATAGGAAAAGGGGACCAGGAACTAGAGAAAAGGTTAGATTAAAAAGAATTAACCTAGAAGGTAACACCCATGCACAGGAAATCAATGTGAGTCAATGCCCTGTATAGCTATCCTTATCTCAACCAGCAAAACCCCTTGTTCCTTCCTATTATTGCTTATACTCTCTCTACAACAAAATTAGAGATAAGGGCAAAATAGTTTCTGCTGGGTATTGAGGGGGGGAGCGGGAGGGGGTGGAGTGGGTGGTAAGGGAGGGGGTGGGGGCAGGGGGGAGAAATAAACCAAGCCTTGTATGCACATATGAATAATAAAAGAAAAATGAAAAAAAAAAAAAAAGAAAAGGGAAAGTTGCTAATGTTATATCTCATATTAGTGAATAAAAGGCAGTATCTAAAGAATTAAACATTAAAGATAAACCTTAAAGCAAAAAAAAAAAAAAAGAATCTGCTTTACAGGTTTCCAATGAAATAAATAGCAAATTTATTGAACAAAAAGCAAATTTATTGAACAAAAACATTTAAAGAGTTTGTAGTTCTTCCTTTGGTCTTAGCTTAAATGCTCCGAAATAGCAGTGCTAAAACATAAACACCATTTTAAAATACTTAGTGTTAAAGTTTGAGAAAACGTACTTCAAAGATTTTCCATTCTTTTATCTACTGTAGGTACTACATAATAAAAAGTGCATGCCTATATCAACTGCCACTCTTTCTGTTGTAATTAGCATTTAGAGCAGATTGTCTTAACAAATTAAAGGAGTTCTCTGACCTATCTTATAGAAAATCATAGCATCTTTGCTCAGTGATGCCAAAACTCTGATTTCACTTGCAATCTGTAGACTCATATTTCTCGGTGGTGTCTCCATTCTCAGACTGGGTTTCCTTGTGAAAGAAAGATTGTCTAGAAGTTCCTAAAGTTAAATTCCTTACTGTACGGAAAGTGAGAATTTTACTTCCCAGATATCTTAGTTCAAAATCTCAAAATTGAGTTTGCCTTGTGTTATATTCCCATCTGAATCAATGACAGAATCAGAACTAGGAGAACTGTTCTAAATCAGTAAGGACTAAATAGAGGTAGGGATTTGGCAAATCCCTGGTTACCACAGAGTGAGGAAATTCATAATAAGTTTGGAAAGGAGGAGGGAGAAGGATAAAGGGAGGGAGCCAAAAATGCCTGCTAATGTGATTTCCTCAATTATCTTACAATCTACTAAGGCCAATAATAGAAAAGAAAAGGATAATATCAGACTGGTGTTTACAAAAATGAATAGCTTTTTTAGACTATATTGGTTGCAAGAGGAACTTTGACTTTCAAAACTGTCATCACTCACACAGGAATTGAAAAAAAAATCCCCTTGATTTTCTTACTTGCCCTCTGTACATTGATATACTAGGTTTCCTAAACCTAGGAAAGAATAGGTTCTGACTCTAAACTGAATGACCATCCAACCAGTCACCTACCTAAGAGATTGGAGGTCAGTACTCAGTCAAGTTATGTTTTACTACATAACTATACAACCTATAAACTATGTCACCATACAGATGGATTTTATATTGTTTATACACAATAAATAATGATATAATATTACAATATAACAATATAAGTTACCTTATAACTTTAGATACAATGTTGTTTCATCCTTAAATGTAATTAGTTGGTATTTTAGAAAATGATTACAATGATTATCTAATGTGAAACGTTCTTTCATTAATTCACTCAACAGATACTGTTTGAGCACAGTTGGTGATCTAGTACCAAAATTATAACAGAATTCATTGCTGCTGCGCCCTGATCCTCCCATACACTCAAAACCAGGGAATGGGGCACAGAGTGGGCAATGAGCATGCTAGTCAATATCCCTGGCCCAGGAATGTTTTGTTTTTTAATTTACTTCTAGTGCCCATAATACAGACTTGGATTCTAACTTGTGAAAAAAAAAAAAAAAAACCTGTAAGTGGTGAAAAGGATGCTTTCATTTAGGTTGACTTTTTTGACCCTATAAATCAAATTCTCTTCTATTCATAATTCACCACAAATGCATTGTTAAATAAATCGTCATTTTTCTTCTTAAAGTCTTTTTATTAATAGTCTACTTAAACTTTCACTCTATGCTTCCTTCTTCCCTTGTCCCGAAGCATTTTAGGATTTCTGAAAGAATAAAGGATCATAAAAAAGTAAATGTAAAGCGAATCGCTTTGATAAGGTTTAGAAAAAACAGT
Organism: Castor canadensis; assembly: GCF_047511655.1. NCBI lineage: Eukaryota > Metazoa > Chordata > Mammalia > Rodentia > Castoridae > Castor > Castor canadensis. The sequence continues at coordinate 66,510,050 of NC_133391.1, read as the reverse complement.
TTTTTTAGACACTTGATTTTCCTTTCTAATTAACCAGCAAGATGTAGCTTTTGCTTGAACATCAAAACTTATTTCTGGATGTTCCTGGACTAAGTTGCCCACCACTAATAAAGCTGTTAGGAAGACAGGTAGTAATATTCAAAATCAAATACTCCTCTTACTAGCTGTCTAAACTTAGTCAAGTAACTGAACATTTTTGAAACTATGGTGCTGTGAGACAATAATGATCATAAAGAGTCCTCAGGGATTTTGTGATGAAAGAATGAAGTAATGCACACAAGGAGTTCAGTGGGATGCCCAGCACAAGGGAAGAGGCCACTGACATATCAGCTATTGCTATGAGGTCCTTTGATCCCAAAGCATTCTTCTAGAAGAGAAAGTAACAAAGCCCCCTGAACATCACAACTGTAAAACTTGTTCAATATTGTTTCAAAATTATATGGACTGTGTGATTATTCATGCCATTTGGCATACTTGTATTAAATTACACTGTTTTGTGCTAATTCTACCTAATAAGGTCTACACAGCTTTTAGGCAAAATGAGTATTGGTTTGTGAATCTTGATAGAGTAATTTAGGACCGCTGGTTGTCTCCAGTGTAAGGAATTGAAAAACCGCCAAGTGTTTGCTTAACTTTCAGCAGTATAGCCAGGAGAGATGTAGACATCCTAGAAATATGGTATGCCTAACACCCGCAAGCAAAGAATTTCTAGTTAGATGATGGGGGTTGGGAGGGTGGAGCATTAAACCCAGATAAAGGATGTGATTATTTTAGTGTGGAACATTCTGACTAAAATGGATGGACTTGGAATACTCCCTGCTTATAGAACAACTAATCTTTTTCTCAACTAATGACATAATTTGGCGCTTAAAGAAGGAACTTGAAATCCCTTGATATTTTATTCCCTCACACCCAATCCTATCAACCTTTCACACAAGCTGATGACACAAGTTAATTCACAGGGGAAAGGAGGAGAAGAGTAGTGAGAATGGACTGTGTGGCTTCATCTATTCCTAAAGAAGTGAGAACTAAGGAAAGTGTAAACATGACTAGGTCCCAAAATGTAGTATGTATTGATCTAAAAGGCTGGGGCCTCTTTGGAAATACTATATGATCCCATCCCTCTTTCCAAATATATATATATATAATTTAGCATTTAGGATATACAAATACAATTTTGTACAAATAATTATTGAAGAATATGTTGTTCATTTTGGTTTCCAGATTTTAAAACTAGCCTTCTTTCTGGAATCTTTGGTAGTAAACAGATTTTTTTTAAAAAATAATTTATTGGCAGTCATAAATTGATGTCACAATGTTGTTAACCAAGAAAATATGAAAAAAACTGTGGTGGAAGCTGTTTCCAAGATGTTGTCAAACTTTAAAGGATGGTGTCACTTTCATCTAAGAGTACACTTATTTTTTCCTAGAAAATTCTGTCATTTCTAAACATCCTTTATAGCAATTAATAGAATAGTGAAGGATGCTGTCTTTACATAGTAGGACTCACTTAGCATGCCCGCAGTGAATTCTGGATTTCACTGATATTCTGTGACATTTCATTTCCCATACCATCACTGTGCTCTACATTTCCTGTGTCTCAGCAAATTCACTTTACTGAGCTATAAGTTTTTAAAACCTTTGATGATATCTTTCTAGTTGGGGACCATTTTCTGCTTCTTGCTATAATTTTCTAATCCTTCCAAGGACATGGGAATGAATTGCTCACATTTAAAGACTTGTGAAGATGGTTTTTAGCTTGAGTGATGATTGATATCCCACCTTTCACTGACACAGTGCCTCCAGGGTCTCCTTAGCACCTGAAAAAATTCCTGTACTTCTAAAACTGACCACCTTGCATCTGGCAGACACACAGAATCAGTGAAGATTAAGTTCAGAATATTTAATGTCACTGATTTTAGTGGGTCTAATTCTACACAGTGAAGGTCTATCGTTTGATTTCAACTGCCATGTTAGGTATGGTTTTCTACCGACCATGATCTTTCCCAAAACAATGCAGAAGCATTTTTATAATAGTAACCAATATGAACACTTCAACATCTTAGATAATTGTATTTACTACATGTATTTTCCAGCATATAACAGTCAAAGATCTTCTGACAAAATATAGTACCAAATAATTACCATATTCCTATGATATTACAATTGCCAAATAATGGAATTTAAGTGTCTAAAGAAGGAACTTATTTTCTAATTTGTACAGACAAGCAAGATAGCTTCAGGGCATTCCTACTACTGGCCAATCCCCCTTGCTATGAGTCCAGCCCCAAAGGCCTCTCTACACTCAGAGCTCAATCCTACTGCATTTACTGATTCTTGAGATTGCTGGGATTTCTAAGATTTTTGCCTGAATCCTTCTCATTATTCATCTTAGCTCCATTGTCACTGCCTTAGAGAAAAATCTTCTGACAAACCTACCAAAAATAGTCCTTCTTTAATTTTTTCTCAGCACTTCTATAATTCTCTAAAAATAATTTTCTTGTTTCCTTTTTAATTATCTGTCTCTCCCGTCCTCACTAGGGGTCTAATTTCTATTATATCCATAGCATCAGGAACAATGTTTGGCACATAGGCAGTGCTTTACAAGTAGGTATAAGATATGTGAACATATATTAGTTGAACAGATATGTGAATGGGTATTTGTGGAGAATTTCTCTTACAGGTGTACAAGTGACACTACCAGTGGCCCATGTTCTCACAAGACCTCTTAAATTCCTTTTATGGAGCTTTGCTTTGGATTGCTTCACAGACTTGTAAGGAACATGATTGGAACTGCCCTGTGAAGGCCATTGCTATATTCATAACAAGAATGATTCTGAACATATTTTTTTCAAAATCAACATGTTCTCTTTATGAAGACACACAGAAAAATATTCTCATACTTCTCATACTAGGAAAAGATAACTTCTCCCAAGTAGCTGGTTTGCTTTTCTTTCTCAACACTGAATCTCATATGAATAATCCTGCTTTTCTTTTTGACTTGTTTGTTAGGAAATTCAGAGCCAAATTTATGGCTAACCTATAGAGAATATCAGCATGCATTTTGCATATTAAGATTATTTTTGTTCCCTTATATTCTGTTTAATTTCCATGAAATTTCCTACCCAATTTTCTCTCTTGGTTCTTATTTATTTGCTTTACCATGCGGTATGATTTCTTGATTCCTTGTAACCATATTGTTTGGAACAGGCAAGGTGAAAATACATTTTAAAGTGAGATAATGTTTCAAAGACACTATGTTATTTTTGGATGTTATATTTTGAGAATGTAGGTGGAGCCCTGAGTGACACAGAGCCCTTGGGATATAAGCAGGTGTACTATAAAGATAAATTGGAAAACTTCCCCTTTTAGTGACTTGACTTTTGGCTCAAGTATTTAAGATGTACCATATGCTTGGACAAAATTGTCTTCCTAAGAAAAACATAAAAGTTACTTTTTGGACTTTCAGGAGGTGAAAGAAAAATCCAGACTGCTTTGAAGGCCGAGCCTGCAGTGCAGAAGGGTATAAACACAACCCCAGATGCCAGATGTTTTAGCATAGCAATGTGAAGAAATGCTCTCCTTTCTTTATTTACACTTTACAGCAAATATTTTGCAAAGAGAAAGCAAAGAATGTTGATGTTCCTCCAGTGAAGCTTCAAGCATAACAAGGTCCCAAGTTCCAAAATGTCACAATTCTTTGCAGCATCGTTCAAAGCACTGTGAAGTGATAAACATCTGGCATTCTATTTTCTAGTGTTCAGAAATTGATTACTAAGACCATAGAGGAAGGATGAAAAAGAAAAGTCAACAACAATGATCAATTTCTAGCTCTTTGCTACAATGCAAGAATCTACATGAAGTTGTCATAAGTGTCATTTTTTTTAACCAGGGGAAGGAATTTGCAATTCACACATGCAGAGAAAGAGAGAGAGAGAGGATAAACACTTTTTCCTGCCATCCAAGTGCTTAAACTTTCTTAACATGGTGTTTTTTTAGATAATAAAAATATCTTCCAATTTGGGCATATGTTTGATGATGGGAAAATACTCCTAGTGGAGGTCCTCATTATTCTGAGAACTAACACTTAAGCAATTCCTTAAAAGTGACCATTTGGATGCTGTTACCAACCTAATTTTCTTATTTCTTACTTTCATTAGTAAATCAAAGGAAAAGATAGTAAATCATACACTTAATAAAACATCAAAGACAGACCCCGCTGGGAGTGACTACCAATACCAATTCCATCATATCTGTCAGAAGACCCCTGATGCTTGGATAGTGAACTCAAGTAGCCTGGAAGAGACTGAAGAAAGGAGGGGGCTCCATAAATCACATCACAGCAATTTATTCCAGTATGCACTCAGCAAGCAAGGGAAGATGATATGACTATGTTCTACACATGATTCGCAACAGGGATGGATATGTTATTTTGTCCTTCAGAATGAAAGACCATATTAAATTACATTTTGGAGAACATGCAGACTTTCATACTTGAAAAAGTGTCTTTTTTTTTCCCCACATACAAAATGTAAGGAATTTAATTCAACAAAAGACCAAAGAAAAAGTAAGGTGCAAGTATGTTGTAAACCAACTTATCAAACTGGGGCCTTTGAATAAGAGATCAAAGAATTGGAATCTTCTTCATTCCAGGCATATGGAAAGATTAGAAGGGATTCCAAGTCATATCAAAGTTTTGTCACTACCCTCCAGGTGAGAAGATAATCTCAATCTTATCTTATGAATAATGAAGGCCATAGCAGGGGCCTGTGGTCCTGACCTCCTGAAAGGATTACAGAAATATGAACAGGCTCAATAGAAGTCTTATCTATAGAACAAAAACTAATAAAAAAAATTGGAACACAGAAGGAACTAAGAATGAGTTTTTGAGATTATAGAACATTTACTTTATATTATTTTTGGAAGACATAAATATGACCATGTAGCAAATTGAGATTAACTTTCTCTATTTTTGACTTTTCCCAGTATGTCTTTAAAAATATTTGTGCTGCTAGACAAACATATCACTTCATATTGTCTATTATGCATCAGTCTGCTATTATGATGACAGTTACCTATCATGATTAGGACTTAATTCCTCCCCCTACACTTTTAATTGTCACTTACTCCTTTAGCATACTATTGTTCCTCCAGACAGTCTGCCTTTGCATGCTGACAAGCCAAGTGTGACTTAGGTAAAAATGAACTAAAGTAGAGTTAACTGACCCACATAGGGTCAAACCCAGTAGTACCTTGACCTTTTCCACAAGATTCTTAAGAAACCCTCAACAAGCCACATGAAGAATATATATGTAACCATGATTACCTTTAGCACTGATCCTGTTTGTTTAGTTTTGGGCTAAAGGCTAGGCAGTTCTTGTTTGGAAAATATTACATCTAGGCTGAGATTATATTCACAACTAAAATTAGTGGACCTTTAAATAGTATAGAAATGCAATCACGCCAAGTTCAAATGTCAAAGGTTGCTGACTTTGTCTGTGACAATGTCCTTAGCAGTAGTCATATTATAATCTTCCTGTATAACCTCAAGCAGGAGGGAAGAAAACATGAATTCTGAATCTGATTCTCACAGTCTTCGTTTCATCTGTACAACGGTGGATTCTTGGGTTTATTGGCTAGCACTGTGTAATGCTTTTTAAAGATTCATCTCCTTTAATTATGACAGTCCTATGAGATTAAGTACTATTACTTTCATTTACAGATGGGGAAAAGAGGCGGACAGATTAAGTTACTCACCTCAAATCATGAACTAGGAAGTAGCCTGAACTCCTCCTCTCTATACTAATTGGCTTTGATTATCATCTATAGACTATCTATATCTGTACTCCCTAAATGAAATGCTGCATGAGTATTCATCATTTAATTTTATTCATCATTTAATTAATGGGCTTCTAGCTCAGCAAATGACAAAATAATTGCATACATGATTATATTTGCATAATTATGTATGCCAGAATAATTATTAACATTATATTTCACTTTTTAAAATTTTACATAATCATCTAATCAGGCCAAAACACATTCTGAACAGCTATGCAAATTGTGCTATATTTCAGGACATTTGTTTTAATCTAGTTTGATTCATTCTTGAATTATTTGTTTGACTTTCTGAAATGTCTAACTTCATTGGAAAAAATTGGACAACATCCAATGTTTATTCTTTAACACTTTCATTTCAGAAAAGAATTTATGATGTTTAATATATTTCTATAAGTTAGCCAGGTCCTTTCTTACTCTTATTTAATTTTTGTGACATCACCATAGTTCTCCTTGTTAGTTAGTTTCTTTTCTCCTCATGGTCAAGAATGTTAGAGATAGAGGTAAGTTACCTCTTAATGGATATTTATCTTTCTTTGCCTTACTTGCCCATAAAAACTCTTATCTGTATTCTATCTGTATTTGGTTTAAACATTTTCTGCACTTCATTTCCTATTTTGCTAATTATACAATTGGAATCTTTTGCCATTGATACTAAAATTGAACATCTATAGTTGCTTTGCGTAAGTAGCTCCCATACTTCTATTATTGTAGTCCATTTTAAGAGGACTTGTAATTTTTATTTAGAATATGCCAGACAATATTGGTCATTTTCTCTTATTTGTTTAAGGTGGCTGATAAAATTTTATCCGCTGATCATGTACAGCACAATGTTTTGAAGTATAAATACATTGTAGAATTATATTGGTTATTTTATAACTATTTTCAATGGACAGTCCCATGGATTTATTCTTATTACTCAATTTTAATAAAGATTGCATGATGTCTTTCATTTAAATTGAGAGGAAATTTTAGTGGGAAATTGTTGCTATCATATTATTGGAGCTATGTAAAAAACCAAAAAGAAATATACACATTATTGTAAAAATGGGGGAACATATACCAATGGTAGTGGAATTAGTGTGGTACTGGGATAATTTTTTAACTCTTACTTTTTATATAAACATTCTAGTTTTCTTTTAGTAAATGTAACTAATTTTATAGCAAGTTATCTTTTTATACTGGAAGAAATACCCTTTTTAAAAAGAAAATTTGGAAATTTGGGATTCTTTAGTATTAACACCCTCACTCCAATTGTGCTAGCCTTATGTGATGCAAAAAGGTAACCTTAGAGGTCCTCCATGCAGCTGCTCTCTGCCAGAGACTCTCTTTCCCCATGCTTGTTCAGCCCAGCCCAAGAGGCCATTGTTTAGAGATGGATGCAGCAGATGCAGAAGCTCACAGCCAGCAGCAGCGGTGGTGACATTCTTGGGCCCAAGCCACAGCAGAGGGAATTTTTTCCCTCTTCATCTATAGCACCTTTGAAATTCAGACTGTTAGCGGGACCTGTTAGACTCCTTGGAACTCTGGAACAGATTTGGCAGTTGAGGCTGCAAGGAATTTTCTACTTTTTATAGAATTGTTTTAATGCTTTAATAGAGAAGCATTCTGTTTATATTGGTAGAGTTTCAAACACTTTTGTGTCATGGCCTTTTTATTATGTTTGGAAAGCAATAACCCACTCCCTCGGGTCACTTTTTGGGATAACAGAACTTCAGCCCACTCAACACAGAGATTGCTAATATCGTCTCCATATGAGAAGATGAAGTATTTCACCACACTTTAATTGTTTCTGTGATTAGAATTGTAGAATCCTAAAAGACTAAGGGGCAATACTGCCTTATTTTACATTTACAGTAACAGAAATGCAAAGAAGTTAAAAGTAACTCATCCAAAACCAGCATGAGGACCAGAAGCATTCTTTGCAAGGCCAATTGAGTTACTCTTCCATTTCACCTCTTCCTGACCATTTGGCTTCTTATCTTATGTCATCTCCTACAAGATTAGGTGGGCTCATGTATTCATCAGCGCAGGTCTTTCTTATGTCCTCTCAAAATCTCTAATTTGATTGCTTATTCTGGTCTGTAAAGAAAAGAAGTCTGTATTCAAAATGAAGAGAATCTGTACATTTTTAATTGTACATGAGTTAATTCTGTATATCAACTCATGCTCCTTTACCATAGTTAAAATTCTTCAATGTCTTCTTTTTAAAAAAATTGGGTAAAATCCAAGCTCTTGCCTGAGAAACTCCAGCATCTAGCCTCTGTATCTCTCCAAGGACTTTTCCACAAGCACCATCTCCAGTCATGCCTTGCTGAGAGTATCTGGAGAAAATAACTTCTCACCACAAAAATCCATCTTCTGCCATTCTCCTCACATCACCTCCTCTATGAATCCCTGACTCCTTTCATTTCTCTTTTTGTAAGATGCAATTTTTTTAAATGCTTAAATTTCTCATATCAGGGACCCTATTTTATTCACTTCTATGTCTCCAGGACTAGATACCTAGGTCTCTGAACCAAAGTGAACAATATTGATTCTGTCTTTGAGGGGTGAGCACCTCCCTGAGGAAGCACAAAGCCCTGAGTTCAAACCACAGACAAAAAAATATCTGTGTAAATCTGTCTTTGTAATTGAGAGCTAGTATAGTTTAGCAGTTAAGCGTATAGATTCTAGGCCTGGATAACTTGAACTAAATCTTAGTTCCACTGTTTTCCAGTTCTGGAGACCTTGGGCAATTAAGCTTCTTGTCCTTAGTTCCCCTGCAAGTAAAGCAGGAATCATCATTATGGCCACTTCCTGGGGCTGTGTTTTGAGTGAAAATATTTAAAACAACTATTACTAATCTATTATCAAAATTATCACTATCATTGTCATCCTGCTACTGTGGAACAGGGCAATGTCTTCTCAACATAATTTATTGAACTCTAAATAGCTACTACAAAGGAGATAATTTCATACAGCACCAGGAAACATAGCCAAATCAAATTCTCCCAAAAAGATCTTATTCGACAAATATCTGAGCTATTTAGAAGGTACTAGTTTAAGGTCAGGGAGGTAAAACAAAGGATAAATAAACAATCTCATCTTTGAGCTCCTGATGTAATGGAAAACACAGACACACATACACACACACACACACACACACACACACACACAAAGAATAACACTTGTGAAACCAAATGGAGACCACCCAAATGAGAATAAGAAAAGGCTATTTATTCAAGCTTGCTAAAACAAGGGTGTCAGCTACATCACATGTGCTTGGCAGAGTCGGACAGCTTAATAGTAGAAAAAGGGAAGCTCAGATGTGCCCTGATTGGAGGCTGCTGCTCTGGGGAAGCTGTGGGTAGATTAACAGGAAGCAAGACATGTTGTACGATTGATTAAGGGGTGCACATTTAGCTTTCTCTGGTTGGTCTTAATTTGGGAGTGGGAACAAACATTAAGGAAGCTGTCATTTATTATTTATTATTCAAGTCCAGGATATGTTCAGTTGGTTGTTACAGGAGCCATTGTTTAGCTTTCTGTTCCAGCAACTAGACATAGCTGTGTGAATTCCTACAAATCTGTCACAGATATGACACTATCTATAACTGAACAATGGATTGGTTTTCAGGTGGGCTGCTGTAGGTAGTGGGTCAGAGTTCTGTTTTTAGGTATCTTCTGCTCCTTGTCTCTTTATATAGTATTCAATTGCTAATGCTAATATCAATAAGAATTGATATGCTTCTGAAAACCCAGGTAAGTTCAGCTTGAACCCATTATCTGCTGATCTTTAGGAGTGTATTTTCCAAGATCTCTTCAAATTTCTGAGAAAGTATGTTTCTCTTTATTGCTCCTGACTCCCCTTCTTAGCACTAAATTCCCCAGCTTCACTCTTTGTCCTACTTTCCTTCTTTAGCACATAGACTTGTAGAGTAATGATTAAGAGAGTAGCCTCTCAGTCTTCACTATTAAATCTGATGTCAGTACTGTGTCTTCTATAGATGTTCTTTATCAAATTGAACAACTTTTCTTTTTAATCATGAAAGAGTGCTGGCTTTTTTCACATGCATTTTTTATGACTATCGAGATTATCCTGTGGCTTTCATGCTTTGCTCTACTGATGTGCTGTATTGTATTAATTAATTTTCAGATGTTAAACATGCCTTGTACTCCTGGGATTAATTCCACTTGTTTGTACTTGTTTGTACTACATAATCCTTGTTAATTGATGCCAGATTTGGTTTTCTGCTACTTTGTCAAAGATTTTGCAACTATAGTCACAAGAAATATTGGTCAGTTTTTTTCAATGACTTTGGTTTCTGGCATTAAAGCAAGGCTAACCTCATTGATTAAATTGGGAAGTTTTCCCTTCTTTTCTGGATTGTAAGAAAAGATAGTGAAGAATTTTTGTTAATTATTCTATAAATGCTTATTTCAATTCACCAGTGAGGCCATCTGGGTCCAGGTTTTTCTTGGGTAGATTTTAAATTTATTAATTAAATCTCTTTTCTTATTATCAATGCATTCTAATCTTTTGTTTCTTCTTGAGTCCATTTTGGCAATTTACATCTTCCCAGAAACTTGTACATCTCACATAAGTTATTTAATTTTTTATTTTGCAGCAGTTAGGACATTCTCAGAAAACTGCGCCTCAATGAAATAAGATATTGAAGCGCTCTGCCCTCTGTTGTACTGTGTAAGAGAGATATAGCTTCCTATTCAAGAGGTGTGCACACCAACTTACATTGTTCTTATTTCTGTAAGATTGGTAGTAATGTCCCCTCTAAAGATTTAAATAATTTTAATGTGTGATGTTATGTGACTGTAAAAAAGATCTTGCATTTATCATGGTTGGGCTTGTGAATTGTAAATTGGTGAAATCTCCAAAGACATGTTGGAAAAGTCAGATTAAACAGAATTTAGTAACAAATTAGATGTGAGTAGTAAGACAGAATTAAAGAGAGCCCTAAGTTCTTTAACCTGAGTGAGTGATACAGAGACTACCCCACAGGTAGAAGGAAAATGTGGGAAATCAGTTTTAAGGAAAAAGTAATTAATGTAATAAATTTATAAATTAATATCAATTAAATAAATTAATATAAATTAATGTAATAAATGTGATAAATTTCTATAGGATGGTTAGATGAGTAGTAAAGGTAGAATTGTAAGAAATCAAGCAGAAATTCAGAATTACTATTCAGAAGAGAATAATTTGGAGGTCTGTGTAGTAACAATAGCTACTTAAACCTACATGATCAAATGAAGATGTTTTGTTTTGAGAACTGAGTAAAGAGACAGGAAAACAAAAGAGTATGTCAGAATCTAGAAGCATATCAATGATTAGGAAATAGAAAAGAAAAAGAAATTAATGCCAGGAGTTGAACAGAAATATTTACAAAGATTGAGGGAAAAGAGGAAATTATGTTAGTAAGGTAAAAACTGTAAAGAAGAAAAGGAATAAGAGTGTCAACTAGTATAGGATATCAAATAGAATAAGGACTGGGAAGAGACTACTGGATCCAACAAACAGGATGTCAAACTTGGCTTTCAAAAGAGGAGCTGGTCTATTAAAAATCCATTACATATTTTTTCCAAAAGTTACTTATTTCAAATTGTATTAGGTATTAAAATTAACTTTACAGAAATATGTCTAGGTACCTTGTATAATTTTTTCAAGTCCCAACATAAAATCATTACATCCTAACAATATAATTTCCATTGACTATATTTTTGGACTGAGACAGAAATCCAGCATTTTTGCAGTAGATAAAGAAAACTGTTTATGTGCTTCAACAAATGTTTATATCTCATTTTATGTGTTAGCTAACTGCTACCAGAAAATATAAGAAAATCAGACAGATCCCTAAAACCAAGATAAAATGTTTCCTACTGAAAGGTGATATTGGGGCTAAAATTTATCTTGGCATTAATTTCATCCTGTGAGTAGAGAGTACTAAAATCAGATTCTTACTCTCTTGTGAAAAAAATTTTAAAGGCTACATTATCCCCTAAATAGTAACTGTCTGGATGCCTGACCAGAATGTATTCCATCTGGTCCTTGGTTTAGGCAAGTAGAGACGTAATATAAGTTGTAGCAAATTAGGAACATTAAGCCACATAAAAATGTCATTTTGAAACTATTAGGACATTCTCACAAAACTGTGACTCAGTGAAATATGATGTGGAAGCGCTCTGCCGTAGGGGGTAAGAGAGCCATGGCTTCCTGCTCAGGAGGCATGCACACCAACTGGAATCTTATTGCCTGGACTCCTTCTGTCCCAGAGTGGGAAGATCACCAATCAAGAAGCCATCTTCCTGTCAGCAGACCTGAGCACCTGAGGCTGCTAAAGCAGGCCAGATCCCCATGCAGCCCTTAGTCAGAGCAAAGCTTCCTTCTATTCCTGAAATTCAATCCCACTGATTGCTCCAAAGAACTAGAAATATGGTTAATGGCACCAGTCTTTGGAGCCGAGTAGGACCTTGAAAGTCTCAACTGTAAAATAAGTTGTGTGAATAAGGGGTTTAACCACATTCCACTGAAAGTTTAAAATATATAACAGAAATGGATCTGATTTTTTTTTTTTGGCAGTACTGAGGGGTTGAAATCAGGACCTTGCACTTGTCAGGGAGGGGCTCCACCATTTCAGTCACACCCCCCAGCCCTTTTGCATTGGTTATTTTTGAGATAAGGTCTTGCAGTTTATGCCTGGGCTAGTCTGGACCACGATTCTCCTATTCATTCTTCTCCCATAGCTGGGATGACAGGTGCACACCACTGAGCCCAGCCATTGATTGAGATGAAGTTTGTGAAAGTTTTGCCCAGGTTGACCTGGAACCGTGAACCTCCCAAAGACTACCTCCTGAGTACCAAGGGTTATAGTCTTGAGCTAGGCACCCAACACAGAAATGGAGTTGTTTTCTTTTGTTGAAAAATACAATAGCACTCCCCTTTCATTTGAATAAACTATGCTTTCTAATTTTTCCCTAAAATAAATATGTAGTATATAATAATAACCATTGGTCACACTACAGCCTGACTTTTTAAACTTTAGAAATGAAAATCATAGGAGTGAAGGGCTGAAGAAGTTGAATTATCTTAGTTTGCTTGTTTACCCACCCAGGCAATACTTCTTATAAAAATGTTAAGAAAAAAATTGCGCACACTCAAAACTTCAGTATAGATTTCTTTCTACAGCTGCTACCAGATTCAAGGAATCAGGAATAGTTTTCATTCTAAGATAAAACCAGAAGACTGTGGTTTGTACAGATTTCTCCATCTTTCATCACCCTTCACTTTTATTTCCCACTGAACATCTTTCTCAATGTATCAGACACAGCAGACGGGGAGAGGAGGATAGCAAAGACCTTTGCAGAGAATGGTAGGGAAGGAACTGGCAGTGGCACACAACACCCTATGGGTTGTGTGACATTCTGTAGGCCAGGAAGAGACCTCTGGCCTTGGCAGTAGTGCCTGCAGTAGGTTATTATGTATTCTATGAGATAACTAGATATAAAGATATGAACAAGAGAAGATGCTATCTCTGTTGGTCAGGTACATCATATAAACATGTACTAGAAACTATAAAACCAGGAAGAGATACAACAATCTCCCAAGACAATAAAGAATCCACATATTCTGACTTTTAAGGAAATGTGGCTCATTCACATATTTTATGAGAATAAAGTAGAAAAAATTTAAGTGAGGAATATGACAAGAATATTACCAATTAAGAAAAAGGAAAAAAAAAACAGCCCTTAGGACTAAAGACAGCAGCATCTGCTGTTTTGAAGGGAACAATTTACTTCTTGATAATTTCATAACCAATGAACTAGTTTTATTGTGTAAAGTTTGCATAAAGACTATCTCAGATACAAGAGAAACAGGAAACTAAGTCAAATATACATATATAGGTCTAAAATCTTTTAGTAAGAGCAGACGAAAGGAGCAAAATTAAGAAAGATAAATGGGGAAAACAATTATAATGTGTTCTAGCAATAAGCACCGAAGTCAGTTGAACATGGAAATTATGTCTAAGAATTATGCATTTTGTTAAAAGATAGGATACAAATGCCAAAAATAATTTCTGAAAGGTGAGACACTTAATATAAAAAGCAATGATTTGAACAAAATCCTGAAGCCTAACTTCATAAACATCTTGACCAATAATGATACAAAAGCAAGTCAATCATTAGTAAGCCAGTGCTGAAAACTAAGCACATCAGAGCAAATAATTTAGGTACAAGCTTTACCTTTAGTATCACAATAGGTGGGGATACATGAAGAGGCAGGCAGTACCAAAGTGCTTGATAATGTGACATCTTGTAGTGGACCCTGAGAATGAATTCATATAATCATGTCTGAAGGTGCTTTTTCCAATCTTTTAAAATAAAACACAATAATAAATAAGTCTTTCCTTTTCTTTCAAATAGTAGGAAAAGTAATCGTGTTTCTAATCAATATCTGAAGCATGACAATGAGCAATAAAGGGTTACACACAGGGTATAAGAGAGAAATTAGGTACCAGGGACCCGCCTCATAGTTTTAGGACTCACAGAGCACAAAGACATTGACATTTCCACTTGAATTCTGAGAGCAATCAGTTGTAATAATTGCCTTGCTGGATCTCAGGGAAGCCATGGCAACACAAAAATATCATTTGGTTTGTATTTAGGCAGAGAGATGGCCTGAGAAACTGGTCTAAAACTGCTCATTCATAACCAGGAAAAGTTTAAGAAGGAAGTTCCATCAGTTCTAGGAGAGGCTTGAGGTAGTTGAATGAGGAAATGCCAAAGAAGTTGTGAGATCAAAAAGTGTGAATGTAAGATCCAGGCTGGCACAAACTGCTCAAACTTTGAAGCCAGAGACCATGCCCAAAAGCCCATGATTTAGCATTTAGCAACAAATGCACTAATACCAATGCCAACAGCAAAATCCAGACAGGAGAGGGACCTAGGCAAAAGACCTTAATGACTAGATTGCATAATTACACATCGATTTAACCATTAAGTTACTGGCTATCTACTGTGACCTAGGCAGCTTACTAGGCAGTGGACCATAAACAAGAGAAAAAACAGGCTTAAGTACATATCCCAAGAAAGGCTATACTTTAGTAAAGAAAAGTATTTATTTCTCTTAAGAAATAAAATACATATAGTAAAATATACACATGGTATATAAAAATGCAGTGAAGAAAAATAAAGCATAGAATAGAGATAGTAGTTGTATGTTGAAGAGGAGTTGTTACAATTTATAATAGAATGGTCAGGGAAGATTTCACTGAAAGGAACAAAAACTGCATAAATCAAAGGACATGAGCCATATGAGGTCATAAGGAAAAAGAATTTCCCTTCAAGGGAAGCAAGCCTAAATGGTCCTGTGGGGGAACATACACAGAGTGAAGGGAAGGAGAACAGGAAATACAGTAAGTGAGGTGACCAGCAATGAGGTCAATGAGGGTTGACTCTGAATGTCTTGCAAGGAATTGAGATTTACTTCAAATGAGATGGAAGGCTTTAGACAATTTTGAGCGCATCAGTAAGAGTATCTTAAACAGAGCTCCTCCATTTACTTAATTCTTTACCTGTTCCAAATGCTATCCCCTGAAATATAAAGTGAAAATTCTCTTTAGAGAGGAAACTATCTCCAATAAGAAATATAAAACTCAAATTACCTGACAGAGCATCCTAAATTAGCCAAATAAAATAGCCACAAAGAATTTCTTCTAAATTGGAAAAGACATTGTTACTCTAAGAGTGAAATGAAGATTTTCTTGCCATTAAGGATATGATCTCATTAACAGGTATTTTTTGGGGGGTGGGGGTGAGGAGACTGGGGTTTGAGCTCAGCTTCATGCTTGCACAGCAGGTGCTCTACTGCTTGAGTTACACCTCCAGTCCATTTTTTCTCTAGTTGGTTTGGAGATGGGATCTTGCAAGCTCTTGGCTTGGACTGGTCTGGAAACATGACCCTCCTACAGTTAGGTAGGATTATAGAGCCATGGGGTTCCTGGACTCATTCACAGTTTAAGGAACATAAGAGAAGTTGCATTTCTGTCTGAGATGTGTTTATGCATCATAAAATATTTTTGCATTACATGGTCAAGAGGCCATATGAATAGGTATAATTCACTTGACCACCATTAGACTTTGGTAGTAAAAAAAGATGTTGTTAACAAATATTTATTTACCTCTTGGGGTTAGATCACACTTAAAAACAATGTCAGGTCTCATTTGATCTGTCTGGGACCAGACAATTTACACGTGGCTGTCTCTCTCTTCCCTTTTATCCTCATCCTAATGTGATGATAAAACACAATAAATATAGTTTAATGGCAAGCCTTTGGGTCAAAGATCTAATTTCTCACTAGAATATTTTAAATCTTTTATTTTCTTTCTGAGAATTTTGAGCGCTTAGCAGGATCAGCATCATCTGAGATCTTTTTAGAGATACAAATTATCCTTCCCTAAACAATAACAGAATAAATCAGAAATTCTAGTTAAGACCCAGTAATATATATTTTGATAACTTGTCCGGGTTAGTCTGCCACATGTGAGGATGCAAATCCAATGTCTAAGCCATTGAAGAATTAGGGCTACTGAATAGCAGCTTTAACACCTCACGCTAAGAAGGATGCTGCTCCTGTGGTCATCACATGGAATTTTACCAGCCTTCTATCCCATCTCCATTGTCACCCTTTCTGGTTGATTCTCTGACATTTAGAAACATTTTTAACCTAAGTAGGCTAAAATGAGCACAAAGATATTTCTTGCCCCCATCTGAACTATTGAGAGAGTCACAGACAAGTACACCAAGGCATTTACATTTTGGTTATCTTCCTCCTCACACCATCAAGAAGAGTTTGAGATTTAAATAGCAAACAACTTATGAAAGCGGGAGGAAGATCCAGATAAGCCTTTTTCAGGGAACACAGCTTTCTTGTGCATAATAGAAACAGGGAACATTACATGGATATTTGAAAGATTCCGTTCTGGAGCTAACTCCCCTTCCTCTTCTGGCTGGAAATTTATTGAATAGTTCTTTCACAAGGCCAATTATCAACCTTCTTTTTTGGTAGTTTGCTAATAATTTTTTTAATCAAGAATTATAACAAAGACTTTACCCATTGTTTCCTTTTATGAAATATTAATAATTGACAGAGGTTACTGTAAGACTTTCCTGATAACCATGCCACAAAGTAATCAACCCCATCATCTCCCTCATCACCCCTTCATTCACTCTTAACAAAAGCACCCTGCAACTATGGCCCAGGGCTGCAGGAAGCTTTTGATATAAATAATATTTATTAATAAATAAATAAATAGGTATATATTCACTATGCCTAATTGTTTTTGCAATTAGAAGGAGCATGGTTATTGCCTTTTCAAAGTTTATAGAAAGCAAAAATGAGGTCTAGAAAGAAGATGCTACTCTAGTCAAGAAAAATTGTGTCTACTCCCTCTTGCCAAATCTGGGTCAACTGGAGCATTAACAATAAATTATAACAATGGGTTATAACCTAGGAAATAGAATGAAAATCTATAAATCTATACTGATGTAAACATTTAGATGGATAGATAGATGACTGATGAAGGAGGAGGAGAGAGGCTGTTCTTTAAAATAGAATTTTAACAATGTAAAAGACATGACGGAGTTAGAAAATCACCGTTTTGAAATCACCTTAGTCAATTGATTCAGGCAATAGTTATCAATAGATGGTGAAACTAGCTTGACGATTAATAAATTTTTACTCACAATTACATATATATTCCTTTAAGTTATTAATTGCATTTATTAATTTATCAGTGGAAAATTTGACACCAACTTAACCAAATAATCAAAGTTCATATCACCATTAATGAGGCAAACCTACTTGTGCCACCGGGTTATAATGTAGCAGGGAGGAGGGCCAGAAGAGAAATAGACAGATGTGTTCTGATAATGAGGCAGGGGAAGAGATGGCAAAGCAGAGAGATAAAATTTAAAGAATTGAAACATAAAGGAGGTCACATAGCACTGGGAAAATGAAATAGCCAATAAAGTCACATGCAGCCATATGTGGGTTGAGCTTTGCTTTTTGCTTCTGTAACTTGCTTGCAAGGGTATGTAAGGTGAGACTTCTTTGTCTTTAGTGCTCAGCCTTTGGACATGAGTCTGCTGAGTCTGTGTCAGCACAATAAAATGTTGTTTCCTGCTAAACTGCTCAGTGTCCCATTTCTCAGCTTGAGATTCCCACATTTCTTGGGGACTCTTTTGGAATTGTGGAGATGGTGATTTGTCATCTCCCTTGTCACCAGGGTGCATTCCCCAGACCTCTGGGAGAAGATCCCACCAGGCACCAACAGACAGCTTGATCCTGAGGGGGAGTCATCCTCGGTGAATCAGGATGAAGGCCTCAGATGCACAACAAAACTCAGTGAGGTTCAGGAACCAACTTGTAAGCACCTCTCATCAGATTGGTAAGAACCCAGGTTCAAATTCAGGCCTGCCCCTGGAGGCAGAAGGGGAGACTGATCTCCTCCCAGAGACTGCTAGTAACTGCCTTTTGGGGTGAAGCTGTGTCTCTCAGGTTCAGGGAGGGGGGCGGAAGTACTGTGCTATGAAAAAGTGTGTAAGACACCTCCAAGAATTAATGAGGGTTTGAGCTTTTCCTGGGCAATAATCTCAACTGAGGTTAAGGGATGAATAACATGAAAAGTTCAGTTCCAAAGGGGGAGACTCCTAAAAGAACAGATGCATCATCCACCATTCCATCAAATAGCCCTCTGGGTATAATTTAAATGTTTTTCTTTTTTTGAGCATGCACTGTAATTATGTGTGTGTGCATGTGTGTGTGTGAATTTGTTTAAAGCACTGGGCAAAATTTAATTTGCTCTTGGAATTCCATCTCATCTTATGCATGCATAAGTTGACATTTTTCCTAGCATACTTAATTTATAAAACTTTTATGTGTGTGTGAGGCAGATAGGATAAAGAAATAAAAACTCAAAAAGGAGCACTACACTGGAGGCCAAGATATCCAGTTTTTATTGGAGTCAACAGAGTGGAGATGTTAGTCCTACTCCTTCCACATGGCAGTAGATGGCTATGTGGCCAGGGATGGCCAGATTGGGCCTGGTATTTTAGGGGGGCTCCATTGACTACAGGTTGATAGGATCCTGCTGTATGTCATGAGCCATCTGTTAATGTCAACAATCTGGGATGTGATCCCTTATCAACATCTAAGCCATGATTCTTGGCCATTAGGTTTCCTAACTCCACACTTAGTCCCCATAAATATTTACCTGTGTTCTCTGATGATTTTTGTGGGAATTTTAACTACTAATGTAACTGAGTCATGTTCATTGAAGATTTGGTCTATGTTGGGATTAATAATGAGGAAAGCCATATTAAGACCAGACACCCTCCTTCCTTGCAGATGGCTTACTAGAAACTCCCCACTCAACCCCAAAGACTGACAAAGAGACAATTGTTAACCTTTATCTCCCCAGATGGATGCTAAGAACCGTTGGGCAGATAGTGACCCAACTACAACTTATATTTCTTGGTTGTCCACCAACCGTATCCCTTAGTGACCTTCCTAGTACTTTTCTACTAGCTCCTATATCTAGCCCAAGCCTGTGTATGGCAGTGGGCTCCAGCTCTCTTGTTGGGGTCTCCCTCCACAGAGCTCTTGCCTAAACAATAAATTCTGTAC
The DNA here is from genome assembly GCF_047511655.1 of Castor canadensis. Lineage (NCBI taxonomy): Eukaryota > Metazoa > Chordata > Mammalia > Rodentia > Castoridae > Castor > Castor canadensis. The sequence goes on along the minus strand of NC_133391.1, from coordinate 66,490,530 downwards.
TGGTGTTTGAGCCGTCTCTCTTCCTCTTCCATGCCTCTTATTTTCTAACAGTTTATGTTAACCTCATGGTTAAACAACTGTTGTCTTGGATGATTCTAATACAGTTGGTACCCTATATGTATATGTGACTGGGCTATTTCAGTTTACTAAAACTGTTCTTCCCGCCTACAACTGATAAAAATCTAAGGTTTTACTTCAAGAATAATTAAACTAACATGTGTATGTAACTTCTATAGAGCTATGATGCTATTGCTGGTTCCTTATACTAAATATATATATGTTTTTCAAGTATATCACGCCTTCTAAAATATAACATTTAGATAGGCACAGTAATAAAAAATTAGTGGTACTGATATACTGTTCGTTAGTTGCTAAATTGTCCATCAGAATTTTAACCATGGCTCTTTTAAGTTTTTATCATTACAGTTCTGATCCTCCTGGGGCATTTACAATCAAGTCCATAAGAATGACTCTAATAAGTGCTTATGTGTCAACCAGGTTAGCTTTTTAGACATCTGCTTTTGTTGGATTTTCTTTTGTATTGTCCTTGTCTAAAAGCCCATTGCCTAAAGGCCACTCCTTCTAAGCCTCTTTGTTGCTTAAATTTGGCCAAAAGGGTCTAGTTGGCACTGACTCCCACCTGATATGCTCATTATCTGCCGCCCCCCCCCACCATGTGGGACCAAAACCAACCAAACAAACAAAATCCAAGAAAGAGCAAATCCTCACGATAAAGAAAAAAATGACCAATCAAGAAAGATCTCAGTCTATGGCCATACCACCCTGAACACGCCCAATCTCGTCTGATCTCAGAAGCTAAGCAGAGTGGGGCCTGATTAGAACTTGGATGGGATGAAGAAGAACAAAATGTTATCATTCGCTGGTAAATGGATGGAATTGGAGAACATCATTCTGAGTGAGGTGAGCCTGGCTCAAAAAACCAAAAATCGTATGTTCTCCCTCATATGTGGACATTAGATCAAGGGCAAACACAACAAGGGGATTGGACTATGAGCACATGATAAAAGCGAGAGCACACAAGGGAGGGGTGAGGATAGGTAAGACACCTAAAAAACTAGCTAGCATTTGTTGCCCTTAACGCAGAGAAACTAAAGCAGATACCTTAAAGCAACTGAGGCCAATAGGAAAAGGGGAGCAGGAACTAGAGAAAAGGTTAGATCAAAAAGAATTAACCTAGAAGGTAACACCCACGCATAGGAAATCAATGTGAGTCAATGCCCTGTATAGCTGTCCTTATCTCAACCAGCAAAAACCCTTGTTCCTTCCTATTATTGCTTATACTCTCTCTACGACAAAATTAGAAATAAGGGCAAAATAGTTTCTGCTGGGTATTGAGGGGGGGGAGAGGGAGGGGGCGGAGTGGGTGGTAAGGGAAGGGGTGGGGGCAGTGGGGAGAAATGAACCAAGCCTTGTATGCACATATGAATAATAAAAGAAAAATGAAAAAAAAAAAAAGAACTTGGATGGGAGACAAATCTTCAAAAGAGACTGCTCAATGACAAACAGTTTGAAGACAAGGGGGGAAAGCCAGATCTCTCAAAAATAACCAAGGCCGAGAGGATTGAGGAAGTGGTTCTTAGACACCTGTGGCCATCTGGCATTAAAGCCCTTCCCGATACAAATTCCTATTTTTAGATAGGGTCTTCTAGTTAGAGACAAAATGATGATTTTTACTGGCTCTAAACATGTCCTTTGATACTTAAAGATGGTGGTTTTAACTTTTTTAAACAACGAGTTTTCTTGGACATATATATATACTGATAGTATATTGTTGCCATAGTAATTCTACTCAATTAAAAAAAACCAAAAAAATAAAATGTCCAACCATTAAAACCTCATTAGAGAGGCCTTTTTATTGTTGTCTACAATTAAACTACAGTTTAACTAACAAAAATTGCAATCTGGATCCACCACAGCCAAATAAATCCAGCCTTTCCTGAGTGGGTGTGCATCCCTGACTCAGCCTCACCATCCAAGATCACCCCTCGGAACACTTGTGCCCTTCCTCGGCAGGACTCTGCTTCCCAGGAGACAACAGGTGACTACAAGCAACAGGACAACAGCCCTGCTTTAGTCACTTCAAAAGTTGACAGTCTACACATGGAGGAAGCTCAAATATGGGACGCATCCCTGCATTCCTCTACATACCCTGCACTCCTCTACACACTTTTGGGTTGGCCCTTGCAAGGTTTTTCTCATGTACTAAATGTTATAAAAGAGCCATTGCTGGGACCTCCATACAGCCATACTTTGTATCATGCATCCACCAACAAGTCAGATGTTAAATTGTCTCATATACTCCCAAGTTAATGAGGTTGCTGATAAGTGATACTAAAAGTCCCAGAGTAAAGAAAACAATACAGACTACATTTCTCATAAAAGTGGGGTGATGGGTCTTATCCTAGGAGCATGCTTAATATTACCCTGCCTGGTCCCTCTGGTACTGCAGTCCATCAGGACCATTACAGAGGACACTATATAAAAAAAAACAACACAGCAGCCATATAGTGATACTATAAAAATACAAACCCCTAGATCAAGATGATACTCTTTGACCCTAAGTGGGTCTGAGCATCAAAGGGGAGAATGATGTAGCAGGAAGGAGGGCCAGAAGAGAAATAGACAGGCTGTGTTCTGATAATGAGGCAGGGGGAAGGGATGGCAAAGCACAGAGATAAAACTTAAAGAATTGAAGCATGAAGAAGGTCACATAGCACTGGGATAATGAAATAGCCAATAAAGTCACATGCAGCCATATGTGGGTTGAGCTTTGCTTTTTGCTTCTGTAACTTTCTTGCAAGGGTATGTAAGGTGAGATTTCTTTGTTCTCAGGGCTCAGACTTTGGACACGAGTCCACTGGGTGTGTGTCAGCATAATAAAACATTGCTTCCTGCTACACTGCCTCAGTGTCCTGTATCTCAGCTTGAGATTCCCTCAACAGTAATACATAGAAAAGTACACAACATCATTCCTTTTCTTTCCAAAAATGCATAATCATGAGTACTATTTTGAAGAAACATCAGAAAAGCTTAATTTTAGGTACAGTCTATAAAATTAAATGGACTATTCTCTTTAAAAATATCAAGATCAAGAAGGCTAACAGAAAGTGAAAAATTATTCTGGAGTTAAGGGAACAAAAGAGACATGACAACTACATGTAACCATAGTCTTCAATGGAATCCTGGACCCACAAGACAATAGATTAAAAGATACCTTGAGAATAAGTGGTTATCCTTTGCATACAGACAATGAAGTAGATAACATCGCTGTACTAATGTTAATTTGCACTGTTATTTGGTTGTACACACTGAAGCATTTTGTAAGTAGAGGAATTTCAACTTGTTCCCATTTTGTGGCTTATCTCAAACTTGATCTGTTATTCTGCTTTTTCTGAACTTTAGCAACTCTGTATATAGTTTTTGAACAAACATTTTTAGTTGGTTTATAGATTCTAGGAGGGAAAAACAATACAGGTAGAAAATGAACAAATCAAGATAAATTGACATTGTTTCTAAAGTTTGGATATAATTTTTTTAAATTTATTTGTAAATGAATACCAAATCTGTCAGTATAGTAATTAAATATATTGGAATGTTTGATTCCATAAAATGAAATATAAGGAGGAATAATGTGGGCAATCATATTCAGATTAGTAATCTTTAGTTATTCTTTTATTCAGGCAGTAATATCAATAAGAACTATCAGCACCTCTAAATGAGAAGAAGTTTTTTCTTCTTTTTTTTTCAAAAAAATGTAGAGCTCAATAGATGGAGATTTGGTTTATAAGTATCTACCCAAAGAAAGAATTTTGCATCTTTTTCCAGATGTCTTTCTTAGCAATCTTCTTCTACCCCAAAGGCACAAATCTTTCCTTTACCTCAGAAAACTAAGCTATTCAAGAGACACTACTGCTAAGAGAAGTTTAATTGGGGATTTCCTGAGTTCTAAGACTTAATTTGAGACTTAACTGCACTTTTAAAGTGGAAAATGCATTCATACAATTATAAAATGCTCTTTGCTGTAAATTTATGTTGTTTTCATTTAATTATATCAGATAAATTCTAACTTAATAATTAAAACATATCTGGTAAAGGTATTAATTATATCAGTTATAATTAATATCCCATATTACAAAGTATGAGGTTAATATGTTGAATATTTATATGACTCTTTGGTCCCTGATTTCAGAGCAAGAAAAATTTGAGGTGACTTTAAGCCTCCTAACTTCTGAAGTGCAGTAATAATTGGAAAAGTTTAATTATTTCACTGCATGTTGGCATTACTAGCTTTGCACAAAGCAATCTGTGAAGAAAAAGAGGGGGCTAGGTATTGTCATCTTAAACTTAAACCAAAGATTATTCACATGGATTTTTCTGCCCAAAACATCAACAAATGAAAAAAAAAGTGGATTAAAGATAGAAAGGACAAACTTTTCACTGGCATTCATGCCATGACTTCTCATAATCTTCTACAGGCTTAAGAATGCTCATAGGACGCATTCTCCTCTTAGAAGATGTCATAGGACCATGTTTCTACACTGTAGCAAAAAGGAAAAGGATGAAAGCAGCATCCTTATGATCAGTACCCTAGGATACTTATTGTCCAATGAAATGGCTGGCACAACAAGATTTGCCTTAACATCTCCCCGAACAAAAAACAAAGTGTGGTTTTTCCTAGAAAGATATTCCATATTTGATACTGAGGACAGACAGAATGAGTAGAGGTGAGCCTGAGTACACAGTCCCTGCCTTAAGGGCACAGAGTTGAGAGAACAGGGAAGAGCGTTTACACACGCTAATCACAGTGTAAATAGACACTTGCTACTTGGCAATTACATGATTCCTTAATGTGATCTCATTCAGGCAAATCGAGACTACCAATTAACTTGCACAGTTACCAATGAATCCTCTCATTTAGCTGAAAAAGATATGGCGTACAGAAATTTTCCAAAGGAAAACCATAGCAACTATTCACACTAATACCTTGAAAAGAAAGATGCTCAAAGAAGTAGGTAACTTGAAGATAATTTGAATAAGAAAAAAACTAACTACTTAACAAATAAGACATCAGAATTCTCCTCAATAACTCTTAAAATTAGGAGATAAAGGCAAAAGCAATACCCCTCTTAGACCTGGGCAAGAGGGATCTTGCTCCAGGCCCCTTTCATTCAGGTGTGCTGAATTTTGCAATGTCTTTGACACAAAAAGCTTTAAATTCCCCATTCATTAAAACTCCCTGTGACCAGACAAGATCAACAATGTCTTCTAGGTAGGGCACTCTCAGTACAGACGTGGCACCTGGTCCTCTTTCTCCTGCCCAGCCCTACATCTCAAACATAGGGTCAGCCAAATGCTCTGAGAAGCTCTGAGACTCACACGTATGGTGTCTTGAACATCTTTGGTCAAATTTATTCTGAGATATTTAACTTCTAAAATTCTATTCCAAACTGCATTGGTTTTTATTTTTCAATTTGATTTTGACTATATCAATACATACACACAGACACATGCATATATATCTTAAGATGAATTATCATCTTTCATTTGTTTTTGGTTGTTACTCACTTTGATAAAAATTTTGCCCTTATTCACAAAATATATTTGTCTTTGTCTTATCTTTTATTATCAGGCCAAAATTTGAAATAAAAATTATACATTCTCTTCTGACTTTCTATTCCTAATGAGAAATTGAAGTCTTCCATTGTGATCCTTACATTACAATTCCACATTTATGAGAATTTGTAATTTTTTGCTCTGAAATATTTTGTAGAATTCCCTAGTGAAGCTATTTGGTCCTGGAATTTTCTTAATAGGAATATTCATTGTTACAAATATAGCTTCTTTAATTAGAATAAACTATTTAGATTTTCTTTCTCTCTTTTTTTGGTGGTTGGGGGAAGTAGTAATCCTAGGGTTAGAAATTGGAGCCTTATGCTTTTAAGAGCAAGCACTTTGAACTAGATTTTCTTTTTCATTTTGTGTTAGGTAAAGTTTTTTTTTTTTACTATATTTACACTACCTTTTGAATGTTATGATTAGAAATTATGCCACCCTTTCATTTCTGAATTATTAGTTTTATGTGTGCTTATTAAATTGATCTTTCAACAAACCAAAATTTGACTTTGTCTCAATTATCTTTTTTCACTAGTGTTTATTAATGGTCCAAAAAACCATATGATACTAGTTTTTAAGATGCTAACTGATTTTCCTTAATGTGATGATCTCCAGTTCCATCCATTTTCCTGCAAATGACATAATTTTATTCTTTTTAAAGGATGAGTAAAACTCTATATATACTACTTTCTTTATCCATTCTCCTTTTTCTATTGCTTCTTACTCTTTCTTTTATTTCCTTCTTTCACCTTACTTGTTTAATTTTTTCTTTTAATGCTTTCTTTAAATGGGAGTTTAAATCATTGATTATAAACTTTATTCATTCCTAATACAGGTATTGAAAGATAACATTTTTCTTCTAGAGACATCTGGTTTTGTGTTCAGCAGAAAAGGATCTAAGAAGACACTACTCTGACCTAACAAGTTAAAATATGAACAAATAGAAAAATTAACGATTCATCAGAAAAGTGAGGCCATAGACAAATTATTAACCCTAAAATTATAGGAACAGACTGGCAGATACAGAGAATCACAACTTTCCAGACCACAAACCCATGAGTAGAAACCTTCATGGAACCTAAGACCAGGCCTGGAAAACCTGAACTAAAATTGATTAATTGTTAGAGACTCAGTGTGTACAAGTCTGAGAGTTTAAAATTCTAGGGAACTCTGTCCATGGGAAGGTTTTCATAATTTGGGAATTTTTACTTCAATAAGTTCTACCAGTTCCAATGTGAATATCAGAGAAAATTTCCCTCATGAAATATGCCAGAATATTTTGTTCCTATTAACAAAGTAAGCTCTCAGGAGAAATTATTGTACCAGACCATCACCTAGTGAAGATTCATCAGAACCTAACCTACAAAGGGGAAGGGAGTAACCAATGCCAGCCGGCACTAGCCTTCCACTGGGAGAAGGGAGATGCACAGCTGTCCCTTGTTCCACCTAAACTGGGAAGAACTGGTGAAGTTCCCAGTGCAAGGCACAGGCTCACCTAATCATAGGGCGCTAGAACTCTTTCCCTCCCCTACAGTTCACCACTATATTCCTAAAGTTTACTGGAATTTCCTTCTCCCAATGCATCATGCCTACCTTGCAACAAAAATTCCAAGTGATACTGACAGGCAAAACACAGTTTGAAGAAACTGAAAAGGGATCCTTTGAACATTGACTTTGGAATTAAAAATGAAAGGCAGTACTATAAAATAGGTATGGGGTGGTGGGGTACTTATGGGAGGGGAAGGAGGAATGGAGGAGATGAAGGTGAGGGAATATGGTTTATGGGCTTTGTATGCATATATGAAATAGAATGATGAAACCTCTTTCAATTGCATTAAGTGGGACAAGGAGGAGGTTGAGGGGGGCAGATGGTGGGGCAATCTAACCAATATACAATGTAATGTAAAGCTATTCAAAATTGACACAATGAATCTCCTATCTACAATGAATATATGCTAATAAAAATTTAAAAAGAATCAGAGTCTGATATGGCATAAATGTTGAAATTACACACAGGATTGGGTCTTTTGTTATTGAGATGATCAATATAGTAAGGGACTTAAAGGAAAAAGTAGACAACATGCAAGATCCAATGAATAATATGAGGAAAAAGACAGAAATTCTAAGAAAGAAACAAGAAAAAGCCAGATGTCAAAAGCAGTAAAACAGAACTAAACAACATTATATGGTGCTCATTAGTAGACTGGACATGGCTCAAGGAAAAAAAATCTCCAATCTTAAGGATATGACAATAGAAACTTCCAACACCAAAATTTAAAGAGAAAAAAATCATTTAAAAACAGGTCAGAATTTCCAAGAACTGTGGGATAATTACAAAAGTTATAACATATATATGTAATGGGAAGACCATAAAGATAAGAAAGAAAGAACTCAAGCAATATTTGAAGAAATAATGATGGAAAATGTCCCCAAATTAATATCAGTTAACAATAAACTCAGGAAACTCAGAGAACATGAAACAGAATAAATGCTAGAAAACTACACATATGCATATATTCAAAGCTCAGAAGTCAAAGATTAAGAAAAAATCTTGGAAGAACCAAATGGGAAAACACCTTATCCATAGAAAAGCAATTATAAAATTACATCACATGATTTTTCTGCAGAAATTACACAAACAAAAGAGAAGTAAAGTGGAATACTTAGAGATGAAAGGAAGAATAAACCTAGAATTCTGTACAATGTGATATTATCCTTCATCAGTGAAGGGGAAATAATAAATTCCTAAGTAAAAACAGTTGAAGGAATTTGTTGACAGTGGACCTGCCTTACAAAAAATATTGAAGTTCTTCAGAGTGAAGGAAAATGACATATGTCAGAAATATAGCTCTATATAAAGAAAATAAAGGCATTGGAGAGTAAGTAAAAAATAAAAAATAAAATCTTTTTTTCATATTCTTAATTTAATAGATAAGAGTTTCTCCAAATAACAGCAATCATATGCTTGATTATACATATTTATGTACATATGCTTTTATATGGTTATATATAAGTGAAATGAATGACAACAATGGCACAAAGGATGGGAATAAGCAATCTGTAGTATTTTGCTTCCCAAATGAACTTGAACTGCTCATGAAGTCATAGCATTATTTGAAAGTGGACTTGGATTAGTGGTAAATGAATCCTGCAAGCCCTAGTGCAACCAGTAAAGAAAGGTTTCTAAAAAGTATAATTGATATGTCAAGGAAGAGGAGACAACTGAATGCTATAAAATGCTGAATTAAATCCTTGAAAACAGGAAAAAACAAAAATAGAAACAAAATACAACGACAACAAAGAAAACAGTAACAAATATGGTAGATATCAATTCATCTATATCGACAATCATCTTATATGCATCAATTAAAAGACAGAAGTTATCCATATTTATTTAAAAACAATGTTCAACTGCAAGTTGTATGCAAAGTTACTTTAAATATAAAGTCACATATATATAAAAATTTAAAATAACAGGGTAGAAAAAAATATAGAATGCTAACACTAATCAAAAAAATGGGGGTAGCTATATTAATAACAGAGCAGACTTCAGAGCAAGTAAAGCTATTAGAAATTACAAAGGAGCATTACCTAATGACAAAGGGGTCAATACTCCAAGAAGACTTAACAGTGTTTTGAGTGTATGCATCGAACAACAGAGTATCAATATCCATGAGGCAAAAAACTGATAAAAATGCAAGGAGAAATAGATAAATCCACTATGTAGGCTCACATAATATACTCAACTAATTCTTTGGATGATCAAAGGCACAACAGAGCAAGGGCAGCCTTTTCAATAACAACTTGTGAAATAATGAATCAAGACTCACCCATCACAATTTTTAAATAAACTCTAGCCATTCAACTTTATATTGTCATTTTTCATCCATTCATATTTATTGTAGTTAATGTTATAGTTTGGTTTAGGCCTCCTTTCTTGATATAAATTTTCTCTTTTTCCATCTAATTTTGTTGCTATTTGGGTATAGAAATCCAAAGTAGACTCTCATTTCTTCATGTCTTATATAAAATTTTAAAAATATATGTGTATAAAAGACCAATAAAAACTGATATAATATCTACTACTCATGCCAAAAACCTATTTCTCTTACCGTTTTGTCACAGCTGTATTGAGCTATTAATTTAAGGTTTAGTTGAGCAAGACCTGCACATTGCTGCCAACTTAGATTTAATTAACCATTGGTTTCAAGTGTTTCCAGGTTGGGATCAGAACTCTATCATTGGATTGAAGCATCCAGATTCCAGATGGATATTTTCTTGGCTTCAAAACTCTTCTGTAACTTTTTTTGCCCTTGACCTTAAGGTGGAATGTTTCTTCTACAATGAAAGAGACTCATCAAGATGAATGTAGAATTTTTAAGCCTGTTGAAGTCACCATAAAACGGTAGAAAGAAGTAAAATAGAGGAGATGAACCAATTTAGGTTATAATACATATAATTCCCCGGAATTGTCACAAGGGAACTCCCTTAAGCAAAACTTTTAAACAAAAATGTCATGCTTTTACACTCACAAAATCAGAGAACAGGAGGACAGATCAAGTCCTGCCTGGGGTGGGGGGGAGGTGGTACCACTGGGAGAGGGGAGGTGGTGGGAAAAGCATGTGGGAGGGTGAATATGGAGCAAATACTGTGTACACATGAATGTAAACAGAAAAATAAGACCTGTTGAAAGTATTCCAGGAATAGGGTAGGGGATAAAGGAGAATGGTGGAGGGGAAGAATTCAAGTATGATATATTTGATATTTGATATATGGTAAGAACTCTTGAAAATGCCACAATGTACCCCCATCCAGCACAAGAATAAAAAAAGAAAAAAAAGATGAGTCTCTTTTCAAATTTTCAATCAGATTTTCTGTTCTTATCTCTTATGCATTTTTCTAATATGTTGTTTTACTTCATTTTTATATATTTGATCCAACAACCTTTTATTATTTTTATCATAACAGTTTGTCATGGGTCACCAGTCATCATACCAAAAGAAGAAGCTACCAAGTGATATTTTGGAATCTATGTGCGTAGGCATTGAGTGTTTGAGCCTTATTCTCACACAGGACCCTTTCCACGGCTGTGCTTGCCCTCAGTGCTCTTCCTTCTAACAGTTCCACGTGATTTCTTGTGACATAGACAGTAGCATAAATACCCATCAAAGAGTATGCTAGTCTGTGTAGGACCAGCATACTCTTTATTTTGTTTCCCTCTGTTCTTCAGCCTCAAACCACTTCCCTTTCCTGATGGGTATCTATTCCAATTTATTTAATTCATGTCCTTTCTGCCCACATTACACTATTTTTATTTGCATGTACTAAAAAAATAATATTTTGTGTTGGCTTTTATATAAGTGGTATTATAAGATAAACTTCACTATTCTTTCACTATCTCTCTCTCTCTCTCTGTCTCTCTCTTTTGGGCGGGGGGCAGTACTGGTTATAAAACTCAGGAACTTGAATTCTCTAACAGTTAAGTTATGGCCCCCAGCCCTTTTTGTTTTAGTTATTTTTCAGATAGGTTCTTTTAGTTTTTTCTCTGGTTGACCTTGGACCACAATTCTGCTACCTGCCTCCCATATAGTTGGGATTATATGAATGAGCCACCACACTAGACTTGTTATTCAAGATAGGGTCTCACTAACTTTTTTGCCCAGGCTGGCCTTAAATCATTATTCTCCTATCTTTGCCTCCTAAGTAGCTGGGATTATAGGCATGAACCACCATGCCTTGAGGGAGGCCCTCACTTTTTTGATAGGGCTGGGGTTTGAACTCAGGACTTCAAACTTGCAAAGCAGGCACTCTACATTTGAGCCATATCTCTAGTACATTTTGCTCTGGTTATTTTGAAGATGGGGTCTTGGGAACTATTTTCCAGGGCTGGCCTCAAACTGTAATCCTCTGGATCTCAGTCTTTCAAATAGCTAGAATTACAGGTATAAGCCACCTGCATAGGCAAGAGAATGAAAGTTGCTGTCAAGCCTCATAAGGTCAAGATCCAGAAACAGGAGTCGCTTCTTTCACATTCTATTAGTCAAAGCAAGTGATTTGACCAGCTATGTTCAGCAGAAGTTCAACAGAATAGCCTAGCACTTGTGTGTGTGTGTGTGTGTGTGTGTGTGTGCGCGCGCGCGCGCGTGTGCGTGTGTGTGGTAGAGGGATCAAACCAAAGGCCTCATGCACACCAGGCAACTTCCTCAACCACTGAGTCACATCCCCAGCCCCCTTTTTAGATTCAGTAATGCGTTTGAAATACCTGCATTTCCACATAATATACAAATCTAACTTCTGAATACTTTCCACCACACATATACATATAGTACATGTTATTTATCCATTGCCTACTCAAAGCATCTACTCTATCTCCACTCCTTTGCTACCACTAATAATATTCTAATAAACAGACAATATTACACACTTCCCTGTTGTACCTGTGAAGTCTCAGATATGTCAACTTGTTCTAACTGCCTGCATAGTACTTATCCATGTATAATATTCTTGTTAGATTTTTTATTTGCTTTAGTTTATATTCTCAGCCAAAAGTATGGTCCATCAGAGTGCAGATCTATTTGTCTTATTCACTGTTAAATCTCTCTCATCCAAGAGTGCCAGGCATGCCATAGAAACTCATGTTCACTTATTGAACAAATAAAAGTCTTGAGATAAGCTTGAATATGCCCTTAAAATAGTCTACAAATGTGGACGTCAAGTAATGAAGACAGTTAGAAAAGAATTATTTGCCATTTTTGCCCATATCTCTTATGTTTGTGCTCCTTGCAATGAGCATTTTGTATTTAAAATGACTAATCAATATAAAATGAAATTCATGGGAGAGAATATCTTTAATTATCCAGACTTAATGTGTTTATTGCATGGTTTAATAATGATGATACATCATATGTTTAGAATTTATTATATTTTATGCGTTTTAGAGTTCTTTCTGATTTGATTTCCCCACTGACTATATGAGGTAGGTAGAGCAGGGACTTTATTTCCATTTTACGCAAGAAAACATAAGACTTGGGGAGGCTCTGAGGCCATGAAGCTCAGGGTAGCTGACTGGCCCTCCACCTCCTGCCAGTCCTCTACCTCTACTCATGTAGAAGCAACAGTAAGTTAACTTCTGCTGTCCTTGCAATGATTATAACTGAAGTTTGGGGTTATCTAATGTAATAAAATGTCATTGAACAAATCAGTTAATAGTATCACTGACATTTAGAAGGGTACAATATGGTTTAAGACTGAATCATCTCTGAATGCACTGCTATTTACAATTACAATAGAGATGTTTTACAACATATTGCTCACATTGCTGTTGGAATTATGGGTGACCATATATTTTTATCCTGGTGTCTTATCCTTATGTTTCAAATTTTCTATATTATACTATATTATTATAATGATAACTTACTCATTCCTTAGGGTCCTTCTGCCACTTACATATACACACCCAATTGATTTGAATTCCACACCCCCATTCCTCAATTCCATCCCCAGTCCCTATGCCAATTCCACAACCACAGTCCATCCGCTACATCTGCTAGCTTCCTGTGTTTTCACAGAAGTTTGTTTTCATGGCCTTCTGAGTACTCTGCCTCTTACACACATTGACACAAGCATGAACAGAATGGTTTCAGGCCTGAAACTATATAATTTTGTAACCATCACTGCCATTCTGAATGAAGTTTCTAAAAATACCCAGAGACTGAAGATATAGCTATTTCAGTCACAAGAACACGATTTCTGAGGCATTGGCTAAGGAATTTGTTTCTAAAGAGCTCCAAATAAATATGGAATCCCATCCCAAATTAAGCAATGTAATTTACTAAGGTTTGGACAATACTACATCCCTTAGAATCCATGAAATGGTTAAACGAGATAAATTCAGTGCATATTATTTTTCTTATTTGCTTCTTCACCAAAAATTATGTACATATATATATATGTATACAGATGATATACTTGATATTCACAAGTATATGGTTCCAAGGGTCATGACATTGAGGAATAATGGCAAATACTCAAGAGCCATTGTTTAGAGTTCAGTACCCTGAAATTATTCGAATTGACCTATGCTGTTCATGCAGTAGGTCTGAGCATCCATGACTTGAAACTACATTGCAGTAGGCTACACTAGTCATAAAACTGCTGCTGCAAACATTAATAGTACTCACCATAAATGAGATCTCATTTCATGTTCCTTGTTTTCAATAAATCTAAAATGTTCACTTTATAACTTAAATGAAGCACATTGCATGTCCTTTTTGACTTGGAAGGATTACTATAATGTTTACTTGCATTGGGGGCACGATTTGCTCTTGGGTAGGCATCCCTTCACAAAATTAAGAATAGTGAAACACTCAACAAATCACACAATTATTTAAACACAACTAACAATAATACAGGACTGCCTGAGAGCTCCTCCACCTCAACTGAACTGCCTAATACACATGGGGAAATTTAAAATTTTTGTTTTTGAGATTTCTTTTGATTTTATTTGTATATGTATTTATTTATTTGACCATGCTTGGTCACTTGGTCAAAACCACGTGTAATAACTTCATGAATAAGATGAATAAGGCAGGCTTATACACACACACACACACACACAAACACATATATATTCTATTCTACTGATGATGGATGTCTTCATCCACTTGTGCTGCTATAACAAAATGTTCAAGGCTGCATAATTTGTAAACAATGAAAATTTATTTTTCACAATTTTGGAGTCTGGTAAGTCCAAGATCAAGGTGCTAGCACTGGGGGTTTGGAGAGAGCTTCTTGTTGTATCTACACATGGCAAGAGACAGAAGGGCTAAAGCAGATGAACACTGTGTCCTCATATGTCAGAATAGTGAAAGGGAAGAAACCCATCCCTCGAGTTCTTTATAAGGACTCTAATCCCATATGTGATAGCAATACCTTTTTAGTTTAATCACCTCTTACAATCCCCACCTCATGCTACTATCTGTTGGTGATTAAGTTTTAACACTTGAATTTTGAGGAACATTCAGATCATAGCAATGAATATTTTTATTTTTCCAGTTCCTATTACAGCACAATGTTGCATGAGTATCCTCATCTATGTAAAAGAGTGCGTATGTATATAAATGTCTCTAAGGTATTCATCCCCAGTAGGGAATTGCTAGGTTGTATTTTTCTAATTTCACATTCAGAGATAATGGCAAACTATTTTCCAAATTGTTCACATCAATTTATCCATCCACCACTAAGGTATGCATATTTCATTTTTTCCACATTGTAGCTAACCCTTAATATCATGAGATATTGTACCTCAATCTGGTAGAAGTACAATGGCTTATTATTTTGGTTTTAATTTGCATTTCCTACTTGAGCATCTTTTCACCTTATTTTGGATATGTGGGTTTCCTACTTTCTGATATTCTTATTCGAGTTTGTCTTTCCTTAACAGTTATTCCTGATGAACATTCAGAGATATTGGTGTTTTCTCTCACATCATTTAACAGGTATATTTTTTGTTTTCCCTGACTTTTGTCACTAGGCTATATCAAAATATGTATTTCTTTTTCAGATTTGTTTAGATTCTAAAATTTGGATACTGAGATCTTTCATCAATTCTGGATAATTCCTTTCCTTTCGTTCTAAGACTTCAATTAGGTAATTGTTCTATTTCTGACTAGCTCCTTAAAGCCACTCACTCTTTCATACTTTTCATCTCTATGCCTATTTGTGCTATATTCTGCATATTTCTTTCACATCTGTAATTTAATTTACTGTATCTTTCTCCTAATAGAGGCATTTTGTGTTTAAAAATGTCCTTAGAACTTTTTATTCCGATTATATCTTTTATTTCTAGAATTTTATTTTCTTTTTTTGAGAGTGGTCTTTTGGTATAGTTTCTTATGTCTTAGATATATTTTCAAATGTGACTTTTCTTTCTTATAAGAGATCAAACACTTATAGTCATGTATAATATTTAATTGTCCTTAAATTTCCTGAGAGTGTTTCTGCTGGTTCTTCCTCATGGTGTCTTGTTTAGTTACTTTTGACTGTGGGGTGCTCAAATGCTTTAGAATGTATTATGGGAAATCATTGAGGCTGGCATGATGATGGGTTCCTGCAGAGACTTGAATTTGGTTCTGCCAGGTGGTCTTTGGGACACCAATACTTTGGGATCACTCTAAATTAATTTTCAGCTTGAGGTTTTTAGACCACCCATGTGCTGTGTATTTAGGTTTCATATGCATGTGAAGATTGGTTTGTGGTTGTAAATTCTTGAAAGTTTTGCTGTCCCTTGCATTCAGCACCGATGGCTGAGTGAGTTGATTTTCATGTTAAAGCCATGATTGGGGAGGCAGCTTTTGTAGTTCACTTTTACATTTGGATCTCAGCTTTGAAAGAAGAGTAAGAATTTCTATTGACTTTCTCAAAATGGATGGAACTTTGACTAAGTCTCCCCCTTTTTTGGGACATGTAAGTCTATAAAAAAGTAAGTTCAAGTTAATTTAGTTAAAGAAATTTCCACAGTTAAATCCAGCTACTTCTTAGTATTTAAATAGAATTTCTTATTTCTTGCCAATTCATTGGTGATTTAAAGAAGTTATTTTTATATATTAACCAAGTTTAGTTTTTCAGTACCGGAAAAACATTGATAGTCTTTAAAGTTGTTTCATTTTTTTGGGAAGACTCACTTCATATTGAAAGAATCCTATAATGATATCCAATTTCATGTGACAACAGAGGCAGAGACTGAAGTATTACGGCAACAAACCAAGGGATACCATGACTGTTGGAAAATCACCAGCAGCTAGGAAGGGTTAAGGAAGGATTCTCCTCTACCGATTTCAGATGAAGTATAGCCCTGGTGACACCTTGATTCAGACTAATCCTCCAGAACTGTGAGGCGATAAGTTTCCATTGTTTTAAATCACTCAGTTCATGCTACTTTATTATGACAGCCCCAAGAAACAAATAGAGCCCCTATTTGAAATAACCCATTTGTAGTAATGTGATCGTCAAGATAGGTGATCCTTTATGGACATGAGGGTTTAGAGGGGGACCTTTATAGATAGTCTTCCTTTTGTTGAATCCCATCAGGCAGTCAGGAATGGCCAGATGATGGTGCTCTATTATTTTTACACACCTACTGATATTTTGCAAACTGGTATTTGAAATACTTTCCAACTAAGATTTAGTACCAATGATTGGCATATCTGTGTGAAATAATGCTATCTCCTTGTAATACTTTAGGACAGTTAAAATATTATTGCAACTAGATGAAAAGCTGACATGATGTTGCTTCAATTAGTGTTAGAAATAAATTTAATGTTGGCCCCACTTAGGCAACTAAAAGCTGAAAACAGCAAGCTGGTGAGCCAAGAGAGGCTCTCACAGGGCACATGGGACAAATGTATGGTTTCCTAACCTTGGACTTCGCAAAAGGTCAAGGAAAAAATGTTCTTGAGGTTTCAGATGCTCCTCATCTGATGATGGTACTACATCTGAATAAACCTATCAGGAATTGAAAATAGTACAAGTTGAAATTTAATACACCTCGCCATACTAAACACCATAGCTTAGCACACAATACACTGTAGACTATCAGATATTTACCCTTATGGTCACATGGCTGACTTGGAATGCTGGCTCACTGCTGCTGCCCAGTATTTTGGGAGAGAATCATACTATATATCACCAGCCCACAAAAAAGACTAAAGTCAAAATTTGAAGTACTGTTTCTGTTGAATACACATCAATTTCACACCATTATAAATGTTAAAAATGTTTAAAATAAAATGTTTTAATTGTTAACAAAAAAATCGTAACTTGAATCATCATACATCTGAGACCATATAGAGTTAAATACAGCATTGATGGCACATACACCAAACAATGACATTTTTGCCAATAAAGGGACAGTGAAAATTCCATGAGATTACAATGGAGCCGAAGCATCACTGTTGCCTAGTGACATCATTTCCATCATAGTCATAATGCAATGGCTTGCTCATGTGTAGTGAATCTGGGATAAACAAACCTACTGTACTACCAGTGTTATAAAAGTACAGCCCATATTATTATGTACAGAACATAGTATCTGATAATGATAATAAGTGATCATGATTGGTTTATGCATTTACTATCCCATGGTTCTTACCATTTAGAGTGCACTCCTTGTACTTTTAAAAAGAACATGTACTATACAATAGACATCTCATGCTTACCACATCTCTTGATTACGTCATTTTCCTGTGCTTGACTCAATCTCATTGTTTTGTCTGTCATGGCCCCCAAGCATGTAAAATCTCCTGCTAAGTTTGCCATTAGAGACTTAGTTGAGGAGTTAACCTGGAAACAAAATAAAAAATGACCAAGGACCACAAAAGTGGAAAATCAGAGATAATAATTGTTTGCTAGTCAGGCAAGTCCCATTCTACCATAGCTACAATCTTGAAGAAATCTATGATGTTTTCACTTGACAGAATTGTCTGAGGATGCATTTCTCAGTAGATATCCACATTGTTAAGCATTGCATGACTGTGCTTTCCAGACACATAAATTATTTGAGTTAAGTAGGCAAAGGTAGAGAAGGGATAAGGAAAGAACACCATTTCAGACAAAAAAAAAAAGAACATGTGCAAAGGCTCAGTGGAAAATTAGATCACAGTTCCCATGAGGAACTAGAGGAAAGCCAGGTGTTTGGGGTATAGAAAGCAAAGGGAATCTGGTGCAGGTGACACTGAAGGAGGTAGGAGGGAACAAGTGCATGAGGCTTTGCAAATCTCATTAATGGAAAATGAAAGTGTTTTAAATTTATGTCAGGAAAACTGCATACAAGAGGAAACCTGATAGACATGCACATCTGTCAGCAATCTCAGTATTAGCTGACACTGACACCAAGGTCTCTCCCTCAGAGAACACAGACTGAGAAGATAGGGGGGTCTTGAGACCTGCTTTATTTAGTTATTCCTTATTTCAAATGGAGAAACTGAGGCTGTGGGACTTCCAACAACTTGATCAACTCTATCATACTTCCCCTCATATCCTTCTGGGGTCTCTCTGTGAAAGGAGGCCTTGGCTTAAAAATGATTCCACTATATTGACATTAGGTCCTAAAGTTTTGCATGGAAAAAATTTAACTCTTTTAATAACCATTAAATAAAATAGTATACAAAACCCAGTAAAACTTCTCTTGAAAGATAAAAGAAAGAAATCATCATAACCCAAGCATCCATATCTCTAAAAAAACAAGTAGCCTCTTCCATTACTGACTTTAAAAATCAAGGTCAAAGATTGAAAAATGTTGAAAGCAGTTTGAGGCACTACGCTATGAGGAATATGGGGCTGACATACATAGTAACTTTACTCAATGCACAGTCAAGGCAAGGGCATATCCACTGGTGAAATGGCCTTTAAACAACTGAAAGCACTTTGCATCAGAATTTTGAAAAATACTGTGACTGAAAAGTCGGGATAATTAAATAGGTACTAATTAAAAACAGATTAATTAAATGAAAAGCTAATTAAAATATCCAAATTCACTTTCTATTTTGTATTACCTTTATACTCAGAAAACTATGGCTACAGGTACAATTATTTTAATAATATTGTACTTTTGATGAAAATTTCACATTACCTTAATTGTAGGCTCTACTTCACCTCTTAAAGTTCTTCATACCTGAATGTCATCACTGTGTTTCTACAGTTTTAATGGTCACTTCCATTCTCCAGGAAGCATCTGTTCCCTTCTATTCCAGAGAGACTCCTGTGAATACCATCTCTAACCCAGTTCCTACAGCTCTATTTCACTCTACCATATGGTTAAACAGAACTGACTGCACCTGTTCTACAATTCCCATCCTCCTACTCATTCCTGATTCTGCTGCCCTCAGACTTTTATTCCCACTCCTGTGTTTTAATAGCATTTTAAAAAGAACATCAGTGACCCAATGATTTCATGTTGCTAAACTCCGTATTCAAGTCTTAATTCTTAGAGCTCATCTCATTTAACCTATGAGTGGCATTTGTCACAGATAATCAAACCCCTTGGCTATGAAATACTTCTTTATCTGATTAGCAAAACATCACACACCTGCTTTCCTCTCTGTCCTCACCAGTCTTTGCCTGTTTGTAAAAGTTGACATAGTCTGTGTCCTTGGATTTCTCTGCCTCCTTTCACTCCCTTGGTAATTCCACCCAAATGCAGATTTCCAGCCCAGATGCTTCTCCAGAAGTTTAGACTCATGTATTCAACCACCTAATTGACACCTTAAAATACCTCTTGGTAGTTTAAAAAGTAAGGGGAGTAATTTTTTGAAAATGCAATACATGATTAAAATAAAAGGAAAGTACTCCCAAGAAAGAACAAAAGTCAAAGTGATAAAAAATGTGAGAAAAGGATTTGAGGATGCATTCAAATAATGCAATATTCTATTACTAGATGTTCTAGAAAGACAGACTGAAGAAATGAAGGAAAGTACATCATAAGAAAAAGGAAGAAAATGGTGTGAATGATGGTGCACACATGTAATCACAGCACTTGGAAGGCAGAAGAATTGTGAATTTGAGGCCAGCCTGGACTACATAGCAAGACTACATCTCAACAATAAATAAATAAATGAATAAATAAATAAATAGATATAATAATAAAAATTTTAGATCTACATGAAAAGGTCCTCTGAATGCAATATAGAATTAATTTTAAGAACAATCTAGAAGATGCTGGGATAGGAGTATCTTTCTTGTGCCTCTGTCAGCAAGAAGAGTCAGGGTACCAAAGGAGAAATTAGATTCCAAGGGGAGAAAGAGAGGAAGAGCTCTGTGAATCTAGAAAGACCTGATAGGAAAGCCCAAAAGCTTGGAGAAGCAGAAAGGCAGTTCAGGGGGAAAAGGAGCCTTGCAGATCACAGTTCCAACCCAGGCTTTCCTGGAGAGGCTAACCTGACACCTCATGCACAAAGTAGACCCTCAGATTGCTGGCAGCCAGATGATAAATGGAACTGGAGTCCTAGCCACAAGAGAAACCCACGATTCTTACAAGCTTTAAATCCAGTATGGGGATTTGGTGTGAAAATAACACCTCCTGCTCAGCAGGCCAGCTTTGCAGAAAAAACTCATTATATTGTTCACCATCTCTTAGACTGCTATAATAAGGAGCCATGTTAAGAGGGAGCCTCTAGTTGGGATTGAACTCTTCTAGGGTTCATAAAACATGCAACAATCACAATTCAGGGTGCCAGGGGACATCATGCTATAGTGACTAGGTGAAAGAAATGACCAGAGACAGATGTGCTGAGAAGTTTAAGCAGCAAAGCACTCTATTTGTGAAGGGCAGAGTGTTCATTTGTCCTGCACTCCTCACTTTACTGTGGGGGACCAAGCTTGAAAGCACTAAGACCAAGCCTTGTAGATGGCTTGGTTCTTCTAACTGCTCCCCTTCCAGCACAGAATTTAGCAAACTATTTAGTTCTCCCTCTTTGATACATTGCAGATATGTCTTGCTTTAGACATTTGCCACCTCCACCCCAGGTGCACAGACTGGGGACCTGTGGAGCTAGAGAACACCCGCCTGGCACACATACCCCCAAAGTTCATCAGGGATAGCAGTGGCTCTTGGTGGACATTTACAAAAACCTCTGGTGTAAATACAGCCTTGCCCTGTACAACATACCTTAACTGGCCAAGTCTGGCAGGAAGTACAGGACAAGGCTCAGCCTACCTGTTTGATTGAAAAAAAAAGGAATTGCAAGAGTTGTAAGCTGTGATCCATAATCCCCTCATATCTGGCAGATTATAATGTTAGAGGATCTAGAAAGATCCAAGTGTGTTGGCTAGGAGGAATTTTTTACTCAGTTTTCTTTCTTGTTCCTTTTTAAAATTTTTTCTTGTCTTTGGCAACTTTTAAACTTTTTACTCTAACTGGAATTTTTAAATCTCACACTCTTTTTTCCTTTCTCATTTTTTAATCTTACTTCTTTGTCTTCCCTGTTCTTGATCCCCTGCGAACTGAACAAAAGGGTTGCATTATGGTATTTCCATACACACATACAATGCACTTCCATCAAATAGAATTCACCCTCTGTATTGCTCTTTCTTATTCTCCCTTCACACCCTTTTAAATAATTTTAATTGGTTTTCATTATTCTGTTTCCATACATAAGTATGAAGTACTCTGATCATATTCACCTCCCCCTTCATCTTCTCTTTTCATCCTCACACCTCATACTGGTTCCCATCCTCAAAGATTTCCCACCCTTAGTTGTACACTAATTATCCACATATAAGACAGAGCATGCAATATTTGTCTTTCCCAATCTGTCTTATTTCACTTAACATGATGATTTCTATTTGCATTCATTTTCTTGCAAATGACAGAATTTTATTTTCTTTACGGCTGAAACCTCTCTCTCTCTCTCTCTCTTTCTATATATATACATATATCTATTCATTGCTTGATAGATACCCATGCTGATTCCATAGTTTG
The DNA here is from genome assembly GCF_047511655.1 of Castor canadensis. Classification (NCBI taxonomy): domain Eukaryota; kingdom Metazoa; phylum Chordata; class Mammalia; order Rodentia; family Castoridae; genus Castor; species Castor canadensis. The sequence goes on along the minus strand of NC_133391.1, from coordinate 66,468,422 downwards.
GTTATTGTAAAATTATTGCAAGCTGACTTACATTCATTTGGCTGTATGCCCAGGAGTGGTACAGTGGAAACCTCCATATTGATTTCCATAGTGGCTGCACTAGTTTACACTCCACTAACAAAAGAGTCCCCTTTCTCTGCATCCTTGCCAGCATTTGTGGTTTGTTTTCTAGATGATTGCCATTGTGACTGGAGTGGGATGAAATTTCAGTGGTTTTAATTTACATTTCCCTAATGGCTAAAGATGTTAAACATTTTTTCATGTGTTTACTGGCCATCTGTACTTCTTTTGGAAACTATTGGTTCAATTCATTTATCAATCTATTAGTTGGATTGTTCATTTGGTACTTAGTTTTTGGAGTTCTTTATATATTCTGGGTATTAATCCTATACTTAATGAATAATTGGCAAAGATTTTCTCCCATTCTGTAGGTTGTCACTTGATTCTGGAAATTGTTTCTTTTATTGTGTAAAAGCTTTTTAACTAATACATTATCATTTGTAAATTAATTGCTTTTATTTTCTAAGCGATTGGGGTCCTATTCAAAAAGGGATTACTTGTAACTGACATCTTTTTGGTTTTCTCCATATTTTCCTAGAGGAGCTTCAAAGTTTCAAGTGTTACATATAGATTGTAGATCTATTTTGAATTACCAACACCATATTTTTTGAAGAGGTTGCTTTTCTCTAGCATATGTTTTTGGCAAAAATCAGAAGGGTAGCTGTGTGGTTTGATTTCTAGGTCTTCTATTCTATTCCCTTGGTCTCTGTGTCTGTACATGATACAGCCAGTATCATGCTGTTTTGTTAGTATGATTCTGTTCTATAATTTGAAACCAGGTTTTGTGATACCTCCAGCATTGCTCTTTTTGCTCAGAATTGCTTTGGTTATTCAGGGTCTTTTGTACCTTCATATGAATTTTAGGATTGATTTTTCTGGTTCTGTGAAGAAGGACATTGGAATTTTAATGGGGATTGCATTGTATCTGTAGGTGACTTTTTGGTAAGATAGGCATTTTCATAATATTAATTCTTCCAATCCATGAACATGGGAAGACTCTATCTTTTAGGGTCTTCTTTAAGGTTTCATAGTTTTCATTGTAGAGGCCTTTACCTACTTTATTTGGTTAATTACTAAGTATTTAAGTTTTTGAGGCTAATGCAAATGGGATTGTTTTCCTGATTTTTTTCTCAACCTGTTCATTATTGAAAAACTACTGATTTTTGTATGTTGATTTTTTAACATGCTATTTTTGCCAAAAGTATTTATCAATTGAAGAGTTTTGGGTGGGATTTTGGGATCTTTTAAATATAGCATCATATAGTCTGCAAATAGGAATAATTTGACTTCTTCATTTCCTATTTGTGTTGCTTTTATTTCTTTCTCTTGCCTTATTGCTCCAATTAAGAATTGAAACACTATATTAAGTAAGAATAGGGAAAGTGGGCACCCTTGTATAATTCCTGACTTCAGAGGAGTTTCAATTTTCCACATTCAGTATGACGTCTGTCAGTTTATTATGTGTGGCCTTTATTATGTTGAGGTACGTTCCTTCTATTTCCTACTTTCTTCATGGCTTTTATCATTACGATATATTGAATTTTTGTAACCTATTCAGATGATCAAATGATTTTTGTTGTTTATTCTGTTTATGTATTGTATTGTATTTACTGATTTGTGTATGTTGAACCATCCTTGTATCCCTGAAATGAAGCCAACTTGATCATGGTGTATGATCTTTTTAATATATTGTTGAATTCAGTTTGCAAGGATTTTATTGAGAATTTTTGTGACTATGCTTATAAAAGAAATCAGTCTATAATTTTCTTTCTTTTTTCATGTCCTTGTTTTGTTTTATTTCGGTAGTACTGTAGTCTTTCAGTTGAAATAGTCTCAGTGTTCAGGCACAGTACAGTGGCCAGGTTGAGGTACTATTTCTCTCCAGTGTCCTGGGAGTACGGCTCAGTAGCCACTCACTGCCCTCAAGCTCAGGGCAACTGAGCTTGATCCCTAGCACTGCTCAGATCTTGGAAAACCAGCTTGAGTCTCATAAATGGGTCAGTTGTCTGCTTCTTGGCTGCTTTCACTAAAGAATCTTCCCTTCTTTGGGTACTTGAAGCTGCTGCTGGCCAGAGAAGGGCTTTGTAGCTTGTGTTTTGATCAGGTTCTCACTTGCTCCAGAAGTTCCCAGTTTGTGTCACCAGGGCCAGAAAGTGTCACCTAGTGGTGATCCCTGAATGCCTCAGAGAGTGGAGGTAGCAATCAAAACACTGAAGTCTGCATTGGCTGGGAGGGGAGAGTAGAAATGAGGAATCTAGGTGTTCTGCCTGCTGGTCTCAGTGTTTACAGAGCCCACCCAGCAGTTTACCTTGTTGGGGTTGGGGGTGGAGGTTGTGGAAGTCTTATGATTCAGAAAGCTTGGACTTGGAGTTCTCAGTCCCACCTGTAACAAACACAGACCCACTCATGCAAGTAGATCATGCTTTCAGACCATTATCATTAGTTTACCTCTCCGTGTTGGGGAGGAGGCTGTGGAAGTCACATGATTCAGAGGGTCTGTGCACTGTGCTCCCAGATCCATATGGCAGCAAACAGAGGCTTAGATGCAGTTCCCAGATGTGGGCCTCAGTGATTTCAGACCTGTCCAACAGCTCACCTCCCTCTGAGATAAAGGAGATCATATGATCTCCTTTATCATATGATTGGTTTGGAGGATCATATGATTGGTTTGGAGGATCTGGGCTTAGGGACTTCAGACACACCAGCATCAGCACCTGCAGCTAGGAGGCAGGCCCTCGTGGCTGAATACTAAGACAGCCACAAACTTTGCTTCCATCACACCCTTCAGGCAATAAGACTTACTCTGCACCGGGGCGGGGCGGGGGGGACGACCTCCAAACATTGAGTTCTACACTACTGGAGCTCCCACTATTTGAACTTCTCTGTAGAACCATGTCAGGTCCTCTCCTTCTTCACAGCCACCTCTTGTGTTCATCTCCCACTCAAATACTATGGTTGTTGTTTTTAATTAGTTTTCACTGTATTTCTTTACCTGGTTTATTTTTGTGTTGTTTCTGAAGCTTATTTCCTCCTCTCTGAATGGTACTGGATATTGATCCTTCAAGAAAACGCTTTTCTTTAAGAGCTTTTCTCTACATCAATAATGAACTCCCTGAGAAGGAAAACAGTAAATTTTTCTATCCACAGAAGCCTGAAAAACAAGTAATAAAATACCCAAGATGACCTCTACAAGGCAAATTAAGAAACACTGAGGAAAGAAATTGAAGAAGACACTAGAAGGTGGACAGAATTCCCATGTTCCTTGACATGGATAATTAATATTATTTAAGAAATTGTAATATTATATTAATCTACATATTCAATGCATTTCCAATCAAAACACCAATGACATTCTTCATTGAACAAGAAAAATCCTAAAATTCATGAAGAAGCACAAAAGAAACCCTGAATAGTCAAAGTTATCTTAGGCAGAAAGAACAATGCTGGAGGAATCATGATACCTGATTTCAATACATACTACAGAGTTATAGTAACAAACACAACATACTGTGAGCATAAAAACAAGAACATAGAGAAGTGGAATAGAACATAGGGCTCAGAAATATATCCATGCATCTATAGCCAACTGATTCTTTACAAAGTTGCCCAAATCAGATATTGAAGAAAAAACACTCTTCAGCAAATGCTGCTAAGAACACTGGATATCCTCAAGAAGTTTAAAACTAGATCCTTATCTTTTATTCTGCTAAAGTACCTACTCAAAGTGGATTTAAGACTTTAATGTAAGACCACAAATTTTGCAACTACTAGAAGAAAACATAGGGAAAGTACTTCAAGATTTTGGAACAGGCAACAATTTCCTTAATAGGACTATTATGGCTCAGGAAATAAAAGCAAGAATAGATCTACATCAAATTTTAAAACTTCTGCTAAGCAAAGAAAACACTCAACAGAGTGAAGAGACAAACTACAGAATGGGATAAAATTTTTGCCAACCATTCATCTGACAGAGGACAATATAAAGAATTTTTTAAAACAACAAAAGAACAAGTTATTTAATCAATTAATAGGCAAATGTTTTAAGCAAATACTTCTCAAAATAAATACAAATGGCCACCCAATAGATGTATGAAAAATGATCAAAATATTTTGCCATTAAAGAAATGAAAATTTAAACTATATTGAGATTTCATTTCAACACAATAAAAACAGCCATTATTTTAAAAATGCTGGTGAGAACATATGGGAAAAGAACCATTACCCATTGCTGGTGGGAATGGGAAACAGGATGGAGTATGGTTCTTCAAAATCTAAGAACAAGTTACACGATCCTGGCATACCGCTCATACGTATGCAACTGAGTGATATGAGGTCAGCATGAATAAGAGTTACCTGAATACCCATGTTTACTGTGGCACTATTCATAATAGCAAGCTATAGAATCAGCATATGTGCCTGTCAAAAAAATCAATAAATGTGGAAAATATGATATATATATATATATATATACAATATATGTATATAATTACCACTGATCAGTAATCAGCTATAAAGAAAAATGAAATCATGTCATTTTCATGAAAATGGATAGAACTAGAGGTCATAATGTTGATTGAAATGAGTCAGGCACATAAAGACAAGGATCACAGGTGCTCTCTCATATGTGGAAGGTAGAATACGACTACCTGAAAGTAGAAGAGAGACTAAGAAAAAGTAAGAGGATTTGGTGGGGTGAGAAAGAAAAAAGTGTAAAAGAAGGGAAGTTGGGAGAGTAGGTTTGAACAAAGCACAATAACTGCATTATGGAAATGTCACGGTAAAACTCATTAATATGTATAATTAGCAAGCATTAAGGAAGTAAAAATATACACCAATGTAAATCATTGTGGAATATCAGATATCTGAAGGTGAAGAGATCTGTTTCCTGACAGGAAAAAAAAAAAAAAGGGTTACATATGAGTAAGTAGTCATTAGAATGGCATTGAACGTTTCAAAATATCAGCACTGTAAGTTAGAAAATAATTCATCCAACAATCATTTATGTAGTACCCACTCTGTACCAGTCACTATTTCAGGTACTGATGATAAGAGATGCCTCCAATGTTCTGAGATAAAATTATTTCCAATCTAAAAGATGATAGCTGAGCAAACTAAAATATGAAAAGAACCACAACTCTACCTCTTACAAACTCTTACTAAAAAAGATACTGGAGCATATGAATCACCAATATGAAGTCTAGAAACCAGCAAAGTGAAATTCAGGCTCTAGAGACAAGGGAAGCAGAGAAAGGGACAGCTTTTCCAAGGTGATTGGAATGGGTGTCCAAGGACAAAAGTGATGATGAGATGTGATGGAAGTGGGGAGAATGACACTCAGTGATTACCTGTTGTATTGAGAAGAACTTCAGAATTTTATTAATTTTGTTTGATGTTACTGAGGTTTGAACTCAGGGCCTTGTGCTTGCTAGGCAGCACTCTATTAGTTGAGCCATGCCTCCAGCCCCTTTTTCTCTGGTTAAGTTTTTGCCCAGGCTGACTAAAACCACAATGCTCCTATTTTAGGGTTCCTGCTGTAGCTGAGTTGACAGGTTCACAGCTATTGGTTGAGATGGGGCCTCAAAAACTTTTTTGCTCAGGCTGGTTTTCAACCACAATCCTCCCAATCTCCTGAGTAGCTAGGATTATAGACTTCAGTCACCAATGCCTGGCAGAAATTTATGAATTCTAAAAAATCCAAATTAAAAGTTTTATTTGTAGCAGCCTTGGAAGTGCAACTTAGGGTGAGGTACTTCCATTGTTTGAGTTATATAGTAATATTTTTCTCTTTATTGTTTTTCTTTTTCTTTTGTATCATTCTACTGAAGGTACATTGTAGCATTTACAAAAGTTCTTAAGATATATCAAATACATTATGGTTGAATTCACCCTCTCTGTCATTCTTCCTCCTCCCCCCATTCCTGGAATAGTTTCAACAGATCTCATTTTTCCATTTACATACATGTGTACACAGTATTTTCTCCATATTCACCCTCCTACACCATGTCTCCACTTCCTTGCCTCTCCCACTGGTACCTACCCCTTAGACAGGACCTGTTTTGCCTTCCTGATCTCTGATTGTATAAAAGAAAAAACTACTTTTTTGTTCATTAAAAATAGCTATCCCCATATCATTTAAAATACAGGGAGTCTCCTTGTGACATTTCCATGTGCATATGTACTATGACCCGAATTGGTTCATCTCCTCCATTTTTCCCCTTTCTACCTTAGCCCCCTTTATGGCGATTTCAACAGGTTTAAAAATTCTATATTCATTCTTATATAGGAAGTACATCAACCATATTCACCTTCTTAACTTCCTTCTTTTACCCTCCCCCTCTAGTATGTAACCTCCCTTTAGTGTGACCAGTTTTTCAAAATATTGCGATATTTGTATTAAGTCTATATTCCACATATGAGAGAAAACATGCAGACTTTTGCTTTCTGAACCTGGCTAACTTCACTTAAGCTGATATTCTCCAGTTCCATCCATTTACCAGCGAACAACAAAACTTCATTGTTCTTTAAGGCTGAATAAAATTCTATAGTTATTTAGTACTTAAAAATAATGAATACACATTTGTAAAGAACCAAATAAGAACAAAAATATCCCAGTTAAGACAAAACAAGATAGTACTTTCTCCTTTTTTCTCTTAAACTTATCTTAATTCCCCAAAGATAACCTTAATGTTTGACTCTCAAATAAACATGGCGCATTGTTTTTCCAACAGGATTTCTGCTCTCCCTTTTAAGATATTTTAAATACACGAAAACCAGTTTCCACACATAGTAAATGCAGATTCTCTAAGGTAAGCACTGAAACAAAGTTTATGGTCTCAAAAAATTGCTCATTACTATACATCCTGTATTTTCTTAATAGTGAAGATAACTCTTCATCAAGACAAGGTAAGTGAACTACAAATTACTTGTGTTTATCTCTCAGTTCACAAAGAACTAAAATGTAAGTTATAGAGAGAAGAATTTTTCCACCTTGGTGCAGCCATAGATCCAGTTGTTTCCATTCCTAGACTTCAATATGCATGAGTTCCACTGATGACTACCACATACACAGTGCATTTTTATGTTTACTCCTCAATAATTAAAATTCAATGGAAATAATTTGAAAACCATGGGGGAAAGCAGGTAGCTTTGATCAATTTAGTTAAAGTTAAAATGTTACTGTTGGGGTACAAATTTTGCAGTATTCAATAAGAACCTGGTGTCTGTAGCATTAAAATTGTGGCAAAACCATAAAAGTTAAAAGTATTAATGTGTTTAGAATGTGAATAAATCTTTTTGCCCCAAGAAACCTGAATTCAAAGAATGGTTAGCCACATGAGTGAAAATATCTTGGGTGGTCTAATTCTAGCTATTTGTTTTTAGTGTATTTGGCCAAAGCACAAAATCACTAAGGAACATGATGAATGGTGTCTTCTCAGAAGACATTTGGGGTTAGGTAAGTTGTTAATTAGATACAGGTGGAGTAATTGTGGCAAGAAGCTGGTGGGGAGGTTTACCAAGTGCCAGATCATAACCACCCCTTTCTCTTTGAGGAAGGGTTATTAATAAAAGCCAGCCTCCTGCAAAACTGCTTCTTTTTTCTCATTCCTCCTACTAAGTACAATTGAAAAAACCATAGAAGAGTCTTGAAGGTGAAGAAAAGAAAGCAGGGCAACAAGTCACCTCGGGACTTAAAGACAGATACTGTAGCCTTGTACATCTCAGACTGGAAGCTGAAGAGGATGGCAATGTGGAAACACCAATGAGAGCAGGTGAAAAGGAAATGCCCCAAGTAATGCTGTGCTTTTTAAACAATAGGCCAGGAAATGCCCTAGCAAGACAGACCAAACACCACAGTAAAAACCATGATCCTATCCCTACCCACGCCAACAAAGGCTGCATGGAGAGCAGACTTAGTAAAGTTCCTTTCCCTTTTCCCTTCCTGTGCCTGCCGAGGTGGTGTCAGAGAAAGATGAGTAGGAAGTTGGGACTCTCTTCCACACCAAGTTGTAACAAGTCTACACCCCCTACCCTCTCAATGGAGTGTAGTAGAAGTGACCTCCAGAAGTTCTCCTACTCCTCCCAGCTGGGAAGTGTTCGTGGAGGCCTCATGGGGAATTGTAACTTCCATTCCTGCCAGTAGTACTGAGGAGCCCTCCAATATTGGATGTTAATTGAATCCGCAGGAAGGAACCTAGACTTCTCTCATCTGACAGCAATGAGGCAGTGCCCTGCACTCTACCTCCCCTGATGGAGCCATGTCAGAAAAAGCCAACCATAAAAGGTTTTAATAAGATCCCAAGTAGCAGAGCATTATACCAGAAATATCTAAGTTTCAGTTTTAAAAATCACACATCATACCAAGAACCAAAAAAGATAACAAGCCAAATGAAAAAAGACAATCAATAGAAATATATGTGTCAAACAGCAGAATGATAAAATAATGCAAAGCAGAAAGTGACATAACTTAACGGAGATAGACAATGCATAGTTATCAGACAAATCATAGTTATCAAGAGAATGAACTTTATTCTCTTCATAGCTTGTAAAACATCTAGGCAGAAAATTAGGAAGGATATATAAGAACTCAAAAACATCATCACTCAAAACAACTAAATCAACATTTATAGACCACTTCATTCAATGATAGCTGGATGCTCCCTTTTATCAAGTGTCCATAAAACAAATCTCAACAAATTGAAAAGAATTAAAATCATACAGAATGTGTTCTCTGACCACAATGGAAATAAGTGAGAATTGAACTCATAGAAAGATAATAAGTTATTCAAACTCTTAGTAAATAAGCAACATACTTCTAAATAATCTTTGAGTCACAGAGGAGGGTCTCAAAAATATTTCAAAAATGAACTGAACTTAATGAAAATGAAAACATGGCACGTCATTTTTGCTTATATTTTAATGTGAAGATAAAGGGAAGCAACAGAAAAAACACAATAAAGCATATCAAAATTTATGGAACACAGCAAAAGCGATGCTGAATAGAAATTTATTGCTCTAAATGCATACATTAGCAAACAGAAAAAATATTCACAGTAACAACATGATTTATTACATAGAAAATCTCAAAGCATCTCTAAAACAAGTGTAAAATTTAACACAATATGTATGGAATTTACATTGAAAATTACAAAATGTTCATTAAAAAAATCAAAGACCTAAATGAGTGGGAAAATAGACTATGTTCATGGAAAATAAATGCAACATAGTAAAGTTGTTGATTCTGCACAAATTCGTATGCATATTTAATGTGCTTTACAACCAAAATATCAGAAGGATTTTTATACACAAAGAAAATATTATCCTAAAATTTATATAGAAAGACACAGGAACTAGAAGAGCTACAACAATTTTTAAAACAAGAATAGTGCAGCCTATATGAGTTCAAGACTCATTTTGTTATGGTAATCAAAACTGATATTGTAAGAGAGGAAAAGATGTCAGTGAACAGAATAGAAAATCTAGAGATGGATCAGCACAAACACGCCCAAATGTGATAGTTAAATTGATTGAATTGAGAGAAGCCTAGAACATTAGCAATACACACTTCTTGATGAATCTGTTGTAGCAAGAAAGGGGAGGCCAGGAAAGAAACAAGACAGGCTGATGTTCTGATGACAGGGGGAGGGGATGGCAAAGCAGAGAGAGAAAACTTAAAGAATTGAAGCATGAAGGTCACATAGCACTAGGGAGATGAAATAGCCAATGAATTCACACACAGCCATATGTGGGTTGAGCTTTGATTTTTGCTTCTGTAACCTGCTTGCAAGGGTATTTAAGGTGACACCCCCTTTGTTCTCAGGGCTCAGCCTCTGGACACCAGTTGCTTCCTGCTAATCTGCCTCAGAGACTCTTATTTCAGCTAGCAAACTCCTGCAACACTGTGAGGGTGTTTCCAGAGATGATTGGCATGTGTGACAGCAACTGAGAGGGGAAGATCTAAGCCTAAAAGGCTGGGGCCTAGATGGAACAAAACAGGAGGAGAAGGAAAGCCCACTATTACAGACTCACTTTCTGTCTCTCTGTGTCCTCGTTGACATGGGGTGAGCAACTCTCTTCCATCACACCCTCTCTTCCACGAAGTTCTATCTTACATTGAGGCCCAAGGCAATAGAGCCAGCCAACCATCAAGTGAAACCTCTAAAACTGTGAGACAAAATAAACCTTTCATCCTTTCAATTGTTTATGTCAGGTATTCTGTCACAGTAGTGTAAAATGCTTAACACAGAAAAATAGTACCGAGAAATGGGCAGTTGCTGTGATGATATCTGACAATGTTGCTCAGAAAGCTTTGAAAGTGTTTTGTGGGAGGAGTTTGGAAAAGTTTGGAGAAGAAGCTAGAGAAAGTCTAGTATGCAGTAAGCAGAGTTTAATGGGCAATTCTGTTAGGACCTGGGAAGATCAGAATGCTGATAGAAATAGAGACCGTCCCACCATTTGGGCTATGGCTGCTTTTAGCTAAGTTTATAGTTAGAACTGGGAGCAACAAAGCACAGTGGAGATATTTGAAGCTAAAAGTAAATAGCTCAGTGGAGATATTTGAAGCTAAAAGTAAATAGCTCCACACATACTAAAACAAAGAAACTAAGCAAATCAAAAATAAAATTCCAATGCCACACATATATACACATACGTCCTCTTTCTGTATTTTACCTATTCCTAAGGGTCTTTACCTTTCTCACTCTGTAGAAAAGATCTTAGATAATATTCAGTAGATAAATTGAATGCCGTGGCTGAGGAAAAACACAAAACAAAATTGAGCCTTCTACTTCCATTTAGGGACTTTGTTACAGCTACTTTATACCCAAACTGGATGCATTTCTGGGTTTACCTTCTCTGTGGTAGCTTGAAGGTCAGCAAATTCTTTAGTCATCATCAAAAAATAGTAGTCTTCAAGTTACAGGTGAAGAACTTATATGTAGAATATGTAAAGAACAGCTACAAGTTAACATTGGAACCAAGTATATAGATGGCATAAGAAAAGGACATTAAAACCACGAGTTACTATTTCACATCTACCAGACATTCTTTATATCTTGTAGATACATGTCCTTCATTAATAATGTGTTCTGCAAATATTTTTTCCAGTTTCATTCGAAAAGTAGATCTTATCACAACACTCCCACATATGACTCCTCAAAAGCCTCCTATGCTTTTGGAATAGCTCTAGAGTCTTTACTTTGAACCTCAAAACCCTGCATGATTTGGTCCTTAGCAACTCTCCAGACTCATGTCATACTCTTATATTTCCACCCTCTTGCTCACTGAGCCCTCATTACATGCATCTTTTTTCTGGTCCTTGACCTCATTAGTCTCAGTTATTCTTTGTACAACCGTTTCCTATGCTAGAAATGCCTTCCTCACCTTCCTGTATGGATGGCTACATCTCATCCAATAGGTCTGGGTTCACATGTCACCTTCCCAGAAGGCCTGTTCTGTCTTCATTAAAGGAGCTACCTCCACTATGTTTCTCATCACTTTGGTTTTCTTTTTCCTTAATAGCAAATATATATATAAATATTTTTATATAAAATTTGCTTACTTATTTCGGGTTCATCTCTCCTACTAGAATGCCAAGTCCACAAATAAATACTGTCCTATTCAACACTAGGTCAGGACATGCTATCTATCAGTCACTCAATCAATATTTGTTAAATTAATAAATGAGTTTCTTTGAAATGCTAAGATAAGGATCCATTGAAGAGTGGGCATATTCAGCACTGTGTGTATACATATATTGTTTGTGTGTGTGGTGTGTGTGTAGGAAGTGGCTGAATAATATAGACAGGAGGTAACTGAATGATGTAAATGGTCCCAACAAACCAAGTTGAACTAATGCAATGGCTTGACCTAAAAAGAAAAATAGTAGTCTTGTTTATTGAAAAGTGCAAATAAAATCAAAATAGGAGATGAAGATCAACATGTTGTCAAGCCAGATTTTTAGTAACTCGTTCTTTAGACAAACATATACACTTATGAATATTTTGTTACTAAGTGTAGCAGTTCCCTTAGAAGTATAAAACTAGCATGGAATGTAGCTGCAGCGCTAACAAACTATCTGGATCCATTTCAGGTGGAAGCAGTGAATTTCACAAACAAGTCTTTCAAAACCCTAAACAACAGTACCTAAAGGACTATGGGGGAGAAATCAGATTAACTCTAGAATTCTAAATGACTGTCTACTACGCTGCATCCCTAAGTACTAAAGAGTGAATCCTGAATGTGAACTGTCTTAGCTTCTACCATCGATTGCATGTTTAGACAATCTAGGCAGCCTAAACCTAGTGCTCTTGCTAAGAAAGCTGAAAGAGGCTTGGAACCAAAAAGACAGAGCAGGAAGTTGCTTATAACACTCCTATGCAGCCAAAGAGGAGTTTCCTCCCTAATGTTTAGGCAAGGAAATGAACTGGATGCCAAGAGAACTCTTTGTGGCACAACACTGGTAAAGACAAGGAAATGAAAGTGGGTCAGAAAAAAAAATTTTTTTCCATTGTTGAGTGATCTCAAAAGCCTAAAGGAGATAGTAAAGTAGACTGTTCTTTAGATACCAGAACCCAACCTCCCAACCAACCTTCTCATATCAATTGGTGATTTCGGGACACACAGCAAAGTTTATAAATACCTTTCCCTGTTCCTGGGTCTGTTTACACATAAAAATATAATGACAAACAGAAGGACACATGGACTTTGTTTCTTAGTATAACATAACCATAAAATCATGTGACTCTCTCCTAATTGCATTACAAGTTGTGTCTTCTCTGGACATTCACTTACTATAAATTCACTTGCTATGAAATGCCAATAAATATGCAATTCATGAATAGTCTAGTTTTAAAAGTCTGGTGAGAGCCACGACTCCTCCAGCTGATGGAGGCCAGGAAACTGCAAAGACAATAAACTTTGGCGTCTGCTTCAGGCTAACTGGCTGTGGTCAAGGCACACTGGTCACATGTCACTTGGGTCTGTGCCAGGCCATTAGTCATTGTGAATTCTGCCCCCCTGGTGCACTGGAATGGAACAGATTCTGAGAGAAGAAAAGAGAGAAACACCAATTTACATTGTTAGGTAAAAATATTTAGACTTTTTCCTTCCTGGGAAAGTTATACTTAAATCAAAAATTGAAATCCTTGTTAGCCAACCCTCAAAGTCACTTTTCTTGCAAATTACATAGGAGTTATTAACAACTGTTCAAGAAAAATGATGAAAGACAAAGAAAACGGGAAAGTTAACACAATGAGAGTGGTAGATATCATTGAAATAGTTAAATTCACTCCCTAAATAATTACCTTCCTTACTTTTCTCTATTCATCTCTACACCTTCAAGAGCCTTTCTCACCAGCCTTTCTACCAATTAACATCATAATATGCTGCCCCAGTTATTGTGGACTGTGTTGTTTTGTTGCCCAAAGAATCTTGGAATTGCATTTTTAAGGACACTTTTTCTGTAAGTAGTAAACCACAAAGATTAACAGCATCTTTATTCTAGACACAATAATAAAAAACAGCTGATCATTTAAAAACAACCCTCTATTTTTAACTCCAAACAATGGTTTGACTTGCCTAGCAATTTAGTCAATTAAGTTCAGATATCTATAGTGCTAAAAGCACTAAACTGAGTATATAAATCAACTGTATGCATACCAGTCATTCAATAACTACTTAATCATGAAACAAAATCAACATACAACCATGAATCTAAAAACATAATCTGATATGAATGCTTTTCCTATATCAACATAAATTGTCAGCTGCAAAGGACAGACATACATTCAAGTTATGTTTTCATAGAATCAGTCAAAAAATGTCTTGCTAATATAACTAAAAGTTCAGGAATATGCTAACGTCAAGTGCAGCAAGTCTAGGAACTGATACTCTGTTTTCAGGTTATTACCTCTGACATAGGAAAGCTTTTCATTAAATAAAAATATGGACAAATAATTTCCTGCTTATGTTTTGTATCAGTCTTATAATTTTCCATGCCGCAGAAAAAAAGAGGCACCCTTTGGTCCCCAGCATTCATATAACAAATTTTGGGGAGGATTCTTTATGTCTGTTTGAAATATATTCTCATCTTTAAAATCAATCTTCTTGGACATAGCACTGGCATTTTATTGGCTCAACATGGGTCATGTGCCCCATCCTTTGTTAGCCATCCTGCATAGCTATTTGCCAACAGAGGCTTGTTTAAGAAATTCAATATTATTTCACAGCTCAGATTTTTAAAAAGGCAAGTTTGAACCAATATTATCTCTTTCTTACAGAACCAAGGAGATCAGTCTAAAAGTGATTCGTACTAATAATTAAAGTTAGTGTGACATAGATATGGTGTCAGGAACTAGAGCATGAGATAGAGTAAAGAAAAACTGGAGAAGAGGTACAAGTCAGTTCTCCATCTGCTCTCAAACTTCTTCTGCCTAGCATCCTTGTTTGACAATGACAGTGATTATTCCCACCATAAAGTGCTTTCAACAAGCTTACAAAATTGAACAAGGATCAGATAGGTTAAGAGGGGAAAAGGATTATGTACTCGATCATGCCCACTTGGATGTAAGGTTTGCGCTCACCACCTATAAGGGAAATGAAGGCTGGATATGGCAAAACAAGATACATTGATGACAAGAATCAATTTGATTTGATCTCCAAATAATGGCAAGCACTACAAGCTTTCTACCTACTGCTGAGTGTGATCTTATCACAAGTATCATTTTAGCTCAGCCTGAAACATTGAGTCAATTACACATTATCTACTTTTTATGTCAAAGTGGTGTGTTAGACCTACATAATGTGGTAAAAGCTATGGTAAAAATGCTTATTTTATACTTCCTGATTTCATTTTATGAAATGAATATCAGTATCAGCAAGTGACTTCAAATAGAAATAACAAATGAAGAGAGAATAACCATATAATTGTATGTCATGTATTTTATAGATAAATATTTAGCTGCAAGGAGAAAAAAAGAATAAAAACATGGAGGGAGGAGGGGAAAGAGACAATCTAGACTTACATAAGTGATAAATCGCTCACTCAATATTTTTCACTTTTATGCAATTGAATAAGATTGTTTGGATATCTTTATCTTAAAATTAATAAAAATCAATCTGTAATGAAAGTTTTAAAAATACCCCAACAATCTAATTCTAATATTAGAATCTACATCAGATACTTTCACAATATGAAACAGATGTTTAATCCATGAAGCTATGTCATCTGGGGTTTTAAATGTTACATGAGCCACCAGAATTCCCCTATGTTTCTCTATTGAAGGCAACTTAAATATTGAGAATTGGTATTTAAAATTTTCAATATGTAGGACTGATTTTATATAATTTAGCAAATTTTATGCTCTTTCAAAAGAAAGAAGAAAATTCATTTTTAATTTTCCATAAAGAAACATGTACTATTTTTCTTCTCTTTGATCAAAGGAACATTATATTTAGATGATAAGCCAAAAATTAATAAGCAGAAAAATAAAAAGTCTGAACTTGATATTCTCAAAAATAATAGCAATTCCCATTGAATATAGCCTTATATAAATTGCTTTTCCCACTTATTCCGTTACCCCATTCAGCTCAGTTTTCTAAAACAATTTTCCACTTAGAATCCTAAATTTTAAGAAAATAACTAAATAAATTATTTCATGCATCAGCACAAACCCAAGTAAATACATTTGTTGCATTTTTATTTATGGACTTCAGAAACATATCTCTAATATTCTTGCTTTCTTCATACTATAGAATAAAGCTAGTAAAGAATGTATCTATTCTAGCATTGCCTTCAAAATCTAAGCATTCATTTTAGAGAGGTTCAAGTATGTCTGGGTAAGAAAAACAATAAGTAAACAACCATTGTACAATGTATAGAAATCTTGTATAATCAATTTTATCTTCATCTAAAGAAGGTGCAATAAAAACATAGCTTGAGCTGCTAAAACCAACTTCTATGGTATCAGTGAGACAAAAGCTTGGAAATAAAGAATGGAAAGAAAACAGTAAATGGAAGAGAAATTAACTGTAGAAACAAGATTTTATCATAAAATAAACTTCAATTTTTTTCAGTCTTTATAGAAAAGAATAAAACCACTAATTTCATTGTGCTTAATTTCTTTTAAGCTTTGAGTTTATGAGACAGACCCCAACTTTCAGAGTTGCATTTAAGGCTGGAGTTGATAGTACCATGAATCCATTCATTTTGCATTTTGAATGTCTATCAATTTATACTTGGAAAACAGGAATTGAGTTCACCATTTCTTAGGGCGTGAAATAAATTCCCAAACACACATAACAAACTGACTCAAAAACAGATACAAAGCCATACAGCCAAATGATGAAATTATAACTACTATAAATGTGGGTATCCCTAAGTATCTTAAATGCCTCCAACTGTAATTACCATAATTAACTAAAGGAGTGAATCTGCTGTTGGATGATTATACAAATAGGTTATTACAAACAGAAGATCAAAATCCCTCCATGAACCCCAACCAGGCTATCCATATTTTTTAAAAAGAAAACATTCCTTTTGGATTTGGGGGGAGGAGAACCTGGTGAATTAAAATCAGCACTCAGCAATCTCTTGTTAACCCAGAACCATTTGTTCAGCTCCTGCCCTCTGTTAGCCTCTACAAGAGCTTTAGTGGCTCTAAGGGAAGTTTATTCAACTGCTTCTGATCACATCCACCCACACAGACTTATGTGCAAAGAGCACAGGATGTCCAAAAATGGGGATGTTGAAAACAGAAAGGAAGAGAGAAAGAGGGGGAAAGAGTGAGAAAAGCATTTTTGAAATGTGTCTCTTCCAAGCCATTTGTAATAACTGCTGCCTTTTGCTCAGGTCATTTTAGTGAAATTATTAGCTGTTAGAGTTTTGTCGTCATCACTGGAATATGCTGAGCTCACCAGGACACCTCATGCTTTTCACAGCAAAACAGAAAGGCAGGAAATAACTGCTATTCCATTTTTTAATTTCCTGAAATGTGATGATAAATTAGGGTAACTGTAGGTACAAAAGAGGTCCCCAGTGAGGCTGGGGACTTAGAACTACCCATACTGATGCTTTGGTGTTGCCCACAGTGAGGGATTCTTAGCACCATTTGTTTGCATTCCCATTCAGATCTCAACCTAATCTTAAATCTATTACATATTTTATTTTAGAGCTTGGAAGTGATGAGATACTTCAGGGTCAGCCTGGATCTACGTATTGCTTAGAAGGAAAAGAAAAAAAAGCTAAGAGAAAGAAAATGCATAAAAGTTAGAAGATGATGGAACAGAATTTCTATCTTCAGGATGTTTGCCTTGTCCATAGATTTTTTTTGAGCAAGACTTCCACTTCCATAGTCTTAGCCAAAGGAAGGATTTTATAAAATCCCTTAAGCCAAAAGTGGAAGTGTTCTGACAACATATGGGGACACTTTGGTAAGAGTCATTGGGCCAGGGAGGCGACATGACAGAGAAGAACCTGATCCATGGGTAGACAGATGATCTGCTTGACAAGATCTAGCATTAGAGCTTCACTCCACAGCTATCACAATTCCTGAATTTTTTTCAGGACTTAACATTGGCAACCCAGAGAAAGAGTCAATGAAAACAGAAACTCAAAACTCAGGTAACAAACTAAAGAGAAAATATATACACAACATAGAGACAAAAAGAACAGCTGATTCTTATTTACTTCAAAACAGCAAAACCAGCACCAGCTTGTTGAAAAAGCAACCATGAGTCTCAGAATAACCTTTGATTTATTGAGTCTTCTGTGTATGCCAGACCTCCCCTGCATGTGAGCAGGTTTCACCTGGCTTCTGCAAGACATGACTACCATGTCTGAGGAATCATTTTTCCTGTTTCCATATTAGTCCATAATAAAACTCCACTTTCTGGAAGTAGTTCTAGTAGTTTCTGTATTTTGCAGCCAAAGAACCTAGCAAACACCAGGGGTCAGTAGAGATACTATAGTTTGAACCTGTGCTATTTTTGGAGATTTATGAAATGTAAAATAGATGATTAAGAGCATTGTCCACACAACTATGAGACAACAAAATTTGAATGTATTCATGTAACTAATATCTTTGTTTCCTTTCACTTTTGATAATTTTCCTAGTTGCTTTTTCTATAAATCTGAGTGTTATTATTGACACTTCATTTCTTCTTTTTCCACAGGCACCAAAACCTGATGGCTCAGCCTTCAAATTACACATTAAATCCTTCTTCTGTACCTCAAAGCACTCAACTCCTCTGCACTATCACAGTTCAAGATATAAATTATTCAACTCCTCTTCACCATCAGTTCAAGACACTAGTTGGAGTGTCAAACATTGCAGACATGGACTTCAATCCATGGAAACTGCCTCCCAAAGATCACCATGTTTCTTTCTGAAATTTTCTCTGATCTCCAACATATTCATTCAAATCTATCCTGTGTTTAAAACTCTTCAATGTCATCTCATTTACTTAGGGTAAGGGCAAAAGTCACTTAGTATCATCTTCACAACTCTAAAATCTAGCTCCTGTTTATCACTCTAGCCTTTGCTCAAATGCAAATTGAGCAAATTCCCCCCATGCTATCACTTTGCCTGAAACATTTCCTCCAATTCCACTGTCTCTCCTCCTCCTCTATTCACCTGGCTCAAATCTTCATTCTAGTGGCAATTTAAAAATCTGCTTAAAATTCGCTTCTTGAGGGAAACACCCCGACATTCCATCACAGATCAGGCTCGACAGCTATGTGATTGCAATCACCCATATTCTTCATCCAACACTTACTACATTTGTCACTCACTATCCAGTCATTTGGGACTCCCAATTGTTTAATATGCATAAGCAGAAGTTAGTTCCTGGCTTCCCTGACAATGGCAAAGGTTATATTTCACTCCAAATCTCAAACGTGTTTGATATTTGAACGTAAATTATAAGCTAGGTAATATTCTCAAAATTGTCTTTGTGGAGACTGATGACCTCAAAAATATTTTCTTTTATAATGAAATAATGTGATTTTGCAGATTTTTTGAAATTTCTAAGAGTTGAAAATTTTACTTTCTTTAAGGGTATTGGAACTTTCAAGTGTTCAGAAACTTGGGGAGTGTCAGAAATTAATTTTTTTATAGATTCACAGCAAGAAAAGTATAGAAAATGCCACCCTTGTAACAGACAAATATTATCTCCTCGCTAGTAAGACATTAAATAAGAATTTTAAAACAAATTAAAAGATTATTGGAGATAAACAACCATTTGAAGGTTAAATCAAGAAAGACAGGCTTTCTCTGAGGCAAAAAAAACCATGATCTAGTTAAGCCCAGAGAAAGATACATACTCCTGAGGGGTCCTGAGGCTGGTGCCCAACATAAGCAAAGTTTAAGTGCCCAAAGAGAAGTTGGCATCCTTCAGCGTAATAGAATCCAAATGAAAGTTAGGTCACTGGAAGTGCCAACATAAAAATTTAGACCTTTTGAAAAACAGTTGGACCAAACCTAGCACAGTGTTAACTGAACTCAGAAACAAATGTCTTATATATTAAGTATGAAAATGTTCAAATATTGACCAGAATTGATTATACTAAGATTATAACATTACTTTGTATCTGAAGATTGTTAGTATAATCATATCATGTTTTGAAAAATCATGTTGCAATGGTAAGATCCTTTTCCATTACTCTGTTTGATGGACTTTAGAATTTCTGACTGGCTTCTTCATCCTGATCATCATAAGGATCCATTCTTTGATACTCAGGAAACCCATCAAGACAATTTCATAAATAACAAGTTATTTACAAAGATTAATATGCTTTCTGCTACCATTTTTTTTCTTGTTGCTTTCCTTGATTCTTTGCTACACCATAAGCTCAGTGTGAGCAGAGGCTATATTTGTTTTCTTCTTTTCAGTCCTTAGCATTTATCATGAAACTAAAATAAGGGCCCAGTATATATTTCTTTGATGAATAAATAAACACGTATCAGTACATCTTAGCACAGACCAAAAGTTATTGCTGATACCTTTCTGTGCCTCTGCATACAGTCCTTCCACCACTGCTCTTTGAGGACATGGATCCTGAGCTGGAATCATAATCACTCCTTTTAGTGCTGAGTATGCAGGGAAGATGATTGAGGCCAGATTGAGAGTGGGAGAATGGCTGATCTACAGTCCTAGATCTGGCTTCTTGAAACCATCACAGCCTCATCCAGAGCCTGCACACTGAGGAGACTCAGATATAGACAGGATGAACGTAGGAAAGCTACATAAACTGAGTGGAAGGATGGATAAAAGCAGAACAGGCCCTCAGGGATGCAATGAACACCAATGTACATAATGAAGACAATGCATAATGCTACATATCATTGTTTCTTAGTGACAACTGGTGGTCATGATTACTAGGACTCATGGCTCTGTGTCATTGGCCAGCTTATCAACTAACACAACAAATGTGAAGGCTCAGAAGCAATATCTCCATCTCACATATGAAGAAACAAGGCTCAGAAGTTTAGAGGCTTATCAAGCTTATCAAGACTGAGCTGAAAACAGGGCTTCCGGAGCCTAACCCGTGGAAGGTCTGAGCTTTTTCATTCCTTCTCAAGCTCTCAATCACATTTCCACCATGGTTTAAAAAAGTGTGAATTTTTAAAAACAACATCTTTTTTTTACCAAACTGGTCAATACAATTTTATTTTATGTTTTTAAGTGTTTAAATTGGTTAAATATATCTATATTCTCAAATATATATCATCACCTTAGGGTGAAGACCTTCAAAGTCCTTTCTTATAGTTTGTTTTTTTGTTTAATTTATAGTACATTATTGTCAGCTCTGGTCACAGTATGTACAATAGCAGAGCATAAGTTCTTGCTTCTATCTGACTGTAACTTAGTACCTGCTATTGTTCAGATCATGAATGTCCTCCAAAAACCCATGTGTTCAAGATTGCTCCCCAGACATGGCACTATTGGCAGATGGTAGAACCTTCAAGAGGTGGGGTCTTGTGGGAGAAAGTTCTTTGGGGTCATGCATTTGAAAGACACATTGAGATTCCAACCCAATCTTTTTGCTCCCCAGCCACCATGAGTGTGTATGTTGCCATGTACTCCTACCTTGCCACAGAACCAAAAATGATGGGGCAAACTGACCGTGTTCTGAGATCTCCAGAACTGTGAGTCAAATAAACCTTTCCTCTTTTTTAGTTTATGATCTTAGGTATGTTATTATAGAACAGCTTTCTGACTAGCACAGTACATCTTGATCAAAAGGATCTTTTCCTCATCACTCCATCAATTACCCTAACCCCCAGTCTCTGATAACCACCATTCTACTGTGAAGTTTCATAGATCAGATATTTTAGATTCCAGAATGTGAGTGAGATCATGGAGTACCTGTCTTTCTGTTACTGGCTTACTTCACTTAACATAGCACTTGCCAATTCAACCACATTTTCACAAATGACAGTTTTACACTTTTTAGGGATGAATACTATTCCATTTTGTTTATGTATCACATTTTCTTTCTCCATTTGTCCATCAGTTGATGGACACTTGGTTGGTTTTCCATTTTCTGCCAATTGTGAATAGTGCTGACATGTATGTGGCAATGCATGTCTCTTTGGCACACTTTGCCATTTTATTGTGAAGAGGTTTCTGATCCAAAAGTACACATGCAATCAAATGAATGGACAAAATTGTTTGTTAAATTTCCATGGGTTCTTTTTGCTTATCATGATGCTTTGCAAACTAGCACTGAAAGTCCCCCTGAAAGGAGTCTCATATAATATCTTCTTAACACTGAAGATACAATAAGTTATAAATTAAATATGCATTATTTCTTAAATTAAAAAACCAAAATGTTGGAGTGTTTTATGTAAGGTTCAATTCAGACACTCAAAATGAAATGGAGGATTGAAACCATTCTATACATAATTTTAAAATAGATAAAATCTTATCTTCTTCAATGATCAGGTGAAAGTAAATTTTTTAAAAGTATTGGCTATATTTAGATATCTAGCATTTTTCCCTAGCTTTCCATTTTATTCATTGGAACTGAGAATGCCTCTTAAGAAATAAACCTTCTTAATTATGCTTTTAAAGAAGAACAAGTGATTAAAATATATCAGCCACAGACCATTTATATCTGTTGTTTTCAGAACATCACACACATTTTCCATATTAGAACTTGTATCTCAAGTGTATTAATTCCATCCAGGTGTTCTAAGCTCCTTGTTGCAGGTGTCACTGATAGAATGATAGTAAATACTCAAAACTGGCATTTATAGGTTAGGTTCAAATATGACTAACACGTTACTTCCAACAAGTCAAATGCTTGTGTTTCATTACATGTGGGCAGTATTTCCTCTCTTCTATTTTCACTGGACACCTGCCTGCTTTCACAGTACCACGCAGCACATCCTGTTTATTAGTTTAAAGGACTTCAATGAGGGGATTTATTTTATGTTTTTCTCTGTCTACCAAAGTACAACTTACTGCTCTTACAAAAAGTGGCCTCCCCTGTACAGTTGCACCATGCCTCATTATGAAGTCTTCTATAACATCACGCATGGTGTTCAGGTAACGCATTTACCAACGTCCATGCTGACTATCCTTTCATGAGTATTGCCCAGTGGCAATTTGTTGCTTTGATTTAGAGCTTAAAATTTTTGTTCTATTCACTTCTTAAAGATTCAGTATGTTCTTCAATATTACATTTTGTGGATCAGGTACTTCAAAAGAACTCACTCATATCCAGTTCTCCCACAATGCATGAATCTGCATCCATTGTAAAAACTCTGACTTTAGACTTATGACTCTTAGCAAAGTGGAGGGAACACATCTTGCTTTAAAGTAATTTCAACACAGTCCCAAGCACAGCTGCTCGAACAAACTACATACCATTACACTGATGTTCTATTTACAGAAAAGGTCTTATTATTTAGCGTTTATGTAAACTGCTCGTCTAGTCCCTTAGAGACCCATTAGTCCAAACTAAAAATATACCCATCATTTTCCCTGAAGTTAGTGCTACCGAGTCTCTCTCTAATGGTCCTGACATTCCTAGATGTAACAAGCATAGAAGTAGAAGTGTCAGCCAGTGTGATATGGCCTATGGCCATATCTGGGGCTTAGAGATTGCATTTTAAAATCATATTTCTTCTCTCCTCAAGCCAATCACATTCTTTGGACAAAGGTATTTAGGAACACATTGGGAACACTGTTGAATTCTTCATCCAAGTGTCTTCATCCTTTCAAACATTTCACAACAATGATTCCTGGCCCAAGGCCATATCCCCAAGAAGCAAATAATCTTTCTTAATCAAAAATTTTTTTTAAAAAAGTCCTGTCTTCAGACTCATCAACTTCCCTACACTGTACTAGAAGAATAGCCTCATCTGGCTCACCACATGGAATGTTGTTTTCCTGGCTCCAAATATCATGAACACTAAATTCAATTACATAACAAACCATGTGATACGGATGCTGCAAGCACTCTAGGTGGGTCAGTAGGACTAAGCACAAATAGAATAATCAAAACCACAGTGAATGCGAAATGCTCATCTGGGCTTGTTAAGGAGGCAGTGGAGGGGGCTGTGGATGCTATTAGAGTGAATCATGCTGATTCTATTCTGATCCTGTAAATGAGCCCTTGTATCGCATGAGGAAGAATGCTAAACACAGTTTCCCTCAGGTGCAAGGACACATAGGAAAGTAAGCAAACAGTCAATCATTAGCAGAGGGTTTCGTATCCAACCTCCCATTGAACCTCTGGTTTTGAGGTCATGGTGGAATCAGCTTTTAGCAAGAAGGCAAGTTAAAAGAACCACATTGTGGTGAGTATGGTATGAGCTGCCTGTGACTGCTTTGTACAAAATGCACTAGGGTAGCAGAGAGGCAGCATTGTGAAGTAGGGGAACAAATGGACTCTAGGTTCCAGTCTTACATTTTGCTACTACTACTTGTATGATTTGGGGGCAATACATCTAATGTGTCTAAACTTCTGCTTATTCTTCTATATGGAAATGGAAGTAAAATAACTACATTCCCCAAAGTGTTCTTGTGAAGATACCCATAGAAGGCATTTATGTGATTTTTAGTAAGCAGACAGGCCAAATCTTCATGAAGAGCCTACTACTATGTAGAAATCACCAGTTAAAGTACGTAATCATCCTGGGTTATCACAACCAAAAGGTTTCTTGGGCACAGGACTTTCAGTACTAACCCTGGAAAGTCCTTGGTAACCAAGGTGAGTCAGTCACCATAATTGTCTCAAAATATTAGCTCTATCACTTGCATTCTTTATCCTGCATAACTTAAAAAATAGAAATTGGAAATGTAATTAGTAATGAGCACAGCTATCTGAAAAGAAGGAGAAACTTCAAAACATATTAAATCCTTTATGAATGTCAGAGAATCCTTTTTCAATACAGAGGACTCTTTAAGAAAAAGATAATGACATATTTTTCTCTACTTCTTCCTTCTCTGATAATCGTCCTTTTGCTCCATTGTTAATGGAGCGGTTGCTAGGATAATCCTCTCTGGATGGAAGCAGAGACAAGATGCTGATGCTGTTGCTTTGTGCCACTTAGCCATCTGCAGGGAAAACTATTTCCTTTCTCCTGTGGGTGGTCATGGGGAGTAAAAGAATAACCAGTGTTAGCTACTCTTGAATGGAAGTGCTGCAAAAAACATTTGTCTAAGGCTGATCTTCAGGGGAAAGCAATAGACACCATTTTTTGTTTTGTTTTATTTCACATTATATTTTATGTATTTTTGGGACTGTGACCTTCAGTTATGTAAAGATTTAGATTTACAGTATAAAGATTGTTCATATTCCATGTCCATTATCAGAGGAAAGATTTCATTGTTTCTGTCCTTCCAGTCAGTCATCGGCAGCTGGAGAGGTCTCTGAATTCCCCTGCCTTCATTCCTGATGTTGCCTAAGACATAAACCACAGCAGTTACCTCTTAATGGCTTGTAAGTAGAAGTCACAAGGCTGGAAAGTGATTGAGTTCCTTCTTGTAGATGGCCAAATGCCATTTTATAAACCTAAACAACTCTACTTTTTATATCATGATATCAGATACTAATGTGCTGAAACTAGAAAGAGCTCTGTACAAAGAATCACTGGTGGCTCATGCCCATCATCCTAGCTACTCAGGAATCAGAGATTAGGAGGACTGCAGCTTGAAGCCAGCCTGGGCAAATAGTTCCTCAAGACCCTATCTCAAAAAACCCTTACCAAAATTGGGGTGATGGAGTGGCTCATGGTGAAGGCCCTGAGTTCCTTCAGTGTTGCTTCATTGTTCTTATGCAGTTGCTTTTAGAGAAAGAGCAGAAATGCAAACAGAAAAGCAAACATCCTCGATTGAAAAATTGTCTTTGGTTCTCAGCAGTATGAGAATAAATTCTGTTACGATGTTAGTTATGATGTATCCATTCTGTGAAATACTACACTACACTGCAATTAATGAGGTATGCATGTATACATGATTTTTAATCAGTCAAGCCAATGACTTATTAATAATGACTTTCCAAAAAGTCATTCTACACATTAAGTGAGAAAAGCAATCAAATAATAATATTTTGGGAGGTGGTACTAGGGTATGAATTCAGGGCCTTATACTTGCTAGGCAGTTGCTCTACCACTTGAGCTATGCTCCCAGCCCTTTTGTGTTTCAAAGAAGAATTCTTTAAGCATGACATAAATTATATCAAATTTTAAAATCCAGATCAGTGTGTGAATGCACAGAATAGAACAAAGATGTTTAGGGGGAAATGAAACAAAGTGTTAATATAGATTATTTCTGGGAGAGGGAAAAAGGATAGGGAAGGCATAAAGGAATGAAGAAAATAACTGAATAATCCTGTATGCTTATGGGTATGTTGCAGTATAAAAATTGTTTAAAATGCTTATTGTCCAAAAATATGTTTTTAGACATTCTTGCACACCTGTGCAGTAAATATAAGCAGATGGCATTAGTTGCCCATTTTATGAGTGAAAGAACTATGCAAATGGGTTAAGCAGATTACAATTTTCAGCATTTTTCTCTGTAGGTTAATAATCACTTATGCACCCACCAGAAATTCTAATTTGAAACTATGTATGTCAGAGCCATACCCATCCTGGACCCAGGAATTTTGTGCAGTCATCTATATATTTTAACATCTGATGCCACAGAATACTGGAAGAATAGCAATGAACAAAACACAACACTGTCTTCATAGTCTATGTTCTAACAGGGCAAAAGTTGATAAAAAATTTAAAAATAAGTAAGTCCTGTTGATAAATTTTGTGCAGACTAAAACAATACAAAGTGGGCAAGAGTGATTTTTTGAAATAGCTTGGTCAAAGTCAACTTCTCTGGTACTTAGAGAGGCACATAAGTAAATAAGTAAATTGGGGAGGATGGGCATGTGACTAAGAACATTCCAAATAGAAAAGATAGTAATAAAAGCTCCAGAAGCAATAACATGCTTGTTAAATTCAGGGAACATCCAGGAGTTTCTTGCAGCTGATGTTGAGGCAGAAGGACAGGACCTGACATCAGAAAGGCAGTAGGAGGACAGACAGTTCTAGTGATCCAAAAGGCCATTGTAATGTTGAAGCTAAGGTGCATAGTCACAAGTTTTAAAAGGGAAATCAGCAAAAATCCTCTGCTTCCCTCCAACCATATTCTCTAGCACAGGTGTGTGAGTTTTTCCAAGAAGATAAAGTGGCCACTGAGAGCAGATTGTTGACATTATATGCAATGAATGGAATCTGAAACTGGGTAAATTTGAAAATGAGATGGTAGACAGCAAAAAAAATTGTTAAGATTGGTGGGCTAAAAAAAATCATATGTTCTTCCTCATATGTGGACTTTAACCTAAAACAAATGCAGTAATATTATTGGACATAGGTCACACACCAAGGGGAGAACACACATAGGAGGAATAGAGATAGGTAGGAAACCCAAAACTTGAAAGTGCTTGATGTGCCCACTGCAGAGGAGCTAATACAGCAACCTTAAAATGACAGAGGTCAATATGGGAAGGTGACTGGGAAGTAATGAAGAGGTCTGGTAGAGATGAATCAATTTGGATTGTAATATACTTGTGCATGGAAGCAATGCTAGGAATCTCTCTGTATAGCTATTCTTATCTCAACTAACAAGAATACTTTGTCTTTCTTATTATTGCTTATGTCTTCTCTTCAACAAAATTGGCAAAAAGAGCAGAACAGGTTTTGCCTGGAAGTGAGGCGGGTGAGAGGGAGAGGGAGAGGGTAGGAGCAGGGGGCAGAAATGGCCCAAACAATGTATGCACATATGAATAAATAAATAAAGAAAAAAATTTAAAGAAAGTTTGAAAGTTCTGGTAGAACAGAGGGATTATTAGATTTATTGTTGACCAGTTTGCATTACTTAAGGGAGATTGGAAGTAATTGTTGAAGAATAAGATGCTTACACTAAGTTGGGGGTGAAATAATATTATTTGTAGTAGAAACTTCTAGGCTATGATTGAGACACCCTAAGATGTAGGAGTAGGTTTGGTGGTTTGATTTAAAAATTCTGCCTTAGTCCATTTCGGCTGTAAATTAGATAGCTTTTGAACAACAGAAATGTATCTCTCACAGTCTGGAGTCTGAGAAAAGTGGCACCTCCTCACTGGTCCTCACATAGTGGAAGGGCTGAGACAATTCTCAGCCCTTTTATGAGGGCACTAGTCCATTCATGAAGGTTCTTCTCATGATTTAACCCCCTCCCAAAGAGCCTACATCCTTGGGGATAAGAATTTTGGGGGTTTTGTGGGGGTGGGGGGCACAAACATTCTGACCATAGAAGAACCTAAGATATTCTCAGGGCTCTGGGAAGTGAAAAACATCGCAGAAGGGTAGATTAAGGAATGAGAATAGAATTAGAGCCATGTAGTCCTTCTCTTTAACCCCAAGAACTAGCAGGATCACTACAGATTAGGTCAAACTCAGTATCAGACTTCATATTTGGGAAACCTTCACTATTCACACCTGAACTTCAGGCAGAGGGGAAAATCCATGCTTTGCCATAGACAATGGTAGTCCCCCATTAGTAGAGGATAAAAATGTTTTTAAAGAGGAACAAAACAAAATGCCTAAGTGTATCTACCACCTAAAAGGAAAGGCAGCACACCCAGTATACTAGAAAAAAGCTTGAAAACTAATTATTTAAGCCAGGTGTGGTGGTTCAGTCCTTTAATCCCAGCACTCAGGAGGCTGAGGCAGGAGGAACTCGAGATCAATGACAGAGTGGTGCTATATAAAAAGACCATCTCTAAAAAGAAAAGGGAAGAGAAGACAAAGGAAAGGAAAATTTTTATAGCCATTAGCAACATTGATGATTTTTCTGGCTGACACTACTACATAGATGTTAAAGCTTTCAGTTGGAGCTTTTTCTGTCCTATAACCCTTTACCCTGCTAAATTTCTCAAAGAGCAATGGTTTTCTAATAGTGACTAAATAGACAATAATAACATAATATTGATAGTATGCATGAGTCATGCATCAAGCACTAGGCTAAAAACTTAGAATCTAATACCTTGTTTTACTTTTATAGTAGCCAAATGAGGTAAACAGTTGTCACTTTCCACACTCTAGATAGGAAAACTGAGATTACATGCTGTTAAATAAGTTGACCCAGTCATATTACTAGAGGTAGAACTTGAGCATGAAATTTGATATGTTGGACTCTAAAATCTGTATTCTTAACCTCCATTCTTTATGGCAAAAGTCTTCATAAAACAAAGCAGAAGCAATCAAGAAGGCAATTAGAGCCAAGAAGCAAAGACTTTAGTGTTTATTAAGCAATGTCTTGCCACACTCTCTTCTACTTAATCAAAATAAAAGGAAGGTATCAAACAGATAAAATGCTTCCTAGGAAATTATCAATATGGTCATTAATAATTCTCTAAAACCTGATGAACATTCTGAGAGGATTATTTTGTTATTTTAATGCAGGTATTGCTCTTATAGCTCCTCAGATAAGGAGAATATGTTCTCCAGCATCAACAGCTACACAGGATATATGGCAAAAAGATTTGGATGATTCATTAAATGCAAATCTTTGGCAGCACATATGGGGAAGTGTTTATAAAGCAGTTTAGGAAACAAGACTGCAACAAATTCAGGTTAATATTCTTCCCAGAACCTGCTGGTCCTCATCCAGTTAGGGTTATGGACAGATGCTTCATTTTGGAAATGCTGAGAACACAGAGATGTTATTCTTCATGGCATAGGTTGGGATCTGATCTTTCCTTAAAGCAGCCAGTCTAATTCCTTTTTATCAATACTAGTTCTTTGGGTAGGTAATTCTAGAACATAGGACATTATCAACAAAGCAATAATACATACTTCGTTTTGAGTTCTATGACTAATATCTTTGACAATGAATTGTACCCATACTTAAGCACAACTCAAAATCTTCCAGGACAGGATTACTGACTGAAACAGTAATAGAAGTTTAAATTCCTGCTTTAATAAGGCAGAAGCAGGACTCCTCACTCATTCTTGATGGCTTGTTTGGAGGTTCTAGCAGGGGAGCGCAGCTACTCGTATACCCTTGACAGAAGAACGGTCCTCCTCTATCGGGGATGGTCGTCCTCTTCGACCGAGCGCGCAGCTTCGGGAGGGACGCACATGGAGCGGTGAGGGAGGAAGGGGACACCCGCCTAGCCAGCCAGATCAGCTGAATCAACCCTGGCGATCAATGGGGTGACAGATGTCGCAGCCAGATCGCCCTCACACCCATCCTCACTCATTCTTGACCAATAGCCTTTGCCAAAGAACCAACTTTATTTCATGTTTGCCTCCAAAGTTTATTCCATGTTATAAAGGGCATTGTTATTATTTAAATTACACAAGCTACCCTGAGTTTGCCAGGAGCTCTTTGTTACCCTTTTTATAGAAGAATTAGTTGAATGTTGGTCAAATTTTAATGGAGGAAAAAGAGAAAAGCATTGCTTTCTTTTTAGGTCATTTGGGTAAAGAGAATTTGGGGACAAGGAGGAATAGCTAAAGCTAAAATTAGCAGATAGTTCTGTGGTGTTTTGTACCTTGTAAGCTCCCTTTGGCCTGCCCTCTGACCCAGACTGGCCCAAGTAAACTCCAGCAAAATCTAAGGAATGTCAGGTGCTGCCTCTGTCCGTCAACACCAGCAGGAGTGCCTCTGGCTGGCCACATCAGCCTGCTCTGGCACTGATGAAAGGTCTGGTCATGGGACTGAACATAGCTCACAAGTTCTTGGAAGGAAAAGGAGTTTCTTCTGTCTGCTCAGGGTGGCTGCCATGGAAGACAGAGGGCATTTCTGGGGAAACTGTTTGCTTCATTGCCTTTCTAGGGTTGTAGGCTGTTATGGCTCCAGTCTCAGGGATTGTGATAAGAAAGCACCATGGTGGCTGTGAAGTGAGCTATGCACATCTCTGGCATTTTGCTGTTATATGCTGTCAGCTTCCTAGAAGGAAATCTGGATCCTGTGTCACCCACCATCTTGAACCATGATGAAGAGATGTATCAGAAGATGAAGTAGGCACCAAGGGCATGGGATCTGGGAAACGGGACTTTGACATAACCCAGTTATTGAGTTCTGAGCTTGGGCCAAGATTTGTGCTAACTGTTTTGTATCAATTATTTAACTAAAGTCTCATAATAACCCTGTGAGCAGAAATTATTAGCCCTGTTTGGCAGTCCCATCTATCACGTGTTGAAGTTAGCAAGCTTTTAAAAAAGAGTTTGACTGAAATCTGGCTGATGAGATTGTTCCTCTGTTAACCAAAATTCTATTCACTGGAGTCCCAAACAGACAACTCAGGATTTCCAGGAGCACAGTCCCTGTGTGTGCCAGCTGGCCCTAGAGGCAGCCAACATTCTTTGGGCTGTGCACCCGTGAAGAGAAGCTGGAGTTCAGCCCTCCACACAGCTGGCTTATGAGCAAGCCTCTATTTTCCCCCTGGAACTCCTTCTGTCTGCAGGTTTATGATGCTCAGGCCTTTTGTTAAATCTGGCTGGACTATAAATGAGAGTAATACTTTACACTTCTGCCAAGCCTGTTATCTGAATGTCGTAAAGGACTTTACAAATTATGTCAACTAACCACCCTCTCCCCTTAGTTTAAGTATTTCAACCATTTTGGAAACAAACAATCACCAGTTCATATTTAGTCATTTGTTTGATGATGTTAATAATCACTTAGTCAATTGATAAATGAAACATCCATGGCCTTTACTGAGGTAGTGGTAGCAGACAAATTTATTTCTAGAAATTTGGCAAGCTTTAATACAGGTGTGAGAGAACGTTTACTTTGTTTATCACATCAAAATCTATAACTCTAATGTGGTACCATCCAAGTCATATTCTCTCTTCACATAGATAAAATAATTTCCACTGGAAGCAGGGAAGACAATGATGGCTTTAGCCTAATGCCTAATGGGAAAGTTTTATCCCATTATTTGCTTTGCAGGAAAATGAATGTATCAATCTCATTCTATCTTCACTTGAGTCACAAGCATTTTTACGTTGGTTCTTGCCATTGACCATTCGAGGGCTAGAAAAAATACCCTGCAGCTGAACTGCTTGGGTATAAACCTCACCTTGACAGTGTACCATCTTTGCATCTTAGGTAAGTTACTCAACCTTTCTTTTTCTCTCATAAAATGGAAGTCATAAAACAGTTCCTGCTTTAGAGGATCCAATGAGTTAATAGATTAAAATTGCATAGAACACAGCATACCTCACACATAATGTGCTCAATACGAATGCTGGTTACCATTATAATAATGAATATCTATGTTGTAAATCTGTAAATGAGGAAAACTGTGCTATAATTTTAATACCATTTTCTTCCTTTTCCACATGAATCTAAGAAAACATTTTATAGTAGTTTTGTAGTCTTCATTTATCCAGTTTATCCATAGGGAACACATTCCAAGACTCTCAGTGCATGCCTGAAACTGCAAATAGTGCCAAATTGTATATATACACCATGCTTTTTCTTATACAACATATCTAAGTTAATTTATAAATTATGCACAGAGGTTAACCATAACTAATAATAAAGTAGAATAATTATGATAATATAGCATAATAAACATTATGTGAACATGGTCTCTTTCCTTCTCTCTCCCTCCCTGTCAATATCTCATTGTTCTCATTTTTTTTCTTTCATTATTAAGTAAGGAACTTTTACTTTAAGCATCCAAATTGCCAGCATCACTATTCTTGCTCTTTGTGGCCATTATTAGGTAAAAATAAAGGCTACTTGAACACAATCACAAGGATATCATAACAGTTGATCTGAAAACTAAGGCAGCTACTGTCTTAGTCTGTTTTGTGTTACAGTAAGAAAATGCCTGCTATTGAGTATTATATAAAGAAAAGAAGTTTATTTGGCTCACAGTTAGAATGTCTGGGTAATCCAAGCAACATGGAACTAGCATCTGGTGAGGTACCCCTGGCCACATCACATCATGACAGAGAAATGGAAGAGGAAATGAATATACACAAAAGTGACCAGGACTATGGAGTATCCTTGCTTTGTAAGAACTTACTTTTGTGGTATCTAACCCATCTTATACGACTTACTCACTCCTGTAAGATGAGTATTAATCCCTTCCAAAGGTGATGCCCCAGTGAGCCAAAATGCCTCTTAATGGCACCACAACCCCTCAACACACACTTTGGGGAACAAGTCTCAACATGAGTTTGATGGTAACAAATACTCAAAACATAGCAACTAGGCAGGGTACAGTGTCTCAAGCCTATAATATTAGCTGCTTGGGATGTGGAGATCTAGTGAGACCCTAACTCAAAAATAATCAACACAAAAAGTAATGGTAGAGTGGCTCAAATGGTAGAGCAACTGCCTAGCAAGTGCAAGGCACTCAGTTCAACACCCAGCAAGTGACTATTGGGTAGGTAGTGTTCAGTGTGGGTATGCTTGACAAAATTATGATTCACATTCCAGATGAGACAGAGCAGGATGAAGCAAGATTTCTTCACACTACTCAGAAGAGTATGCAATTTAAAACTTACAGATTATTTAGATCTGGAACTTTTCCAATTAATACTTTCAGAGCATGATTGACCAAAGGTAACTGAAACCACAGAAGTGAAGCTATAGATAGGGAGAGGCCATTGTATTTCCCATATGATGTTCTCATTCCAACAGAACTAGGGAGAAAATCAATCACCCAAGTGACTAAATGTGCAATTATCCTGTCAGAATCAAAATGTGAACTTTCCTTCTACAGAAAATTTGTATTTCACTGTATTTTAACATTTAATTTAGAGGGACTTCATCCACTTTCACTTGAATGTGTCTCTTTGTTACCTATTAAGTCTATTGTTTCTAGCTTTCCACATAAATTGTGTTTAAACTACCTTCTTTCAGTTTTCCAGACAGTTCATTTCTAGTAAAAATTGCATTTTCTCTGCTCTTCTCAAAGCTCACCATTTATATTACCATCACCATCACATTTTTCTTTTTTTTTCTTTTCTTCTTTTATTTTATCATTTTTTACATTTATTTACATGTGTATAGATTGTTTGTGCCACCTCCTTCTCCGATTTTGTCAAAGAGGTGATAAGAAAGACATATCATTTTTGCTAGTTTGGGATAAACATAGCTATACAGACAGATTCCTAGCATTGCTTCTATGCGCTTCTGTATTACAACCCACATTGGTTCATCTCTACCAGACCTCCTTGCTACTTCCTGGTCCCCTTCCCATAGTGGCTTCTGCCAATTTAAGATTACTTTATTCACTCCTCAACAGGGAATACATCAACCACATTCAAGTTTTAGGTTTCTTTTCCTTTCCCTATTTCTCCTGTGCATGTTCTTCCCTTAGAGTGTGACCCATGTCCAATAATATTACTGCATTTGTTTTGGATCTATAATCTGCATATGAGGGAGAACATATGATTTTTGGCCTTCTGAGCCTGGCTAACTTCACTTAAGATGATGTTCTCCAGTTCCATCAATTTACTTGAAAATGACAAAATTTCATTCTTTTGACTCAACATAGCTTTCTACACAGTCATCGTTCTCCCATTTCAAACTTCAATTTCCACATCTGGTCTCACAACTCAATCGTTTTTCTCTTTCCTTCTTCATATTATTTGAGTACTTTCCATTAGATATCAGTCTTATTTTATTTCTCCACCAATAACTTTCTCCCTGAAAATGTTGACACAAATCTGTAAAACTTTAATTTCTACATGTTCACTCCATACACTTTCCATTCCACCAGCCCTTGAAAAGAAAA
Source organism: Castor canadensis (assembly GCF_047511655.1). NCBI lineage: Eukaryota > Metazoa > Chordata > Mammalia > Rodentia > Castoridae > Castor > Castor canadensis. Next base: position 66,434,113 of record NC_133391.1, on the reverse strand, counting down.
GCTTTCACCTACATCTCCATTAGATATGTTATAATTTGAGACTGTCTTAGAGAAAAACCAGTATTTTAAGGACAATTCAACCAATAACATAGATCCTCTACTCTCCTAAATACAGCACTGGGAATACTTTCATTTGGGGCATATAAATCCCAATCTTTAATGAGCAGTTTCCTTATTCATTTCAAATAGACAGACAAGTACAGTAAATTCCCCAGAATGAAATGTGACTGACAGATAAATAGTACCCAAGAGATTTAAAAAAAATCTCAATGGCCTCTACATATTCCAACCAACCCATGTAGTGTTTTCTGAACGGTTCTAGAGCCATCAATGGGTCAGCACAGTTAGCAAAGCAGGCTGCCAGAGAACCAGATGTTGCTGTTGGAAATACATCAGCAACACCTCATGCACACAGCCATGGGCTACAGAGGGGAGACTAGACAGCAAATAAACTTTGATCCTTTTATTGCAGTCATTCAAATGACAATTGTTAGAAAATATTATTGTATTAGTCATTTTTTCTCTTTGGAGTCCCTGTATCAGGCAATGCAGATTAGAAATAAACAGATGTTACATCCTTGGTAAAATGAAAGAGAGACTGAAGCAGAAAGAGACAGTTTCACTGTGCAAGGAACACTCTTTTTGTTCCTTCCTAGAATGAAACGTACCACATTCCATATTTGAGTTCAATAACCATGTGGAACCAATGCAGCTCCAGTATCCACTGGGAACATTTTCTTTGGCATCAGTCTGCACATTCTGGATTAAACACTGTTTTTTCTGAACTGACAAAGAACTTAGGTAATGTCTTTTTTTTGTAAGAGCATTATAAATATATTGGCAATGACGCTAATCACACTTCGAAAGCTCCCTTTTTCTAGTAATCACAAAGCAATTGACAAATACAACTGGAAAGAACATATTTGTGCTCTGTAAAGGTTTATTTTACTCGCTGTTAAGTTTTGTTCATCAATTGGAACCATTGGTACTTGGAAATACAAAGTAGCATTTTAAAACATTTACTGAAGAAGAAAGATAATGTGTTTAACCTCTAACACAGGAAGATTGAACTCAAAGAGGGACTCTGCTGGGAAGTCAGGTCTTGGGACAGAGTGAATTGAAGTAGGTGGCTTCAGGAGTGCCTGGAGTGTCTTTCTACCTTCCTTACTTACCACCACACACAGCCTTTTTTGAAATGCAGTGATAAATATTTACCGACTAAAAAGGAGCACGCCCCTCTGTGCCGTCCTTACCACCCTCAGATCATCACTACCACTGTCACTACCTGCAAGTGCCTTTTCTAAAACTGTGTCCTCGATCAGCACTATCAGTCTGCAGCCTCCCAACCACCACTGTCACCATTATGACTATAATCAACACCATATCCTAATCACCCTCCTCCATGTCTCAGCACACCCACCTCCAGCATCACCTTCACCGGTATCTTTACACCCACCTTTCCCACCACACCACTTCCTTTGTCACTACAATTATCATCACCCTGAGTACCACTTTCTTGCCACCTTCACCCCTGCTGCTACCGCCATCCTCTCTACCACCATCCCCCTGGAACTTTTCAGGTCTTTTTTTCCTCTTCATTTTCATGAGCCAGCATGTGGTGTGATTCCAATACCCAGCTTCACTTCCACATTTTATAACAATCCATCCCACTCAGAAAAAAACTAGAATTATCTATATTACTGCTAGCTGCTTGAACAAGTTCTTAGATATTGTTTCCTTGTATAATTTTTCCTCTAGTCAGCCCCTTGTAGTATTATTATCTCCCTTGACCATGGTAGGAACACTACAGGAAGGTGATGAAGACTAAGTGGATAAACAGAAAAAAAAATGCTGTATCTGTCTTTGATTCTCCACCCTTATCAGAATGCCTAAAAGTAATCAAATGGTGAGACTGAGCAATGAGAAGGTGACAAGGGCTATAATTACTCAAATTCTAGGATATTAACCATCAAACAACCAAGACTTGGTTGTATTTATCTGTATAACTTGTGGATCTTTACTCCTGTATTTAAATTCTATAAACCTGCAGTTAAAAATAATATTCTGAAAAATGGCTACCACTCTCCAATAAAAATAACTATACCAGGACAATAGGAGTGGAATGAATTAATAGCTACAAATTCTTGTTCTAGCAACACTTGCCCTAGCAGAGACTTCCTCAGGGAAAGGAACAAAATAGATTTACAACAGCACACCATAACTACTATAGTGCATACCAAAAATCTTTGGATAAGTTAAGAGATTAATGAGCAAAGTTACAGTGTAGTTTGTCCAGAGAACCTTTAGATTTATTGATTAATTACCTGTCTGTCTTACTCATTTTTATAAAACCTCTTCTTTGCATGCAGTTTTCATAGAAGGGAAAAGAATGTGATACCTCATGAAATCCCTTGCTACCCTGCTAGGATTTTCTATCATTTGTGGACAGAATCTGTTTTTACAAATCTCCTGAAACATGAATCACTATCCTAGCAGCAGAAAAGAAGCATTCCTGAAAGTACTTTATCTCAGCCATGGCCTCAAGGCTGCCCTTGCAACATTTGTGAAATCTAATGGGATTATGGGGGCAAGATGGAAAGAGACTGTCAGCATCTCTCACATGAGATAATGGCAATAATTCTAAAAATGCCTTTGTCTTGTTGCAACAACTGTCATCAGAGAGGCTCACATTTTCCTCGAAGCAGCAGCATCTTTATAAACATGAATCACTGTGGAGAGCAGGAGCAGAAGGCCGAGGGGAAGGTTTATAGGATGCAGCCCAGAGAGCTTAATCATGAAGAGGTATAGTTTGATGGTCGCCTGGTTTCAGGGATTAAGGAAAAGGTAATTGTTCCAATTCCAACTCTTTCCTAATAAACTTCTCCAACTGGGGTTCATCTAATCATTATCTATTCAAACTGTTAAGATTAATTTCTTAGCCTCTGCAATCAGGAAAGAAGTCATACAATGTGATTCTCAGTTAGTTGTGCCAGAAACATCAGGATCTAATGAATGGAGCCCTGGACTAAGAGCCAAAGCTGACCTGATTCTTTTGCCAAGCCCATCCCCAACTGACTCAATCATTATGCTTGATTAAATGGGCTCAGCAGTGAGTCCTTTAGATCCTTGAATAAGTATCTAAACTGTTCTGACCTAAAATTCTTAATTTCACAAATAAAGGGATTTCTTATGTTGTAATGAAGTTCTAAATCTCCCCATAAACCAACCCTTCCCAAGGAGGGAGAGAAGTCAAGCCAACATGCCACAGTATACAGAAGGCATCATGAGCCTTTTGCTTTCACATACCTTTCATTTATTCAACAAATATTTATCAAGTTTCTACAAAGTGTTTGGTATTGTGCTATTTACTGAGTACACAATGCTGATGAAATGTAGTTACTTGACTTGTGGAACCTATGATATAGTATATGTAAGAATTACATATTAATGAAGTAATACACAAATGCATAATTACAACTTTAATAAGCATAAGAAAGAAGAAAAGCATGACAATGACTGGGATCTGGGTTTGCATCCTCCTGGCATATACTCAGACCTAATGTGATAGTGTTGCTATTTGAGATAGAAGAGATTGAGAGAAAGGTAGGGGAACAGATGGGACAGCTTGCCATGGTACAGAGAGGGTCTATGACAGCTAAAGCCCCAGTGGATGCTGTGCCACAGCAACAGCAGCACAAGTATTATTGAATCCATGTTCATCAATAGTGAGGTGTGATAAGCAGTCTCAGAAAGGAGGCAGCCACTAGATCATTATGCACCCAAAGAACATCACATGACTGCAAAAGGTTGTCTGGCTAACATGTCACTAGAATAGAACAAAAGGCTTGAGAATTTAGAACCAGTGGCAATCTGGAAGTTCTGTTTTTGTTTGTTCTGATTTTTCTGTGTGATTTCTTGATGAGCATAACATTAAAAATAGCGTTGCCTTCTCTAGAATTATTTTTATTCAGGACCTATTTTCTGGCACTTTCTTATAGCTCTGTACTCTCTGAACATGGTGAAACAGATACTTTTTGTACAAGAATATGGTATTGTGCTTTATTTATTACCCATGATAGCTATAACAGTCTTGTAGCTGAAATTCAGAAATCAGAGTTTATTAAGCCAAGCAATGAATGGTAGATGTAGACATCTTTGGACATTATCATTGATCCCAACTCTTACACATCACTGAAAAACAGTTCTCCCAAGTTTTGAAAGTTTTATTTGGTTCACAATCACACATGTGTTGTTTGACTAGGCTACATACCCACTTCCCTATTCTCTCCTGCCCTTCTTGCCCCTGTCCTCATCGTTTGTGCATCATCCCATTGAAGGAAAAATATATACTCACTTCTGAGCATATGGAGTCATGTCACATAAGGAGCAAAGTTCTGTCTACCACTGTGACCCTCATGTGTTGCCTTTAACTGAAATCTGTTCATTTTCTCTTGATTTAATATCTGATTTACTTTATTCCAGTCCCAGATCTTTCTGCACACCTCTTAGTCTACCTCTTGGCATGATTTCCAGATGAAATTGCCGAATCCTTGTTGAAAGGTCACTCTACTTCCATGGTGCCTTACACAGTTCCAGATTCCTCAAGGTTACCCACCCTCTCCTTCCCTCACACCCATTTCCCCATTCTTTACCCAATGGCATGACTCTCAACCCACAGCAACCCAACTTTCTTTATATATTGCAGTGGTTAAAAAGTTGTTTTATTCTCTTGCTTCATGACTTTTATGCCTTTAAAAATTTTTATTGTTTATGCAGCCAAGATGCCCCACTACTGATGAATGGGTTAAGAAAATGTGGTATTTATACACAGTGGAGTTTTACTCAGCCATGAAGAAGAATGAAATCTTATCATTCGCAAGTAAATGGGTAGAACTGGAGAACATCATCCTGAGCGAGGTTAGCCAGGGTCAGAAGACCAAAAATTGTATGTTCTCCCTCATATGCAGACTTTAGATCTAGGGCAAAGGCAGTAATGTTGTTGGACTTGGGTTACATGCTAAGGGGAGAGCACATATAGGAGGAATGGGGATAGGTAGGAAACCCAAAACTTGAAAGAGTTTGATGTCCTCACTGCAGAGGAGCTAATACAGTAACTTTAAAATGATAGAGGTCAATATGAGAAGGTAACCAGGAAGTAGTGAAGAGGTCAGGTAAAGATGAATCAGTTCAGGTTTTAATACACTTGTGCATGGAAGCAATGCTAGAAATCTCTTTGTATAGGTATCCTTATCTCAACTAGCAAAAATACTATGTCTTTTTTCTTATTATTGCTTATTTCTACTCTTCAACAAAATTGGAGAAATGGGCAGAACAGGTTCTGCCTGGAAGAGAGGGGGATGAGGGGAGAGGGAGGGGGCGGAGGGCAGGGGGGAGAAATGGCCCAAACAATGTATGTTCATATGATTAAATGAATAAAAAAATTTATTGTTTATGGAAGAAAGACTATAAAACACTTGGAAGAGTTAGAATATAAAAACTACCCAAAATCATGTCACACAGGACAATGATTTAATGTATTGATGAACATTCTTTAGATCTCTCTCTCTGTGTCAATCTCGTTCTTGCCATAAATGTTCATATGATTTTTGAAACCAATATTACTTGTACAGGAGTAGGCAGAACAGTATGGTTTGTAAACTACATTCTTCACTGTCCACGTGCCAACAAATCGAACTCTATATCCACTTGATAATTGGATGCCTAGACTTCTATTCTGTGTGTGTGTATGTATGTATGTGTAATTATCAAGGGGCATTTCTTTGTCTGGGACACATCAATATAGCGAGGGTAGAGCTGCTATTGTTGAGTCATCTTGTGTTCTCTATTCTTTACTGATCATTCCTCAGTTTTCTACAGTAGAACACTTGCAGAATAACAGACCCTCAAAGATGTCTACTTCCTTACCCGTAGACCTGCCAATAATATCTTACGTGACAAAAAGTACTTGCAGATATAAAGGTAATAAATTTATTTTCTTTAAGCCATTAAGTTCTTGATAATTTGTGACCAACAACAGTAGGAAACTAATACTTAGCCTGCCCCGGCATTCCCACTGAATCTCCCCTAAGAGTCATCATCCCTCCTGACAACTTTCTCCAAAAGGAAAAGAATTTGGTTGTGAACCTTAATTTCTTCATCATAAATAATCTCTTAGAGTTCTACAGATTACTAACCTAAGATTAATATAGGTTTGGAAAATATTCTCTCTGGTAGGCAAGGAAAAAAGCAAGTCTCACTACCCTATCAGTTACCTTATCAGACCAGCCTATTACAGGTGTACCTCCCATCTACACCCACATGCAGCTGCTGTCATTGGGGCTTCAGGTTGAGCTGACTCTCACCCAACAACATAAGCAACAGGATAAGCAACAGGAAAAATGGACCCAAAGTGACCACACCTGGACATTATAGTCCTCTCCAAAATCTTGATACAAATCAAAAACTTTTCAGTGTGGTACTAGCCAGACACAGAGACCTTCATGATAGGGCAAAGCAACATTTTAAAGAGTATACTGGGGAAAGCACAGCACAATATCAACAACTCTTTGACTATATAATCTCTCCCTAAATCTCTCCACTTCTTCAGAAGTTGAGGCAAACTCTTGCTCACCCTGGGAACCTGGGAAACCACTGCCCGGATGAGGACCACAATGAACCTTTGTATTATACCAACTCCAGGGTTCTTTGATTGCACACAACTGATACAGATGCCCGCTGACTTAAGAAAACAGAGATTTTATTGCAAGTGCATGAAACAGCTCTTGAAATCCATAAGGGTCTAAAGATTTAAGCTTGAAAATGTCAGCCATCAGAGTATCTCTGGAGACCTAAAGAGAGAAACCAACTGACAGAATTTTTGAGATACTTCCTGCAGGATGAAAAAAAATCGCAAGATTTCAATTCCTAGGGAAGAATCATGTGAGTAGATCTTAGAAAATTTGGGAGTGAGATTGATTGACAGTCCCCAAAATTAATACTACCAACGAAGAGAAATCATTCAATGTCAATGACATAACAAACAGTTCTTATGCATTCCTCTATGATCATGCTAAAGATAGATCTAAAGGAACATGTTTCTGATTTTTCAATTAGCTGAAAATCTAGCACTCTACAAAAACCTCTTGTAGATGCCATGTCCCTTTAGTACTTTTGGAGGTGCAAAGCTAACATTTAGCCAACATGCTTGCCAGAGACGTCTAACCAGACCTATCACCCAAGGTCAGTTTCAAGTTGAAGGTGTACATGTTGATACAGCACCAGTTGTAAAATATCTTTTAAGAAATTTCCTTGGTAAAGAAGAAGGCAAGTGTGAGACCACAATAGAGATGCTTTTCATAAAAAGGACAATGGTTCAAGGACAGGAAGCAAAGTGTTGAGACAAACAGATGCTTCTTTGAGTGGCTGTGGCCTTTGAAGATGAACACTAAAACACATTTCAACTTACTGTTTTCTTAGATTATTCAGTAGAGGAATTGATAACATAATCTCCAAAATTATGAACTCCACCTAAATTTTATAAGTGCTACTAGTCAAGCTAACAACTAATATCCTAAAGGCATATTTTAAGAAGCTTTGTGAGCCAAGAGTCAAGCAAGATATGTTCCATACCAATTGCAATCCAAAAGACAGACCTGAAATCACAGTGGACGCACTCTGAGAACATATGCTTGACACGCAGATTGGAAAGTTTGCCATGTATTCCACATGATAAAATAGGAGAGGTAGAGTGGTCCCTTATGCAGACTGAAGCATTCTGGATGAGTAAATCCAAAAAGGCAGAATCTGAGAGAAAGGACATGATCAAAACCTACAAAATTAGGACCAGGAAGTGGCTCAAGTGGTAGAGTGCTTGCCTAACAAGTGTGAGATCCTAAGTCCAAGCTCCAATATCGGAAAACAAAAACACCACCACCACTACCAACAAAAGCATTACTATGGAAGTGATGAGATTTCTAGAAGAGGGAGTCATTTGGGGCATGAATGAGACAATTATAAAACTAATTTCAAATAGTTTTTCTTACTGCAGCTATAATGGTTATATGAAATTCTATTAAGGGGTCTCCTGAGGACAAAGTCTGGTCTTATTCACGGCTTTGCTTTCATTTCCTACTCTGGAGTCTAGAAGTAACATATGCCTTTTAGATGAATAGATAAATAGATAAAGCAAAGAACTGTGAGGTTTTTATCATTTCATGCCCTAAATTTCTTTTCAGCTATAAGAGAAAGGGAAGAGGAGAGAAGAGAAGAAGTGAGAGGGAGGAGAGAAATTTCTTGGATAAGATGATAAATTACTTAAAGATTGTAACAAAGAAAAATGTGATGTGGCCTTCTCTCATTGTGACCTCTTGTTTTCCCAATAATAACTCCCTCTTATATCCCCAGCTTCTAACCTACTCTAACTTCTAATTCATAAGAAAACTGCTAATGTGATTCACGAATCCAGGGTTAGCAACCATTATAGTGTCTGTGGATAGAGAATCGACTTTCCTTACTCCCCTGGTATATTCATACACAGACCATCTGTCTGAAGATATTTAACCTTCTGACCCTTCCAAGACAAAGTTTGCCAACCCCTTCTGCTAATTATTCAGCATCATAGCACAAAAGGAGCCATAGATAATACACACATGGTGGAATCTGACTTGTGACCATGGTGGAATTTGACATGTGGAGCACTGATAAAAAGTAAAAGTACCTAACTCTAACTAGCAAGTTCAAAGAAGGCTGCACAGAGCAGGGAAGCATGCATGAATCAGGAAGGATGAGTGGAAGTGAGCAAAGCAGAGGACCATAGCATAGGACGACCAGCAGGGCAGCAGCACAAAAATGAAGGGGAGAGGACACTAGATGTATCCCATACAGTGTGGCTGGAACATGGATTTCATATGGAGAGTGTTGACAGATGGAGCTGGAGAGATGAGCTCTGTTCATTCCAGGATATGTCTATATGGTACCCCTCATGTCTGGTCAGGTCTGCCAGGTGGCAGAAGCTCTTAAATGTTTGTTCACTCTAAGTGACAGATAACCAAGACTTAGATCAAGTAGTTCTTCTAACTTGTTATTTTAGGACAAGGTAAATGAAACTTTTGGACAAGAAAAGGTAGATTACAGTCTGGAGATTTAAGAGAGAGATTTTATTGGGGAAGTGAGAAGTCACAATGGAGAGTGATAAGTTACTGACACATCAGAACACTCCCACGTATGATCTGTGAACATGGGTCATTTCCTTAAACTCTCTGGGTCTATAAATCTGTATTTTAGTGAACATAAAACTGAGATGGTGATGTTGCCTCATGGTATTTTTGCAAGGATTAAATGCAACTTGGTTTTTGTAAAGTGCCTGGTACAAGGCCTGGCAACCTAGAGGCCCTCAATAAACAGCAGCAATTATTGTGAGTCCGCATTGCTGCTGAGTTTGGCAGTGTCTCAATGTTTGATATCATATCTACGTTGGCAGAGAAAACTGAAGCAGAGCTGATGACCGGGATGGTGAAGGCGGTACACTGATTCCGCTCTGGTTTCTGCCAGGATTGTTTGTTCAGTCCTCACAGCCAGTGTGAGGCCCCTTTGGGACCCTGGGAAATCACCAGCCACACGGTAACCAAAAGGCAGGGAGAAATCTGAGCAGCCAAGAGGGAGGCAGGGGCAGCCTTTGTGGAGAAAACATTTGTTCCCCTTAAAAAAATAGGATGTTTGAAAAGAAAACATGCAACATTGGGACATAGTCTCCAACACATACACTTCGGTTACCACTCCCTCCAGATGGGCTGAAGGATGAAGCCAGCTACATGATAGATTCCTTTGCCAGGAACAAAACTCACTACAGAGAATTCTGTGTTCCCGCACAAAATAATTTTTGTGGTATATTAAACTAGATTCGCTTCCAATTGCCTTTTCCACAAAGCAAGCAACCACTCTAATTCCTTAAGTTCATGATGCATTTAAAATATAATATCTGTAATCAATTTTTGGTTCTGGGTGTTGTTTATTATGCCTAAAAGAATGCCTTGGCATTCCCCCCAAGCTTTAAATATGTAGAAGAAAATGAGTTAAATTAAACTTGTCTAGACCTGAATTGAGAAGACTGTCTGGGCAAGGGAATTATCTATATCCAAGCTTAACTTGATAGGCCTCACTCCATGGGGAGCCTGGGATAACACGACCCCAAAGAGGAGGAAGGCATCAATGTGGGCAAGGGAAATCAAAACAGCACAGTTAATCCAACCACGAAAGACGTCACGGGCCCTCTTGTCCACTGTCTGCAAAGTGTCTCCTCTGCGGAGGAGTTTCTAATGACCATTATATACACCATTCAGCATGCATTCTGCCCCTCATTGCTTGTCTTGTTGACATCAGTGACATTTAACCAAACTAACCAGCATCCTGTGTTAAATATAATTCTTGATTTGAAGTTGGTTTTAATGATCTTTGTTGCAAGTATTAGGAGAATAACGCTTTGTATTTGTCTTATTTTTCTTTATTTACTTTTTTGTAAAAATTTTTGGTCTTTTAATCAAACTCCCCAAATGATTATTTTACCTGGCATTATTACACAAACTTTTCATTAATATTAAAAAGCTTAGGGATTTAAGGATTTAGGAAATATTTCATATTCTTAAAATATAAATTTATACTTACATATAAATTTATATTCATAAAATTCTTGTATTTTTAAAGGTCACAAAGCGTATTACTTTTCCCTTATTTTTTTTTTTTTATATTCACATGAGATTAAAAGTTTTATAGACTCTGGCATTCAAGTTTTTTTTAACCCCTTTTTCTGGGCATCTCCTCTAGCTATAATGTAGACAAGTATGTCTAATCATGTATCTGAAAGAAATTCCCTAACACTAAAGAGGAGGTCCCAATGCATTGTCCTAAAATAAAGCAACAAGAGGAAAACATAAAAATGATTTGCTTACACTATTTATAAGTTAAATCTTGGTAATGCACTGGCTATGTATAAGCCAGGACATCTGCTCAATTTTCTTTCAGAGAACAGTTTTAAGTATGAAGCACGAACTACTAGCCAGCTGCCCTCACCACAGCCTTTCACTTTTCTTTATGAATTATTCTTCCCAATTTGGTCTTGTTATGAAGGTGGTTCCCATTAGAGAAGCAGGATAGAATCTTGGTGAAACACACAGACTCTGGGATTGGCCTGTGTTCAACTTCCTGGTCTATACCTCACTGGCTGTGAGTTCCTAGGTGTCTTGGACCATATTCTGCTGCCATGTAGCGTATAATAGCCTGAGAAAATTATAAACCACAGAAGTTTATTTGGCACACAGTCCTGGAGGCTGAAAAGCCCAAGAACACGGACCAGCAACCTGATGCTGTGTCACAGTAGTTTGCAATCACTGATCAATTTATAGTATTATATAGTTGATGTTCACACGCAGATGTATAAGAATTTGATTACAAAATACAGCTCCCAGTTTTTTAGCATAAAATTCTAAAATGCTCACAACATGTGACTATTGTTTCTGTCTCTACATTGCTCCCTCAAATGCATGTCTTTTTGTTTTCTGGTTCCTGATGATTTGATTGCTGGTGAAAATAACACAAAAGGAATGTCTCCATCTATGCACTGCCTTCCTTCTCTCATTCTGTTCCACTCTACTTTGCTCAGTCATTTTCTCTATCACTGTCTGCACATCCTTCACTTTCTATTTTTAACACCATCTTGGCCACTTTTAATTTCCTTTTCCTAAGCAATCATAGTACAGGACACAATTTTTGCATATAATTTTTGCATATGTTTAATTAAAATGTATTCCTTAAGGAATATTTTATGCCTTTAAATACTTTAATTTGGTTAATTTAGTTGTTAAGACTAAAGCTAATTTTTTCCTTATACGACACCAATATTTATCTTTATTCCTTAGACTCAGTGGTGATAAGAGTTTCTAAGGATGTTTTAGTATTCTTCAAGTTTTTCTATTTAGAAAATCAGTAATTCATAACAGTATGTTTTAGAAATCTCTACCTCCTATATTTAAATGTATTGTAATTATCCAAAGGTATGAATAGACCACAACTTATGTTTTCCCATTGGTCAACATTTCATTCTTTCCATTTTTTAAAATCTGTGAACAGTAAGATTTCAATAACCACCCCTTTATATACAATCTTTTTACAAATGCAATTAATTAATGTTCTTGGTTTAAAGGTATTATACATTTTGAATATTGAAGTGAGAAATGTCTTTTAAGATAGGCCTCATTATATAAATATTAAAACTTTCAAAGTGAAAAAATACCATAAGGTACTGTGAAGAAAACAAACCTGTCTTCTTATTTAATAAGAGCTTTATTAGGAATGAGTATAAAATTTTGTTAGCTTTTGGTTATACTCATTACTTGGGAAATTGATCATTTCTTCTTCTTCACCATATTCATGTTACATTATATTAACAATGTTCTATTTGTTGATGACAGATTGTTATTGGATATTATTTGCCAATAATTTATCTAAGATATTTGCATAAGTATTTATAAAAGACCTGAGTGTTCAATTTTCCTTTTTTGTGCCACCTTAGCTGCATTTTTGTTTTATGGCTATGCTGATTTCCTTTACACAGAATATTCAGAGATCTTTGTGTTCTAGAGCAGATTAAACAAAATAGAGCTTTGCATTGCACGGTGCATTCACTCCTTATGCAGTCATGTTTTGATGCTTAGGGGAAAGAGACTGCACTCAAGCCACTCTGCATTTGATCCTAGGCAATTTTCATCAATTAATATCTGTGTCTTTTATGTGGTTGGTCTTGGTGACTTTGGAGTCTTAGCTTTTCAAACTCATTTGCAGACTTAAGGAATTTTCTAAATCTTAATATTACTCTCTGTTCTTTCTAGAATTTGTCCCCTAGTTTTATATGCATGCTTTCTTCCTTTTCTTCTTGTTAGATTCATTATTATTTTATTATTAACTTCAATTTCATTTCTGTTGTTTCTAATTTCAATTACTCTATATTTTATAAACTTCAGAAACTTAATGCTTTATTAATATATTTGAATATCTTTTCAGCACTAATTTAATTAGCTAACTCTATGGCAATTCCTTTAGTTGCTATTTGAGTAAGATTCTTCATTTCTGTTATCTTCAAATATTATGAAATTTTCTCTTGGTTTAATACAACCCTAAATGGTTTAAAGCAGAATTTTTACATATCTGGTAGGAATTTTGGCATTTTACTGTTTTTGTTTATATTTCATTGAAGGAAGAGAATATATTTGAGTGTATTCTAGCAGCTTCTACTATTTTAGAATGTAGCTAGTAATCTTTTGGAGATAACTTCAAATACTTCTATCAGAAATGTGTGTGTGTGCGCATGTGCACATGTGTGAATGTATGCATATGTGTATGTGAAAAAGATTTACTATATTTCAATTATTTAGTTTCTAATATGCTGTAAATTACTTTCGTCTTTCTTATCTACTGAGATATTTACAATAAAGCCTCCAAAATTCAAGTGGCAACACTATTTTGAATCTTACCATTTGCTTAGGATATATTTGTAGGCTTTCTTTTTTTTCTCTTTTAATAATTTCATGGAAATTTATTTTCAAAAAGTGATAGTTCTAGCAATTTTCTTGCTCTGTCATTTTATGTGAATAATTAGGGTCATATGAATTAAATATATCTTAAGCAACTATTAAGTGCTTTAGAACATGACACTTGCAAATGTAGTACAAAGGAGAACTCCAGCATGGCAGTTGCAGACATCCACCACATTCCAGCATCTGCATAAGCAAGATATAAAACCTTACCTTCATGGCTGTAAAGAACAATGACAAATCAGTAAGTCACAAGGAGAGTGCCGGTAGAAGTATAGACAGCTGATGGCTAAAGAAAATCAACAGATATCAAACTTTAGATCTATAAAAGAGACAAAGGATATTCTGCTCCTGCAAAGCCCAGAGTCACCACCAACCTGTCCATCCTAGACCATTTCAGTGTAGTGATTTAATGGCAAGAACCACTCTCGTGTGCCACGCTGCAAACAAAATGATAGCCCAGAGGGCTAAGCACAGGCCAACAAATCTTACTCAGCTGAACAGAAGTCAACCAACATATGACTGTGTCCCCTTGCCCAGGGCAAAAGGCAGACACAACAAAAAGTAGGCCAGCTGGAATCCCTCCTAGCCAGCTTCATGCTTAAACCCACTGATACACAACTTCCTACAAGACTGCCTCTGCAAGGCAGGCTGATAAGATGCTGCCTTGCTTCACTGGGGCAGAAGCCAGCTGGTGCCTGTACCACCTTCCCAGGGCAAGGGGTAGGCATGGGAGTGAGGGAGTAAGCTAATCAGCTACAACCCCTAAACCTACTGTCTAGCTCAAATGTCTCTGCACCAAATCTCTCTGTAAGTCCAGACACTGCCAAGTCTTACTCTAGCTGAGCAGAAGTCAGAAGATGCCTCAGTCTCCCATCAGGGCAAAGGGCAAGTATAGAAGCAAGTTGATCTGCTACATCCCTATACCCACTGCCCAGTCTAATATATATACATGTGTCATTAAGAATTATCCACTTTCCACACTGCAACTAAAACATTAAACAAGAGGCCTAGGCAAACAAGGAAATCTCACTACAAGCCAGAGCTGCTACTTCTCTGTGCAGGAAAAGGCAGAGACTGTGAGAACAGAAGACTCAGAAATAATCCTATGCAGCTACAGCCATTGTGTTATTGAAAAAGACATCAAAAACTCATGTTGGAGAAAAGCAGGCTCTTCAACAAATGACACTGGGGAAACTGGATATCCACATGCAGAAGACTGAAACTAGATCCTTGTCTCACCCTGTACAAAAGCCAACTCAAAATGGATAAAAGATTACAACATAAGACCTGAAACTTTGAAACTGCTTAGAAGAAAACATGGTGAAAACCCTTGAAGATACAGACAAAAGTAGCACTACTCTGAGTAGGTATCCAATTGCTCAAGAAAGAACAATAATTGACAAATTGCATCACTTAAAACCTTCTGCACAGCGAAGGAAATAATTACCAGAATCAAAAGAAAACCTACAGAATGGCAGAAAAATTTTGCCAGCTATTCATCAGAAAAAGGATTAATATTCAGAATATGCAAAGAACTCAAAAAACCAAACAATCCAATTAATAAATGGGCAAAGGAACTGAACAGACAGTTATCAAAAGAAGATGAACAAATGACAAGTACATGAAGAAGTGTTTAACATCCTTAATCACAAAGGAAATGCAAATCAAAATGACACTGAAATTCCATCTCACCTGAGTCAGAGTGACTAACATCAAGAAAACAAACAACAGTTGCTGGTGAGGACACAGGGAAAAGGGAGCTTTTATATACTGTTAGTAGGGATGTAAATAGTGCAGTCACTATGGAAATCAGTATAGAGGTTCTTCAAGAATTTACAAATAGAGCTACCATATGATCCAGTTATGTTCTCCTGGACACATATCTGAAGGAAAGTAAATAAGCATACAATAGAGATACCTGCATACCCATGTTTTTTGCAGTGCTATTCACAATAGCCAAACAATGGACTTGGTCCAGGTACCCATCAACCTATTTGTGTATAAAGAAAATGTGGTATAGTCTACAACCATTCTACCCTTAATAGGTTCAACCTCATCTGATCTCAGAAACTAAGCAGGGTCAGGTTTGGTTAGTACTTGACTGGGAGAAAATGTGGTATATATAAACAATGGAGTATTTTTCAGCCATAAAGAGTGAAATCATGCCATTTGCAGGAAAGTGGATGGAACTGGAGGTCATCATGTTAAGCAAAATAAGCCAGACTCAGAAAGACAAATACTGTATTTTCTCTCTCATGTGTATAATCAAGACCTTAAAAAAAAAAATGACAGTGGGTGAATTTAAGATATACTGTAAGCACTTTTGTAAATGTCACAATGTACACCTCGTACATGTGACATTTGAAACAGTTATATGATAATTTAAAAAATCATGACAAGAATGTAAAATGGGGATCTTTTGGGGTGAGAAGCAACAAGCGTGGGGAAGGCAAAAGAGAGGATGAACAGGGGGTGAATACGTACACATGAAAATAGAATAATAAAACCTGTTATTTTAAAAAAGGGACAAGGAAATAAGAAAGGATAATGGGATGAATTCAATCAAAGTACATTATATGCATATATAGAAATATTACAAAGAAATCCCTTGGTACAATTAATATATGCTAAATAAAAAACAAAAATAAATGTACTAAAATACCTTGGGATTGTTTGTTTTTTGGTGGTACTGGGTTTGAACTCAGAGCCTCATGCTCACTAAGCAGGTTCTCTATCACTTGAGCCACTCCACCAGCAAAATAACAGCCTGGATTTTTTTTTCTTTTTTTGGAGGTAATGGGTTTGAACGCAGGCCTTAGTGCTTGCTAGACAGGTGCTCTACCACTTGAGCCATGCTCCCAGCCCCCATAGATGTAGTAAAATATTAAATAAGAATAAGTAAAACAAAACTGCAAAGTTAACTATATACAGGTATAAGAACTAATTCTCAACTTTTTGGAGATATCATTTAGATAAAATAAAATTCACCATTTGAATGCAAAGTTTGTGAATTTTGGTAATGGTATATAGGCATGTAACCACTGCCAAGATCTAGGTATAAAACAGAACTATCACACTAAAAAGTTTCCCCATGCTCTTTGGCAGTGAACCCTATTCCCTGTCTCCAGCCTCAGGCATGTACTGATTTGCCTTTTATAATTATAGTTCAGCTTTTTCTAAAATTACAAGTAAATAGATTCATACAGGATGTAGTTCTATTGTTTTATTTTTCATTTAGCATAATGTTTATTTTGCAACTTGTTGGGGCACATTCTATATATAACGAAATTAGTCCATTTCATAGTCCAACGATTTTTCATAAATGTACTGAGTTGTGCAATCATCACCATGGATCACTTACGGAAGATTCTTATCACTCCCATAAGGGCCTTCATACTATTCATCTCATTCCCATCCCATGCTCCAAGCAACCATTAGCCTACTTCTTGTCTCTGTAGATTTGCAATTTATATGAATTATATCATGTAATATATGGTACCTTGTATTTGGTTCCTTTCACTCAGCTAAATGTTTTTGAGGTTCATTCATGCTATTAAGTATATTAATATTTTGCCCCTTTCTGAGCACCCATTTTGCCAAAGTGAATTGTAGTATTTAACTTGCTCATCTGTTCATCTTTCGATAGACATTTGAGATTTCTCCAGCGTGAAGTTATTATCCATAATGCTCCTATAAATATTTTCATATAGGCCCGTGTGTGAAGTATTGTCATTTCTTTTAGGTGAATATTTTGTAGTGGTATGTAAAGCTTCATAACACATTGTTCTGCCAGTTTTGAAAGAGGTGATGCAATTTGCGTTCTTTAAGCAATGTATGACTTTCAGTTGCCTCACATCATTACCAACACTTTGTATTGTCAGTCTCTTAAACTTTTGTCATTCCAGTGAGTGGCTATGAAATGGGATCTGTATAGCTATAGATCCACAATAATGCAGTTTCAAATAAAATTCTAGGTAGATTTTAAAGACAGTAATGTGCAAATTATAAAAGTTATAAGGAAAGGCAAAGGAACTAGAAAAGCCAAAACAATGTTGAAAAAGAACAAAGTTGAAGGAGTTACAATATTTGATTTCAAGATTTATTTACAAGTACAGAGCAAAGCATTTTGGTCAACAACTATATGTGATAGTTGCCCCACACGATTATGTCACCTAATGCCATATTAGCTATATTAATTTATAAATACACTCCATGTAGATGTATACTACAATGAAATCACCTAATGACACAATTCTCTGAATTTATCTCTGACATTAAGTAATGTATGACTACATTCAGGACTGTAAGATATTGGTGTTGAGATAGACACATAGGTCAACAAAGCAGAAAAGGACAGTAAGAGGCAAAGGGGATCAAAATGGTGTTTGTATGTGTGTGTGGATGTGTGTATAGATTTATGTAGACATGAAGACAGCATAATGCAACCCACCAAACACTGCTTGAAAAGAGGAGGGCAATGGGAATATAATGGAGGGGGTGAACTTGTTCAAGTTACACTGTATTTATGTATGGAATTATCAAAACAAACCCCCCCTTGTGTCATTAATATAAGCTAATTCAAAAATATAATAAAACTATAAAAAAGTAAAAAACATTAAAAGTACATTTCAGTTTCTAAAAAATAAAACAGAATAGAGAGCCAGAAAATAGATCCACAAATATGTGGTTGCTGATTTTTAACATTGAGTTAATATTTATTTATTCATTAAGTAATTATTGAGCCCCTACTATTTGCTAGGCATTCGGATAAGCACTGGGACATGGGAATGAACAAAGCATTCAAAAACTTCTGCTCTCTGGTAGTTTTTATTCTGCTTGGGAGAGAAAAAAATTAAATAAATAAGAAAAATGAATGAAACATTAGATAATTATATGTCCTTTGGCACAAGCTCACATTGTCTGAGGCAGGCCTGAGAGCAAGTGGAAGAAAGTGAGGAGGGGCAAGAGGACAAAGAAAGTGTGACCTATTCAAAGATTACCTGACAGTCACAAGAGATGTTTCAGAGAGATTGTGGAGTAAAAGCCAGAGAAGGGAGTGGTAAACTGTGATCACAGTATTAAGAAATTAAGAGATCAAAGAGCAGAGGTGAGAGTGACAGTGTCAAATGCTTCACAGAGAATAAGCAGTCTTAGGCTGAGAAGAGTCCATTGATGTTTGTAAGTGTAAAGGGCTATAGCACAGTCAGTACCATGCTGGGACAATAGTGGCCCGTGAGCATAAGGAAACACTACAGACAACTTGTTAAAGGAAGGACAACAGCACAAGTCAACAATGGGAGGAAGAAAAAAGAGAGATTGATTTCAGGGTACCTTAGCATTCCGAGACAGAGAAGGACCCAGTGAGCTGAGAGTAACTTGCCGACAACAGTGAAAGCAAAAGGTTGGGAGCATGTTGAAGAGGGTAGAGAGTTAAGGCACTGCTTGATTACCAATCTTCCTACCCACTTTCAGAAATTGACTTGAAAATGTTGCTTCTGTTTATATTTCTGTACTGTTTGCTTTGTCCCCATAAAGTACTGCATTCACAGATTTATCAATTCCACTCCAATTTCTCCCAGGTCATATAACAAGTCATCTCCACCAAGAATGCCAATTCTCATTCTGTTTGACACAACAGTTTCAGGAAGATACAAATCAGCCTTATATCTACTAGATGCTGCCTGGCTGGATTCTTTCTGTGTCATGTGCTGTAACTGAGCTCAGTTTGAGCTAGGTGCTGCTTGAACATCTCAGTGGTGAGCCATGGGAGCTGCTAGTCTGCTTCCTGATGTACAACATCTGGACCTTGCTGTGCATACCACACTGAGTAGAAGGTAGGCAGGATCAACTGAGCAAGACTTGGGAATTTCACCCCTACATACACATCCTTCTTTAATTTTTTCTTAAAAGGCTCACACCCAGTTTCATTTTCACATACAAAGAGGTCCTTTGTATTTCACTAAGACCAAGTCACAAAAGTAAATGTTTTCCTTTAAAAGAAAGTGGGTGTGGATGATGGTTGCTTGGGTGGAATGTGAATAAAGACTTTCCCCCCAGCATGGGGAACTCCAAAGAAAAATAGAATTATTTTGAGCTTCTAATTTGGTAACAATGCTGTTACTTTAATTATTGGTTTGTTGTTTTGTATTTTTCTAATCTGTAAGGAATTGTGGAAAAATTTAAATTTAACCATATTGGATGAAGAGTTATGAATTCTCTGCTGAATAAAAGAAGCAAATTGTCCTCCATTCTCCTTTACTTTAAAACTGGGCACTCAACTGAAAGTGTCTAATATGTTTTAATGTTGCTATATGTGAAGTGCATTTTGATTTTCTACAGGAGGGTGGCCTAAGCAGAGACAGCAATTTTCCGGTTGACCACATGAAGGATGAGGACCCTGCCTTTGCAAACTGCTTGGACTAGTTAAAGGTATGGTTGCTACTCACACTAAAGCCAAGGATGTACCTGCCTTACAAATGTCGCTGTTCTCTCCAAAGGCATCAAAACTTCCTTTTGAGAAGGGATCTTAAGAATATCAAGGTATATACAACAAAAAGTCTAAGTTCTACCTGTCACAGTAACTTCTACATTGAAATAGAAAGAACACAGTGAGGTGAAGAACTGAAGCTTTAAGGAATTTCAGATGAAAATCAGCATGTTCTTTATTTTCTTGAGGAAAGAAGCTTTCCAGAACTGTGAAAAGTTACATATATCAGCATCTTCCAATTCTGAATAATCTTAAGGATGGGAAGCATTGTGGGGAATTCCCACTTGGAAAACAAAGTCATTAATTTAATAAATATTGAATTGTATTTTGCCCTGGCTATTACCTGAGGCCAATATTTCATATCATGATCCTGCACACACATGCATACTTATACTTCTGAAATAATGTTTTCATTAAAAGATATTTATTCACCCTGTACACTCTGATACTCCTTACTTTGAAAAATTTTTTTTTAGTGTTCATTGTATCTCACAACATGATTTAATGATCCAGTTACAAACAAAAAAAAAAGAGTAGAATACTTGGACCCTGTATTAGGCATTGAGGACATGTGTCTACTTTTACCCTTCAATGTGTTTATATTCTAGAATGGGAGATGTTCTAGAAATAAGCAAGTTATCATAATGTTTGATATATTCTGTGAAGGAAACCGAATGTGGAACTCTAATGAAATAAGAGACATAGTTTGAAAAGAGTGGTCAGAAAAGGCTTCTTTCAAAAGGGAAATAAGGTGAGACTAAAAGGACACAAAAAAGACAGATGCACAAAGAAGGGACAACATTCCAGAAAGGAGACCACATTCCAGGAGGTTGTGAGGAGACTTGTGAAGAACTGGCAGGAAGCCAGCATATCTTCCAGTGGTGAGAGGGGAGAGGAGGTCTGAAAGAGAAGCAGGGTGTAGCCTGCAGGGAATTGTAGGCAATCCTAAAGACTGGATTTAATACTAAGTGCAATGAGTAGCCAGTGAAAGATTATTGAATTATGCTAAGAGAGGTTATGCAGCTAAAGTTATTATGAATGATTCTGTGCTTTGCCCTCCATTGTTGAAGATTTCATACTGCATTTTCAGGAGGTCCCTTGCCAAATTTCAGTGGAATGATAGGCTCTAAAAGGGATTTGGAGGCAGTATGTACAAGATGAGCTCATGTAGCCAAAGACTGAAGAAATAAATGGAAGAATTCCATTGAGGAATGGTAATGGTGACAGTGGCTAAAGAATCTATTTTTTCCCCACTCAAGTTTAAGTGCATTTGAGAAATTCCCATTCAGAGGCACATGATTTTTAAATAGTTTCCAAAAGTTGTTCATATTGAATCTTTCCAATAAGGCACACAGTTTGCTAGCCACAAATTTCCCAACCTATGTATAGATGGACAGCTGTGCTGAAGAATAAAGGCGAAAGATTACATTTGCCAGTTCTCTCAGTATTCCCATTTTATTGCTTTTGTGGGAATACAGTTCAAGCTTGCCTGCTATTTTATTTAATATGCCTTCTTGTAAATTCCAGCTCAAGACTATGTAATTAATGGAAAAAATATTGGCATTTGTTGCTGTAATACCTGCACTTCATCTCAACAGAATTATGTTCATTTTAGCTCATTCCATTATTCTACAGTTGTTCTTCAGAACCATGTTATACAATTAGTATATGCCAGACTCTGCCCCAACTTTTACATAGCCACTCCATCATGACTTTTCTTTCTTTTTTTTTTTTTTGGCAGCCCAAAGGGACAAAAGTCCTTTTATTGATTTGCTAAATCTGCTGTGACAAAATACCGCAATCTTGGGGGCTTAAAATCAGAAATTTATCATCTCACAGTCTGGAATCTGGAAGCCCAAAATCAGTGTCATTGAGGTTGGTCCCTGCAGAGGTCTGTGAGGGCCTCTCTGCTGGCTTCTGGTGGTTGCCTCAGGCATTCCTTGGCTGGTTGACAGCATTCTCCTATGTCTTCACATGGTCTTCAGTCTGTATCTAAGTTTCTCCTTTCTATAAGGCCACCAGTCATACTGGATCAGGGCTTTCCTCATGACCTCATTTTTAGGTTGATCACCCCTGTGAAGACCCTATTTCCAAATAAGATCACATTCTGAGATAGTGGGAGTTGGATTTCAATGTGTCCTTCTTGCGGGGACAGCCACAATTCATTCCACAAACATTCCCTACGCTAGTAACTTCCATCATGACTTTTCATTTGTTCTTGGTTCCTAGTCTCTGAACTCTGTGGTTTAAAATGAAGAGCATCTTCTAAATTACTTCCTGAAAAGGCTACAGCTCAACTTATTAACATATTGTAGAGTACACGAGAGTCATACTCTTGATAGATCTTGATAACGGTAAGTGATTCAAGAGACAGTCTTTGACATTTATCTTTGGCCACAGGATTCTTTTCATTATTCTATGCTATACTTCATCTTTATGACTCAGTTATTCTTTGTAGTCTCGCCATTTGACAGATGTCTCTAAACTTTAAAATTTTTAAGTGCAGAATAATCTCTAGCACCACTCTAAAGGGTATTTACATTTTGATAGAAACCAAAGCATTATGATAATAATAAAAAAAATTCACCTGGTTTTTGTCCAGAAGGCAACTTTGAAAGAGTCTAGAAAGCCTCCATTCCCTGACATGTCATCCTGTACCTTGTGCTTACACATACACAGGGCAGCCTTGTCCATTGTAGTGTAATGCTGGGGATTAACCTAATGCCTACATTCTTGGCATGGATTTGATGGCAAAGTAAATCTTCAAACATTTTCAAAAGTTCAAACTTGGATATGGAAATTGATGAAAGGTCATCAGATTTGTAAAAATGTCTCAAAACTCAGTTTTATAAAAAGCTCCAAGAAAAAAGAGCTAATTATTTTTCTTAATTATTCCTATGTGAAAATATACCCTGCTCTGGCCAATACAAGTACTAATGAATAACAGCTGGGTCTACAGCACAATTATGAAAGTAAATCACATGTTTGACTGGCTGTGTTTCCTTTAGGACAGATCAAGAAGACACATTGCTGACATAAATGCACATGGATTTTGATGTTTTTGTTATAAATAAAGTTAAAGCCTGGTTTGTAAAGGCTTACAATTATTTATCAAATTAAATGAATTTCTCAAATGGAAAATAATTCAGTGAACATAAATCCTTGCTTGAAGATAAAGTGGAAAATTATATGAAGACATTTACTGAGCACAAAATTTTAAGGAGAAAAATGTTGATGAAAATTTCCAAAGGATTTCCTAATTCTAATACACTTATACTTTATAGTTATATCTGTCTTCCTAAATCCCATAGAGAATTATCACTCCAAATCCCTCTAATCTCAACTTCTACAAACAGTAGGAAGGGAGTCTATTCTGCAAGCTGACTCTCTGTGCCACAGTAGTCCTCCTTTTGTAGTATCTAGCTTGAGAATTACGAACATCAGGGTTTATTTACTTCTGTGTCCATATGGAAAAATTTTGCCTTATTTTTAAATAAAGTTATTTTTTACTACTGAGGTAGGCTACATAGGCACAGGGGAAAAAAAGTGGCAAACTTTATGAAGGCTAGAGCTGATGCAATGACCACACTTTATTACAACAGGACACAACTCAACTGCTCAGACAGTAAATTCAAGCCTGTAATCCTAGCTACTTGGAAGGCAGAGATCAAGAGGATCTTGGTTTAAAGCCAGCTCAATCAAAAAGTTTGTGAGATTCCATCTCAACCAATGTCTAACCATGGTGGTACACTCTTGTCATCCCAGTGACATGGGGAAGCACAAACAGAAGGATCACAGCTTGGGCACAAAGCCAGACCCTATCTCAAAACAACCAACACAGAAAGGGTTGGTAGAGTGACTCAAGTTGTAGAGCACTTGCTTAGTAAATGTGAGGCCCTGAGTTCAATGCCCACCCCTAGTACAAGAAAAGAGAGAAAGAAAAGGAAGGAAATAAGGAAGGAAGGAAGGAGAGGAGGAAGGAAGGAAGGAGGGAGGGAGGAAGGGAGAGAGGGAAGGAAGGAAAGAAGGAAGGAAGGAAGGAAAGGAAGAAGAGAGAAAGAAAGAAAGAAAGAAAGTGAGCAAGAGGGAGGGAGGGAGGAAGGAAGGAAGAAAAGAAGAAAGAAAAAAAAAGCAGGAAAGAAAGAAAACCATCCAAACTGGCTGGGACCACCATGACTAGACCCAGATGACCACTAACTGTCCTTTGCTTCATTATAATGTCATCTCCATATCATTAG
The DNA here is from genome assembly GCF_047511655.1 of Castor canadensis. NCBI lineage: Eukaryota > Metazoa > Chordata > Mammalia > Rodentia > Castoridae > Castor > Castor canadensis. The sequence goes on along the minus strand of NC_133391.1, from coordinate 66,409,805 downwards.
CCTTGAAGTATTGAGTGTTCCCATCATTTATCTGAAACCATGACACATCCAAGGGAAAAAAAAAAAACTCTCAAAAGAACAAACCCAACAAAAAGGAATAAATCTTATTTCAAAAAGTCCCAACCCATTCCTGGAATTCCTGACCTTTTCTCCACTATAACTCATGAATAATCCTCCCCTCCATTAACATTTGCACATAAAACCTATGGAAAACTCCATGTAACTCATCTCTCTGGAGAAGCTCACCCAAAACCCACATCCATGCATGTAATGTGTACTTTTGCCCTGCAATAAAATGTTCTCCCAATTCTTTACTTTGTCTCATTGCTAAATTCTTTCTCTGATGGTGACAAGAACCTGGGTAGAAGTTTCAGTCTGCTCTTTATCTCTAAGACCCCTTATTGCTGGTTAATATTGTTGGCTAGCCAGAGCCAAGAGTTACAGGGAATTGGTAAGTTTTTCTTTTGCTATATCTATTCTTTCTGGAACTAGAAGCAAAATAACTGCAACTCTGAGGGCATGGATCAAGCAATTAAAAGCATAAGGACACTCTCCACTTTAAGATTCATGGTAAAGTACTTTATATGCAGACATAAAAATAAAATGAAATCTGCTGAAATTGTTTTTTTAAATTAGGTATAAGGAGTAAGAAAGAATACTAGAGGAAGTGAATTTATCAAAATACATTATATGCTTGTATGGAAACAGCACAATGAACCCCCTTTGTACAAAAAATATGCTAATAAAAATAAAGAATTTTTAAAACTCATATGAAAGAGGCAGTGGTTGGTGGTCATGCCTATAATTCCAGCTACTGAGGAGGCAGAAATTGGAGGATTGAGGTTCAAGCCAACCCAGGCAAAAAGTTAGCAAGACCCCATCCCAACAAACAAACCAGGTGTTGTGGTGCTTATCTGTACAGAATCCCAGCTACCTGAGAGGTGTAAGTAGGAGGATAACAGTCTGAGAATGGCCCTCAGCAAAAATGCAGGACCCTATGCAAAAAAAAAAATAAATAAATAACCAAAGCAATAAAGGGATGGGGTTGTGACTCAAGTGGTAGAGTGGCTAACTAGCAAGCACAAGGCTCTAAGTTCAAATCCCAGTACCACCTCCCTCCCAAAAAATATCACGTGAAAGGATAAATAAGGTCATGAAGCAGGGTCAAGTGGCATTAGGTCCTCCAGCCCAACCATGAGAAAATTACCAGATAAGGATATAGATATAGGTATGCAGTAAAATTACATGCACCTTAGCTCTGCCACTTCCCCCATAGGACTTTTTAAAGTTCCAGCCTTAGCTTTGTCTAGCCAATCTCTAAAGACTGCAGTTGTCTCTATCTTGTGTCATTCCTATCTTACAGACCCATTCTCAGACCCCAAGCTCCCATAGGCAACACTATTGAAAATTTTAAATTACTGGTGTCCAGAGTGTGGTAGACACTGTACTCTGAACCCTCAACTCTATACTTAGTTGAATTTTCTATTAACTCACAAGCATCAGTTCCAGGATGAATGAATCCCCTGAAACTTGGGCAGAGGAGAAAATGAGCATCTGGACAACCTCTAGGACACCACCACCTGCCCATCTTACCCATGACAGTCATGACTGCCTTTGCTTGTAAACAATCTGCCAGGAAAGGCTACATCTTAGTAGATTTTCTGTTGCTATAGCACCCAATCTGGGTGATTTATTTTAAGGTAACAGATTCTTATTTTTTACAATTCTGGAGGCTGGGATGTTCAAGGTCAAGGGGTAGCATGTGGTGAGAGCCTTCTTCTTATGGGGACTCTGCAGAATCTCAACTTGATGCAGGGAATCAAGTAATGAGGCAGAGCAAGCTTGCTGGCTTGGATCTCTCTTCTTTTATAACGAAGACCTCATAACCTCATCTAATCCTCATTATCTCCCAGAGGACCCACCTGGTCCTGCTTCTTAATACCTCACAATGGGGATGAAATTTCATATGAGTTTTGATAGACATTCAAACAGTAGCAGAGCAGATATTCCTCTTATTCCAAATCAGAATGCCTTACCATGTCCCTAGAACCACAAGAAAAAAAAAAATAGTGCCTTACCACAAAAAGAATGTTACACAAGGTGGTTGGGTGAAGTTAAAATCATTTTAAGGGAAAAAAGTGAAGCTATAATTATATACATTAAATTATATTGTGATTTTTAGCAAATTACTGACTGAATAACAAGCAATTCACAATGGAAGTTTGGCAAAAGTCCAAAGTAATACCCACAGAAATGTCTTTATTCATCTAAGTGCTGTGTTAGATTGTTTATGATCCAGTTGCGTCAGGTGAGATGACAGCTGCATTGGCCTACAGACAGTCCTTCAATGCCACAGCCGGAGATAAGCACAGATCTTTCCAATGGGATATACAAAAGTCAATTTCTCCACCTGCCCCTCAACCCTTCTGAGGAGAGCACAGTTACAAACACTTTGAACATTTCCTCTATTTTAATATCCTTCCCTAAGACTAATTGTCACTATTAAACTACCTATTCTTCAAATTTTATATTGGTATGTTGATTGGGTCTAAAATACTGCCCATTGATGAAATCATTCACAGATATGTTATCTAGCTACATTCAATTTTCTAATCAAATTAGAATTCTAATTTGACGAATCCACAAAGCCAAAAACTATTGGGGAGAATAATGGCACAATTTATGTTCTGATTTTAATACTTTTTTTTTTTTTTTGGTTTTACAGCTACTTCCAGAATTCTCTGCTGAAACTCTGAGACTCCATTTATTTTATTTATACTGTTTGTAGCTCAACCTACTTCTTCCAACCTCATAGCTATTCTACTATCCTGAAAAGAGCCCTTTCCCAATAACCTTTACATTTTTTCCTCTTGGCATGATTTAGTTCTTAGACTCCAAAATATACTAAATAATCTTCCAAATTGAGAAAGATTTAATTAAATTAGCTAAATAAAAATAACCAGAAGATTCAGAGTGATAAGAAATAATAAGAGGCACAAAATGCAAGTCCAGCATTTTGACAATTAAATCTTTAAAAAGTTGATACTCAAAATGTATGTGTGCAACTTTGGTGAGGAAAATAAAGAATTTGGTAATAAGGAACATTTTCTTGCTTGGGAATTCTGAGGAAATAGAAAGAAAGTATTAGAAATTCTGGAATTTGGGAGGAATTCTCTATTTTCACAGTTGAGAGATTAGGTGGGGGGTAGGAGGATAGAAAGGGAACTGAGAAGTAAGACTCCTTGGGGACTTAGGCTTTCCAATCAAGCTGTGTTTTCATCTGGAATATATTAGTTCAAGATCCTTCCTTAGTAAACCCAGAATCCCCTTTCTGAGCTTTCAACTATATCTGTTTTATACTAAGAAAACTACTGTAAAGTTTTCAATTAATTTAAAAGAACTATAGTTTTATGTTTCCTGGAGAAATACACTTTTTATTGAAGACAGACAAGTAGAAAGTCTAGAAAATGTCTAGGATACACATATGCAGAAATAATATATGAACAATACAATGAAACTGAACAAATTGACTGGATGGAGTGCCAAGATCATAGAAGATACTTTCAGTTCTATTAGCGTTATTTCATGGATTTTAGGCCATAAATCAGAATTTTAAAAATGACTCTAAATTATTATTTCCATACTACTGCTGGTTACTTTGCTAATTCAGTGTTTTAAAACACCTTCTTAATCCAGCTCCTCTTTTCAGTCCCAACTGCCTTTTCTGACATCATCCTTGCCTTCCTGAAGCATCATGATGACTTCTTCGCAGGTCCCCTCACTGTCCACTCTAATTCATTCCAGTCCTTATCCACACTTTAGCCAGAGTAAACTTTTCAAAACAACATCAGATATTATCCTATGAACACTCTGCTTAAACTGTTCATTGCTGTCCTACTGATCTTAAAATAAAGAGCAATTCTTCACCTCTCCAGTTCTGGCCTCTTCTGCTGCACCTCCCCCCTCCGCAAGTCTGCTGCTCCACAACTCTTCTTTCCTGGCCCTCCCCCCCACACACACCTCTTTTCTCCTCACCCAGCCCTTCCCATCAGTCAGAGGAACGCTTTTCACCTCTCCTTTTTCTAGTCAAGTTAACTCTTGCTCATTTTTCAGATCTAAATTCAATACAACTCCCTGTCAGGGAAGCACTCCCCACTCCTCTCAAGTAGAAACCTTGTAGTAACTCACACCTCCCAGTCATTTTCCTTCACAGGCATTCCAGTTTGTCACTCTGTTTCCATTGTGTGATAACTTGTATAATCCCTTTCTTTCTGGATAGATTGTAGATTTCATAAAAGCAGAAACTCTGTCTTATTCACAATTATATCCCCATGACCTAACATACCACCTGATGTTTAGTATCTGTTAAACGAATATAACAGAACAGACTTATCCTTGATGGTAAATATCACTAATATATACATTTTTAAATTACTCCCTTTCCATTCAATATTATTTAAAATGACTTAACTATGAGCTACCATTTGTGTACCATCCAGAAATTTCATGAAGGGTATTTTAAGTCAATTTTATTAATTTCAAAGCACATCTATTCTTCAAGTGACTTAAATATATCCTTTGTAAAATTTTGGATTTTGTATGAATAAACACAAACTTGATTAAAAAATTTCACTTATACCACACAGTCCAGTGGGTAATTCTTTTTCCATATATGGTCTTAATCTAAATGTCATTTCCTCAAGAGAACATTCCAGGTTCCTTAACTAGGTACTCTTCTCCTATAAAGTCAAAATTGATATTCCTTGTGGGTAGGTGGCTCTGCACAAATGATTCAAAAGCATAGTTTCCTTCCACTATCTTCTGGGACCATATGATCATTGATATGTAACCAGCAAACAGACAACAAAAGCCTGGAAAAGGCACACTTGTTTCTTAACGGACACAATTTTCTTCTTTCATTTCCTTTGGTGAAAAACTGTTACATGACTACACACAACTAAAAGGAACACTAAGAATATATCCTAGCTCTGTACCGGGTTGGAAAAAAAAAAAAGAAGCAGGGTTGGACAACTCCAAGAAGTATCTGCCAATCTGAGCCTGAGGTGGCTTAATTTTTGTTTAAATGTTCACCAAGATCTATGTATGTTTTGTGCCATGAAATCATGTTTTTATTTACTTAAGAATTTTCTCTTTAAAATTTGTACCCATGGTAACACCAAGGCAGCTCCATGGGAGTTAAATTTGAAATTGGTATACTGAAGCTTCAGCAAATCTGCATCAAGCTTTGGGTTTTAGCATCCAAATCATTTCAAAGTCATTACAACATATAGTAGCTGCTGTATAGTCGCCCTAGAGCTAAGATTCCATCAATGGTAGGGCTATGATTTCCCTCAGTGACTCTTACCCATCCTGACAGCAACATTCTACCCAAGCTGCTAGAGCATGTCATAAGCCTGTTACAAATGAAAATAGTTAAACACTAATCACTGTTTAAAATTTCTAATTTTTTTCTTTTATTTAAGAAAATACAAAAAGAAATCCAACAGTCAAACATTCACCATAACTGCATAGAACACCGCAGACCTCAGAAAACTTGCAAGTTAAAATTGTTATAGTAAACTCAAGTTCACCCACACTGTACATAAGGAACCCTATTTAATAGTGCAGCTAATACTCACAAAAATTATATGTGCAATAGTTATTAAGAAAACTTTACATCCTTATTGCTGGACTTTCTGTTTCTTTTTAGGATGTCACTATTTCTACACATTAGTATTGTATATATTTTCAAGTGATTTCTCTAAGGAGATGCAATTTAAATTTCAGGATAAGGCCTTTTGTACAGAGACAAATAAATGTTTATACCAGTATTCACAAGTCTAGGTATCTCTGGAATACTAAAATCACTCACCAAAATTCTTGGACTGAGGAGCTCCCAAGTTTGTTCAATATACAAAACCTCAGGACTATTGTTAAAATTCCAGGAAAACTAGAAATTACTTGAGCCAGAAATTACACAATTGTACATAGATCTCCAAACCAGTGGTTCTTCCCTAGAGCACTTTAAATCATTTTTAGGAGAAAATAGTTTTAATTTAAAAAGTATAAAATTTGGAATTGTAGAGTGTTGAGGGAAAATGTGGACAAAGTGACCTTGCAAAGTTAACTCCTCACCTGCAAGTCACCACCACAGGCAAAGCTTCCAGAGAGCTTTTAAGTCAGTAAGTTGAAAAATCTGGAGTCATAGATACCAGAAATATACGGTGCCTTAAGTAAATATCAGTTTCATATAATTATTATTTTTGGATTCCAATCAGAAAGGTCTCTGTTTTTAAGCAGTTATATAGTTCAAGAACCAACATTGAATACTCACATTAACTCTCTTAGTCTGAATATGGTATAATACAAAGTTCACTCAGGTTCTGAAAAACAATACAAAAAGAAATTCTTTATGAAACTTGAAAGTTTTATTTTAAAGTTTACATGGAGTAATAAACAATGGTAACATGTGAGGATTGCCATGTATTTTGGGCTCTCATCCTATAGGATTCCTCTGAAGAACATAGCATAAACATACAAGTAATCATAGTTATTCCAGGGAGTATATTTTAGTTTACCATCCTATAGGCTCCCTGTCATACACATTGTAGAAATATGCAAATTACTATTTTTATAATAGAAGCAAATTCATTACCTACAGTAGGATGTTGTTATAAATTGCTTCAGAGAATTCTTTCCTTTTTACAGTTAAATTGTTCAAGTTCATCCAATAGCAGTTTCCAAATACTGGTAGACACGGAACTATTCTCATGCATGTATAGCATTATTCAGTCTTAGGACACTTGGTGTTACTTTTATGGGAAAAGTAGTAGGAATTTGTAATGGGAAGTGCTAGAATCCCAGTGTATCACATGAAGTTGTTGAGACCAGCTACCAAACAGGTGTTTATGTTCTACTCTCAATTTAAAAAATGGTTCCAATGAAAAATAAATAAATAAATAAATAAACAATAGTATCCAGGAAAGCTCTGAAAAAGAATAATACAGGGGTCTAGCATGACAACATATTAAAACATAGTACATGCACCAATGATTAAGCAGTATTGAATTGTGTATAATTATCTAACTATACCCATGGAACAAAATAGATATTCCAAACATTAATTAAAATACAAATGGAGAGTAAGAATGTGATAAATGCAGCTTTTCCTGTCAATAAGCTACAGATACATTTTTAAAACTGGGATGGGTGCAACTGGATAGCCATTTGGAAAAAGACAAAGTTTTACTGATATCTCACTACATTCTCCAGGAAAAAAAACAAAACAAAAAGAATAAGTAAATACATTTTAGAAGAAAACTATATAAATATCCAATGAAAACATGAGGAATTTTCTTATTACTTTTACCCAGGGAAGGACCTTCTAAATATGACATAAAATCCAAAAGCCATTTGAAAAAAGGCTGACAAATGAGAGTGCACACTTACATATGTCAAAGGAAGGAAAACTGTAAGAAAATTTCAAGCGAATAAACATGAAGAAAACCTAAAACATCTATTACAGATAAAGGTAAATGTTTGTAATAGATAAAGAACTACTTTCTCTAAATCAACAAAAAGCAAAAAAAAAAGTCTCGACAGAACTATAAAGAAAAGATATTAGTATGGTACATAGAAAAAAAGCCACTAAACACATAAAAGATAGTCAATCTCATTCATATCAACAGAAATGTAATGTAAAATCACATCTTTTTTTCTTGTCAACATGGCAAAAATCTGAAATTCATATTGTTGGCGGGAAATAAAATAGTAATACCTCTTTGCAGAAAAATGTGTCAATGTATAAGAAACTTTCATACATGTCTTTGACCTAGCAATGTCATTTCCAAAAACTTATCCTATTTATCCACCCGTATAAGTATGAATTCACAGGTGCACAAGAATCTTCATTGCAATATTTTTAATAAGAGTAAATGACTAGAAGTAGCCAAAGTAGCCAACAATAAATAAATTCAAGAAACTATGACACAGCTACTCAAGGCAATAGTATGTCATTTTTAAACAGGAAGATCACTATGAACCGATATGGAAAGATTGCTTGCCTATATTCTTATGCAAATTCATGTGTTCAGGAGTGCCCACAGTTTAGGGAAGTAATGAGAATATGCACATATGTGTGTTTGCAAAATAAAACAATTCAAAACAAAACATACATTATGAAATAATCCCCTAAAACTGAAATTGTCTCCTGATAACCTCTAAGTGATGTCAGTTCACTAGCAATGAGCTCCCATGGTACCAAGATTTTGTTCTCTATTTTTATTCTGTGAAAGAAAAAGCTCTTCAGAAAAATAATAACTTCAGAATTTGGGTAGAGAAGGCACCACATAGGCCTAGTACACATGTTTTATGCTAGAAACAAAGAAGCTTTCCAAATCATTTAGGTCATATCGAAAGTATGGAGGAGCCAGTATGAAGGTGTCACAAAGCCAAAATTGTGGATTAAATGAGCAACAAATGGATGTTGAATGGATTAGAAATACACTAGCTGTGGAAATCCTCACAAAAAGTTGACTTCCAGGTAAAGACCTGCAAGTGAAATCTAGCATGCTCATATATCAGAGAAGAGCATTCTAGATTCAAAGACAGCCTAGGAAACACAAAGGCACTAAAATAGGAATACATACAGAGCAGTACAAATGCACAAGGCTGTCAGTGTGACTGGAGAACTGTGAGTCAGAGGAGAACAGCAAGCAATGGGGTCCAGATCACATAAACTCTTGGGATGCTAGGAAGATGAATGCCCTTGTTATGCAGTGACACAACTTTGTGAGAATTTGTATGTGCTATTCCTTAGAAACACAGACCCACCTGCATTTGAAACTTTGGCTCTAAGGGAGGAGGTTAGAAAAACATTAAAAGTTCATGTTGACATCTATTGGGTGTATTTAGCAAATCTTTCAGAAGAAAGAGAGAGGCTCAGGCAAGAACTGGCTTAAAGAGCAATAAAAGAGAATTGAGAGACAGATTTGAGATATCAAAATACCTGGAAAACCCCTTGCTACCAACTCCATAGGAATAAGTATGAAAAACCTTTGAACAACAAAGCTGCATTAAGACTCCAAATTCTGCAATGATCTGATTAAAGGTTGGCCTTCTCCCTAAATCTATGGCATTGTGTTACATACCATTCTGTTGAGAGAGTCCTAGGAGATAAGGAAGTAAAGACAGGAGCCTGGAGAATTAGGTTCTGGAAAGGATTTGGGTATGTTAACTGAAACATAAAAGCAGTGAAAGGGAATCAATCCATAATCTACTAACTTTTCAAGGGAATTGTATTGTCAAAGAAATGATAAACCACAGCTGAAAGAAGGTTTTGAGTATTTGGGCCACAAAACAGTCTTTGGAGCCCCAAGACTGCCAGAATGGAGGAGGCTGCAATGCTTCACAGCCCTACGTGTCATACTACCCCAAATCAACCTCAGTGTTTGAAGACAGTAGGCAAGAACAAATCTTCCAACAAGTTGCAATGAGGTCACAAAGGCTATGAACAAAAGACTTCCTGCCAGAGAGCAGCATCAAATCTAATCAAGGAACTCCATTCACTCAGGCTGGAAGGCTTTGCTGATGCTTAGCCTGGGGACTTTCATCATTGCCATGAATTTCCATTTCCAGAGCAGAAGTCTGAATTGTAATTGTCTTATTCCTGTGCCACCATTGCACTGTGGGAATGAGGGATGAAAGGGAAGAAGCCATGCACCAGTCTCTAGAGTATATAGGTCTCCTGAGATATGTTTGGACCTGATAAGTAGTTTAGTATGGAAGCTGGTGGTCCTGGCCTTTGCAATGGATGTAGCAAATGAATTGGACTTAAGGTTATCTCCTTCAAGGGACCACAGGCGTGTGGGAGAAAGAACAAAACAAATAACTGGAATCCGACAAATAAGCTAGAGAAGATTATCTTTCCCAACCTCCCTTGCCTGCCACGAAAAAAATTTACAGCCTATATGTTTTCTTTTTCCATCTTCCAGTAGGACATTGCTCTCCAGGGTAACCTTGGAAATCATGTGATGAAGATGAAAGAAACTTCACCAGCCTGAATCCCAAAATGAGCACATGCAGCCCATTCTTCTCCTCCTCACCATCTCCAAATAAACTCTGAATAAAAATTAAACACTTGCTTTGTAAGCCAGTTTATAAGAACTTGTAGATAGTGAGTCAGAAGTAAAAATCTTCAATGAATGAAACGCTATGTCCCTGGTCAAGGGACAGAAGATATTCAAAGTTGGAGGGGTTTATGGATGAGGAAGAAATAATGGCCCAGACGTTTCATTGATGATATAAGATAATAGCTAACCAACCTCCATGTATAGTAATATGAAGAATGTGGAAAGGAAAATGTTTACCCTTGGAGAGGGATGAAGGGGAAGCAAGATCACAAAGGAATAGCTAAGTTTTAATTAAACAAGAATCTGAAGAGAATAGCCATAGACAAGGTGAGAGGCTTCCAAAAATGAGAAGTAATCAAATAGGGCAATACAGAGAGTCATATAGGAATTGGAATCTGGTAGATGGGGGATGGCCTTCAAATTCTTGGTTCATATCATAACTGACATGAAAAGAGAGGAAAGACTAAACACCATTAAACCCAATAATCCCAAGACAGAAAGAGTGCAATTGCTACAGAAGCTATCAAGTGTTGGGGATCAGGAGCAGGTCAGTTCTTGGCCGTGACTCCTGATGATGGAGACCCAGAGTACTACAAAATGTGGTTTTACTTGAAAGTGCAGGTTGTGTCCTGCTCCTGCAATGGCAGACTAGAGGGGTGGTCTTAGTTCAAGTCTTGCAGGCGTCACTTTTATTCCAAGCAATCATGCACTTCCTTATATCTTCCTATTAGACACTCTAGTTTTATCCTTAGTATATTCTTTAGGGTCCCCTAGAAATTTTATTTTGTGTATTTAACTTGCCTATTTATATTGTACTTTCTGAAGTTAGGCAATGTTTTACCCTCATTTCAAAGAACAAAAAGATGTCAGAATATGTTCATTCATATCACCCCATTCCTAATTATTCACCATTATTATCCTGTCTTATTCCATATCAGTTAAGAAATCATTTTCATTCTTTTAAACAGTCAACATTTGTTCAGATCTTCCCACTTGTGTTCCATTTTCTGGGTTCAGTGTTGCTTTCTGCATCTCCTACTTTTCTTCTCAGATCTCTTTTATTCTTCTTTGATATACTTTAGAAGGACTTTAAGAAGTTTGCTTTCCAAGGACAATCCTATTGGACTGTCAGGATTTGTTTATTTGCTTATTCGCTTTTGTAAATATATTGAATTGATGCTTATTTCTGAAGATATTTTTTCCTGGTGAACAATGGGTGGTAATTTTCATAAAATTTGAATACATTATTTCATTGCTATTATTGACAAGTCAGCTATCTTACTGTTATTCTATTTTTTCATATTTTATTTGCTACTTAAAAATACTTATCAAGCATTTCCTATAAACCACACTCTATTCTAAGCCCTTAAGAAGTATTAGCTTATTTGATTCTTAACCGTATTAGTATAAGGTAGATGCTGTTATTGTCATTCTTGTTTTACAAACGAATTACTTAAGGCACAGGAGTTCACCCTTTTACTTTGTGAACACCGGCTGACAGGCTCCAGAATCTCTACTCTTAGATGTTACTCCATGACGCTTTCTCTTTTCATTTCATTTGTTTAAAAAATCTCTCTTTAGAAAAGGTTAGTTTGAGAAGACTTAATTTAGAAGGTAACACACATGTACAGGAAAGCAAAGTCAACTCCCTGTATAGCTATCCTTATCTCAACTAGCAAAAATCCTTGGTCCTTCCTATTATTGTTTATACTCTCTCTTCAACAAAATCAGAGATAAGGGCAAAATAGTTTCTGCCTGGTAGTTAGAGGGGTAGGTGGGGATAGGGAGGGGGTGGGGGGAAAGGAAGGGGGCAGGGGGAAGGGGGGAGAAATGACCCAAACATTGTATGCACATATGAATAAAAGAAAAAAAATCTCTCTTCAAAGTTCTACCTTTTCATGAGCCTAGATATGCTTTTGCTTCTCCCTTTCTTTCTTTTGTCTTTTTACTTAATATTTATTTAGCTTCCTAAATCTGCAGGTTGGTATCTTTCTTCCATTCTGGAAATGTTTTCAGTTATTTTTATGAAAGTTGTTCCATCCTGTTTAACTGCTCCTTTGAGAACATTTATTAGATGTATGTTGAATTATCTTACTCTGTCTGTGTCTCTCAACAATTCCTTCATCTTTTTTCTTTGTACAGAATTCTGTATACTTTCTTCAAATAGGTTTTCCTCTTGGTTATCTTTAGCTGTATCAAGACTGCTGTTAACCCATTCCAGTGTCCAAGTTATTTACCTTTTTATTTTTGTATAGTTCATTTTAAATAAAAGTACCCAAATTTTATATTCTGTTATTTTTAATTACACTTTTAATTTCTCCCATTATTCATTTAAACATAGTAATCATGCTACACATTATGTAGTTTTACCTCTAATATCTGTAAATCTGATTTTATGCTCTATTATTTCTGTTATTCTTTCTTGTGAGAGTTTATTTCCTTGTGATTTTGTGATTTTTAATAGTGTTAACATGGATTTTTGAGCTATAATCTGAAAGAATTTTTTGAATCCTGGGTTTAAACTTTATTATCCCCCACGAGGCTGAGCATTTCCTTCTGGCAGGTACCTGGGAGCAATGTCAATCTAGGATCACTTTAACTAATGCTAATAATGCTTGCGACTTTGAGAATTTGGGAGACTTTTTTTTTTCAGAGTCACACAGGCAGTGTAAATTCTGAGATCCAACCCACAGAGTAAAGAGCTGAGGTTACAAATTCTTAGGGGAGATGACTGCCATATTTTGCACTATATACAGAGCTAAGTACAAATCTTCATTTTCTACTCCACAGGCTTCAGTTGATACATTTCTAATTGTGAGAGAGGAATGTCAACCAGTGAAGATACGGTCTTTTAAAGGACCTGGTATCATGGGGAAAATCTTTTATTTAACCTCTAGTCACTATCTTGTGGCCCACTCTTTTGTTATAACTCAACTCTGGGCTTCAAAAGAAGATGCATAATTTGGGGGCAAATCTTTTTATAAATTCCCTTACTTTCTTTTTAGCTCCATTATACATAAAAGATTTTCTTTATTAATCCACTAACATTCTAATTTGCGTTATATATCAAAGTCTCAATAGATGTTCATCTTATTGTCTACTACTTGAATATCAGCATCACCAGCACTCATTAACCAGAATTCACTGAATTCTTATTACATACTAGGCATTTTGCTAGATACTAGAGGATAGAAAAGTAAAGCCAGCCAAAATAAAGCAAAAACAGTGTTTTGAACTCATAGAGATTACAGTAATAGTCTTTTTTAAAAAGTAATTAAACTTGGCTGGGCATGGTGGTTCATAATTGTAATTCCAGCTACATGGGAGGCAGAGGTAGGAGGATTGTTATCTGAAGCTAGCCCTAGGCAAAAGCATGAAACCTTATTTGAAAAATAAATTAAATTAAAAAGAATTGGAGCATGACTCAAGTGGTAGAGCACTAGTCTAGAAGGCATAGGCCCTACGTTCAAATCCCAGTACTGCAAAAAAAAAAAAAATTAAAACACAGTGTGATCAGTGTGGTGAGTCTTTTAACCTTTCAATTTGACTGATCTTAAATGATCAGTCTATAATTTGATATAAAGGCATGTCCATTATAAATACATATAATGTACGTTGAATGCATATATACATACAAATATTCAAGAAGCTACCTAGAATCATAGGCAGACGGTGAATACAGAAAATATCACTGAGACTAGAATGATTGACCAAATATCTCCTAATATACATTCTGATATATAACTTAAGGAAGAAGAAGGAGGAGGAGTAGGAAGGGAAGGAGGAGGAGAAAGTGCTATATATAAAGTAGAGTGAGAGTATCAAGAGAGAGAGACAGAGGTTAGATGAGGGTTTTTTGTTGGAACTGTTTGAAATAGTTTAGTCTGACAATTGTAAAATGAAAAGAAAAGGCACCAGAAACTAGGAAAAGATGTAGGGGCCCCTAATCAGACAACATTAATTATCAGTGTGGAGTGTCTGTCACCTGTGTAGTGACTGCAAGGACAGAAGAAAAACCATGAAGAGTCATAGGTTCTGGGGAATTTTAGTTAAAATTCCCCTGGCAACTGCTTCAAGCCAAATGCCAGAGTAGCCAAATGTCCACTTCATAAATAAAGAAATCCCTCTATGGAAGCTGTGCCCCATTAATTTCCTACCACCAACATTTGAATGTAGTTGATGCAGCTCTACCAAATGACCCTCAAACATTCAAGATGTCTCCATATTTTAACTTGTTTTCCAAAGTTACTCTTGATATATAGTATCAATGTTTTTGTAAGCACCTTAAAATGTAACAGTTTTTATACGTGTAGTAAGTTTTATTGCAAAAATAAATGCCTAATGACTTTTATCCCTTTATGGGTCCCAATTGATAGTGATTCTGCAGCTTTTTGGATTTAGAAGTGAAGAAAATTGCAGCATACTTAAGAAGCTGAAAAATAACCATATTTGATTTAAGCATAGATATGAATGGAGATATGTTGTGATCTGAGAAATTCATATTTTAAAAATTATTTCTGAACAGTCCATGAATTCTAAAAGCATTGAAGTACTATGTACACTTTCTGGTATCATTGTTTAAAATAAGATTAAAAGAAGAAAAGTAAGTCTTTAAATGTAATACATGAGTTGCTTGGTGAAAGTTTAGATAACTCTCTAGCTAAAATGAGATTATTATTTGAAAAAATCACCAACATTGAGTGAATACACTAAGAAACAATATGATCTACAATAAAGACAATACAGTTAAAATAAATACTTTATATACACCATCTTAAAAAGTTCTTGATTTAAAAGGTCTCAGATTGTTCCTTCCTATTATTGCTTATACTCTCTCTACAACAAAATTAGAAATAAGGGCAAAATAGTTTCTGCTGGGTATTGAGGGGGTGGGGGGGAGAGGGAGGGGGTGGAGTGGGTGGTAAGGGAGGGAGTGGGGGCAGGGGGGAGAAATGAACCAAGCCTTGTATGCACATATGAATAATAAAAAAAAATTAGAAACTTTTAACACCCCCAAATGCATAACTCTGGTATGTAGATGATTTGTCAATTTCATGGGACAAAAAGAAAGAGACAACAGAGGCAACTATTGCCTTGATTAATTTTCTGGGTCGACAGGAATTGAGAGTGTCAAGGTCCAAACTACTGTTTGTGGAGAAGGAAGTTCAATGCTTGGGACATCTTATTGCTGAAGGAAAATGAACAATAATTCTAGAGTGGATTTCTAGAATAATAAAAAATAAATAAATAAATAAATAAAAGGTCTCAGATTTAAATAATATTTGAAATTAGTTCTTTTTATCTTATGAATGAAAACAAGCTTGGTGACTTTTCAGAGACTGGATTGAAATTTTACAACAAAAACTATTTGTGTGTGTGTGTGTGTGTGTGTGTGTGTGTATAGACACAACTCACCCAAATACACAGGAATGGAACCGAAGGAAAAGGATGAATAGATAATGAAAAGTTCTCCTCTTGGTCAAGGGTTTCATGTTTATACTGAAACATAAACTTCAACAGGTACTGGATTGGAAAACCTACACTGAAAGAATTAGTGCCAAATTTTAAAAAAACATGTTTAATCATCCACAATTCAAATGAAAGTATTTGAGGCCATAGGGATGGAACCCTAACTGGATACACAGTTAGGTACAGTGAAACGGAAGTAAAAATCCTCACAGAAAGAAAGAAAGCAAGGACAATCTCAAGGACTTCACAGATGTGGGTTCTTTCCTTGCCAAGACCATGGCTTCCAACAATCAGATAAGGCTAGCGATGCCTGCATATGTGGCGATCATGTGGGATTAACTTATCAGCTTAGCCAACAGGAGGAGTTAGATCAAACAAATTCTGACTTAGCATGTATCAGATAGCTGAATTGCATCCAGAATGACAACATTGACTCTCTTTGCCAAGACATCACACAAGAAATTATAGTGATATTAAGGACATACATTGTATAATAATTTTCTTAATAAAAAATAGCAAAACTTATTTTTAAAAAACCTTCTCTGGGATCTATGGTGTGAAATGAAATTTGGGGTTCCATTGAAAGCCAAGACAGAAATCTTGCCAGTTTCTATCACTGAACCCCTTCTTTATCAGGTCACCTGAAAAGAAAACATGGGTGATGAGTGTTCTAATTTTCCTCCTTCTCTTTATCTATGCCACATGGATTTCCTTGTTAGAAAAATTGAGGGTTTCTTCTTCTTTTTTTTCTGACCGTACTGGAGTTTGAACTCAGGGTCTTATACATGCTAGATAGATGCTCTACCACTTTAGCCATTTTTTCCTTTAGTTATTTTTATATTTTAGTTATTCAGCTATAGTCTGAATAATAGCCTTTGACCACTGAAACATAAACTTCAGCAGGTACTGGATCCTCCTGCCTAGAGCCTCCCAGGTAAGCTGGGTTCACAGGACACGACACTTACCTGGCTTTCTGGTTGAGAAAGAGTCTTCCTACTTTTTGCTTGGGCTGGTCTTGTACCATGATACTCCCAATTTCTATCTACTGAGTAGCTGAGATTAAAAGCATGAGTCAACTGCTCCCAGAGTAAGCTAAGGTCTTTATTAGCTAAAAATCAAAACATTTTGGAAAACATGAATAATGGTTAAAAATAAAAGTTCGGAACTTGAATTTGATTGATTTCTACACAAATTTTCTGAGTTTTAAAGAGTAATTAAAAAGAAACAAAGTGGTATGGTGGTTCATGCATATAATCCCAGCACTTGGGAGACTGAGGCAAGAAGATCACAAGCTCAAGTTCAGACCAGGCTAGATAGTGAGTTGAAGCTTAGGCAACATGGCAAGACTCCATCTCAAAAATTTTTTAAAAACTGGAAGAAGAAAGAAAGAAGGAAGGGAGGGAAGAAGGGAGAAAGGAAGGAAAGGAGGGAGAGAAGGAAAGAGAGAGGGGAGAGATAAAAAGAAACCTGAAAAATTCATCATGAAGCCTATCATTTTTAACTTTTGAATGATTTATCAAAATGTATGTTTTACTACCTAAAGTCAACAAATACCTCTTATATTAACAGAAAAGATATTTATTTGAGGATTATGCTTCATTACATTTAATAATAGGGAAGAAGCCCCCTCACAAATAAAAAACCAGAAAATCAAAACCTTATGTTGGTCATTCAACTGTTCAATCTTCCTCTACAATTATGCCAAGGTCTGAAATTATTCTGCCCTCTTCCTTTTGCCTTCCCACTAGCCATTCCTAGAAGTCATGATGTGCCCGGGCCTGTTGTACTAGTGCTGGGAGCCAGCAACTTGTATGGCTCGTGATATCAAAAGCTCATAACCCTGAAGAGGAATGACAGCTCAGAGGGTGGTTCCAAGTTCCATGAGAACACAACTGTTTCTCAAAAATGCAGCAATGTTGTTAAGTCTTCTCGGCAGATCTCTGGCAAGCCCCTGTGTCTCAGCTATTCCTAGAACACATCTTACCAAGACATCACTGAAGGACGGTTTCCTCCAAATAGATCTGGCAGGGAGAGAAGTAGCATCAGCCTTATTCCTAGGCAGTGTGTGAGCACTCAGTGTTGATTCTCCTTTGCTCCATGTCAACCATATTTGGAAATTCCACATTCTTATCCTGTCTGGTAAACACACTTCCCCACATTCTCGCTTTTGTTCAAAGATTGCAATCTGGTGACTCTCAGATAACTTTCTGGGGGAATTACCCTGTGTTTCTGAAAAATGTTTCCAAGATTTGAAATCAGAGGATTCTGCATAATCTCTACAAAGGATTAAATAACTACACAGTGGACAAACTTGGAAAACACCACTGTAACAAAGCAATCACAGTGAACATTACCAATAAAGAGATTCAACATAATGTATTCTGGATGTAATTTGCTAATGAAAGCAGGTCAACATTGTGATATTCTTCCTACAAATGGGTAGGTTCAATCTAACTGTGAGACTACATCAGAAAATCAAACTAAATAGAAACTAGTCTTCAAAAGTCACAAAGCAATTACAGAAAATGCCATTCATTGGAGTGATAAAGGAGACTTAACAATTAAATGTGGTGTGGTACTCCAAATAAGATCCTAGAACAGAAAAAAAAGGACATTAGTGAATGTAAGGGAGGTATCTAAGACCCCCATCAAGCTCACTAGAAGGTCTTACAGGACTCAGAAAGGCTATTGCAATCATATTACAATTTATAACTGTGTAAAGTTAAGATCAATTAAGGGGGCCAGGCTGGTAGTACACACCTGTAATCCAAGCTACTTGAGAAGCAGAGCTATGAGGATTTCAGTCCAAGGCTACACTAAGCAAAAAGTATAAGACCCTATTTGAAAGATAAACTAAAAGCAAAAGGACTGGAGGCATGGTTCAGTGGTAGACCCCTTGCTTAGCACATAAGGCCCTGAATTCAATTCCCAGTACTGTCAAAAAAATAATAATTATCAGTGCAGAGAAGGAAAATGAGACAAAGTCTAGAAGACATCACGCACAAGTGTCCAGGTGTTCTTTCCCAGTAGTCACACAGGCATGCCAAATTCTCTAAGCAACAAAGTGTGATCACACTGCTGACTTTCAGTAGAGCTCATTTGAGCATTGGGATTCAGTTTCTATTGGGAGCCAGCCCCTTGAGCATTCAGTGCCCTCCTAGCTGATCTTAGGTATTCAGTCTCTAGCACCCCCAAGGTCAAACTGATGCAGGGTGGCCCATGGCTGCATCCCAAAAACCAAAACCTCAAAGCTGAACAATTCCCAGGGCTCAGAAATTACCTTTCAGAAGCCAGTCAAGGGCCCCAAAGACAGGTCTTCCTTTAGAACATGCAGGATTTGACCAATGTGGGCCTGTGCTTTCTTGCACAATAAACTGGAAGAACTAATTATAACCAAATAAATTCTGTAATATATTATTGTACTAATGTTAACAATATAGCCTTGTCCTAACTTTTAGTACCTGTAAATGTGGCCTTATTTGGAAATCAGGTGCTTACAGATGTAATTAAGTTAAGGATCTAGTGTTAAAATAATTCTGGATTTAGGGTGAACCCTAGATCCAAAGTCTAGTGTCCTTATAAGTGAAAAGAGACTATCTGAGAAACTGTTACAGAAGGGAAGTACCAGAGGCAAGGCCATGTGAAGACAAAGCCAGGGACATCTACAGCCCAAGGAATCCCAAGGAAGTTGAAAGCCACCAGAAGCTAGAAGAGAGGCAGGGAACAGATTCTCCCTCAGAACTTTTGGAGGGAATTAAATCTGCTATATCCTATTTTCAGACATGTGGTCTCCAAAACTGTGATAGAACAAATTCTGGTTATTTTTAAGACACCTAATTTGTGGTGAGTTCTTACAGATTCCTTAGGAAAGTCATCCACTGGGTAAAAGGTATAGAGAATTACTTTTGCAACTCTTCTATAAACCTAAAATCATCTCTTATTTAAACAGATTTTATTTTAACAAGATATATGATTTCACATGAAAACTGTTCAGCATTTTTAAAAAAAACTGAGAAGAAGGTAGGAAGGAAGCAAGGAAGGGAGGAAGGAAGGAAGAAAAGAAGGGAGGAAGGAAGGAAGGAAAGAAAGAAGATTCATTTCTTTTCGGTTTTCATTTAATCTTTTAAAGGTACATGTTGTAATTCTGTTCTTCAGACTGTAACCACTGGATGTTCTTCTGTCTGCTAATGTTTATGAAATCAAATGTGTGCTCCTATTAATTATGAAACATGTATTAATGTACTAGTAGCCTGCATTTGTTGGAATTATGCTGCAAAATTATACAGGGAAAGGAAATGTAAGGATAGGAGAATATTCTTAGCCACATCAGGATATGAGCATCTCTCCTCAATGTAAGTTTTCAAAAAGACCAGAGCTTCCTTGATTTTTCACTTTAGAAACTTCAGTGGGAATTAACCATTGCTGCTTGCTAAAAGAAAAGATTATACTTCCAGGAAAATTCATGACTATGGATTTGAGGAATCTACCAAATAAGAAAGAACAGTCATAAAGATTTGTAAAAAATAAACATGTAGATAGTCATATTTAGTAGAAATGTATCTGGATGACTGTTTTGTTTAGTGTCAGCAAATTATCACAAAGGAAAGAAAAAGACATTATTCTTCCTCCTACACAGTCCCTTTCATCATTTGCCTTTGGACACAGGTGCAATTAAGATACTGTGTTTTTGGAAAATGTCTGAGGTTTAATGCAAGTTGGATACTTGCTTGAAAATCCCATTAGTCATTGTAACTCCCATGGCACTTGTGTCAATAATCATTCATTCATAGAACACAAATATTTCTTCTTTAATAAGAACAGACCAGCCACTGTTTGAAAAATGATTACCACAATCAAAGGTTCTTGCTTGCTAAACAGGGAGGCAACTTTAAAGCAAGCAATAACCCATGAAGGTCCCAAGGTAGAGATTGAGAACAAGGGTTATTAGTCTCCCTATTTAAACATGGAAGTCACACTGAAGACAAGACATTTTGGAAAAACCTGAAGGAAGAAGAGGATTCAATTATTTAAATAATGAAATGGAAAATTGAAAAAAAGATTACAAACAATTTAGCAATGAACAGATGGTATTAACAATGCAATGGTAAAAACCATAGCAGCTAATGCTTAATAAATACCAATCAGTACACAGTAAGTATTGCATTTGTTATCTAATTTAGTCCTCCCTTAATGCTCAAGGAGAATTACTAGCCAAAATTTAGGTAAATTTATTCCAGGTGAGTAAGTCATCCAAGCTCACAAAGTAGTGGTGCTGAGATTTGAACTCAATCTATCCCAAAATCTATGTGACTCCAATTTCTAATGAAACTTCTGATCACTGACCCTTGAAAATACTGCACACATTATCACTTCCTAGAGTGATCTCTTGATCATCCACATTTACTCAGTCTTACCTATCCCATAAGCCCATTTCAGACCAATCTTCTCCTTTGTCCTCCAATAATAATAACAATAGTAGTAATAATAAATTATATACAGTTTCTAGACCCCATTGTTGTACATTCTGAATGTTTAGTCTGCAAAACACTACTTAATATGGATCCTGAGACTTGGATTGAGTTGTGATTCTCAATTTTAAGAAGAATCATCCCCTGGAGGGCCTGTTAAGACAAAAATTGTCCTGACCTTCAAGACTTCTGACTCAGTAACGGTAAGCTAGGGCATGAGAATTATATGTGAGGGTCTTGCCACTGGTCTTGTGATCACATTTTCAGAAACACTGGATTAAGTATTTTATTCAAATTTAATCCACTAAATTTACTCTAACTGGCAGAGTCAGAATTTGTTCTCTGGTGCATGGGTGCCCAGAGCCGACTTTCCTAAGCTTCCACTAAAATATTCTTTCCTGCTTAGGTTTTTAGTGATCATCAAGTTCTTTGTCAGCTCTCTAATGTGGACACGTATCTGATAAGCAGCTCTTGCACCCCTGGTGTGTAACAGAGCATTCTTTATAACCGTGATGATTAGTAAAGGTTGATTTGTTGACAGTTAATTCACCTCTTGCTTGATTTATGCTATTTTGACTCCAAGGATCCATAACTCCTCTAGGATATCTTGTAATGGAGTTTTATTGTAAAGACATGTGGACAATGAGAGAAGAGAGAAGAAAGAGAGAGAGAGAGAATATCAGCAGGAATCTCAGCCCAGTGTCATTGATAGTGGATTTAAAAGGTTGTCTAGACTTCAGGTAGCTCTGGTTAAATCAGCAGCATTATCATTCTATAGCTATTCTGAGTACATTCCTTCCCTCTCTGTCAATTTACTTTGAATCTTGTTTCTGTCTACTTGATTCTTTTCAGATTATAGATCAATTCCTAAAATTTAAAAAAATGCATCCAATTGACCTAGATGGTTTCTACTATCCCACATTTGGACAGGACTTTTCATACTTGTCAAGGTAGTAGGCTTTACCCCGTCTGTAGATTAGAAGTCCTTGGGGAAGGTGTCTATCTGTTCCATTGAGTGGTAGTCACATGGGAAGGGTCTCATGCTCCAGAATATAGCCGGCTATGGTTGCGTTCCTGGTAAAGCACAGGTCAAATACAAAACTTACTTCCTACTAAGGTTCCTCCTTGTATTATTTCTTATCATATAAGGTCTTTGACACCAAAAGATTTTCAAAATATGTTCTGTGGTACACTGAGTTTTCTGGTCTTACATTGTTTGTTCATTAATTCTTTGATGTGATTTCTCCTGTAGTTTTACATGTAATATTATATTCTCAATGGAGCATTGTAATAGAGCTATAAAGAATGAGGAATAATAGTGGAGAACTATTAATCCTTATCCCAGAATGTGAGAATAGCATCTTAATCCCTTATCTCAGAGGGTGAGAATAGATATGGGAGGGGAGCTCTGTTTTAGGTAAAACACACTGACAGTCTCATAAATTCAGCTGTCTGTTTGTATTTGCTCTCTTGGCAGAGGCAGAATGTAATAATTGAAACCTTTTATCCTTCAAACATAACCTATATTTTCAAAAACCCTAGACAGATATTTTGTTTTACCTTGGACAGTTTATACATTCTTTTAATTTCTTTCTTTTTTCTGCAAATAGAACATGTTTAAATTTCCAGAGTCAGGCAGAGATAAAAATTTAAATCAATCTTACATTTCTAAAAGATTTTCATCTTAAAAAGTGGTACCATTGCTAACTTTTTAAAAAGAAAAATCCAGACTTTTTTAAAGGAAGTTTCCTAGCTGTGCTTCTGTTTACTAGTTGATGGTCAGAAATTCATGAAGCCCTTTCTCAAATTTCAGAATTTCATTCATCCATAAAACAGGAGTTCAGAATGGCTTGTCCCCTGAAATCAGTTACTAAACTAATATACTTTATTACTTTCCTGTTCTGATCCTTCTTCCAATATAAGAATGTTCTGCTTTGGGTATTATCTTTCTATCCCACCTTCTTTATTTTCTAAGACTTGTTGGAGCTTACTGATTCTTCTGTTTATTTATTGGACTTGAATTTATATTGGTTAGAGTTTGAGTGCTTTCTCTCAAAAGTCTGTAATAGAACTATTTTTTAAATGTCCTGTTTTTTTTTTCTTTACTTTATAGGATAGGGTAATATCCACCTTTCGTTCAATTATTTTCAAGCATGCTGGAGTCATGTGAGAGAACACTTCATGGTTCCAGTGAATTATTGCCTGTGCACATGGGTTTTATGAACATTGTTATTTCTTGCCATTAGTATATTTCATAAATAAAATATAAACACACATGTTTCAAACTTTAAAAAGTGCTAGTAGAAAGTAGCCTATTTCTACTCTGAGACATAATTTTTTTAAAGTTATCTGAGAAAAAAATTTTCTTGGAGTTAAATTAAATACTATCAAAATGAGACCTTATTCTGTATGCTGGTGGCCATACTGGTGTCTACCTTCCTCTCTAAAGGCAGAACAGAGTAGTGTCTCCATATTACTAGCCAGAGGCATGGCTGTTTGAACTTGAAAAATTGAGTGGTCTTGGATGTAAGTCTTCCCTAAATGGAATAATACTGAGATCATGTGTCTAAGAGAATGTGTAGATCTAGTCAATAGAGGTGAGGAGCCAGCACTGAAAGATAAGCTTTTCATCAGGTATTTGAAACCAAAGGTGGAAATTTAATTTAATATTACCTGTGAAGCTGCAGGAGGAAACTCTCTTTTAGGAGGCATATTATGAACAGCAACAAATTCCATGAAACCATTTATAGGAGGCAAGGGGCAGGGTGAACATCTGGATTCCCTCTGTATCATCAAAAGGCCCTGGGTTTGGCCCCTTAGGAATTTATTATTCATTTTTCCAGCCAACCATGAGATTAGAAAGAGGGAGGTGAAAAAAGGGTGAGAAAATAACTTTGATATGATTAAAATTTCCTTCCAGTAAAACAGAATATAATATGATCAAATAAAAATGAAAAGAGAATAAGGAAGCAATATTGGAATGGCACAGACTATCAGTTAACAACTTTGTTCTGTTTTGTTATGCAATGAAGTGGCCTCGTGCCCTTTATTTCTTTGGGCACATACATGAATGAGAACACAATACAGAGAATCATTTTATTTACAAAGAGTCAGGTTTCCCACCTCCTACACACCCTGTCTGATCCTAGCCACTCCTCAGTGACTGAGGACTTGAATCAAAGAGAGCTTTTAAAATAGTAGAGAATGATAGAGCATCAGTAATATCACATACCATAAGACGTGAAGGCAGAGGATATAAGGATGTAAATTGAAAGCTGTTGAAAAACAGGGGGAGGGAGGTAAAGGGATAAGGGAGAGTTTTTGAAGAGATTGAACAGACCAAAGTAAAGCACACCCACAGTGGGCATACGTTGAGACACCCCTTTGAACATCAACTTAACTATTAATAATGAAAACCAGAACTGTAAAACAGCCACAATGTGTGCAGGGGCAGGGGGTACTAGTGGAAGGAGGAAGGTGGAGGAAGGAGATTGGGGTGACAGTGTGTGGTTGATGGACTTGATATACCTATATGAAATGGAGCTAGAAAAACTCTTGCAATTGCTTTAAGTGGGGTGGGGAGGGTACTGAGGGGGAGAGAAGATGGGGGAATGTGAATAACCTGCAATATAAGTCTAAATGAAATTGTCACTATGAATCCCTTTGTATAATTAATATATCTTAATAAAAATTTATAGTAAAAAATTGTTGAGAATGAACATATATGATGTTCATTAACCTTATCCAGTTGAACTTTATTTAGTTCTGCAGTTCTCACAGTTGGCATGTAGATAACATGTTATAGACAGTGAGCAGGAAACATTTCCTAGGAATCACCAGTCTAAGTTTGCACTGTGTAATTTAGCTTCAATTAACTTCAGGAGGCTAATGGAATAGAAGAAACAAGCTCTATAATTTCCAGTGCAGTTTCAAAATAAAGATCACATACAGAAAAACTTCTTGTCTAATAATTTTGTCTCCCCCTAAACCTGCCAAAAGTGGCTATGTTTTTGTCATTTTCTCCAAAAAGTATTACAAATATCTGATGGCTAAGAAGACTCAGATTTGCTTTCCCTGCTACTGACTCAACAGGTAAGAAAACAGTAACAATTTCAGTGAATGTAACCAAGAGTGATGTGTGACTTCAGAGTGGGAGTGAATGAAAGACTTCTATGTTGTCCTTTTACTTTTTATTATTCAGAGCAGTATGTGTAAGCCTCTGCCATTTTAGGTTCATAGCATCCTGTTTTTAGCTTTTTATCAGAACCTCTTTAGAACCAATAATTGATATGTAAACACTCAAAAAAATATAATGCCAATACAATTTATCATTTCTTGAATGTCTTCTCAGTGTTATGGGAATGATACTATGCACTTTACAGGACTCTTACAACTCAGCAATCTACACATTATTATCTATTTATAGAACAGGGAATTGAAACTAAGGAATTGAGGAAACCTCCCCATGGGCACCAAGCTTGTAACAGAGCGGAGGCCCATGTCTGCTTAACTACAAAGTTGAACTACTTGTCTGTTTTTGCTTCAGAAAGCATTAGCATGTGACATCAGTAGCCAAAGAAGACTAATTTACATTGGTTAAGCCAATCTTGATTGAACTGAGAGTAGAGTTTCCATTCACTTTTAAACCGTATGGAATAATACTACCTTTATTTTCCTAATATAGATCTGGCAGGAGATTAGGTTAGATCCTCATTACTAGAGGTTAAACCTGCTTTTAGGAAAGATGTAATTCACTCTTGAAAAATACTAAAGTTTAGCAGAGAAACCTAAACTTTGTTTGCAAAAACCCATCAAACTATGCATGAACTGCATGTGTTCAATATTTGGCATTCTTTTCTTTCCATCCTATCCACAAAACTCTTCTTTATCCCAACCCCTCACCCATCTCACTGTATGTTAGAAACAACATATGCTTTTAGGTAAATTAAATTCTCTTTAGACTATACAAAACTTTCATTATTTTTACCTAGACCATTTTCTGCCCATAGCAAGAATAAAAGAGCAGGAACTGAATTCTCATTCAGCTTGGCCCACATCCAAGTTTGTGATATTTTTCCTTCACTCCTTTTCATTGAATGCAAGAGTCTCTTACAGAAACAAATTTGGCAAGGCAGCACCTTTCCAATGTGAAGCAGCTGCAGAAATATAAGGAAAATTCTATTTCTAATGATTACTAGCCAATTTCTGAAAGGACAGAAGATTAACCAACAAATCCCTAGGATTTCTTTGGATCTCCCAAATTCAACAATATCAGAATTCCATACTTTCTCTTAATGATCTTCTAGGTTTGTGCGTTGTGAGTAAAACATCAATAAATTATGTTCCCTTTTACTC